>NC_037328.1:68098601-69396601 GCF_002263795.3 Bos taurus | reverse complement strand
AGAGCATGTGAACTGCAGAAGTGTATGGGGGACAGGGAGGACAGTGAGCCCAGCCATGGTGACTGACAAGGCAGAGCTCCACAGTGGTGGCAGAGTCAGCAGGGATTCTGTGAGATGGCCTAGATGGCAGCATGGGTGGGTGAGGGGGGAAGGCCTGGACAAATACCTGGATGAAATAAAAACAGTGTGGTAAGGTGAGTTGAGCATGACCTTTAGAACTTGGAATTCAATCTCTGGACTGCCAAATATCCCTTTGTTATGTAACCTCTCTAAGATCCAAGTGTTTGGTCTGTAGAAACTTACCCACAGACTTGACTTCACAGAATTAAATTAAGAGAGCCAGTGGAGGTAATTTCAGCTCAGCACCAGGAAAGAGCTCCGGAAGATGATGGTTGGTGCCCTCCTCATCGAGGTCAAGTCTCATGGTCCTTCCAGGAGGTGGAAAGTGAGCTCTCGTCCCTCTGTCCGTCTTCAGAATGCTTTTGGATATGTCATGCTCCTACCTTGTGAGGGAGGACCTGTTCCCAGTGGGCTGACTGCACTCATGAGCATGGGTTGGCCAACTACAGCCCTAGGCTGCAGTCAGTCAGCTGCCTGTTTTGTAGGACCCACAAGCTAAGAGGGATTTTTACATTTTTTTTTAAACTGGAAAAAATTAAAAGAAGAATCGTATTTTGTGAAATGCAAAGATTATGTGGAATCCAAATTTCAGTGTCACGGGGTCTTATTGGAACAGAGCCACCTTCGTCTGTTTGTATGTTGTCTATAGCTGCTTACATGCTATAGTTGCAGGGTCATTTACTCATAAGAGGTTATGGTGACATGACGACACTCTGGTCACTTCACACTGCTACTCAGCACACTAAACACCGTAGTGATACAGGTATAACCCAGTAGTATTTCAGATGCCATATGTAGTAATACTATGGCATTTTGTGAAATGTAATTGATGTACAATCTTATGTTAGTTTCAGGTGTACCTCATAATGATTTGACATTTGCATTCCCCAGTGGCTCTGCAGTAAAGAATCTGCCTGCAATGCAGGAGTCACAGACAATGTGGGTTTGATCCCTGGGTTGGAAAGATCCCCTGGAGGACGGCATGGCAACCCACTTCAATATTCTTGCCTGGAGAATCCCATGGACAGAGGAACCTGGCGAGCTACAGTCCATGGGGTTGCAACCAGTCAGACACAGCTGAAATGACTTAGCTGCTGCTGTTGCTAAGTCGCTTCGGTCGTGTCCGACTCTGTGCAACCCCATAGACAGCAGCCCACCAGGCCCCCCCGTCCCTGGGGTTCTCCAGGCAAGAACACTGAAGTGGGTTGCCATTTCCTCCTCCAATGCCTGAAAGTGAAAAGTCAAAGTGAAGTCGCTTAGGCATGTCCGACTCTTAGCGACCCCATGGACTGCAGCCTACCAGGCTCCTCTGTCCATGGGATTTTCCAGGCAAGAGTACTGGAGTGGGGTGCCATTGCCTTCTCCAATGACTTAGCTAAGTCATGGTAAAATGATAACCATAAGTCTAGCAATCATTTGTCCTCATACGAAGTTATTAATACAATGTTATTAACCATATTCCTTATGCTGTATGTTATATCCTTGTGACTTACTTATTTTGTTACTTATGTGACTGGAGTTTTGCAACTCTTAATCCCTTTTACTTGTATCCTTCATCTTCCATCCTATTCCCTTCTGTCAACCACCTATTCAGCCTCTGTATCTATGAGTCTCTTTTCATTTTGTTTTATTTGTGTGATTGCTTTTTTGATTCCATATATAAGTGAGATGATGTGATATTTGTCTTTGTATTGCTTATTTCACTTAGCATAATTGCTAAGATCCATCCATGTTGTCACAAATGTCAACATTTCTTTTTTTATGGCTGAATAATAATACACTGTATATGTACACCAGATCTTCTTTATCTATTCATATATAAATTGGACACTTAAGGTGCTTCCATATTTTCTCTATTGTAAATAATGCTGCAAACAGCATAGCATTTCCATACCCACTCACCCCTGGGCACTGTTTAGGACTAAAAGTGGCAGGACTTTCTGCTGTCGACCTACAAGCTGGCCTGAGGGCTTGTCCTACCTGAATGTTGGTCATTGCAACAACCAATGCAAGATTGGTCATTCCTAGAATCTTGAACCTCCATATCAGAACTTGATTTGCTATTAGTAAAAATCTAAAAAAATAATTTTAGATCTTTAGACTTAAAGAACTCCAACAAGACATGCTCATTTTCCAATTGTTTGAGAAGTAATGAAAGATAAGGGGCACAATATAGAGATTACATTAGCCAGAGTCCTCCTGTCTTGGCCAGTGCTCAGTCAGGACAGTTTTAAACCCTCAAAATAGAATGACACAAAGTCACCTGATGCAGCACATATGAACTTTAGATCAGAAAGCTACAAGAGAGAGATACCAAGAGAAAGAAATGCAGGTGGATATTTATTGACCTCATAAAAACTTACAGCATTATCAGAAGGCTTAGGCTCTAACCAGCTGGTACGAGACACTCCCTCATGGTTTCCTGGCTGTTTTTCCCAGGTTGTGGTGTCAGGCCTAAGAGTCTGCTCATCTCCCTGAGCCTCAGTGTCCTGACGTGATCAGGGAAGTGGGGATTATCCCCACTTGTGTTGCCTCCCAGAGTTGTTGTGAGGATGAAAAGGGTGAATTCATATGAAAACACTCTGTAAACGACAAAGAAACATAACACAGGTTCTCTTCAGTAGGGCCATCCTGTCACCAGAAGAAAGACAAGCAATTACAGGATTAATGTATCACTTCAAAGCTGACTCACTAGTAACTTGGACTTGCCATCAGAGCATTGCTGTCATTTCTCCTTCACTCCTTCTCCCACCTGCTGCCCCATCATAAAGGGATTAATTGGCTAAAAAGTGTAAGCTCTGTAAGGTATGAATTAGTGCCTGGCACCTAGTAGGCATTCACTAAACAAAGAATTGGTAAGTGGGTGGATGAATCATCCAGTGGAAGAAGTGTATGGAAGTTAAAATTCCTGGAGACCTACCCTCTCTGGTAGCAGCAGGCTGATGACTGGCTGATGATAGAAAAATATATAGCTATGACATGTAACTGAACAGGAACTCAGCAAAGATCTCTCGTAGCAAACAAGGCTCAAGCAGGCATTTGTGGACCCCCAAAATTGAAAGATATTCTAGAAAGCCCTTCACCTGATGAATTATGGAACAACTATAAAGTGAAATATCACTCAACAAATAAAAGGAAGAAAGATAATAGATATCTGTGTATTAATTCTGTATCCTGAAACTTGGTGAATTTTTTAGTTCTAATAGTTTTTTGATAACATCTTTAAGATTTTCTATGTATTATAATGTCATCTGCAAACAATGACAGTTTTACTTCTCCCTTCCAAATTGAATTCCTCTTATTTTTCTTGTCTGATTGTGTGGCTAGAATTTTCACTATTATGTTGAATAAAGATGACAAAAGTGAGTATCTTTGTATTGTTTCTGATTTAGTGGAAAGGCTTTCAGCTTTTCACCACTGAGTATGATGCTGGCTCTAGGGTATCATATACAGGATTTATTATATTGAGGTATGTTCCCTCTATACCCACTTGATTGAGAATTTTTATCATAAAAGGATGTTGAATTTTGTCAAAAAGTTTTTCTGTATCTATTGAGATGATCATATATTATTCTTCAGTTTGTTAATATAGTATATCACATTGATTGATTTAAAGATATTAAACCATCCTTGCCTCCCTGGGAAAATCCCACTTAATCATGGTATATGATTCTTTTAATGTATTATTGAATTGTTTTTGCTAATATTCCATTGAAGACTTTTGCATTGATGTTCATCAGTGATATTTGCCTGCAATTTTCTTTTTTTGTGTGGTACCTTTGTCTGATTTTATTATCAAGGCAATGCTAGCCTTGTAGAATGTTTGGAAGCATTCCTTCCATTTCAAAACTTTTAGAATAGTTTGAGAGGGATGGGTGTCAATTCTTCTCTAAATATTTCATAGAATTTACCTGTGAAGTCATTTGTTGGACATTTGTTTGTTGGGCTTTTTAAAAATATTACTGATTCTATTTTATGACTGGTAATTGATCAGTTCATATTTTCTATTTCTTCCTATGAGAGTGTACATTTCCAGGAATTTCTCCATTTCTTCTAGGTTGTCACTTTATTGTCATAGAGTGTTCATAATAAATCTCTGCATTTCTGCAGTGTCAGTTGTAACTTCTTTTTCATATCAAATTTTATTGATTTGGGCCTTTTTTTGCCTCATGAGTCTGTCTAAATGTTTATCAATTTTTGTTTATATTTTCAAAGAACCAGCTCTTCATTTCAATGACCTTTTCTATTGTCTCTTTAGTATCTATTTTATTTATTTCTGTTTGATATTTATTGTTCCTTTGTTTCTATAAAACTTGAGTTTTGTTTCTTCTTTTTCTAGTTACTTTAGATGTAAGGTTAGGTTGCTTGAGATTTTTGCTTGTTTCTTGAGGTAGGCTTGTATCACTATTAACTTCCCCCTTAGAACTGGTTTCTCTGCATTCCACAAGTTCTGGATCATTGTGTTTCATTTTAATTTGTCTCCAGATTTTTATTGATTTCCTCATTTCTTCAGTGACCCAGTCATTGTTTAATAGCATCTTGTTTAAGCACCGTGTGTTTATGTTCCTTTGGAGTTTTTCCCTGTAGTTGATTTCTAATCTCATACTGTTGTGGTTGGAAAAGATGTTTCTTATGATTTCAGTCTTCTTAAATTTATCGGCACTTGTTTTGTAGCCTAGCAAATAACCTATCCTAGAGAATATTCTATATGCACTTGAGAAAAATGTGTTATTCTGTTCCTTTCATTTTTGTTTTTGTTGAAGTATAGTTGATTTACAATATTGAGCTAGTTTCTGTTGTACAGCAAAGTGATTCAGTTACATATTTTTTTTCTACCTCTACTATATATATATATATATATATATTCTGATTCATAGACTTTTCCCTTATGGTTTATTACAGGATATTGAATATAATTCCTTGTGTTATACAGTATGTTATACTTGTTGTTTATCTATTTTATATATAGTAGTTTGCATATGCTAATCCCAAACTCCCCCACTCCTTTCCCCTTTGGTAACTATAAGTTTGTTTTCTATGTCTGTGGGTCTATTTCTATTTATAAGCAAGTTATTTTGTATTATCTTTTATATTTCACATATAAGTGATATCATATGATATTTGTCTTTCTCTTTCTGACTTAGTTCATGTAATGTGATAATTCTAGATCCATTTATGTTGTTGCAAATGTCATTATTTCATTCTTTTTTATGACTGAATACTATTCCATTGTGTACATATACCACATCTTTTCCCATTCATCTGTTGATGGACAGTTAAGTTGCGTCCATGTCTTGGCAATTGTAAATAGTGCTGCTATGAACATTGGGGTGCACATATCTTTTCAAATTGGGGTTTTATCCATATATATGCCCAGGAATGGGGTTCCTGGATCATATGAAACTCTCTTTTTAGTTTTTTGAGGACCCTCCATACTGTTTTCCATAGTGGCTGCACAAATTTATATTCTCATCAACAGTGTAGAAAGGTTCCCTTTTCTCCACACCCTCCCCAACATTTGTTATTTGTAGATTTTTTAATGATGACCAGTTTGACTGATGTGAAGTGGTACCTTATTGTAGTTCTCATTTGCATTTCTCTAATAATTAGCAATGTTGAACATCTTTTCATGTGCCTATCAGCCTTTTTATTTTCTTGGTGAGCCTGGCCAGAATTTTGTCAATTTTGTTTACCCTTTCAAAGAAACAGCTTTTCATTTTATTGAATTTTTTTCTATTTTTAAAATCTCTATTTTATTTCCTTTCTGATCTTTATTATTTCCTTCCCTCTGCTGACTTTAGGCCTGTTCTTTTTTTTCTAATTCTTTTTAGCAGTAGGTTACGTTGTTTATTTGAGATTTTTTCTTGTTTTTTGAGGAAAGCCTGCATTGCTATGAACTTACCTCTAAAAATTGGTTTTGCTGCATCCTATAAATTTTGTGTGGTCATTTGTCTCAAGGTATTTTTATTTCCTCTTTGATTTTATTATTGATCCATTAGCTTTGTAATACCATGTTGTTTAGTTTCTATGTAATAATCTTTCCTTTTTCTGTGACTGATTTATAGTTTCATGCCATCAGGAAAGATGCTTGAAATAATTTCTATCCTCTTAAATGTGTTGATGCTTGTTTTTTGTCCTGGTATGTAGTCAATCCTAGAATATGTGCACTTGCAAAGAATGTGCATTCTGGGTTTTTTGGATGTAATACACTGAAAATATCGAGTCTAACTGTTCTGTTGTATTATTAGGATCTCTGTTGCCTGATTGATTTTCCCTCTGAAAGATCTATCTATTGATGTGAGTGGGCTGTTATAGTCTCTTACTATTATTGCATTCTCATCAATTTCTCCCTTTATGTTTGTTAGTATTTTTTTGTGTATTTAGGTACTCCTATATTGGGTGCATATATGTCAATGAGTTTAATATCCTCTTCTTGTGTTGATCCTCTTATCATTATATAATGTCCTTCTTTACCTTTATTTATAGCTTTTCTTTTAAAGTCTGTTTTATCTAACATGAATATTACTAATTATTTCTTGTCATTTCCATTTGCACGAAATATCTTTTTCCATCCCTTCACTTTCAATGTATGTGTATCTTTTGCCCTAAAGTGGGTTTCTTGTAGGCAGCTTATTGTAGGCTCTTCTTAAAATATTTAATCTGCCACTCTATTTTTTTTGATTGGAGCATTTAGTTCGTTGACGTTTAAGGTAACTGATAGATATTGATAGATACGTATTTATTGCCACTTTAAACCTTGTTTTCCAGTTGCTTTTATATTTCTTCTTTGTACTTTCCTTTTTCTTTTTTGTTTTTCCTTTTGTAGTTTGAGGTTTTTCTATTATGCTATGGTCTCTCTTTTTTGGTTTTGCGAATCTGTTGGCTACCTGATGCAAAGAACTGACTCATTCAAAAAGACCTTAGTGCTGGGAAAGATTGAAGGCAGGAGGAGAAGGGGATGACAGAGGATGAGATGGTTGGATGGCATCATCAACCTGATGGACATGGGTTTGAGTAAGCTCAAACAGGAATCCTGGTGTGCTTCCTGTCTATGAGGTCACAAAGAGTTGGACACGACTGAGTGACTGAACTGAACTGTGTGTTTTTTATTGTTTGTTACCCTGTTTTTCAAGTATGTTAAGGCATCGCCATATCTATTTGCTTTAGACTGGTAATCATATAGGCTCAAACACATTCTTTTTAAAAAATCTATATTTTCTTACTTTCCCCACAACATTTTATGATTTTTATGTCTTCTTTTACATCTTCATGTTTATCCTTTTGCTGTTCATTGTAATTATCATTGCTTTTACAAGTTTTTTAAAAATCTGTGTACTGGCTAAATTATCTACTTTCCAATTATGATATTCTCTTTCCTATAGATTCTTCTCTGTTTAGAAAAGAACTTTCAATATTTCTTTTATTTTAAAAGAATAAAAGGTTTAGTCTTCCTGTATTCTTTAGTTTTTGGTTATCTGAGAAATTCTTTATCACTACTTCTATTTTAAATGATAATCTTGCTGGGTAGATTAAGTTGCAAGCTTTTCCATTTCAGGACTTCAAATATATCTTGTTACTCCCTTCTGGCTTGCAAGGTTTTTAGAGAGCAATCAACTTATGGAGATTTCCTTGTAATTAACTTTGTTTTTCTCTTGTTGCCTTTAGAATCCTCTCTTCATCCTTAACTTTTGCCATTTTAGTTATTATATGTCTTGGTATAGATCTTCTTGGGTTCACCTTGTTGGGGACCCTCTGTTCCTCCTATACCTGGTTATCTGTTTTCTTCTTTAGGTTTGGGACATTTTCAGCCATAATTTTTAAAAATACATTTTTGACCCCCTTTTCTCTTTCTTCTCCTTTTGGGATCCCTATTGTTCATAGATTGGGATGCTTTATATTCCCATAGGTCTCATATATTGGTTTCATTTTGTGTGTGTGTCTTTGTCCGCTCTTTTGATAGAGTGATTTCCATTATTCTACCTTTCAGCTCACTTATTCACTATTCTGCATTACCCAGTTTGCTATTTACTGCCTTTAGCTCAGCATTTATCTCAGTGGGTGATTTTTCCACTGAGTATGAGAACATTACATGAACCGAGAACTTCCAGATGTTCAAGCTGAATTTAGAAAAGGCAGAGGAACCAGAGATCAAATTGTCAGCATCCATTGTATCATCAAAAAAGCAAGAGAGTTCTACTTCTGCTTTATTGACTACGCTAAAACATTTGACTGTGTGGATCACCACAAACTGGAAAATTCTTCAAGAGATGGGAATACCAAACCACCTTACCTGCCTCCTGAGAAATCTGTATGCATGTCAGGAAGCAACAGGTAGAACTGGACATGGAACAACAGACTGATTCCAAATTGGGAAAGGAGTGCGTCGAGGTTATATATTGTCACCATGCTTATTTAACTTTTATGCAGAGTACATCATTAGAAATGCTGGGCTGGATGAAGCACAAGCTGGAATCAAGATTGCCAGGAGAAATACCAATAACTTCAGATATGCAGATGACACCACCCTTATGGCAGAAAGTGAGGAAGAACTAAAGAGCCTTTTGATTAAAGTGAAAGAGGAGAGTGAAAAAGCTGACTTAAAGCTCAACGTTCAGAAAACTAAGATCATGGCATCTGGTTCCATCACTTCATGGCAAATAGACAGAGAAACAATGGAAACAGTGACAGACTTTATTTTCTTGGGCTCCAAAATCACTGCAGATGGTGACTGCAGCCATGAAATTAAAAGACGCCTGCTCCTTGGAAGAAAAGCTATGACCAACCTGGACAGCATATTAAAAAGCAGAGACATTACTTTGCCAACAAAAGTCCATCTAGTCAAAGCTATGGTTTTTCCAGTAGTCATGTATGGATGTGAGAGTTGGACTATAATGAAAGCTGAGCACCGAAGAACTGATGTTTTTGAACTGTGGTGTTGGAGAAGACTCTTGAGAGTCCCTTGGACTGCAAGGAGATCCAACCAGTCAATCCTAAAGAAATCAGTCATGAATATTCATTGGAAGGACTGATGCTGAAGCTGGAACTCCAATACTTTGGCCACCTGATGTGAAGAACTGACTCATTGGAAACGACCATGATGGTGGGAAAGATTGAAGATAGGAGGAGAAGGGGATGACAGAGGGTGAGATGGTTGGATGGCATTACTGACTCGATGGACATGAGTTTGAGCAAGATCTGGGGATTGGTGATGGACAGGTAAGGCTGGCATGCTGCAATCCATGGGGTCACAATGAGTCGAACGCGGCAGAGTGAGCAACTAAAGTGAACTGAATTGTATCCTCTTTATAATGAAGGGATGGAGTCAAAGCAAAAAAAAATATGCAGCTGTGGATGTGACTGGTGATAGAAGCAAGGTCCAATGCTGTAAAGAGCAATATTGCATAGGAACCTGGAATGTCAGGTCCATGAATCAAGGCAAATTGCAAGTGGTCAAACAAGAGATGGCGAGAGTGAATGTCGACATTCTAGGAATCAGCGAACTGAAATGGACTGGAATGGGTGAATTTAACTCAGATGACCATTATATCTACTATTGCGGGCAGGAATCCCTCAGAAGAAATGGAGTAGCCACCATGGTCAACAAAAGAGTCCGAAATGCAGTACTTGGATGCAATCTCAAAAAAGACAGAATGATCTCTGTTGGTTTCCAAGGCAAACCATTCAATATCACAGTAATCCAAGTCTATGCCCCAACCAGTAACGCTGAAGAAGCTGAAGATGAACGGTTCTATGAAGACCTACAAGACCTTTTAGAACTAACACCCAAAAAAGATGTCCTTTTCATTATAGGGGACTCAAATGCAAAAGTAGGAAGTCAAGAAACACCAGGAGTAACAGGCATATTTGGCCTTGGAACACGGAATGAAGCAGGGCAAAGACTAATAGAGTTTTGCCAAGAAAATGCACTGGTCATAACAAACACCCTCTTCCAACAACACAAGAGAAGACTCTATACATGGACATCACCAGATGGTCAACACCAAAATCAGATTGATTATATTCTTTGCAGCCAAAGATGGAGAAGCTCTATAAGGCAGCAAAAACAAGACCAGGAGCTGACTGTGGCTCAGACCATGAACTCCTTATTGCCAAATTCAGACTTAAATTGAAGAAAGTAGGGAAAACCACTAGACCATTCAGGTATGACCTAAATCAAATCCCTTATGATTATACAGTGGAAGTGAGAAATAGATTTAAGGGACTAGATCTGATAGATAGAGTGCCTGATGAACTATAGATGGAGGTTCGTGACATTGTACAGGAGACAGGGATCAAGACCATCCCCATAGAAAAGAAATGCAAAAAAGCAAAATGGCTGTCTGGGGAGGCCTTACAAATAGCTGTGAAAAGAAGAGAAGCAAAAAGCAAAGGAGAAAAGGAAAGATATAAGCATCTGAATGCAGAGTTCCAAAGAATAGCTAGGAGAGATAAGAAAGCCTTCCTCAGTGATCAATGCAAAGAAATAGAGGAAAACAACAGAATGGGAAAGACTAGAGATCTCTTCAAGAAAATCAGAGATACCAAAGGAACATTTTATGCAAAGATGGGCTCGATAAAGGACAGAAATGGTATGGACCTAACAGAAGCAGAAGATATTAAGAAGAGGTGGCAAGAATACATAGAATAACTGTACAAAAAAGATCTTCACAACCCAGATAATCACGATGGTGTGATCACTCACCTGGAGCTAGACATCCTGGAATGTGAAGTCAAGTGGGCCTTAGAAACATCACTACGAACAAAGCTAGTGGAGGTGATGGAACTCCAGTTGAGCTATTCCAAATCCTGAAAGATGATGCTGTGAAAGTGCTGCACTCAATATGCCAGCAAATTTGGAAAACCCAGCAGTGGCCACAGGACTGGAAAAGGTCAGTTTTCATTCCAATCCCAAAGAAAGGCAATGCAAAGAATGCTCAAACTCCTGCACAATTGCACTCATCTCACACACTAGTAAAGTAATGCTCAAAATTCTCCAAGTCAGGCTTCAGCAATACATGAACCGTGAACTTCCAGATATTCAAGCTGGTTTTAGAAAAGGCAGAGGAACCAGAGATCAAATTGCCAACATCTGCTGGATCATCGAAAAAGCAAGAGAGTTTCAGAAAACATCTATTTCTGCTTTATTGATTATGCCAAAGCCTTTGACTGTGTAGATCACCACAAACTGTAGAAAATTCTGAAAGAGATGGGAATACCAGACCACCTGACCTGCCTCTTGAGAAATCTGTATGCAGGTCAGGACGCAACAGTTAGAACTGGACATGAAACAACAGACTGGTTCCAAATATAAAAAGGAGTATGTCAAGGCTGTATATTGTCACCCTGCTTATTTAATTTATTTGCAGAGTACATCATGAGAAACGCTGGTCTGGAAGAAGCACAAGCTGGAATCAAGATTGCCAGGAGAAATATCAATAACCTCAGATATGCAGATGACACCACCCTTATGGCAGAAAGTGAGGAAGAACTAAAGAGCCTCTTGATGAACGTGAAAGAGGAGAGTCAAAAAGTTGGCTTAAAGCTCAACATTCAGAAAACTAAGATCATGGCATCTGGTCCCATCACTTCATGGCAGATAGATGGGGAAACAGTGTCAGACTTTATTTTTGGGGGGCTCCAAAATCACTGCAGATGGTGACTACAGCCATAAAATTAAAAGACACTTACTCCTTTAAAGAAAAGTTATCACCAACCTAGATAGCATATTGAAAAGCAGAGACATTACTTTGCCAACAAAGGTCCGTCTAGTCAAGGCTATATTTTTTCCAGTGGTCATGTATGGATGTGAGAGTTGGACTGTGAGGAAAGCTGAGCACCAAAGAATTGATGCTTTTGAAGTGTGGTGGTGGAGAAGACTCTTGAGAGTCCCTTGAACTGCAAAGAGATCCAACCAGTCCATCCTAAAGGAGATCAGTCCTGGGTGTTCATTGGAAGGACTGATGCTAAAGCTGAAACTCCAATACTTTGGCCACCTCATGTGAAGAGTTGACTTATTGGAAAAGACTCTGATGCCGGGAGGTATTGGGGGCAGGAGTAGAAGGGGACAACAGAGGATGAGATGGCTGGATGGTGTCACTGACTCTAAGGACACGAGTTTGGGTGAACTCCAGGAGTTGGTGATGGACAGGAAGGCCTGGCGTGCTGCAATTCATGGGGTCGAAAAGAGTAGGACACGACTGAGCGACTGGACTGAACTGATAGTACACTGGAGAGTTCTGTTTCATTGTTCTTTCAGGGAAGTTCTCCTGATCTTTTAATTGGGAGTGGTTCCTCTGCTTCTTCATTTTACTTATACTTCTCTGGCTTTATGAGTTTCGGAGAAACCATTATCTACTGTGGTCCTGAAGGGTTTTTTAATGTGGGAATGTTCCTGTGTGGCGTCCATGAGTCTCATGTTTTTTGTGTAAGGACTATTTTTAGTATGGATGCCTGCCACATCTTTCCTCAGTGTATGTTGGCCATTATCCCCCTGACAGGAGATTGTGATTGCTGTTGTGGTCACCAGAACCTGCACTGAATGTTGAATGGGACCTCCTCTGTGGTTTTCACAGCCCTATTAGGGGCAGGATCTGCTCCTCAGTTGTTGGAGTAGACATCCCCCAGATCTGTTTCTGAACTGCAGTGTGCAGTAGGCAGGACTGGAGCACTCCCACGGAGAGACGAGCCACTGTGGATTCCTCTGTAGAAACTACATTCTGGGAAGTGCTCTCCATGGTGTCGCCTGTTACCCATTGTGCAGGCTCACAAAATACAGTTTGGGGCACTGCCCTCAGCCCCACTTCAACCATGGAAATTCAGGTGGTTGGCCTGGGTGTCCCTTAGGCACTGAGCTCACAAAGCCATTAGCGCGGACCCACTGGTTCAGAACCGCTGAGGTCAGGCACCAGAATTGCTGTAGTCATACATCTGGACTCACCACGGGAGCTATTGAGTTAGCCCAGACCTCAGCCCTACCTCTACATGTTCCCACAGAGCCTTCAGCCGCTATTGCTGGACCCAACCTACCCACCGGAGCTCCAGTAATCTGATTGGATATCCCCCAGGCACCAAGTTTACAAAGCTGCCATTGGCACATAAATCTGCAGATCACACAGCTGCTGGGACACAGCTCAGATTTTAGCCCTGCTTTTGAAGTCACGTGGCCCTTGAGGATCAGCTTGGATTTTAGCCCCGGCTACATGTGTGGACAACCTGCCAATGCTTGCATGCTCTCAGAGCTTGTAAAGGTGGAGCTGTACCCACCATAAGAATGAGGCTGCTATGATGGGCCCTGCCTCTCCCTTCAAGTGCGCACATTAACAATGGGGCTTCAATGGCAGACACAAGCTCCTTCCTGTGTACATCCCCAGTTGCTGCTTGGACCACATTCCAGCCTTTTCAGGCTATCTCTGTATAGCCAACCCCAGTGCTCTTCCCAGGTCTGTCCTTTGAAACCCAAGTTTTAGCACCCAGCCCCTACACACAGTAGCAGATTTATTTCTTGGACTGGGGGGTGCAGGGAGGTGACCAGGATCCCCTATACTGGTCTCTGTTCGCCTACCATAAGCTGACTTCTGTGCTCTTCTCTGAGCCTCTGAAGTTCCATTTCTGTCCCAGCTGATCTCCCAGTTGAAGGAGGTTTCCAGGATGAAGGAACCTTTCCTCTTTCACAGCTCCCTCCCAGGGTTGCTGGTCTCATCCCATTTTTTTTTTTTTTTCCTTTATTTCATCCTTCTTGGTTACATGGTGATCTTTCTTGTGATTTTGGTTTCATGAGATCTTCTGCCAGCATTCAGCAGTTATTCTGTGAGAATTGTTCCCACATGCAGATGTATTTTTGAGGTATTTGTGGGAGGAGGTGAGCTCCAAATCTTTCTATTCCACCATCTTGATCCAGCCCCCCTCAACTCTTTCCTATTCTGTTTCTTTTGGATGGAAGTAACTAAACAACAACAATATATAAAATCCATCTGGTCTAATGTGCCATTTAAGGCCAGTTTCCTTAATGATTTTCTGTCTGGATGATCTGCCCGTTGATGTAAGTGGGATGTTAAAAGTTCACTATTATTACTGTGCTACTGCCAGTTTTTCCCTTTGGGTTTGCTAATATTTGTTGGATATATTTTAGGTGCTCTTTTGTTGGGTCATATATATTTATAATTATTATACCTTCTTATTGGATCGGTCCCTTTATCTTATGTATTGTCCTTTGTCACGTGTTACAGTCTTTGTTTAAAAGCCTATTTTGACTGACATAAATATAGCTACCAGCTTTATTTTAGTTTCCATTTGCATAGAATACCTTTTCTGTCCCCTCACTCTGTTTGTCTTTTTTTTTGTTTGCGTCTCTTTTTTTTTTTTTAATTTTATTTTTAAACTTTACATAATTGTATTAGTTTTGCCAAATATCAAAATGAATCCATCACAGGTATATTTAGGTCGAAGTAAATCTCTTGCAGACAACAAATAAATGGTTCTTCTTTCCCATCCTTTCAACTACTCTATGTTGTTTGGTGCATTTAGTCTATTTACATTTAAAGTAATCATTGATGGGTATGTACTTTTTACCGTTTTGTTCATTTGTTTTTTTTTATTTTTGTAGTTTTTTGTTCCTTTCTTCTTTTGCTCTTTTCCCTTGTGACTTGATGACTATCTTTAGTGTTATGTTTGGATTCCTTTCTCTTGTGTGCGTGTGTATCTATTATATATTTTTGATTAGCAGTTGCCATAAGGTTATATATAACAACATATTTTTTTAAGTTGATGATCTCTTAGGTTCAAATACATTCTAACAACCCTGCATTTTCACTCCTTCCCCACAACATTGAACAGTTTGGTGTCATATTTAACATTTTTTTATTTTGTACATCCCTTTACTATGTATTGGTATATAAATGATCTTACTACTTTTGTCTTTTAATCTTCCTACTAGCTTTATGAGTGGTTGGTCTACTACCTTTACTCTATGTTTGTCTTTACCAATGAGATTTTTTCCCTTTGTAATTTTCAAATTTCTGGTTGTGGTCTTTTCTACTTAGAGAAGTCCCTTTAACTTTTCCTGCAAAGCCAGCTTAATGGCAATGAACTCTTGTAGGTTTTGCTTATCTGTAAAACTCTTTGTCTATCCTTCAAATTTGAATAATAACCCTGCCAGCTAGAATATTCTTGGTTATAGGTGTTTTCCTTTCATCACTTTAAATATACTGTGCCACTTCCTTCTGGCCTGCAAAGTTTCTGCTGAAAAGTCAAGCTTATTGTCGTAGGAGAGTTCCCTTATGCATAAGTAGTTGCTTTCCTTTTGCTGCTTTTGATATTCTATCTACATCTTTAATTTTTGCCATTTTAATTATAGTATGTGTTTCTGTAGACCAATTTGGATTCATCTTGTTGAGGACTCTCTGTGCTTGTTAGATCTGAATTATCTTTTTCCTCTCCCAGGTTAGGGAAGTTTTCAGTTATTATTTCTTCAGATAAGTTCTCTGTCCCCTTCTGTCTCTTTTCTCCTTCTGGGACATCTACAATACAAATTTTAGTATGCTTTATGTTGTCCCAGAGATTTCTTAAACATCCCTCATTTTTAAAAAATGTTTGTTTTTCTTTTTGGCTGTGCTATGCATGGGCTTTCCTCTAGTTGCTGCAAGTAGGGGCTGCTCTCTAGTTGCGGTGCACAAGCTTCTCATTGATGTGGCTTCTCTCGTTGCAGAGCACAGGCTCTAGGGGCTTTCAGTAGTTCAGGCTCCTGGGCTCTGGAGGGTCAGTTCAGTAGTTGTGGCACTTGGGCTTAGTTGCCCCTTGGTATGTGGGATCTTCCCAGATCAGAGGTCAAACCCATGTTTCCTGCTTTGACAGGCAGATTCTTTACCACAGAGCCACCAGAGAAGTCCACACTCCTCATTTTTTAAGAATTCTTTTTTGATTTCCACTACTGTCTTCCACTGATCTGTTCCTCTGTAGCATCTAATCTACTGTTGATTCCTTCTAGTATGTTTTTTATTTTGGTTATTGTATTCTTCAGCTCTGTTTGTTTCTACTTTGTATCTTCTAACTGTTGAAATCTCACTGTGTTCATCCATTATTCTCCTGAGTTCACTGAACATCTTTATGATCATTAGATTGAATTCTTTATCAGGTAGATTGCATATCTCCTCTTAGTTCTTTTACCGAGGTTTTGTCTTGTTTTTTTTTTTTTTTTTTTTCTCATTTGCAACATATTCCTCTGTCTCCTCATTTTGCCTAATTCTCTGTTTATTTGTGTGTATTAGACTGGTCACTCCTCAGTCTTGGAGAAGTGACCTTATGTAGGAGACATCCTTTGGGGCCCAGCAAGACATTTCCCTCTGATCATTAGAGTTCTATACGCTAGGGGTGCCTTATATGTGGGCTCTTCTGTTGTAGAGAGGCCAACTGCTATGGGCACATGGTAGGCAAGCCTGGCCCTTAGCCTGGTTGGCTGCCAGGCCTTGCCTCATGCAGAGGCTGCTGGCCCATTGGTGAGTGAGACTGATTCCTCGGGCTGCTGACTACAGGGTCCAAGGAGTTCCAAGGGTGGTTCTGGCCAGCTGTTGGGCAGGGCTGGGTCTTGGGGCTGTGTCTGTCCACTGGTAGGCAGGTAAAGCTGTGATGCTAATAAGCTAGAGAAAGGACACCAATATGGCACTCACCAGCACCAGTGTCCTCCTGGTAGAAGGAGTTCCCCCAAATGGCTTCTGCCAGCATCTGTGTCCCCAGAGCATTTCCCCTTTGCTTTCTGCCTCTCTGGGAGGTACTGTAAGATCAACAAGTGTGTCTGACCCAGGTCCCTTTCAATGTATTGCCTCTGTACTGGGACTTGGAGCATGTGAGATTTTGTGTGAGACCTTTAAAAGTGGAATTTCTGTTTCTTTGAGCCCTCCAGCTCTCCTAAACATAAGCTCTGCTGGTCTTCAAAGCCAGACATTCTGGAAATTCATCTTCCCAGTGCCAGACCCCTAGGCTGGGGAACCCAGTGCAGGGCTTAGACTCCTTGCTCCTTGGGAAGAATCTTGAAGATTGTGTTTATCCTCCTGTTTGTGGGTTGTCTCTCCAGGTGAGTGAATCTTGAGTATACTGCATCCCTGCCCCTCCTACCTATCTCATTTTGGTTTCTTCTTTATATCTTTAATTATAGAAAATCATTTCTGCTGGTTTTCAAGTTATTCTAATCAAATAGTTGCTTTGCAAATAGTAATTTTGATGTGTCCATGGGAGGAAATGAGGTCAGGCTTTTCCTACTCCCCGCTGTTGGCTTCACCTAATAGCAGACTTTGTATTAGCAATGGGAAATGAGTTCTGTGTCCCCTCTGGTCCCTAAGGACATGCCAATGCTTCAACATTTTCATTTTAAAATCACCAAAGCATATTCATCATGTCAAAAAAAAAGGGGGGGGGGGAGAAAAGTTGACTTCAAATGCCATACTTTAAAATCCCAGTATGGATTATTTTGGAGTATGGACTATGGATTATTTTGTTATCAAATTCAATGACAAGGCATTTCTTATTATACAGTGACACTATTGGTGGGCTAAAATAACAGATTGTTTTAATTAACAGATTGTTTAAATTAACAGACTAAGGATGTATCCTAGTATTCCCAACTCACAGGAAAGCAACCATCAGGAAAAATAGAAAATTTTAAATGAATTATCTCATTATGGAAAAATTTCTTCATGAAATTAAATAATGAAAATGAGTCTGCAATCAAAGCAAGTTTTCAAGTGGCTCATGTGTTAGCCAGGCAAGGAAAACCATTTAGGGATGAGTTAATTAAGTTGTGTTTGATTGTAGCAGCCAGAGAAATGTGCTCAGATGAAATAAGCTTATTTAAGACTGTTTTAGCCGAACAGTTGTTCAGAGAGTTGAGAACATTGGGAACAGTGTCATAGTCAATTAATAAGCAAGGCAAATAATTTTGAGTGTTTTCTCTTGAATCTTGATGAGTTAGTTGATGGATGTTATCAATACTGCTCAGTTGTGGTTTATTCAAGGAGTCAGTTACAAGATGGAAATGACTGAATAATTAGCCTCTCTGAGTAGCTTCTATGGCAAAACCTGTAAGAAATAATATTTTCAAAATGAAATTATACACTTCAAATGGGTGAATTATATAATAGATGAGTTGAATCTCAATAAAGCTATTTCATAAAAAAATTTTCAAGGTAATTGTGAAAAACAGTATGAACAGAATAAGGATCTCCTCGGGTATGTTATTGCTCTTTACAGCATTGGACTTTACTTCCATCACCAGTCACATCCACAACTGGGTGGTGTTTTACTTTGGCTCTGTCTCTTCAGTCTTTCTGGAGTTATTTCTCCACTGATCTCTAGTAGCATATTGGGCACTTACCGACCTGGGGAGTTCATCTTTCAGTGTCCTATCTTTTTGCCTTTTCATACTGTTCATGGGGTTCTCAAGACAAGAATACTGAAGTGGTTTGCCATTCCCTTCTCCAGTGGACCATGTTTTGTCAGAACTCTCCACCATGACCCATCCATCTTGGGTGGCCCTACACAGTATGGCTCATAGTTTCATTGAGTTAGACAAGGCTGTGGTCCATGTTATCAGATTGGTTAGTTTTCTGTGATTGTGGTTTTCATTTTATCTGCCCTCTGATGGAGAAGGATAAGAGGCTTATGGAAACTTCCTGATGGGAGAGACTGACTGAGGGGGAAACAGGGTCTTGTTCTGATGGGCAGGGCCATGCTCAGTGAATCTTTAAACCAATTTTATGTTGATGGGTGGAGCAATAATGGATGCTGTAAAGAGCAATATTGTATAGGAACCTGGAATGTTAGGTCCATGAATCAAGGCAAATTGGAAATGGTCAGACAGGAGATGGCAAGACTGAACAATGACATTCTAGGAATCAGCAAACTAAAATGGACTGGAATGGGTGAATTTAACTCAGATGACCATTACTTCTATGACTGTGGGCAAGAATCCCTTAGAAGCAATGGAGTAGCCATCATAGTCAACAAAAGAGTCTGAAGTGCAGTACTTGGATGTGATCTCAAAAACGACAGAATCATCTCTGTTCATTTCCAAGGCAAACCATTTAATATCAAATTAATCCAAGTCTATGCCCCAACTACTAATGCTGAAGAAGCTGAACAGTTCTATGAAGACCTACAAGACCTTCTAGAACTAACACCCAAAAAAGATGTCCTTTTCATTATAGGGGACTCAAATGCAAAAGTAGGAAGTCAAGAAACACCTGGAGTAAGAGACAAATTTGGCCTTGGAGTACAGAATGAAGCAGGGCAAAGGCTAATAGAGTTTTGCCAAGAGAATGCACTGGTCATAGCAAACACCATCTTCCAACAACACAAGAGAAGACTCTACACATGGACATCACCAGATGGTCAACACCAAAATCAGATTGATTATATTCTTTGCAGCCAAAGATGGAGAAGCTCTATATAGTGAGCAAAAACAAGACCAGAAGCTGACTGTGGCTCAGATCATGAACTCCTTATTGCCAAATTCAGACTTAAATTGAAGAAAGTAGGGAAAACCACTAGACCATTCAGGTATGACCTAAATCAAATCCCTTATGATTATACAGTGGAAGTGAGAAATAGATTTAAGGGACTAGATATGATAGACAGAGTACCTGATGAACTATGAACGGAGGTTCGTGACATTGTACAGGAGACAGGGATCAAGACCATCCCCAAGAAGAAGAAATACAAAAAGGCAAAATGGTTGTCTGAGGAGGCCTTACAAATAGCTGTGAAAATAAGAGAAGCAAAAAGCAAAGGAGAAAAGGAAGGGTATACTCAGTTGAATGCAGAGTTCCAAAAAATAGCCAGGAGAGATAAGAAAGCCTTCCTCAGTGTTCAGTGCAAAGAAATAGAGGAAAACAATAGAATGGGAAAAACTAGAGATCTCTTCAAGAAAATTAGAGACACCAAGGGAACATTTCATGCAAAGATGGGCACAATAAAGGACAGAAATTGTATGGATCTAACAGAAGCAGAAGATATTAAGAAGAGGTGGCAAGAATACACAGAAGAACTATACAAAAAAGATCTTCACAACCCAGATAATCATGATGATATAATCACTCACCTAGGGCTAGACATCCTGGAATGTGAAGTCAAATAGGCCTTAGGAAGCATCACTATGAACAAAGCTAGTGGAGGTGATGGAACTCCAGTTGAGCTATTTCAAATCCTAAAAGATGATGCTGTGAAAGTGCTGCACTCAATATGCCAATAAATTTGGAAAACTCAGCAGTGGCCACAGGACTGGAAAAGGTCAGTTTTCATCCCAATCCCAAAGAAAAGCAATGCCAAAGAATCCTCAAACTCCCGCACAATTGCACTCATCTCACATGTTAGTAAAGTAATGCTCAAAATACTTCAAGGCTTCAACAGTACATGAACTGTGAACTTCCAGATGTTCAAGCTGGATTTAGAAAAGGCAGAGGAACCAGAGATCAAATTGCCAACATCTCTTGGATCATCAGAAAAGCAAGAGATTTCCAGAAAAATATCTACTTCTAGTGTTTATTGACTATGCCAAAACTTTTGACTGTGTGGATCACAACAAACTTTGGAAAATTCTTAAAGAGATAGGAATACCAGATGACTTTACCTGCCTTTTGAGAAATCTGTATGCAGGTCAGGAAGCAACAGTTAGAATTGGGTATGGAACAACAGACTGGTTCCAAATAGGAAAAGGAGTACATCAAGGCTGTATATTGTCACCCTGCTTATTTAACTTCTGTGCAAAGTACATCATGAGAAATGCCAGGCTGGATGAAGCACAGGCTGGAATCAAGATTGCCAGGAGAAATATCAATAACCTCAGATATGCAGATGACACCACCCTTACGGCAGAGATCGAAGAAGAACTAAAGAGCCTCGTGATGAAAGTGGAAGAGGAGAGTGAAACAGTTGGCTTACTCAACATTCAGAAAACTAAGATCATGGCATCTGGTCCCATCACTTCATGGCAAATAGGTGGGGAAACAGTGGAAACAGAGACAGACTTTATTTTCTTGGGCTCCAAAATCACTGCGGATGTTGACTGCAGCCATGAAATTAAAAGACGCTTGCTCCTTGGAAGAAATGTTATGACCAACCTAGATAGCATATTAAAAAGCAGAGGCATCACTTTACCAACAAAGGTCCATCTAGTCAAAGCTATGGTTTTTCCAGTAGTCATTTATGGGTGTGAGAGTTGGACTGTGAAGAAAGCTGAGTGCCAAAGAACTGATGCTTTTGAACTGTGGTTCTGGAGAAGACTCTTGAGAGTCCCTTGGACTCCAAGGAGATCCAACCAGTCCATCCTAAAGGAAATCAGTCTTGAATATTCATTGGAAGGACTGATGCTGAAGCTGAAGCTCCAATACTTTGGCCACCTGATCCAAAGAACTGACTCATTGGAAAAGACCCTGATGCTGGGAAAGATTGAAGGCAGGAGGAGAAGGGGATGACAGAGGATGAGATGGTTGAATAGCATCACTGACTTGATGGATGCGAGTTTGAGTAATCTCCAGGAGTTGGTGACAGGGAAGCCTGGTGTGCTGCAGTCCATGGGGTTGCGAAGAGTCAAACACAACTGAATGACTGAACTGAACCGAACTGAACAGGTATGTTATAAATGAAGGTGGTAGAAATATGTGTGGAGCAGCAAAAGCTATAGTTGGATTAATTTGCAAAGCTTATGAAAATGTTGCACATTTAAAGCCTATGTCAAAGATAAGGTGTCCATAGGTGCGTGGATTTATCTCTGGGCTTTCTATTTTGTTCCATTGATCTATATTTCTGTCTTTGTGCCAGTACCATACTGTCTTGATGACTATAGCTTTGTAGTATAGTCTGAAGTCAGGCAGGTTGATTCCTCCAGTACCATTCTTCTTTCTTAAGTTTACTTTGGCTATTCGAGGTTTTTTGTATTTCCATACAAATTGTGAAATTATTTGCTTGATAGGTACTGCATTGAATTTATAGATTGCTTTGGGTAGTATACTCATTTTCACTATATTGATTCTTCCAATCCAGGAACATGGTATATTTCTCCATCTATTTGTGTCATCTTTGATTTCTTTCATCAGCGTTTTATAGTTTTCTATATATAGGTCTTTTGTTTCTTTAGGTTGATTTATTCCTAAGTATCTTATTATTTTTGTTGCAATGATGAATGGAATTGTTTCCTTAATTTCTCTTTCTGTTTTCTCATTGTTAGTGTATAGGAATGCAAGGGATTTCTGTGTGATAACTTTGTATCCTGCAACTTTACTATATTCATTGATTAGCTCTAGTAATTTTCTGGTGGAATCTTTAGGGTTTTCTATGTAGAGGATCAAGTCATCTGCAAACAGTGAGAGTTTTACTTCTTCTTTTCCAATCTGGATTCCTTTTATTTCTTTTTCTTCTCTGATTGCTGTGGCTAAAACTTCCAAATTCAAGTACTAAGTTGAGTAGTAGTGGTCAACCACTTGTAAAAGAATGAAACTAGAACACTTTCTAACACCATACACAAAAATAAACTCAAAATAGATTAAAGATCTAAATGTAAGACCAGAAACTATAAAATTCCTAGAGGAAAACATAGGCAAAACACTCTCTGACATAAATCACAGAAGGATCCTCTATGACCCACCTTCTAGAGTAATGGAAATAAAAGCAGAAATAAACAAATGGGACCTAATTAAACTTAAAAGCTTTTGCACAACAAAGGAAGCTATAAGCTATAAGGTGAAAAGACAGCCTTCAGAATGGGAGAAAATAATAGCAAATGAAGCAACTGACAAAAAATTAATCTCAAAATTATACAAGCAGCTCCTGCAGCTCAATTCCAGAAAAATAAATGACCCAATCAAAAAATCAGCCAAAGAACTAAACAGACATTTCTTCAAAGAAGACATACAGATGGTTAACAGACAAATGCTCAACATCACTCAAAGACTTGGTAATGCTTCTTAATGAATTCAACTTAACAATAACAAGGTAAAACAGCAAATTTTATACTACGGTTAAGTCATCTTAACAGCAATTTAATAGTGTTGTATAATTTACAAGTGTTGTCAAACTAGTTTCTATGTGACCCATGTAGCCAAAATTTAAAATGAGAAGCAAGACCTTCCTATCTGGCCCATTACTGAAAAACTTTGCTGACCCAGATCCAAGTCACAGTCCTAACTGTGCTTCAGAGTCCTAGCTATAATATATGTATTATAATGGTAAATCTTCTTCATGATTTTGAGTAAATTAGTGTGAAGTAAATTGTGTAGAATAGTGACACATGGTAAGTGCTTTTACAGTTTAAGTTGTTGTTAATAACTATATTTCTATAGCTCTTCTGAACTATACAGAGTTGTGGTCATTATAAAAGATTATCTGTAGGCAGAGGTAGGTCTTTGGTGAATAGAAATTTCCTTTAAAAGACAGTCCTCTTTAAAATTACTGGAGGAATTTCTACCTTGTCCATCCCTTGCTTTTTTATGTTTTGGTAGCAGCTTTATTGAGATATAATTCACATACCAGATAATTCACTGATTTAAATTCAATGCATCATCACAACCAATTTTAGAACATTTACATCATCCCAGAAAGAAATCCATACTTCTTAACCATCATTCCCTAATCCTATTTGCCTATTTTGGACATTTAATATAAATGGAATTATACTGGGCTTCTCTGGTGGCTCAGATGGTAAAGAATCTGCCTGCAATCCAGGAGACCTGGGTTCGATCTCAGGGTTGGAAAGATTCCCTGGAGAAAGGAATGGCTACCCACTCCAGTATTCTTGCCTGGAAAATCCCATGGACAGAACAGTTTGGCAGGCAACAGTCCACGGGCTTGCAAAGAGTCAGACATGACTGAATGATAACACTTTCGCTTTCATATGAGATGAGGTCTTTTGTGACTGGTTTGTTTCGTTTAGCATATTATTTTCAAGTTTTAAACATATTGTACTTTATTCCTTTTTATGGAGGAATAATGTTCCATTTATGAATATACCACATTCTGTTAAACCATTCATCAGATGATGGAGTTAGGTTGTTTCTATCTTTTGGCTATTGTGAATAATGAATGAACTGTCATGTACAAATTTTTATGTGGACATTTTTTTCACTTCTCCTAGGAATGTATCTAGAAGTAAAATTGCTGCATGAAATGGGAACTTTGCATGAAACAGGACCATACTTTTGTCCAAAGTGGCTATACCATTTTACATCCCTGCCAGCAGTATATGAAGATTCCAGTTCCCCCATATCCTCACCAACACTTGAAATTACCTGTCTTCTTTATTATAACCATTTTAGTGATGATAAAGTGATATCTGGCTCACTTTTAATTCTCTGGGATGATGTATTGGGGAAAACTACTCTTCTCACCACTCCACGCTGGGTTCATGAGGGGACAACACCCTGAGGGCCCAGCCCTGCAAGAGCATCAGGATATTTCCACTAAAACTTAAGTTTTTCTCAGAGGAGAAAAGATTCCCAGAGATTGTGCTCAACTGGTAATTAGTTTCCAATTCACAGACTCACACATTCATACTGCCCTCAGAGGGGGCATTATTGAAAAATGAGGAAATATTTTTCAAGGTATGGCAAAAGAGTTACAGGGCATGTATGCTCAGTCACTTCAGTCATGTCCAACTCTTTGTGACCCTATGGACTGTAGCCCGCCAGGCTCCTCTGTCCATGGGATTCTCCAGGTGAGAATACTGGAGTGGTTGCCATGCCCTCCTCCTCCAGGGGATCTTCCTGACCCAGGGATCGAACCCAAGTCTCTTATGTCTCCTACACTGGCAGGCAGGTTCTTTACCACTAGTGCCACCTGAGAAGCCCAAGTTACAGGGCAGATGATCACAAAGCATCTTGACTCAGCAGAAGCCAGAACAAGCTCGCTTCCAGAGAGAAGTTCTATGGACATTGCTGCCCAGCCCCACCTCCTACCATCTGCTCCCCATCTCTGCAATTTCCAGAGACACCAAGGAGCCTTCTGGGGAGAAGGATCAGGGCTACTGGGAGATAGTTACCATAAAGGAAAGAGGAGTCTCCCTGAAGAGGCAGACCCTGCATCACAGCAGGACATCAGAGGGTGCCGGGGTCCAGCCCCAGCAGGATCCAGGGGTACCCTCAGGATGACGGCCTAGGCGAAAGGATTGCAAAGCGGAGAGAGAGGCTTGATCTTCCTTGATTAACACAGAAAGCCAATAAAGCTCCTGTGTTCCAAGGAGTCATCCTGAAAGAAGAACAGAGAGAGGAAAGGAGCGAAAAGGAAAAACGAATGACACGGGGAGACCAAGCTTCATTGAGCGAGGCCCATAACTTTATTTTCAAAAGGAACTTTTATACTTTGACTTGTACATAGAGGGAAATGAAAGATGCAAAGTAATACAGAGTCAGCCCAAACATTACATCTGTTTTGTCTTTATCAAAACCAGGATTTTTTCTGCACACCTTTCCCATAAACAATGTTGTGTACAATATCTTCTGGCCTTGGAGGCCTGTGGACATTTTATGACCCTTTTATGATAAAGGCTGCTCAACCAGAAAACTTGTTTTCCCTTAAAGTGTTTCTTCTTTATTTCTCCCAGCCTCAGAAAGTACTAAACAGAGTTACATTCTCACGGAGCAAAGGTGCAGTGAGTTACAACAAAGAAAGAACCAATTAGCTCAAAGGTCTGATGTGGCTAATTCCAAGGCTGCTACTTGTTTTTCTTACATTCCAGCTATGTTAACCAATGCACTCCCAGGTGCCCAGTGGATAAGGGATATGGGCACTTGGCAGCAAGCATTGGCCCAATAATGAAGCCCTTTACCAGTACTATCTATTCTAATAATTTTTCATCCCTTAAAGGACTCTATGCTCATTAGGACTTTTAGAATGTTTTGGCTTCCCGTGCCTTTCAAGGTTGGGGAGTTGTGAACAATCATGTGTGTTAATTGCAAGAGTATGGATAAACATGTCAGGCAAGCTAGAATGCCAACAGAGGGGTTTGAATTGAAACACTCCTATCATGCCCATTAACGAAAGCCCTAAGTTGATTTTTTCCAGAGAAAGGTGGTCAGGGATAGCCCCTTGTTAATGTCAGAAGAGTTGGTGAAAGGCACAAAATAGTAAGACAGACAGATTTTGGTTTTGGGGTGGATGCTCGAGCAGATTCAGGGGGTCCCTTGAGGCCTGATCCACCTTTGCCTGTTAGGTCTCTTCCACATGACCTTTGTCATGGGTGGAATCTCCTGTGGTGGCTCCCAGCAAGAGGGGAGGGTGGTTTCTGGTCCTGCCCTGTATGGCAACTGCTGCCCAGGGTGGAGAGATTTGCCCCCAGAGGAAGTCTGCCGATTGGTGGCTGTTTACTGCACGCCTGCATGCACTGGCCTCTGCTGGGTGTTGTGCTTACTGGGTGCACTTTGCAGAAAGTGTTTCAGGGTAAGGTTTCCTCTTTATGTGCTCCTGCCACCCCCCAAGTGTGTCCTGTGTAGCACTTTCACAGTTACTGCAGAAATGTAAATTTCAGTACATTGCTCTGTTCTCTAGGGTCGGAAATAACACCTGACATTTGTAGATTCTCTAAAGTATTTGCTGAATGAGGATAAAAACTGAAGTCGACACTGGCTCCTTGAACCCAAGCATAGTACCTCACTGTATATATTGTTTTGTAGTTTATTTATGCCTAGTAATCATGAGAAACGCTGGACTGGAAGAAACACAAACTGGAATCAAGATTGCCAGGAGAAATATCAATAACCTCAGATATGCAGAAGATACCACCCTTATGGCAAAAAGTGAAGAGGAACTCAAAAGCCTCTTGATGAAAGTGAAAGAGGAGAGTGAAAAAGTTGGCTTAAAGCTCAACATTCAGAAAACAAAGAACATGGCATCTGGTCCCACCACTTCATGGGAAATAGATGGGGAAACAGTGGAAACAGTGTCAGACTTTATTTTTTTGGGCTCCAAAATCACTGCAGATGGTGACTGCAGCCATGAAATTAAAAGACGCTTACTCCTTGGAAGGAAAGTTATGACCAACCTAGATAGCATATTCGAAAGCAGAGACATTACTTTGCCAACAAAGGTTCGTCTAGTCAAGGCTATGGTTTTCCCTGTGGTCATGTATGGATGTGAGAGTTGGACTGTGAAGAAGGCTGAGCGCCAAAGAATTGATGCTTTTGAACTGTGGTGTTGGAGAAGACTCTTGAGAGTCCCTTGGACTGCAAGGAGATCCAACCAGTCCATTCTGAAGGAGATCAGCCCTGGGATTTCTTTGGAAGGAATGATGCTAAAGCTGAAACTCCAATACTTTGGCCACCTCATGCGAAGACTTGACTCATTGGAAAAGACTCTGATGCTGGGAGGGATTGGGGGCAAGAGGAGAAGGGGACGACAGAGGATGAGATGGCTGGATGGCATCACTGACTCGATGGACATGAGTCTCAGTGAACTCTGGGAGTTGGTGATGGACAGGGAGGCCTGGCGTGCTGTGATTCATGGGATCGAAAAGAGTCGGACACGACTGAGCGACTGATCTGATCTGATCTGAAATATAGTATTGTTGAAAATTTCCTTTGTCCTAGCGACTATGTAGTATTCTTCTCACAAACTCCCCAAATTTGTCTTGAGCAGGCTCTAGGTTTTGGACATTTACATAGTTGAAAATTTGTAAGCATAGGCTGTAGGTGAGCAGGCTGCGGTAGTTGCAGCACATGGGCTCGGTAGTTGCTACTTGTGGGGTCTAGAACATTCAGGCTTCAGTAGTTGTGGTCTGTGGGATTGGTTGCTCTTCGGCACATGGAATCTTCCTGTACCAAGGATTGAACCCATGTCTCCCTCATTGGAAGGTGGATCCTTAACCAGGGAAGTCCCACTATTATTTTTGAGCACAAATCTCACTGTTTCTTAGGATAAATTCTTAGAATGGAATGGAACATTGCTGGGTGGAACGATAGGTCTGTTGTTAAAGTCTGCAATGCATATTGCCAAGTTTCCCTTCCCCCAAAGACTGTGTGTGAAACCTATTTCTCACACACATTGTCCTTGGCAAGCGCCGTCATTCTCTTCATCTTTTCAGTGAACTAGGCCCACAGAGTATCTCATTGATTCCTGAAGCTATGCAGCCTCTCAGGAGATTGCTTATGAATGCCTTCCCAAGTTTTATTTAAAATTTGTCGTAAAGAAAACTGTTCCCAAGAAAACCAGATCAAAGATTCCTTCTTAAAAGAGACATTTTATAGGTGACGAAGAAAAACAGCAACCAAAATGAATGTCCGGTGAAAGATCACCGGGAAAGTTGAAGGTCGAGTTCGAGCCTTGAATGTCAGGTTAAATGTCATTACATTCTCCCTAGACTGACAGTCAGCTGGGGGGCAACTTCCCTGGAACAGGTGCTTATCTGAAAATAACTCAGTTATCAGAAAGTAACTCAGAGTTCAGCTCCAATGCAGGCTTGATGCAGTCTTCTCTTTTACTACTTTCATGTGACATTTGTCATGTTATTGATATTTGATATTTCTTTTTCAGTTCATTTACCTGTTTGCTTCCCCCACTACCCTACTTTTAAAAACCATTTTCCTCAACATGCATGCAGTGATGTGTCCTAGAGTTGTGTGGGTTCTTGACAAACCATATATCATCTCTACTTTTGTCTTCCGTAATCTGTCTTCTTGAAACTGACTTATTTTTTTCAAGACCTAAATAAATTTAGTTCTAAAATAAACTTTACATCACCTGAAATAAAAAAAACTAGTTTCGTTTTCCATGAATAGAAAGTCCCCATAAAATAAATACAATTAAAATAAAGTGTGATTGGATTCTGGGTGGGTATCTATGATTGTCAAAGGCTCTTTGAGCAATTCTCTTCCTTGTAATGGGAAACAATGCAAGAAAGAGATATGCTAGCAATGGATGAGATTTCACAATCAGAATGACTGAAATAAATTTGAGAATGCAGTTACCTCTCCCCTCTAAGTAAACCAATGTTCTCCAGTACTGTGTCCACAGATGACTTAAAATCATCTGTTTACCATGGGCACAGTGGCTGTCACACCCGAGCATGCATCAGCGTTTCCTGGAGTCTTGTTAAAACACAGACCACTGATTCATTAAGTCTGGGCTAGCACTTGAAATGTGCATTTTTAAAAAGGTCCAAGCCATGCTGGTGCTTCAGGTCCAGATCACAGACTCCAAGAAGCACAGGCCTCACTGCATCACCTCTCACTTTAGGAAAAACTGGCTGGAGAAGGCCAGCAGGTGCAAGCCTACTCCATTCATTGTGACTATTTTCCTCTTAAAGTACAACAAGCCCAGGTCCAGCTATAGCATCCAGAGAGCAGTGCTATCGTCTCTCTAGAACCACTCACTTCCTCTAGAAGGAAAACTGAATTACAATGTGTGACCAGAAGAGAGATTTATGGCCTTCATAAAACCTCCCCACAATCAAGGAGCAGAGGAGGAAGTAGGTGAGAAGCCTTCCTTGGGAAAGCCCCTCTCTATGACTTCTCCCAGAGCTGAATTTCCTGAAGACTGATAATCAAATGGAATTAAGGAGTTCACAAAATTTGACTCTCCATGATGCAAAAAAAAATTTTTTTGAGAACTGACTAAACTCAGTGAGATGAGTAGGTAAGTGATTGTGGAATTTTACAAGCCAACCTTCTAAAGTTAATGCCTCCCTCTTTTGAAGGCCAAGGTGTTTGAAACTTAGCTCCAGTGATAGAATGCCCATGTGTCAGCATTGGAACCTTCCTCTGAGCCCTTGACATCAACTGTGTGTGAGAATAGAAAATCTCGAGAGAGCTCAACCATAATACTGCCTCCCAACAATTCAAAGCACATTAATTGGTCCATGTTTCCCTCTAGGGTTGGCCCTGCTGCTGCTGCTGCTGCTGCTGCTAAGTCGCTTCAGTCGTGTCCAACTCTGTGCGACCCCATAGACAGCAGCCCACCAGGCTCCCTCATCCCTGCGATTCTCCAGGCAAGAACACTGGAGTTGGTTGCCATTGCCTTCTCCAGGGTTGGCTCTAGAGGGGACCATTTAAAAAAGTTTATTGAAGTACATGAAGCATAGTTAATTTACAATGTTGTGTTAATTTCTGGTGTATCACAAAGTTATTCAGTTTTATGTGTATTTATATATTTTCCATATTCTTTTCTATTACGGTTTATTATAGGATATTGAATATATTTCCCTGTGCTCTACAGCAAAACCTTGTTGTTTATCTAATTTATATACAGTAGTTTATTAATCCCAAACTTCTACTATATCCCTTTCCACCCCTTTCTCCTTTGGTAACCATAGTTCGTTCTCTATGTCTGTGAGTCTGTTTCTATTTTGTAAATAAGTTCATTTGTGTCTCATTTTAGATTCCACATGTATGTGATATCATATTAGTCTTTCTCTGTCTGACTTATTTCACTTAGTACAATAATATCTAGGTTCATCCATGTCGCTGCAAGTTACATTATTTGACTTTATGGCTGAGTAATATTCCATTGTCTATGTATACCACATCTTCTTTATCCATTCATCTGTTGATGGACATCTAGGCTGCTTCCATGTCTTAATTATTATAAATAGTGCTGCTAATGAACTTTGGAGGTGCATGAATCTTTTGGAATCAGTGTTTTCTCCAGACATATGCCCACGAGTGGGATTAGTTGGGTCATATGGAAATTCTATTTCTGTTTTCTAAGGAACCTCCATACTCTCCATAATGGCTTGACCAATTTATATTCCCACCAACAGTGTAGGAAGGAGAACCCTGCTTTTTTTCACACACTGTCACAGTAGAAGAAATGCTCTCCTTTACTGCTATATCTAGGCTTCTCTCATGCCATGTATCATTCGCTTCATCAAGGATAGTCACCACAGTTATTGCTCTGTTCTTTGATTTATTTGACTGGAATGGGTCTTAGTTGCAGCACTCAGGATCTTTGTTGCATCCTGTGGGATCTTTCATTGGGGGCACATGGCCTGTCTAGTTACAGCTCACAGACTCTGGAGCAGGCAAACTCAGTAGTTGTGGGGTGTGGGCTTTAGTTGCTCCAAGACGTATGGGATTCCCTGACCAGGGATTGAACCGGCATCCCTGCATTGCAAAGCAGATTCTTAACCATTGGACCACTGGGAAAGTCCGTATTCCTCTGGTCTTGACTATAAAATGTTCCTTTTAATTTTTTATAATAAACATAATAGTGCAACAAATGTATTTGCACATATAATTTTCCCTTCAGTTGAAAATATTTCCTTAGGATACATGCCTAGAAGTGGATTTCTCAGTCAAAAGCTAAGGATATTTTGAGGGCTCTTAATATTTGCTGCTAAATTGCTTTTGGGTATGGACCTAACAGAAGATATGAAGAAGAGGTGGCAAGATTACACAGAAGAACTATACAAAAAAGATCTTCACAACCCAGATAATCATGATGATATGATTACTCACCTAGAGCCATTCCTGGAATGTGAAGTCAAGTAGGCCTTAGGAAGCATCACTATGAACAAAGCTAGTGGAGGTGATGGAACTCCAGTTGACCTATTTCAAATCCTGAAAGATGATGCTGTGAAAGTGCTACACTCAATATGCCAACAAATTTGGAAAACTCAGCAGTGGCCACAGGACTGGAAAAGGTCAGTTTTCATTCCAATCCCAAAGAAAAGCAATGCCAAAGAATCCTCAAATTATTGCACTCATCTCACATGTTAGTAAAGTAATGCTCAGAATTCTCCAAGCCAGGCTTCAACAGTATATGAACTGTGAACTTCCAGATGTTCAAGCTGGATTTAGAAAAGGCAGAGGAACCAGAGATCAAATTGCCAACATCTCTTGGATCATCAGAAAAGCAAGAGATTTCCAGAAAAATATCTACTTCTGGTTTATTGACTATGCCAAAACTTTTGACTGTGTGGATCACAACAAACTTTGGAAAATTCTTAAAGAGATAGGAATACCAGATGACCTTACCTGCCTTTTGAGAAATCTGTATGCAGGTCAGGAAGCAACAGTTAGAATTGGGTATGGAACAACAGACTGGTTCCAAATAGGAAAAGGAGTACATCAAGGCTGTATATTGTCACCCTGCTTATTTAACTTCTGTGCAGAGTACATCATGAGAAATGCCAGGCTGGATGAAGCACAGGCTGGAATCAAGATTGCCGGGAGAAATATCAATAACCTTAGATATGCAGATGACACCACCCTTACAGCAGAAATCGAAGAAGAACTAAAGAGCCTCGTGATGAAAGTGAAACAGTTGGCTTAAAACTCAACATTCAGAAAACTAAGATCATGCCATCCAGTCCCATCACTTCATGGGAAATAGATGGAGAAACAGTGGAAACAGTGACAGACTTTATTTTCTTGGGCTCCAAAATCACTGCAGATAGTGACTGCAGCCATGAAATTAAAAGACACTTGCTCCTTGGAAGAAAAGCTATGACAAACCATATTAGACAGCATATTAAAAAGCAGAGACATCACTTTGCCAACAAAGGTCTGTCCAGTCAAAGCTATGGTTTTTCCAGTAGTCATGTGTGGATGCGAGAGTTGGACCATAAAGAAAGCTGAGTGCTGAAGAATTGATGGTTTTGAACTGTGGTGCTGGAGAAGGCTCTTGAGAGTCTCTTGGACTGCAAGGAGATCCAACCAGTCCATCCTAAAGGAGATCAGTCGTGAATATTCATTGGAAGGACTGATACTGAAGCTGAAACTCCAATACTTTGGCCACCTGATGCGAAGAACTGACTCACTGAAAAATACCCTGATGCTGGGAAAGATTGAAGGTGGGAAGAGAAGGGGACAGCAGAGGATGAGATGGTTGAATGGCATTACGGACTCGATGGACATGAGTTTGAGTAAACTCTGGGAGTTGGTGATGGACAGGGAAGCCTGGCGTGCTGCAGTCCATGGGGTCGCAAAGAGTTGGACACGACTGAGTGACTGAACTGAACTGAATATTGGCTGCTGAATTGCCTTCGGGGGAGGGGGGATGTAGAACTGACCAGCATGTTAAATTATGTATACCCTCACCAGAAATGACTATTACCAATGTGAATATTTTAAACAGACGCATGTCATTTCATTTCTGTTCTGGTTAGCAGCATGTCTTTAAAATGAGTGTAAAGTTGAGTACTTTTCCCACATTTCTTAACTAATTTTATTTTCCCTTTCTGAATAATTTGATTATGTCAGCCAACTTTTGGAAAATAAATTATGGTGAGTCTGAAGACCCAGAACAGTATCTTATTTACTTGCTTTCTGTGCTCCCTGAACCTTCAACAAACTGGATGACATTTGTCCATTCTTTCCTTTAATCCATAAATATTTGCTGAGCACTGGCTGTATGCCAGTGTTCTGGCTGCTGGAGATGGAGGAGTGAACAAGGCAGGGAAGCTCTTGTGGGCAACTAACACTCAAACCAACAGAGACAAAGTCATTTCATACATGGTGAGGACATGGAGGAAATGAACTGCAGATGGATAGTTAGGTGGCTCTCTCAGAGGAGACCACAGAGAAGCCCCCTGTCATTCACCTGTTAAAAAAAAAAAAAAAAGCCATCTCTACGGCTTCCTGTTTTGCACTTAGAATAAGATCTGCACTCCTGCAGAATCAGGCCCCAGTCTGCCTCTCTGACATCACCTCCTTCCAATCTCCTCCTAAATGACAGTGCTCCTCAAACACCAGACTTGTTCTCATTGCTCCTTCTGGCTTCAAAGTTCTTCTCCTATGTTTGAATGGCAAGCTCTTTCTTAATATCGAGTCTGAGTTCAGATATCAACTCCCATGAGAAGATTCTGCTTACTGTCCTATATAAAGAAGTACCTTCTAACCCACCAGTCACTATCCTCTTGTGTTTTATTTTCTTCATAGCATTTATCTCTCTCTGAAATTAATTGTTTGCTGCCCAGCCCTTTGCCTCTATAAACTCCAGGCATGTAGGAACCATTGCCATCTTGTCCACTGCTTCAGTGATGTGTCTGATAGATACACAGAACTGCCCCAGACATCTGATATCAATCACCTGACTTTATTCCTGTAAAGTATCCATTAGGTGAAAAGTTAATTTCAGTAGATAAGAATGCCAAGATTGGCAATGGTTTTTTTCAAAACGTCAGCAGTTAAACACTTGAGTTGGGAATATTGCTTTTCCACAAGGCATTTCTCTGGGGATGGTTTACTAAAATAGGAAAATAACTGATAACTTTATTATCCAAATAGGATATTAATAGTATTAGTGAATCTGAGAAGACTATATATCAAGGGACTAGAATTAGTGAGCAGTAGTTAAGGGCAGTTAAAATTTCTTGCAACATTTGATCCTGTAGGCAAAAAATTCAGTGGGCCAGTTATTTAATCCTGATAGAGATTTTTGGTTTCTAATGATTCCCCAAAGCCTTGGAGTATTGATGCTGTGGAATCAAAGTAGCTGAAGAGGGGCTCTTGACGAATCAGATTCAAGTCCTAAATGTCTTTGACTCAGCACTCTTCTGTTTGCCCTATGTCTGAATATTCAGATATAATTTTAAATTAATGAACACCTCCCGTCCATCTCTATAGACAATAGATCATTGATAAGGCCTCTGCTGAAGTATAGTTCTGTGGTAACCAAGTAAATACAGGTAAACTTAACTCTTTTTAGCTGATTCTGTGACATCACCTACATATCACATTGTTTTTATGGGAAAGTGGAATCTGTGTTTTTTACTTATAGGTAAATACAAAAAATATAGCTGGTGTGGTGCTAATATCACCCCTTTTCCTTGCCCAGGAAACATGTGAGAAATGAGACAGAATATGGCAAATGGAGACAAATATCACTTGCAATAGGAGCTTATTTTGGAGATTTTGATTTGGGGGCCTCCTTATTTAAAATATTTTTTTATTTATGACCGTGTTGAGTCTTGGTTGCATCGGGTGGCCTCTTCGTTGCAGTGCTTGGGCTTCTCTCTAGTTGTGGCCTGCAGGCTCCAGGGCACATGAACTCTGTAGTTTGCAGCACGTGGGCTCTCTAGTTGAGGCATGTGAACTCAGTAGTTCTGGCCCATGGGCTTAGTTACTCCATAGCATGTGGGATCTCTGTTCCCTGATCAGAGATCAAACTCTGTCCCCTGCATTGCAAGGCAGATTCTTAACCACTGGACCACCAGGTAAGTCCCTGATTTAGGGCTAATACTGAATCCTGACCCTCCCTGTTACAACAGTCCTAAGTGGGACTCTGGGAGAGTCCAGGTGCTCTCCCAGAAGGGAAAGGCAGGATCAGAGGTTAGTATTCCTGGTTTATTCTTCTGAGATAAGTCAGTACACCTCACTTGGGACAGAGTGAATAAGGGCTCTGAGAGGCCAGGAGCATGGCACTTATTGAGCTGCTCCACATGGAAGGAAATATCAGCAATGAGCAAGAAGCATTTCCCCTCCTGAGAAGGTCTATGGATTTGTCTCTGTAGTCCTAGAGTGTTGCCAGCTGGTGTGGCCTGGGTTCAAAAAGGCCTAAGAAAGGATGACTGTGGATTCATGCTTTCAGGACTGCCTGACCTTCTTGTTGCTCGTGTTTTGCCAGGGAAGAGTCAGGAAGGCAGATGCCTAGCAGATCTGCATCTTTTCCTGGTCACACTTTCTTGTGTCCTCAGTAGGGAATTGGAGTAGAAAGCCACGGCAGATACTGACACTGTTGTAGTAGAGTTTCATTAGCAGACATTGGCAGTAGGACTCTGTGTACAGTACAATCTTGATGTCTTGAACCCAGGAAAAGGTAGAGCAGTGGGCTCTTCCTGTTTACGAAACAGGATTTGAGATGTAGCAGCTAATTATGTGACCTCAGGCTACTTTCTTAATTTTCTTAAAATCCTGGTTAGCCTTTTGTAAAGTAAATGTATTATGTAGAAATGCCATGTAAAAATGGTGGAAAGGGAGAACATATTTGTGAGATGTATATAAAGAACACTGACAACTCAAAAATAAGGAGACAAACTGGTCCACTAAAAATGGACAAATGATTGATTTGAAGCAAGTATTTTTAAGAGACATGAGTAGCTAATAAGCACATGATAAAAGGCTCCATATTATTTGTCATCAGGAAATGCAAATTAAAACCGAAGTGAGATATCACTACATACCCTTTAGAATGGCTAATATTATAAAAACTGGTAATAACCAAGTGTTGGCAAGGCTGGAAGCAACTGGAACTTCTATGTTACTGATGGGAATGTAAAATGGAACAAGTCTGGAAAACAATTTGAGATTTATTAAAAGTTAAACACATACCTATCATATGATGTGGCCTTTCCACACCTAAGTATTTACCCAAGAGAAATGAAAGCATATGACCACACAGAAACTTGTGTATAAATACTCATAACATCTTTATTTGTAATAGTCAAAAACTGGAAACAACATAAATGTCCATCAACAGGTGAATAGATAAACCATGGTATGTCCAGCATATCTACACAATGGAATATTGTTCAGAAGTAGAAAAAAACCAAACTATGAAATATATACAATAATATGGATGAATCTCAAAATAATCATGCCGAGTCAAAGAAGCCAGATCAAAAAATAAACCCCTCCAAACCCAATACTTTGGCTCCAATATTTTGGCCACCTGGTGCAAAGAGCTGACTCATTGGAAAAGACCCTGATGCTGGGAGGGATTGATGGCAAAAGGAGAAGGGGGCAACAGAGGATGAGATGGTTAGATAGCATCAGTGACTCAATGGACATGAATTTGAACAAACTCCAGGAGATAGTGAAGGACAGGGGAGCCTGGTGCGTGCTGCAGTCCAGGGGGTCACAAAGAGCTGGACACAACTTGGCGGCTGAACAACAGCAACAAACCCAGTACATCTGTATGACTCCATTTGTATAAAATTCTAGAAAATACAAATTAATCTGTAGTGACAGAAAGCAGATCAGTGGTTACGTTAGACTGCAGGTATGGGAAAGGTTGAACACAAGAAAACTTTTGGGAATTATAAGAACGTTTGATATCTTGATTGTGCTGATGGTTTCATGGGTGTGTATACATGTCAAAAGGCTTCCCAGGTGGCTCTAGTGGTAAAGAACCTGGCTGCCAGTGCAGGATATGTAAGAGACATGAGTTTAGTCCCTGGGTCGGAAAGAGCCCCTGGAGGAGGTCATGGCAACCCACTCCAGTGTTCTTGCCTGGAGAAGCCCATGAATACAGGAGCCTGGCGGGCTACAGTCCACAGTGTCGCTAAGAGTTGGACACGACTGAAACAAGTTAGCATATACACGCACACATGTCTAAGCTTTAAATATGTTCCATTTACATAAAGTATACCTCAATAAAATTGTAAAAGAAAGCAAAAGAAGTAGGGAAGGAAGAAGAACTGATACACAGTAATAAGGAAGAATTTCACAGTGTGCTGAGGGGGAGAAGCCAGACACTAAAATAGCACATATCATACGACTCCATTTATATACAATTCCAGAAAAACCAAACTAATCTCCAGTGACAGAAAGCAGGTCTGTACTTGCCTGGGTTAGAGGGTGGAGGAAAGAATGGACTGCAAAAGGGCAAGAGGGAACTTTTGGATGTGATAGGAAGGTTCCGTATCTTGATTGTATTGGTTGCACATGAATATACATCTATCAAAGCTCATTGAGTTTTATACTTTAAATGGATTCATGTATTGGAGTAAATTATATCTACCTCAATAAAGTGAGTTTAAAAAGAATTTTAAAATGCCTTTGTTTAACTCTCGCTTCCAGGAATCATTCAAGCTGAGAATAACACAAAACATAAGGGCCTGAGAGGTATCTTTGCTTGGGAAAAATACTTAAACGGGCCTCTCTGCTATGTAAGAGTTAATCCCAAATCCTATTCCTGAATGAAGACTTTGGGGACAACAGGGAACTCACCTGCTGTGTAATAACATAAAAATTTTTGCTTTCACTAAGGTTAGAGTTAACATTCTGGCTAATATTCACGAGGTGTTACTGGCTTCATTCCTCTGCCTGGGGCCAAATTGCAAAGGGAGTTGGGGTCCTGGACTTCTAAAGAGGGAAGATTGGATTAAAAAGACCCTCATCCAGGACTTCCCTGGTGGTCCAGTGGCTAAGACTCTGTGCTTCCAATGCAGGGGGCGCAGGTTCGATCCCTGGTCAGGGAACTAGATCCCACATGCCACAACTGAGTTTGAAACCCACAACTAAAGATCCCACATGCCACATCCCAAGTGTCACAACTAAGACCTGGCACAGCCAAATATATATATATATATATATATATATTTTTTTTTTTTAAGAGTTAGCAAAGTTAAAAAAAAAAAAAAAAAGACTCTCATCCGAGAGATAAACTGGTTCCTGAAACGTGAGAGGTCAGGGGCTAAGGAACAAGAGGTGAGCAGGGGACCTTCGAAGGGGGACATGGCTTGTGAACAAGTAGGAGTCACGATATCAAGTAACCTTTTTTGAGTTGTTCTCTTTCTTTCCCTCCTTGACCTGTTATCCACAAGCTCTCAGTAAAGTTAAATACTACAACATTATATTAACTGCTTTTAAGAACATTAGGGGGGGCCATGTCCAGTTACAGTGATATGTGGGGAGCCAGGGAAACTTGGAGACATGAATACACAGTTGTTGGAAGTGGTCATCAAAGAGACCCACAGTAGTGATCCACAGCAAAAGGTGATAAAAGCTCAGCAACAAACAGTCTGGGGAAACACATGAGGACACCTCAGGGATTCTCAGAACTACAGCTGGAGGAAACTGGATTTCCTGCACTCCATCGCAGCACGAGGGGCCCAGACTCTCTAACTGGGTGTTTAGAGGAATGTGACCTCCTAAAATGTGATAACTTGGGGATGTTTGGGATATAAAGACATTAACATTCCCCCCTCCACTCAATAATCTCCCAAGGATGTTTGGATGGACTGTCCTGAGTTGTTTTGGACTATGAGACAGAAAAAATAATCCATAAGGTCTGGTTCACCTCTTTGATCTCAAAAGCTCGAGAGAGACCTATGTTATACGACCAAACCCTAACTAGTAATTGCCTCTGTTAGGTTTGACGTCAGTTGATGACTAGACTTTGAACCTGAGAGAGAGTTTAAAAGAAAGGTAGCTGGAGGCAAATCATTTCCTTCCTGGATTACCTAGCGAGAACATCCAAAATGAAAGCCTTCGCTCTCCTTGCTCTTCTTGCCCTCCTTTTTCAAGCCTTAGGTAAGGAACACTTAAAATTTTTTCATTCCTTTAATCCTGTTTGTTGTCTCTGAGATAGAATCAGCAGGCTTAAGCTACTAATTCCCACTGCCCCATTAGGTGGACTGTGTTGTGGATGAAGTTTCCTGGGGGCTCAAAGGCACAAGGCATTTCAGTCTGTGACGAAGGCAGATAGAACAGTAGTGAAAAGAAATTTCTGGACTAGGATTTGGGGTTCAGAGAGCCTGAGATTTGCCCTTGAAAGTCCTGAGGCCAGACAAGAGCAATTTAGTAGTTCAGTGCCCTAGAATCTCCTCTTTAACCCCCAAATGTCATTTGGGTCCTAATGCAGAGCACAGACCTGGTTTAATCCCTGAATGTGGCATCAAGAGTTTTCTGCCCCTTATCCTTGGGAATTAGCGTTTACCTCTGGGCAAATCCCTTAATCCTCTGAGTATTGGTGGCACTTCTGTCAAATGTTGATGCTCATATCTGTTCCACAGACACAGTTGGGCACAGGTAAGCCCTTGATAAGTGAGGGTAGCAGCAGTCAAAATGGCCAGCTGGTCAACTGTTCTCTTGTTCCTGGAAGGACACTTGCCTATGACTGACTGGTTAAACCAAGCCCTGTTCAAGGTGAAGAGCCAGATTCTACCATCCAGGGGTGTCCAGACCCAAGGGGAAATCTGATAGCATCTTCAGCAGTTTTCTATATCCAAAGGTTTAGGAATAGCTTCCTTACTAAAACTTTTCTTTTAATTATTTCTTTTAAACTGACCATCATTCTCAGAGCTCTTGGAGACAGTTAAGGGTTCTAGAAAAGTGATTCGGAGAAGGCAATGGCACCCAACTCCAGTACTCTTGCCTGGAAAATCCCATGGACGGAGGAGCCTGGAAGGCTACAGTCCATGGGGTCGCTGAGGGTCGGACACAACTGAGCGACTTCACTTTCACTTTCACGCATTGGAGAAGGAAATGGCAACCCACTCCAGTGTTCTTGCCTGGAAAATCCCAGGGATGGCGGAGCCTGGTGGGCTGCCGTCTATGGGGTCGCACAGAGTCGAACATGATTGAAGTGACTTAGCAGCAGCAGCAGCAGCAGCAGCAGCAGGTGGCTCAGATGGTAAAGCATCTGCCTGCAATGCAGGAGACCTGGGTTCAATCCCTGGGTCGGGAAGATCCCCTGGAGAAGGAAATGACAACCCACTCCAGTATGCTTGCCTGGAAAATTCCATAGAAAGAGGAGCCTGGTAGGCTACAGTCCATGGGACTGCAAAGAGTCGGACACGACTGAGCAACTTCACTCACTCAAGAGTTTACTACTTCATGTGTCCAGGGATTCCTAAGAGTGGAAAAAAGGTGACTTTGATGATTACCATAGCCCTTAGGGCAAAGATTATCTCTATTCATCTTACTCTTTAAAAAGTTTCTGTGTCTAGAATTAAGAATTGGGTACACATCACTAGAAAACATCTTGAAAGAAGTTTGATACATTAAATACCTTAATGGGGTATTTGTCATCATTCTTTAAACATACCCCCTTCTCTACCATCCCTCAACTAATATGTCCTGTAATTGAAAATAGGGATAATTGCCATGAACTGTAAGGACAAAAGGAAGCTGCTTCCAGATGGTAAACAGCGTCCCCTTGTGGCATTTTAAATTGTCCTCACTGAGAACCACTCTGAGGAATATTAAACTCAGATTGACAGTTCTGCAACTACAGACATAAATGATATTACATCTCATAATAATAGGATATGTTGATATTAACATATAATTAATAGTTTATATTAATAAATTATAATTTATAACAATTAATGTAATAAATGATATTTACCTCATATTTTTCTAACCAGCTGAGCTAACAGACCAACTGCCATTGTACTTTTCAGTAACTTTTTTTTTTTTTGCTATCATGCACAGCTTGTAGGATCTCAGTTCCCTGATGAGGAATGGAACCCGGGCCATGGCAGTGAAAGCCCAGAATCCTAACCACTAGACCACCAGAGAACTCCCTAGTAACATTTTTCCAGTTTTGTCTGTTTAATTTTTAATTTGTGTCAGTTTTTTAAGAAGTAGTCATGTATTTTTATTTTTAATATAGTGCACTACATTTATTTTTTCAGGAAAAAATGGATTAGGTACTAATTAATATTAAATAATAGCAACTGCACTATGTGTTCAGTGTTTTGTCTTCTGAAACTTGGTATCTTTATTCTTCCAGCCGCGAACCCAACTGGCACTGCAACCACAGTTACTACAGTTACTACCGTCACAAGTACACCTACTTCTACCACAGCTACTACAACCCCTACCGTCACAAGTACACCTACTTCTACCACAGCTACTACAACCCCTACCGTCACAAGTACACCTACTTCTACCACAGCTACTACCACCCCTACCGTCACAAGTACACCTACTTCTACCACAGCTACTACCACCCCTACCGTCACAAGTACACCTACTTCTACCACAGCTACTACCACCCCTACCGTCACAAGTACACCTACTTCTACCACAGCTACTACCACCCCTACCGTCACAAGTACACCTACTTCTACCACAGCTACTACCACCCCTACCGTCACAAGTACACCTACTTCTACCACAGCTACTACCACCCCTACCGTCACAAGTACACCTACTTCTACCACAGCTACTACCACCCCTACCGTCACAAGTACACCTACTTCTACCACAGCTACTACCACCCCTACCGTCACAAGTACACCTACTTCTACCACAGCTACTACCACCCCTACCGTCACAAGTACACCTACTTCTACCACAGCTATTACAACCCCTACCGTCACAAGTACACCTACTTCTACCACAGCTACTACCACCCCTACCGTCACAAGTACACCTACTTCTACCACAGCTACTACCACCCCTACCGTCACAAGTACACCTACTTCTACCACAGCTACTACCACCCCTACCGTCACAAGTACACCTACTTCTACCACAGCTATTACAACCCCTACCGTCACAAGTACACCTACTTCTACCACAGCTACTACCACCCCTACCGTCACAAGTACACCTACTTCTACCACAGCTACTACCACCCCTACCGTCACAAGTACACCTACTTCTACCACAGCTACTACAACCCCTACCGTCACAAGTACATCTAACACAGCTACTACAACCTCTACCGTCACAAGTACACCTACTTCTACCACAGAAAAAACAACTCCTAACACTGCTACGAGTACACCTACTTCTCCCGCAGGTAGTACAATTCCTGCTAACGCCTCGAATATGTCTACTTCTACCATACGTACTCCAGGTAAGAGCAAGTCCCTCAAATCTCCTCACTAAGGAGTCACAGTATTGTGAAGGACGGTAAGTATGTGCGTTCTGCCAGAGAAGGGAAGTGTGTATGACTGAGCGACTGAACTGAACTGAAGGTGTCCTTGGATATAAAACCCTGGAATTAAAAAGTCTGGGTCACACAGGCTAATAGTGATGGCAGAGATGCTAAAAGATTACCTGCAGTTCCATTCTATTCTTTCCTCAAGCTACTTGCCAGATGTGGAAAATTTTTTAAACTTGGACTTTGTGAAAGCTACTTTTGCAGTTTCCCTCTCCCTAGGAGATTTTTGGAAATAGTTTCTTTTCTCTGAGGTCAGGTGCTAATAAGCACTGATGAAATCTCTAGCCCCACTACTAGATCCTCGGTCTACTGAAGAAATGAGTCAGTTCTACCCTGATTCTTCATCAAATGTTATTGAAAACAGGTGATATTACCAGAGCCATGGTCCAAAGGACGGATGTTTAGGGATACTGTTTAAGAGATGAAAATTGACCTCCCACCTAAGTTATTGAGACAGGAAACACTTGCTTCTTTGCCAAACTTCTTGCCAAAGTTTGGTATAGAATAGAGGTCAGTAAACTTTACCAGTGAAGGCAAACTAATAAATATTTTAGGTTTTGTGGGCCATAATAAGATCTGTTAAACAACTACCCCACTCAGCCATATTAACATCAAAGTAGCCATGGACACATGAATGTGCTGATTGTGTACTGATAAAACTTAGTTTACAAAAACAGAGGAGGACTGGCAAGAATTGGCTTATGAGTCATAGTTTTCCAACCCCTGGTCTAAAAGAGTCTTGTAACCTATGTTTAAAGGATCTAGATAAACCCTGTTATTCTCAGTTAGGGAGACTGAGGCTCAGTAAGGGCAGCCACTTGCCCAGGGTCAAAGAGCAAGTTGATATCTTCCTATACATTATTCTTTTGGCTTCCTCAGTAATGTTTGGTAGATCTAAGAAATAAATGATTAAGGAAATGGAGCCAGAGGGTGCACTGAAACCTGCTTCCCAATCTTCTTTCATGTTTGGAACAGCTACACAATCAGTTCTCCTGTAGTCAGGAAAGGGAGCTTTTCCATGCCATTTCTGCTTCCCTAGACCCTCTGTCCGGAGAAGGCAATGGCACCCACTCCAGTACTCTTGTCTGGAAAATCCCATGGACGGAGGAGCCTGGTAGGCTGCAGTCCGTGGGGTTGCTAAGAGTCGGACACGACTGAGTGACTTCACTTTCACTTTTTCACTTTCATGCATTGGAGAAGGAAATGGCAACCCACTCCAGTGTTCTTGCCTGGAGAATCCCAGGGGGAGGAGAGCCTGGTGGGCTGCCGTCTATGGGGTCACACAGAGTCGGACATGACTGAAGCGACTTAGCAGCAGCAGCAGCAGTAGACCCTCCGTCAGAGTAAGGCAGCCTTCTTGTGTTCTGGCCCTATACTAACTGTGAGGCATGGGCCAAACCAATTCTCTTTTGGCTTCAACATACTCACCTGTAATAAGAGATGATTGAACTAAATAGCCACAAAATCCTTTTCCCACTGTAACATCCTGTGACTTTATTCCTGGCACACAGAAATGCTACCGAGTCTGTCCTTTATTGCCAAGGAGAAAGCCACACTGGGAGTTATCTGACCAGTATATCCAAAATGGTGCTGCACTCGACTTCTTCCCTAGGCTTTTCCAAATTATCCTTGCAATGTGGTTAAGGCTTTGTTGAAAAGCCATTGACTTTACTTAGAATATCAGTTAACACCCTGTTAGAGAGCTTGCCCTTATTGTTTGTGAGATACTGCATGCCCTATGCCTCCTACGTCCAGGTAGCCTGTTTTGTTTTTTTCTTTTACTCTTAAAAATATTCTTTTTAGATAGAATTTATTTTTTAGAGACGTTTTAGATTCACAGCAAAATTGAGAGAAATGTAGAGAGATTTCCATATTTCCCTGCCCCCATACCTGCACAGCCTCCCTTATTATCAACATTCCTCATCAGAGGGTACATTTGTGACAGCTGATGAATCTACACTGACACGTCATAGTCCAGTTTACTGAGGGTTTACTCTTGGTGTTGTGTGTTCAATAGGTTTGGACAAATGTGGAATGATATGTGTCCATCATAAAGACCATTTTCACCTTCCTAACAATCTGCTGCGCTCTGCCTATTCACCCCTCTTTCCCTGCTAACCCTTGGCAACTGCTGATCTTTTGTTGCCAGAGTTTTGCCTTTTTCCGAATGTCATGTTGTTGGAATCACACAGTATGTAGCCTTTTCAGATAGGCTGCTTTCATTTAGTAATATGCATTTAAGATTCCGCCATGTTGATTGTCAAGGCTTGAACATGAATAATATTCCATTGTCTGGCTGTACAAGTTTGTTTATTCACTTACCTACTGAAGGACATCTTGATTGCCTCCAAGTTTTGGCAATTATGAATAAAACTGCTCTAAGTATTCATTTGCAGGGTTTTGAGTGGAAAAAGGTTGCTAAATACTAAGTGAATACTTAGCATTTATATTGGGTAAATACTAAAACTTGCACTTGCTGGGTCATATATTTAGTTTTGTAAGAAACTGCCAACCTGTCTTCTGAAATGGCTATGCTTTATATTTATATTCCCACCAGTATGAGAATTCCTCACTAGCACTATTTTATTTTTTAGTAAAAGTGAATTAGGCCCATAGTTATAGAAAAAATAGCTTAAATGGGGTTAAAGTTTATGCTGCTGCTGCTGCTGCTGCTAAGTCACTTCAGTCGTGTCCAACTCTGTGTGACCCCATAGACGGCAGCCCACCAGGCTCCCCCGTCCCTGGGATTCTCCAGGCAAGAACACTGGAGTGGGTTGCCATTTCCTTCTCCAATGCATGAAAGTGAAAAGTAAAAGTGAAGTCGCTCAGTCATGTCTGACTCTTCGCGACCCCATGGACTGTAGCCTACCAGGCCCCTCCGTCCATGGGAGTTTCCAGGCAAGAGTACTGGAGTGGGGTGCCATCGCCTTCTCCAAACCACCAAAGGGGAGGGGGACAAATTAGGAATATGGGATTAACAGATTCAAACTACTATGTATAAAAGAGATAAGCAACAAGGATATATTATATAGCACAGGGAATTATAGCCATTATTTTGTAATAACTTCTAATGTAGTATAATCTGCAAAAATACTGAATTACTATACTGTACACTTGAAACGAACATTGTAGATCAACTATACTTCAATAAAAAAGAGACCATGTTATATACATTGTACCTTATATGTAGTTTTTTTTTTAAGCAACGATTTCCACCTATGGAACCATAAGAATTTTAAGACAGCTCTGAAGTTTGTCAGTCATTCAACCTATTCTGAAATCAAAGCTCAGAATCATTTCATTTGACAGAGGGAAATGGCTAGCCAAGATCGCCATTTGGCTAACTGGTGATTTCTCTTCTCGGATCCCGTCAGTTTTCCAAAGATAGAAAAGATGCTGCACGCTGTCTGATCTAGGAATCCTCAGCAGTGGTGTAGAAACCATGGTAATATTCTTCTCACCATTTATTCAGTCATCCACTCGGAAAGCCAGAAAGTAGAGTGGCCCTTCATCACTTCCTCTTAGAATTTTTACTGAGTTAATCCACGTTGTTCCCTTCCCCTTCCTCATAGGTCTGTATACCATGTATGTTAACCAGAGTATAATATCTAGTTTTGGGTGGCGGGTAGTTTTTTGCCTGGTCCTCCCTGTAAGTCAGTCATTCATATCTTCCGAAAAAAATATGGTGCTTTCTCTAAAATGATTTTGGAGCACCCCACCTAGTATTAGAGGAGCAGACATCAAAGTTCTGGAGGATCTGTGAAATCCAAAGTATTTCCTTACTCCTTGGAATTAGAACACTGGGATCTCTTTCTGAGCAGACTGTTACTCACTAACCTCTGACCTTTACTATTGACAAGTGCTTGGCTCTAGAATTTTAGCAACAATCTTCCTAGAGACATAAGAAAATATGTGTTTGTTTCTAGCTGTTCTAAGGGTATACCATGGCGTAACAGCCAAGTAATAGAAAGTGCCCAGGAGGGAGACGTGAAGATTTAAAAGTATATTTCCAGGTGTTATTTGTTGTCACTTGTAGATTTTTAATCTCTTTCTACTGTATCTCAGGTCCCAGCACACCTTGCAAAGAGGATTCATGTAAGGATGGTTCGTGTGTTAATCTGCTCAGTTATTATTTTTGCCTGTGTTCAGAAGGATATTACTATAAGTCTTCCACATGCAATAAAGGTGAGTTACAAAGGCTGAACAATGGGAATGTGCATCTCAGGCCTAAAGGGAATAGAAAACTTAAAATAATGATGAAAAGAGCTTCTGGAATATTAAAAGGAGAAGAAAATGTGCAGGCAACAAAGGCCAGCCAAGCAGAAAAAAAGTTTGCCTTTATCTCAGTGGAACCTAGTGGGAGAGGAGATGGACCAATTCAGATATGTGAACTAGTTCTAGAAGTATGGCAGGGAATGGGTCCCTTCACTTTATCTGGTTGAAGGATCAGTGCCATGGGGTCAAAATGAAAATGATAGGTGTAGAAAGGTACGTGTGTAAAATGAGAGATGTGGGTGTGTAAAACCACAAAGACTGCAGGAATACAAAGCAGTGCTGTTACATGGGGACACTGATGCAAGACGAGGTGGTTTCCTAAAGCTACAGAGTCAGACAAGCCAGGAACCTGGTCTCTGACTTCGGCTTTGTTTTTTTTTTTGTCATAGGATTTGCTTGTACCATAACACCAAATCTTAGTTTTGGAGACTTAAGAACTTCTCAGCTCTGGAAATGGACTTTAAGAGCAAATTGACACTACACTTTTTTGGTTAGATCAGCTGGGTGCTATAAAAGTCCAAGGCTGTTTCCTGAGCTATATGTTTTTGTCTGTTTCATGAAAAAGAAATATCCCTTCTTGCCAACTGCACTGGAAATGAATGTATTGTGTTGGCACAGGGATTAGAGATATCCCCAAGGCCAAATGGCTGTTCCTGTTGTTAGCATGAGTAATCTCATTTTGGGGATCCACTGTAAGTGAATGACCCCAAAAATAGAAAAGTTTTGTGCATTGAGATGTTTGTGCAAACTTTGTTTCCTTTTGAATAATTAAAAGCATTGAAAACAAAGAGTGACTCCATCAATGAAGGAAAGATGTGTTTCATAGAATATTATATAGCATTTAAGATGATAATTATGAAGACTTAGTAATGATTTGGAAAAATGTTTACTATTAAGAGTCAGTAAAGAAGACTCATGATATAAACTTGCAATTATAATGATACAAACTAGACACCTACACACACACAAAAGAGCTGGGAGAAATATACCAAAATGAGAATAATTGTGATAGGTTAGGTTGGGTTTGGGGTAATGTTTTTCATATTTCCAGAATTACTGTAGTATCAAAATGTTTAGAATTTAAAAACAATCTATGCTTTAAGCAAAATGGACCTTATTTGCATTGAATATCACAGAAGGATTCTGCTTAAATTTCAGGAAAGATATTCCCTGGTACAATTAAGGTCAAAATATCATACACATCTGAACTTGAAAATAAAGCTTCTGAGGCATATCAGAATTTATACATTCAAGTTACTACATTTGTAAGTATTTTCCAAACATCCTTCCTCTATAAATATTCTTTATTCTAACACTGACTTGTATAGACTGGCATTTGGGTGGTACAGGCTGGTACAGCTATCCCAGTGTTTCAAACAGTGAAATGTACCCTTATTGGTCTGTAAACAGTAGCTGTTCCAAATTCCCAGTGCCACTGCCTCCTTGGTGCCTGGGCTCTTCCTCTAGGACCTGGGGGCCTCCCTGTGATCCCGCAACCAGAGGTAATACGAGGCACAGCCAAGGGCCTTCAAAGCCACTTCTAGCCATGCCATACTCTTTCTTACAGAGGCTGATTAAATGGGCAGATAAATGTAATGCTCTTTTAAAATAAATTATTTCCATAGAATTGAAGAGAAAAAAATTGAAAAATTGTATTTTTTCCTTTGGCATACATAGTCTGGCTTCTTTAATGTCTGGAGGAGGAACTCCATCTGAATTAATAAACATTACTTCTTTATCCCGTTGTCAAAAAGGTCAAAGTGAACAACAATTTCATTTCATGTTGATTACTGTGAGTGAGTGTGTAGACATGGAGGAGATGGAGATCTGTATTCTGGAACCACATATGTCAGGAAGGTCTGGAAGGTCTCAGAGACGGTGTCCAGCCAGTGTTTCTCAAAATTTAGTTTTGAAAGGAAAAATATTAGGTTGGGAATATATCTCAGAACTCTAGGTGGAGAAAGACTTTAAAAAACGAATGTCTTAATGGGGGCCCACGAAGCATGGTGGCATGAAAATGGACCACAAAGTACAGAATAACAGCATCTAGCGACAGATTAAAAATTATGTAAAGAAGATAAACACACCTCTTTTAAGTCAAAAATCAAAAGATGTCAAAGATCCTTGGAGTACGGCATGAGGATGAATGTGAGGTTTGTCAGAGTTGTGTGTTTTATTAGTAGTGTGTGCTTTTGGCATGATGCTTTAACTCTTAATCTTGTCTTCTCAGTTTTCAAATGAAATTTGATTAGATTAGAGGCTCTACAGTAGAAGCTACCGCGCTTTATGGTTTTTGTGTTTTTAAAGAAACCAATAAAGCATTTTATACAAATTTGAAAAAAAATTAACGTTTTACTCTATGACAGTGTGTTTACATTTGAAATTACATAATTATAAAAGAGTTTTGTTATTAGAATTGTTAAAACATGAAAAAATATTATCCAAATGATCTTACAGATAGTCCAGGGAGAGCACGTGCTCATGACCAAACAGCTGGTGGCTGGCACTGCTGTGATAAAAGCTGTGTCTGCTGTATCCCAGGCTTGCCTGAGCCCCTTTGCCTTACCTCTTGTGCATGAGTGGCCTGCTGGCCGTGACTTAGCTTCTTACCCTGGATCTACAGTCCAATTTCCTGCTCAGATGATATTTGGCACATTGAGGATAAGCAACACCGGTGTTTCCATTTCTAGGAAATCCTTCAGCTGTCTCATGTGGCTTTACTGAGCACTGGCCACTGTGGCCACTGCATTTCCCAACATGATTTGGGTATATGAGTGTCCAGAAGCCTTTCCTGCTACAGATCTAGGCCCCTGGTCTTCAGAGACTAGTTTAGTGACTTGTGCAGTCAGATCTTGATGGTCCCAGAGGTGCCAGGGAGGGGATAGAGCACTTTATAATATCCAAGAAACTTTTAATCTTAAAGGGATACACCAGAACTCCTTTGCAACTCCTGGAGATAGGATAAGAAAGACAGTTTACTTTCTTTAATGTCCTCTTAGCAGACCATGTAGCCGGGGCAGTGCCAGCTCAGGCCCTGAGAAGCCTCTCAGGGTCTATTTTGTCCCCAGCTAGATCCAAGTGGACAGGCTGCATAGGGATTTGAAGTTTCCCTGTTATGCTGTACCTGGCATTTTATGTATATTTCTAATTCGCAAAGTAGCCACATGGGGAAGATGGTACTATGATACTGTTTAACAGATGAGGTAGGTAGTCAAGGATCAGGAAGGCTAAATAAACTGACCGAAGGTCACCCAGCTGATGAGTGAGGACGAGGAATTTGAACCCAGTCCTGCCTGACCCTCAGGGCTGCTGCTTCTCCCCTGCTGGCTCTGTTGTGCAGTGGGGGCCTGGCAGGCCTGTTTGCATAATTCCTGCCACCATGCCCAGCCTTTTGGCCCTTCAGATCAATAAGTGTATATCCTCAAATCCTCGAAGGATGACCTGGAAGAAGGAAAAAAGAAAAGGAAAGCCTTTTTCCTATGCCAGATGCTAATTTTGCAATCTTTTTTTTTTTTTTTTGAGATTTAAGAAATGTAAATGGCCAATGGTCAACAGTGGAGCTGGATAGAACCTTGGAGGTCATCCAATGAACTTGATCCTACGTAGACTCGCAGTGCTCTGATGGTTTACAGAAATACTAGCTCTTTCTGATATTTAAAAGAATTAAAAGGAATAGAGACATATTCTGGATACAAGGCTGCTCAGCCTTAACTAGAGTATCAAATTTATTTGAATTTGACTAGAATAAGAGAAATGTTTTAATATCTCTTAAAATTACACCGGTGCCATGATCTTTTAAAGTGTGGGGGAAAATAATAAAATTCTTGAATTATAAAAAGTTGCACCAACCCAGTTCAACATTCATGTAATAAATATCAAGACTGGGGTCCAAAGAGAGGAAGACATGTCCAAGGTTATGATTTCACATTTAATTTCTTCAATCATCAGTCAGCTTGTGTTTGTTGAGTGTTTCCTGGAGATGGCCCTATGCTGAGTGCTATGGGATGGAAGTTGGAGATGGGCAGGTATCGGTGGTATCATAAGAGGAAATGAACCCATTCTTGGCATCAAATAACTTACCTTCTAGCTGGGACCTCCAGCCTACCTCCACCTCACCCCTGCCAGAGGTCCCAGTTTCATCTCTGGCCACTTGTTTACAAGTATCTAAAGTTGTCTGCTCTTAGAACACAACTCAGGCCTAATAAGATCTACCAGTGCTGGAGCCCTTCCAGCTCACAAAGCTATGTATCATGTATTCCATCTCATTTTCTACACATTAGAGCCCTATTCGGTGGGAATTACTGCTGTCTCAAATTTCCCAGTGAGAAAGTGAGGTTCAAAGAAGTTAAAATTTGCAAATGCTGACAAATGGAGAAACTTGACCCTTCAGCTGTCTTCTGAGCCACACTGCTCCCAAGCATTGGTGTGAGCTATTCCTTCCTCTGTCTACTTCCTGGACCCGTGCCACCTACTGAAATGCTTTATGGCCCGTTTCCTTTATGAAGCCCTGTCTTGCGCTCTGAGACTGGAAGAGCGTTTCTTTGAACTTCCATGGAAGATTGTATTATCTCTGGCACTTACCTCTGTCAGCTTCATGGTATAATCTGAGGTTACATGGTGTAACTTGATCATAGGCTGGGTCTGCCCATCTTGGTAATCTATGTCTCTGGCATAATGCCTTGGGAAGGTAAGCATTTAAGTCTTCCTTGGGTAAATTGATGAGTGTATGAAGTATGCATATAGAAAAGTCTAACAAAGATGCAAAACTTCACATGACTTCAAAAAGAGAAAACAAGTCAGTCACGCTATATTTAAGAGTATTGATTTGACTGAGCACTTCAGGTTTCCATCTTTTTCCTGGGTAGCTCTGACTTATAGCAGAATCACCCTATTTTAAAGCAGAAATTACTGAAAGGTGTTAGAGCACATGTAAAGAATAAATTTGCTGTGTTACATAAATGCGTTTAGAAATGGGTTTATATTAAAAATCTAGATATACTATTACTTTTCCCCCTTGCTGTAGTTGTTATTAAATCTGTTCTTCTTCTCCACAGTTTAAAGATACATTTAACAATTCTGAATACGGACAGACTGTAATTGTTAAAGTAAGGTAAGTTTGCTGTGGACAGAGTACTTTGGAAGCAGGCTGTGTTCCCTAACTTTTAGTCTCCTCTTGCATTCCCCATATGGCACTGAAGTCCTAGGGTGGCCAGTCACAAGTCAAGAAGAGGTGGTCAGTCTGAGTACCACAAAGGGCCCTGACTCAGATGCATATTGACCCTGGCCTGGGTGGGCAGAGTGTAGCCTGGGGATAGCAAGATGTTCCCTGTGATTGGCTACTTAGCAACTTGCTCACATGGTCCAGGACATCACCTGAATCTGTTTGTTCTGTTTGATCCCTTGGCTACAAACCACACCTGGCCATTCCCTGGAATGTGCATCCCAGGGGGCCTGGAGGAGAATGAATGGTTCATGGCCATCTCTTCCTTCAAAGGGGGAAATGAGGCAGACAGGAAGTCCCCAGTCACACGACTGGTCACTGAAGGGCCTGTCGTGAGCTCTTTCTACAGTAAGAACAGGCATGCAATGAGCGTATCAGCATGTGGTAACCAGGGCTGTGTGCTATTTGGAAACCCAAAGAGGTAGAGGATTCTCAAGAAATTAGTGATTCCATCTTGGCCTTCTCTGAAGCATATCGATACACAAGTGCTACAGGCTGAGGAAAGAACTCTCTAAGGTAAACAGAATCGTGCAGAACAAGCAGCTCTAATGTATTTATATTTCTGTGGTTTTATTATCACATCTATCTTCATAAACATTGTCAAATCCTTTGAGGAAAAAGATGAATTAAGAGAAGATCCCCTAAAAGTCGTGAGTTGTGATCTTGGCGATGAGCAAGGGGCACGTGTGACTGGTAGCCAGGAGGCAGTCTAACGGGAGGCACGGTACAGGCAGCAGGCAGAGAGGCTGGGCCCCAACACAGTGGCTGGAAGCTGGAGACACAGCAGACAATACTGAAGGCTATACATCATTGAAGGGTGTTAGGCTTGCTTTAGGGGACAACAGGGAGTTCATGCGTCAGGATGACTGGATAAAAGCAGGAACAGTGAGGTATGACAGTAGTAGGTAGTAGGCAAACCTCTTCTTGAATCCCAGTCTTGGCACCTTATTTCTGTGTGACTGGGTGGGTGTTTTAACCTCTCTGAACTTTTGTTACCTAATCTGTATATCTGGTTTACTCTGATCAACTTTCCCAGAACCCTGTGGGGAGCAAATGAGATACTGTTGGAAAGCTTCCCTGTGCAAAGTACCTGGCATGTAGTCAGTTTCAACATGTATTAGTTCCCATCTGTTTGCCTTCCAGAATAGGGGACCCTGCAAGTGTGATGGAGAGCTGGTCCCACGGAGTCATTTGGTGGGGAGTGGTTCCCTGAAACTGTGGCACTCCTTCCATTTTTAGGGAGTTACTGAAAGGGAGCCAGGGGTGTTTGGTGACAACACCTTACCTGTGAACTCAGTGTCCTGAGAGGAGCAACTCCCCCAGCTTGGGGGCAGTGGCGGGCAGATGGACCTCAGTCTCACTTCAGAGGGCATTTCTTAGGCTCCAGACCAGTGCTCTCTCCTCGGAATCCCCAAGCTCTTTATTTACTGCCCGAATGTTGGAATTGGAAGGATCCCCAGAATTCCTCCTACACTCCAATCTCTCTTTGGACAGAAGAGGACACTCAGGCTGAGGGAAGTTAGGACTGGTCTTGGGCCACAGAAGATGGTGGCTCCCCTGGGTCTAGATCTCTGGGTTCTTAACTTGGAAGCTAGCGCCCTGGTTCTGTATGCTGCTGCTGCTAAGTCGCTTCTGTCATGTCCGACTCTGTGCGACCCCATAGACAGCAGCCCACCAGGCCCCGCCATCCCTGGGATTCTCCAGGCAAGAACACTGGAGTGGGTTGCCATTTCCTTCCCCAATGCATGAAAGTGAAAAGTGAAAGTGAAGTCACTCAGTTGTATCCGACTCTTAGTGACCCCATGGACTGCAGCCCACCAGGCTCCTCTGTCCATGGGAGTTTCAAGGCAAGAGTACCGGAGTGGGGTGCCATTGCCTTCTCCCCTGGTTCTGTATACGACAACCTTTTGTCACTTGAGTGCATGGCCACTCCATCCTTTCCTTGAACTCGTCCATGAGTAATGTCTTGCCTCCTGAGCTGTATGCTAGTAGGTTCTTCAGATGATGAATGAATTATGGATGGCATTTCTTTCCTAGCCCCACTGCAAATTTATACCATAGATCTCTGGTCATCTTTCAACTGATAAAGACGAGTTTGTACCAGGTACCCCTTTCTCACTGCCTGGTACCTTCCTTTGTTACCTCTGAGTTCTACCATGAACAAATCATGAAACTTTAAGATTCTAAAGCCCACTTTGCTTTTTGGACTCCTTTTTTTGAGGTGATCATTCCTAAAAACAGAATTTGGTTCATGTTTTGGATTTTCTGAATTGTTCCACAGAACCCATATAGCAGCAAACATTATCTAAGTAGGGTTGGCTGTGTTTTCAAACTTCTGTATTTATTCAAAAGTCAGAATGGAGTATAGAAAAACAATAGGACTGCAAAAATATATCCTGAGTCTTAAAAACACATGGACACAAATCAGAGAGGGAAGAAGTTTTTTAAAGTCTTCTTTTTTCTCTCTCAGTGGTTTTATCACTTGATTTTTTTTGGATAAATGAAAGAATTAGAACTTGGCACAGCCGATCTCAGGACCCCAACTGTAGTGCTAGTTAGAGAGAGGGAAAGACCCTTAGGATGGCTTGCAGCAAGGTGATGTGATTTGGTATTACATTCTGATGCTTCCTGGGCTTCCCAAGTGGTGCTAGTGGTAAAGAACCCACCTGGCCAATGCAGGAGACCTAAAGAGATGCTGTTTCCATCCCTGGGTTGGAAAGATTCCCCTGGAGAAGGGAATGGCAACCCACTCCAAATTCTTGCCTGGAGAATCCCATGGACAGAGGAGCCTGGTGGGCTACAGTACACAGGATCACAAAGAGTTGGACACAACTGAAGCAACTTAGCACGCGTGCACGTCTGATGCTTCCCACGGCCCCTCCTTTCTTGAGATCAGTTCTCCTCTGGGTCAGGTGTGCCCAGGCCTAGTCACACACACACACTTTGAAGCTGCCTGCTGGCTTTCTGGGCCCTTTCTGGGAATGATCCAGACTCAATATGGTTGATTACTGCTCTCTCTGTGTGCAGAAAAGAATACATATCCCTTTGTCTCTCTCAAGGCAGAAATCTGAGATTTTGCAGCTCATCGGGAGATCTACTCTTGATTTTCTACAGAAAATGGCAGCTTACTGTTTCACATGTCACTGATTCTACTTCTGGTTCAATCCAGGCACTTAGTAATGATTGTCCACAATTTTTCTAAGTGCCTTCCACTAGGACCTTACTATAGTCCTAGATTTCCTCTGAATGCATATTGAGTAGAGATCTCTAAGTCTATAAATGGCCATCTTATAGCAACCCCAGGCCTCCCTCTTTGAGCCTCAACTGTGGATATAAAAAAATGGGTTGGGACTAACTCTGAGAGATTTGAGAGTCTGGGAGGTCTGAAGACCAATTTGGTGATGCTTTAGTTCAATTCTTCAAGTGATGGATTCATTTCATTTTTAGCGCATCCACTTCAGCAAGATCTGAAATGCGTGCTGGTAACCAGGGTGTTGACGTAGCAGTAGTAAACATTTTTACAGAAAGTACAAAGGAAAATGAGACAACCATATCAAATGCCATTACAAAGGCGATTAATGCACCCTCAAGTAACTTTTCAGGATATGACCGTAAGTATTAAATAATTTTATTCAACATTTACCTGAAGACCTATCTACATTTTCTATTATAAATAAATAGAAGTAAATTTTTTACTTTCCTTGTGAAGGGGGCCAGAAGAACTGGATAATTGAATCCACAGACATCTCTGAGTTTTCTTTGAACCATCCTTTCTTCCTCCCTCCCTTTCCCCAGTCACTTGACTTCTGCTCATTTATAACCATCCCCTAAGTCATCAAACTGACTAGTTTCTTCCTCTTCTTCGAAGGTAGCCTTGGATAAATAGCCTCTGGACTGGGAAAGATGAAGAAAGGCGGAAACAGGAGTGCTCTGTACCAAGTTACAGCTTTCCAAATGCTTAAAGAAAATTTTACTTCCACGGTTTCCCCTTTAGGCAGATGCACATGCCCGCAGGAGAGCTGTAACAGTTCACTTTTGCTGTTTTATAAACACACCAACCAGGGCTGGCCTTTTCCATGAGCCCCTGTGACATGGAAAACACACACACTCTTTATTTGCTCATTTTTTATTTTTAACCCTTTGCTCTTTGTAATTGGATTTTTGTTGTCGTTGTTTTGGGTTTTGCTTGTAACAAGCCTGAGCTCATTTGGGACTCTGGACTGTCATACTTCTAATTTTCCACCTTTGGTTTCAGGACTTTCTTTTTATATTTTGTTTATATCTCTCCTCTGAGAACTTCCTGTGCAAACCATGCCAGTTTCTTTAAATTACCTGGCCTTCTCCCACTTTTTTTTTTTTTTAATAGCTCATTGAGGGTCATTTACAGCTACACAGTTAGGATTACATTTTCAAAGCTTCTTACTTTCCTGAACTGTTTTCATCTTCCAGAGTCTCATACCATGGAACTACACCTTAGCGTTTCTGAACATTACAACATTTACTCTCTCAAAGTCATACTCCTGTTTCTGGCTATCACTTGGTCCTTGTCTTCCAAGGAGCCAGTCACTTCTACCTGCCAATAAACTTCTCCTTGGGGGTCAGAATTTGGTCCAGAGTAGCAATTCATGTAGTCAGAATAGCTATACCCGCCTGGAAGATGAAATTGTCAGCAGGGCAAGACAAAACCTTACTATACACCCTGCTTTTGGCTAGATGAGATTTCTAGCAAGTGTGAGGAAGTTGAGAGTCCCGATCAGCTTGGGGATGGACCACTCATAATGGTCATCAAATGAATATATCCAGTGCATTCTTCAAGATAAAGTTAGGGTTCCCTTTGCAGTTCTCCCATTTGGCTGTACTTGAACTGCCTTAGCTCTGAGCCTGGCCAACTTGAAACCATTTGGCCTCAGCTCTAAGAACTGCTCTTTTTGACAACTCCTCTCAGCATCTCTCCACTCTGAGACCAGGCATGTGCTCTCAGATACATTAACAGAGTCTCAAATGATCCCAGCTGGAGATGGCCACAGGAGCACGAACTGCCCAGCATGTGGAAGGGAGAGCTCAAAACTTTTAGAGAAAAGTTGTTGCTCTCTCATTTCAGCTGCAAAGACAGGGTCTGTCTTCTATGTCAACAGTTGTAAAATCTCTTTCTCTGAGTTTTTATTTAGAGGCATTTTCAAACAGCAGGTGGTAAAGGAAGGTTAGTTACAGGCTTGGGATGTTTGGAAGAGAGTAACCACATCTCTTCTACCTGCTCCTATTCTCTCCCCCTAATCTATTTCAGATTCATCTTTTTGTCCTTAATGCCTTCCAGTCTTTTTCTAGACTAACATTCTTAAAAGGTGGTTTTCTCATGGCCATGCTTCTGCTTAGAATCTACAATGGATTCTCAGACTTGTAGGATAAAAGTCAGTGGCCTTAACCTAGCCTTCTAACCCTGCTATACCAATGAATGAACCACGGGACGATTATTTGTTGAGTCTCCTATAGTAGACACTTGCATTAGCCCCATTTCACAGGTGGAAGACACCTTGAACCCACCAAAACTCAAATGATTGAACAAAAAGCCTCCAGACAATCAACTGCAGAGCCAAGAATTCTACTTTCTTCCACCTCACCTCCCTGCCTCTCCCCTGCCCAAGTACAGTCCCATCACTCCCAGACAACAATCCTTTCCTTCTTTTCATCCCTTGTTTACTGCACTTAGACTTTGCCTCGGACTATTAAAATCTTTCCTCTCTTTCAAGACTTAGCCCAATTTCCACCTTCTCCATGTTATCTTTAGCTATCTGAGCCCCTGAATTCCCACTGTACTTAAAATCCATGTTACAAGTTGCTGGTCGCAACTTCCTAAGGGTATAAACATGTAACTTTCCGAAGATGGGGTCCAAAACTTATGCAGCTACTGTGTCCTTCGTGGAACCCAGCAAAGAGCTAGGTACAAAAGAGAATTTGAACAGAATTCTATTGCATGGGATTGAATTAATTTTAATTGAATTATATAAGGAAATATTTACAGAAGAGACCCACTGGGGAGCTGAATTTCAGAATCTTGGATTTTCATTGGTTGAATCCCAAAATGTGTTAAAACGCAGTGATGACCATAATGGAATGGGGTGTTTTCACAAGTTAGCTTATCCATATTGTCTTGCTAAGTATGTCTTTGAATTATTTGTGCCTCTCAGAGCAAGATCAGTGTGATTACTATGGTTGTAAAAAACCGAATGACCAAAATTATTGTGACAATGGCTTACTATGTGAGTGCAAAGACGGGCTGGTGAGACCAAAACCACAGATGCCTATGTGTGTTGGTAAGTGTTCCATCTGCTTCAAATGGTTCACCTCTTTCCCCTTTCCTTCTGCATTCTCACGAAGTACACACTTTCCTGCTCAAGCCTCCATGTGCATTTCAGTCTGAGGGATGTGAATTTTGGCTTTCATCCTACGGGCCTGGAGGGGGCCTTGGGTAAGAGCTGGTGAAGAGGTCCACGTACCACTTCACAGCCACTGAGCGCCTAGTTTCACCCAGAAAAAGCAATGTGAAAAATTGTATTCTGTGATGTGTCACTTTGGGGTTGAAGAGGCTGTTTCTGAAAATTACCCAGAAATCACTCTCTTTTGAAGCAATGTGTTCCGATACCTGCAATGCACAGAGCAAGAGGCAATGCCTAGTGAAGAGCAACGGGACAGCTGACTGCATATGCCTGCCAGGCTACAAGGAAGATAAGCAAGGGATTTGTCAAGAGTAAGAGAAATCACCCCCTTTTCGTCTTTTCATAGCTAAGGCTAGGTGAAAAGGACAGAGCTTGTAATGTACGTATGAGTTTAGGTTTGGGAAGTTGGTTCACTGGCAGAAGGTTCAGAGCAGCAGCACCACCACCACCAATTTTTGAACGTTTATCTGTGTACTGGGAACTACAGTAGGTAACGCTTCTCAAATAACAACTTCAGGAATGTATTCATTCCCCCATTTTCAAGTGACAAAACTAAAGCTCAGAGAATATAAATGGCAAGTCCCTGCTCACAGGGCAGCAAATAAGTAATAGAGTGAGCCATGTGGTCTCCCAGCTTGAGGGGTCCCACTAAGTGCTAGGCCTCTGGGACTCATCTTCACCCAAACCAATGAATCCTCCCGTGCTCTGAAGATGGAGCATTCAGCTGGTAGCCAATGGAACCACACAGCATTGTATGCCCCCTCAATCTTCCCGAGAGCCATGAAAGGTACTTACCTGGAAGATCGGGGTGCATAAGGAAGAAAAGAGAAAGAGGAGACAGAACGGGGAGAAGACAATGAAAGAAGGATGCACAGAAGACATGGAGGTTGGGTAGGAACTCTGACCTGCTTTCATAAGGTTCTTTACCACAGTTTCCTTTTCCTTCTTGTATTTTAGGTGTCCATTTGGCTACAGTGGAATCAACTGTGAAGACTGTGAGTAGAAAAGTCTTCCTTTGTTATTAAGCTTCTGAGAAACAGACATTGACCACATTCAAAATTCTGTCCAGTCCCCCAAATTCTCTGACATGAAGAGAAAGAAAATCTGCCTGGAGTTTGTCTTCTGGGTCAGGCCAGTCCATGCCCACCCTTAGGTCATAGGTAGAGCCTCTCAGCTATGGGAAACAATAGAACTCAGCCCAAGAGATGGGCTGGAACCCCTGGACTTGTCCCAGGCCAAAGAAGGTTGTCCCAACATTGTATTCATTTCCTGCATTAGATTAAATATTCATTGTCTGCTACTAGAAAGGATAAAGACCAGTATATTCCAAAAATGTTTACATTCATAGTGGAGCAAAACTGGAAACCAGACATTTAAGTACTCAAATCATCTTTTTGTTTTACTAGTGTTTTTTAACAATTTTTTCCCTTTTTCCAAGTTTGGGATATGTTGTTGTAAATTCAGTTGCTTTGTTCCCTCCCATGCCCTACCCTCACCAGACTGGGACAATACTAGCTGTATTATATTTAAAATTTTATATAATGAACTAAAGATCAATGACCCAAGGTGAAGGAAATATTTCTGTTAGTTTCCCAGCCAGCCACAAAGTTAGTGATTAGAAATGCTCTTCTTTTCTACTGTATTTTGTTGTAAACCTGGGTTTGATAAGTCATTTCTTCCTTCTGGGCTTTCAGTGTCTCTACCTATAACATGAGAAGTTTGGCTCAGATGACCTTTGAGGCTTTTTTCCAGACTTAATGATCAATGGCCCCATGCATCCTGGTTAGTTAGAGGTGGCATAAAGGGGAGTCATGGAGCAGGAACAATCAAAGGGATCTAGAGCAGCACTGACCAATAAAAATACAACATGAACTTCAAACTTAATTTCAGATTTTAAAAATTCTACGTAAAATTTTAAAAGTAAAGAGAAATAAGTGAAATTGATTTTTAATGAAATTTTATTTCACTTACTATATGGAAAATAGTATCATTTTAGCAGGCAATCAATATAAGAATTATTAGAGATATTTTACATTTTTCTTCATACCATGTGTTTGAAATCCACTGTGTACGTTACACTGACATGCCACATCAGGACGACATTTTAAGTGCTCAGGAACACTAAACAGACCAGATCTAGAGGAGACTGAGTGGGAATGAACCTCCAGACTCTTCCCTCACCAATTCCATCCAGTCTTTACCTGGCTCCTCTATTAGGGACGAATTTAACTCCAACCTAGTTCCCCTAAGTTTATCAGCAAAATCAGTTATGGCGGCAGGCAAAGGCAGCAGAGGTAAGGAGGTAGAGTGGACCTCAGGTGAGATCCCACTCCCTACAAGCCCAGGAAGGCCTGCCACCATGGCCTCCTTTGGGTTTATGGCCTTCTTTCTTCTGGCAAGTTTGTCTCTTCTGACTGAGTTCTGAAGACACAGTTGGGGGTGACGGTGGACACAGGGTTAAAGGAAGTGAGCCACCCACTCATCCTGGCCCTGGAAGGGGGGTCACAGACCACAGCCCCATTGTGTTCTTGGCCAGAAACCACTGGGAATACTTGTACCTGTGCAGTAGACAGGGGCGTCTGCTTGGGGGAAGCTGTTCCTACTCTTCTCTTTTCCCTTTCAGCATTTCAGCTGATCCTCACGATCGTGGGCACCATTGCTGGCATCGTCATTCTTGGCATGGTGATTGCACTCATCGTCTCAATGAGGTATGGGACAAAGTGTCCCTTTCTTGGGTCACAGCGCCGTCAGCACTACACTCTGGTTTCCAAACACATTCAGCCTTTCCCAGGCAACAGAAGGAAAATAAGGCGAGACCTCTCTAATACCATTGACCTTTTATCATCAGAACTTTCTTCTGATTCTATGAGCTACACATGATTCACTGAAGAAAACAGAACATGTGTAAGGGAGCAGAATAAAAAAATCACCCATAAAACCCACCACCCTGAAACAACCAACATTTTGGCATACATCCTTCTAGGTTTTTTGACTACTGTTTAAAATCAATTTTGTATCTTTTGTGCTTTTAAATTTTTTGTTGAGATTTGTTTTTGCTTAATACTATAAAGTGACATCAGTGTTAGTTGCTCAGTAGTGTCTGACTCTTTGTGACCCCATGGATTGTAGCCCGCCAGGCTCCTCTGTCCATGGGATTCTCCAGGAAAGAATAATGGAGTGGGTAGCCATTCCCTTCTCCAGGGGATCTTCCCAACCCTGGGACTGAACCCAGGTCTCCTGCATTGTAGGCAGATTCTTCACCATCTGAGCCACCAGGGAAGCCTATAAAGTGACATAGCAACCGTTTTCTGATGTCATTAAAAATGCTTTGGGTAGTTTGGGTTTTTTTGAGCATGAGCCACTCATTCTCCTTGTTTGCCCTACAATAAACCTTTATTTGCTCAAAAAAAAAAAAAAATCAAACAAAAAACTATTTTGTTAGCAATATTTAACTCCATTGATATTGTCAAATATAATTTTCATCAAGTCACCCCTGCCCAGAATCTCACGGCAAATAGCCTAACATCCCTGGTGGCTCAAATGATGAAGAATATGCCTACAATGCAGGAGACCTGGGTTTGATCCCTGGGTCAGGAAGATCCCCTGGAGAAGGTCATGACAATACTCCAGTATTCTTGTCTGGAGAATCCTATGGACAGAGGAGCCTGGCAGGCTGCAGTCCATGGGGTCACAGAGTTGAACGTGATGGAGTGACTAACACTAGGACAAGGACACCTCAGCTGAGCCTCCTGGGTTTTAAGTAGAAACATTATCTCTGCATGGTGTTTTTTCAGTTTGGTGCCTTAAGTGCCCTTTTTCAAAACTTAAGTAGGATCCATTCATTCACTCCACATTTAGATAAAGTTCCCTCCATTAACAGGGATGGAATGCTATCATCTATTCCATTCTAGATGTGCCACGTGAGGAGTCACTCTGATTAAAAAAAAATGAAAAGCTACTTTTTAAAAGCAGTATTTGGCTCATAGCTTATATTTTGGCAAATAGGTTTTCTTGCACTGTAATGTGAGAGGACAAATAGTTTTCATTCCTAAAATATTTTGTTTCTTCTTTTTTTTTTTCCTTTTCACTCCGTTTTGTTATTAACTCTTCCCCAGAGACTTGATTGCAAGGATGCCAAGCTGGGAACTGGGAACATGGCCTTCCTTTTCCCAGGGGGAGGGGGGCCAGGACATTCAGCTCCGGAGCAAGGCTGCCTCCTCCATGGTGGACCGGCTCACTGCCATGGTCTCCAGGGCCCTCAGGGGCTGCAATAGAGCTGTGTCCCGGAACAGCCTTGGTTCTCAGTTCCCTCTTCCTGCTGCAGAGCCTGGTTTTGCTCTTAGCTCAGCCTTGGATTCATTTCTCCCGAAGCCCTCCAAGAATTAGAATTTCTTGCCCACTCCCAAGGGAAGGGAGCCTCTTCTCAGCCACCATAGACAGGAGTGTTGTCACAGGGAAGAACTCTGTGCTGGCTATCGGGGTCAGCAGGTGAATGGGTCTTCCTTTACAACACCCCAGTGTCTGAGAGTCACCCTTGGACTGCCCTGTGGCCTTTATGGATGCCTCTGGCCCTACCACCCACTCTAACAGAGCAGCACTGTGGGTGACTGTGGGCCAGAAGGAAAGAAGGGTAATGATCAGAGTAACTGGCAGGGAGGCAAGTGCCTCCCTCACCTCAAATCCTTCCACTTGGCACTGAATGCTTACATTTGAGGTTCTTGAGGGCTCGCAGCAGATCCTGGGAAACTTCTATTTCTCCTTAAGACCTTCATGCCTTGAACTCATCTTATTCATTGAGGTGCTTCTATAGAATTGACTTTGCTTGAATGAAAAACTGTATCACAAATCATCCTTTTTCTTTAACGTTTACTATCATTTCCATAAGTAATTCAAAGGCACACTGAAGAATACTAACATTATTAGCAAAATGTAATATGACAGGCAGAATTATTAATAGATGGTAATGTTGGATCAGGATAATGTTCTGGTTTTGATGGTTACATGGAGCTTATGCGGAGAGTCAGGGAATCTACACTGAATGAAGTACTGAAGTATTACCAGTAATGGACATCAGGTCTGTAGCTTATTCTTAAATGGTTCAGGAATGTTAACAGTTGAGGACTCTGGGTGATAGATGTATGGGAGCTTTGTGTAATTTTTTTGGGGGGTGGGGGTAACTTAGGATGTAAATTTGAAATTATTAAAAAAATTTAAATATTGAAAAAAGAATATTAACATTTGCTTCAAGGAACTTGCCACCATTGTCAGATCCTAATTTCTGTTACCAATTACAGGTTAAAGAACAAAGGCATGAATGTGGAAGAAGAGACCTTGATTGAGAAGGACTCAAGAAATCTGAGACTCAAGGAGACTGGCTTTAGCAATCTAGGAGCAGAGGGGAGCATCTTCCCTAAGATCAAGGTGAACCTGCCCAGAGACAACCAGCCAGAGAACCCCTACACAAGGCACATACCCCGACCAGACTATTAGGTGAGTATTATATGCTTTCTATTTGCCTTTGTTAAGTGAAATGCCCCAGGGCAGACTTGGGACTGGGCTACTGTATCAGCAGCAGGCCTGGCTTCCCCATAGACCTTTTTTATTTTTCATCAGGAAGCTATTATAATTAGCCACCAGTTGGTCCCTAACACTGATCATCTATGTGACTTTAGTTCAGTTCAGTCGCTCAGTCGTATCCGACTCTTTGCGGCCCCATAGACTGTAGCCTACCAGTCTCCTCTGTCCGTGTGATTTTCCAGGCAATAGTACTGGAGTGGATTGCCATTTCCTTCTCCAGGGGATCTTCCCAACCCACGGCTCGAACCTGGGTCTCCCGCATTGTAGACAGATGCTTTGCCATCTGAGCCACCAGGCAAGTCCCATATGTGACTTTAGACACACCACTTAATTTCTCTTACCATCTATTTCCTCAGCTGTAAAAAGGGAAGCTTAATTCAGATACCCTTAAGGTCTCTTTATACATTTCTTGGGCTATAACTCCAGTGGTTGTGATGGTAATTCCTAGACTGCTGAAGGCCCTAGGACCCAATGTAGGTCTGGCCTGGGAAGGACTATTGGTTGTAAGCATGGAACCATGTTTACATGGGTCCTTTCCAGCCAGCCCACATAAAGGCAAATCTCTCTTCTCCTTCCCACCCAGACCACAAGGCAACCTGGTCAATTTCTAAAGTAACAAGTGAGGCTGGTAATATTTTCTTTCCCTTGGGAGGACTTTCAAGGTGAATAGCTTGTTCTCCTGAGATTTGTATTAGAGAATTGTAGCTGGCATTGCTCAGTGTGACCGAATGAAACACTGAAAGGAGAGAGCCTGCCAGAGGAGACTCCTGAAAGGAGGAGTGACAAGACAGAAGGCAAAGGAGAAGGGCCGGAGACGAGGAGGGGGAAACCCAAGAGGCAAGGAGAAAAAAGGCTTGTTTAAAAGAGGAAGAGCGCGGAGACAGAGGAAGCAGGAGGGGTGAGGCATCGCAGGAGAGAAGAAAAGTAAAGAGGCTGAGGAGAAGGAGGGCCTAGGAGGTTGGGGGAAGGGCCGGGGAAGGGGTCACAGCATCCCCGCTTCCCAGGTTTGAGCTCAGCTTCTGTGGGTGGCCCGGGTGAACGGGCCATCCTTTGAGAGTCTTAACGCACTTTGAATATTCTGGGAAAATCTGAGTCGTTTTATTTTAAAATCTCATGGTTGATTTTCCTTTAGTCACAGACTCTAAGTGTTTCATGTGTGCATGAAGGGGTGATTTGCACAAAGTGTGCCATGTGGGGTTGGACACAGGGTCCAGTTAGCAGTAGTCGAGAATGGATGTCTCATGGACGCCTGTTGGTCCTACCTGGGGTGAACCTTCCATTGAACTCACCTCAAGCCTCCCTTTCTCCACACTGGTGGAATGCTTACTTCAAGTATTGCCTCTGAAGAAAGGCCTTTAGTGGCTCAGTTTGGAGAAGGCAATGGCAACCCACTCCAGTACTCTTGCCTGGCAAATCCCATGGATGGAGGGGCCCAGTGGGCTGCAGTCCATGGGGTCGCTAGGAGTCAGACACGACTGAGCGACTTCATTTTATTTTTTCACTTTCATGCATTGGAGAAGGAAATGTCAACACACTCCAGTGTTCTTGCCTGGAGAATCCCAGGGACAGGGGAGCCTGGTGGGCTGCCGTCTATGGGGTCGCACAGAGTCAGACATGACTGAAGTGACTTAGCAGTAGCAGCACGCATGGGATTTAAAATCTGACAGACCTGGTTCACAGTCTGGCCCTTCCTGCTCTGATCTCTGACAGGTTATTTGACTTCTCTGGGTTAGTTTACTCATCTGTGAAATGAACTAAATGAAGCCTACTTCAGAGGATAAAGATCAAATAAGCCAAAGTGCATAAAGAGCTATTTGAATAATATTATTCAAATAATATTTTAAAACAGTGTTAATCATTTATGAAACTAAATTTTTTTATGCATTTCTGTCGGGATACTTCTTTTCTAAGAGTTCCCCTCCCCTCTCTCATTTTGTCTAGAATTTTGTAAGAATTTGGATCCATCTACAGCCCCTCAACTCATATGAGCTTTTATTTTGAATGTTCAAAAGACTGATGGAGAAGGGAGCAGCCTTGAAGATCTGGCCTTTGGTACTTCTCTTCCATCCAACATCTAGCCTCTCCGAATGGAAGTTGTGACTATTTACAATGAATACAGCTTGTTTGCCAACCAAGTACCTATGAAATTAAATGCATATAGATACTGTGAGCATTTGCAAGATAGTTGATTTGCTCCAGTCAGGACAGTGGTTAGTTTTTCTTCCTGGTGGGGCAACAATAACAATTTCCTATCTAGAAGGAAGCTCCCTGGGATTATTCACTCCTGGAAGAGTCTAGAAGAATGTTGCTTGGAGTTGATACACTGCAGATAAGTGGCCTAATTTTGGAAGACTCTTACACACCAGCTATGGAGGTCCCGGCAATGGGAGGAGATACCATCCTTCAAGGTGCTCAGGTTCATCCTCTAGCAAGTTAAAACAGAGATGCTACTTCTGTTCCTCAAATATAGGGATTTCATTTCCCTGCTGGGAGTTTGTGACCTGGCCTCACACCCAGGGGACAGAAAAAGAGACATATGTCTTAGTTTTTGAGGAGCAGTTACTGGCAATGCAGGACCTTCTTAATGTCAACTAGAAGGCCTGGACTGGAAATGTCCCTCGAGCCTTGTGATACAGATTCCAGAGGTACTTCACCAAAGCATCAGCCTTCCCTCAGAGGCTCAGCAGCGGCCACCAACATACACACAGCCAAGAATGGGGGCAGTCACCTCGAGCACAGTCTTTCTTTAATGTTAACAGTATCCTTGCTTGTGTCTAATGTCCTGTCTCCGTGCAAGTTATTTTTAATTATTTTTTTTTCTTGACTGTGAAATATAAAAGATAACAAATAAAATGTCTTTAATAGATGGTGTCCTTCCTTGTGTTTGGGACTTGGGGTGATGCAAATGGTGGTTAAGTTTCACTTTTAATAGCAAACCTGACATGTGGTAAACCGAATTGATTAACATCTGGTCATTAGGTGCAGTTGGATTACCCACGGTAATTTAAAAATAAAACATTTGGCTGCCCTGGGTCTTCATTGCGGTGCGTGGGCTTCTCTTGTGGAATGCAGGCTCTAGAGCACGTGGGCTCAGTAGTTGTGGTGCGCTGGCTTAGTTTCACTGTGATATGTGGGATTCAATTCCCCAACCAGTCGAACCTTCATCCCCTGCATTGGAAGGCAGATTCTTAATCACTGAACCACCAGAGAAGTCCCTACCCAAGGTAATTTTTTTTTATCATAGAGTAGACATTTCTGGCTTCTTCCCCTGCATATCCCACTACTCTTCCATTATGAAGCAACCAAGCATTTTGAATGGGACTGATCCAACCCCCCGACCCTCAGCTTCAAATGTAGGCCTTGGTTGGCCCAAGCCTTTCAGTGGAATCCCATGCCCCCTTGCCACAGTGATTGACTTAGTGAATGTCGATTGTATGGCCTAAGTGCATAAATTGGAACAAAGCTTAAATGTTGGTAAGAGACTTGTGGGAGGAGAGAGTTCTGGAGAGGGGTGTTGAGGTATGAGGCCTTGAAATGCTTCAGTTTTGCTGAACTGACACATAGAGGGAAAAACTCAGAGAATCATGGGAAAATGGAGCTGGTGCTCTGATCAGACCATACCTGAAGGCTTTAGATTTTACTTAGAGGCCAGTTTGAGTAATTATTTCTCTTTTTGCAGGTGAAAGCAGCCTTACCGATACAGCTTGTGTTTACTCTTGTGTTCTCAAGGCTAACTGGTAAACAGAATAAAAGAACCACACTCATGTGAGCTATTAATGCCCACAGTAAAGACATCTGTTATCAATCAATGAGTTTTGACTGACCACTGTAACTTGTCAAACTACCGTACAATTGCGCTCATTTCACATACTAGCAAGGTAATGCTCAAAATCCTTTAAGCTAGGCTTCAACAGTACATGAAGAGAGAACTTCCAGATGTTCAAGCTGGATTTAGAAAAGGCAGAGGAACCAGAGATCAAATTGCCAACATCCTCTGGATCCTAGGAAAAAGCAAGAGAATTCCAGAAAAACATCTGCTTCATTGACTACACTAAAACCTTTGACTGTGTGGATCACAACAAATTGGGGAAAATTCTTAAAGAGATGGGAATACCAGACCATCTTACCTGCCTCCTGAGAAATCTGTATGCAGGTCAAGAAGCAACAGTTAGAACTGGACATGGAACAGCAGACTGGTTCAAAATTGGGAAAGGAGTACATCAAGGCTGTATATTGTCACCCTGTTTATTTCACTTATATGCAGAATACATTATGCAAAATGCCAGGCTGGATGAATCAATAGAGGGAATCAAGATTGCCGGGAGAAATATCAACAACCTCAGATATGCAGATGATACCACCCTAATGGCAGAACTCGAAAAGGAACTACAGAACCTCTTGATGAAGGTGAAAGAGAAGAGTGAAAAAGCTGGCTTAAAACTCAACATTCAACAAATGAAGATCATGGCATCCGTTCCCATCACGTCATGGTAAATAGATGGGGAAGAAATGAAAAAAGTGACAGACTTTATTTTCTTGGGGGCCAAAATTACTATGGACGGTGATTGCAGCCATGAAACTAAAAGACGCTTGCTATTTAGAAGAAAAACTATGACAAACCTAGACAGGATATTAAAAAGCAGAGACATCACTTTGCCAACAAAGGTGTGTATAGTCAAAACTATGGTTTTTCCAGTGAGAGTTGGACCATAAAGAAGGCTGAGCACCGAAGAGTTGATGTTTTTGAACTGTGGTTCTGGAGAAGACTCTTGAGAGTTCCTTGGACAGCAAGGGATCAAACCAGTCAATTTTGAAGGAAATCAACCCTGAATATTCATTAGAAGCACTGATGTTGAAGCTGAAGCTCCGATACTTTGGCCACCCAATATGAAGAACCAACTCATTGGATATGACCCTGAAGCTGGAAAAGATTGAGGGCAAGAGGAGAAGAGGGCAACAGAGGATGAGATGGTTGGATATCATCATCGACTCAATGGACATGAGTTTGAGCAAGCTCTGGGAGATAGTGAAGGACAGGGAAGCCTACTGTGCTGCAGTCCATTGAGTTGCTGAGAATCAGACACGACTTAGTGACTGAACAACTGTAACTTGTCATCACAGACTCTAGTTCTGACATGCATGTTACCTCCTTTACATTTGAAGAGGATTCTGGATTTAGTGCTAAAAAGTAGGCTATTTGAACTTCTTCTCTAAGAGTCTCACCTGTCTCATACCCCTCTTCACTACACTATGTCAGTTTCCATCACTTCTCAAAGGTCCTGGGCCATTCAAAACTCTGGGCTTCATGGAGCAGAGTACATTCATTCTTGGAAGACTTTCATTGCTATTGTGTGAATAAAAATAATGTTCTAAATATATATAATGTTCTAAATATATATAATAAATGTATAATGTTTATGAAAATGGCTCTTACCTCCAAAGTTGCTTTTGATTCTTATATAATATGCTGTAATTCATTTGCTTCTGCTCACTGGGCCTTCTGCAAAGGTCTTCTAACTGACTGTCCTGCAACACTAGAGTGTTGTCGGAATGAACTTTCTAAGATGTGAGTCTGATCATGGCACTTCCTTGCTTAGGGCTCTCAGGGGCTCTGCACTGAGAAAATGAAGCTCAGAGAATCCAGTCAGACTCCTTGTGGCTCCTTTCATCACTCCTGCTATGGCACCAACAGCTCCAGCTTTGCCACTCCTCCCCACCCCATGCCTCTCCCCCTCCCCAGCAATGTACTAACACTGGTACACCAGCTGCTCCCTAAACATGCCACCTCTTTCTGCCTCTACTTTTGGCCTATGCTGTGTCCTATGCTTGACACACCCCTTTCCTTCAACTGCCTAACATACACCTCCATCTGTCGAGAACAGCTAAACCACCATCTCCTCTGACCAACTTTCTCTAATCCTCCTCTTCTCTACACAGCCCTCTTAAGTAGCAGTATCACCTCCCTTGTGTCAGCTGAGACCTGGAACTCGCTTCCCCAGGAAAGAGGTCCTGCACTAGGTAAGTCTGTGTTTCTTTCTCACCCAGCACAATGCCTGGCATAGAATATCAAATAGTTATGAAACAGTATAAAGCAGGAGTCTCTCAGTTCAGCCTCGAAGAGTATGCTCATTATCTTGATGGTGGTGAAGGTTGCACGGGTATTTGTTGTTGTTCAGTAGCTCAGTCATGGCCAAAGTATTGGAGCTTCAGCTTCAGTATCAGTCCTTCCAATGAATATTCAGGGTTGATTTCCTTTAGGACTGACTCATTTGATCTTCCACTCTCAAGAGTCTTCTCCAACACCACAGTTTAAAAGCATCAATTCTTCGGTGCTCAGCCTTCTTTATGGTCCAACTCTCACACCCATACATGGCTACTGGAAAAACCATAGCTTTGACTGTATGGATACACTGTCTAGGTTTGTCATAGCTTTTCTTCCAAGCAGCAAAGCTATGACAAACCTAGACAGTGTATTAAAAAGTAGTCCCATCCATACATGACTATTCATGGATATCAGTTCAGTTGGGTCACTCAGTCGCATCTGACTCTTTGCAACCCCATGAACCGCAGCACGGCAGGCCTCCCTGTCCATCACCAGCTCCTGGAGTTCCCTCAAACTCATGTCCATCAAGTCGGTGATGCCATCCAGACATCTCATCCTCTGTTGTCCCCTTCTTCTCCTGCTCCCAATCCCTCCCAGCATCAGAGTCTTTTCCAATGAGTCAACTCTTCACATGAGGTGGCCAAAGTATTGGAGTTTCAGCTTTAGCATCATTCCTTCCAAAGAGCACCCAGGACTGATCTCCTTTAGGATGGACTGATTGGATCTCCTTGCAGTCCAAGGGACTTTCAAGAGTCTTCTCCAACACCACAGTTCAAAAGCATCAATTCTTCAGCCCTCAGCTTTCTTCACAGTCCAACTCTCACATCCATACATAACCACTGGAAAAACCATAGCCTTGACTAGATGGACCTTTGTTGGCAAAGTAATGTCTCTGCTTTTGAATATACTATCTAGGTTGGTCATAACTTTCCTTCCAAGGAGTAAGCGTCTTTTAAGCAGTCAAAACCCAGATCACATCATTTTTCCATTCCTTCTCCAGAAATTCTGGAGATCAGGAGTTTTTTATGAACAAGAAATCTTCAGTGGGCTCTGAGCCTCTTTATGGAGAAGGGACTTACCATCCAGGTGGCTTCAACACCAAAACAGCTGGAAACTTAAATCTTTGGGGCAGTTTTACCCCTGAATTAATCACCACCCTCTTTCCCCTTCTTAAGTGAAAGTGAATTTGCTCAGTCGTATCCGACTCTGTGCAACTCCATGGACTGTAGCCTACCAGGCTCCTCCATCCATGGGATTCTCCAGGTGAGAGTACTGGAGTGAGTTGCCATTTCCAACCCCTGGGCAAATTACGTGGCCAGTAGGTGGTGCTGTCTCCTGTGGTTTGCAAAAAGCAACTTCGGGTGAGATAGTTCTTTTAAAAGCCTTGTTTGAAATTGCTCACTTTTAATGCAACAATTCTAAATAATTCCCCCTTGACTTTTTCTTGGTCTCTTCATTCCTTCCTCTTGTGCCAGGTAAACATGGATATTATCGGGTCACTCTTGTTACAATATTTGAGTAATTTTGACTGGATCATTAGAGATCATACATTGTTTCTAGTGGGCCTATAATACCTTGAGAATTGAAGTAATGTCAGTGTCATCTTAATGATGCATAAAATTTGCATCATTATCCAGATAATCAATGTTTTATTTAATGGCTTTCCAAAATAAAAAAAAAAAAGGAGAAAAATCCATTTCCATGGAAAAATTCATCATTTTGTGTTAAAAAAGAAATGCCACGAGAGGGAAGTTTCTGTCTTTCATCAGCTTTCATGAGGTGAACAAGGTCTGGTTGGATTCCTGGGGCACAGTATGGGAATCTTCTCTTCAACCTCCAGGTTGTAACATGTACATACTTTTATTCAAAAATGAAGCTTGGGGCAAACCATCAAAAGTTTCATTATTCATGCAGTCTCAGTTAACATCTTCTGAGCCAACAATCATAACATGTGGTCTAACAAAAGAACTCTCCTGCTTCCAGATGACAGTCAGTTTGAAAAAACAATAAAAATAGTAAATATATTAGGGAGTATTTAATATATGCCAGGCACAATTCTTAAATTCTCACAATAACTGTGAAGTCATGCTGTTATTACCCTTGTTCACTAGTTGAGGAAATAGAGGCCAGAAACATGCCCAAAGCTGTACGGGTAGTAATTAGTGCTGTGTTAGCACTGCTGTGCTGTGTGTAGTCACTCAGTTGTGTCTGACTCTTTGCAACCCCATGGACTACATGGAGCTCGCCAGGCTCCTCTGTCCATGGAGATTCTCCAGGAGAGAATACTGGAATGGGTTGCCATGCCCTCCCCCAGGGGATCTTCCCAACCGAGGGATCAAACCCAGGTCTGTGTGACTTTATGGATTGTAGCCTGCCAGGCTCTTCTGTCCATGAGGAGTCTCCAGGCAAGAGTACTGGAGTGGATTGCCATGCCCTCCTGCAGGGGATCTTCTCAACCCAGGGATCAAACCCAGGTCTCCCTCATTGCAGGTGGATTCTTTACCCCCTGAGCCACCAAGGAAACTCAAGAATACTGGAGTGGGTAGCCTATCCCTCCTCCAGCGGATCTTCCTGACCCAGGAATTGAACCAGGGTCCCCTGCATTGCAAGTGGATTCTCTACCACTTGAGTGGTGGTAAAGAATCCACTTGGTGATTCTCTACCACTTTACCTGGTGAGATACCAGGAAAGCCCAGCTGGGTTCAAATCCCAGGTACTCTGACTCCAGAGTCTACCTTTCTGTCATTAATGCCAAAATATTAACATAGGGGCTTCCCAGGTGTAGCTGGTGGTAAAGAACCTGTCTGCCACTGCAGGAGACTTACAAGACATGGGTTCAGTTCCTGGGTCAGCAAGATCCCCTGGAGGAGGAAATGGCAACCTACTCCAGTATTCTTGCTGGGAAATTCCATGGACAGAGGAGCCTGGTGGGCTACTGTCCAGGGGGTCGCAGAATTGGACATGACTGAAGCAACTTAGCATGCATGCAATATTAACATATGTAGGCTGTTTCGGTGATTCACACACATAGTATTTGAAACTGAGAGTGTCCTATATTTACTAGGTCTGGTGCCAGATACAAACAGGACTTCCTGGAGCATATGGGTTAATGGGCCTTTATTATAAAAAATGAAAATTTTATCCTTATGCAATTGTTCAGATTTCAGAAAGTATTCTCTCCATTAAAGTAATTCATCTAAAACCACATACAAAATGCCTGCTGTGGATTACTGATGACCCCAGCTGTGGCTGTGGCCTCACACTCTGGGCACAGGGGCTCAAGTTTCTCTCCAGTGAAAACTCTGTGCACTCTCTCTGCCCAGCTGTGGTATCCTGCCCATCTGTGGTGATGGAGGAGTCTTTGAGGCGTCTTTCCTTATGCTGGAAACAATAACCTCTTGACGGGGTCCCAGCCCCCACTGGATTGACACTGAACACCGCTATCCCCACCCGCCCCTTAGTACCACCTTTATCAGCCAGTCCTTCTTTGCTCCTGAGCTTCTGGGGAAAAACCCTCTGTCTTGTTTCTCTGGTGTGTAGAAGGTCCTCAACAAAACTGACTGAGTGAAAGAATGAAGCCCCTATTTCAGTGAACTAACATCCTAGAGCAAAGAATATACTGGACTACGGAAGAAAAGAATAGAATTAGGGAAAAACATCAGGAGAAGTCTCTGGATTATAATAGGGTTGATTGTCCAAATGTCTGTTTGTAATGACACTTTCGAGGTATTTGATTTTTTTTTTTTTTAAAAAGCTTAGGCCATAACAGAAAGCCTCTCTTAACTAGCCCTAACTAACCAGCTTTACCATTTTCTTGAGAATTAACTTATACAATACCCTCTAAATGGTACATAATTCTCATTCCACAATAGAACATCTATCATTTTAAACTAATGCTTTAAATTTTTCTATTGATATTAAGTCTCATGCTTTTAAAAAAACACACCTTAAAAGGGTCAACACTAATAGACTCTTGGACCGAGAACTGCCTGATAGCCCAGAGGCATCTATTTTTGCTCCTGGGGCTCCTGTGAGCCCTCTCTACTCTCCTCTAAGCAGTGATCCAGGCTCCTTCCTGCTATGGCTCATTTTGAATACTTCTCAAGGTCACGCCATACTCATCTGCATCAATGTTCTGGAAAGGGAAAGAGTGTGAAGGATCATGCAACAGAGATTTTCATGGGTCGGGTCTGGTGTTAATACCTTTCATTTCTTCCCACATCACACTGGCTTAGAACCCAGTCACATAACTACACTCAACACACCAAGGGAGACAGAGGAACATAGCAGAGCTACACAGGCAAGAAGACGAGGAAATGGGTGCTTTGTGAACAGCTAGCCTGCCTCTGTTCCTCTCCCTCCCTTTACTGTACATTTTCTCACCCTTCAGGATTCTTCATAAATATCACCATTCCATCCTTAACCTAGAACAATATCTGGCACAAGGTATACACTCAATAAATATTTGTTAAATTAATGAGTCATTCCACAAATAATTTTTTACATTTTATTAAATTATAGTGGATTTACAGTGTTGTGTTAGTTTCTGCTGTATGGCAAAGTGATTTTCTTTTACACATTCTTTTCCATTATGGTTTAGTACAGGATATTGAATATAGTTCCCTATGCTCTTCACCTTGTTTTTTATCCCACAAATACATTTTAAGTGCCTACTCTTAATTCTCAGTTAAGGCAGAGAGTCAGTCATGCCATATGCAAAAATTTCGAATTCAACTCATCTGATGAAGCAAGGACCAAACCCTTTGAGAACATGGAGGAAAACATTCTTACAAACATCAGTTCTGGAAGGTTTGAACTGGGTATGGAAAGATGAGTCGGTTTATTAGTTGGGAAGATCAAGGATACAGCCTTCTAGGAGAAGAAGCCTGGTGTGCGAAGGTGAGAATGTGCTTATGAGGGCGAGTGTCAGGGCCAGGTTATGATGGGTCTTCTTTGTGTTGCTTAATCATCGATTCCTGGTGTGATGACCTTTCAGTTACACCAACTATGTTCCCTGCCTGCTTTTCTTGAAGAGAAGGCTGAACAGCGATACCTACTAAGGCGTTCACTCAAGTCCTTCTTGTGTGGAGACACTTACAAGCCTTCTCGTGTGGAGTCACTTACAATGCCCTCCCTGGTCCCTTGGAAGGAGGGAGCCCAGCCAGCTTGTTATAGCTCGTGGGTTTCCTGCTTTGCGTCTGGTTGGCTTTGTCTTTCAGCGGCACTTGGGAAACATGGTTTGGGTGGCCTAGTCTGGGAGACGCAGATCTCCACAGCTAACTACACTGCAGCCTCTTGACCTACGGGCAGAAGACCCTGTGCTTGCTGTTAGTTGTTGTTTGGGAATGAACCTTATTAGGGTAGTTATAAAGTATGGAGCTCCATGTAATGAAAAGTTTGCTGTGACCCTGGATGGCCACCCTGTGTAACATGACTCAGGAGACTAGTGGGTCAAAACTGTGGTCCTAAGAAATCATGTGGGGACCCAATTTAGGAAGTACAAGACAGATTCAATGAACATTTATTGAAAGCCCGCTGTGTGCCAGGTGTTTTCAGATGTATTTGCTAATTTAACCTGCATGTAAATACTTCCTGAAATGATCACAAATAAGACCAATTATGAGATAACACTGGGCTTCCATGGTGGCTCAGATAGTAAAGAATCCACCTTCAATGCAGGAGACCTGGGTTTGATCCCTGGGTTGAGAAGATCCCTTGGAAGAGGGCATGGTAACCCACTCCAGTATTCTTACCTGGAGAGTCCCCATGGACAGAGGAGCCTGGTGGGCTACAGTCTATGGAGTTGCAAAGAGTCAGACATGACTGAGTGACTAAGCACATGAAATTACATTGCACTTCAGAAAATATTAAGATATATTTCTTTTAAGTACACTCAAATTAAGACTAGGCCATCGTCATAGTGAAGATCAGAGTTTCATTCAAATGAGGCAGCTGTGATAGAATAGAAGGAACTATGGCCCTTGGAGTAAGGCGATCTTGGCTCTATCACTTATCATTACTTCTCCAAAGCCCCAGTGTCCAAATGGGGGAGAATGAGGTATGTTTTACAACATTGATTTGTTCTATAAATACCTAACTATAAATACTTGATTGGGAGCCATTCTTCAGGCCTCTCTGAATGTGGTGACTTTTTGAATTGTGCTTGTCTTTGGGAGCAACCTAGAAACTATTCTCCTGGAATTACTACAAAGTATAATGTCTTCTAAGTTGGGGAGGCACCTACATCTGTGCAACCATGCTCTTCTCTCCTGCACCCGAGATGAGTGCTATGTTAGACTGAGGGCTGAGTTTCCATGAGATGAACCCTTGATGCTGCCAGGCTGGCTAGCTCTTCCCTACATCTTCTTGACTAAAGCTACATGTGGCCTCAGAAGGCTTGTGAGTCTGAATACTGAGTTGACCCTTGGAGGAACCTCTGGTGGGTACTGCAGGCATTGTGTTTTATTGTATGGTCTCTGAAATGTTGGAGCAGATAGTGACCAATCTCTAGCGAGGCTAGGGAAGAAATTACCAAAGAAGGAACTTGGGTTACATGGCCCGAAGAATGTGCTGTGATTGATGATTAAATAACCAGAGTAGATTAGCCAGGGAGCTGGTGGGGGGCTATCCCTTAAAGAGGTAAAGTGGTCCTTTTCAGAGTGCCCTCTCAAAATAGGTCCTCACGATCTTCCCATGTAAAGAATGTGTTCAACTGGGTCCTGCATCCTGTTAAAGGGCAGTGGTTTTTCTGCAGGACAATTTTTAGTTGGTAGAACAGGTTATGTAAACCAGAGCCTGCTGCCAAGTGCCAAACACATGTGAGTTCACAAGCAGTAATTATAGAGCCAGCGCTGGCATGGATCAGATCCTTTGCTTTCCAAGTGAGCAAACTGAAGTCCAGGGAGGGGCAGATGATCGCACAGTTGCCCAGCTAGTTGATGGCACTGAGGATTGGAACTGAATTCTTATAAGTTCAGATTTATAGTTTTGCTCCACTAGCAATTAAATATGAAGAGCTATAGTCTACCAAAGGGGCAGTAGCCCCGTACATGGTCAAAGCTGGGTCCTGGGCTGGAGGCTTCTTGCAGGGCTGCTGGCTGTTGACTTCTGCAGACCCGGTCGTTGAGTAGCAGCGCAGCCTCCACTCCCCATCATACCCCTGAACTTGGCCCCCAGAAAGGGGTAGGGGTCAGAAGTCCTACCTTTTAAAAAGTGGCTGAATTCCTAGCTCCAGCATTGCCTGAAGGACCACTGATAGAGCTAAAACAAGGCAGAAGAGAAAGGCAAGATGGAAGTGGGGGATGGCAAGGATGGGATTGTAGGAGAAAAGGAGGATTTAAAAAAAAGGTAGTCCTCTACTGGCCAAGGCAGAAAGCTGGATGGGCTTCCAAGAGCGTTCCCAAGTTCACTTGGGAACGCATTGGTGTTCACTGCCCTCTATCCTATACCCTCATTTTGTCGCATTTCTTCCCAGGCCACATCTGCATGGACCATTACCTGTTCTGTGCCCCTTCCCAATTCCTTACTCACTCCTTTTTTCCTGGCATTTATACTAGAAGTCTCTAGATATGACTAATTAAAAAGGAGTCTGTGTGTGTGTGTGTGTGTGTGTGTGTGTGTGTATTTGTCTTTATTCATTGTAGTTTTAAGTAACTGGAAAAGCATCTGTGCCCTTTAGGTGGTGTGAGATAACTTCTAGGAAAACAGAAACAAATTGTAATGGCTTTGCTAGAGTGGAAAAGGGGCATTTATAGAAAGACTCCAGCAGTCTCCTCTGGGTCTAAGCTCTACAACAGACATGTCAAAATTCATTGAAAAATATCACAACTTTTACTGTAACTAAACTAATGGATATTGTTTTCAAATATCTCAGTTCATGAAAGCTGGAAAACATACATTCCCTCTGGAATACATAATCTTAAAAATATTTTCAAAACTAACCTTCAAAAAAATGCTCACAGAAAGATATAATAATTCATGAGCATTTTCAGAATTGATAATTCCATGAACAGAGAGGTTGAAAAAACATGACTTACGTATCTAGGGTGTGCTATATTCTCCTTAAATAAGTTTAAAAAAAGTTTCTTAACGAATTCCGACAATTTGATGTTTCTATGCCTTACAATTATATTTGTACATTAAAAGCAACAAGAAACAGAAACTTAGCTCACTGCTGAAATTTCCATCAAGACTGTTTTGTTTTCTGTCTCTCAATATGAAATTCCACCCATCTGAGCCTTGGCATAACCACAATATGTGTCCTTAACCTCAAAATAAACAAACAAAAATTACCGAGATCAACTACATGCCAATTAACATAATAGGCTATTTTCACCAAAATGGAACTTGCTGTGCGTCTCATGGCCTGTCATTTGCCCATCTCCTTTGTTCATTTTTTACGTGGACGGTGCCTTTAGGTCTGTCCTTGGCAGTCCTGTATGCGCTGCCATGGGGAGTGCTTTTGCCTAACCAGGATCGTGTCACATAGAAGTAGAAAAGTCTATAAAGAACATTTTCTTATATAAAGGAATATAATTTTATATTTTTAAAACAAAAAGTTAGGGAATTCCATGGTAATCTAGCTATTAGGATTCCGGCCTTTCACTGCCATGGCCCAGTTCAATCCCTGGTCAGGAAACTGAGATCCCACAAGCCGTGCAGCATGGACCAGAAAAAAAAAAAAAAAACAGTTAATTATTAGGTTGATGCAAAGTAATTGTGGTTTTGCATTGTTGAATTTTGCTGTTTGATATTGGAATACATTCTTAAATGCGGTCATGTCATACATCATTTTAATGCACATTTCTTGTGTTTTATTTTTTTGCTAATGACTTATTACTTGCTGTTTATTTTATATTCTTTTAGACTAGGGAAATAATGTTAGAAAAAAGCAAATTTAAGCAATCTTTTTATTTGAGTTCAAAATGGGTCGTAAGGCTGTGGAGACAACTTGCAATATCAACAACGCATTTGGCCCAGGAACTACTAATGCACGAAGTTTTGCAAAGGAGACAAAAAGAGCCTTGAAGATGAGGAGGACAGTGGCCGACAGAGGCCGGCCATCAGAAGTTGATAACGACCAACTGAGACCCATAGTCAAAGCTGATCCTCTTACAACTACATGAGAAGTTGGCGAAGAACTCAACATTGACCACTCTGAGGTCATTCAGCATTGGAAGCAAATTGGAAAAGTGAAAAAGCTTGATAAGTGGGTGCCTCATGAGCTGACTGCAAATTCAAAAAAATTGTTTTGAAGTTTTGTCTTCTTATTCTATAGAACAACAATGAACCATTTCTCAACTGGATTGTGGCATGCAATGAAAAAGTGGATTTTATACAGTAACCTGTGACGACCAGCTCAGGTTGGACCAAGAAGAAGCTCCAAAGCACTTCCTAAAGCCAAACTTGCACCAAAAAAAAGGGTCATGGGTCACTGTTTGGTGGTTTGCTGCTGGTCTGAGCCACTACAGTTTTCTGAATCCTGGCAAAATCATTATACCTGAGAAGTATGTTCAGCAAATTGATGAGATGCATTGAAAACTGCAATGTCTGCAGTGGTCAACAGAATGGACCCAATTCTCTCCCACAATGCCCAACTGCACATCACAATCAATGCTTCAGAAGTTGAATGAATGGGGCTATAAAGTTTTGCCTTATCTGCCATATTCACCTGACCTCTCGCCAACAAACTACTACTTCTTCAAGCATCCTGACAACTTTTTGCAGGGAAAATGCTTCCACAACCAGCAGGAAGCACAAAATACTTTCCAAGAGCTTGTCAAATCCTGAAGCATGGATTTTTATGCTACAGGTATAAACCAAACTTATTTCTCATTGGCAAAAATGTGTTGATTGTAATGGTTCCTATTTTGATTAATAAAGATATGTTTAACCCTAGTTATAATGCTTTAAAATTCATGGTCTGAAAGCACAATGACCTTTTCACCAACCTAATATTAACATTAAAGAAAATTTTATACATGTTTCATAGTCCTATCAATTGCTACAAAAGAATTTGATAACATTCTGTCATCAAGGTCATTCATTTCTAGCACTGTGACAAGCCCCAGGCATGACTATTATAAAAGCAGAGTAAATTAAGCATATTATCTAAAGTAAGGTGAAAACTGTAGGGTTGTTCTTTTCCCCCTTGGACTTCTTTTCCCTGCATATTACAATGTATCTATTTATCAGTGAAATATTTTTGACCTGGATTATAGATTGAATTACACAATAGGACAATTTACCCGTGGGAGTAAGTTAGCATGGAAATCTGAATTTCAAAATACAAAATTTTCTTTTTAATGAATTAATTTTATTTTTGACAATGCTGGGTCTTCATTGCTGTGAGGGCTTTTCTCTAGTTATGGCGAGTAGGCTTCTCATTGCAGTGGCTTCTCTTGTTGCAGAGCGTGGGCTCAACAGTTGCAGCTCCTGGGCTCACAGGCTCAATAGTCGTGGTGCACAGGCTTAGTTGCTCCATGGCCATGTGGGATTTTCCTAGACCAGAGATCAACCTTGCATCTCCTGAATTGGCAGGCAGACTCTTTCAGGGAAGCCCCAAAAGTCTTAATTGATTTCAAGTTTTTTAAAAAAAATATTATAAGATATAGATAACACAAAAGTTGTTGTTCAGTTGCTCAGTCATGTCCGACTCTTTGCGGCCATGTGGACTGTAGCACGCCAGGCTTCCCTGTCCTTCACTATCTCCTGGAGCTTGCTCAAACTTGAGTCTATTGAATTGAATTGGTGATGCCATCCAGCCATCTCCTTCTCTGTCATCCCGCCCCCTCTCCTCCTGCCTTCAATCTTTCCCAGCATCAGGGTCTTTTCTAATGAGTCAGCTCTTCCAATCAGATGGCCAAAGTATTGGAGGTTCAGCTTCAGCATTAGTCTTTCCAATGAATATTCAGGGTTGATTTCCTTTAGGATTGACTGGTTTAAGTGGACAGCTCAGTAGTAGTAAACGTTCTCATGTTGTGCAACCATCACCATGATCCATTTTCAGAACTTTCCCATCGTACAAACTGAAACTCTGTACCATTAATAACTTCCCATTCACCCCTCTCTCCAGCCTCTGGTAACCTCTATTATCCTTTCTGAAGCTATGCATTTACTTATTCTAGGTCTCTTTTATTACTAGAATTCTACATTTGTCCTTTTGTGTCTTGTTTATTTCACTTACCACAATGTTTTCAAGGTTCATCTGTGTATAATGTGTCAGTATTTAATTCCTTTTTAAGACTGAATATTTCATTGTATGTAGATATATTTTATTTATCCATTCATCTCTTAACAGATATTCAAATTATCTCCACCTTCCTGCGATTGTGGATATTGCTGCTATGAATGTGGGTGTATAACTATCTGTTTGAGGCCTTGCTTTCGATTCATTTGGGAGTTGGAGTTGCTGGATAATATGGTAATTCCATTTTTAACTTTTTGAGGATTTAATCTTATTTTAAAACTAATAACAAACATAAAATTCCTCTGGGTTATCTATGTTCAAACTTTGAGACTCAAACTCAATCCAACCAGCAGCCTCCTTTGGATCCAGAAGCTCAGCAATGATTAGAAATGGGATGTTGTGGAGGCAGCCATAAGAACTATTAATATTCCAGTGGCTGGGGGAAGCACGGCCTTGTCTCCTGCCTGAGAGGGACCATCAGTGCACGCTGACTTTGTTCGTCAGAGGAAGTCAAAGCATTTGAAGGGCACTTCCACTCTCCCTGATGCCTCAGATGGTAAAGAAGCTGCCCAGGTTCAACCCCTGGGTCAGGAAGATTCCCTGGAGAAGGAAATGGCAACCCACTCCAGTATTCTTGCCTGGAAAATCCCATGGACAGAAGAGCCTGGCAGGCTATAGTCCATGGGGGAGCAAAGAGTCAGACATGACTACAACTGAGAGACTAACATGTCAAGCTTTACTTGTCCACTCTAGCTAATAAAAAGAATGAAGGGTGACTGGACAAGAAAAAGCCACACAACAGAAAACAAAAGCTTGGGAGGAATTAGAAGAGGCACCTACCTCCAAACTAGTTCTGAGATAATGGAACACGGAAGAATGTTGTCAACACTTGGGATTCAGTGGTTTATGGCAGGTCTGGGCAGGTTGGAAACCACCAGGGTGGGACTGGAGGAGTGCAGATTTGGTTGCAGGTTTTTCCAGGTGCAGTCCAGGTAAACAGGGGTGTGTGTTGGGGCTGAACAGTGAAGGGCCATGTGGGGTGGGGGAGGTGGTGCACATACCAGACCCCACAGGGTATAAACTTAGAGGATGCTTGATAAATGCAAGTTTTTAATTGTACTTAACAATGCAATACTTGCTCAATTTCTGCAACTTTCCTTCCATCTAATCTATCCATCACATCCTTACCATACAAATCTTTGAAAATCACCACTTGGCATTGACACCTCTCAGTTCAAATTCTTTTACTGGCTGCCCATTAATTATAATCATTGCCTCTCAAGCTTGGATAAGAGTAGTCCCAAGGTCATTCAGCTGAGGCAGAAAGACCTAAGATAAACCTGGAGAAGCTCTGGCAGCACCAATTTTACTGGAAAAAGTTTAAGGACAAGCATGACTCTTACATCAGAATAAACACTGGGAATATTTAGAGTACAGTGATATTTACATGCAATTTATGGATGAAACCCTCTTTCAAGTGGAACTTGGAGCTTGGCCTCTATAGGCACACTGTACCACAAGAATAAATTGACTTCCTCTGGCATCAGGCCACCATCTTGGTAGAATGTGGGGTGGGAGGGCACAATTAAACTCCAAACTCCCTAATCTGGTTAGTTAGAACTGCTCCCCCTCCCCCGCCCTCCCCAGAGCCATCTGTCCGACTGGTTCCTGACCTGCAAAGGTCATATCACTTTGCTTTTTGTTTTGCTGCTTCTGCTTCTAGTCAAAGGCACTCTGAACTTTTGGACAAGGCATCCAGCTCTGTCGCTTTTGGCACGTTAATCCCTTTGCCTCAGTTTTCTCACCTGGTTAACAGTAGGGTTGTGGGAGAGGATTTCAAGAGTTAACAGGGTATTTACATTTCAGTGTCTGGCTAGCCATGGGCTCTTTCTGCTCTACGTGTTAGGCTGCTCTACTGTTATCTCCTTCTACGTGAAGACCACCTCTTCTTCTCTGGCCTACAAACCATTCCGGTCTTAACCCCCTCAACGTGGCGCAGCCCAAGCCCACCTGGTCCTTTACACATGCTGTTAGAAGCTCCCCACCCCATCCCTTACAGTCAATTTTAGAACCAGCTCTCAGATATAAAGAATAAGGTGAAAGGTTGAGCATCTGTTTTTAATTTGTTTCGCTTTATGGAAACCGCCAGCGTATCGAGATAAGAAAAACGCATAATAGCGACATATCGACCAATCTCAAATCCGCGTAAGGGGCAAAACTTTAAAGAGAGGACAGTGTGTTTCAGGTGTGCTTCCACGCCCCACGTTCCCCATGGAGCGACTCTCCTCGCGTTAACACGCACGGTGCCTTCGTCTCTCGGGCGAGCGCTGCTTTGGGAAGGTAGACCAGACTGCCGCTGCACGATTCCCCCCGCCCCCTTAAATTCAGCAATCCCAAGTAATCTCTGCTCTCGGATGGAGCGTGCCCTGCCGCCTTCCCGCAGGTCCACGCTGCTAGGAAAGCCCGGCAGACCCCACCCCGGGATTTAGACCCCCATTCCGGCCTCCAGGTGCGCCGGAAGCGACTTCCACCTGGATGCCCCCGGCCTCCCGTTTCGGGCCGGTCCCCGCGAGGGGCGGAGCTCGGCCCGCCCCGCCTTGCCGTCAGCGGACCGTGTGGCAGCCGGGCGGGGGCCGGGAAGGGGAGAGAAGGGGAGGAGTGAGGAGAGGAGGAAAGTGGAGCCCGGCGGGCCGGAGCGAGGAAAGGAAGGGAAGGGGTGGAGGCGACTGGCAAGAGTTTGCCGGCGCGCGGGGGAGCCTCCGCCCGGGACGCGTCCCGGAGCCAGAGTCGCGGCCGCAGCGCGGAGCCTGCTGTCCCGCCTCTGACCAGACCGCCCGCCGGGGCCGTCCCGAGCGGCGACACCCCGGGCGTCCCGGCCGGCGAGCCGGCGCAGCGGCGGCCCCGGGACTCGGCGGCGAGCGCTGCGGGAGGGATGGTGGCGGCGGGGCGCGGGCCAGAGCAGCCGCCCCCGCCTCCCGTCCGGCCGAGGCCCCCGGCCCTCCGCCCCCGCTCCCCGGCCGCACGCCCCCGCGGAGTCCGCCGCCCGCGCAGCCGCTGAGCCGGGCGCCCCACCATGCCGCGGGCCCCCGCGCTCCTGTTCTCCTGCCTCCTCGGGCTTTGCGCGCTCGTGCCCCGGCTCCCAGGTAAGCTACGCCGTCCGCTGTGCAGAAAGAAACTTCGTGGCCCCCCGAGCCGCCCGCCGGCGTCTTGGAGGGGCAGGGGCCAGGGCAGTTGTTTGAAGGTGGGAGGCGTCCTCGGGGACACCCCCAGGTGGCGAGCCGCCCGGAACGACCGGGTAGGGGGCTTTCAGACTGCGTGCGCCACCCCGTGCGCGGCCCGCCGCAGCCCCGCTGGGCTGTCGTCGGCCCCTGGTCCCCTCCCGGGCGAGGAGGAGCCTTCCTGTGTAAACAGCCCTGCCCGTCTGCTGACCTAGCCCGCGAGCGCCCGCTCCCAGTGCGCGGGGAGGGCCGCCGCCAGCCCCGCGTCGGGATCCGGGCTCTGCAACTCCCGGCACAAAGCGGCCCTTGTGGCCGGCCCGGGGCGGCCGGGCTGCTGGGAGGCGCCGGGTGATGCAGCCGGTGCCCCGATCGCGGGGAGCGCGGGGTAACTGGAGGCGCGTGACCCGGAGCCAAAGCGTGGGGTTCACGGCTACTTTCGAGGGCTAGACTCTTGCAAGCGTGGATGCCCAGGGTCTCCTGGCGAATCCTATAGTTTCACCCCACCTAGGCCAGCCGCCTTTCTTTAAAGATGTAAACACCCCTTCCTCCCCCAAGCTCCCGCATACCCGAGGGGAGACCCGCGTCCGAAACCACAGCCCCACCTGGGGACCAAACCCCACCTAGGATCTCGCGATCTACTTCCTTCTGCCTGGCTTTATGTCGGAGTTTACAAACACCCCGTGCAGCGTACTCCCCCTGATTCTGAAGGATTCTGGAGCAGGGGATGTGCAGTTGCACTCGCGCGATCCTGCTCTGGGCTGGCGTCTGTGTGAGGACCCTCAGTTACCTGCTTTAAGTTTTCAGAGTTGGGAGACTGCTGAGGAAGGATGCTGTGTTGCCGCTGGGGTTGCCAGGCAGAAGGAGCTACCCCCACCCCGTCCCCTCTAAAAGCAGGAAGCTCCAGACTTTCTCTTTTCCGGTAGGAGATAATTGTGTTGAGGTTCTCCGCTCACTTTCAAGCCTAAAATTCTTGATTGCTGTTCCGAACCTTGTGTCTGGCCAAGAGGGAGGGGAGGACGGTCCCCTGCAGAGTTTCATATACATGAAGGCAGTGAAGGTTGCTGTCTGAGAGAGAGGAGAGGTCTAGACAGACAAAAACTTTTTTAGGCGATATTTCAGACTTATTAGTGTAACAGGTTTCTTTCATCAGTCCAGAGCTTGGAGTGGATCACTGGTTTCCAGACACCCATCTGGCACCCAGTGCCCATTGCTCATGGGTCCCCAGGGAAGGGCAAAGAGAGGGATATAGCCTGTGTCATACACAGGAATATATTATTGCCAACAGCCCCCTGCTTCACAAGGACTGTCCTTTAATTCGAAATTCTTTTTTATTTTTAGGAAAACTTTTTTTTAAATAATTTGTAGTGATAAATCCCATGGATGGAAGGGCCTGGAAGGCTGCAGTCCATGGGGTCGCTGAGGGACGGGATAGGACTGAGCGTCTTCACTTTCACTTTTCACTTTCATGCATTGGAGAAGGAAATGGCAACCCACTCCAGTGTTCTCGCCTGGAGAATCCCAGGGATGGGGGAGCCTGGTGGGCTGCCGTCTATGGGGTCACACAGAGTCGGACACGACTGAAGTGACTTAGCAGCAGCAGCTTCAGCAGTGATAACAGGGTGGTTTTTCGTTTTGAGCAAACCAAAAAATCGGCAATCCTATATAAATTTTACCTTCTCTTTTTGTTTTCTTTTTAAATCATAATCTGTGCAATACAAAAGTTTAGGAACTGCTGAAGGAGATGTTTTTTTAGTTTCCTTACAGGTTGACATCCTGGTTCTGATAAAAACTTAAATACTTCCAGTGGCGAATAATTCTTTCAATCCATTATTTTCCATTTGCATTGTGATTTCTGCTTTTCAAAGTTCATATATTTCTTCTTAATGATCTCCATTTTGGGGGTTGGCCCAGGATAGTGAAGTGATTTGCCCACTCTCCTTGTCCATAGGCCTCATAACTTTTTGGTTTAGGGCCCTTTGTCCTGCATGACACAATTTAGGTAGGGAAAAAAGCTTTGAGCCCACAGAGGTTTATTTCCAGTGCTGTCTCTTCTTCTGCAGTTGCCTTAGAGCTCAGCCATCCCTCCATGGATCAGCAGAGCAGTGAGAGAGCAAGCCCATCACTGGCTTCCAGACCTGGCCACCTCCCTCTTAATGCCCTGGAGCTTCTCAAGGTTACCAGGGACTGATACATATCTGTGTGACTTCTCCTAGTTTGCCAGTGTTGCTGAGCCAACTGAAAGCTTTCACACTGCAAGTCTGAAACAGCTTTTCTTTTCTCTTCCTTCCCTTGTCTTCTCTTTTTCTTGAAGCACTACAGGTACTTTATCCAATTTGTGTTTTGCTACTAGGACAGAATTTGACAGAAAAACCTTCATTACCCACTAAGAGAAAAAAGTGATCTGCAGGGTCCTGCCTGCCTGGGTGTCCCTGGATCAGTGGTTAAGTTACCAGTCTATTGCTTTGCACCACTTTCGTCTGTGTGTTTAATCCAGCAGGAAACAGACTTTTAATTTAAGGGGGCTCACTTCAAACAAGTCCCCAGCAGGCTGACAATCCCCCGTCCCAGAGTTCTCTGCTCTCCTTATTAGCAAAGACCTGCAGACAGGACCTGAGGAAGGGTTTCTCTTCGGGGAGGCCCTTGCTCTCTACTAAGGAGGGAGGGGTATGGCATTGACTGGGCTGCAGAACTGGAGTCATGTTTGCCATCATAGTTTATTAAAAGGAAAAAAAAAATCAAATGTTCTTTTAGTGAATGCCCTGCACATTAGAATGCTCTAAATCCTAGGCGAGCCCTTTATCCTATTTACTGGACTCCTGTTGGCAGCACTTCCCCACCACCACGATTGCCGTGGTCTGTGATGGGGCTGTTGGAATTTGGCCTTGGGTTTGCAGCTCTCAGGTAACCAGGCAAAGGTTTAGAAATGCAAACCAGGGGGCTTGGTGGGTCGGCTGCTGTTTACCCTAGGTATTTACACTTTAGCGCCATCATCCTTGAATTAGGGGGACTTTTAATAAAGGAGATTGAGGCAAAAGAGGGCAGGGTCTAATTAGCTCTAATTAGTATTCCTCTCCTGCTTGTTCTCCATGCTTATTTAGCTACTGAGGCAACGGAGAATGAATATATCTAAGTAGTTGGCAAAAGGCCCTTTGTGCCTGCCTACCCTGGTAACTACTTTTTCTTCTCCAGCCAGCTCACGGAAATATTCTGAAGTTTTAATGTAATGTGGGGTGATTACCTAGTGCTTAGATGATAATACCCCATTCACGTGGCAGTGAGCAGCCGGGTTAATGGCGGTGGGGTCGCATCGCAGGTATTTTCAATACACTGGGACTGAGGGCTGTGGTGTGTTTCTTCTTTCAAGCTGAAATGAGATTAATGGCCTTTATGAATGTAAAGGAACACTTTATAGGCACCCATTTGTTTGTGAGGCTGCTGCTTCTATTGATTGCTGGGTTTGATTCCTGGGCCACATGGTGAAAAGTTTGCTTCCAGGGAAGGCCGGGACACCTTCTCTGTGGTCGATGCTAGTTCCCGCCCCCACCAGTTTTTCAGAAACAGTTGCTTGTCTCTTGTAGAGTTAAACTCAACTCTTACTCAGAATGATCCTGTCAAAACTCAACTTAGATTGTGTTACTCTACCTAAAGTCCTCCACTGGCTTCCAGAAGTCCTGCCAGGGTCCTGCCAGGCTCTGCATGAACACCCCCTGACCGCCCCCTCCCCCGCCCCACCTAATGCCTCTCACTGCTCCCCCTCCCCCACTTCAGTCCCATCACTGTTCTAAGGGCTGGATCACAGGCCTTCCCTCTGCCTGGAATGTTCGCCCTGCCGATCTCTGCACAGCAGGCCTCCGCAGCCTTTTCTCAGCGCGTCCTACTCAGGCAAACTGCAACCTCCTGCCTCACGTTCTTCCTATCTTCCTTGATTTTTATCCTTAGCACTTACAACCATCTAGTGTACTTGCTTATCTGGTTTATTGTTCATCTTCTCCTCTGAGCATTCAACCCCCAATCAGGACATAAGGTCCATGAAAGCAGGGAGTTTTGTTGGTTTTATTTGTCCTTGTATTCATCTGTGGTTAGAACAGTGCCTGACTAATACTTGTTGAATGAATGGATGGACACAAGTTTTGGTACTCTGTGTGTGTGTGTGTGTGTGTGTGTGTGTGTGTGTGTGTTGGAGGCAGAGTGGCCCATCCTCACTTCCTTGCCACCTTCTACAACTAGCTTTGAGGTCAGAGACTATGCATGTAGCTTGTTAGGAAGAAACAGTTGCATGCGAGAGAACTCATTTGAGTCTGTCAAGATTTTTTTGAACTGGCACCTATGATACAGCTTGTTTTTATCACCCCTGAATTGTTTGCAGGGGGATGCTAAGGCCAGGAAAAGTGACTTGTTCAAGGTCATGTAGCCAATAAGTGACAGAACAAGTTCTTGGGTCTTTCATGCCAGGGCGTCCTCTCCTTATCACATGACTCCAGCCCAAATGTTCTGTCTTCTGTGAAGCCTGGTCTGCCTCCCTTGGGTGGAGCAGAGTGGGCCCCTCCTTCCCTCCCTCTCATTGCATATTCTTTTAGAGGAGGCTGGAAGTTGGAGGGGCTCTGCCTCACCTGCTATAAGGTGAATTGCCCGGCTCTCTCAAAACAGCAGCAAAAACAACACTTACCTTTGGGTCCCTGATATGGACAGAATGATTGGTACTGGGTTGATTCCTACCCCCCTCCCCACTCCCACCATGATTTCAATGATCTTTAAAACAAACCACAAAACCCTCAACTTTTTAAATATGTAAAACAGTTTTAGACTTACGGGAAAACTGAGACTTTAGTTTGGGAGTTCTCATGTGCCCCAATTCCAGCTTTGCCTGTGGTTTGCATCTTGCATTCATATGGCGTATTTGTTACAATTCATGAACCACATCAATAAGTTGTTATTAACTAAAGCCATACTTAGATTTTCTTAGTTTAAGTCTGATGTTCTTTTTCAGTCCTAGGAGCCCTTGCAGGACACTGTATTACATTGAGTTGTCATGTTTCCATAGGCTCTTCTTGGTTGTGACAGTTTTTCTATCTTTTAATGACCTTGACATTTTTGAGGAGGTATTTTGTAGATAGTCCCTCCACTGGGATTTGTCTGGTTTTTTTTTAATGATTAGACTGGAGTTATGAATTTTTAGAGGAAGATCATATAAGTAGTCATTTGTCTTTTTAAAAATAAATTTTAAATAGGTAATAGCTTCACATACTTTTTAAAAGCATATCCAGTGTAGGGTGAGAGATTGCTCTTTCATTCTTGTTGGTGGTTAGTCTGGGACATTACCCGGACCTGCTTCCCTGCTCAGACCACCCCTGACAGTTTCTTATGGGTCCATCGTGTTTTTTATATGTTTACTACAAATCTCCCTCCCCCAGTTTTATTGAAAGGCAGCACTAAACACACTGTTCTGCACCTTGCCTTTTATGTTAACTTGGTGATAACTATCTCAGAGTGAGCATCATACCAGCATGCAGGCAACAGAGAGCATGCACATTCTTTTTTAAAGCTGCATAGTATCCTATATATGAACTGAGGTTTTTCAAACAACAAGTCGTGTCTGTAAACGTGATGTTGTTGAATGTTCTGCAGATGTCTGGTGTTCAGAAAGGCAGTAAAGATACGAATGAGACAGATCCTTTCTAGGGTGTATTTACACTTTGTGGTAACATCTTTAGACCGATGACTATTTAATTGCTAGATTCAGCACTGGAAAGACTTTGTCTATCATGTGACACATGAGTGGCTGTGGTTCAGGGCATGGATGGGGAGAAGCAGTCCAGTGCCTTACCATTTTTTCCCCCCAACAACAATGATGAGATGTTTTTATTTTCTGTTGTCTTGAAAACAATGAGTAAAATGTAATTCAGGATTGGGTTTCTCTCGCTGGCTTCTCAGTTGTATCTTGAAGGTGGTTGCACAGACATTAATGGCAGGGTCTGTTCTCGTCTGTGTGCTTTCCAGGATGAGTGCACACCCTACTTGCTCGCTGTGTGTTTCCCACTATTCCCAGTGAGTAGTGTCGTGTCTCCTCTCTCCCTGCCATTAGGGCTGCTCCATCTTGGGACTCACCTCTATTATCCCATGGAGTGTTTTAGATCAGGAAATTCCAACTGCTGGAGGTGTGCGTCGGTGGGTGCTGAGTGACCTTGGCCACGTCGGGTAGGTAGACAGAGGTTTGGAGAGGCTGAATGGAGGGAGACCAGCCAGGAGGTGACCACAGAAACCTGCGGAGGGCCTGGCTTGGGCTGTGTGGGGCTGGAGGAGGGTGCAGGCAGGAGGGTTGGATTAGGAGAAACATTTCATGCATGTTGAAGGAAAGATCGGCCTGGATAAGACTGATAACAGGGAGGGATGAGTCATTGAGTTTCGGAAGGAGAGTGTATTTTCAGATGATGGTTTGCAGTAAACCCCTGGCTTCAGAGACATTAAGGGCTGCAGGCAATTGACACTGAGCTGGGAGTGGTCACCGTGCAAACAGTAACCAAGAAAAGTTGTGGCCACTGTCTGGGCCTCTAGCACCTATTACTATGACCTAGACACAACACTCTGACATTTGTGAACTGCAGCTGTTTAAGGTTTTATTCATTACTTCCTTCCTTTCAGAGTGCTGTTGGTGCCGAATGACTCATCCGGCCAAATCCAAACTCACTGCAATATTAATAGGTGGAGGGAGGGGAGATGCCAGAGGAGTAGCACTGGCACTGGGGCACATGTCAGCACACGGTCTATGCTTTTGGTTCCCAGAGTGCCTGGGGGGACTGGCATGACCTGTCCCTGGCAGCTGTGAGCTCCCAGGGAGCACAGCCTGGGTCATTCATCTCTGTGTCTCTAGCATCCCCTAGTCCAGTACTTGGCATTTAGGACTTGCGTAGAGCAGGGTTTCTTGAATTTGAATTTGTCTCAACAGCAACCTAATTTTATTTTTATATTTTAAAATTATTTTTTATACGGTTTTTAAAGGTTACTTTCCATTTCGTTATTACAAAATATAGCAACCTGATTTTAGTGGAATCATTGTCGGTGCAGTGAGACCACTATTGCATGTGAATATGTAAGAAGTAACAGAAACGACTAAGAATGGAGTATGACAGATATTTTACAGTTGTTCAATATGTTTTCATACTGGATGCTTGTCACACCTGTGGAGCCTCTTCAGGATTTTGTCCAAGGTCTTTTAGGCTAACAAAGCAGAAGACCAGAGACCAGTGTGATATGGGTTGGAGAGGAGCCCTTAATGCTCTGAACTTGAGGTCTCTGATCCAAGGTCCCAGAGCTCACTGATGAGGCCCTGGTAATTAGAAAGTGGTGTTTGTGAATTAATGTGAGCTGGGGCAGAGACGTAAATGAGACATCCAACCTCAAATTCCTTTCTGACTGAGGGCCTGTTGAACATCTCCTTCAGAGGACCCTGGAACTCACTGGTCACATGGCCCGTGTCTGGGTGGCACAGAGACCCCATATGGGTACTTGCGTGCTGGTTCCCCTTCTGACCTCTTACTGGAAGACTGGGCTCCTTGTTATTTTTTTCAAGTTGTTGTTGTTTTCTCAGGTTTTCAGCTGTAAAATGAGATGACTTAGTGAGCTGATCCTAAAGCATTTCTAGCTCCAAGGTTCTGTACTTCCATGATTTTATAGAAATGATTTATAGGGATGATTTTATGCATCCTTTATAGAAATTATTTTCTATGTCAAAGCAGATGACATGCCACAAGAGCCTGAATGTGTATTTGATAAGGTGGAGGAGAACAGGAGAAAAGTTACTTTCAGTCTAGGTTTGATTCTGTCCCCTGCACAGCTAGAGGTTTCTGTTAGATGAGGAGTTTTTTGTTTTTTTTTTTAATTTTAGTTGTCCACGTCTGTTTATTTTTCTAAGTTTATTTATTTTTGGCTGTGCTGGGTCTTCGTTGCTGCATACAGACTTTCTCTAGTTACAGAGAGCAGGGACCACTCTCCGATTGCCACGCGAGGGCTTCTCATTGTGGTGGCTTTTCTCGTTGCAGAGCAGGAGCTCTAGGGTGCACAACGTCAGTAGTTGTGGCTCCTGGGCTCAGTCGTCGTTGTGGCTCACGGGCTTAGTTGCTGCACAGCATGTGGGATCCTCTTGGATCCAACTCATGTCCCCTGCATTGGCAGGTGGACTCTTAACCACTGGACTGCCAAGGAAGTTCCCATATCTATTTATTTAATGTCAACTTTAAGCTAAATATTCTGGGAAATATTTTTTTTTCAATTGTAGTATAGTTGGTTTACAGTGTTATGTTAATTTCTGCTGTACAGCAAAGTGATGCAGTTAAGGAGATTTAACCAAACAATGAAACTGACAGTTTGAAACTTTTCCTGCAATCATTTCTCTTTTCTAATAGGCTCAGGTACCTATTTGAAAGTCTCCAAGTGAGTGGATTCATTTTAAAGTGAGAAAGGAGGTTGTCAGTGTAAGCAGGTGGACGGCAAGCCCAACTTCCCTGTGGGCTGAATTCTGATACCTTCTTGGTGAATGTTTGGACCTGCGAAGGACTCTTCCTCCTGAAGTGAGGCATGCAGGGTGATTGGTCCTGGCTTTGTTTCTCCTATAAAATGCATTCCGAGTCCAACGTTGTACCCAGGAGGTCCCACTGCAGGCCTGGCAGTGACACTGGGGTCCCCAGCTCTGGTGGTATGAGGTGGAGTCCCAACAGGGTGGCAGTTGGTGGAGATGAAGTGCCGAGGGTTCCATGTTGGGGTCTCTGGCTGGGGAAAGCCATCATTCTCGCCCTCTGTGGGCTCCCAGAGTCACCTCTCTTTCTTCCCAGCCCCTCAGCTCCTGCCAGTTTCTCCACTTTCATTGCCTGAAAGTGGGAATGAGCTGCCATTCTCATCCCAAATGGTTTTCCCTCTAGTGCCTCAATGCAGTGACTCAGTGCAGCCTCCTGCGTCACCCGATTTCTGTGGGTTTTTTTCTGCTAGTGACAAAGAAGAATCAAGGAGTTAAAATGACCAAATTAGAGAAATGTTATAGTTTTAAGATGTCTTACAACCAATATTGTTATGTTGTTTGGCGAAGCTGGGGAAGAGTCTCAACCTCCCCATTTTCTCCTCCACACTCTCTTGTTAATCTTATTGCCTCTGTTTTTCCCCTTTATGATCTGAGCCCTTCTTCCTAGGGCTAGTGGCCCTGGGTTTTTCTTTTTCCCATTTATCCAGTGAGCCTCTAGGCAATGACCAGAAGAGACCAGTGGGTCTGTTAGCGCTGTGAGGACCAAATAAAGTTACATCTGTTTAGAGAGAAGCCAGTAAGTATTGCTCTTGGTCAAAAGAAATCTGTCCCAGAAGGAAAAGACTTGGGTGATGATAAATTTCACCAAGGATGCCTTTGCTGTTGGGGATGGTAGTGGGAGGGGCATACAGTGGAGAAAGGAGATGGGGGAGGAGGGGGACAATGGATTTAACCTGAATACCACACTTGAGTTTGCTTCAGGAGACCCCTCCACAGATTAATGGGATGGGGACAGAGGGTGGAGAGTAAATAATTTTTCCAAGGACGTTTCCTTCTAGTCTTCGTTTCTGATCTTTTTTTGAACATCAGGGATAGACTTTGAATGGGTGGTTTTTTAATGTGATCAAATACCTTTTTATTATCTCCCCAGATGATATGTATTTTCTTGATCTATTAGTAGATATATTGAATTAATAGATACCCTGTATCTTAAGCTGGCATTGTATTCCTCGGCCACATTCTTCTTTAAGGACTTTGCTGCTGTCTTTCGGTACACCATGTATTTGGTGCGACAGTACCTGATTTAGGATTTTCTTATGTCTGAAGAAGATCAATCAGTTCTTTTTTTGATTTGCTTTTTGTGCTATTTATGATATTTTGTCTGGAGTGAGCATAGAGGGGCCTTGTTCTCGATGAGCCAGGACCTGCTGTGTCAGGAAGAAGGCAGTGGGACCCCTGTAGGCACAGTGGAAGTGATGGGAGTTGCTGACGCAAGTGTGCATGCGGTGGGTGCTTCAGAAACCGGCAATATTTAGCTTCTGCCAGTGAGCAGAGGCCTGCGATCAGCACAGGGGCCTGCACCCTTCAGCTTCAGGGAGGCCCCTGTTAGAGACGAAAGTGACTCCTCCTCCCGCCCATTCAAAAGCCCATTAATGGAGGTTATGGCTGGAAGCTAATGGCTGCATCTTCATCTTTCTTTGAAGGTCTCAACATATGCACCAGTGGAAGTGCCACCTCATGTGAAGAATGCCTGCTAATCCACCCAAAATGTGCCTGGTGCTTCAAAGAGGTGCGTAGGTGGGGGAGGGGAGGAGTGCTCTGAGGGGCGGGTGGGGGAGGGGTGGGCTTCACCTCGGCATCCAGGCAGAAAAAGAGTGTGCAGGTTCTGTGAGCTGCCTCTTCCTTTCTCCCAGGGCGGAGACAAAAGAAAAGCTACATTTTTAGGTGTTAATCCTGTTGTAGGGAAACAAGATCTTCTTCCCTTTTGTAGGGGAACCAGTTATGATTCTTGTACAGTTTTCTGCTATGTGGTAAAAGACCTGAGCTTGTGAAGTGAGTCTTTTGCCTAATGATATAAAACATGCCTGGGTGGTTGGCCTGTTGGCGGATGCCGGTCATTGTTCAGTGGCTTATCTGAGGATGAATATTATGAATTGGCCTTTATGGAATGATTTTACTTGAAAAGAATAGCTGCTGTTTCTTTAGACTCTGTAGGAAGGGATGTAAGTTTGGGATGGTGATAGGCATATTGCTCTCGTAAAGCAATACAAATATCAGTGCTTGGTTGGCTAATCAGGAAATATTCAGTTTCTAAACCTATACTGCCTCTTCCAAGTGACTGTTCTAGATTTTTTTTTTTCCTAGTAAAGAGTAAGATTACTAAACAAGCTACTTTGAAAGAGGACTCTTCCCAACATATGAACCCCTCATTGTATTTGGGGCTTAATGGTACTGTTTTGTTATCAACTTTAAAATCTTTCACGGATTCCTTACAACCTGCATGACAAATCCAAGTTCCATGGCCCCTGCCTGCTTCCCTACCTTCATCTCTTGCTTGCCGTCAACACTTTAGCCCCAGGGGATGACCCGAGCGAGGATCCCCAGAGAGCCCTGACTGATGAACACCCTCATGGTTTTCTCATTGCTGTTTCTCCTAAAGAGCTTCCCAGATTTCCCCTCCTTCTCCTGACCAACGCCTTGTCTTCAGTTTTTAAGAGATTAGTTCAAGACTCATCTACTCCATGAAGACTTTGATGGTTTTCCCCAGACACATCTGTCTGTCCACCCAACCATGTTTCCGTCATCTATCTGCAATAAGAATGTCAGCTTCCCCCACCAGAAATTTAGGGCAGGGGTTTTATCTGTTTTCTTCACTGTTGAACCTCCCATACCCAGAGTAGTGCCTGGCTCATAGTATTAATAGCTGCTCAGTAAGATTGATGAAGGATTTCATTGGGTGGCTGTTTATTACACATCTGCATGTACAGCCCATGACCGACCACCTTTCTGTCTCCCTGTAGTTAGTCCTCCAGCAATAGCACTTGTAACCTCTTACTCTGTGCATTTGTTTTCATGCCTGTTTCCAATTACATCATTATTTCCTCGAGAATCTGTGTCTTCCTCATCTTCAAAATTGGCCAAGAATCTGTCAGGAATTCATATTTGATAAAAGAGGCCAGCTAAAAAGACACCTTGTTTAGAAAACCAAAGTTGAAATCTCAGTTTCACCATAATTTACTGTTTCTTGGTATGTAAAATGAAGATGACAATTCCCACCCTCCAGTACTTTGGAAGTACAAAACAAGGTCAATTCATGAGAGGGCTTGTGGATGGAACTGCTAATTAACTGAGCCTTCTGTACCTTATAGATATTTTCTAGTGGAATGTGAGCCATGGTTTCTGGAAGTTGGGCTGGATTGTCAACTTTAGGTCTCTTCCTTTCCCCAAGTCTGATGTCCTGATACTGGTCGTATCTGATGACACTTTTTTATGTTCTTGTTTTTGGCTGAGAAGCACAACATATCTTAGTTCCCCAGCCTGTTCAAGTCCATGTCCCCTGTGTTGGAAGCGTGGAGTCAACCACTGGACCACCAGAGAAATCCCGACTGATATCTCCAGGAGTAAATCATTGTCCTGGTCCACACCTGGGTCCCCTCTGTAGCTTACTGGGCTCTGTCTGTGCTTATGGCCTTAGTCTTGGCTAATGAACCTCCTGTGATACCTGCGTGGGAATGCAGCTTCCCATCCCCTTTGGGGGTGAACTTTCTCCAGGGCCTGAGTAGTCTCAAAGCTGAGTTTGGGGCTTTCTAGACTGCCCCTTAACAGGGTGAGTGTGGCTGAGTGCCATAATCATGAATCCTGGGACATCATCAAAGAGGTGAGGTTATCTGCAGAGAGCACATGATGTGGAGGGGCTGGTACCCAGTAGGGGGCTGGGTCCCTAACCAGTGTGTTCTTGTGGATTCCGGGCTGCATACCACCGAAGATTAACCCCCAAACACATTCCATTGAGCACTTCTGCTTCAGATCCTACAATGGCTTTCTTGTTTACCTGGGGTGGGGGTGGGGACGCCTTACTCTGCATTTAACAAACTTGTAACCTAATTCCATCTCCCAGGTCCCCCTCCCATTGCTCTGTTCTCCCACAGGTGTGGCGTTTGAGTCAGCCAGTGCCCTTGCCACCCTTCCCGGCCCCCACTTCATGCTACTCGGTCTGCCTGGTTCTGCTGCTTGCCTGGCCCTGTTAACCTGGCTGGCCCTGTTAACCTGGCTCTCCTGTCTTCATCTTTCAACTGTGGCTTCATTTTCTCTGGTAGCTACAGATCTTACCCTCTGGCTCTAAGGTCAGAGTCTCCAGACTCTCCCCTACCCTAGTTGAGGATGTGGCATGGGGCAGGGAGACACCGGTCCTTATCACACAACTCAACCCCTGTCCCTTGCCCTTTGTCAGAGCCCGGGGCTGTTCTCCAGCAGCTTGAACTCTCCCAGTGCTGTTTGTGCTGCACGGCCTAAGACATACAACAGACTCCGGTGGCTTATTACCTATTTTTCTATTTTGTCCTTCACGTTTCTGAAGTAGACATTTGCCTCTGCTCTAAGAGAGTAAGTTTCACAACCCAGCTGGCTGTGAAGGGGTGTGTGCGTGTAAGAATGTGCGCGGGTGCTTTTATGGCAAGGCCTCGGGGCAGCCCACGTGATTTCCACTCACATTTTCTCATCTAAAACCAGTCACAGCACTCAGTCTAAGTGCATAGGGAGCTGGGAGACTTCATGTAGCTGTGTGACTGGGAAAAAGGGGGAAGGGGCTTTGTGGATCAGCAGCCTGTGCCGGAAGCAGGGAGGCCAGCGTACTGGACAGAGGACGGTGTTTGGGGAGAAGTGGGCGGGGCTGAAGCAGCGGTGCTCCCCCAGGACAGAAAGCAGGGTTATGGGAGCTGGAAAGGAGACAGGCAGGCTAGGCGATGGTGCTGAGGCTGTGGAGAGACGGGAGGCTGTTGGGGTGTGAAGGTGAGACACCCTCAGGAGATGTGGCTGGGAGTAGTTCAGACTGCCATGCAGCCAGAGGGAGAAGGGCCCAGGCTGCCAAGGCTGCCCTGTGGATCCTGGACGGAATCCCACCGGGACAAGAACAGGGAGGCCTGGGGCACGTCTATGGTGGCTATAGGGGCAGACGTGGGAGAAGGCTGGGGCACCTGGGCTGCGGGGACCAGTCTTTCTCTTGGAGGTGGACATGGAGAGAAGGAATGAAGGGGTCAGTAGGACTGGAGGCGGGAACGTGAGGAAGGAGACAGATTAGAGGCTGGGAAACAAGACCAGCTGACTGGATCTTCTGGGAGATTACTGTGCTGGGGAAAGTAGAGCGGAGGGGTCATGACCTGTATTCTCCTTTGAGCTGGGAAGGTGTGAAACACATGAGTGTCCGCTCCAGCTCACAATGAAACACAGATCTGTGGAGAACATCTTGGTGTGGTCGTGAAAGGGAAGCGTCTCAGCCCATTGTGCATGCTCCATGAACAGCCATCCAGCGCGTTAAGTGCAGCAGCCCTGACGGGACTCGCCCGTCTCCCAGCAGCCGGGCCACGTGGCGGTGTGCTGACGGGGCACGGATTTTAGTTGGTCATCACTTACCTTCGGCCTCCCCTCCCCTCCCCCAGATCCATGAGGGCTCCAGTGGAGCCAGGGCCGCAGCCACAGAGGGCCCCAACTTCCTGCCCCTGCCCAAGTCTCTGCCAGGCCCTCTCCCTGTTCACCAGTTTGCATTTGCTTCCCCCTCTTACCAGGATCAGGGTGTCTGCCCATGGTCCGCACCCCCCGACCCCGCCCTGTTCCCGCTTGGGTTCCTCTTTCCCCAGGTCTGCAGTTTCTCAGCTCTTCACCCTGCTGTTTCAGAAACAAACCAAAACACATCTTTTCACCCTGAATACGACCCACATCTTTTTTGAGTTTTGGCTTTCCGCAGCAGGCAGTGAGGCGCACGGGATGTGATGACCAGAGTGGTGCAGGCGGACAAGCTGAGTGCCCTGGCCGCTGTGCCCGACCGCCGAGAGCCTGCTGAGCGCTGGTCTTGGCTGCAGGAAGGAGTTTTTTGATTAACAAAATGTATGAGAATTAAGTACTATTTAGGTGAGCAGTAGACCTCATTATATCCTCCGTGTGACAGGTGACAGAGGCAGTGCAGAGGGTCAGATTGTAACAACTCTGAGCACCAGTGTTAGAACAAAGTAAAAGTCATCTAGGTTTGGTACGCCTGCTTCTTATGTTTTTCTTTCTTATGTAATTACCGTTTAGTGACTAAAAGCCATGAAAGATATTTCGAGTTCCAGTGTGCCTTCTGTTGCTTCTCTTAGTGGGTTGCCTGTCATACAGTTACCTTCCCTGAGCCCTTTGGAGGGTTGGAGACAGTGTTTCTGGAGACTGTGTGGACAGATGCTTCCTTCGTGAACTGAAACTTCTTCCACCACAGAGCTGTGGCGCTAGTGGTAAAGAACCCGTCTGCCAGTGCAGGAGACTTAAGAGACACTGGTTCAATCCCTAGGTCGGGAAGATCCCCTGGAGGAGGGCATGGCCACCCACTCCAGTATTCTTGCCTGGAGAATCCCATGGACAGAAGACCCTGGCAGGCTATACAGTCCATGGGGTCGCAAAGACTCGGACATGAACTCAAGCAGCTGAGCGTGAGAGACCATTCTGAAACTAGTTTCCATTTTTCCATGTTGAGATGAAGTCTCATGCCTGTTTTTCTGCATCAAGTGGATAGTTATCCTCCAAGTTTGATAGGTGGCAGAAGAGTTCGGCACCTGGAGCAGCTAAATTCAGGGGGATGGAGTCTGGGGTCACAGAGTTAGTTTCCTGCTCTGGAATTCAGCAGTGACCTTGACCAAGAAGGGCGGCAGATGATGCAAGGAACACTGAGCTTGTGTTCACAAAGCTGAGGCTGGAGAAACTTAAACTCCTCAGGTGAACATAGGCATGAACTTAGGTGTGTGGACCTCAGACTCGTCATCTGTAGAAGCGAGGGGCTGGACCAGGTGATGCATCCGAGGTCCCGTCTCCCTGGAAATTGCTTTGTTCTGACACCTGGCAGAGGCTCTTGGCACATCAGACTTCAGGATGTCACTCATGTGAGGAGGATTTTTTAACCATGAGTCCTCCTTTCCTTCAAGAGTTTATAATTTGGGGCATCTGCATTCATTGAATTTAAAGCTTAGGAATGGAGGTATTGAGACATTGTCTTTATAACATTTGTGCCACCTGGCAAGATCATAACTCTCATAACATATGCCCTGGTCTTTGTGATTTTGGTTTCTTCTCTTTTAATGTGCATCTGCCCTTATTCAAAATTAAAATATCGAGTGAGGATCTCAGGGGAAGAGAGCAGAAGCTTGTGGAGGGTTTGTCACTCGCTGCTTGGTCTGCAGTGCTGTCTCTCCCTTTCTTGGGCAGCAGGAGCCTATGCTAGAAATCAGGCATGGCTATCTTCAGATTCCATGCCAGAGAGAACTTCAGCTATTGTGGGCATCCGTGATAGACTTCAAGAAAGCCACGTTATCCTCAAAGGGTTCTCCAGACCTGCATGCCCAGAGGTGCCTCAGCAGGTGTCATTGAGGCCCTAAAGGTCTGGAATAATGACAGGACTTGATTCTATAGATAAAGGTATCTTCAAAGGATGTCAAGCACAGGAGAGAAGCCACTGGGACTGCCCCAAATAGCAAGAAAACCAAACTCTGAAACAGGAGACGGTTGACAGACATGGTAGATTTGATGGCCCCGAGGCGAGGTCTGGGTTTGGTATGCGTGTCGTGGTAGGCTGTCCAGTGCTGCCCGTGAAGCTGGAGCTGCTGAGCGGGGCCCCCCGTACTGTCACATTGCTGACGCGTTTGGCGCTCGTAAAGTCATCCTGCAAGTGGCAGTTTTTATGTGGTCAGTGGTGGTGCTTGTGCTGGCCGACTCCAGGAGTTCGTGGTCTTTCCTGCTGGCGCAGCAAACTTCAAGGAGGCCTTGTGCATTGGAGTGAAGGTTTGCCACAACCTTGAAGAATGTCATTAAGGAGAAATAAAGCTGTTACCAATGAAGGGAATGAAGAGGGCTTTGCTCCTAACAACCTGGAAAATAAAGAAGCCCCGAGCAGTCAGGAAAGCCAGCTACACAAACAAGGCTGTAATGGGCTGTCTGTGGCTGCCCGTCAGCTCTTCAGGTCTGGGAAGTGTGTCCTGGACCTGGAAGTCTCCTGATGAACCCAGCAGGGGAGCAGCAGGTGGCTCTGTACTTGTCCTCCCTCGGGGACTGATAGTGTCTAGCAAAAGCAGCCTTTGAGCAGATTGACTGGGCAGCTCGGACGAAGTTCATTGCTGGTGCTGGTGTCCATGCATCACAGGATGATCTTGCTGACGTAAATGGCTGAGGCTGTGGATGAGGAATCATGCAGCTGCTTCCCACTTAGGGTGAAGCAGTTTGATTCTGTGACATTGTCTGTTCCAGAATGCAGGCTGTACCAGGCCAAGGGGAGGGGTGTTGGGGTACTCATCACTCTGGGGAGACCGAAGATGCTTTCCTCACCAGCCTGGTGGTGGGGATGTGCACGGGTCTGCTCAAGACATGTGCACTTTGACAATCAGAACTGGGTGGAGGACCACCAGTTCCTTAGGATTTGAGGAGCTGGCAGCAAGGCCCAGTGTGCTGGCAAGAAGTTCAGAAATTCCTTAGCCAAGTAAGCTCTGAGCAGCCCCTGAGCCCTTTCAGCTCTGGACAGCTATTCAGTAATGCAACCTCTGCTTCCCACAGCTTAGGACAGCAGATCCATACCTGTAAGGCCCTTAGGACGGTACCTCTCCTTTCCCCTATTGCTGTGATTTTTTGTTTGTTTGTTTTTTTAAACTGCTTCATCAGAATTGCTTTATCAGAGCCTAGCTTGACTGTACAGAACCCAGCTTTGGACTCTTGTAATTTCTAGAATAATCATTTTTCTCAGCTTGTTCCACAAGTGTTTTTGGAGACATTTATATGTATATTTATTGTGGCGTCCCTGAGGTTGTTGACAGGCAAGATCTCCTGTTATGTCAAGAGTTCAATATACAAAATTAAAAAAAAAAAAAAAAACAGTTACAAACAAAATCACAGAAGCTCAGAACAACACATCTGGTTTCACTTACTTAAAAATACTTCAAAGTCTCCTTGACTTCCTGGTCTTGACTCTTGCAGAGGCCCTACTGGGCACCTACTGGCCTTGGGATATTGTCTGAGTGACGGCTACTCGGCCACTTGTATCTTTCAAAATTTTTAGTTATGCAACTTTTGACCATATCAGTTGTTTTCTTCTGCTTATCAGGTAGACAGGCACATTTTTTTAAAGAAGCATTTTGACCATTAAAATAACAGTGCGGCCAAATATTTTACTGTGTGTGTTTACAACTTACAAAATGCCTCCGTGTCCAGCACGCCAGTTCATTATTTAATTCTCGTAATACTCCGTGAGGCATTTGGGGTGGGGGTGACCATCTTGTCCACTTTTGGGAAATGGACCATAGGGGGTCCATGGTCGAGGGGTGATGATGAATCCACAGCCTGAGGTGCTCTGGAGCCATCCTGACTGCCCCCTGCCCTCTTCCCCTGTTTCCGTGCCTCCAGGACTTCGGCAGCCTGCGGTCGGTCACCTCCCGGTGTGACTTGAAGGCGAACCTGATCAGGAATGGCTGTGGTGTCGAGTTCGAGAGCCCGGCCAGCAGCACCCAGGTTCTGCGGAGCCTGCCGCTCAGCAGCAAGGGCTCCAGCCCAGCGGGGTCCGATGTCATCCAGCTGACACCACAGGAGGTCACGGTGACCCTGAGGCCCGGTGAGTGCCCTGGGGTGGGCCAGTTCAGGATGGTGGGAAGAGAAGCCTGGCAGGGGAGGGCGATGGGAGGCATGGCCGAGACCCCGGGAAGGGAGGGCCAAGGCCTTTGGGATAATAAGAGTATCTTTGCTATTTTAAAAATTGTGAAATATGCGTAATATAAAATTTGCCATTTTAACCATTTCTAAGTGTGTAGGTCAGTGCCATTAATTGTACTCCCCGTGTTGTCTAACCATCACCACTGTCCATTTCCAGAACTTTTTTCTTATCCCAGACTGAAACTCTGAACCCATTAAATGCTAACCCCTCAGTCCCTCTCCCCCTCCTCACTGCCCTCCAGTCCCTGGTAGCCACCATTCTACTTTCTGTGTTGTGAATTTGACTACTCCACATACCTCATACAAGTGGACTCCAATACATTTGTCTGTCTGTGACTGGAGCATTTCATTTAGTATAACACCCTCCAGCTTCATCCATGAGGTGGCACGTATCTATTTCCTCCATTTTCAAGCTGTATAGTCTTCCATTGGCTGTGTAGACGCAGTTGTTTATCCATCCACCCATGGATGGGCTCTTCAGTTGTTTCCACATCTTGATTGTTATGAGTAATGTTCTTATTTTCGATGGGAGGATGCTGGTATGTTTACTCCTTAGTCCATGCAAGTTTCTAAGGGAACGTGCTACCTCCGGGAGAAAGTATTTTTTCCTGTCAGCAAATTTGAATCAGTGGCATTCTGAAGTGACAGACTTGCAGAGTAGAGGTATTTTTTTCTTTATGACCTTGGAACCTCTGCCTTGGAGTTGATGGTGGCATAAGGGGACTAACAGTTTGCACACATACTATGTGCTAATTACTTGACCTACCCAAAGGTAGCAGACATAATTTTACACCCGAGGAGCTGTGTGCTCAAGGGCTCGCAGGCAGAGCAGCAAGCCTCGTTCAGCGTTGGGTCTTGTGGTTGCACAGCTCACCACTTTTCTCGCCTCATATTCCACACATGAGGTCCCTTGTGATATCAAGGGAGGATGTGAACATGGCCAAATTAGAAAGTATCACTTGTTGAGAGAAGGCAGCCTTTTCCCCCCGAATCCCGTTGACTTTTAGCCTCTTGTCCTTTCTCATTGTCTAGGAAGCCACTCGCAATAACCATTTCCAGATGGTTAGTTGAGACTTCGGGGTGGCTGGGGCTGTGGGAAGATGAGGGATCTGGTTGGCTGTCCGGGCTTGGGTTCTGGCTCTGTTTCTAGCTCGGGGCCCTGGGCAAGTGGCCCCACTCCTTAGCATCTCAGGGTCTTTGTCACCTTCATTCCTCATAGCCCTATTCAGAGGCTTAAATGAGACTTTCTGTTTAAATACACTGTAAGAACTTTAAATTACTGTTTTCAGAGAGTCATGGCCAAAGATGCAGATTTTGGAGACAGCCACATCTCTATTTGGATAGAGATTCTCATATCTCAGAAACAATCTAGTGTGGCCCTGCACATCATAAGCATTCAGTCACGCTTCTTCCAGTTGTTAGAAAGGACTCTGAGTCACTGTGTGTTTGAGAATGTCTCATTTCACCTACTGACTTGTCTTGGAAATAAGAAACAAAAGAAGGTGTCAGTGGCCCTGCTGGACATAGAGCAGTGTGAACTGCTGCACAGCCCAGGGCTTAGTGCTGGGGTTAGCTCAACATACTCTTCTTACAAGTCATCTGCCTGGAAGGGACACTCGGAACCTTTAGTGAGGTTCCGAGCTGAGAGAGAGAAGGGAGCCCTTACAGAACTGTGCGAGTGGGTAGAAAAGAGGAAGCCGAGTGGGCAGATGTTTGATGGTGTCCTCTGGGGAAAGACGAACGCCTCTCCTCACGTTAATCTTTGATTCAGACTCAAGGTCAAGGGCTCTGACCTAGAAGGGGACATAGGCATCCTTGTAGATTAGTAAGTTATCAGAGCACAACGTATGATAAAAATGGTTATTGGCTAACATAAGTGGTGTATTTTCCTTTTTATCTTAAAAACTGTGTAACAGGCACTTCAAGAAAAGCCTTGAAAAATCATCCGCTTTAACACTGTTTTCATTTTTGCTAGGTTTTCTGTCTGTATTCATGTATTCGTATTGTTCATATGTTTATGATGTATATATTACTGTGTACCGTTTTCAGTAAGTTTTTGAAAACAAAGACCAAAATTAACACCTCTAAAAGAGTTTGAGGGTCATCATTGAGGGACGTTTTTATTTTGGGAACTCCTCATCAAGAATTGCTCTGAGCCTGTGCTGCTTTCTCCAAGAAATATTCTTCATGGGGGTGAATCCTTATTCTTGAGGGTAGATTTAGTTTAGGGAGAAGCTGGAGGTCACACAAAGCCAAAGATGTCGCAGTTTCAATTCCAGTTTTTAAAATGAGAATTAAGGTGTGGCTCTAAGGCAGAGAGACTGTTGTTTGGTTTGAGTTATCAATTAGCTTTTGAAGCAGCCCCCAAAGAAATGACTTGAATAAGGGGATCCTCCTTGTGCAAAGTCCTCATAACATTCAGTTTATGTGCAATGCTTATTTATGCACGAAGCTCAACATACACTCAGTTAAAGAAAGAAAGCAGTCTTGTTTGGTATAGTTACATCTCTCACTAAGCATTGTGATTCAGTTTCCAATATTGAAAATAAAAATCCCTGATTCTGTGTTTATACAATATCATGATGTGAGGACTGTGTGCAGCTCTGGTCCTACAGAAGGTGCAATAATGGAGAGCCCATTGCAGCCTATAGAGATGAAGATAGAGAATTGGAGAAGAAAATTAGTGAAAAGTGAGGAGGAGACCTGATGAAAATCTGAATTCCTAGAGGCCTAGAATCTCATGAACACGTTTCTTTCTCAAATATAGAAACATGTGATGCCAATGATGCCTCTTAAAATTTTGAAAATTTCAGTATTAATAAAGAGAAATACAGGCAAACCCCAAAAGCAAAACATTTTCAAGATTCATTGATGCTGTAGCATGTATTAGGACTTCATTCCTTTTTATGGACAAAAAATGTTCCACTGTATATGTATAGATATACCACATTTAGTTGTTTGGGGGAAGAGAAGAATAGTGTGTTGTAATTAGCAACATTTTCAGGTTACCAGGTGCATACTTATTTCAAGGTAATGCCCCTCTGACTCTGGGGAAGGCATTCAGGTATGCAGTGATTGATTTCTCCATTGTGTATTTTCAGAAATGCTTTTGTGTCTCCTTTGCCCAGCTCCCCCAGACCTCATGATAGGTGTTTGTTGAGTGAAATGTGTAGCACTTTATTAGCTTTATGCCAGACTAGTCAAGGACAGGCTTCAGCGCTATATGTGAGGCACTTCACCTAGGCAAGGTTATTATTCCAGAATAAGCCTGGAAGAAAAAGAACAATTTTCCCTTTTTTTAAGTAGAATTTTAAAATTTTTATTTTGTTTCTTAATTGAGAGATAACTTGCATACTGTATAATTTACCATTTTAAAGTATACGATTCAGTGGTTTGTAGTGTATTTGCAAAGTGGTACAGCATCACCACTATATGAATCCAGGACGTTCTCATCACTACAAATAGAAAACCCTGTAGCCTTTAATACTCCTTATTCTCTCCCTCCCCACCACATGCACTCAGCCCCTGACAACCACTAATCTGTTTTCAATCTCTGGGGTTTTGCTTACTTTTCATTTCATTTAAATCACATAATATGTGGTCTTTTATGTCTGGCTTCTTTCACTTAAGCAAAATATTTTCAAGATTCATTGATGCTGCAGCATGTATCAGGACTTCATTCCTTTTTATGGCCAAATAATGTTCCACTGTATATGTATAGATATACCACATTTTAGTTGATGAATATTTGGGGCTGTTTTCACTTTGGGACAATTATGACTAATGCTGCTGTGAACATTTATGTACACATTTTTGTATGGACATATGTTTTCAATAATCTTGAGTGTATAGCTAGGAGTGGAATTGCTGGGTCATATGGTAATTCTGTGTTTAACTTTTTGAGGGACTGCCAAACTTCAAGCAAGATTTTGTATAAACACAAGATCATGTTTTCCATTCTGTTTCCAATCCTGGAAACTGTATGTCAGGATAACAATCTTAAAAAAACCTTAATGAAGAACATAAAATCCCTAAGAAAGAACATAAACTTTAGAATAAAGCATACTGAAATGGTGAAAAGCTAGGGGTAGAGCAATTAGAAAGGGTTTACTTAAGTCTTGATTTGCCTCAGTCCATTAGTCTCTTAAAAAATGACCTCTGATTGGCAGCTTTAAAGCATTTTTTTTTTAATGTTTTATTTTGAAGTAATTTTAGAGTCACAAGAAGTTGCAAAAATAATAGAGAGTCCCTGTGTACCCATCTCAGCTTTCCCCAAGGATAACTTGTTACGTAACTGGAGTGCATTATCAGAGCCAGGAAACTGCCCTGGGACTGTACTGTTAACTGCAGAGGATGGGTTGCTTTTGAGATGGGCTTCTTTCCATCCCTGTGTACACTGCCTCTCTCCCCTCTCTCACATTCTGATTGGAGGTGGCACGTGCCTGACTTGGATATTGCGTCTGCTCCCCAGACTGACAGTGCACACACTTAAAAACACTTGATGATGGGTGGATAGTGCTTCGCTGTGGGCTGAATGTTTGTATCTCCAACATTCATATGTTGAAATCCTAACCCTCTAATGTGATAGTATTAAGAAGTGAAGTGGGGCCTTTAAGAGATGATTGGGTAATGGGCTGGAACCCTCATGAATGAGATTCGTGGTATAAAAACAAACCCCCCAAATCCCAGAGGGTTCTTCTGCTTGCTTCGGCAGGAAGTCTGTAGTCTGAAACCCAGAAGAGGGCTCTCATCAGAACCCAGCCACACTGGCCTAGTCTTGGTCTTACACTGTTGTTAATTGTGAGAAATAATTTATGTTGTTTATAAGCCACTTGGTCCATGGTACTTGTTATAGCAGCCCAAACTAAGATTATTTTCAAGGAAACTAAAAATGCTGAGCCCTAATTGCTTGGCGTCAGGTACCGTAAAGGTTAATAACATCTTCTGATGGTTCCATCTGTCAAGTCAGAATTCTGAGGAGGGGGAATAGCGTTTGGTGCAGCACCCAGCCTTGTTCTGGGCCAAGGAGGCAATTCTTCATTATGGGTCTGGATTTAATTCTGAGTCTTAATTGCCTTCTGCTTCAGTGAGCAGAGAGCTGGGTGATAGTCTTAGAAGTTATGTGCTGGGGCCCTAATTCCCTGTTCAGCTGTAGTCCATTTATAATGTAGCTGATTTTAACGTTTCTTTCAATTTCTAGCACAGAAGTATAATTTTAAGGAATCAAAAACTACTTGCAATGGGGATAGTGAGAGTGTTTATCTGTTAGATGCAACTTTGTCTAAAATATTTGAACACGAGTCAATTTTAGGGAAACCAGAAGTTGTTGCTAGAATTCTCTACGTTCATTTTCTGGGAATGTTTGTCATCTGGTATATGTTCCCAGGAAAAATAACTTTTCACTTTTTGTTGGAGGGAAGACAGAAGAAAGCTTTAAAAGTACATTTCAGAGGCAATGCTGGTAGATACTTGATTATGGAGGGAGAATCTACACTGAGGAGCCAAGCAGTGGCATGAGTTCTGTGCAGAAACAGCTGAGGCTGGCTGAACTGGAAACTGGAGGAACCAGAGGGGCTGCAGGAGTAGCCGTGTCCTCACAGGTGTGAGGTGATCAGCTTTACTTTGGGGTTTGTTTTATCCTATTTCTCTGATTCTGCTGCTGGGCCCAAGGCGGGGATTTTGTGGACTGGCCCCAGAGAAGAGGGTGACAGCCACACAGGGAGAAGAACCTGTAGGGGTCTTATGGGGAGAGGGAGGAGGGGGACGTGTGGGCTGGGCTGGTGTCACCAGAGACAGGCACAGACTGAGTGCTCACAGAGGAGGTGAGCCCGGCTCTCAGCCTCCTGGACTCACAGGAGGTGGCGACTGGTTTAACGTCTCGGGTGGTGCCAAACTGGGCGGCTGGATGTATTATTGAGTGTGTCTCAGTGGCTCAGATGGTAAAGTGTCTGCTTGCAATGCGGGAGACCAGAGTTCGATCCCTGGGTTGGGAAGATCCCCTGGAGAAGGAAATGGCAACCCACTCTGGTATTCTTGCCTGAAAAATCCCAGGAACAAAGGAGCCTGGTAGGCTCCATTTCATGGGGTCGCAAAGAGCTGGACACGACTGAGTGACTTCACTTTCCCTTTCAAGTGTACTTGGTTCCAGAAGTGTACTCAAAGATGGAGAAGGTGCCCCAGACCCTCTCCTGGCAGGAGGTGCCCCTGGCCTGCAGCAGCAGTTTCACCTTCAGTCAGCTAACCCTGGGGCTCCCTCATCAGGGAGTTGGGACACTGTAGCTTAACTCCCACACTTAGCACCCACGCTGAGAACTGGTCCAGAAGTGTCAGTCCCTCCAAAATCTGCTGTTAATTGAGTCCAAGCTTATATTGCTTGCTGTGTAACAGGCCAGTAAATCAAGAGACAAGTTGTTGGGACAAGGAATAATGACTTTATTCAAAAAGCCAGCAGACCAAGGAGATGGTGGACTAGTGTCCCAGAGAAGCATCTTCTCTGAATTAGAATTCAGGCTTCGTCCCTAATGGCTCAGCTGGTAAAGAATCCGGCTGCAATGCGGGAGACCTAGGTTTGATGCCTGGGTTGGGAAGAGCCCCTGGAGAAGGGAAAGGCTATCCACTCCAGCATTCTGGCCTAGATAATTCCATGCACTGTATAGTCCATGGCGTCGCAAAGAGTTGGACACTACTGAGCGACTTTTGCTTTAACTTTTATACTAAAAGGAGAGGAGGCAAAGGCTTAGTTCCCAGCAGGCTTCAAAGGAGATGTTTTAATTTCTTCCTTCCTGCAGCCATTCACAGGTAAGCCTGGTTGGGATGTTTCTTTCGAGCAGATAAGCAATGGTACCTGGGAGGCAGGGTTCCCTGAGATGGGCCAATATGTGTAATTTAAGTTTATAGACAACATCCCTTTTAATTTGTGACAAAGGTTCTTCCTCGATTACATTGACAGAAATTCCATTATTGTCAAGGACTAGTGAGGAGTTTGTAGCATTTAAAATCCAGCATAGATAAGATAGCTGTAAACCCTTATTTTGAACATTAATGATTTAACCCTTTTTCATATATTCCTCCATTTTTGGAAAACTTGGAGAGAAATTTTTTTTTTTTTTTTTTTAGCATTTGCAGCCTCCCTTTGGGGAGGGGTGTGTGTGTGTGTGTGTGTGTTTTAGTGATCAGCTTCTCTTAGAATTTACTGGCAATAGATTTCTTACTTCAAAATAGAGAACCTCTTGCATACAGAGAGACCTATGTATCACATCTTGTTTCTCTGTTTGCCTTCATGTCTGGAAAATTTGGAGTTAAGTATAATACCGAAGGCTGTTAGCCATTCACACTCAAGTTTTTGGCAGAATGTTCTGTCTCTCTTTTTAGCCCCACAGGAAATTGCTTTAATAATTGACTTTCAGGGGACCTGGGGTTGAAGTTTTTCTTGCATAGAAGCATTTGTACAGTGTTTATATATATGTGTGTGTATATATATAGAGAGAGAGTCTCCTCCACACACACAGTAATGAACATCTTCCCCATTTTACTGATCTAGAAACTGGGCAGCAAGTTTAAAGGAGCCTGAGGTCTGGAATCCTTGGTGACAAGGTCTGGATTCCAACCTGGCTCTTGCTCTCCAAGGCTAGTGTCTACTTCTCTCCCGTGGATGCCTCCCAGCCTCCATGAATCCAAGCTGGTTCCCTGTTTCCTGGTCCTAAAGTGCTCATCTGTTAACTGGTCATAATCCCCCCAAAGGTGGAAGCAGATTCTGGATTAAAGAAGATGTAGCTGGGAACTTGGGGGAAGGGCACAGGTCAGAAAACCAAAGAAGACCCTGCAAAGAGGTCATAGGCTTGGATGGAGGGGACATGTTCGCAGGCCGCCGCCCCTCCCCGACTGTGGTGTGGCATCCAGGGATGGGAGGGGCCGTGTGCTGAGAGCTGCTCTCTCTGCCTCATGGGAACCAGAGACAAATACTGTAGCAGTCCGGAATTCATTCTGGAAGAAATCTCGAACATTCCTCTGAGTCAGACTCCAGTGGTTTTTTAAAAATAGACTCATACCAACAGGCAGCCCAAACTACATCAATCTCCAGGTGGCTTGAGCAGCACATGCAAGGACAAGTCAGGGGAAGCAGGCTGGGCTCCGCCACTCAGGCTACAGTGGTAATTATAGTAATCATTCTGCATTTGGGCAGGCCTTCACTGCTTGCAAGACTCCTTCCCACGCGAGTGCTTCATAGACTTAATGCTGGGTGCCGTTATTGCCATTTTACAGTTAAGGAAATGGAGATTTGAGTGGCATCCCTAGTTGAGGGGCAAAGCTGGAATTTGGACTAAAATCTTTGGGTCCTTAGATTCTTCACAGTCTAATTAATGAAGTATGCCTCGTCTGGGATGGGAGGAGGGGAGAGAGAACAGACCACTGGGTCTCCCATCCTGCAAGTTCAAGAAGGCTTCAACCCACTGGTTGTCAGCTAGAGGTGAAAGATTGGTTCCTCTGAAATGTCTCTGTGGGCGTATGAGGTGTGGACCCTCATGTGGGAGCAAAGTCACCTTCGACATTGCACCTCTGAACACAAGAGAGTACATCCACATTTCAAACGTGTGTGGGCAGTTCTATGCAAAGAGTTCAAAGACATCTCTTGGTGTCTCTGGGAGGCTAATAATTTTGATGGCAGATAGAATCACCTGGTAGGATTTACTTCTTGAAATTATGTCTGAACAGTGTGTTTTTAGAGGTTATGAAATGATGAAGAATCATTGTCCTGGCATGCATTCCCCAGTTACTGCGCTGACTTGGGCCTTTCTGCACAGCCCGTGGGGCAAGCTTGCAGAGGCCACGCCTCCCAGACACTGCCTTTTTCTCTTTGTTCTTTTCCTCTGAATCAATTTCTTTTTCCTTTGTCTGTTGACTGTCTTATTATAGAACCAAAAACCGTTTTCTCTCTTATAGCTGTAGATAAATCTAATAGTTTTTTTTTTTTTCCTTTTCTTTTTGATGGTGCTAAAATTTGTAATACTCTCCTATTTATAGATAATTTATGATAATGGTTTGTGTCTGCAATGTCAAATATGCCCTAGAACTAAATACTATTGTTTGCTAAATGGCTAGAGAGGTAGAAATAGGTGACACAATATAAGCGTAAACATTTTTGCCCTTGTGGGGGTATTTTAAGTAACCACCTTTGTTTTCCCCCTTTCTCTTGCCTTCTCCTCTCTCTTGCCACCTGAGTTCTTATATCTGTACCCTTCTTTTGTTCATTTCTTCCCTGTTTTCTGTTTCACACACACCTTTATAGTCTCCTGGCCATACTCCCACCCATGTGGTAGGTGGACTACTTCCACCCAGTTTGTGTCCATGGAATTGTCTGATTCACTATCCACCAATTACCTAAAGTCGTTTTTGCTGAGAAAACAGAACACTGCTAAGGAGACTCATTCTTAAAGAGTTTCCTTAAAAATTGCTGAGCCCTGTGTGTGAAAAGAGTGGCTTCCCTCGTGGCTTAGATGGTAAAGCATCTGCCTACAATACGGGAGACCTGGGTTCGATGCCTGGGTGGGAAAGATCCCCTAGAGAAGGAAATGGCAATGCATTCTAGTACTCCTGCCTGGAAAATGCCATGGATGGAGGAACCTGGTAGGCTGTGGTCCGTGGGGTCACAGAGACCCCATGTGAGCAAGAGGAGAACCTAGAGCTGCATCCTTAGCACCCGTATTCCATCAGTCACTGCTTCCAGGAAAAAGATGTCTTCCAAGAGGCACACGGTCACTAAAGAAAAGTCGCAGGTGGACCGGCTTTGAAAGCAAAACCCATCCCTTCCGCCCCAGCAAACTGGATGACCTACCTCTAACACGCATGGTCTCTCGGTTGGCACAGGTGACAAGACTGCATTCCAGCTGCAGGTTCGCCAGGTGGAGGATTATCCCGTGGACTTGTACTACCTGATGGACCTCTCTCTGTCCATGAAGGATGACCTGGAAAACATCCGGAGCCTGGGCACCAAGCTAGCTGAGGAGATGAGGAAGCTCACCAGCAACTTCCGGTTGGGGTTTGGGTCTTTCGTAGACAAGAACATCTCTCCTTTCTCCTACACAGCGCCGAGGTACCAGACCAACCCATGCATTGGGTGAGTGACAACCACCCTTCAGTTGGGTATTTAAGGATGGAGAAATGGTTCAGCAGGAAGACTGACCCTAAAGAAAGGCCTAGGGAGGTCATATCTGGGTGGGGGAGGGAACCTGGCTTAGGTGTCAAATTTGCTGAAGGATGTTCTGGCTCTGTTCTCCCTCTGCTTGAGAAGAAAGAAGTTGTTACAAGGTTGTGTAACACTACAGTGATGATAGCTCATTTGTTTTCCTGCCTGCCTGACACAGCAGTGTTTTCTACATTAGTAGATTTTAGAGAGTGTTCTCAGGAAGTGATGGACACCGATAATCCGGAGCAGGCAGAATAATTTAAACTTTCCCCTTGTTTAGAGTAACTCAGGTGTTTGGAATGAGTGAATTCAGTCTGTTCCTATTGTTTATATAAATAACTATAATTACCTTGACAAAACAAAATGAAAACCCTGCCCTTTATAAGTGTGATTTTTTTTTTTTCTAACATAAGTACTTGAATTAGAAAAGATTTGACACATTATTAGAGAACAGCAGTTTCTAACTACGGCAATGAACAAATCTAAAAAATTATGTAGTGACTCAAGCTTGATGGAAGTTTATTTTTTGAACTCATCTAAGGGCAAATGGGTCTCCTGATCAGTGGGTACCTGTCCTCTAAGCAGTGACTTGGGACCCAGGCTCCATTGGTTCATGTGTGGCTTATAAGGTCATCGTGCCTCGAGGATTGCTCCTAGGAGGATACTCTGGACCAGAAGAGAGTGGCCTCTGCTCCTACATTCGTTTCTGTAGTACTGGGTTCTACAGGGAGGCTGGGAGCTAGGTTAGCTGTGCACAGTAGAGGAGATAAATGAGTTGATGAATAGGTTTCTGCCCTGGTACATTTGTGTATTGGAGGTGGAGGATCTCTTCCAAACACAACCTCTGTGAGGTGGGTTTGTTCAGATGGCAAGACTATGTGGTGTGACAACAATGAGTGATAACCTTCAACTTTTTCTTATCTCTTCTCCATATTCAGCTTTGGTTAGGCTTTGGCATCTGAGGCCCCAAAACAGTTACTAGATAAGGAATAGGTAAGACTTAAGTTCTTACTAAGTGTCAGGCACCCACTGTACTTCATACCTTATATGGATTGTCTCATTTAAATTTCCTAGCAATCTTTTGAGGTTTCTAAAGTAGAAATGAGCTGTAGTTTTAAGATAAGGAAAGTGAGGCTTAAAAAGAATAAATAACTTACCCAAGATTATACAAATAGTAAGGGGCTTCCCTGGTGGCTCAACCAGTAAAGAATCTTCCTGCAGTGTGGGAGACCTGGGTTCAATCCCTAGGTCAGGAAGATCCCCTGGAGAAGCGAATGGCAACCCACTCCAGTATTCTTGCTGGAGAATCCCATGGACAGAGGAGCCTGGTAGGCTACAGTCCATGGGGTTGCACAGAGTCGGACATGACTGAGGGACTAGCACTATCTATCCACACTTGGAATATGAATCAAGATGAACTACTTCCAGAGTCTGTTTCCATTAATGCTTATTTTTACCCCGTCCAAATCACACCACTGCACAGTTGCTTTATTTGAGTTTCAGTAATAATACAGTGAAGATCGCTCAGTAATGTCTGACTCTTTGCGACCCCATGGACTGTCTACCAGGCTCCTCTGTCCATGGGATTTTCCAGGCAATAGTACTGGAGTGGATTGCCATTTCCTTCTCCAGGGAACTTCCCAACCCAGGGATCGAACCTGGGTCTCCCACATTGTAGACAGACGCTTAACCGTCTGAGCCACCAGGGAAGTCCAATACCCATTCCCAAACCACCCAGCCTTCAGGGCACTTGCATAAGGGTCATGTTATCTATGCTGCAGTAATAAGCAATCAATCCCCAGATCTCAGTGGCTCAACACAATGAAAGTTTATTTCTTGCTTGTACAGAATCTCGGAAGAGCTGCTTTCTGTTGCAGCTCTTCTTCAAGGGGTGACTCAGGGATTCAGGCATCTTGTGATGTCTTTTGATTCTTTGTTTCCTTGACTTTCCCTGAAGGGAAGGGGCTGTTCTTAAGCCCCTGAGCCTGTCTGTCCTCTTGGCTCCCATTCGGCAGCCTCAACAGTTTTCAGGTCTGGTTTGGGCTGGGTGGGGGAAGGGCCGAGGTGATAGTTATGCTGGTATTGTGTGTTCTGAAACCTTCATCCCTCTGTACATTCTTCTGGAAGTTAGCTTCCAGATCTTCTTAGATCTTCTCCGGGGATTGCAATAACACAGTGGTGGAGAAAACAAAAACAAATTTTAGATACAGATGAAATTCTGAGCGCCTTAACCATGAAGAGGTACTAGGTGTCCTCATTTGCGGGGTTTGGCTTCCTCCTGGCCACTGCTGGCTGTGGTGTTATTGTTACTTTGGTCCTCTCCCCGAGTCCCCTGCGCCACATCTTTTTGTTGGAGTTCTGTTACTTGCCAGGAGCAACAGCATCTTAATCAAAAGTTTTTTCAGTTCATCCGGAATGGTGATTCTTTCTGTTGCTTTTCCTCTCTGCCCTCTGGCTGGGCCCTGTCTCTGGACAGGCAGGGTGTGTCTGTACTTCGATTCTTCTGGGGACCATCGGCGAACTGTCAGATGCTAGATTGGAAGCTGGCAGAGGATGAAGGGCTGGCTCGGGGCCCTCAGCATTGAGTATTCAAGGTTATTACACTCTCATTCAGAGCTGCTTCTCCAAGCCCTAGAAGGCAGAACCAACTGCAGACAGTAGAAGTTTTGACAGTGAGTACAAGGCACACTGACAGGCTGCTTGGGAGACAGGAAATCCGGTGAAAGAATGGGGGTTTGAAAGGAAACATCAGATCTGAGCTATGCAGATCCCTCCTGCCTAAGCTGGGCAGCACTTGAGGGAGTTGCTCCCTGAATCAGTGAGCAGGCTGAGATAGATGTCCTGCATCCAGGCAGTGGACTCTGCTGTCGCCTGGGTGTCCTCGGAGATCTCCCGCCACCTCTCGGAGAGAACAGAGCGAGAGGATGTAGGCAGCTGTTTCTGCCCTTGATCCAGCCTGTACATGGGCTTTGTTTGCTTTCCTAAGTGTCAATGGCACTGTGAATTAGTTACCAACAGTTAAGATAAAAGATTTAACAAAGAATGGCCAGGATTTCTAGGTTTTCTCCAAAAACTAGGAGGTCTGGTAAAGCAGGCTGGTTTCACATGTTATTGGCTGCCACAGTCCCTACCTCTCCCTCTTGTCTCCCAGCTGGTCTCATTCACTGGTTCTGTTACTGGGCTCTCTCTAGATTCTTGGATAGCAATGCCATAGAAACAAATGTTGCTCCCATAAGACTCTTAGACAAGCAGAGCTTTTTATTGAAAGGATAGCTTATGCATAAGAAAGAAGGTGGAAAAGAATGTCAGTTCCCCAAAGACTGTCTGATAAGGGGTTTTAAAGGCAGTGTGAGGGAAGAGGGGCTGTGGTTTGCCTGATGAGCTTGTGCTCAGTTCTTAGATTGGTTGGCATCAGGGTGAAGTTTTGAGCATCATCACCCTCTGTGTGCCTGCAGTCAGCAGTTTTCGGCTTGTGGAGGGGGCGGGGCGGGCCTGCTTCCTGCAAAAACAACTTAGGAATGTGTGTCAAGGTTTTATCTATATCTTTTGGGGAACTGGGAGTTTGGCAATTCTGCTAGGTGGTGGTTTTATGGTTCCACTTTTGTCTTTTGGAAGCCATGTACAGACAATCTCATGTACAGAGATGGAGGTCGTCTTTTATGCCTGTGGGTCTTTAGTTGTTGTCTCAGAAGCCCAAGCTTTTAGGCGCTGTTCTTCTGGCCTGTGAAGCCCACTTGCTCAAGGCCTTTTGCTCAGTTCTGTTCCAGAATGGCTGTACTCTTGTCTCCCTGTCTCATCTTGAGTTCTGTGCTTGGCTCTGTAGATGCTGTCTTGGATCTTTGTCTATTCTTTTCCTTCCACTCACGTGGAAAGAAGATCACAGTGTTCTCCCCCAGTGGTACGTTCTGTAGGTTTTTCTCCCTATGATGCTGGAAGCAGCAGTAGTAGCCCCTGGGAAGTTCTAGGGAGATGGGGGTCAGGAGGAACGATCTGACCACCTGTGCAGGACATCTCAGAAGAGAACCAGTTTCTCATGGGGCTTTCCTAAGGTGTGTCCCTCCACCTGCTCCAGATGTTTCTGCCAAAGGATGAAAATCCTAGACTTATCTTCTCCCGTCTTAGAATGAACCAGAAATGCCAGAACTGAAGTCAGTAGTACTAGGGCTGCCATAAGAAGAAAAAACAAAAAATAGTTTAATCATCAGATTAAAGAACTGTTTAATTCTTTAATCAGAGTTTCTGAATTTAATCAGCAGCTCTGGGTATTAGCAATACTGTGTTCCTATACTATTCTGGGTAATAGGAATAGTGTCCTTGGGAAGAGTCACATCATATTCACTGATACAGGATTTGACGGATTAATCCAGCCTGGTATTTCTGGTTCTGAACCTTTTTCTTTTGTTAGAGGTATAGAAGCAGCTCATAGAAACAGACTATAGAGTGGCGGTTGCCAGAGGATGGGGATTTGGGGGTGGGGGAAAGGGGGAGAAGTTGGTCAAAGGGTGCAGACTTCCAGTTATAAGGTGAATACATTCTGGAACTTTAATACACAGTGTGGTGGCGGTAGTCAACAATACTGTATTTGAAATGTATAATTGTATACTTGAAAGTTGTGAAAGAGTTGTTAAATGTTCTCACGCCCACGCACAAACAGGGGAAGTACATATCTAAAAATCTTTGCAAATGAGATAAGACGTTTTGTCTTTTATCGTTTATATTTTTTTCCTTAACCCTTTGTATTTCTTCCAAGAGGTCATGGTACTCCTTTACCACCTCGAAGGCATTATTTTATCATCTTCTGGAATGTTCTGTAGCTGGTGAGAAGTCTGCTATCCATCTAATGGTTTTCCTTCTCTCTGGTAACTTTTAATATTTCCCTGTTTTTTCATGTCCTATACAAATAGGCACTCCAGTGTGACTAGGTTGGATTCAAGTACTTTTATTTGCGTTGTATAGAGCTTGCTCTGCTTGTTTAATTCGAGAGTACAGCTCTGTTCTTGAAGGTTTTCGGACATCTGATTGCCTCCTCTGATGCTCTTCGTTTTCTTTCTGACACTGCTAGATGTGTGTTGGAGCCACTCATTCTAAACATCATGTTTCTTAAGTTTTCTTCCATAATTTCTCTCTCTTTGTTTCCTTTAGCTGCATAATAGAAAATGTCTTCCAGTTTACCATTTTGTTCTTCGATTTTTAAAAAAATCTTTATTTTATATTGGAGGATAGTTGAGTACCAGTGCTGTGTTAGTTTCAGGTGTACAGAACAGTGCTTCAGTTATATCTATACATGCATCTCTTCTTTTTCAAATTCTTTCCCATTTAGGTTATTACAGAATATTGAGCAGCATTCCCTGTGCTATACAGTAGGTCCTTGTTGGTTATCTATTTTAAATATAGCGGTGTGTACATGTCAGTCCCAAACTCCCAATCTACCTTTTCCCCCCCTCCCCCCTTCCCTGGAACCATAAGCTCCTACTCTTAAGTCTGTGTGAGTCTGTTTCTGTTTTGTAAGTAAGTTCATTCATATGTTTTTTTTTTTAGATTCCACATATGTGCCATGCTGCTGCTGCATATGCAATTTGTCTTTCTCTGTCTCACTTCACTTTGTGTGATAATCTCCAGGTCCATCCATATGGCTGCAAATGGCATTATTCCATCTTTTTAATGGCTGAGTAATATTCCATTATATATATATGCACCACACATCTCTTGATGGACGTGTGGGTTGCTTCCATGTCTTGTCTATTGCAAACAGCGCTGCAGTGCACATTGGGGTGCCTTCATCCTTTCAAACCATGTTTTTCTCTGGATTATGCATAGGAGTGGGAATCCTGGGTCATAGGGCATGGCAACCCTCTCAGTATTCTTGCCTGGAGAATCCCCATAGACAGAGGATCCTGGTGGGCTACAGTGCATGGGGTCGAAAAGAGCGGGATACGACTGAGTGACTAAGCACAGCACAGCACATAGTGTTTCTATTTTTAGTTTCTTAGGGAACCTCTATACCATTCTCCATAGTGGCTGTACCAGTTTGTATTCCCATCAGTAGCGTAGGGGGGTTCCCTTTTCTCCACATCCTCTCCAGCATTTATTGTTTGTAGATTTTTTGATGATGGCCATTCTGACTTATGTGAGGTGATATCTCATTGTAGTTTTGATTTGCATTTCTCTAATAATTAGTGATGTTGAGCATCTTTTCATATGCTATCTCTTGGCCATCTGTATGTCTTCTTTGGAGATATGTCTGTTTAGGTCTTCTCTCTCTCTTTTAAATTTATTGGCTATGCTGGGTCTTCGTTGCTACTTCGGCTTTTCTCTAGTTGTGGTGAGCAGGGACTACTCTCTAGTTGCGGTGTCCAGGCTTCTTTTGCCGTGGAATGCGGCTTCAGCAGTAGTGGCACTTGGGCTTGGTAGTTTTGGTTCCCAGGCTCTAAAGCATGGGCTCAGTAGTTGTGGCATAGAGGCTTAGTTTTTCCGAGGCATGTAGGGTCTTCCCAGACCAGGGATCGAACTCGAGTCTTCTGCATTGGCAGGCAGATTCTTTACCACCAAGCCACCAGGGAAGCCCCAAAGTCTTCTCATTTTTTGATTGAACTGTTTGTGGTCTTATATTGAGCCACATGAGCTGTTTGTAAATTTTGAGACTAATCCCTTGTTGGTCACATCATTTGCAAATATTTTCTCCCAATCCATGGGCTGACTTTTCATTTTATTTATGGTTTCCTTTGCTGTGCAAAAAAAGCTTTTGAGTTTAATTAGGTCCCATTTGTTTATTTTTGTTTTTATTTCCATTAATCTGGGAGACAGCTCAAAAAAGATATTGCTGCAGTTTTATGTCAAAGAGTGTTCTGCCTATGTTTTCCTGTAAGAATTTTATGGTGTCTGGTCTTATATTTAGGACTTTAATCCATTTTGAGTTTATTTTTGTGTGTGGAGTTAAAGAATGTTCTAATTTCATTTTTTTACATGTTACTGTCCGGATTTCCCAGCACCGTTTATGGAAGAGAGTGTCTTTTCTTCGTTGTATAGTCTTGCCTCTTATGTTGTAGATTAATTGACCATAGGTGCATGGGCTTATTTCTGCACTTTTTATGCTGTTCCATTGATGTATATTTCTGTTTCTGTGCCAGTGCCTTGTTCTTTAGTTTTTAAATCCATGCACCGAAGTTTCATTTTTGAATTTGAGTGACAATATTTTTTCTTTTTTTCAGACTTTTGCTTTTTTATAATATTTTTTCATAACCTTCTGATTATTTTTTCTCCCTAATACTATCCCATTCTAGTCTTTGGTATTTATTCCTTCTTCTCCTCAGTGTTTTAAATATGTTTGTTTTAAAGTGCTTTAGATCATTGTGCTATCTGTTTCTTGAAGATCCTTCAGTTGGTTGCATTTGCTACATTCCTTCATGGTGGTTCATTTCTCATAGGGTCTGTAACATTTTCCTTAGCTCCTCTTTAGAAGAGGTTGTTTTCCATCAGGGGATCCTATGTCCCAGGTATGCTGGCTTCCCTGCAGGGTGGTTTTTTGTTCCCTGCTTCCAGGATCCTCCAAGTCTCACTGTGGGACTAGTTCTCCTGTTTTGTTTCTCAGCAGGGGGGTTCCTTCCTTGTACAAGTAATGAATTCTGACTTGTTCAGGCCTGGGGTTACAATCTTTGTGGGTGATTCATCCCACCCTGGCCCTGGAGTGCATCTTCCTTGCTTCTTTCCCAAGCCAGGGGCTGGAATTTTTCTGGTTTTAATTTTAGTGACAGGGCAACTCTTCGTGGCCCACAGCTTTATGCAGAGAACCCTGTTCTGATGCTTGACCCTGCGTGGCTGAAGTCCATCATCCCTGATAGAACCTGGCCCCAAGCCCCAGATTCTCATTGAAAACATTGAGGAGAAGAAGGAAGAAATACCAAAGACTAGAATGGGATATTATTAGGGAGAAAAAACAATCAGAAGGTTATGAAAAAAATATTATAAAAAAGCAACCCAGTGTAACCAACTAGGGTTCTTGGCCTCCTTAAGCAATAGAAATTAATCAGAGGCCAGACGAGAAATTCAGGCAAGGCTTTATTGAGGTCTCTGCTGCAGCAGGGGCAAGTAAGAACGATCAACAGGTTCTCTTGCTTGCTTGCTTCCCGTCCCCCCACACCACCCCCCGCCCCGTTGGAGCCGGGAGTGGTGGTGAGCTTGTTCCTTATATGGGCTGAGGGTAGGGGAGCATCCAGGGGTTGGGCTGGAGGGGGCTTAGGTGGTCTGCCCATCCCTTCAGTGCTATTGCGTGCAAGGGGGCATGTGCAGTACCCTGCTTTTGCTCCTGACCCTCTGCTTTTTTACTCCAGGTTCTTCAAAAGTGGCAGATGGATTTTTTGGACTCTTGTATCTTTTGTCCAGTCTGCCCCAGCTGCACATGCGCTCCGTCTTGCACAGTTTCTTTGTATTTTGTTGCTTGAGGAGAGATGTGTCCAGGTGCAAGCATTGCAGCACTACAGCAAAGGGGCCCAGGTCCCAGCCTGTCTGACAACATGCCATGGTGGGGCGGCAGAGGGCCCCTTTGCCACGAGATCCCTGCTCACTGCTTTTCCTGCTCACTACTTCCCACCTACTCTTAAGTCTATTCATTTGTGCAGTGCTTTCTTCTCCGTTCCTGGCACCTGGGATTTCCCTGCGAAGCTTCCAGTCTTGGCTACATATTAACATTTTTCAAGATTAGATTTTTACACAGCAGTTCTCTTTGTTTAGAAGAAGAGGGGAGGTCTTTCTCTGTCAGCTCCAGGGTCCACAGTATTATTGTTCTGAAGCATTAGACTGTTTTCTGGATTTGTCTAGATTTAATGTCTTCAAATGGGATTCACTTTTTATACACACATGCGCCCCCAAGCTCTTTAAGCATATATATTTTATTCATCTTCCTGGTTCATCATCCTTAATTTAGTAACAATTTAGTAGGCCCTAAATCTGGGGTCCTACAGCAGAGACACAGGTTTGGGGGGTGGGTGGGCTTCCTGACACAAGATCATCGAACACCCAGATCTTCAGGTTCCTCAGTCAGCTCTCCCAGGGGGAAAATAACTAGTCACAGGTGACATTATTTTCCAGTGACTGCAGAGACGTTCAACAGAGCCTGTGTGACAACGCTGTTTTCCTCTCTAAGAGGTGCCTCTGATTTGGTTGTAATAAAGTTCTCTGCGGTGAAGACTTCTCTCTGGTAAATGCATTCTCTAGTTCCTGATTATTAATAGTAATTCTCTGCAGTAAAAATGTATCTATTTAACTGTCCTTTGCAGGAAGGGAAGGGAAAGGTGAAAAATGCTGATTTAGCTGAGCTTTTCTGGTTTTCTCATTGAACAGCAGTTGCTGTTCTGTTCTCCTCCCTTCCTCAACCAACCCCATCAGCCATAGCAGTAAATACCCGTAGTCCACAACCATGGGCCAGCACAGCACAGGGTGAAGTTGCTTCAAGGGCGAGGAAGAGTCTGTGTACATTTTTTCTCTCCTGGGTCCCTCTATTTGCCAGATCACCACAGTGGGACTCACTTCCTATTTCTCAGCTCACTTCCTATTTCCAGCTGGGAATGCAATTTCCGTGACCTTTCTCTTTATGGCCAGCTGAGAATGGGAATATAAAGTTTGGATGGCCTGGAGTCATGGGTTATAGACAAGCTTGATCTGTGCAAACACAAGGGGTGGGGAAAGATTTAGGTGGAAGGAAGAGGGAGTAAAACAAAGGAAAGGCAAACAGGGACAGCCTCTGATGGTTCTCATCCGGGAGGCACCACAGCCATTACAGCAGTGGGGTTGACCATCCACAGCTGGCTTGCAGCTGGTGACTGATGGAGCAGGTACTGAAGGACCTGAGAGGAATGGGGCAGCCTCTTAGAAAGCCCAGGGTTGCCTCTTGTGGAGGAGGGGAGCCTCTCAGACCTGCCCTGGCTGCCCTTCAAGGTGCAATTAGGCAGGAGCTGCTAGGTCCTGAGCCGGCTTCCCTTCCCATGCACATGGCTTGGATTGGGTTATGAAGCCATCCCCTTGTGCCTGTCTGTTAAGTTTGGTTTTCATCTTTATTCTGAAAGAGAAGCTTCCTTAGCATGGCCACAGACCTGCACAATCTGTCCAGCTGGCCGCCCAGCTGCCTCACTGCCCATCTTTGCTCTTACTCCCAGCCCTACGGTCTCGCTGGCCGCCCTCCGCCCTTGGGCTCACCTCTGCCGCAGGGCCTTGTATTTACTCTTCCCTCTCCCCCTGTATCTAGTGGACCTTCCTGGAAGCGGTGTCAAGCCTCTCACCCTATTCTGTTGGCTGTATGCCCAACTGACACTCCTGCAGCTATGGTTGGGATCTAACTTCCTCCAGGAATGGGGCCACTTGGGATCTCTACTGTGGACTGAAGATGAGAACACCCAACACTCCGGAGAGTTGTTTTTCGTTATTGTTCAGTCACTAAGTTGTGTCTGACTCTTTGCAATCCTGTGGACTGCAGCACGCCAGGCTTCCCTGTCCTTCACCATCTCCTGGAATTGGCTCAAACTCCCTGGTGGCTCAGACGGTAAAGTGTCTGTGTACAATGCAGGAGACCCGGGTTCGATCCCTGGGTTGGGAAGATCCCCTGGAGAAGGAAATGGCAGCCCACTCCAGGACTGTTGCCTGGAAAATCCCATGGACGGAGGAGCCTGGTAGGCTACAGTCCATGGGGTTGCAAAGAGTTGGACACGACTGAGCGACTTCACTTTCACTTTCATGTCCATTGAGTCAGTGATGCCATCCAGACATCTCTGGATGCATCCTCTGTTGCCCCTTTCTCCTTCTGCTCTCTATCTTTCCCAGCATCAGGGTCCTTTCCCACAAGAGGGCTCTTCCCATCAAGTGGCCAAAGTATTGGAGCCTCAGCATCGGTCCTTCCAATGAATATTCAGGAGAGAGATATGGCATTAGCCTTCTATTGAGATGTGATACTTCCCTCTTTCCAAATTTCCAGATAGAATATTCCATTTCAAGATGATTTGCTTCTAAATGATTTCTCTTTGCATGCATCTGGGAGAGCTGACAGTTTATCATTCCAATATTTATAAATGAATGAGGAGGCAGGAAGGGCATTTTCATTCCTGTTGCATTTAGTGTTTGCTCATGTGCCAGCGTGTCCTGGTTGTCTCTGAGTGGGTTGACAGGAGAGGTTATGTGATCTTTTATCATGTGACAGCAGCAAAGTGGATGTGAGAAGCTGGTTTTGTAAAGTCACTCTGCCATCCCTTGACACTGCCCGCCTTCGCCAGCCCCAAAACGCCCCCACCCCCTTCCTTAGGCACTGCTGAGGCTATGATGCCCGTGCTCCAGGCCCTTGCCTCTTCAAGGCGCATGTCAGGGCTCCTCTGTGGCATCTTCCTCAGACTGCAGAAGCCCATCGTTACCTCCGCTTCTTTTGACCTGTTTGTCCATTTCATGCATTTACAGCCTAATGCATGCTGTCTTTCCTGCTGATTAGGACTTGTGTTTGGGAGGTAGGAGCTGTTACTGCTCTGTTGTCCCCCGCGTATCTGTCCCAGGGACACTTGGTAGGCGGCTGAGTATTCGTTGGTGCCACTCAGGGCACTCAGTAAAGGCACAGAGTATGTTGTTGTTTAAGATTTTAAGATAATGAAGGAAACATGACTCTTGTCCTCTTTCTCTCTAGTTACAAGCTGTTCCCAAACTGTGTCCCCTCCTTTGGGTTCCGCCACTTGCTGCCTCTCACGGACAGAGTGGACAGCTTCAATGAGGAAGTTCGGAAGCAGAGGGTGTCCCGGAACCGCGATGCACCGGAGGGTGGCTTTGACGCAGTGCTCCAGGCGGCCGTCTGCAAGGTAACCTTCCCTTCTGTCCCGTCCCCGCATGGGAAGTCAACAAAGAGGCATCAGTGTGGGTGTTGGCATTGCCTGCATATTTTAAGCCACCCCAGCCCGTGGGCTCCCGTCCGCTGTTGCATCAGAGGGTGAGCTCAGTGGGCCCCTGGGGAAATCTGCAGCCATCAAACCAGCTGGAGTGCAGGGATAACTGGGGGCTGGTGCGTGTCTGTGTCAGGGTGTGGCTGTGTACAGTGGGAAGCCGTCTTTGCCAGCAGACAGCTGTTCTGTGTTTCTGCATTTGACTCTTTCGTCTCTTTTTTGGGGGTGGGGGGAGGGAAGGGGTGGAGTCAAGCCATACGCATAGAACCTTGTAGAGCTTTATGACCCAATTTTCGTAAAGATTGCTCTCTTGGGGAAATCCAGTGAAAAAAGAAATTGCTTGTCATCTTTGGTTTTGTTTGTTTGTTTGTCTTTCTCCTGTTTCTCTATAATATATGAATCCAGAGGGAGGACACAGACTTAGGTCAGAAATGAACTCAGGCTTTGAGAGGTTCCAATCTCAGCAAAATATATAAATGGAATGTTGGTAATAATTTATTCTTAAAATAATTTTCTACTGTCAAAACAACCCAATAACATCAACAAAAGATAAAAATAAATGTCACTCTTGAATTTTGCTATCCCAACACATACTTCAGAATTTTTTCCAGAGTGGTCATCACAGACTATGCATAATTGGTAGCACTTTCTTGAACGTTTCAGTGGGCTCAGCAGCAGGGCGGTGGTCGGGACACCCATGTCTGGGGGAGGAGGGCTGGGTAGGGAGGTTAGCATTCAGTTTGGGGAGGCCGCATAACTGATCTCAGAGAGCCTGTGTCTAGTGCTTCAGAGACTCACTTCTTCTCTCAGTCCTTTACAAAATGATAAGAGAGCCATGGTTGTCCTTCCTGAAATATTAATAAAACCCCAAATGGTAGACAGGGGGAATAAGGGGAAAGGAAAATGTGAAGGAAGCACAGCCTTCTCAGTCTTCTTCTTGGTCCCACTGGCATTCTGCCCATCCCTGTTCCTTGGGGCCGCCCTGGAGAGGAAAGTCTCACAGTGGCCCCTGCCCAGCTGCTGGCCAGAGGTGAATGGTTTGATTCAGAGGCCCCTGATGCTTTATAGCAGCCCAAGAAAGGCAGACAGGACCCAGCTAGATTAAGCTCTGAATCTTTCAAGTAAGTCACAAAGTAGTTCATGGATTTGCCTCAGGAAGAAAAATTATGACTCTCATTCAGGTTTTGACTCTCATTCAGATACTGACTGTATGGGGTGCTATCTTTAGAGATGTTCTGCCAAATCCACTGCTTGGCTGAAGAAAATAGTGCAGGGAGAACACAGGATCCCTCTCGTCGCCCCATCCTGGGAATATTGTGGGTTTTCTTTTTGAGGGGGAAAGTCATCTTTAAGGCTTAGGGGGAAGAACCCAGTAACAGGCCTGTACACTGTCCAGTTATATTAATTCTGTTTGATTAGATGAATCAGAATGGCGTGATGGAATGCTGGAGGTTTGGTGGTCTGTGGGAAGCTATTTGATTTGTTCTTTGCCCAACAGTACCTTCCCTTATTGTCCCAGACCCATGACAGTATCCTTCCCTTTGAAAATGCAGTATTTTGAGACTCGGGTATTGAGTGGAGATGCTAACAGATTTCTTAAACTCAGTGCCTGCACCTGGTTGTGAATTGTTGGCTAAGAGGCATTTTAGCGTGTGTTTTGGTTTCATATCTGTTGGCGTTTTTTCTTTATTCCCCACCCTGCCCTTTGCTGTGGGGAGTCTGTGGAAAGTTACTTAATTGCTTGGAACTAAGCAGCTTGATGAGACCCCAGCTTTTCTCTTCGCCATTCTTTCTCCGTTGTGCTGTGTCACTCTTTGAGCACCGATCAAGCAGTTTCTTTCTCAGTTGAAATCACCTGTTTATAACATGTCATCTTTCCTGGTTGACCACAGGCTTATTTATAGTAGCTGAATATTGGAAATAGATTATGACCTGTCTATTAATGAAAGGCTGTAACAATCATACCCTATAAGAATATTTGAGCACTTGAATAATTCTTAAGATAAATTAAGAGAAGAAAGAAAAGCAAGTGATAAAACAGTGTAGAGGTATGACTGTATTGTGCAAACAAAAAAGAAAAATAACAGAAAAGATTGGAAATAAGTAGACCAAAGTGTTAACAGCAGTTGACTCTAGTGATAGGATTATGTGTGGCTTTTTTTCTCTGTGTTTTTTTAATTTCATATTTTACTTAAATTTTCACAATAACTAACATGTGATTTTTAAACTTTGTAATGGAACATTTCAAACATGTGAGAGTAGAGAAAATAGTGAAATAAAACCCCATGTACCCATGGTCCATTCTTAGGCAGTTACCAATCTGTAGCCAGTCTTGTTTCATTTGTATTCCTAACCACTTTATTTTCATTATTTGACATAAATCCTAGATATCATTTGTTTCAGTGATATTTAGATTTTTAATGTTAATTAGATTTCAGTGATAATGAGATTTTTAAAGTTCTTTTAAAAGCCCTAAGCATGCCTTATCTTGACTGTATTTTCTGCCTCCTCCTGATTTGCCCAGATTAAAGGCCCTTCCTCTTAATCCTACAACCCCAATGTGACAGCACCAGCAGGCCTGTGATCTCTGCAGTTGGAGAGAGGCTCCTGCAGGCTGGACTTGACTGGGCAGCCCCAGCGCTGTCTTCCTCTGACCCCATGCCCTGGAGATGGAGCTGATAACAGGCCTACTCCCAGCCCACAGGGGCGGGTGCTTTGTTCTGATTTCATTCTCACTCTGGCTTCCCTAGGATGGACTGATAGTTACCAACTAGAGAGACTTAGGGGTGTGGAATGCTCACATGACTGGTCTTGAATCCCACCCTGACCACCGACTTTACATTTCTTGGGAAGCTGCTCTTTGCAAAAAGAAGGAAACAGTCTGTTTCTACTTAGGACTGTATTTAGGTTAAGTAGAATTCTGCTTTTATGAGTGGACATTCTGAGTTGCCATCTCTGCCCCCTGCAGGTCACATTGTTAGGAGAGGCCATGGACCAGCAGCCACAGCTAAGGAACCCCTCTGTCACCCATGCAGGCGTGTTTCCCAAGACTCTACTGGCCTGGGCTGGACGAGGGAGGGCCACTACCCCCAATTTCTTATCTTTACCTAGAGACCTGTTATTAAACTTGTTATGCTTTTTCTTGGTCTGAATAATGGTTTCACCCTTTACTGCTTCTGTTGCTCTCTGGGGACTTCCTAGAAGTTGACTGTAAGTTGTTTATTCTGAAATTGAGTAGGTGGAAGTGTGATGAGTGGTTCAGGTTGGAACCATGGCTGCTTTCCTGCTCTCCCCAAATAGGGAGAGCTGGTGCCCCGGGGAAACAAAGGATGGAGGGGGGTGCCCAGGCGCTCTGAGTTGTCAGTCTCAGCTCTGCTGTTCTCTGTGACTCTCAAGTCAAACCAGTTCCCTGCAAAGTTATGCCTGGCTGGGTGTGTCCCAGCTATGTGGATTCTGTGGGCTGCTTTCTCCCGTCAGACAGAAAAATCAGATCTCTGCAACCCAGCCTGTTTCCCTTTGGCCTCACCTTCTAGCCCCCTAACATTTATCCATTTTACCCTTTAGACAGATTTTCTGTTCTAATCTCAATTACCTAATTTTGCATTATTATTTTTTTAAGCATTGTATGCCTTCTCAGAAATAGGTTAATAAGTGTGTCTCAAAGCCAACAAAGTAAGTTTGCATGTAAACAGTCTTGGTGTGGTGTGGATCCTTTATCCCTTGACTACTGAGAGAATCCTAATGTAAAGTGGGGACCACAGCCCCAGAGAGGCTGGAGGGACAGCTTCCTCTGATAAGACTTCCTGCAGGAATGCAGATTCTGTGGGTCTCTGGAAGCAAAACAGTGGCTGCCCTTGCCCCACTATCGTCCTTGCTCCAGGTGTTTAGTATACATTAGCTCAGATTCTCACAACAGCTCTGTAGTGTATTGGTGGTGTTGGTGCACAGTTTGGGGGCTCAGTGGTAAAGAATCTGCCTGCCAGTGCAGGAGATGCCAGAGGCACGAGTTCAGTCCCAGGGGCAGGAAGATCCCCTGGAGGAGGAAACGCAGCCCACTCCAGGATTCTTGCCTGGAGAATCCCCATGGACAGAGGAGCCTGGCGGGCTACAGTCCTAGGGTTGCAAAGAGTTGGACACAACTGAGCACGCATGCCGTAGTGCCCAGTTTACAGGTGAGGAAACTGAGTATTCCGAGGTTCATTATACTGACTGTTGGTGACAGGTAGAGCCAGGTTTGAACCAGTTCCAGTTCCTCCTAAAGCCCAAGCCCTGTCTATTTCCTGGTACCGGGCACTTTGGGAAGTATCGATAGTGCCACGCAGAGCAGAGAGGACTTGATTTAGAGTCCTCTTGTCCCGATTCAAGCTGTGTCTCTTCTGCTACTAATGGCTCCATGGTGGTCTGGGTGCTCGGCTGGAGGGGAGGACGTCCAGGGTGCCCTCCAGCTGTGCTGTCAGCGCCCCTTTTCACAAAGGCCGTGTCATAGCCTTGTTTGTGCCCCTTGCCCAGAGCCTTTGATTTTGCTTTTTGTCTCTCCTGGTTCAGTTTTGAGCCCAGGCCAGGCAGTGGCTGCTGTGGATACAGCAGAGGGTGGAGAATTCCCCAGTCCTGGAGGCAGGCTCAGCTCCGAGAGGTTTTCACTCTGCCCAACCTCCCCTGGAGTTGATTTGGCTTCTTTTGACTGTTGTCTGATTTCTTTTAGACCTGAGACTTGTCATTCTTCCAAGTGCGAACTGAGAAATGTAGACAATTGCCTTTCTTTCTGAGTTATCTGTCTCAGCGTGTGTGAGCTGTTTCTGCTAGCAGATCACACAGTGGTTTCTGGGGCCTAGCTCAACCCACCCTGCTTGCTCTTCCCCTGGTCTTTGTGAAGCCCGGGAAAGTATTGGATTTCCCTGTGGTCCATGGAGGCTGTGGGGCTGTGTGGCCTGCCCCACACGGGCCCTCTGTCCATGCTTATAGGTGTTTTTGTTGGAGGTGGTACAGGTTCTCCTTGGCTTTCTGTTTTGCAGATGGTTGTGGTTTAACGTGGGGCTTCCCTGGTGGCTCATACAATAAAGAATCCACCTGCAGTGTGGGAGACCCAGGTTCGATCCCTGGGTTGAGAAGGTCTCCTGGAGGAGGGAACAGCAACCCACTCCAGTATTCTTGCATGGAGAATCCTATGGACAGAGGAACCTAGTGGGCTGCAGTCCATGGGGTCTCAAAGGCGGCGGGGCGGGGGCATGACTGAGCAACTAAGCATGCATACATGGTTTAATGTGAACTTTTGAATCACTCAACTGTCTTGGTCCCTCGAGTGATATGTCCTTGTTCTGCCTCCTGCCTGTGAGCTGTGCCGTAGGCCTCACTGTCCTGCTCACAGCTGCTGGTTCTACACGAGGGGTAAGAACAGACAGAGTTACAACTCAGAGTTATCAACAGGGCACAAGTGAAGAGTTTGTGTCTCACTTTTAAAAATAATTAATTAATTCATGGCGGCTCTGGGTCTTCATCCTTGCGTGGGCTTTTCCCTAGTTGTGGTGAGCGGGTGCTCCTCTGTAGTTGCGGCGTGTGGCACACACACTCATCCCAGTGGCTTCTCTGGCTGTGGAGCACAGGCTGTAGGCGAGTGGGCTTCAGTAGTTGTGGCTCATGGGCTTAGTTGTCCTGTAGCATGTGGGATGCCCCCAGACCCAGGGATCCCCCCAGGGATCAAGCCCATGTCCCCTGTGTTGGTAGGCGGTGTCTTTACCACTGAGCCACCAGGGAGGCCCATGTCTCAGTTGCCTGCATAGCTGTCCCCACAGCTTGGCTCCTTGGGTGACGATGGCAGGGAGGACTCAAGCTGGGAAAAGTTAGAAGGCCCCTTCAGTGAATGCCTGGTATTGTTTCAGATGACGGGCTCATTTTTGCTCTATTTGAGGAAAAGGGGGAAAGTGACAAGGGTTTATTCTTGGGCTCTCCTGACACTGCTCTTCCTAGCCTCCATCCTGGCCTCTGCATTCCAGTCACAGTGACCTTCAGTCCATTACTCTGACTCATGGGAGGCCCTTTGCACCTGCTGTTTCTTCTGCTTGGAATACTCCTCCCCTGTATTCTTGCATTTCTTTCAAAAATTAAAAACAATTAATAGACTATATTTTTTTAAGAGCAGTTCTCTGTTCATAGTGAAATTGAACAGGAAGTACACAGAGTTCCCATATACCCTCCTCCCATACGCAGCCTCCCCCAGCAGAATGACACATCACTGTCTCTCAAGGCCTGTAGTTGATGCAAGGTTTTTCTTGGTGGTTCTGTGGGTTTGGACAGATATAACGACATGTGTCCCCCAGTGTCATATCATGCAGAGCATTCCAGTGCCTATGCATCCCTCCCTCCTCTGCCCACGAACCCTCTTTTAATGTTTGTTCTCTGCCTACTTGGGACCTCTGCTTGCTTGCCTTATGTCAAGGAAGCCTTCCATGATCCTCCTGGAGAGGTTGGGGTCGCTGTGCACCAGGCCCTTGGTCATGTCAACGACAGTTACTTTTATTTGAGCTACTCCTTGAGTGATGTCTGCCTCCCCTGTGAGACTGGAAGCTTTCTAAAGGCAGGGAACCATGTCTGTTTTCACACACCTGGTTCTGCAGCACCAAGCTCATTGGCTGCACACAGCAATTTCTTCTTGAACATTCGGCAAACAAGGAGATGCTTTGTCCTCACTGATTCCTTCATGCTTCTAAAGTTTAGGATGCCCAAGTCTATGCTCCCGAGTACTCCGTGTCATTCACACATACTTCACACGTCCTCTAAAGCAGAGCCAGAAGTACTGTTACTGGACCATGCTTTCCAACTTAGGAGTGTTTATTGTGTGCCCAGTAAGTGCTCAGTGACAGGTATGGTGAAGGAAATTAAAGAAAGATGAGAAAAAGTCCTCATCCTCCAAGATTTGATCTGAGCTTGCAGATCCACTCAAAGGAAATAGAACAACCTACTTGTAAACATTAAATAGAACCATGTAAAATCATGGACATTTTACTATCAATGAAATTTGATATTTGACTATTGATAGTTTCTCCTACAAAAATTGAAAATGCATATAGTTCAGCTTCATATACTACTAGTGTTGTCTTTAGTTGAGGTTGGACTCAACATAAGAGTCTACATTATACACGTTCCACTGTGAGTTGTTAGGGCTTGGGCTGCAGATGAATGTCTAAATCCTGAGTCATGGGCTGAGATTTCCTTTCCCTGAGGAATGAAATGAAACATTTTTACCTGTAAGTTGAACCACAGACAGATTTTTTAAAAAGATTTTTCATTGCAAAGCATGGACAGAAACAGGAGGAACAAACATCAGTAGCATCAGTAGGAATGCTACTGATGAGAGCATGTTTACTGTTACAAAGTGACGAAAGTAGGCTTAAATGTCCACATGATTGGGGAAGTGAATCAGGGAGCATCCAGCCTTGATTTTCCTCATGTGCATCGTTGGAATTGAGACTCCTTGGTCCCCAAGCTCAGCTCTGCTATGGGTTCTGCGCCTTGGCTGGTCAGGTCTGCCTTATTCCCATCCTCATTTCCTCCCTCAAACCTATTCTCTCTCTGTGCTTGCCTGAAAGGTCAACACACAGAGTGTTTCAATTGTGACTTTGAAAATTTGTTGGGCACTTACTTGTCTGCAGGATGCCCCATTAGCTGCTGTGAGAGATACACAGATGATGAAGCCACAGCTCCCGCCCTGGGGAGCATCTTTCCAGTTGGACGACAGATGCCTATATGACAGTCTAAAGTACTGGTGGAATGCACAGACTCTGTCGAAGGTCTGGCTTAGGGGACCCAGTAGTTAACTAAGTGTTCTTTCCCTTCAAGTGATCATCTTTGTCTCTTTGCCTCCCTGTATTGTTTCTGAGGCTATGATGCTGATGATGTTATTGATTACCATTGGCTGAGAGCCAGGCTTCTATGCCACGTACTTCATGGGGCTTGTTTTACCTAATCCAATGAAAAGAAAGTGAAAGTGAAGTCCCTCAGTCGTGTCCGACTCTTTGTGATCCCTTGGACTGTAGCCTACGAGACTCCTCCATCCATGGAATTTTCCAGGCAAGAGAACTGGAGTGGGTTGCCATTTCCTTCTCCAGGGGAACTTCCCGACCCAGGGATTGAACCCGTGCCTCCCGCATTGCAAGCAGATGCTTTTATCACCTGAGCCACCAGGGAAGCTATATTATATTGTCCCATTTTGATGATCAAAACAAGCCTGGAAAGGTTGAGTAGCATTAGAAGGTCTTACAACTGGAAATGACAGAGCCAGAGATGGAACTGTTCCCACTCTCCCAGCTCCTGAGACAGAGTTCTTAACCTTGACCTTAGAGAGCCTGCGGCTTTTTGTGGCCACACAGGAGCAGAAAGGTGGGAGGGGTGTGCTTCCAAAGAGGGCGGGTCCTGGTCTCAGGAAGCATTTTGGTTTCCTGTGTGACTCAGTTCACCAGCAGAAGAGCCAGGACCAAGTCTGTCCCTGGGGAGACAGCTGCACATGCTGCTGCCCTCTGGAGCACAGAGCTTCCTGTTTACCAGAAATAGTTATAAGGAGGCTCCAGCAGCCTCTGAGTTTGCTAGGGAAACCTCAAGTACCATGCCAAGGTCCGTGTGCTGCCGGAGCCCAGCCCTTGGAGTGATGCACATCTTTGCCCTTGGCTTCCCCATCTGTGAGATGGGAACTCTGAATCCCCTTTTGCATTTATAATTTCCAGCATCTGGGAACCGTGGCTCTGCTGTTTGGCTCTCCCACATAGCGCTGTGGAGATACTTTCTCAGATGGTACGTCCTTCCCAGCAGTGAGGGAGTGTGTTCCATGACAACTGAGGCCCGTGGCTGTGTCGACACCTGGCTGGAGGCCCCAGGTGTTTGAGTGACCATTGCTTTTACTTAGATAGGCTCATGTTGAGAACAGAGAACCCCATGATTAAAGCTGGTGTTTCTGTCCTTGCAGAAACTGCTAGCTACACGGCATCCTGACCTAAGGCCTCCCCTGTATTGAACTGTGTCTACCAGAGAGAGTGCTGTGGGCTTGTCTCCGAACAGGGACAAGCTGAGTTGAACAAGGCAGCCTGCCTTTGGGTGGCCCAACCCATGTCCTCTAAGGCTGTTGGGTGGGGTGTCAGCTTTTCTCAGGTTCCTAGAGGTCGATGTGCCAGGCCCTCCCCCACCCTCCCACAGGGCATATCTGAGACTCCCTTTCACACTTGCCATGCTCTGATGTGGTCCCTGCGTGTGAGAAGGTCATTGGGATGTGAGCATCAGGACCCACAGGCTTCCGTGAGCCTGTCAGAAGACCCAGCCACTTGCAGTCCCAGCCCCTCCTTCCTCTGCAGCCAGGCTACATCCCAGGACCTGAATGTGCCTCTGGGCCTGTGTTTAAGACAGACATTGATCCTGGAGAACAGAGAGGGTGAGTGGATGGTGCTGGGGTTGGAAACCACACCCCTGAGGAGTGGTTAAAGGTTAACTAGGAGGAGAGACACCACCGGAAGAAGTGTGTTTCCCGACCTCAGACATCACTACGGAGGAGGGCTGTTCCAGGGAACGTACCTGGGTGGCCACAGAGAAACAGGTTCATGTTCAAGGCAGGGGAGAATTGTCTAACAAAGACCTGTGTTTGGCGTGGAACAGGCTGCCAGGTGTGACAGTGGGTCTGTATGGGGACCCCAGGCCCATATGCTTGGGGTGCCATTCAAAAGGTCCCTGCCCGGGGCAGAGCATGGTTGAGCCAAGCTCTAGGGTCCTTCCAGCTCCAGGCGCTGGGTATTCCCTCTGAAGTGGCTTTTCTGCCCAGTAACCCGCCGGTGCTTCTGTTCCGTAGTGACCTCTTCTAGCCTGTTTCCTTTGGGCCTCACTGCACCCTTTTGAGCTGCATTTGTATTCAGTCACTGTGACTATGAACTCTGCCTGCACACTCGTTTTGTGTGCCAGGCACAGCTAGCCTGAAGCTAATGCCCGGAAAAGCTTTCCGCTCCCGATGGCTTCCCCATGGAGCCACCTTGCCCAGTGGGCAAAAGTCCAGGTGACGTGGGCAGCTGATCAAGGGGACCCAGGGACAGTCTGGAAGTGGACAGGGAGGATGGAAGCCTGTTCTGGGTCCTTTGAGTGACCTTTCTCCTTTGTTAGACCTCGTAGCCCCTTGTGTGTGACTTGTTCCAACCCCAGAAACCAAAGCCTCACAGGCCAGAGCTTCATGTCATCAAATAGAGAAACTATACCCTTACTCCCTAGCCCTTATTTTTCCCCCAGTCCAACCCTGGAGCCAGATGTTGGAGATGAACAAGCCTGCAAGTTTGTCTTCACTCTTGGGAGGATCCAATTTCTATTTATTTTCTCAAAGGCTGTAAGACCGGGTATTCTGTCTCCAGTCTGCTTCCCCTTTAATGAACTGCTGCTCCCTCTTCACCATTTCAAGGTCCCAGGTCCCCCCATTCCAGGCCTGGCTGCCCGGGGCTTCCAATAACGATCCCACTGCCACCCACCCACCCTCCCCGCTCCTGCAGCTTGTACTGGGGGATCCCCTGGCCCTGCAGCCACTTTTTCTGCAATCCCCATTAGTTTTCTCGGATCCCAGTGTATAACAGGTGATTGGATGCAACATTTTTCAATTAAATTAGCCCCTTAATGCTTCCCATATTTATATGATTAAAAGAAGGTGTTTGTTGGATTCCAAAGCATATTAAATAGTTGGTGGAATAGGGAGTGACGTGAGTGAACACTTGTAGACATTGTGAGGGAGGTTTCTTGTTGCACAGCCCCGATCTTATTCATGTGTCCCCTTACGACTCATTCCTCACTGAACACAAAGTATGTGCCAGGTGCAATGCTCTTTGTTGTTTTGGGCCCCACACCCCTTTCTCTCTTCTCTCAGCTCTAGATTGCTACTGCTTTTTAAGGACAGAGCAGAGTGTTGGTAAGTTCTCTACTGAGCTTCCAACTGGTGAAGTCATCTCCAGCCCCAGCACAGAGGAGACTGTTCAGTACCCAGAAAACCAGAGGGTTTGCCTCCTGGGACCTGGACAGAGTCAGAGATTCTGGGTTTGGTGACAGGTCCCCCCAGCTCGTGTGTCTGGAGTCTGTGGATTGCTGCTTTTCACATAGCATGGTCTCCTATGCACATGTGTGCCTCACCTGGAACAGCTGGAGTAAACGTGAGTCACAGAATGCATCACCTTCTGGTGGCGGGATGCAAGCTGGTGGCCTGGAGAGGGGTGGGCCTGGGACCTTGGCTGCTTACACAGAGTGGGCTTAGGAAAAGGAGGGTGAGACATGCTGCACTGCCCAGAGGTTCTGGCTCAACACAGGTCATGGGAATGGATTATAAGACAGAATGGACAGTTTGGGACTGGACAGGTGCTGTTGGGGGACCAGGAAGGTAGGATGAAAGAGACACCTTTAAGTTTTCTAGATAAGACATTTGATGGTCCCTTTGTCAGAAATGGGGAAGAAGGTGCCTCAACTTTGGAGTAGTTGAGTTTTAGGTGATGGCAGACACATCTGGCTTTTGATGAAGACCCGGGACTAAAACTCCAGAAAGAGGTCGGTTGGGGGTGGGGGGTGGGGGTGGCGGGCACGTAATTGTGTGCTGTTCAAGCAGATGTACGGAACTTGGGTAAATCTCCCCAGAGGACAGTCTTACCTTTGACCTCATCCGGTGCCTGGAGAGGAAGTGGAATCTGCAAGCAGCGGAGGGGAATGGGGCACTGGACAGTGTAATGTCCAGGACACCAAGGGCAGGAGAGCTCGAGGGAGGCCCTGGTTGGCAGCAGAGAGGCGGGAGAACAAGATGAGAGGATCGCTGTGGGGCTGGCGACAGGACCTCAGCATGGGGTTCTCCACCTTGGCTGCACTGGAGTCTCACCTGGGAGCTGGAACCTGGCCTACAGACCACAGGAGAGCTGCTGGGCATTAGCATCATTAGAGTACCCTCAAGTGCAGCCAGGGCAGAGAACCACTGTGGGGAGCAGCTAGAACCATCTGTGAAAGAGGGAGTGGGGGCATGTGAGGAGACTGGGTTATACAGAATTGGGGAGAGAGTGGAGGCAACCTGTCTGCTAGTCTTAGAGACAGGTGATGAGAGATGCTGGGTCAAAAGCAGGGTATTTATTTTAAGTGGGTCATGAGCATATTTTTAGGCACGAGGAAGGAAGCAAAGGAAATTGACTAATGGAACAGTGCCCAGAGAGGGTGGAATTTGGGAGCTGCGTTTCCTAGGGGAGGGAGAGCACTCCTACCTTCAGGGCAGTCAGACCAGAAAAGAAAGCAGGAGGATGCCCCATTTATTTATGATGGAGAGACATCCTTGAGCTGTGGAGGCAGACTCTGAGTGCCTGGAGTAGACGAGCCCTGTTCCGTCTTCCCTGGATGCTCCTCCTGAGTGCGTGGGAACCGGGAGTTGGGAGGATAGAACAGACCTTATGTGGCTTTGATGCAGACTTGACCAAAGAGAAGGCAAGTGAACTGCAGTCTTGGCCAGATACTGGGTTTCTGACTTCTGAGTCCAGTGCATTTCCGTCCCGCCCACCCCTGACATTTTCATCTGAGGGCAGACCTCTATCATGTTGGAGGAGATTGGCTTTTAAAAATCTTGTTTTTACCCAGAGACTTGGAGAAAAGTTTAGCTAAACAAATAAATCTTTTTTTTTTCCCTCTTAAAATAGTTTTGTATAAAAAACAGAATATATTCAATTTAAAAATTTAGAAAATGCAGAGAGCCAAAAGGAGATAAACATCATATCCCTACAATCCAAAACCAAGATTGTGCATTTCTGGATTTCAGTCACAGATTTTCAGCCTCATGGAAATACCAAGGACAGTCACTGTCAGTTCTTCTCTCTTTACATCATGCAAGTACTGAACTGACTGCTCCTTGTGTGTGGATTTTGTTTTAATCCTCTCAACAGCCCTATTCTATCAATACTATTATTATCTCCATCTTATAGCTGAGAAGCTGGGACTGGAAAAGATAAAGTAACTTGCCCAAGGTCACAAAGAAAAGCTGAGGGAAGGTGCGGGCATGAACCAAGATTTGCCACTCATCCATTCATTGGAGCCCACGCACTCAGCTACTTCTGTGGACACTGCCACCAGACAAAGGAATACTCATAACTGGTGTTCCAGTGCAGTACTGACGTCAAGTCTGGTCACCTAAATTTCTGTATTTGAGTGAATTTCTGAGCAAACTAAGCCCTCTTTTTCAAAAAGAAAAACTTTATTGAGGTATAATGGATGTATGGGCTTCCCACGTGGCTCATCCACCAATGCAGAAGACGCATGAGATACGAGTTCGATCTCTGGGTCGGGAAGATCCCCTGGAGGAGGAAATGGCAACCCACTCTAGTGTTCTTGCTTGAAAAATCCCATGGACAGAGGAGCCTGGTGGGCTACAGTCCACAGGCTCAAAAGAGTTGGACACAACTGAGCTTGCACACTTAAGTTTATTATATATCCATCGGGTGTGTGCTCAGACGTGTCTGACTCTTTGCAACTTCATGGACTGTAGTCTGCCAGGCTTCTCTGTCCATGGGATTTTTCCAGGCAAGAATAATGGAGTGGGTTGCCATTTCCTCCTCCAGGGGATCTTCCTGACCCAGGGATTGAACTCATGTCTCCTGTGTCTTCTGCATTGGTAGGCGGATTCTTTACCACTGAGCCACCTGGGAAGCCCCTAGTATAATAAATTACATGTATTGAAAGTGTACAATTTGACAACTTTTGACCTTTATACGTACCCGTGAGATATATATGCACTGCAATCAAGACGACAAGCACACATCCTTCTCCCCACGACGAGTGCTTTTGCTCTTTTGTCATTTCTCCCTCCTGCATCTCCTGCCCTCTTTCCCCAGGCCCTCACTACTTTGCTTTCTATCACTACATTTGACTTTGCATTTGTTAAAACTTTATGAATCCAGTATATACTCTTTTTTTTTTGTCCTGGTTTATTTCAGAACCATTGTTTTGAGATTCATCTGTGCTGTTGAGTGTCTCTCTTCCTTCCTTTTGTTACAGAGTAGTATTCCATTGTATAGATCCACCACAGTTTGTCCACCCACCATTGATGGATATCTGGGTTGTTTGGATATTTGGTAGTTTTTGCCTATTATAAATGGAGCAGCTATAATGTAAATGTGCTCAAGTCTGTGTGGACCTATAGCCACGCTGGTGTGATCACTCACCTAGAGCCAGACATCTTGGAATGCAATGTCAAGTGGACCTTAGAAGCATCACTACGAACAAAGCTACTGGAGGTGGTGGAATTCCAGTTGAGCTATTTCAAATCCTAAAAGGTGATGCTGTGAAAGTACTGCACTCAATATGCCAGCAAATTTGGAAAACTCAGCAGTGGCCACAGGACTGGAAAAGGTCAGTTTTCATTCCAATCCCAAAGAAAGGCAATGCCAAAGAATGCTCAAACTACTGCACAATTGCACTCATCTCACACCCTAACCAAGTGATGCTCAAAATTCTCCAAGCCAGTCTTCAACAGTATGTGAACTGTGAACTTCCAGATGTTCAAACTGGATTTAGAAAAGGCAGACGAAACAGAGATCAAATATCCAACATCTGTTGGATCATTGAAAAAGCAAGAGAGTTCAAGAAAAACATCTACTTCTGCTTTATTGATTATGCCAAAGCCTTTGACTGTGTGGATCACAAAAAACTGTGGAAAATTCTTCGAGATGGGAATACCAGACCACATGACCTGCCTCCTGAGCAATCTGTATGCAGGTCAAGAAGCAACAGTTAGAACTGGACATGGAACAAGAGACTGGTTCCAAATAGGAAAAGGAGTACGTCAAGGCTGTATATTGTCACCCTGCTTATTTAACTTCTATGCAGAGTTGCTGCTGCTGCTGCTGCTGCTGCTGCTGCTAAGTCGCTTCAGTTGTGTCCGACTCTGTGCGACCCCATAGACGGCAGCCCACCAGGCTCCCCCATCCCTGGGATTCTCCAGGCAAGAACACTGGAGTGGGTTGCCATTTCCTTCTCCAATGTGTGAAAGTGAAAAGTGAAAGTGAAGTCACTCAGTCGTGTCTGACTCTTAGCGACCCCATGGGCTGCAGCCTACCAGGCTCCTCTGTCCATGGAATTTTCCAGGCAAGAGTACTGGAGTGGGGTGCCATTGCCTTCTCCATCATGACAAATAGATGGGGAAACAATGGAAACAGTGACAGACTTTATTTTTGGGGGCTCCAAAACCACTGCAGATGGTAACTACAGCCATAAAATTAAAAGACACTTGCTTCTTGGAAGGAAAGTTATGATCAACCTAGACAGCATATTGAAAAGCAGAGACATTACTTTGGCAACAAAGTTCTGTCTAGTCAAAGCTATGGTTTTTCCAGTAGTCATGTATGGATGTGAGAGTTAGACTATAAAGAAACCTGAGTGCCAAAGAACTGATGCTTTTGAATTGTGGTGTTGGAGACGACTCTTGAGAGTCCCTTAGATTGCAAGGAGATCCAACCAGTCCGTCCTAAAGGAGATCAGTCCTTAATATTCATTGGAAGGACTGATGCTGAAGCTGAAACTCCAATACTTTGGCCACCTGATACGAAGAGCTGACTCATTTGAAAAGACCCTGATGCTGGGAAAGACTGGGGGCAGGAGGAGAAGGGGACGACAGAGGATGAGATGGCTGGATGGCATCACTGACGTGAGTTTGAGTGAACTCCGGGAGTTGGTTTTGGACAGGGAGGCCTGGCGTGCTGCAGTCCATGGGGTCGCAAAGAGTCGGACACGACTGAGCAACTGAACTGACGCTTTTATTTCTCATGGGTCAGTCGTTTGGAGTGAAATGGCTGGGTCATATGGAAGATGTTTAACTGTTTAAGAAACTATCCAACTGTTTTCCAGAGTACATGTATCACTTTACATCCCTAGCAGCAGTGTATGTTGGTTACATTTTCTCCCTCAGCATTTGATATGGCCAGTCTTTTTAATATTTAGCCATTAGGTGTGTGGTAGGATATCAGTGGTTTTTATTAACAGGAGGCTTTTAAACTTCCTGGTTTGCAATTCTTCACTGTCCCTGTGGCAACTGTGGAGCCTCATACATTAGGCAGTAAAAGGAGAAGATGTAAAAGTTATTGCTAGTCTGAGAGTAATAACCATAGATCCTTTTTTAAGTCCATCATATGTACTAAATACTTGTTAACCTAGCAACCACCCTGCAAAATAGGATTATTTTCATTTTACAGATGGAGAAACTGAGGCTTAGAGAGACGACATGACTGACTTAGTGTCTCAGAAAGCAAAGACTTGAACTCAGCCTTGCCTCTGCCGACACTCTCATACACTGGCCCCCATGCCACACTCCATTTTGTATTATAGTTATTCCTTAAAAAAAATCCACTTTCCCAATACTGCTCTCTGTCCTAAATGTGGATACAAAGCTTAAGCCTTCAAAATAGTCCAGGCAGACAGTGGGAAAATTATTTCTATTGTAAATTCTCTTTGGAGTCAGCGCTTGTATAATCTCCCAGCCCCAAAGCCTGGGTGAATGAATAAGCACGTCATTCTCCACAGCCCAACCTCTTGGCCAAGTTTGTTAACATCACTTACACAGTGAGAGTCCACTTCAGAGAAGACAGAATTAATATTATTATGCTACACTACTCTTCATTTGTGGAACTATTTCTGTTTCAGATGTAATTTTCCAATTCAACAAACCTTTATCTTGGACCCAGCAGTCATTAATTGAGAGCCTACCATGCACTTTGAATTATTGCAGTTATCACACGCCCTCCTGTCTCCCTATGTGAGTGGATAGTTCAGCTTTGTGTGTAGAGGCAGATCATCTGAATCTGACTTCTGTGGTCCTTACTGGTTCAGTGACCTTGGGTTGGTTTCTTAATGTCTGAACACCAGTGTCCTCATCTGCAAGATGACAATATGTTACCTCCTTCATAAAGTTTGCAGTGAAGATGGAATGGAACAGTGGACGTGATCAATAAACTTTAATAAACTATTTTCCTTCTTACTAACATGAAAAAATGTAGAGGGTTAAATAATGTGGTCAGATCTACACAGGTAATTGCTAATGGCATAAACCTCCCATGCCCACCTTCAAGCTCCCAAGTTTCACGTTATTCTCACTGCTTGTTGTCACTCTCCTGTAGGTTTCTGCATGCCACTTGAGAAGCTGGTGTGGAATAAAGGAGGCAAATGACAGAGCCAACATTGAAGTCTTTTAAAGTTGCACTTGGATATTAAAGATAGTTTGAGGGAAAAAAGGGGAAGATTATTGCCTCTAATCTCAACCCCAGTGATATTCTGGTGTATTTTGTTTCAAACTCTTCTCTTTTTAATAGAAAGTGATGCTGGTTTCTTACTTGGTTTGTTCAGTCGCTCAGTCGTGTCCGACTCTTTACAACCCGATGAATCACAGCACGCCAGGCCTCCCTGTCCATCACCAACTCCCGGAGTTCACTCAGACTCACGTCCATCGAGTCAGTGATGCCATCCAGCCATCTCATCCTCTGTCATCCCCTTCTCCTCCTGCCCCCAATCTTTCCCAGCATCAGAGTCTTTTCCAATGAGTCAGCTCTTCGCATCAGGTGGCCAAAGTATTGGAGTTTTAGCTTCAACATCAGTCCTTCCAGTGAACACCCAGGACTGATCTCCTTTTGGATGGACTGGTTGGATCTCCTTGCAGTCCAAGGGACTCTCCAGAGTCTTCTCCAACACCACACTTCAAAAGCATCAATTCTTCGGCACTCAGCCTTCTTTATAGTCTAACTCTCACATCCATACATGACCACTGGAAAAACCATAGCCTTGACTAGACGGACCTTTGTTGGCAAAGTAATGTCTCTGCTTTTTAATATGCTGTCTAAGTTGGTCATAACTTTCCTTCCAAGCAGTAAGCGTCTTTTAATTTCATGGCTTCAGTCACCATCTGCAGTGATTTTGGAGCCCAGAAAAATAAAGTCACCCACTGTTTCTACTGTTTCCCCATCTATTTCCCATGAAGTGATGGGACCAGATGCCATGATCTTAGTTTTCTGAATGTTGAGCTTTAAGTTAAGTTTTTCACTCTCCTCTTTCACTTTCATCAAGAGGCTCTTTAGTTCTTCACTTTCTGCCATAAGGGTGGTGTCATCTGCATATCTGAGGTTATTGATAGTTCTCCTGGCAATCTTGATTCCAGCTTGTGCTTCTTCCAGCCCAGCGTTTCTCATGATGTACTCTGCCTAGAAGTTAAATAAGCAGGGTGACAGAATATAGCCTTGATGTATTCCTTTTCCTATTTATAACCAGTCTTTTGTTCCATGTCCAGTTCTAACTGTTGCTTCCTAACCTGCATACAGGTTTCTCAAGAGGCAGGTCAGGTGGTCTGATATTCTCATCTCTTGCAGAATTTTCCACAGTTTATTGTGATCCACACAGTCAAAGGCTTTGGCATAGTCAATAAAGCAGAAATAGATGTTTTTCTGGAACTCTCTTGCTTTTTCAATGATCCAGTGGATGTTGCCAAAGAAGGCAATGGCAACCCACTCCAGTACTCTTGCCTGGAAAATCCCATGGACGAAGGAGCCTGGTAGGCTGCAGCCCATGGGGTTGCGAAGAGTTGGACACATAAGCGACTTCACTTTCACTTTTCACTTTCATGCATTGGAGAAGAAAATGGCAACCCACCCCAGTGTTCTTGCCTGGAGAATCCCAGGGATGGGGGAGCCTGGTGGGCTGCCGTCTATGGAGTTGCATAGAGTCTGACACAACTGAAGCGACTTAGCAGCAGCAGCAGCAGCGGATGTTGGCAATTTGATCTCTGGTTCCTCTGCCTTTCCTGTAACCAGCTTGAACATCTGGAAGTTCACAGTTCACATATTGCTGAAGCCTGGCTTGGAGAATTTTGAGCGTTACTTTACTAGCGTGTGAGATGAGTGCGATTGTGCGGTAGTTTGCGCATTCTTTGCATTGCCTTTCTTTGGGATTGGAATGAAAACTGACCTTTTCCAGTCCTGTGACCACTGCTGAGTTTTCCAAATTTGTTGGCATATTGAGTGCAGCACTTTCATAACATCATCTTTCAGGATTTGAAATAGCTCAACTGGAATTCCATCACCTCCACTAGCTTTGTTAGTAGTGATGCTTTCTAAGGCCCACTTGACTTCACATTCCAGGATGTCTGGCTCTAGGTGAGTGATCACACCATCATGATTATCTTGGTCATGAAGATCTTTTTAGTACAGTTCTTCTGTGTATTCTTGCCACCTCTTCTTAATATCTTCTCCTTCTATTAGGTCCCTACCATTTCTGTCCTTTAGTGTGCCCATCTTTGCACGAAATGTTCCCTTGGTATCTCTAAATTCTTGAAGAGCTCTCTAGTCTTTACCATTCTGTTGTTTTCCTCTATTTTTTTGCATCACGCTGAGGAAGGCTTTCTTATCTCTTCTTGCTGTTCTTTGGAACTCTGCATTCAAATGGGTATATCTTTCCTTTTCTCCTTTGCTTTTCGCTTCCCTTTTTTTCTCAGCTATTTGTAAGGCCTCTTCAGACAGCCGGTTTGCTTTTTTGCATTTCTTTTTCTTGGAGATGGTCTTGATCCCTGTCTCCTGTACAATGTCACAAACCTCCGTCCATAGTTCATCAGGCACTCTATCAGATCTAGTCCCTTAAATCTATTTCTCACTTCCACTGTATAGTCATAAGGGATTTGATTTAGGTCATACCTGAATGGTCTAGTGGTTTTCTCCACTTTCTTCAATTTCAGTCTGAATTTGGCAATAAGGAGTTCATGATCTGAGTCACAGTCAGCTCCCAGTCTTGTTTTTGCTCACTGTATAGAGCTTCTCCATCTTTGGCTACAAGGAATCTAATCAGGCTGATTTCAGTGTCGACTATCTGGTGATGTCCACATGTAGACATGTGTTGTTGTGTTGTGTAGACATGTGTTGATGTCCACATGTAGACATGTCTTCTCTTGTGTTGTTGGAAGAGGGTGTTTGCTCTGACCAGTGCATTATCTTGGCAGAACGCCATTAGCCTTTGCCCTGCTTCATTCTGTACTCCAAGGCCAAATTTAATCACACTCTAATTACAGTACTGTATTCTTTTCCACTGTTATAAATGTTTACAATAATTTCATACTTTTTATGAACACAATTTCTAATGGCAGTGAGGAGAGATCTCAGTTGACTTAACTGTTCCCAAGTAGTAGGGTATTCACCTGTTTCCCGTTTTGTCACTATTAGTAAGAACACTGCTATGTGTGTTTCAGAATACTTCTTGCAGATAGTCTCCTGAAGGAGATAGTCATTGAGTCAAAAGATGTGTACTTCTTCAAGGGTTTTTTTCAAGTCAGGTGTACTGAGGGATAATTTACATAGAGTAAAATTCACCCTTTTATATATATAAAGTCTTAAAGCCACCCCAAGAATTAAGATATAAATGAAGAAAAAAATTGATGAAAAAAGAGATGTAGATGATTTCTTTCGCCTGAGGAAGTTTTCTGGTGGTGTCTCTTGTTGACTCCTGTCTTTGGCCTCAGCCTTTGGCCATCACTGATCTGTTTTCTATCCCTATATACTTGCCTTTCCATGAATGTCTTCTGAATGAAGTTAGGCTCAAGTTTCCCTTTGAGGGTTTTTTTTTTTAGGCTTTTTCCACTTAAATCTGGAGCTTTGGAGATTCATCTGAGTTGTGTGTATCTGCAGTTTGTCCCTTATTATTGCTGAATAGTATTCCATTTAGAGATGTATGACGGTATGTCTATGTGTTCACCACTTGATGGACATCTGGATTGTTTCTAAATTTTGGTAATCATGAATAGCTGCTATATAAATATTTGCATAGTAGTTTTTATGTGAGCAAAAGTTTTCATTTCTCTTGGATAAATACCAAAGGGTGAGATTGCTGAGTTGATAGTCAGTGTGTATTTAACTTTATAGGAATATGCCAAACTGTTTTCCAAACTTGCCAAAACATTTTGTATTCTCACTAGCAATTTATGAGAGTTCTAGTTGTTCCACCTTCTTTCCAGCACTTGGTATCTTCAGGGCTCTTTTTTTTTTGGCATAGCTATCCAGTGGCATCTCATTGCGAATTTAATGTGCACTTCCTTAATGACTAAGGATGTTGAGGATCCTTTTGTGTGCTTATTTCCATCCATATCTCTTCTTCGGTAAAATGTCTATTCAAGTTTCTATTTTTAAAAATTCAGTTGTTTGTGTTGTTACCAACCTACGAGAGTGCTTGGTACATTCTGAGTACAAGTCCTTTATCAGATTTTTATTTTTTGCCAAACATTTTCTCCCAATCATGCCTTGTCATTTCATTTTCTCAATGAGAAACCATTGAGAAAGAGAAGATGGTTTTAATTTTGGTGAAGTCTTGCTTATACCAAGATTACAAACCAAGATTATAAAGCTTTTTCTCCTTTCTTTCCTTTGGACATATTATAGTTTTAGGTCTATGGTCCTATTTGAGTTCATTTTTGTACATAGTGAGAGGTATGGGTTAAGCTTCATTTTTTTTCAAATAGATGTATAATTATTCCATTAAATTGACCACATGTGTGTGGGCCTATTTCTGGTTTCTGTTGTGTCCCACTGGTCTGAGTGTCTTTCCTTTTGTCAGCAGCACGCTGTCTCAATTACTGTAGCTTTTAGTAAGTCTTGGCCTTATTGAATGAATTCCACAACTTTGTTGTTGTTTTTCAAAATTGTTTTGAGTTTTCATTGTTGAGTTCTCATATATGCCAGTTATTAGCCCTCCTAACATATTCTCAGTCTTGCCACCAAGGGGACCCACTCCTCTCCACTTCTAATCCCTTAAATTAGATTTGTCACAATTTAGGATTTCATGGCTGTAAGGGACTTTCTAGGTTTCTTCCTCAGGGTTTTGAAAATGTGCCCGGCCTCCTCATCGTGCCTTTACTGGGCTTCCTAGTGGCTCAGATGGTTAAGAATCTGCCTGCAAGGCAGGAGACCTGGGTTCGATCTCCGGGTTGGGAAGATTCCCTAGAGAAAGGAATGGCAACCCACTCCATTATTCTTGGCTGACCATTATTCCATGGACAGAGGAGATTCTGTCCTCTGTACCTGGCCTTCTTATTGAGCCTTTAGTAGTGCCTAGGATACCTCCCCATCCCCAGCTTCTGCCTTCCCCCTCATGTCTTCTTCCAGCTTCCTGGAAGGATCCTCCTGACCTTTAGCTCAGTTTATGTTTCCTCTGCCCTGGGAAGACTTTCTCGCTTCTTCCCCCAGTTTCTGTTGAGAGTGTATTTACCTTTTTTAGCACACTTAGCCTGATATGTTGAAGTTGTATTTCTGCTTGACTGCAAGCTTTTTGAAGTCCGGAACAGATGATTTCATAGACCCAGTGCCTTCCATGGAGCCTGCTCGAGGTCAGAGGTCAGTAATTGTTGGCTGAATGTTGGGCATCTGGGAAACCGATTCCCCAGAGGTAGATTCCTTGCTCACAGCTGGTATCCTGGCTTTCAGTCCTCGCTAGCTTCCTTTCAAACCACCTTTTCTTCCTTGTATTACTCTTTTTGTGACTTATTTCCATGCTGCTTTTCGAGTGAATAAGAAAATGTCATAGCTCTTAAAGGCTGTTTTGTCCATCATTTTGGTGATAAGAAAGGATGATACCCTCATCCCCTCATCTGCCGTAAGGTGATAGCTTTTAACTTGTGAAGTCTATGAATCCGGTCTCCTATTTCAGTGTCAAGTGTTCGTGTGCAGATAAGTCCGCAGTGTTTAGACCCTTCCTGTGTTCGTCCTGCTACCATGTATTTTCTTTCACTACTGCTATGAAAGCACCCCAATCCCAGATTTTGTTGCCCTGTATCAGGATCTAGCTGCTCCTAACGGTAATGACTAGGAGTGCTTTGTGTAATGTCAGGGCCACAGTGGTTAAAGATTTAAAACAGAGTCCTTCCCTGACACTATAGCCTGTATTGAGCCATGCTACTGTCTGAAGCGTGGACATATTCCATACAGGGAAGCAGTTAAAGGGAGAAGAGAGGTTATCTGATTGACCTTAATCACTGGAGTAGTTCAATTAATGATTGAAGTGGTTTGCATCTACCAGAAAGATGGCAGATTTTACCAAATTCTCCAAAGACAGATCCATCTGTTGGTCATTTGGGTGCTCTGTTCTGAGTGATTTGTGTCTTAATTGGGGGACTGAAGTGGTCACTTACCGGTCGGTCACCTTAGACCGTGGCAGCCAGCCGAGTGTGTTGGAGTGTGGGGAAGTTGGGGTAGGCTAAAGGCTATTCTGTGCAAGGAATACTAGGGGAGACTCAAAGGGGAGGCCTCCAGGAGTGGCTATCAGGTAGAGAGTGGGAGCAGCGAGGGCAGGGTGGCCTGCAGCGAGGGGTTCCAGGCACAGGTGAACCCCGCGGTGGAGATTCACCTCTGCCCTTTGGCTTTCCCCATCAGCTGGCTCTCTGTGATCCCACAGTGCTTGTAGAGTGATCCCCCAGCTGTGCACGCAGAGGATCACCTGTGATCCGCACCACAACCCCTGGTAAGGGCCAGTGCCCCGTCTGATGCCCCAGGGCAGCCAGGAAGCCTTTAAACCCGTCAACTTCTGTGCCTCAGGAGAAGATCGGCTGGCGAAAGGATGCGCTGCACTTGCTGGTGTTCACCACGGACGACGTGCCCCACATCGCACTGGACGGAAAGCTGGGGGGCCTGGTGCAGCCGCACGATGGCCAGTGCCACCTGAACGAGGCCAACGAGTACACGGCGTCCAACCAGATGGTAAGGGCTGGACCCCCAGCACCGCCCTTGCGACCTTGCCTGTGGTCTGAGGCCTCACCCAGCCTTGACCACCTTCCTCCGGACTTCTCCTCACTGACTTCCCCATCCTTTCTTGGGACTGGGTTTCTATTCCATCTCCTCCAACTGGGCTTCCAGAACTCCTGCTCATCATTACCTTAGAGCATTTCTCAAGGATTTCTGTAGCTGGTTCAGCTTTCTGCTGTTGTGCACCCACATGAGAAATGTTTAGTTGAAGGAAGAGGTGGGTGAGACAGGATAGATGTCAAAGGGAAGAGGCGATTTTACACGAGAGAGAGGACTGTGTTCCGCAGAGGAAAAAAACTGGGACAGAAGTTATGAGGCAAGACCAGCAAAGATGAGACTTCCTGGTTTCTAGAAATGGGTTTCCTGAGGCCCTGCGTTCCATCAGTGTTGGGGCAGGTGGCAGGTGTCCTGTACTGGCTGAGAAGCCCCAGGGACTTGCCACTTTCAGTAGTCTGTCACTGTGGTTGTGCAGTTAAATAGAATTTATGCAGAATTTCAAACATATAATAGGCCAGTAAATGAACTTCTACCTACCTGTCACCCAGACCCAACAATTAAGATTTTTTTCACACTTGCTGTACAAAGTTTGTTTTTTCTTCCCAAATATCCTCTTCGTTCCCAGATGCGCTTTCCAGAGTGCATTTGGTAGAGTGGGTGACTATAGAGAAATTCTTTCTAAATCTTGCTGGACTAACCCATTTTCTCCAGTTTTAAGAGGTGGTCAAAAATAATGGAGTCCAGAGAAAGAACTCCTAACTATACTACCTGATAACTGTAGAACCTCACTGGAGTGGTTCTGGAGGAGTCCTGGACCCATTCAGTTCAGTTCAGTTCAGTCTCTCAGTCATGTCCAACTCTTTGCGACCCCATGAATCGCAGCACGCCAGGCCTCCCTGTCCATCACCAACTCCCGGAGTTCACTCAAACTCACTTCCATCGAGTCAGTGATGCCATCCAGCCATCTCATCCTCTGTCGTCCCCTTCTCCTCCTGCCCTCAATCCCTCCCAGCATCAGAGTCTTTTCCAATGAGTCAACTCTTCGCATGAGGTGGCCAAAGTACTGGAGTTTCAGCTTTAGCATCATTCCTTCCAAACTCATTATCGGCCCTTAAAATCCTTCAGGACTTTGTTAAGCTGCCTTGCAGCATCCTTCAGGGAGCATTCTCCATCCCTCCCTCCCTCCTCTGTACCCCTTCCCACACCACAGCCCAACTTGTCCAAATGTCAGCAGCCTTTTCTGCCCATTCTGAGCCGTGAGAGGACTGAGCAGAACCTGTGCAGGACATTGGCAGGCCCAGCACTGGGCATGGGAAAAGGAAAATAGGGCAAGGAGATCAGGAAGAAAGTCTTAGGGGAGAGAGGACAGATAAGCAGGTGCTGATGGCAGGATGTGGTCACTGCTGTCCTGCTGGCTTCCCCACTCTGCCGCATTCCTGCGGAAGGGATGGAAACATGGACCAAGTGTGGGAGACCTCCACTCATCACTTCTGCATTCTGGGTTGAGAGGGGCAGGAGGAGTGAGTCTGGTTTGGTGGGTTCCAGAGGGTCCTTTCCTGGAGAATCTTCCCTACATAGTTTCTCAGTAAGGAGCTGCCCAGGGGGCTTAGCTGTTAAGGGGCTGCTAGGGGAAGATGCTTATTATCTGCACAGGTGCTGAGTTACTGAGTGCATGCTAGAGCCAGGTGCTAGTGTCTCTACTTGCAAGAAATGTTACAGCCTTGACTTTTGCCTTGGCCCTAGGACTATCCATCCCTTGCCTTGCTTGGAGAGAAATTGGCAGAGAACAACATCAACCTCATCTTTGCAGTGACGAAAAACCACTATATGCTCTATAAGGTACACCTGAAAGGGAGCAAGGGAGGCTGGTGGACTGAACCTGGGGGCCCTGCTGACTCTGAGATGATTGGGAGAATGGAATGTGGGGCCATGTGAAGTGTGGGGCGGCTGCATGAGGAGTGTTAACAGCCCTGCTCTGTGTGGGCAGATATCCAAAGGAGCGTGGAGTATAGTCCTGTCTTGATCTAGTAGAAAATGATGGTATTGAGGAAGCTCTTAAGTATTCATATAGCAGAGCATACCAAGCGAGTTAAACATATGGTTTCTAATTTGATAATGAGGGAAACAGTATCAATTCCTGTTTTTCAGATGATGAAATGGAAACACCCAGGGAATAGGGAAGGAAGATATAAAAGGAAGATGTGCAGAGAGAAAACTAGGCGTACATGTAGACAGGCTGCATGCAGAGTCTGTGTGCCTTCCCGCAGAGTGTGGGAGACCAGTGGGTTAGTCTGGGGCAGGAATTTCCAAAGAAAACAGTAAGTGTCTTGAGTGCACAGAGCAGTCTGTATGAGTCTGTTACAAGACTTTCCCCAGTCATCCCACGGGCCACCGCTCTACTCTCCCCTCATGAATGTGCTTCTCCCCCACAATCATGGGCAAATCGCCTTTCACTAGAACTCTCCTGCGAGCTGCTCCCGGAGTGTTCGTGTCAGTTGGTGTGAAGCCCAGCTCACCTCTGATATCCTTTGAAATGAGAGGTCATGAGAAGTTCATCCCCACCTCCAGAACGGTCAACCCCAGTCCCCTCTCTCTGCTGCTCTTAAATATCCGCAAGAGAACCTTTGTCTGAAGGTGTGTTTCTACTGTACCTGCCTGAGATGATCATTGATAAAACGCCACTTATATCTTCTTAAGTTCTTACCTTCTTTTAGTCTGAATCAATTTTAGATGAAAACAAGAGAAAGAGATTTTTTTTTGTCTTTGTTTAGTGAAGATAGCAGGATAGGACATGGCCATTTACAGGGATCAGTTTTGGAGAGGCGGTTGCACGGGCTGTACTCCAGATGCTTCAGGAAGGAAGAGACCCACCTTGGCTTAAGCCAGCCTTGCTCAGAACCAAGTACACCTCACTCAGGGAGGAAGCATGTCCAGTCCAAGGCAGGCTGAGGGTGGTGGCTATTTCTAGATGTTTCTGTCACTTTAGTAAGTGACATACACAGGCCTTGGTACCAGTGAAAGAAGAAAGGCAGCCACGTCAAGGCAGCCTGCTTTGCCAAGGACTTCACCCAGAGATACCAGACCTCCTTGGAAGGCACCATTCCCATTCAGTTCCCTGCTAAGGAAAGAGACTGTCTTGGAGACCACTGGCAGAGTTTCCTCTTTCACTCTTCCTGGACAGGTTGAGGGCATCTTTGAACGGAAACTGGGAATACCTACGTAGTCTAGAAGAGAGGACAAGAACATTGAGAATATATTGATTCTGGTGGTGGTGGTGGTTTAATCACTAAGTCGCATCCAACTCTTGCAAACCCATGGACTGTAGCCTGCCAGGCTCTTCTGGCAGGCGAGAATCCTGCCAGAGATCAAACCTGCATCTCTTGCATTGCAGGAGGATTCTTTACCATTGAGCCACCAGGGCTCCCTATGTTGACACTAGAGGATGGAATTTCAGAAGAAGAATTTCAGAATTTCAGAAGATGGAATTTCAGAAGAATTTCATGTTTTCCAGTACATGCCAGAGAGGAGGGGTCTCCAGGAAGAAGCCTGATGTTGTACTTTAGAAACACATCTTGTCAGACCCTTCTCACTCAGACCTTGCAGAACCGAGATTCCACAGCCTACTGCAACAGCTCCATTCCCTTGTGCTTGGTGTGGCATCTCTGAGTTCTGGTGCCAGGGAGTGGCAGAAGCAGTGCGGAGGGCCCTGACCATTCTAGCTCAGTAGGGCAGTGTTCACTGTTGGACAGGATGGAAAGGCAGAGTGGGCTCATTTATTTTCTTTTGTTTTTTTCTCGCAAGAATTTTACAGCCCTGATACCTGGAACAACAGTGGAGATTTTACATGGAGACTCCAAAAATATTCTTCAACTGATTATCAATGCATACAACGTAAGTCACCGATTTCTTCTCCCACCTTCACCCCCACCCTCTCCCCTTGGGGCTCCAGGAGCTGGTGCAGACTCGGGTTGGAAGGGCGCCATTGTGCTGGGGTGCTTGGTTCCGTGTGTTGCCTCCTGCCTCTTGAGTTTAGCACCTTCCTCCTCCGTTTGGATTCGGGGTAGAGAAGGCATCCTGCCTGTGCATCGGTCCCCCCTCACCCCTGCCACACCTTGACTCACATTGTAAGCGGATCCCAGTGAAGCAGCAAATGGCTCAGTCAGTCTCTGGCTGGTGGCCCTGGGATGTGCTTGGGTTCTGACTTTGTGGTAACCCCGGTCCCCGTTAGGGCACCACGCTTGGGTGGTGGGTACTGCTCTTCATCCATCCAGGTGCCTGGGCCATCATGCCACTGTGTTCCCTGTGGCAAGAAGTGAGAAGCACGCTCACTGCTCGCCTCCCAGCAGGACTGAAATTCCCCAGGCTCCTGGAGCTCCACATTGAGCCATAGACTAAAATGGATCAGAAGAATCCAACAAGAGTCCACAATAGTTCTTTTGCCTACTTGCGTAGGCTCTAATTGTATTCAAGTCCTTTTCAAGGGAGCCTGCGGGGCTGTTAAATACTGTGTTGTTTTAGCTCCATTAGCCTGACTCTGCTGTAGTAATAAGTATGGTGCTTAAGGACATGATTTAGGGGGTCACTGCTGCATCCCAAGCCAGTCATCTGCGATTCCCAAATCTCTCTCCATCCCACCCCCTCCCCTCCATTCCTAACACCCAAAAAGTGCTCGACACAGACCTCCTCTCCTCGGGGAAATGACGAGCCCCGATTCTTGTGCTGGCACGTATGTGCCCCTCCCTGTGAAGCCTCCAGTGCCCACCCAGCCCCTCATGAGGCCTGGTGGTTCCCGAGCTGGAATTCAGAGTGCATCTGCCTATTAAAAACAAAGTTCTACATAGAGTAAGTGTAGTTTAGCTGGCTCTATTATGTAGACTAGACCCATGGGCTAACCTAGGAATACAGTCAACTGCACTGGCATCACACGGTATTAGAAAAACCGTCTTACTTTCCCATGAATGATTTACACATGCACATTTGGACCTCTGTCTTTCCAGCTGAATTTGTTTCCTACTGTGGTAGCCTTATTTGGGGTCACAGAATGCTGCTGTGCTAGACCAGGGGCTGTAGGTAATACCCTTGTTACCGAGGTCCTGGAGCATAGGGTGCCAGCCCTCTCCTGGTCCTGAAGGCGGTGAGTGGGTGGCAGTAAGGAGTTGGGGCAGGTTTTCCCGCCTGCCCGTACCTGTCCCCTGATTCTGTGCAGCTAAGGGTCCTCTTTCTCTCATACATACTCTGATCCTCATTCTTGAAACTTCCTGTTGAGAGAAACTGGATTTCCTTCTCCTTCCTAACTCACTCCTCTCACACTAACATCCTCTTTTCTGATCTCTGACCTTTAATCTTCATCATGTCCAGCACAGAGCCCAGTGAGACCAGGTCTCCAGGTTAGCTACGCTTTGTGGTTTTCAGATTCCTGCAGTGTGTGGAGGCGTAATGTAGTGAGGGAGTCTGAGCAGGGTGTGTGTGAGGGAGGGCCCAGGCCTGCCCCACATCACCTCTGTCCTAAGGGCCCCCCTCACCGTGATACCCAGGGTCTCAAGCTCTGAATATGAACAGGAGGGTCAGAACGAGAGCCAGAGGCCTGCCCTGGACTGATTGCCCCATCCTGCTGGAGTCCTAAGGCTTGAAGACCCCTGGGTTAGCAGGGGGACTGTTGCTGACCGGCTCTCAACCGTGGAATGACCACTGCTTACCTCTTGCCAGGCCAGAGCCTTTGGGGAAGAAATGGCTGAAAGGTGACTATGTCCTGAACTCCGGCATGGGGTGCAGGTTTCTCCTGGGCTTCTGGGGAGGAGCCGTCTCCCAGCACCTCCATCCTCAGTCAGCTCCTGAGTTCTGACATCCTGGGTAGCTGGCAGCCAGCTGCTCTCCCTCTGAGGCACGGTGCAATGACCTGAGCAGGACTCACGACAGATGAATTCGCTTTCTTAATGGAAACCCAGGGGCCTGGGTTAGGCAGAGTTCTGGAGGGGAGCAGGGAGCCCTCTCTGTGGCTGAGGATTCTGGAACAGGCAGAGTAGAGAGAAGATCTATTCCAGGCAGGGGCTACATTTGGAACCCGGAGTGAGCCCCCAAGGACCTCTATGGGTCCAGTACTATAGCTGCTCCCTGAGTTAGATTGGTGTGTCTGAAAGGAAACATGTCAGGAAACCAGACTCTGTGACTCCAGAGTGAGTGTGTGAAACCCGCCCTTTAAAATGGGCATTTCTGGAATACGATCCAAAGTAGCTATTCAAATTCAGTGGAAAAAGAAAACAGCTTTCTTGAGAAGTAATTAACAAACTATAATTTATAATGCACTGTACAGATTTAAAGTGCATGCTTTGATAAGTTTTTGACAGTTGTACACACCTGTAAAATCATCACCCCAGTGAACGTGTCAGTCACCCTGAAAAGTTGGGACCCTTGGTCGCTCCCTACTTCTGCTCTTTCCTTCAGTGGAAATTTTAAAGAAATACATTAACTATAGAAATGTGAAACAGCAAGGTGTTCAGAGCCAAGTCTAGCTGGTGGGAGCTGTGTTGGGGGGCACGTTGGTGTTCCGTGTTCATTAGCACCTGATTCGTTGGCTGCGGTCCTCTCTGGTAAGGACTGGCCTCGGCCGCCCACACGTCTCCTGGATTTGAGCCTGCACGGGTCCCTGTGTATGTGTGTACTTTGGCCTGTGGTGGGGGCTCTGGTTATCCTTTCACCTGCTCCTCTGCCCGGTCAGGGTCAGGGCATGGCTCTAACTGGACTGTTTGCGTTTCTCGGCGTCACCTTCCCGCCTCCGCACTTTGTGGTGGATTTCCTATGAGTCACACAGGCATGACTAAGTGTGGTGTGGACGCCTGCCTCCCCCAGTGCTGGCACACCATCTGTGGGGACATCCTGAAGGGACTGCAGCGGAACACACGTATCGGACGAGGTGGTGTGACTCGAGGCTGGGGAGGGAGTGCAGCAGGAAGGGTGTGTCTAACGTATCGTCTCGCAGAATCGAGTCTGTTTTTCTCAGCTTTCATGGTGGGACGTCTGCACCTCTGGGCTCTGATTGCTACATTTTTTCTCGCTATGCCAGATTCTTCATTGTAAGGGATCCCCGGTGTGGAGCTTTGCGCTATGGTTCTGGGTTCCCTTCCAGAGCTCGGAGGTAGGGCACTCGGTGCACGAATGTGCGTACACATGACACCAAGCATTGTGTCACATAGACAAAGGGAGGGTCGAACTCGGGGAGAAATTCTGGGGGTCCCTTTTCAGGATGAGCAAGAACAGGGTGTGCTGGACGCCACTAGAGCTGCACGTGGAGGGTGACGTCAGAGGCCTCCTCACCCAGCACATGGTTTTCTTTTCTCTGTTGCCATACGGTCTGCTCTTCCCGCTCCACAGCTGGCCTGCCTTAAAATGATAGCAGATGTCACCTAGCCTGGGTATTTAACAGCCTTTAAACTTCTTGACGTTGTCTACTCGTTCTAGGCTGTGAGGAATAAGGAATCATATTCAGAAACAAATTTGGGAGGAGTTCATTGAATTTCAGGAGTGACAAATAATGTTTTCATACATCACAACTGCATTGGCTGTGGCTTTGATTTTCTGCTGTATCCTGTACCCCAGCCACTTCTTCCTTCCTTCATTCATTCAACAAACAGAGACAGCTTAACGTGTGGCAGGCGTCATGCTACCTCCTGGGGATAAAACTGAACAGAACACAGTGCTACCCTCCAGAAACTCATAATCTTTGAGGGGAGACTGACTCAACCAGGATACGCCCTAAGCATCCACCTCCCTGAGGTCAGAGCCAGTTTCCAGTTAAGAAGTGTATAACTGCAGAGAGCACTGCAGGGGGACCCAGAAGGCCCGGTTCTGATCCTGCCTGCCCCTGCCAGCTAAGTGGGCTCAGTTCCCACTTCATAAAATGGGAAGTTTGAACTGAATAATCTCCACAGTTCCTACCCTTGCTAACATCTTAAAGCGTTTCTCATTCCAGAGACTGCATGGGGATCGAGAATAATACACACTGTGGATCTGAACACAAAGCTTAGGGGTCTTGTGGCCAGAGTAGGACATAAGATTCCGTGTCCATCTGCTACAGTTACCCATGCATCGACTAGGAGTTCAGTCCTCAGAGTCCCCTTCCTCCGCCAGATTCCCCGTTAATTCTTCCAGGCAGTAGCTTCAGGAGATCTTGATGGCAAGTACTGATGCTTCTTCCCAATGTCTTGTTTGTGAGCCATGGGGCCTTCGCATTTCATGGGACTGAGCCTAAGGAATTTAAATAGCTCCAGTCTACCTAGCCCTTTAATGATAAACTGCTTTGCCTCATCCTCACTTACTCACAATTAAAATATACAATTTTAATTTACCTCATCTTCCAAAAATTTTCTTCCGCTAAGCCTGAGCTGCCTAGCACAGCTGTTGTTAAAAATATCCATCTTTCCCTCCATCCATCCATTCAATAAAAGTTTATATTCAGTCCTAGAGAGAAATATGCTATGGTCCTTGGAATTCACAGCTCAGTGGGGAGAACAGATTTGTAAAAAAAACTGACCACATTTAGCAGGGCTTCCCTGGTGGCTCAGCAATAAAGAATCCACGTGCAATGCAGCAGATGCAGGTTCGATCCCTGGGTTGGGGAAGATTCCCTGGAGAAGGAAATGGCAAGCCACTCCAGCATTCTTGCCTGGGAAATCCCATGGACAGAGGAGGCTGACAGGCTACAGCCCATGGGGTTGCAGAGAGCAGGACATGGCTGAGCAACTGAACAGCAACAGATTGCGTTCAGCAAAGCTGTGCGTGCTGAGTGGCACTCTCGCAGTCCTCCGCCAGTGGAGGCTGGCACTACCAAGAGAAGAGGAAGTGGATTTAAGAGAGAATATTTTTAGAGTTGTAGAAGCACTTAGACAATTTGTGGCAAAGGGAGAGACTATTTTTTGCAGAGAGTGTTTTCAATAAGCTGTTAATGTGTTGGGAAAACTGCATATTTAACTAATGCAGGTTTAACACTTCATGCTCAGCAGGAAAAAAAAAAAAAAAGATAAGCAGCCCTAGGAGAGCAGGAAGCACTTCTGCCTTCCTCTGCCCAAAGCCTTGTTGCTGGAGTGCACCCAAGGAGGGAGATAGAGGCTGAAGGTCCGTCAGCTGATCTGGGGAGGGAGATCCATGTGTCTCTTGGAATGTGTGTGCAACCTGCTATTCTGAGTGTATTTAGTGTATAAAAAATCCTTATTATAAGATGTACCTTAATTACAAGTTAGTTCATTTGGCCTCTGTCTCCAAAGTATATCCTCCTTAGAGATTTTCAGTGGCGATTTTTAAAACTTGGAGACGTACAGACAATTGTGTAGACTTTTCACAAACTAAATACACCCCGAGTATTGAGCCACCCAGGCCAAAATGGAATATTACTATTATTGACTCCAGAACTCCTATGTCCTCTTCTATTACTATCCCCCAGGGGATAGTATAAATAAGCAGAATCATAGATTGTATGCTGTGCACATCTGGTTTCTTTTGGACTATGTGATATTTATGAGATTCATCTGTGTGGCAACAGGCAGTCATGTTTCATTCATTCTTGTACTGTATGGTATTCTACATGAGCACACCATAATTTGGAACAAAAATTCTGTTCTATCGATAAGCATTTGGCTAGTTCCAGTTTCTAGCTGTTACAGACAGTGTTGCTGTGAGCATTGTTGTATGTGTCTGCTGGTCAGTACACATCTCTGTTGGATATGATCCTGATGTGAATTTCTTGTCTAAGGTTGACCTAAGCATTAGTAGGTACCAACTGATGTTTTTCTTGAGGGTTGTACCAGTGCACACTCCCACCAGCAGGGTTTGAGAGCCCCAGTTGCCCCAACTCCGTTCCAACATTTGGTGTTTTTAGTCTTTTATCTTTTCTATTCTGATGGATAATTTTAACTCGATTTTGGTTTCATCTATTGTCTTGAGGACATATCCACACATAAGATGTTATGTTCTCTCAGAAAGTAGTTGAGAGCTCATGAATGTGGACCTCATCTGATGGGGGATGGATGGGATGGTGAGCAGTGGAGGGTGGGTTCCAGGAGAAAGTGCCTGCTGAGCTGATGGGAAGGGATGATAAGGAGCTGGTCAGGGGAGGAGAGAGAGGAGCAGTTGAGCAAAGGACCGTAACCCCAGGCATGTGCAAGGCCCATAGTCTAGGGAGCACCTGGCAAGATATGAAGAGCTCCATGTCTAAAGCTGAGGGTGGGGATGAGAGATGGCTCTGCAGAGATGAGCAGGGACAGTTCATCACCCTTGGAATCAGATGAGGTTATCGTGCGGCAGGTGGACCACTAGCCACTTCTCTGAGCTCCCAGAGGGAGACCTCAGGCCCAGCCTAGTACGATGGTGTGTGGGTGTGGAGAGGAGGAAAGGGATGAGGGAGGAGCAGCGAACCTAGCTCACTGGCTCTCACCTTGGCTTGAGACCCCAGAGTCAGAGGAAGCCATGTGGGCATCAGAGGACCAGTGTGGAGAGCATCTCAGCTGTAGCCTTGACTGAGTGGTTCCGGCTTCTTCTCTCTCTGTTCAGAGCATCCGGTCTAAAGTGGAGCTGTCTGTCTGGGATCAGCCTGAGGATCTTAATCTCTTCTTCACTGCTACCTGCCAGGACGGTGTATCCTACCCTGGTCAGAGGAAGTGCGAGGGCCTGAAGATCGGGGACACGGTAAGTTCTCACCTCCTCATATGCTTAGACTTGTTAACATTGGTCATTGTGCTTTGGCTTCTGATAACTTTTGTGACTTACTAGAGGCCTTTGGGAGTTTGTATTCTGTCTTCCAGCTCAGCCTTCTCTGTGCTGTGCCTTCAGGATGCAGGTGGACTTCTTAAAAACTCCAGTCGGTACACAGCCCTCAGTATATTGGCTTCCTCAAGTTGACATGGTACCTTTGGTGCCTTTAACTTATTATTATTACCTTTGTTTGACAAGGATTAAATTGGGTTGGGGGAGTGTAAGTGGAAACCTAAAAGCCCCTGCCTTCATTCCTCGTCTCCTGGAGCTTGCTCTGTGCCTTGGGTAGTCTGATCTTCACTTTCCCCTTCTATAAAATATGAAGAAAACCTTTCACCTCTTCTGATCTGATCAGATGGAATGGATAACTCTGTCACAATGGAGGGAGCATGGATTGCCTTGTCTGAATTTAAGTGGATATAATCAAACGGTGGGGAAGAAATATCGCATATGAAGATACATTCCAAGCTAAGGACTTGACGGGGGGAGGAAGATGTACAAGTGATGAGAACAGAGATGAAACACTGGCTCAGAGGCAGGCAGAGCGGTGATGGAGAGCCAGCCACACTTCTAGAGACTTCTGCCACCAGAAGCACCAGACAGACTGTGAGATGCATTCTTTGCTTTACTGTCACTGTCGATGCTCAGAAAATGGGAAGGCAGTGAGGGTAAGTTCTCCTCTGTAATGAAAGAATCTGATTGGAGCCGGAAAAATTAGAGGGATCTTAAAGATCCATGACTGTATCTTCTGGGCTTTCATAAGCACTAATGATGGCCAAGGTGGAGATTAGCAGACATATCCTGGACTCCAGGGAACTGGCTCAGAAAGACATGGGTGGGGTCACACAGTTGCTTACACTGCAGTCTGGTCTTTTGGAGTTTCCTCATGTTCTGTAATTGATTCTGTCCCTCCTTCACCTTCCCAACTGCTCTTCACCCACTTTATGACCCACAAGCATACATCTCACCCATTCTAAATCTTATAGGGGTGCCTTACCCCAGCAAAGGGACAGTTCAGAATGTGGTATGAAAGTTCAGAAAGTGAAGGACTCTAATAACCAGATAACAAATCTTTTTCTAACTCAGGTTTTTTTTCCAAGTGTCTTTTTGATCTTAAAAAAAGGAGAGGGGGAGATTGAGCTAATCAAGTTGTCAGATAGTAAATTATTAAAATTTAAAAATGCTTATTTATGGCTTTTAGCTCAGAAGATATTCATAGAATAAGGTGATGTTGCTGTAACAGACTCCTATTCCCATCTTCCTATTGACATGAATAAATTTTGGAGAGAGTGGTTTAGTCTATACAAATAAAATATAGGAGTAGAATTGATGCTAATCCCTGTCTTATTTAGTAATAAGTCAAATTTTTAATATACATGGACTATTTGGGTAGAGAAAGCCCCATCTCATTAAAGTTGTACACCCAATAAAATTTTAATACTTGTCATATTTTGTAATATATTTATGTTGTTTTGATCAGTTGCAGTGATTAGTCAAATCCATATGGTGTTTTTAAAAACATAAAAGCCTTACAGTCACCGAGTTTAAAGAGGCAATTATGAAATGTAGGAGGAGTCAGAACTAACCAGAAAAAATACATGTAAGTGGGTTCTGTAGATCTGTGGTGCAAGGGGTGTTTAGTGCAGCGTGTCAGGAAAGCCAACGAAGGATGCATGAGACACACCCAAGGAACCCTTTGCTTGGAGAAATAGGTGCCGTGAAACTGAGGAGGCGAGGATGTACAGCACACACCAGGTGCCTGGGTGTCAAGATGTCTCTTGACGGTTTCTAATGACTTCCTAATGCAAAGGTAACATAGGTTGGCAATAGCGTAGCTGGGCAGACGCATAGCTGAGTGAGTCTGCTTGCTAGGAGTGATGATGACACCAGCTGGAGGAAGGCTTGACTGAGGTTCCTACTGTCTCCTGTCTGTGTTTACTACTGGTTTGAGGTTAACTCGTGGGAGAACTGCTTATCAAAGGTGGGAAGGTCACAGAGCTGGAGAAAATAGATTACTTACAAAGCAGGAAAACCAAGATTTAAGAACATTTTTCAAAATGAAGTGGAGTTGAAATCATCAGGATTAGTATCTTGCATTTAGTTCAGAATATTAATAAAATAGAGGGAACTTGGTTTGATAGTAGCTTTTAAGTAAAGGATCTGGTAGATTCTAATTCTCAAAGGCTCCACGTGAATAACTAGTGTTGCTTTAAAAAAAATACAATGCCAACTGAGGCTGCCTTAATGGAACCCCGAGATAACGGTTTCACTTTTCTCTGTGCAGGTCAGACCGCATCTGGAGTTCTTTGTTCAGGGAAAGTTCTTTGACAATGTCAAAGCAATGTCACGATGAGGTATCTGGAAACCAGGAAGGTCAAAAGAGCTAGTTTGTTGATAATAAAGTTGAAATAGCGGATGCAAGAAACTGAAGCTAGTTTATGCTGCCATATCAAGAAAGGGAAATTTATTGTAAGAATATTGGGTTCCTGATGGTCCATGCAGGAAGGGGGCCATGCAGTTAGTCTTGGAAAGGACTGAGAAGTGACTGGACAGAGTTAGCTCCATGTTCCTCACTGGGTTCCCTGTAAGGAAGGTAGTTATTCACGTTGACAGATGAGAAAAGCTGAAGCACAGACTTCAGTCAGTTCCTCAGGTAAGCAGCCAGTAAGTAGCAGGGCAGAAGTTCAAGGCTCAGACCTTCTGGCTCTGGCACCAGTACCAGTGCTCCTCCCTACCCCCACCACCTTCCCTTGGCACTCGCTGCCCATCACTGTGTTCCATCACACCTGTCGCACCTGTCCAGAGGGCTCGCCTCAGTATGATCTCAAGGGCCAGCCTCTAGCAAGGGAGTACCTCCCCATGTGCTCTGCACACCCGCTGTGGCTCAGTGCTGCCAGGCACCCTGAGATGTGAGATCACCCACAGACGGGCAGTGGACTTGCAACACTCTCCTAACTGAGTCCCCTCACTGCTCATAGCATCCTGACCGTGGGAATAGTGACGCGAGCTACCGTTTCCTGGGAATTTATAATGCACTCCATGCTGTGCTAGGGCTTTGCTGCCGGGTCTCTGCTGCTTGCAGCACCTGGGTCAGGTGCACGTTACGTCTCCATTTTATGTGAGAAAGACTGAGACTCCGGGGTGGGGTTGTGGGGCGGCGCTGAGGGACTTGCTGGAAGTCTGACTGCTGGTGAGCACGCACTCTAGGAGACAGCTGCAGCCACTGATGCCATAGTCCAGGTTTTTCCCTTAAACCTTGTGCACTTTGGAAAGTTTCAGAGAAGCGAAAGGTGTTATCAGCACCACTTTCATGTGGTCACTCTAGTGTACAGATCTTGTTTTTGCTAGGATATGTCAGCAAGATAAGAACATTGTCCAGAAGACAGGACAGGATTCTAAGCGGCATTTTTCTCACAAACGTGAACAATGTCAGATGTATTTGGATGGTTTCAGGAGCATTTGAAGCAGAAGAAGGAAGGGTGCTTCTCCCACACTCTCCATAGCATATCTATCACAGCAGGTGAGCTGGAGCCTCCCTTGAGCTCTGAGGGGCCTTGACCCTGTTGAGACAGCGGCCCAAAGGCAGGCCTCCCATACTGGCTCCCTGTTTCCTCTCTCTGTCCAAGAGGCTACAGCCATGTGGCCCCTGGCTCTGCTGCCAGGGCTGTTAAGTTTTGTTTTCTGTGGAAGGAGACAGGCTGGCACAGAGCAGCAGCCACTCACCCATCATAACCGGACCAAGTGGTGCTGGCCAGGCCACCAGAGGTGAGCTCCTTGAGGGCCCTGGAGGCAGCAGAGGACAGAACCCAGGGCAAAATGGAAAGGTGGGGTCCTTGTTCAGAAATAACTTCAGATAGCAGAGTATTACACCTAAGCATGGGTTGTTCTGAGTGTGGGGTCCACCATGCTGGTGTGGCATGGAAACTGGGGGCCTCCCCTCAGCCCCCTTTTTGCTGATGGAGCCCCAAGGAAGAAAGGCCCCTCATCACAGGGGCCGCTATTTCAGCTGAGGCTTAGAGTTTTCCAGACATAGAAGAAGGTTTAGAGAATTGAAAGAGACACGTGTACCCCAATGTTCATCGCAGCACTGTTTATAATAGCCAGGACATGGAAGCAACCTAGATGTCCATCAGCAGATGAATGGATAAGAAAGCTGTGGTACATATACACAATGGAGTATTACTCAGCCATTAAAAAGATACATTTGAATCAGTTCTAATGAGGTGGATGAAACTGGAGCCTATTATACAGAGTGAAGTAAGCCAGAAGGAAAAACACCAATACAGTATACTAATGCATATATATGGAATTTAGAAAGATGGTAACAATAACCCTGTATACGAGACAGCAAAAGAGACACTGATGTATAGAACAGTCTTATGGACTCTGTGGGAGAGGGAGAGGGTGGGATGATTTGGGAGAATGGCATTGAAATACGTATAATATCATATATGGAATGAGTCACCAGTCCAGGTTCGATGCACGATACTGGATGCTTGGGGCTGGTGCACTGGGATGACCCAGAGGGATGGTATGGGGAGGAAGGAGGGAGGAGGGTTTAGGATGGGGAACACATGTATACCTGTGGCAGATTCATTTCGATATTTGGCAAAACCAATACAATATTGTAAAGTTTAAAAATAAAAAAAAATAAAGAAGGTTTAGGAGGCCCCATTAGTGGTGAGTCCATGAGGGTATTGCCCTTTTGCAGGTGGGAAGCAGCTGAGGGGAGTGGGCTGGGGACGGAGGGGAGAGTGGCAGGGACAGAGGCAGGATTGGGCTGACTGGTAGGGCCCACGTTCCAGTACGGTGTCTGGCTGTTATTCGGTAGGTGTTTCCTATTCCTTAGCACCACAAGTTGGGAGGGCTGTGGGCAAGTCAGAAAATGGCGAGGAGGTAGGCAGGGGCACAGGGCACAGCGGAGAGGTGCTGGGTATCAACCGGAGAAGAGGAATTAGGGAGCGCAGACGGGTTATCACTACCATCAAGTGTCTTGGGGCCTGGCCTGTGGATAAGGACATGGCCCATGGGTTGTGGGGAGCCATGAGACAACTGAGTTCAAGTGGCTTCCGTGTGGGTCTTGCCTCTGTAACCAGAATTTCCTGCAGAGGTCAGGGTGGTCAGGCAGCAGCTCCGTGGTTCCTTCCAACCAGAGGTTGTGGTTCCCTGACTGTCCTGTGTTCTCTGGGTAAGGGGTCTATTCAGAAAAGCAGGTGGTAGGGTTGTTGTTATTCAGTTGCTAAGTTGTGTCTGACTCTTTGCCACCCCATGGACTGCAGCTCACCAGGCTTCCCTGTCCTTCACTGTCTCCCGGAGTTTGCTCAAACTTATGTCCATTGAGTAGATGGTGCTGTCCAACCATCTCGTCTTCTGTTGCTACCTTCTCCTCCTGCCCCCAATCTTTCCCAGCATTGGGGTCTTTTCCAGTGAGATGGCTCTTTGCATCAGGCAGCCAAAGTATTGGAGCTTCAGCATCCGTCTTTCCAATGAATAGTCAGGGTTGATTTCCTCTAGGAGGTGTAGGGGGTAAGGGTCAAAGGTGGTCCTCAGAGAAATAATCCTTAAATGAAATCTTGAAGTCCCGAATCTAGTGATTTCCATTTTTCCTCCCAACATCAACCAAGGCTGACTGAGTGGGCCTGGCTGCTGGAAGTTGGTTTTCTCGTGAACGGGCTTTGACACATCAGTATGCAAGTGGCCTGCTGAGCGGCCAGCACTAATGCCTGGTACAAAGGACCCTGTGAGCCTGTCACAGGCTTCCCACGGCGTCCCCTCTACTGTCCCCTCCCCTGGGGCTCTCCACCTCGTGTCCCGGCCCATTGTCTCAGTGAGTTCCTAGGAGCCTTGGCATCTGCACAGCCTGGATTTGGTGGGCCTGAGTGGGGGTTGGGCAGCCCCTGGGAAAGGATGAATCAGGCCAGCAGCCCCAAGGCGGGAACCAGAAGCATCTCAATGAGGTTCAGATAACAAGGCTGGGCAGAGGAAGGGCTGCTGTGCACGTGACCATCCTCTGGAACCTGAGAGTGGAAAGCAGAGAATCTCCAGAACTGGGGGCCTTCACCGTCAGTCCACAGTGGTCACAGAAGAGGAGCCTCATTCCGGCCACCTGACAGGCTCGCTGGATTCTTTCCTGATCCTTCTGGGAAATGGATGCTGAGGGGAGGGGTGGCAGAACAGATTGACTCTCTGTTCCCAACGTGCTTTTTATAGCATTCCTGTGCCCAGCAGGACCTGAAGCTTGGCTGAAACTGAGCCATTCTCTGGTTATCAGGTGGCCAGGCAGACATTAGGCCACATGGGGCCCGACAGTGAGGGCCTTGGTTGGACCAGAGCTTGGCTGGGGAAGGCCAGCGGGACCTGCTGAGAAGCCAGGCCTTCCTGCTCCTCCAGCCGGGCAGCCTGGGCAGACAGCAGGTGAGCATTTCTGAATCCTGGGTGGTTGGCTGCCAGCACTCATTGAGGGGCTTCACCTTTCCACTTCCTCCTGGTAAGTCCCAGGAGATTTAATCCCCTCTCTTGCTACTTAATTCCATGATGCAGGCAAGTTTTCCTGGGGGAAGGTTATGCTTACAGATGGACACTACCCACAGTCTTGCAATAATTAAATGCCTTGGACTCTTGGTCCAGGCTGTTTCTTTGTAACTTTTTTCATTTCTGACCCCCAGCTGCCTTTGCAGGGAGCAGAGCTTTCCTTTACTAAGTCCAGCAAAGTTGTTCCCCTGGGAAGCACTAGGCTTCTCTCTGAGCCTCAGAAGGAGGGATGTTCACCTCCACATTCTTGGTGCCCTTGGCGCCTTGGTCAGGTGCAGCCTCCTTGTCCTTCCATTAGCACTCAGCTTACCCCTAGCCCAAGGCTGGGAGATTTAAAGAAACCTCTGGTCACCCCTTGGGGGGGTCCCCACCTATGGTCCCTGTGTGAGCTGGGCCTCTCCCTCTGAACCCAGCTCTGGACACCGGACGCCTGCCTCATTCTCTCCTTCTAGGAGGTCATGTGCCAAGGTGAGCACAGGCCTAGCTAGCCCCACCCCTCCCCAGCTGTGTGAGCATCACTAAGCCCCCTGGGCCCACCAACCAACCCCGCTTTCTCTCTGGTAAATGAGGATGCCTCCTCCTAGGGCGTGTAAATGAGATGCTCATGGAAATACCAAGCACGGTGCCTGGTACGTGTAGTACTCAGCAGCTGGTAAAAGTTAGGCAGATTGCAGTATCCTGGGTGGGTCCCCATCTTACTTCCTTACCTGGAGAGCCCCTCTGTACTTGAGGGCCTTGGAAGTTACTCTTGAATTTGCTTTCGTCAGTCTTTCCCTTTGCCCCTCCCACTGCCCACGTGGAAGTGGGGGTGGGCCAGTCCCAACTATCTGCAGCTGGCTTGGTCCTCCCAGCTTCCTGACCCTGGCTCGTGGCCATTGTCCTCAATTCACGTGTCCGACAGCATGTCCTGTGACACCCCTTTCCTGGTGCTGACTCCTGCTGTCTTGTTGCCAGCAGGACCCTCTCCAGGGCCTGGGGAGCTGGGTCTCCTGCTCAGTCTCACACTCTCCCCCTCCCACCCTGGGGGGCTCCCTGGGTGTCACGGAATCTGAGGGGAGGCCTTTTAGAATTAGTAATGGTCCCAAAGTAAAAGGGATCCATAGAACGTTAAGAAAATTATATTTTGAGAGTTTTCCGAAAATATACCTAAAGAGTACGGAGTAAAGCAGGTAATTGATGACTTTTTAAAGAAATCAGTTCTTTTCCAACCCAGATAGTAGAATTAACAACAACAGTAGCTAAAAGTGGTTCCTAACTTGTTTTGAGCTTCCAGAATGTTCTGAGGAGCCTTTTGAAAAAGAAAGACATCTGGGCCAGGCAGTGGGTCAGTTTCTGGAGTGGGTCCAGGCCTCTGTCCATTTAAGGGAGAAGGACTCAGGGTATTGTCTGGCCAGGTGTGCCAGCTACCTGTCTGGAGATTTCTGCAGTGCCACGCATGGAGGGCAGTGCTAGATGGTTCTCACCACACATCTTGAGAGGGGAAGTGGTGTCATGCTTGACTTCCTGGGAGAAACACAGCGAGCAGTGTCTTTCCTTTCCTCACATCCCAGCAGTGTGGGCAGCTAACAGGCACCTTTCTTCCATTGTGATCTGCCACCAAGGTCCACCTTCCTACCTGTTTCCATGGCAACTCATAAGCAGCTCAGGAGTTGGCAACATGCTTTGCATGCTTTGTTTAATAAGAAAAGGTCTGTCCACATGTATCCCTGGTGACTCAGATGGTAAAGAATCTGCCTGCAGTGCAGGAGACCTGATTTTGATCCCTGGGTCAGAAAGATCCCCTGGAGAAAGGAATGGCTACCCACTCCAGTATTCTTGCCTGGAGAATCCCAGTGGACAGTGGAGCCTGGTGGGCTAAGTCCATGGGGTCACAAAGAGTTGGACATGACAGAGTGACTAACCCTCTCACTTTTTCTTTCACTTCTAAATACAACCTCAGGGCCGTGGGCTGATTGTGAAAGACACGGTTGTGGGCACCACGCAGAGAGAAACTGGGATGAAGGGAGGCTCAGGTGTGTGTGTGAGGAGACAGCTAAGCTGGAAGGGACCCAGGGGTCATCTGTCCCTTCTCCAGCAGGGGAGGAGGCACCTCTTCGGGAGAGTAGGCAGCTGCCAGGGCTGCTGCGCCCCAGGGCCCTGCGTGCTCAGGTGGCATGTCTAGCTTGGCCCAGACGAGGTGCCTGGTAAATTGTTGAATATTTTGTTGACTTTCAAGATGGAGATGAGGAGAGGATAGGATAGAAGTGAAAAGAAAGGGGAGAAAGAGAACCATGTAACCTTGAGTGAATCTTTCTACCTTCCTGTGGAAGCCTTTTTCCTCCAGGGTGTGAGGATTCAAAGAGATAATGAACATTAACGAACCAAGCACGATGCCTGTCAGATGCTGGTGCCTGAACACACCCTTCCTGGGCTTGCTGACTTGGGGCCTCATCCTCCTCGGGTGGCTGGAGTGGCCTCCCTGCGTGTGGGCAGGGGCCAGATTTGATCCCAGCTCTGCACTGAGGGCCTTGGAGGAACTGTGCTCAGGCCCCTGGGTGATGGGGAGGCCAGTACAGGGAGCGGGAGGCCCAGTCACGCCACGGCCACAGCATCCCCTCTCTTTCTCCTGCCCAGGCGTCCTTTGAGGTGTCGGTGGAGGCCCGGAGCTGCCCCAGCAAGCACGTGCAGCACACGTTCACCCTGCGGCCCGTGGGCTTCCGGGACAGCCTGGAGGTGGGGGTCACCTACAACTGCAGGTGCGGCTGCAGCGCGGGGCTGGAACCCGACAGCGCCAGGTGCAGCAGCAACGGGACTTACGTCTGCGGCCTGTGTGAGTGCAACCCCGGCTACCTGGGTACCAGGTGCGAGTGCCAGGAAGGCGAGAGCCAGAGCGGGTACCAGAACCTGTGCCGGGAGGCGGAGGGTAAGCCACTGTGCAGCGGGCGCGGCCAGTGCAGCTGCAACCAGTGCTCCTGCTTCGAGAGCGAGTTTGGCAAGATCTACGGGTCCTTCTGCGAGTGCGACAACTTCTCCTGCGCCAGGAACAAAGGTGTCCTCTGCTCAGGTAGGTGCCCCCGCAAGCACTGTTGCTCTGAGCCAAAGCGTGCCTTTTACTGATTGCCATGGTTCTGCTGGGAGCAAGCGAGGGCCAGCCTTGGGGTGGCACCAGCATGTTGAATACAAAAACAAGAGACAGCGCTGCTGCGTTGTCTGAGGGACTCTCAGGGTTGGCGGGGTCTGCGGTGCGTCCTTCAGGACTCACCCACACAGCATTCCTGACTTGTAGATGATCAGCCTCTTCTTGATCGCCCTGGGGACAAGGAGCTCCCCGGAGATGGTAGTGATTATTCCTTTATTAGACATCCATTCATCACCTATGGGCTTCCCTGGGCTCAGCTGGTAAAGAATCTGCCTGCAATGTGGGAGACCTGGGTTCAATCCCTGGGTTGGGAAGATCCCCTGGAGAAGGGAACAGCTACCCACTCCAGTGTTCTGGCCTGGAGAATTCCATGAACTATACAGTCCATAAGGTCAGACACGAGTGAACAACTTTAACTTATCATCTCCTATGGCTGCTCTAACAAGTTTCCATAGACTTAGTGGCTTAAAACAACCCAAGTTTATTCCATTCCTGTTCTGGATGTCAAAAGTCTGAAGTGGGTGTTATTTGGCTAAAATCCAGGTGTCTTCAGGGCTGCATTCCTTCTCAAAGTTCTAAGGGAGAATCTGTTCCTTGGCCCTCTCCAACTTCCAGAAACCCATCTGCATTCCTTGGCTTGTAGCACCTTCTTCTGTTTTCACAGCCAGCACTGAAACATCCTCACATCTCTCTCTGACCTCTGTTTTGCTCTGATGCTCTTTGCCTCCCCCTTATAAGGAGCCCTGCAGCTGCATTGGACCCACCAGATAGTCCAGACCAGTCTCCTCATCTCAGGATCCTTGACTTAATCACATCTGCAGGGTCCCTTCTACCCTGTAAAGTAACACTGATACAAGTTCCAGGGATTAGGCTCTGCATATCTTTGAGGGCCATCCTTCTGCCTCCTACAGGTATGATTTGAAAGTTTTCTTTTATATCAAACAAAAAATTGTTTCTCAGTCACTTCCACTGGTGGGTCACATTTTAGGCTTCCCTTTTCCATATGGCAACCTGCTAAAACATCTGAGAACTTCTTTGTGTTTCTCTGTTCTCTTTTCTTTTTTAATTTTCAAAATATTACAATTTTTTGTTCTCTTTTCTTAACCCAAACTAGATACCAGGTCTCTTCCTGCTTTGAGGCTCTGTCATTTTGTTCAGCACGCTTCTCAGAATCAGGCAGGTTACTTGTCATCTGGGTAACAGGGGCTCAGCCCCAGGTTCAACTAACATTTGCTGCCTGTGACCTGAACTTTCCACTTTCATAAACACCTCCTAACAATGCTCACCTTTTCTTTTCTATTAAACAATCACATTGTACAGTTGAACTTAATTTTAACTTGACTACCAAAAGTTGAAGATTAATATTTGAATGAACTGTAGCAAAGCCAAGTTTCTATTGTGTCACATCTGAGCACTTAAGTGTTTGAATCTAAGCAAAGGACTTTACATGGATTGCAGTTAAGTGGAAGTTTGGCAGATCCCATTCTGGGAGTGGCACTCTGGTGAAACACTGTGTCCTTTAACACGTCTCTTAAAGGTCAGTCTGTCCAACACCATGCCACCTACAGATCGAGTGAACAGAACAGTTTTGGGCAAGATTATAGTTTCTTCTACTACCTCTTATTCTCTTATATGTTCTGTTGCTTCCAGGATCCCTTCTTTGTGAATGGTCTCCCAGTGGTGAAGTGTTGATTTAGAAGGAACATGGAGTGTGGCAGGGAAGATGAAGCACAAACATGTGAAGTGAATCAGATCATAGAAATCATCTGTCCCTGTGGGAGGAGTAACCCCCGTTCTGTCCACAGGAGAAACAAGTGCAGATGGTACAACAGGGGAGGATAAGCCAGTGAGGTCTCCAGGGGCAGACCACACTGTGAGACACATACATGGGCGTGGCATGCTCAAAATTGGAAATGTTCTAGAAAGTGTAGGACGTATGGTGTCGTAGAAGAGTCAGCTAACTGATAGGGTCTGGATTTGATGTGCTGAACAGGCAACAGGGATCCGCTCTTCCTGAGGGGTTGGATGGTTCCCCTGGATCAGCAGAAAAGTGCTTAGGATCAGGCAGGCCTGGGCCTGACTCCAGCACCACCATGGGCTGCTTGTGTCCCTCTGGGCACAGGACTTTAGTGAGCAGTAAGAGAACGTGTCTAAGCACCTAGCACATTGCCTTGCTGATCGCCAGCTCCTCTAAGAATCAGGGCCACACACTTCTGGGAGCTGTAGCCGCTCCCAGTGTGCGCACGGGGCCACCTTCCCCATGAGTCCTGCATGGCGGGATGGACAGACTGCCGCCACAAACACTCTAAGATACCTGACTGTGTCTGTAATTGGCTTTCAGCAGTTTTTTTTTTTTTAAACAAATTAGCAAGTATCATGGAATGCTGTCCTTTCCCCTCAAGTGCCAAAAATGCGCCGGTGGGAGACTCTCACGTTTCCCCGAGTGAGGAAACAGGAGGTTAGAGATGCTTTGGGGCTCCTGCCTGTGTGGTATGTTGAGTCACTAACTCCTCTGGGTTGCTGAGCTGGATGTCTTCTGTTCCCTCATAGGAAAATTTGAAAAATACAGGGGAGTCGATGGAAGTGTGGTCAGTCTGAGCTGTCTGTCTCCTTCTTGGTGACCAGGATTAATTTGGACCATCTGGTGAAGCAGACAAGAAACTTCTTTTACCCTCTGTGTCCTCAGTCAAGAGAATGATTCCAGCTAGCTGGAGGATTATTCTTAGGTCTAGAATATTCTGAAGGGAAAGAAAGAAGTTGTTCATCATTCCAGCATTCTTACTTTAAGAGGTCTCCCATCTAAATTTTTTTCTAAATGTATATGTGTATGCACTTTTGTATCTTGCTTTTTTTTTCCTTATATTATATCCTAAGAAGCACCTGAAGTTGAATTACTTGAACACAGCAATGATTAGAAGAACATTTGGCTGTCTTTCCACTGCATCTCCAATTAGCCACCTCCATCCCTTCACTTTCTGGCTCAGACAATAAAGAATCCCCCTGCAATTCAGGAGACGTGGGTTCAATCCCTGGGTCGGGAAGATCCCTGGAGAAGGAAATGGCAACCCAGTCCAGTATTCTTGCCTGGGAAATCCCACAGACAGAAGAGCCTAGCGGGCTACAGTTTATGGGGTTGCAAGAGTTGGACCGACTTAGCAACTAAACCACCACCCCTTCACTTTGAAAGCAATAGCTAGTTGAAGCTATCCAAGTCTTTCTGGAGACAGTAGTTTGTAGGTCAGGAGTGTGGGTGATGTGAGGTCATCCAGGAAGGATGCCCAGCTCCAGGCAGGACCCATCCGCATGCATGCAACCCTGCCTGCCCATCCATGTACCGCCCAGCTCCTCGTTGCTTGTCTCACAAGCACTCCAGCTTATTCAGGAGGCGGCAGCGGGTGGGTGAGGGGTCCACCCACAGTTCTTGTTCCCGAGGTCAGCTTGGGGCTCCCGCTCTGAAATTGAGTCCTTTGGTTTCAAGCTCTCAGATCACTGTTATGTTTGGGGTTTTGTTGGGGAGAAGTCTTATTTCTCAACAGCCGTTCTGGTCTTGAAGATGCTGACTCAGAGACTCACAAGCAGCTGACTTCAGCATTCTCTCAGCCCTTCCCCCTGCAGCCAGGCCTGTGGGGGCCGTGAGGTTGTGATCCACCTTCAGACACAGCCTGAGGCAGAGCCAGGCCAGAGCCGACGGGGACGTCCTGGAGAAGTTCTTCCACTTCTCCCAGGTCTTTTCACCTGTAAGAGGCTTCTGGTCCTTACCCCCAACCAAGACACAGGACCGAGGGTCAGGCAAGAAGTTACAGGTTTGAGACGTGTTATACGTCACAGAAGTTAGTAGTGAAGGAAACCGGACTAAGGTCTGGAAGCAATTGAACATCTTGGTTATTACTTTTGTGACACACTGTCATGGGAATGTGTGTGGATCCAGGACTGCTATTCCTCCCTCTGGTTTCTAGAGGCAAAATAACTCAGAGTGGTTCTGTCCACAGACCAATCCTGTGAGTACAGAGAGAGCCACAGGGCCATTGTGAGGGTTTCTGTTCCTTTGAGTCTCCTTAAGTGTTGACCCTTCAGAATCGCTCTGTTAATAGAACATGTGGACATGGTCTGTTTAGTTGTTTTCAGTGTAATTAGAGGTTATTGTGCAAACTTTGTTATTCTTTGCTGGTTTCTGTACCCAAACAGTGCATTTCCTGGGATTTGAGTTACTCTGCTGTGGTAAGCTGTTGAAATCATCCCAACCCTAGTGCTTTCAGCAATCTCTGTTCTTAAAATGCCTGCACTGCTGAGTCGCTCAGTAGTGTCCGACTCTTTGAGATCCCATGGACTGTAGCCCGCCAGTCCATGGGATTCTGCGGGCAAGAATACTGGAATGGGTTGCCATTCCCTCCTGCAGGGGATCTTCCCAACCCAGGGATCGAACCTAGGTCTCCCACGTTGTAGATGGATTCTTTACTGTCTGAGCCACCAGGGAAGCCTGCACTGGGATATGTGGAATAATTTACTGAAAGCTTACTTCTTGGGTTTCATATACTGAGAAAATTTATATCAAATAGGATATAGAATTTTGAACAGAATGCTTTTGGTCTTGTGATTGTGAGATCATAGAAGTATATCTAAGTATTTTACTTCATATTTTACTTCATCTAATAGGTTATTTGGGCAATTAAGGCAAGTAGAGGTCAAAGGGCAATTGCATTATTCTTCCAGACATAAAAAAATGGAGAGTTGCATCATTCTGAGTGGCCAGAACCAGTGTCCAAACAGAGATTCCTGGTCTGGGCTGATGGTTTCCAGAAGGTTTCACAAGGTTGTATTAAACCCTTCCTGTTAAAAGCACCTCTGACATTATGGCCTGCTTCTAGACTTATTGATTCTTGCCAAATGAAACACCTCCCATGGCAACAGTTATCCGGATATGTTTATAAAGTGCTTCTCCCTCTGTTTATACTATTTTCTTTAGAAATATAATTTTCACACTCAGAGTAAGTGTCCTAGTGGCCATCTCTGGAGCTGTGGTCCCAGCTCTACCTTCTGTCACTGCATTGCAATTTCAATTTCCATAAATGACTTACAGGATCTTCTGGAATGTGGCTCCATGACAGAGGCCTCAAAAAGTACCTTTTGAATGAACCCAGATTTGACGTATTTAATTTCTCAAGAAGAAAGGGGCTCTTGGTGGGATTACTACCACTGAGTGCCTCAGGTGGGAGAGCCTAGAAAATTCTTCACATCTTTTCATGTGTATTAGCCTCTATTCAGTTTCTTGATGGTTACCTGGATGCTTTTTGCAAATACAAGGAGGCACTATATATGAGTGTGAAAATTCCATCCTTATCTTGCTCAAGTTCATTTGAAAAAACAGCAAAATGTAGGGCTCAGTCAGTCATATAAGCAAATGATGTACCTTTCAGACTGGCCAGGTGAAGCAGATGAGCTGGACTGCTCAGCTCTGGAGTCATCCAGCATCTTGCAGCCTGAGGCTGGAGAAAGCTCTTTCAAAAACTGTCATGTAGAAGTATCCGATCTTAGTGCAGCTGCAGACACTGAGGTGGTGATCTCTCACTGAGGTCGTTTCGTTTTGGGTAGAGTGCTGCATTCATCCCATTGAGGAGCTCAGTGAGCATTCCTCACGTGCCAGGTTTTTACCGGGTGCCAGGGGTACAGAGTTGGAATTGCTCACAGTACTGAATTAATTTTTAAATGTTTGTTCTCACTAGAATTTTCCACTCCTCAGAAATTTTCTGGGTTAGAGGAGTGAGGATATGAACCGCTTAAGCTTCTACCTTCACCGTCCAGACTTGTGTGAGATGTTGAAAATTAAGCATGTCGGCAGGCCGTGTGGAGAACCTGCCTTGTTCCATGCTCTGGGCTCTTGTTCCAACTCTGGGAATTGAGTTTTCTTACTGCTCTTCTCACTGCTCAGTTCGGTTCAGTCGCTCAGTCATCTCCGACTCTTTGCGACCCCATGAATCGCAGCACGCCAGGCCTCCCTGTCCATCACCAACTCCCGGAGTTCACTCAAACTCATGTCCATCGAGTTGGTGATGCCATCCAGCCATCTCATCCTCTGTCGTCCCCTTCTCCTCCTGCCCCCAATCCCTCCCAGCATCAGAGTCTTTTCCAATGAGTCAGCTCTTCGCATGAGGTGGCCAAAGTACTGGAGTTTCAGCTTCAGCATCATTCCCTCCAAAGAACACCCAGGACTGATCTCCTTCAGGATGGACTGGTTGGATCTCCTTGCAGTCCAAGGGACTCTCAAGAGTCTTCTCCAACACCACAATTCAGAAGCATTAATTCTTCGGCGCTTAGCTTTCTTCACAGTCTAGCTTTCACATCCATACATGACCACTGGAAAAACCATAGCCTTGACTAGATGGACCTTTGTTGGCAAAGTAATGTCTCTGCTTTTGAATATGCTATCTAGGTTGGTCATAACTTTCCTTCCAGGGAGTAAGCGTCTTTTAATTTCATGGCTGCAGTCACCATCTGCAGTGATTTTGGAGCCCAAAAAAATAAAGTCTGACACTGTTTCCACTGTTTCTCCATCTATTTCCCATGAAGTGATGGGACCAGATGCCATGATCTTTGTTTTCTGAATGTTGAGCTTTAAGCCAACTTTTTTACTCTCCACTTTCACTTTCGTCAAGAGGCTTTTTAGTTCCTCTGCACTTTCTGCCATAAGGGTGGTGTCATCTGCATATCTGAGGTTATTGATATTTCTCCCAGCAATCTTGATTGCAGCGTGTGCTTTATCCAGCCCAGCGTTTCTCATGATGTACTCTGCATAGAAGTTAAATAAGCAAGGTGACAATATACACCCTTGACGGACTCCTTTTCCTATTTGGAACCAGTCTGTTGTTCCATGTCCAGTTCTAACTGTTGCTTCCTGACCTGCATACAGGTTTCTCACTGCTCAGATCCCAGAAATATCTGAAGCAGCAATTTACCAGTGACTGTGAAAACTGGAGTAATCTGGACATTGGACCTCACCTTACTACCCTTGTCTCTCTACTTAGAAAGGGAAGTGTGCAGACAGGGGAGCCTGTGATGTGGACTCTGCACATGCTTTTGAACTTCAGGCCTAATCCAAGGTCATGGAATTTGGCTTGTGAAGGAAATAATGAAACTTTAAAAACAAAGGAAAAGCCTAAGAAAACCATGAAAATGCCAAAGATAAAATCTTAATCATGTATAGAATTGGGTGGCATTAACTTTTTGATATTATGGAATAACACATTAGGAAATTTTCTGTTCTTAGTTAAGTTGAAAACAATGAGAGACCTCTGGTGACTAAAATAGTTATTCTTAGAGCTACTTTGGTTTCCTTTCTTCAGTGTTGAGCTGTCACTTTTGAGTTTAGTCTTGATTTTGGAAACTGTTATATAACTGATGGTAAGTCTCTGCTGCTCAGTGCTTTGGGTGGGGTGTGGCAGGATTGGATGGAGCCCTGTTTTCCTTTGGGGTAAGTGTTCTTAACTGTCAAACACTGACCTAAGAACTCCACCCAGATCCAGACTCTCCCTGCTGTCTGGAAGTTGCTTTAAGTGAGTTCAGCCTCCTGAAATTTTGTGTCTTGTTAATGAAAGGTCGACCGGGGTCTGTTAGTCTGACTTCCATCAAAGCCATTCGACTGACACTGTGTTGCGGTGAAGGAAAGCACAGTGTTTATTGCAGGTGCCAGGCAAGGAGACTAGACAGCTCATGCTGGAAAGACCCTTAACTCCCCAAGGACCATCACAGAAGAGTTTTTAAAGGCCACATTAGGGGTGATGGTTGCAGGGAGCCTGACCAGCTTGTGAACCTTCTTCTGATTAGGTTATGGTGAAGTAGTAGCATGAATTTTTTTTTGAATTTCAACTGGTCTGGCGTCTACCATCATCATGCAGTCAATTTTCTCTACTTGGTGGGGCCTTTAGTTTCTGCAAAACAGCTCAGGGATATGACTCAGGATGTCAGTAGCCCTTGAGGAGGAGCTAAGGGTCCTTGACTTGGTTTTATGCCTAAGCTGTTATTTTGCTTTTCTTGACTGCATTTTTTTGTTTCTGCATTTTCTCACTTCTCTGATTAAATTTCCTCTTTGGAACTTGGGGGAGGCCTCGGAGGAGGCTAAAGCTTTTCTACAAACAAGAGTCAGAGGACACAGGGCAGGAGGAAGGTCTATCCCTGGAAGGCCCCTCGGACTTGTTGTCTTCTGGACATCTTCCTGAGCCCTTGCCTATTGCCCTCTGACCCAGCAGACGGGACCTCCTATCACCCCAGTCCACAAACCCCAGCCCCAAAGTCTTGATCAGGTGACCCATCATCCTTAAGCTAAAGGAATATACTTCTCAGGTTGCTATTTTATGTTGTTTGACATTGCAGTATTGGCCTTTAGGCAAACATTGTAACAATGCAAGGAGAATCTACTTTAACACACTTTTTAGTATCTTGAGGTGTCTTTCCTTGGAAACACACTGAGGCTAATTTGTACTCTCCATAAGCAAGCATGAAATAGTAGGATTATTTGCATCTCCTGCGTTTCCTGCCACCACCAGACACACACACACACACACACACACACACACACAGCTGCCTATTACCTGCACTGACCGTTTGCATTGTGGGAAACTGAGGCCCAGAACCTGGACTAAATCACTTTATGATTCTTGGTTATAGATTCAGACTTGGGGAACCTTGCAAGTAAATAGTTAACCTTGTTTCTACTGAATTTTGCTCATTTTGACTAGCTTGAGACCCTTCCCAAATCTATTACCAGTTCAGCCCTTCCTGCCACCACTCAAGCATGTAGCCCACAATTTTCCAAGTCTTCCCTAATAAGTACGCTTTATTTTGGTCAAAATTTTAGGAAACATTTAGTCTCTGTTTTGCTCAGTGAGTTTTCTCTGGGTTGCATAAGGAGAGCACACACCAGGCTAAAGGACACTCATGGACCAGGAGGCCAGCCGAGGCGCCCGGTTTTATGACTGTTACTCGAGAGGCACAGACCATTCCCCTTAGTAGCCATTGAGTGTCTGGCTATTGTTATTGATTAGACTGGACCCACTTTTCCTTAAATGAGCCTTTGTTAGCCTGTTTTAATTTATAAAATGCTCTTGATGTGAATGATCTCATTTGGTTGTTTTCCTCTACCGGGAGTTGGAGGTGGCTGTTACTGATCAGGCCTGTGGGGGAGACTGTGGCCGAGAAGATTGGCATGTTGGCCATGCTCCCCACTGGTGGTGGTTGGCCCAGAGCCTTGACCTAAGAAAAGCCCACCTACCCTAACCCTCAGGGGATTCTCTTCTCTTGGCAGCTGCTTCCTGCCATCTTGTGGCTTGGCTGGGCTTCTGGCAGCCAGGCTTCAGCGTGGCCCACTCTTGTCACATGCCACACCGACTCTGTCTATCAAGAGTGCTACTCCAGGCTCTGAACAGTGGCCAGCTGAGGATGGAATATGGCACCTGTTCACCAGCCACAACAACATGACAGCTTTCCAGGTTGAAAATAGTCACCCTCTCATCCTGTCGCAGTGACCAGAGGAAAGGGGAGAGAATTCACGTCTCCCCAGATGCGGTTGGCATTTCCCCACAGTGCCTGCCAGGCAGATCGGGCAGATTAAGCCAAACTTGAGAAGTTGATCTGGGGCACCTCTGTTTCTCTTGGCCTCAGGCCTTCTGTTTTTCTTTCTGAGTCAGCATTCTTGGGGGCCTGTGAGGACTCTGGTTCATTGCATTCAGCTGATTACATACTCCTTTGAAACTGGAAAGGTGAGTTCATTAAGGAACTCGGGATTTTCCATCTTCTCTCCATGGCCTGAATCTCCCTGTAATCGATAGAGTTGGGTCAGACACCAAGGCCTTTCCTTGGTGCCCTCGTGTGAAATGCAGCAGTAATAAGAGGGACTTGGCAGCTGGGCACCAGCATGGAGAAGTCAGGTGCTAGGACCAGAAAGGCAACGATGTCCTTTGAGAGGGCTCTGCTGCCTTTGACAGTGGAGTCTTGACTTTCTAGCCAGTGAAAGTGAAAGTCGCTCAGTCATGTCTGACTCTCCGCAACCCTGTGGACTATACAGTCCATGGACTTCTCCAGGCCAGAATACTGCAGTGGGTAGCCTTTCCCTTCTCCAGGGGATCTTCCTAACCCAGGGATCAAACCCAGGTCTCCCACATTGTGAGCATGTTCTTTACCTGCTGAGCAACAAGAGGAGCCCAAGAATACTGGAGTAGGTAGCCTGTCCCTTCTCCAGAGGATCTTCCTGAGCCAGGAATCAAACCGGGGTCTCCTGCATCGCAGGCAGATTCTTTACCAATTGAGCTATCAGGGAAGCCCTGTCCAGCCTGAGCTATCCTCTTTAAGTAATCTTGAGGTTTGGGAAAGTTTAGCTTAAAGCAGCAGTGCCTTGTTTGCTTAGTAGTGGTTGCATTTCACCGCTCATATGCAGAATGCAGCATGCAGTCCAGCAGATGTGGGCAAAGGGTGAGGGGCTTATCAGGGCCTCGCCTATTGGGAAGCAGCGTCAGCTGAGCTTGTCAGGGCTGGTTCATTGACACTAAGCCAAGGACAGAGGAGCAGCCGATCCCAGGACTGAGGATGCATCATTGTTCACATCTCCGAAGAGCCTTTTGCTGGAGAAATCTGAACAATGTGCAGTCACGGTAGTGAGTGCAAAGCCTGTGACTTCTGCTTGACCACGGCCATGTGTTGCCACAGGAAAGAGTTTCTCATTTTTATTTCTCGTGTCATCCTGCAGTCTCTGTTTTTCTTGGGCATTTGTTGAGAATTTGAAATATTTTGAGAGTGATGTTTAAACATCAGTAATACTCCTTTTCCTTTTCTAATTTCCAGTATCAGATATCTTCTCCAGGGTTTCAGGCTTGTCCTGATGGCGTTCACAGCCTCCAAGAGCCAACAACATATTCTGAGCATCTACTGTGTACCTGACACCATGCTAGGCATTGGGCAAGCAAAAATAAAACACCGCCTTTGATTTTGTATGGGTTTGCAGGCTAATGAGATGCGTCACATGGGGAAACAAATGTATCTGTGTGATAAGTGATGTGTACTATACTCTCCCTGTTAACTATTCTAGTTGACTTAAGAACATGCTCAGGACTCTAAAGAAAAAAAAAAATAGAGAAAGAGAAACCCTTAACCCCTGATCCCCCTCACTGTGAGCTCCTCTCCTCCATTCTCACAGCCGTATTCCTCAGAACATTCGTCTGCATCCACCGACTACATGAACTACCTCCCAGGCAGCCCTCACCTCAGTCCAGTTCAGATTCAGCCCCACGATTCCGCCAGAGCAGGTCTTCCAGGCCCCATATGGCTGTGTCCTGCTATGTCTAAGGCTTATCAGCCCTCGTCTTGACCTGAGTGTTGAATAGCAGCTGAACCTCTTTCAGTGCTGGGATTGTCTGCGGCACGGCTTAGCCATCTGCTCCTCTAGAGTGTCCCTTGGGCATTTCGCTGTGCCCACACCTTCAGTCACCCTTAAGTTGCTCGGTTGCTCAGACCTGCTTCCAAGCTCCCTTCAGCTTTGTATGTCTTAAATGCACCTCAATCTCAGGACGTTTCAGACTGATTTTATGATCTTCCTCCCAGCCGTGGTTCTCTCCTGATTTTCCTTATCTCCCCCTTTCATCCACCTGTACAAGCCAGAAACCTGGAAATCATCCTTTTTGCTACCATCTCCTCAACTCCTGCATTCCTTCTACTATCAAGTCTTGTGCACTCCCCTCTTCTGTCTGAAATCCGTCTTCTCCCCATCTGTGCTGCCACTGTCCTAGTTTTTCTACTCCTGATACTGCGGCCAAAGTAGTTGTTTAAAAACAAATATATGCTCCAGACATATAAAAAAACAAATATATACTGCAGCCAAAGTAATTGTTTCAAAACAAAGATACGCTAAAGTTCAGCATGTTTCAGAAGCTTGGAGTGGTTTGGAATGGCCAGAACTTGGGGTGCCTGGGGGCACAGGGGCAGCTGAACAGACTCGAGAGGTAGGCCTCAAACAGCCCCGTGTGTTGGGGACGACAGTTTAAATGTGGAAGCTGTGCTTTTGGTGGTGAGGAGCTGTTGAGTTTTAAGCGAAAGGGTGTCATGACATAGTTGACAATTTAGGGAAGTGATGGAGGAGGCCACGTGGACACTGACCTGGGGAAAGGGCAGACTGTAGTGTGAGGACTCAACCAGGAGAGCGCTGCAGTGTCCAGCTGAGGCACTCAGCCTCCCTCTCGAGAAGGGAGTTTATTGTCCAGCCATCTGGGGGCTATGGGATAAATTCACGCTCCTCAGTCTAGCCCTCAGGCCCTCCTTCCTCCACAGTCGGCATCCCGCCCTCTTTCCCTTCCTTCCCTTCTGTTGGTTTCTATACACACTTGCCTGCAAACATGTACGCCTACAAACACACATGCAGACAAACAGACCCATGTCTAGCCCCTGGGTGGCCATTCTCATCCACCTCTCCTTTTCAAATACTTCCCTCCAGGCTGCCCACTCTCTCTATTCATCCTCACAAAGGAATGCATCCCATTTTTTGCACCCCAAATGCCTTCTGTCCTCTACTATTCCAAAACCTGTAGCTTAGCCTAGAGCCTGTCCCAGTCTCTCTCCCCTCTGACCTGGAATAGCAAGTGCCAGTGTGGAGGACGGGAGAGCCCACCTAGTTACCGCCCTTACTGTTCACACAGGAAACGGAGGCCAAGACGGATTTAATGATCAGTGATTAAAAGGACCAGCCTTGGGCATGGGTCTGTTGCACATTTTTAAGCTACAAAATACCCTGGGTCACCTTGAACATTTATCCTGTGTGTTGTTTTGTTATGACTAAGTCACGACTAAGTCACGACTGGGCTGGAGAGGCAGTACATGTAGTGGTTAAGGCTCCAGAGTTAAACAAATGCGGTTCCAATCCCAGCCCTGACTCCTACCTGCTTTGTGACTTTGGATAAATTACGTGGCTTCTCTAAGCCTCATTTTCCATACTTGCAAAAATTAGGGTAATAATTATATCAGCACATAGGGCGATTGGGACTATTAATGAGAACATTCAGATTAAGTGCTTAGAACAATGCCCGTCCTGTTGTAAGTACCCCAAAAAGTTTCTCTATTAAGAGATTTTAATGACTTGATGTCTCAGTGAAATTAGAAATTCCTTAAAGTCAGTACCTGATACAGTTCCTGTAGTGCACATTAACAGAGAATTCCCCCAGTCCTGTGAGATAGACAAGCCACTGCGCCTTTTTTATTGATGAAGAAGCTGGACCGCTGCCAGAGCCAGCAGGTGGCTGGGAGAGATTGCACGGTAGGTAGCTCCGTCCAGAAGAGGTGCCCCCAGCTGAGGGGTTCCAAGTCGAGTGGCAGGGTAGGGCCGAGTGGGTCTGAGGAGAGTCTCTGTAGAGCTGGTGTCCAGGTTGGCGTGGAGCAAGGAGCGCTGTGCTGTCTTTGGGAGGGGCAGCCCTTAGTTGGCAAGTTCTCCAGTCAGTAACTCATCCTTGGCAAGAGCAGGCTGTGTTTACAGGCTCAGGAAGCCCGTGGTGAGAAGGACACAACCCTTCAAGAGCAACTTCTCTCCTGCCCCTGGAGATTTATTTAGTTTCCGCTGAGGCGTCCGGAGCCGGGCCGAGATCGCTCTCACAGGAACTGAGAAGATGTCCTGTGCATTTCCCTGTTCTCTGTTTTTTCCAGCACCAAAAGCCAGTGCATGGAAGGGAACACTGAGACAGGGAGGGGCCCTTCCCATGGGGACCAGACTCACGACACGAGAACACTCGGCTGTTATGTAATCCTAACCTGCTCCTGGGCCAGGCGCCAGGAAGAGTGCCTCTCAGGAGGGTTTTCCCCTTCCCAGCCCCGGACACAGACACGGACCCTTTAGAAGCCTGTGTGTGTGTTTGGCCACAAGGAGGGCAGCCCAGATCCGGCTGTGGTTCACCATGGAGACTGTGTGAGTGCCAGGATGTCTGTGACCATGCCCTTCTGTCTGCTGTTGTGTCCACAGGCTCAGAGAGCGGCTCTGAACACTGGCTGATGCTAAGGAGGGCAGGGCTGTGCACTGTCTCTGCCTCAGCAGTGGCTTGGGATCCCCGAGTCACACAGACACCGGGGGACTGGAGGCACACAAAGCTCTGAGTTGGTTTTCCTGCTTTTTTTAAAGACGGCTGTTAGAGAGTTCTAGAGGCTGTGCCCCGGGTGTCACCCAGAGGTGTCCACACCGCAGACAAGGCCTGACTTCTGTGGCAGGGAAATCACCCAGATGAACAGAGGTTTTCCAGCCCACATCCCTTCTTTTTCTTTTCTCTCTTAACCACATCCTGTTTACATGCTGCCCGTCCTGGGAAGAGTGGGAGAGAGAGGAGGAGGAGATGACGGGCAGACAGAGGGCTGTGGGAGAAGTGTTGGGGGCTGTGAGGGAGGCAGAAGCTGGAGTATATACTTGCATGAGAGAGGGATGCTGCCAGTGGGAGAGGAAGAGACGGGAGTGAGGGACGCACCCTTCCAGTCCAGGGAGCTACGCGCAGCCCTCCACTCCTCAGCCTGGAGAGGAAGGGCCGCAAGCTGATCAGTGACGGAAGCGAAGTGCGTTCCCAAGCTGGATGGAAACTATTTTTGGACCAGCTGTGGAGAGAGATGATTTGTACCTGAAGCATCTGACGTTTGTGGTGACCCTTGTTCCTGGGCTGGGCCAAGATGGGGAGAAGACACCCACTTCTGTTTCTGCCCCGTCCCAGGCTGGCTCGCTCCTTCTTCCAGCCCCAGGGCTCTCACTCAAGTTCCCTGAGGTCACCCCAGGGCCCTCTTGGGTCTCTGCAGACCATCGTCCAGCTGGGAGCCGAGGGCCACATATGCTCTGCCTCAGACGTCCTGCTCTCCCTGCTGAGGCTGGAACCCTGCCCCCCACACTCCCCTCCTCCAACACACACACAGAACAGGGCCTCCGGCACCACTGGGTGTCAGCCTCCACAGCAAAGCTCTGGGGTCCAGCGAGCGGTCCAACCAAACCCTGAGTGTTCTCTCTTTGGGCTGGATGTGGATTAAGTCACTTTCCGGGAGCTTGTAACTCTGGAAGTCTGTTTTTTTTTTTTTTTTCTTGGCTGTACCATGCAGCTAACCAGATCTTAGTTCCCCAACCAGAGATTGAACCTGGGTCCCGGCGGTGAAAGCGCTGAGTCCTAACCAGTGAGCCTCCAAGGAGTTCCCTAACCTTGGAAGTCTTTGATCCAAGCTCCCAGAAAGTGTTTCCTCTCCGAACTCTGAGATCATCTGCTCCAAGCTTCCCTTCCCTCACCCTCCCTCTAATGTGACAGTGACAACGATGGAGCTAGCTAGCATTAACTCAGCACTTTTGTCCTTTAGTTGCTAAGTTGTGTCTGACACTTTTGTGACCCCCATGGACTTTAGTCCACCAGGCTCCTGTCTGTGGGATTTCCCAGGCAAGAATACTGGAGTGGGTTTCCATTTCCTTCTGCAGGGGATATGCCCAACCCAGAGATCGAACCTGAGTCTCTTGCTTGGCAGGCAGCGTCTTTACCACTGAGCCACCAGGGAAGCCCACATGTCAGACACAAGTGCTTTATACAGGTTAAGTGATTGAACTCATAACAGCAAGCCTACAAGGGAGGCATCTTTATTGGCCCTATTTTATTTTTTTAAAGAGTGTTCTAGATTTTATTTGAAGTTACAGTTTATTGAATTTTTATTTTTTGGCTATGCTGCATGGCATAAATGCAGGATCTTAGTTTTCCAACCAAGGATGGAACCCATTCCCCCTGCAGTGGAAGCACGGAGTTTTAACCACCGGACTGTCAGGGAAGCCCCTATTGGCCCTCTTTTAAAGTGAAGAAACCAACATGCAGAGGGGTTAAACATCAGTCACTTCTGGCAAATAGCAGAATCAGGAGGCGACCCAGGCTCCCTGATTTCAGAAGCCCTGTGTTAGCCACCACTCTACCGCCTCAGTTTCTGAATGTTTCCTGTATCCCTGCTCTGTTGCCCATCACCCATGTTCTGTGGTGTGTTTACTCCCCTTCACCCTTTGCCTCATGCAGGAATGTCCACCCCTCCTTTTCCTGAGGACAGGGGGCCTGGCTGTCTCCTATCTGAGTCAGTCACCCCTCGCCTGGCAGATCCTTGCTTTCCACTCCCTTGAACTCCCCCCGTTTGAAGTTGTGTCCTTCCACGGCACAGTCCCATACTTTTTCTCATCCCTGTCTTCTCATCACCCCGGAACAGTGCTGTGACCACTGTCCAGAGCACTGATCCTTGCTTGCTCCGCTCCAAGGGCAGTCCTGTGTCAGCTGCTGCACTAGGGGCTTGATTTGCAGTAACATCAGTATTTCTGAAGACACTCCCATGAGGAAGGCACTGTCCTCATGGACAGATAAGGACGTGATCATCAGTCAGGTTTAGAGATTTGCCCAAGGTAACATAGCCAGTGGTGCAGGATACACTTGAACATGGTTCACACACTTGAACAAGTATGCACAGCCCCCAGCCCTTCATGCAGCTGATCAGGGTTATCCTGAGCTCCTCCGGCCACAGCCCTCACCCCAAGCTGTTCAGTCTGCCTTCACCACCCCCCACCACTTCCTCCCCACCTCAGTCTCTTTCTGCTGTGATCTCTTTAGAGTTTGTTTTTCCCTTGATCCCTCCACTTGCCACCAGATTTTCTCTTTTCTGTATCTTTCTCTTTAATCAGAAGGATGCTTAAATATCCCCTTTTTAAAATCCCCAGCCTCCTTCCTCCCCATCTCTTCCTTTCCCTGAACAACCGGATTCCTTGTGGGAGCTGCCATGCTGTCTGTGGCCACTGCCTCACCACTTTGTCACTGGATTCCACCCTCACATCCCACTGCACTGTAGAATTTGCCCTTGTTGGCCTCTGCAGAGCACTGGTTCTGGCTGGGCTTCCTCACAGCCCCCCATCCCTCCTCTCCAGCAGCTCCTTCCTGCCGGCTTCCACGGCACCCCTGCCTCTGAATAGCCCGCATTCTACTTTATCAAGGGAGGCAGGGGGCTGCGTCTTGGCCCGTGGCCCACACAAGCACCGTTTTGCTGATGGAAAGCTGTTGAATTCTGTAGAGCTGAAATTCTGTATAAATAGACACATTTACAACTTCCTGTCCATTTAACTATCAATCATTCCAACAAAGGTACTAATAATAACTTGCACATGTAGCAATTCACAGCTTACAAAGTGCTTTCACATGCCCTTCAGTATCCCTATCTGTATGTAATGAAAATATTTTTTATGTCTGCAGAGTATTAAACAGGCATCATGAAATTCAGCACACTCTGCCAAGGTGCTGGGGAAGCATTATAAATGAGCTCTGTTATGATGAGGACTCCTTGCTTCGGCCCTCTGGGTGTTCCCGTTCCCCATGCAGCTCTCCTGGTAATAGATGGGTTATTGAGCCTGGGGACGGGACCCAAGTGGCCCTTGTCATTTTAATAACACATGGTCCTCCTAGGGCATTAGGAGAGGCCAAGGGCTGACCAGAGGATGTGGAAATCTGCATGTGTGGGTCGAGGGAAAGGCAGGTTGAGGCCCAACTGCAGGGTCTGAGATGTTTGGGTTAGGATACATTGTGACCAGATTTACATGCTTGGTGACACTCTGTAGAGGTCACGCTTTCTGGAGGAGACATGGAAGCTTAGGCTGAGATGGCGCGTGGCTGTGCCTTATTGCCAGCTCCTCTGGTTGGGAGGCCGTCCTTGGAGGACGGTGTTGAGGGTGATTCTGAGGCTAATCCCAGGCTCCCTGGCAGAGACTCCCCTGATTAGACGGTAGGATCTGCGTGGGAGTGAAGGAGGGCAAGGTGCGTGCGCCCCGCGTGCGCCCCTCTCTGCTGTAGCTTCTTTCCACTGTCTTGGGAGGCAGTGGATCACCTGACGGACAAACTGGGGCCATCCAGGGAGTCCCTGAGGACAGCCCTTAGGCGGATTCAGCCACTCCACCAAGCGTGGCTTCTCTCTAGTGTGACTTGCTGGGACTTTGCATTGGAACTGGCAACTGTTAGAAGCCGAAGAGCCCCATGGATGAGGACTTTCCAGTCCTGTGGCCTCTGTGCCTCCCACCTGCTGCCCCCACTAATGGCACAGCTCTTGTGTCCTCACTCACAGGCTCTTTGCACAGCGTTTCCTTCTCTCCATGTCCTCGCTGCTCAGGTGCTGGGGGCGCGGCTTCCAGGGATGGCTTACATCTCTGGCCATGAGTCCTGCCCCTCACCATGGAGCCACATTGGTGACCACTGACCCCTAGTATCTCCTGCCTGTGACTCCTAACTCTGCTCACACCCCAGATCCAGGACACATTCAACTGCTTTGACCTTGGGCTGGCTTTTGGAGCTCTTGGGTTCTCATGGGTCATATGTGCCTGAGGCAGCTGGGTTTACTTGCCAGTCAACAATCATGGGGGAAAGTACGAGCAGTTGGCAACTTTGCTATCTTCTCATTGAGCAGATCTTTTCACGTGAGATGCTCAGTCACAATGGGGAGCAAGTTCTTCTTTCAACACACACATACCCACACTTCACCACAAAAAATAATATACTACCTCTTCTCCAAACCACTGACAGTCTGGAATAGTTGTCAGGTTACATCTGGTTCATTGTACATTGCTGCCAAATACAGAGTAAGAGGGAAAACAACACTCATCCAGGTCAAACAAAGCAGTCCCTCTGGCTGAGTAGTGTCTTTGCTGCATGTAAATATGGCACCAGCCATGCCTCTTCTGATATTTTTGCTTTATGAGATGCTGCTATGTACAAGCCATTGGAGAGGCCAGAGCTAATGAAAAACCTACCCCTGAAGTGCACTCACTTTGAGATGCGTTTAAAAATATATGGATGGATGGAAGGAGGGAGGGATGTGTGATGGAGCAGGTAACACGCTGGCAGTGGGAGAGCTGGTAAACAGGCGGATGTTCACACCACAGTCTTTTCATCTTGGCTGCAGGTTTGGAATTTTCATAATAAAATGTTGGGGGGGGGGTGGTGGAAATTACCCTGACAGTGAACCATTTTAATCTAAAACAGGCTGCTGACCAATGTGGTCCCAAGGTCGAGAGTGAGGGAGCTAGCTATGTGGATTGGATCCATTTCATTTGGGAAGACTTCCCTGTGGAGGGTGGTTTCCTGCCTGCCACGGCTGTTCGAGGACTGGTGGAGAGGAGGGGTGTGCAGGCCTGCCTCCCTGGAGTGGCTGTGTGCTCTGCTCCCCCCCTAACCGTAACCCTTGAGCCAGAGGTGCTGCTCTCTCTCCTGTGGCCCACAGACCGCATGCCAGCTTCCAGGCAGTTAAACTGCATTCCGCAGCCTCCTCCTGGCTGGGCCTGGCTTTCCTCACCTCTCCCAGAGGGCTGCCATATGCCTCGACGCTGCCTGTGAAGTGGGGAGGCTGTTGCCCAGCGCAGTGTCTGCCAGGGCTCTGCGTCCCTGGGCTGTGGTCCATGTGTGGGGGGTTTGGTGGGGGAGGCTTGTTGGCTCCAGATGGCCACCCTTGCGTCCCGCAGGTCCCAGGCACTATAGTGAGGACTGGGCAGAGAGGGGGACAAGAAGGAAGTAGGGGTGAAGCGGCGCTCTGAAGTTAGGTCCTGACCTGAACTGTGGATCACACTCGCTGGGGGCCTCACAGAAGGTGCTGAGACCCAACAATCAGGACAGCTGACTCAGGAGTGGGAGTAGAATGCAAGCCCTCCCCCGACATCTGACGCCATCCCCTGTCTGTCTGGTCTCCTGCTAGTGTGTCTGTGGGTTCTCAGTAAATACAAATTCTTGGTCCTTTTGGTATCAGTCTTAGAAGAATGGCATGAGAAAGGAAAGTATGCTACAGTAGTAGTGTAAGGAAGACTTTAAAAAACTGCCATTTGGAGCACTGCTTTCCACTGTATTAGCACAGAGAACAGGAGATCCATGAACAGTCAGACCCCCCTGGAAGCTGGCACTCCCCATGCGCCTCACTGCCCAGCAGGTGCACGCATGTGCCTGGCGCACACACAGTCCTCTGAGCCCAGCAGCCCCCCTTCCCTTGATGCCTGCAGAGCTTGGAGGGGATGCCCGGCCCCTCTTCCCTTGGAGGCTGTGGAGCAAACAGGTCCCTCCTGCACGGGGGAGCTGGGGGACCCTCAGCTGGTTCTCCTCATGATTAGGGCCTACTCTGTCTCCTGAGAGGCTACAGGTCCTCAAGTTCAGACTGTGGGTCCTTGAGCCATGCTCTGGGTTTGGGTCCTGGCGCTGTGGCCACCCTCAAGCTGCTCTGTCCTTCCGTGTGTCGTTTTCATCACTTGTGAGCAGGGGATGGTTGTAAGAGTTCCGTGAGCCCACGCTGTAAAGCCTGACACGTTCGTAGTGAGTTCAGTGTTAGCTGCTGGCGCCCTTGGCCCCTGCTCCTGAATCGTCCCGCTCTGGCCACAGCTCCGGAGTCAGCATCCCCCTGAGACTCGGGGACAGTGCCTGTGTGCGTTTCCATTGTGGCTGTGGCAGGTTACCACAAATTGGTGACTGAAGACGACTCCAGTGTGTTCTCTTACAGCTCTGGAGGTCAGAGTCTGCCATGGTTCTCCCTGGCTACAGTGTCGGTACCAGGAGGGCCACAGTCCCTGCCAAGGCTCCAGGGAGGGTCCTTCCCTCACCTTTCCCATCTTACAGAGCTGTGCTCCCTGTGTTCCTGGCTCCTTGAGGCCGCTGCCTCTGTCTTCAGAGCTGGCAGCACAGCATCTTGCTTCTCTTGGCCGTGGCCACCACCTTCTGCAGTCAGATCTCCCTTTGCCTTACTCCTACACGGAACCCTTGTGATGGCACTTAGGGTCCCAGGATAATCTGGGAGAATCTCCCCTGTCTCAAAATCCTTCACTTTACCACGTTGCAAAGTCTCCTTTGCTACAGGGGGGTCACATCCACAGGCCCTGGGGCTGTTAGTCACATAACCGGGGAGACAGGAAGAAGTCCTCTGGGGTCCTGGGTCCAGGGCACAATAGTCACATAACCGGGGAGACAGGAAGAAGTCCTCTGGGGTCCTGGGTCCAGGGCACAACTTGGCCAAGTTCTGGACCGACTTGGAGCAGCATCCAGCCCCGGCGGACGACATGCACCGCCTGGGCGCCTGGGTGTCACCTTGTGGTGGCACCAGGCCCTCTTTGTCTGCCCGGTCAGAGTCTGAGGGCACAGTCCGTGTCTCATTGTTACATTTCCAGGGCCCAGCACGTGGCAGGCACCAGCTTGGTTGTGTGTTCGTGCAAGCAGGCTGGCACTGATGTGTGGTGTGTGTCCTTCTAGGCCATGGCGAATGTCACTGCGGAGAATGCAAGTGCCACGCAGGTTATATTGGGGACAACTGTAACTGCTCGACAGACATCAGCACATGCCAGGCCAGGGATGGCCACATCTGCAGCGACCGTGGGCACTGCGTCTGCGGGCAGTGCCAGTGCACAGAGCCAGGGGCCTTTGGGGAGACATGTGAGAAGTGCCCAACCTGCCCTGATGCCTGCAGCACAAAGAGGTAAAGCCCCCACCCCAGCTTCTCCCCCAGACCATCCTGCCCTCTGGCCAGTCAGCCTCCAGGGCCACCAGGCTCTCACTCCCCATCTCCCACACCTTGCCCATGCAACCTTGTAGGGCAATGAAACTCTTACTCGCATGAACTAGAATAGGGCCTTTGAAGCTCTGGTTCCATGGAGATTTTGTAAAAACAACACAAAAGCAAAACAGAACAACAAAAAGCAAAGACTGTTATTCAAGTTTAGAAATTACCAGATTACTAGGTTAAATGAATTGATTTTGGTACCAAAATAGCATCTTCTTGAGCCCTTACTCTGTCACTGAGTATTTCAAAAGGACATTCAGCATGCATGTTTTTTCCAAATAAATTTGACCCTCCCCATTAACATCTCCCAGTGTTTCACAGGCCACCTTCCCTGTATAGAAAATACTGCTTTAAACAAAACATCATCAGAAGGTAGATTGGACAGGAGGGCACCTGACCTAGATAAGGCATGCCAGGAACAAACTGCAGTGGCTTTTGAATTTTCTGCTCCATTTGCACAGATAATGGAGCGGGTCTCCGTGCTGCTGCTGAATGCAGAGATTGTCCAGATACAGGCTCCAGGCCTCCACTGACCCAGCCACAGGGTCGCGTTCCCCAGTTGACCTCGCAGCTCTGCCTCCACATTCTGACAGAGCACGAATGAGAGGGAATGAAGGAGAGCAGGGAGTTACGGCGTCGGGAGAGCTCGAGTGACAGCTTTCCTTGATTTTGCTAGAGAAGCAGCTGCGCCATCGTCATCCTCGTGCTGAGGGGCCAGGAGGGAGGGGCACAGATAATCAGAAACAAGTAATAATACAGACGTTGTTTCCTTTTGGCTGGGAAATGCAACTGTGCAATTTTTTTTGGCAGATATCCCTTCCAAATGCCTGGCCCAGGCTCCTAATGAGAGGAGGTCATGCTCCCCGAGTGGCTGGGGCTGCCGGTCAGTCTGAACTCAGAAACGTTCTGGGTGGCAAAGCCCCTGTCTGGATGTTTGCCACAAATAATCCAGGCGTGGGTAATTGAAAGCTGGCCGCAGATGGAGAGACAAGATAGACAGGGCCAGATTTTATTTTGTGTAATTAGAGAGAAGCCAGGCAGAGTAAGGGAAAAGAAACACAGATCCACTGTAGACCTGCTAAGAGTGAAGAAACAGCAGAAATGCAAATGGAAACATCCCAGGGGAGGAGGTTAGGATCCTGGGTCTGGAGCCCAAATAGCTGTGGCCATCTGAGCCTGGACTCTCAGCCATTATCAACATGTAATGCCTGAGGGAGGCACCCTCCCCCCAGCTCCCACCAGCACAACCCTTTGGAGTCTGTGCTCCCAGACCTTGGGGCATGTGAGGCTGTTGGGAGGTGGGGATGAAGCCAGGACAATACACGTGGAGCAATAAAAGCTGATAAGACCTGTTTCTTTGCCTTCCTCTGGAGTAGCAGGGCAATAAAGGGTTGGCTTAGGTCAGTTAAAAGGCCGCTTGGGAAGACAGCCTTAGCTTTAAATGTTTAAAGCATTCATTTCCAAGAAGACATGGATTTTTTTTTTTTTTTTTTATCCATTAAACAACACCAAAGGAGCAAGGAGAGCAAAGAGATGCCATCAAGGAACCTCACTATTCCTTCTTACTTGTCTCTGGGCCACACTGACACTGCCTCTTTCACAGCCTACTTTAAAAAAAAAAAACAACAAAAAAAATGAAGTCCTTTTGATAGTGCCTCATTTCAGGCTGTTTTTCTATTCACCGCTTTGCTGAGAACCACCGGACTTCCAATGCCTTATGTCCTTTTTTTCCCCCTCTGGTACTTCAGAGCAGGCAATCTCCACTTTCTAGAACTAACCAAACACACACTTCACCTTGGGTGAGCTCATATTCAGCCTCAGCTGATTTCAATTAACAGACTCCCTGCGCAGAGTGTCTCAGCAGCTTGTTTGTTTAAAGGCCAGACTTATGTTAATACGTGACTATAATAAATCACAAGTTTCAACCCAGTGCGAGGAGCACGTGGGTTAAACTGATTTGCCAGTGTGGATGATGAGGGAATGTTCCCTGGAAGCAGGCCTGTCCTTTCCTGACTGCAGGGCCTGCAGGTGGAGGCCCCCGTGGTGAATCCTAGTGGAGACCAGAACCAGACACCTTTCTTTGCAGTGTGTTAATTGTGGGGAGGGGGGAGGACAGCGGCATTAGTGAGAAGGACCAGAGGAGGAGCCACCCCTTCCTGGTGCCCAGCCAAGTCTCAGTACCCGCCCACTGGGCTCTGCCTCAGGGGAAATGCAGCAATTCCGACTTGTTTAACTCCGGAATGTTTCCATGAAGTCATTCCGGGAGAGAGGAATTTGGTGGCCCATCCTGGAATGGTTGAATTCTTCAAACTATTAGAACCCTAGTAAGAAAGTCTTATCTGCTTTCTCTCCATGATCTACTCACTTGTGCAGTCCTCCTCAATGTTCAGAAAGCAGAGGAAGGACTTGGGAAGGGACTTGACGGAGTGGCGGGGGTCCTGGGTGCTAAGCCCTGCTGCCTTTGAGTCCGCATTTCCCTCGCCTGTAAAATAGAGCGACTTAATGAAACGCTCCCAGCTCCCTTCAGGCCTGGCATCTACTGCACAGGTTTTGTCCTGGAAATGTAGTAACTGGTTCCTCCATCCCAAGGAATTTAAAAATGAAAATGAGAAACCTAATGCGTGGCAGTTATATTTCCTGCCATGTTTTTCCCAGAGAGCCTTCCGGACACACAGCCCTGTTGGCCCCCATAGGCCTGTGGGGTACGGACTGCTGTCCCCTGTGTCGTTGAGGCTCTGTAAGCTTCCCCCTCACCCCTGCCACACTCTGGTGCCAGGACACAGCTGCAAGGAGGCAGTGGCCTGCCCCACATGCTTAACTCTGGAGTCCTCACCCCATTTCCTGGAGAAGCCCCTGTTTGGGGGATCTCTTTCCTCCCTGCAGGTCACTGAGCACCATAAGCTGCAAGTGGACAGTCCGCTGGCAGTTTTGTTGCAACCCACTTCTCCCTGGAGTTGAGTTCTTGCCACCCCATTTATGCACCTCCCCACAGTCCCCCAGAGGGGTTAGGGACCCTGTCTCCCCTCCACAACAATCTTAATGAACCGTTAGAGCTTGGCTCCCATGCCACGTGGGCTCTGTCTGGGAGGGAGAAGGGGAAAGGGCCGAGTCTCCAGGACAGTGGTCCTTAGCCCTCACCTTTTTGCTCAATCCCTGGAAGACCAGGCTCTAGCCCTAGAGATCCAGATTCTGTGGGTGTGGCTGGGCCCCTGCAGAGATGTCCTAAAAGCCCACCCAGAGAGGTTAATGTGCAGGAGGGCTGAGAGCCCTGCCTGCGTGATGGTCTCCTGGTGGGGATCTTGGGAGTTGGGCCACGGGGGTGTGAGAACCCCTCCTCAAGGCCAGGAATATATTTTTTTTAATCATCAGAAGCTCCCTGTGTTGGGCAGACTCCTCAGGGAGGCATTTGACACAGCGGAGTGCAGGTGGATGTGGCTCCTGGTGTCAGAATTTGAAAGGCCTCCAGCCTGCAACTTGACATGGGGACCAGACACGTCTCTAAACTCACCTAGGCTCCTCCAAGGACCTTCAGGCTTCCCTGCATGAGGGCAACGGCGGGGACAGTAGGGCTAAGCAACTGGAGATGGCAGAAGTTAAAGCTTCAGGGGCCTAAAGGAGGGCTGGGATCTGCACTCTTGGGGCATGTACTCGGTTACATGTGTGGAGCTGATCCACAGCATTTAACACCCACATTTATCGCCTCTCTTCCAAAGAGACTGTGTCGAGTGCTTGCTGCTTCACTCAGGGAGCTCAGCTGACAACCAGACCTGCCAAAACCTGTGCAAGGACGAGGTGATCACACGGGTGGACACCATCGGTGAGTATGCCTAGTGGCCTGGGCAGCTGGCCCCTTTTGGATCCTGGCAGTAGATGTAGAGACGTAGAGACTCTATCCTGTGGGGATCTTCAGGGCTGCCTGGCAGACAGGACGCTAGTTTTAGCCTTGAGTTAGGAAGTAGCCTCAGGTCCTTGGCCAGTCCTTGCTGGCTCCCCAAGAGGACTTGGGGTACCTGGGCTAGGGCACAGGTTCCAGGCTCTCCCTGTTCATCGGTGTCTATCCTGTCCCTGGGCCCAGTCCCTTCCTAGCCACATCTTCTCCCAGGCTTCCTGAGAAGTTGGGGTATTAGAATAAGTACTGTCAGCTGCCACAACAAACAGGCCCCGAACCTCAGTGACTTAACAAAACAGAAGTTGGTTTGTCACTCACTGAAAGTGAAGATGTTCCTGGTTGACAGAGCCTCCATTGGTCCTTCATGAGCCCAGATACCCTCTCAGTTTTGGTTCCACCCTCCCCCATGCCCTCAGAAGCCTCTCCACTGAGTCTACAAATGGGGAGGACAGAGGGAAGGATTGGATGGGAGGTTTACATGGGCTGGACCTGGAAGGGTACATGTAATTTCCCCCCAGAATTCAGTCACCCGGCCACATTTACTGCAGGAATGGTGGGAAATGCCATCCAGGAAATGCAGGAAGCTGGGAAACCATGTTTGGTGACCAGCTAGCCAGTCTCTGCCCCATTTGGCCTCAGCCCAGCACAGCTCTCTTGATGCTGCTGGCATCAGACAAGGCAGAGCTTGCATTCTGTCCAGGTGAACCCAGGATAGAATTCCTGCAGGTCTCTCTGCTCCCTGTTCCTGCCTCCCTGGTCTTGATTGATGCTCTGGCCAAATCATGGCAACCAAGTCATGAATGCCATCAGCGCATAGTCACTGAGCACCTACTGTGTGCCAGGGCTTGTACTGCACCTGGGAGCCAATGGGGAGCCCCCCACCCTCCCCAGCCTGGCCTCATTATGCCAGTTTTCCTGCCCTACTTCTGTCCTGTGACTTGAGACCTGGCTCGCAGCAAGTTCTGCCTGCAGACCTGGGCCATTGCCTCATGACTGGACACCCACAGAAAGACAGGGCAATGCCTCTCCTGACCCACTGACTACTCTGTTGCTCTGGAGCAAATGTTGCTGTTCATGCACAGCTGTGACCTGAATCAGCTGCTTCACAGAGAAAGTTTCTGTTCGAATTCAGCAGTTATCCTTCCTTCCCCCAGGCTCACACACACACACACACACACACACTTGCTCACACTCAGCCAGACTGGGCTTACGGTTGGGGTTTGAGAGGAAAAGCCCAGTTTCTATTCGAATTCAGCAGTTATCCTTCCTTCCTTCCTTCCCCCAGGCTTTCACACACATACACACACACACACACACACACTTGCTCACACTCAGCCAGACTGGGCTTATGGTTGGGGTTTGAGAGGAAAAGCCCAGGCCTCTGCATCTGATAACCACTCAAAACTGTCTGGTCCCAGGTAGAGCCCCCTTTGAGCCACAGGCTTCCAGAGGGTGGAGCTGGAAGGCGTTCCATGTCACAACATAACCTGCAGTTGTTACTCAGGACCTGTGGGTCATTCTCTTATCACCGGCCTCCCTCTTACTTCACACTCTTCCGGGCTTCCTTCCCCCTAAGAAATCAGTCTAACCCCGACCCAGGGAAGCCTTGGACTGTGGATAATGCCTTGGGGGTGGGGACTGGAGGGGGTGGGGAGGGTGGCGCCTTCACCTCAGGTGACAGCCATGTGGGGACAGCAGGTGTGAGGCAGTGTGAGGAAAGGAGCTTCTTCGCACGGGGAGCAAGGCAAGCAGTGTGCACCATGCTGGGGGCTGGGAGTCTCTCTCTCGCCTCATGGCCTGGCGTGCTCATTTCACGTCTCAGGACAGCACTGCCAACTCTCGTCCCCCTGCAGCTGGCTTTCGGCAGGGGGCTCGAGTGCGAGCTCTCACTCAGGCCTCCGCGGGCAGCCGGACAGCCTCTTCTTTCTCCAGTTCCATTGTCCTGCCCGCCTGGCCATAGTGCTTCCTTTCCTCCCACATCCCCACAGTGAGTGCTGCAGAGGTTCCCTCACGTGGAGGGGAGTTGGCATCCCTGGGGCAGTCTAACTCAGTGCTGGGCCTGCATTCTTGATATGAGAGACTCCCAGTCGGCCCCTCTGCACCCCTTTTCTTTGGGGGCAGGATTTGGCTCTTCACCCCATCCCTCAGTGGCTCCGCGTTACTCAGAGAGATACTTAGGACATCTCTGCTTGGTTTTCTTGCAGTGAAAGATGACCAGGAGGCTGTGCTTTGTTTCTACAAAACCGCCAAGGATTGTGTGATGATGTTCACCTACTCAGAGCTCCCCAGTGGCAAGTCCAACCTCACGGTCCTCAGGGAGCCAGGTGGGTGAGGCCTGGCCCTGTCTGCTCCCCCGGGCCGCTTGGTTTCTGATGTGTCACCCATCCTCTCCTCACCATCCTTTCCAAACTCCAGAGAGGGGAGGGACACAGTTCCCTGTGAAGATCAGGATCCAAGGCCTCCTCTACCTGACTGCTGTAGTTCAGAAGAAAGATGAGTGTTCATCTGGGGACCATCGCTGGGGCGGAGCTGGGGGGCTGTGACTGGAGGGAATGGGAGTTATAGGAGGATAGGGCCCTGCCCTGGGGGAGTGTCTCATCTCAAAGGAAGGGGTACAGGGGTGATGGTAAGCACAAAACACAATTAACCTACATGGCCGGCGGCAGTGCAAGTGTGCAGGGCAGGGCCGGACCATCAGGGCCAGGCATCAGGGAGCTCTGGTACATGCATGGCCCTGGCTGGGCTGCCGCTTCCTGGAGTGGAGTCCAGGAAGGGCAGAGCGCTGGGTTAACATTCCCACAAGTGCTGTGCCCAGCCACTGAGGACGGCACGCTCTGACCCTACATGGACATTTCTGCCTCATGCTCCGGGCCTGGGGACCAGTAGCCCTTTTCCTTGGGATAATTAGGGTTTCTGGTATGACCCCTTTTATTCTTTGGAGGAGGTTGGAGCGGGGGTGAGGGCGCAGGAAAAGATCTGCTCTCTTGAGTTCACAGCATTGCAAACTGCTTCCACTTGAGGCCAGACCACATAACATGCCTTCCCGAGGCAGAGGCAGAGGGAAGGGTTGTGGTCTCAGCCCAGGATGCACGCCTGAAGAATGAGGCTTTGTTTCCAAGCACTGTCTTTGTGGTTCTTTGAAAATAAGCACATTTGCTCCAAAGGCTGCACACTAAGGGCTTACAAATGTTGGCTGGCCCCCAGCCCAGCCCTTGTGGAATGGCTTCGTGAAACCTCCTGCCGCCTGGTCTACTCCCGAAACCATTTATGTGAAAGTTGAGACATGGTCCAGCATCCTGCGTGGGCGGCGGGGCCGGGCTGGAGCGTGGGTGCTTCGAGTTGGGGGTTGCAGCCGTGCGGAGGGTGTGTGGGGAAAAAGTGGAGCAGCCTCCAAGTTCTCCTGGACTTTGCCCTCGATTTGCTGTGTGGCCTTGGGACAGTCACCAGCCTTCTTTGAATCTTTTACTTCATGTGCATTGGAGAAACCCACCTGCCACCCACACCTCCCAGAAGCCATGTGAGGGTCTTATGAAGCACAGGAGGGCCTCTGGGGAGAGCTGGTGGGCCTGAGGTTGGAGGGGGGGGCATGGTGATGCCGGCAGCTTGCTCACCGTGCCCTGGTCCTCCAGAGTGTGGGACCGCCCCCAGTGCTATGACCATCCTCCTGGCTGTAGTCGGCAGCATCCTCCTGACTGGGTTTGCACTTCTGGTCATCTGGAAGCTGCTCGTCACCATCCACGACCGGAGAGAGTTCGCCAAGTTCCAGAGTGAGCGATCCAGGGCCCGCTACGAAATGGTACGCCAGTGGGAAGCTGGAAGTGGGAAACATGTCAAGCTTAGGGGTCTAGTTGAGTTCAGGCAGAGGCCCCCTCACACCTTTAGCATTCAGAACAAAGAAGTGAAGCCTGAGGGGTGGTGTGTACCCAGTTCTGAACACTCTGCACAGAGCCCCACACCACATCCAGGTCAGGAGGCTCACGAGCAGAGGTGCTGGGCACAGCCTGAGCAGGGGGAGTCTGGACGGTCTGGACACAGCCCAGGAGGGGATCCCCTTACCCACAGTCTATCGCAATGTCTGTGTGTGCCTTGCTTCCGAAAGCAGACTGCGAGTCACCCAAGGACAGAGCACAGTGAGTGCCCCCTGAAGTCCTAGTTAGTTTCTGTTAAAACTGGAAGGGACTTTAGAGACCATCTGATGGACAAGGTCCCTCATTTCAGAGAAGGAGAGAGAAAGTTCAGGGAAGGGCGGGGCCCTTCCAGGCCAGTGGGTTGGAGGAGCAAGTCTTGCAGCACAAGGCAGGCACCTCCACCCGCACGCTGAGCCCGCTGCCCTCCTGGTGACTGACCCTGGAAGGGCCTCCAACCCTGTGTGTTCGAATGAGTGAATGAACTAACACGTGTCCTTTTACCCTCTGTGTTCTCTAGGCTTCAAACCCTCTGTACAGAAAGCCCATCTCCACGCACACTGTGGATTTCACCTTCAACAAGTTCAACAAATCCTACAATGGCACAGTGGACTGACAGCTCCTTCCCCTCAGAGGGCTGGAGGGGGCGAGCTGTCAAGCCAGAGACTGACACGCTCTGGACAGCTGCTCGGCTTGATCGCTGCTCCCTGCTCCACCGAGCGCAGAGACCTTCCGGCAAGCCCGGGCAGGGAGCCTGTGCAGGAAGGCGCCTGGCTGTGCCGGCTGGCCACCCCTCCAAGCCTGGCCACGGTACTCTCGGCTCTCCTCAGCACATCCAGCTTGTCGTCTCAATGAACTACTGAGACGCGGGCCACATCCTCCTTCCGGGAGGGCTGGGCCTCAGATCTGGCCCCACGAGAGGGCTCTTGGGAGTGTCAAGAGTGTGTAAAATCCAGTCTGGCTTCGCTCATGTTGATCATGTTTGTATGAAATAAAATGATCGTGCATTTATGTATAGTTCTGATTCCCGAGAATTACCTGCCTGTTGTCTCTGCCTCGCACGTGGGTGTTGGTGACGGGATCGAGATTCCTGTTGGAGGCATGTAGTTTGCAGAGGTCAGCTTTTTTCTGTCCACGTTCATCTAGTACTTTTGTAATGAAAAGGAAAGAGATTGTTTGGGATTGAAAGTAAAGATTAAAACCAAAAGATTTTGTGTCTGACACTCTTCATGACATGCACTTACCTTTCTGAAGTCCCCAGCAGGGACACCACACAAGCCAGTCCAATACTCCAGACCAGGGCTCATCACACAGAGCTCCATGCAGTACTCCGGGCATTTGGCGGGGGCAGGGAGGCACTCCAGGGAGGGCTGAGCAGATGTCTTTGGACACTCCCAGCTTTTCCTTAGGTTCTAAACTGTGATGATCACCTCTTTGGCTTCTTTCCCGTGTCCCAGGTGTTAGGCTGCGAATTGTGCAGATGAAGAAGGGTCAAGATGTGGCTTCCACATAAAGTGACTTCTTACACATTATAACAAGTTTCCTGTCGGCTGTCCTTCCTGCAGGGCCCTTTAAGGCCTCTCTCTTTCCATATCTGAGTCAAATTATCTGATCCTATCCCCTGTTTATAGACAAGGAAACTGATCGCTGGAGAAGGGATGGGGCTTTCCTAGGTGTCATTAAGTGTAACTAATGACAAGCTGGTACAAAGAGCAGGCCTCACAAGCAAGGTACCTGCTCCTTTTTGTAACATCTCTTTCACTAATCACTTAGCTGCTGCTGGCATCACTTCAAGGCTATTGGGCTTTCATTCCAGATTCATCTGTTCTCAGCCTTGGACCAAATTCCCTTTACTTCATTTCAGCAAATGCTAAGACAAATGTCTATTAATAAACAGCCGTATTTATGACCTGGGGAAAATATGAACAGATTCGTGTTTCCTTTGTCCTGTGTAATTAGGATGAAACAGAGACCTTGCGGCTTGGTGAAACTGCCTTCAATCCTTTTTGGAATAAAGCCAAATGTAGGTAAATATACAAAATAGACACAGGATGGTCTTGTGACTTTTCCAAACTGAGAAAAATATGATTTCAGAAGAAACGTTGGATTTCTCTTTTGATTGTGGGTTTCCTGATGACATGGTTAACTTGTTCAAAGTCTAATTTTCTACCAGGTGGCTCTGTAAGGGCACAGCATTCTTGAGCCAGGGACAGAAAGAATGAATTGCTCCAGGCTTCCACCTGATGTGGAAGTTCGGGCTATTTCCTCGGTGACGCTGATGGCTGTTGCTCACAGTGCCCTGCTGCCCCCTGCTGGAGGCTCTGGGGACAGCTGTTCAGAGACCTGACGAGATTCTGACCCAGTGTGTGATCCCCTTCCTTTCTTTTGGTGATTTGGCCAGGTCCTCACTGCCTCCTGTTAACACAGATAATGGAGCAGGAGCTGAGGGTGCTCTGGACCTTTGCTCTGCCAAGCTCTCTCAAACCGAGGGCCCATTGTTGCTGGGCTGTGGAAGCACTCAGGTGAGAGTGAGCTGCAAAAGGACCTGCTGCTGTGTGGCCACTGGAGCACCTGCAAGGAGCACATGCCTGGTGGCCTCTGGAAAACTTTACTGTTATCTGTTTGGACAGGTAATTAGTAACGTGTTTGTTGGAAAGGAAGAGTGGAGGTGCTATTTACCTTTGTAATCAATCTTTGTTGACTTAATAGAGATTTCCAAATGGTACTTTATTCATTTTTAACAAGTTTTCTAATTGCAAAAGTAGCACATGGGAAAAATGAAAAAGAGATCAGAAGGAAAGTAAAAATCTTTTACAATCACAGCACACAGAGGCAACAACTCTTATCCTTTTTGTGGACGACATCTCAGTCTTTTCTCCCGTGCGTGTATGTGTGATTTTAACCAAATCTGAATTACACTGTCACTTTTCAAGAGGACTGGGGATTCTCATTCCACTTGGTTGACTAGTACTTAATCAAATTAAAGTAACTAACAGCTGCCTCTTCTGAGGTGGTATTTTTTTAAACTTGCTTAATCAGGTTCAAAGCTGGCGGTGATTATTGTGAAACTCGTGGGATGAATTTCAGGTAACAGCAAACAGATGGGGAGATCAGAGGGGCGGAGAGACGGCCCTTTTTTCTGTTCATGTGACATCTTAATTGAATAGCTTCTCCCTCTCTGGAGGGCTCTCGTTGTGTGGGGCTCCTGTTGCTTCTGAGAAGGGCAGCCTGGCGAACTCAGCTTGCACGGGCCTTTGTGACTGGCTGGGATGGGGCAGTGGAGTGGAGGACACTCAGGAGGAGGTAAGAGCCTCTGCAGCATCCTTGTGGACGTGTGGGGCCTGTGTGAGGCTTGGTGAGGTCTCTCCTGAGCTGACTTCTGTTTGCACCCAGCTCAGGGGCTCCAGGCTTCCCAGGAAGGACGTGGTTCCATTCTGATCCTCAGAGAAGGATGTAAGTGAAGGCAGGACAATGAGGGAGACAGTTGAGCTCAGTTGAGCTCCCACTGAGCTTGTGGCTTTAGGGATGGTCACTGCCCAGCCGGCCCCAGCTGACAGCGCCGCCTCCAGGACAGGCTGGTGATGTGTCACAGTGAGACAGATGGTCTTCGCATCCAGTTTGTGTCTCTGGAGTTCAGTGCCGGGACATTCGGAGCCTCCTTTTGTCATACCATGGGAATGTATAATCTAGCTTCGGTGTCTGGAATTTTTGCTTTTGGTTGTAGTCGGTATCTTGAGCATCAAGAGGCTGGGAACTAAATGCCAGGAAATGGAACCTACCTCCAGTTACTGAAATCTCCATCTTCTCCAATGAACCCCACCCCCTCCACGACCCCCTCAATCCTTGGCTGTCTCCCCTTCCACACACGCTTTCTGATCCTTCCGATGTCCTGCTCTGTAGTACTTCGTTTTAAGTGGCCTTGAATTCTTGTTGCAAACAGGCAAGCTCTAACCTGTAGGTAACCATAGGGCTGTGTGCTGCGGTGACCTTCTAGGAGAGGAGTTCTTGGTCATATTGTGTTGGGGACACTTTTGGTGTTCTAGTGAACCTTTATTAGAATAAGGCTAATACATGTGTAAACAGGGGTCATACTAAAAAGCCTGGACCCGTTTATCAGGGGAGCTGGTTACTATTTACCAGCTTAGTTTGGCTTCAGAAACCCCTTGGAATACTCATCAATTACAGCCTCATTGGTTCCACGTGCATCGCATATCAAATGCTTGCAGCGAAAAGCAGCCTCTCTCCACGTGACCCTCACAGTAGTGGCACCTGGTGTTCAGGGAAGGTATTTCCTGTCTTCCTAAGGAGCGAGTTGAGACCAGTCACTCTGGGAGAGGGTTGGCACATGAGACTCCGCCTCTAATTCGATGCTTTCTCCTCTGTGTTCACCTTCTGGGAAAGAAGGGCTGTCAGTTCTTATCTCAGAACTCTGTCGTGTGACTGGAAGGCACACATGTCTACTGAAATTAAGTGAGTGTGGATGAAGAGATTATGTCCCTTCCCCTCCCTCTTGCATCTTTTTCTCCCATCTCCATCTCATCAGCAATCTCTGGTATGTGTGTATTCACCGGAAATCGAGGTGCTTTTACTATTTAAAACTTGAGGGAAGATGACAACTGACACACGTTTCATGGTTCCTGGCACCAAAGTTCAGCAATTTAAAGACTTTTCTGTGGAGGAGACCACAGATTGGTGCAGACGCTGGTTCAGGGCTCACCTCCCTGCTGGTTCAGCCAGCCCGATGGGAATAGACTATTTGTATGAGTGGTTGTGTGTGCTGGTTGATAGTCACATCCTCGCCTGTGTCCATACAACAGTATTTCTAAGAAGCCTACGGTGAACGGAACACACCGTCAACTGAGGGTTGTGGGTGGCACCCCATGTGAGGACCCCACGTGGGCAGCAGAGCTGGGCAGAGGTCCCAGGAGAGGCGGGGAAGCCAGGGCTGCCTGACTGCCTGCCAAATGTCCCTGAGGGCTTGTTCCTGCTCAAGTCTCGGGGATTGTAGGCTTGAGGTGGGAGACGTCCCGTATCTGACTCCCGTATCTGACGGACCCAGAGAAGAAGGCAACAGGGAGGGAGGGGGAGGGGAACACTCTGGCCCAAAAGGAAGCCACAGGGGCTTGGGGAAGTCAGGGCAGCGGGATGTTGGGGGTGAGAGTGGAAGAGGAAGTTGTAAAGGAGGAGGGAGAGCAGAGACTGATGAGGCTATTTTTCCCTGAGCTAGTTCTTTTTGTTTGTTTGTTTTTTGGCTGTACTGGGCCTTCGTGGCTGTGTGGGCTTTTCTCTAGCTGCGGCGATCGGGGGCGGCTGTCTAGTGTGGCACACGGGCTTCTCCCGGCAGGGGCTTCTCTTGTTGCGGAGCACAGGCTCGCGGGCGCACAGGCTCCGGTAGTACACGTACCGGAGTACCTCCGTGAGGTACACGGTCTCAGCAGGTGTGGCTCGTAGGCTCTAGAGCGTGGGCTTAGCAGTGGTGCACGTGGGCTTCATTCCTCCGCTGCGTGTGGAGTCTTCCTGGACCAGGGGTTGAACCTGCACTGGCCCGTGGATTCTTACTGTATAACCAGGGAAGTCCCCCCTAAGCAAATTCCATGAGGTCATCATTCAAGTGTGCAAAAAACATTATTTTTTAAAAACTTATCACCTCTACTTCAAGTGTCTGTTCAAGTGATGGGAGAAAACAAAGCCACTAAGTAAAGAGAGACAGTGTCTTGTTAAGCACAGTCGTTCCAGGGTCTCCCGAGCCCCAGCCTGGAGGCTCAGTGCAGCATCATGACGTTGGAGGCAGGTCCACAGAGCTGTCTGCGCACGTGATGCCTGCTAAGAGGTCACTGGCCTCATCAGGACCACGTTCCTGCATGGCGGTGGAGAGAGCCTTCAGGTCCACCAGGCCTGTTTCTCAGTTAACTTCCAGGCCCTTTTCAGGGAAACGCGGCTTCTCCCTCACGTTATCTGGAGCCACAGGCCACCTCAGGCTCTGCCCCAGCCACACCTGGCCTCCAGGTCCACTGTCCTGCTCCGTGCCGGGGTCTCTGGCATCGCTGCTCTCCTGGGCCCCTCCTGGAAAGCGAGGCCCAGAGCTCCTCTGCTGGCTGCGTGTCAATTTCCCTCCCTCCCTCCCTCCCTGGACTGGGATGCCTGTGCCACAGCCTCCCCCAGGATCTGACTGTGCCCACCCCTGCACCTTCTTTTCCTCTCCCCAGGTCAGAACACTCCTCCCCGCTCCCTTGGTGGGAAGGGGAGAGGCAAACGTTCTTCCAGACCAGTCCTTCTGCCAAGACCTTGAACTTTAAAAGTTAAAAAAATACTCTAATTGTTTTGTTTCTCTTTGTATTTCCATTGTGGCATTACTTTCCTGTGGCTCAGAGGCCAAGTGTGGGCTTGGAAGGGCTGTGGAGAAAACAGACTGTGGAGCAAAAAAAAAACAAAAAATCACTTGATAATTCATACAAGGCCGGATTATGAACTTTAAATGCCCTAAGCCCTAAAAAAAATATGGCACCTCATGTTCTATAATCTAAAATAAAAGCAGCATTTAACAAGACAGCAGCTACTATTAAATAAAGAACCTCAAGGAGTCCTGATTTGCACCTCCCCCCTTTTTAAAAAAATACCAGATTCCTTCAAAAAACGTGTTTCGGTATCCTTGTTCCCTGGGCCTCTTAGCCCGTGCCTCAGTCAGGTGATGGTGTGCCCCAGCGCTGATGGCAGGTATCATGTCGTCTGCTAAGGGGTGGAGGAAGCAGATGGCAGAGCCCATGGGTGACACACCGATTGATGGCGGCTTCTCTGCTGAAGCACAGCAGTCACGCGAGAGCCAAGTGGCTGTTTGTTTCGGAGAGGTCACTGACTGCAGCCGAAGGCGAAGGCTGAAGGCAGGCAGGAAGCCTGAGTCTTGGTAGAATCAAGCTTCTGTCTTCCTGGCGACCAGGGCTAGACGTGGGGGAGCTGCAGCACGTCGTTGCATGTGTTAGTCAGCTGCTGCTGCACAAGCAGCTCCGAGCCCCTAGTTCCATGGCATACAAGGATGCGCGTTTACTACATGCTCACAGGCTTGCGGACCACGTGAGGCCCCTGTGCATCGGGCGTGGAAGGCTGGTTTGGGCTCTGCTCCGTTTTTATTCTCCTGGGATGTGTGGGCTACTCGGGGCGTGTTCTTCTCATGGTGGTGGCAGACATGAAGGGTGAGCGGAAATACAAGTCTAGGCTCAGAACTGGGACCCTGCCCCCTTCCCCCACATTCCACCGGTCAGAGAAGGTTACACAGCTGAGCCCTCCAGTGGGGAGTGGAAATACTCTCCACCTCAAATGGGAGGAACTGATGAGTCATAAGGGAAGGTGTGTGGATTCAGGGAGGAAGGAAGGATGGGAGTATCAGTAGCACTGTCCCTTGTCTTGGCACTTACTGCTGAATCTTGGTAGCAGGGAAACATGAGTCTCTGAGTTGTGACTGATGGTGTTACCGACCAGGGTTGTTTGGCTTCCTTAATCAATAGAAGGTGACCAGAGGCGAGACAAGAAATTCAGGCAAGGCTTTATTGGGGGCCTCTGCTGTAGCGGAGGGGAGCAAGAACAAACAACTGGGGAGTGAGCTTGTTCCTTATAAGGGGTGAAGGTAGGGATGTGTCCAGGGGGTTGGGTCAGAGAGCTGCTGCTGTTCAGTCACTCAGTTGTGTGCGACTTTTTGTGACTCCATGGAATGCAGCATACCAGGCTTCCCTATCTTTCACCATCTCCTGGACTCAAACTCATGTCCATTGAGTCAGTGATGCCATCCAATCATCTTTTCCTCTGCCACCCCCTTTTCTTCCCGCCTTTGATCTTTCCTAGCATCAGAGTCTTTTCCAATGAGTTGGCTCTTTGCATCAGGTGACCAAAGTATTAGAGGTTCAGCATCAGTCCTTCCAGTGAATATTCAGGGTTGATTTCCTTTAGGATTGATTGGTTTGATCTCCTTGCTGTCCAAGGGACTTTCAAGAGTCTTCTCCAGCACCACATTTCAAAAGCATCAATTCTTTGGTGTCCAGCCTTCTTTATGGTACAACTCTCACACCCACATATGACTACTGGACAAACCATACCTCTGACTAGATGGACCTTTGTTGGCAAAGTGATGTCCCTGCTTTTTAATATGCTGTCTAGGTTTGTCATAGCTTTTCTTCCAAGGAGGAAGCATCTTTTAAGAATACACAGAAAAACTGTACAAAAAAATATCTTACTGACCCAGATAACCACAATGGTGTAGTTACTCACCTAGAGCCAGACATCCTGGAGTGTGAAGTCAAGTGGGCCTTAGGAAGCATTACTATGAACAAAGCTAGTGGAAGTGGTGGAATTCCAGCTGAGCTATTTCAAGTCCTAAAAGATGATGCTGTTAAAGTGCTGCACTCAATATGCCAGCAAATTTGGAAAACTCAGCAATGGTTTTATAGGACTGGCAAAGGTCAATTTTCATTCCAGTTCCAAAAGCCCACCCCTTTTGGGGGTTATGTGCAGCAGGGCATGCATAGTACCCTGCTTTTGAGCCTCTGCTTTTGCTCTAGGCTCTTCAAAAGTGGAAGTTGGTTTTTTGGAGTCTCTTTGTATCTTTTGTCCATAATTTTGCCCCAGCTACACATTTGTTGTGCTTAGTCATTCAGTCAGATCTGACTCTTTGCGACCCCGTGGACTGTAGCCCACCAGGCTCCTCTGTCCATGGGGACTCTCCAGGCAAGAATACTGGAATGGGTTGCCATGCCCTCCTCCAGGGGATCTTCCCCACCCAGAGACTGAATCCAGGTCTCCCACGTTGCAGGCGGATTCTTTACTGTCTGAGCCACCAGGGAAGCCCCATGCATGCAGTTATTTTTAGTCCCATATGGTTTCTTTGTATTTTGTTGCTCAGGGATAAGTGTGTCTGGGTGCAAGCATTGCAGCCCTGCAGCAAAGGGTCCCAGGTCTGTCTCATTCCCGCCTGAGAGACTCCACACACTTATTTTTAGGGGCTAAGGAGCTGAAGATCTCTTCTGAAACTTCTTCCTGCTGGACAGAGGCTGCAGTCCCTAGCCTGCCCTAGAGGTGTAGAAGTCCCTCACTTAACTGTTCCAGGGACCTCTAGGGAACTGAATCGTTTTCTTCTTGTAATGGACTGAATTCCTTAAGCCATCATGATCCTTACTTCAAACTACTGGAACCTGAAAGATGCAAACTTAACCAAAAGGTTAAACAAGGGCTAAAAAGAACAACAACAATAGCTATTAAAGAGCTTAGAAAGGGAAGGAGCCAGGTGAATTTTGGACTTCCTTAGCTGTTGACCAGACAAAGCTATTAATAAAATTGCCAAAATTATGAAGCCACTCTGTCTGAGCATATATTTCCTTAACATTAACTTTCATCTGTCCTGTCCCATTGATCCAAATGCAGCAGGAAGTATTCGTTATTGTGCAAACTCTGCTTTGTTCTGCCAGAAGGCAGTCAAGGGCAGGGTGATTGTCAAGAACCACATCATCCAAGGAAACGAGAGGTCCCAAGTCCCATTAAGGCTTCAACTAGGAGCCAGCCCGCTACATCATTTTACTTGTGTGTTGTTGGTGCCTGCCTTTTGAACAGCTGTCTCAGGTCTTTCACTGGCTCACAGGTATACTGTTCTTCAGTTGTGATTCACGGGGTTTCTGGATGGAAAAGCTTTAGTCTGAACAAATGTGCACAGCTAGATATCCCTTGCGGAGAAGGGCATGGCAACCCACTCCAGTATTCTTTCCTACAGAATCCCATGGATGGGGGGTGCCTGATGGGCTGCTGTCCATGGCGTCGCACAGAGTCGGCCATGACTGAAGCGACTTAGCAGCAGCAGATATCCTTTGCAGTTTAACAGCAGTGGGGGTGGTTAAAAGTACTTTATAGGGACCTTCCACTTTGGCAATAGCTAATCTTCAGGAGACCCCTCTTTCTAGGTTTAAAGAACTTGGTCCCTGGGTTTATTTGTGCAGAAACTCCTCCTCCTCTGTAGTTTAGTGGGAGCTGGAAGTGTTTTGTGGGCATAGTCCTGGACTGCCTTCTGAACTTGTCCTAGGTTAGTAATATATCTCAGGGCCTGATTCACATCCTCATCCAATAGAATGGCAGTAGTAAGACAAGGTCTCAGACCACTCCTGGGGGTGACATGGACCCTGAGGAGTGCAATAGGAAGCAAGTTGGTCCAGGGTTCATGAGTTTCTTGGCAGAGGTTTGCTAAGGTTTTCTTTAAAGTACGGTTCGTTTTCTCAATTTTCCATGAGGACTAGAGATGTCAAGAGGTTTGTGGCTCAGTCTCTCCCTAGGACTGTTGTGAGCCCCTGTGTGATTTTTGCTGTAAGAGAAGACCCGCTGTCACTCTGGAGGGACTTTGGAAGTCCAAACTGAGGAACTATTATCTTTTAAAAGGGACTTGCCAGGGCTTTCCCGGTGGCTCAGTGGTAAAGAATCCACCTGCCAATGCAGGAGACACAGCTTCAATCCCTGATCTGGGAAGATCCCACATGCCTTGGAGAAACTAAGCCCGTGCGCCACAACTATTGAGCCTGTGCTCTGGAGCCACAGCTGCTGAAGCCTGTGTGCCTAGAGCCTGTGCTCCGCAACGAGAAAAGCTGCCACAATGAGAAGGCTGCCCGCCACCGCTGGAGTAGTCCTCGCTCTCCAGAACTAAAGTCCACGCAGCAATGAAGACCCAGCACAGCCAAAAATGAATGAATAATTTTTTTTAAAGGGACTTACTGACTTCCATAGCCTTTTCAAGTGAGGTGGGGAAGGCTTCAACCTATTCTGTGAAAGTATCAACAAACACCAGAGGATATCTGTATACAGGTTGTGGGGGCATGTGAATGAAATCTGCCAGTCTTCCCCCAGATATGTCCCTTGGCATTGAATTGCCCTGACTTACAAAGAGCAGACTGGATACGTCTGTGGGTTATTACGGGCATAAATCATAGGAAGCATTACTTGTTTTACTGTTCTTTTAAGCCCCTTCCCTTCTCTTCCCTTAAGCTTTTTGCATCAAGTTCCATAGTGCGTCCCTCCCATAGTGGCTGGCATCATGTAAGCTCTTAGTGAATTTCCATTGTTGAGTTTCAGGGATTAGAACCTTATCCTTCTTTTTATACCAACCTGTGCTTCTCGTCTCATAACCGCATTGTTTGCCATTTTCTTTTTCCTGTGGGAAACACTAGGGAAGGCCAGGGAGTTCAGGGGGACCAATCCCTAGAGCTGTGACTTGTTCAGGTTCCTGCAAATTGCCTGTTTTGCAATTTGATCACCTTTGCTGTTCCTTTGGCTCACAAAAGATCCATCCCTCTATACATCCCACTGTGGGGTTACAGAAGCTACACTGCCTCTAAAACAGCCAGATCCAAATCTTTGTGTTTCATGGAGGAATTTCTAGCAGTTAACATTCCTCTTTATTTCCAAATGGCAGCATGAATCTGTAACATGTGATAGAGTCAGTAAAAATATTTAGAGTCCGTAAAATATTTAGAGTCACATTTAGAGTCAGTAAAAATATTTAATTTATCTTTCCCCAGTGGAAAATTCCCATTAGTGCATTTAGTTCAGCCTTCTGGGCTGATTTCTAGGTTGGCAGACCCTTGGCTTCTATGACTTCATCTAGGCTAACTATGGCATACTCTTGCCTTTTGGGTCCCCATTTCTACAAAACTGCGCCCATCATTAAACAATTTGATGTCAAGGCTGTCAAGAGGCTCATCTAGAAGATCAGACTTGCTGGAGTAAGTTTGTTCTAGGGTCTCCATACCAGTCTCCTCTCTTGACTGCTGGAAGCAGAGTTGCTGGGTTGGGATCTTGCACACTTTGAAGGTAATGTTGGGGGTGTCCATCAGGAAGGCCTGATATCTTATTAACCTTCTTCCAGTCAACCAATGATGTCCTTTGACTTCCAGCCCAGATTGTACCTGATTAGGGGTTAGCACATCTGAGTGTTGTCCCAGGGTGAGTGTGGAAGCCTCATTAACCAACAGGGTTGTGGCTGCTACTACACACAAGCAGCTTGGCCAGCACAGGGCCACTGAGTCCAGTTGTTTCGAAAAGTAAGGCAGTGGCCACTGTCTGGTCCCAGCTTTGGGGCCAGGACTCCTAGTGCCATCCCTGTCCTCTTGTGAATGTGTCGCGTCAAGGGCTTGTCCAGATTTGGAAGCCCCAGTGCTGGTGCTCTACTCAGCTCTGTCTTTAGTCTCAAAGGCCCGCTGGTGATCTTCGTTCATCAAAGTTGTTTGTTTCTCCTCCTTTTAAAGCCTCATACGGGTTTTGCTCTAAGGCCATAGTTTGGAATCCAGATAAAACAGCCAGCCTTCCCAAGGCCTCGGAGTTGCCTCTTTGTGGTTGGAAATGGTAATGCACTAATTGCTGTTTTTTGATCAATGGCCAGGGCTCATGCTTCTGGGATCAAAACAAATCCTAAGTGTTGAACCCCCTGCTGTGAGATCTGAGCCTTGGTTTGAGAGACTTTATATTCCTTTTTATACCAGAAAATTTAGGACCCTAAGAGTATTTTGACCTAAATCTTGTTTGGTCTCACTACTTATCAATAAATCTCAATAGATTGTAGCAGAGTTCCCTTGCTAATGCATTTCCAGAAACATGAGAACCGTCTCGAAAACCCTCTGGAATCACTGTCCAGTATATTGGATAGCCTCCAGGGTGTCAGGGTCCCTCCATTCAAAGGCAAAAAGGTAGTGAGAGTCTGAGTGCAGGGGAATACAGAAAAATGCATCTTTGAGGACCAAAACAAATACTGGGCGCTCCCTGGCACTTGGATGAGGAGGGTGAATGGGTCTGGCACCTGTGGCTCATTCAACTGCTTGTAAGTCTTGCACAAACTGATACTCCTATTAGGCTTGTAAACAGGGAGGATGGTGTTACAAGGGCAGGATGCAGTGAGTCTGTGTTTTAGGAATTTGCTGAATGGCATTTGGACTCCCCTCAGGGCCTTAGGTTTTTAAAGGGCATTTTCTGTTCCAGGGGTATTTTTCCTGAGGCCCTAACCTTATTTTTATTAGGGGAACTTATCTTGCCCTTCCTGGCACCAAAGTATCCCAAACTGCAGGGTCTACTTGTTCTCTGATTTCCTGGAGAATATTTTGATACCCAATAGTAGGTCATCTGGGGTTACTAATAGATGCGTTCTCAGTTCAGATACTTTACCCCTTGGACTTGACCCTGCCCTAAGAATATACTAGCTCCTAACTTATCAGCAGACCTCTCCCGAGGAGGGGCACAGGGCATTCCGGCATATACAAAAAGGCATGAGTAATAATAATGGACCCAACTCCTCAGGCAAGGAAGAGGAGATGTAAATCACCCTCCCATTGGCTGCCCATCAACTCCTGCCACAGTACAGTCCACGGATGGAGAGGGGCCTGGCTGGTCAAGTCAGAACAGAGCAGGCACCTCCAGTGTCTACAGGAAATTCAGTTCTTCTGCCTGCCACATCGAGGGTGACCCTAAGCTCCCCTGGGATAATGAGGATGAATCGAGTGGAATCTGGAGCTGGTGCCACTTGGGCCCTATCCATTGGTGTTTGAGAATCTCTCATCCAAGGGATTCACAAGGAACTGGGGCCAGTCAGGGTTGCCCCTTGGGCATCCCGCAGGAGGGCGCTCTGGCCATTCCCCTTCCAGTGGCCCCCTTTCTGACAAAGATGCACAATGGTTCGGGCCCTGGCAGCTCCTTGGTGGTCTGTCCAGCCAACTCAGCCCCCCAGGGTGCTCTCGAGGTGGTGGGTGAATCAGAGCAGCCAGAAACTGTTTCATTCGCCTCTTATCCTTATTGTCCATTAAGTCTTGGTTGTTGCAGACTTTGAAGGCCTCCTCTACCAAGGCTGACAGTGGGGTTTGAGGTCCCATTGAGGCCCCTCAAGCTTCTGTAATGTTCTCCGGATACCTGGAGGAGCTCGGTGGTAAAATGCATGGCCAGTAGTGTCCTCCCTGTGGCAGACTCGGGGTCTGTGTTGGTGTATGTCCTGACTGCCTCTTTCACCTGGCTGAGGAAGACTGCCAGGCTTTCACCTTCTTCCTGTGTAACCTCTCAGACCTCATCATAGTTTACAGGCTTCGCCATGTGCCTTTTCATTCCTTCTGATAGACAAGTCATGTCTCACCCTAGCCTGGCCTTACACAGTCCTCTGGTCCCAGTGTGAGTTATGTTCTGGGATTGCACCCCCACCTGCCTGATGAGTTGGGTGGTATGGGTTGGTGGCCAGGAGGCCATCTGTCCCCTGGCCTTTGTGTGAGTACACTCTGCTTTTCATCCCTGGTGCAACAATGGGCCAGAATAACCATGAGGTCCTGCCAGGTGAGAGAGAATGCCAACCCCAGCCTGACAAGTTCATCCCTAAACTTGTCAGGGTTCTCTGAGAACCTCGCAAACCTCTCCTTACAGATGAACCCAGTTAAGTTTAAGATCTCTCTTTGGGATGTTCAAGGGGCTACTTGAAGCACCCCAAAGTTAAGTGCAAGTCAAGAGAATTTCAATTAGATTTTTTTAAAAAAAATTCCACACTGATTTTATTTTTTATTATCTTTTAAAATAGTGCCGGTTCTTAGTTGCAGCACACGGGATCTTCAGTCTTCATTGCAACATGCAGGATCTTTAGTTGCGGCTGACCAGAGACTGAAACTGGGTCCCGGCATTGGGAGTGCAGAATCTTAGTCACTGGGCCACCAGGGAAGTCCTTCAATTAGAATGTGATATTTGGGAAGTCTGTCAAAATTGTTTAAAAGTTTCAAAACACCTGATCAGGTAGGAATTAGGTTTCTGTGAAACAATACTTATTCATTGAGCTAAGGTGGGGGGGGGGAGTAAATATAGATCACTTAAAGGCACAGAAACTCAAACAATCTGTTATCAAAAGCAGCATTCCAGGACAATGCTGTTCTCTTATGAGAGAAACCAAATCCAGTCTTGCATCAGCCTACTCATAATAAAATCCATTTACCTAATTAAATTTAATCCAACCTTTGAAAATTCTGACCACATACAAAATTCTTTTCTCAATGTTCCTTTTCCACAAACCCACAACTTTCTATAGCCATACTTTGTCCCTTATTCTTTCCCCATTCAGAATAGCCAGCTCTAGGACAAAATTACCCTTTTCCCTTTCAACAAAATATATTTGCATTCCTCATACCTTCTCTTCTGAAAACACACCCTACTTTCCTAAAGCAACCATGAACTGTCCTCTATATTAGCATACATCTCACGGTGGCTCCAGCGTTAGTTTCTCTCTCTGAGGAAGACAAAGTAGGTAAATTTAGAATAGACCTGCTTAGCAATTAATGTTCCAATATTTTATCTTATTTGAAATGATCTGGATATTCAGTGAATTCCTGTCATTTATTTTTAAATTTATCAAAATTTGGACTGTTTTACATGGGTGTTTCCAAGACATAATTATTCCTGTACAGTTTTCCAAATCCAATACGTGGGACTCTCACCCACAAGTACACCAGTATATGGAAATCTGCTTCAGCCCGTTCCCAGCGGACTTTTCTTGGTGGAAGGAAAATGAAGGCGAGAATATTGGGAGAATCAGACTTCGAGCCACTACACGATATGAGGTTTAAACCTCTATCACGCTCATAAATCTTTGGTCAGGGAGAGCCCGCTGGACCAAGGTCTACGCGGTGTGAGGCGAGCCTCTCCCACCTCTGCTCGTCACCATCAAGGGAGCCATTACTGCAGAGAGAGCAGGTCTCACAAGCTGAGAGGAGCGATGCTGTAGCTGCCGACGTCTCAGAAGCATGGGACAGAGGGAGGAGAGGACAGAGAGGACACAGAAGTAGAGATATTTCAGGAGAGGGAAAGGGAAAAAGGACAAAGGGAGGAGGGAAGTGTTGCCTGGATGAGGGCAGGAGGCCAGACTTACCGAACATGGTGACGCTGAAAGATTCAATTGGTCACTTGTCACCCATGGAGAAGCTGTGTTCAGTATTCCCAGAGGTGCCCAGATCCTCTCCCCAGAAGGGGACAAGCCCCACGTTGGGCACCACAAAGTATGTTACCAGCTAGGGTTCTTGACCTCCTGAATCAATAGAAATTAATCAGAGGCCAGACAAGAAATTCAGGCAAGGCTTTATTGAGGTCCCGGCTGCAGCAGGGGCAAGGGAGAACAATCAACAGGTTCTCTTGCTTGCTTGCTTCTGGGTGGAGTGGGGATGGGGGTTGGCTTGTTCCTTATATGGGATGAGGGTAGGCGTGTGTCCAGGGGTTGGGCTGGAGGGGTGGTCTGCCCACCCCTTAGGTGGTATTGTGTGCAGGGGCCATGCGCAGCTCCCTGCTTTTGCTTCTGACCCCCTGCTTTTTGGCTCCAGGCTTTTCAAAAGTGGCAGCTGGGTTTTTGGTCCCTTTGTATCTTTTGCCCAGAATTTGCCTCAGTTGCACACGTGCTCAGCCCCATAGTTTCTTTGTATTTTGTGGTCTGAGGAGAGATGTGTCTGGGTGCTGATATTGTAGCACTGCAGCAAAGGGGCCCAGGTCTCAGCAGTGGAAGGAAAGACTAGCTGTGTGTCTCAGGATGGTATGGAAGTACCTTTGAACCTTTAGTAAGTTCCTTAATGACTGGGATGATGTATATCGGGTTGACTCCGTGTTCAATACATTGACGCTTTTCGACCCCATGGACTATACAGTCCATAGAATCCTCCAGATCAGAATACTGGAGTGGGTAGCCTTTCCCTTCTCCAGGGGATCTTCCCAACCCAGGGACTGAACCCAGGTCTCCTACTCTTGCCTGGAGAATCCCATGGACAGAGGAGCCTGGTGGGCTATAGTCCATGGGGTCGCTAAGAGTCGGGCACGACTGAGCGACTTCACTTTCACGCATTGGAGAAGGAAATGGCAACCCACTCCAGTGTTCTTGCCTGGAGAATCCCAGGGATGGAGGAGCCTAGTGGGCTGCCCTCTATGAGGTCGCACAGAGTCGGACACGACTGAGGCGACTTAGCAGCAGCAGTAGCAGAGAGCTTTCAAACTCAAGTTTCCTAAGATTCTGGGATATATATAGTCACTGCATCAGTGGGTGACTGGTCCCAGTATTGCCAGATTCCTCCCCTGCACCCACCCACCCCACCCCCGCCCACCTGCACACTCCCAGCCTCCCCCAGCGAGCCTTTCCATGAATTGGAGCACTGGGGTGTGCCATGAATGCTCACAGCCAGGCTGCCACAGCTGGATGGATCATGTGGCTGGGCTCAGGATTCCTGGTTGTGATGGGCCTTTCTCAAGCCCAGGTGATTCCCTCCCTTTGCAAGGGATTATTCCTCGAGATGCTTATAAATTTTCCGTCCTTGAAATTCAGTCATATTGACAGACGTGCCCAGGTGTACACCTTTGTCCGTAACACCCACCTAGAACTTAGTGGGCCCTTTGCTTCTGCGGACTCAAGTATTTTTTCGTGACTGTGGAAAACTTTCCTCAATTATGATTACTTTCTTTGTAATCATTGTCATTTCCTTACATTGTCTTTTCCTCTTTATATGCATGAAATCTGTTCTCTAAGCCTCTCATCTACTCCCTCATTATTTGCATTTCTTTGTCCCTTTGTTTTGAATTTTGGTATGTCTTCCACTTGACCTTCCCGCCCACAAATGTAGTTCTCAATATTATACCATCTTGAAATTTTTCCACCTAATTTTCACATTCAAATCATGGCAGAAATCTTCATTTCAGCGCCCGCCCCTGCCCCGTGCTGGGGCCCCCCAACACACACAAACTGCCATCCTCCTCTTGTTATCCTGCAGTGGGTCTGCTTCCTGTGGCAGCCCCCCTTCCCCAGAAGGCCCTACGCTCACTTTCATTCAGAAGCACTTGCTGGGCCTGCTCCAGTTACTGCACTGAGCAGGTGAAATCCCTGCGCTCTTAGAGCTCATACCTATCACAGGTGGTTCTCTTTGCTTTCCTCCCCTGGTTCCTGGATTTCCTCAGGTACTTTCTTTCGTCCCCTTTCACCACCCCACCCCCGACCCCCCAGCCAGCACTTGACCCTCATGTAGCAGTAGACCTATCATTGGTAGGAGGCCCACAGACTGTATCTATGGGCCAGCACTGCGGTGACCAGAACGGGCTGTCAGAAACCTCAGCTCCTCCCAAGGGCCATCCAGTTGGTGCTCTGACACCCACCCACACGAGCATGCATCCTAGCCCTGAGCCTCCCCACTCTTGCTCCTGTGTCCACCCACCTCACAGGATCACGGGGGTGCTTCTGGGCCTTGCCTGCACGAACCCAGCAGCATTAGGTTCAGAAGAAGGTGAGTGCAAGCTGTGTCCTCAGGCTGCCATCCGCACCCTCCGGTGCCCGTTTTCCAGAGGCTGGTGGCGGTCCACATCAGCATGGGTGAGAGTGAGCCTGTGTTGCTCACAAGCTGGTTGTGAACAGTGTCTGTACGCCTGTAGCTCTAAACTGAGGAGAGGACCAGGGTTGTGAGGCTCGTGCAGCACTACTCATCTGCTGCCCTTTGCTGTACTAAAGACCTGGAGTGGAGGAGAGGCCAGTGCTCGTATCGCCCACTCCCACTGCTCTCAGATGTCATTCTAGGCGCCCTGTGAGGGCTGTCCCCACATTCTTCACTACGTCAGGTGTTTTCAATACTCCTTGACCACAAAAGGGCTGAACTATCAAAAATGCCTCTAAAATAGGTCTAGGCTGAATAGCCCGCTCACAGGTCCTGGACAGCCAAATTCTTCTTTGTCTTAGTCAATTTGTGCTTCAAAGTTTCATGATTCCAGAATGTCTGAGCTGGGCTTAGTCTTGAGAAACATCAAAATCACCTGAAGTACCTGTTAACAAATGCAGATTTCCAGGCCTCATCGCCTGTCTGCTAAACCAGTCTCTGATGGTGGGGCCCAGGTGGTTCTTTGATGCTCCTGAATTCCCTTCATTACCCCTGAGAAGGGGCCTGAGTGAACCTCAGTACCAGAACTGCTTACGGCAGGAGTGGGTTTCTCAGCAGGAGGTGGAGACCCCACGACTGTCTTATTGCAGAAGAAAAATGTGACGAACCAGGGCGGTGATGCTCCAAGTGTGGTGCCTGCACCAGCATTAGCATTGCCTGAGTACTTGTTAGAAATGCAAACTTTCACGTCCTGTCCTAGAGCTACCCAGAGGCAGAAACACTGGAGCTGGGCCAGCATCTGACTGACTGAGATTCTACGTGATTCTGATGCATGCTGAAGTGCAAGAATCTCAGCACATTACTGCAAAGGTCTCTCAGCCTTGAGGTCACCAAGACTTTGAAGACAATTCCTAACTTTCAGCTCCTCCAGAGTAGCCCCAAGGTCACACCTCTTCCATTTCCTTCCAACCTTATTCTGTGATCATTTCCCTTTCCCAGAGGGGACTTCTCTGGAGCTGCAGCACTGGGACCCGAAGCTGAACTGGACTTTAGGGCAGAGGTGATTAAGTGTAGACTCTAAGATAAGCCCTAAATGGGGCCATTTCAAAATGATCATCTGAGCCCATATCCTTCACTCCCCTCTAAGATGCTTCCTGAACAGATCAATTTCTTTGGAGAACAGGCATCATCCAGAAACTGAGAATTTCTAGGAAAAAGTGCAGTTGTGGCCAGAATAAGAGGGCTGCCTAACTGCCGCATGTGTGAGGAAAGGTGGATGTGCCTAGCGCCTCCACTGTGGAAACCCAGATGGTTGTCACTACCAACTTCAACTCTGTTGCTGGGCTCCTTTCTATTTCGGAATCTGAAGGCTGACGTCTCTCTCTCTAGCAATGCCCTTTGGGACAATCATGTGGGATCCCCTGACAAACTTCCAGGTGAAACCTCAGACCTCTTGACACTGTTGTCTTTTTAAATAAATGAAAGAGCAGCTGCTCCATATGTAACAGAGAAGCCCTCTCCCTGTTGCAATGAAAGCCAGACACTTTCGGGAGCAGTGCTGGGAGCTAGCACCATGTAGACACCTGGACTATTACTTTTAGGCAGAATGGCTAATATTTAAGTATTATTAGGGTACCACATTAGAGAATAAAGGACACAGAAATGTTGTACTAGTTTTAGGCTCTTTATGACCTAAAATTTCTGTCTCACGGCAGTTAAAAGAATCAAAAGGTCTGATCTGGAGATGGTGGGGGGCACAGTCCTCCAATGTGACATTCTGACAGAACGGGGTGTGACTGCCTAACTACCATCAGTCTCAGTAAAGAAATCTTGAACGGATTACAGTGACAGTGTAGTGATCACAAGTCATTAGATATTTCCTGTAGACCACGGTAACTCCAGTTCCACACAGGACCCATGGAAAAATCCAAGCAGGATTAAAGGCTGCTTATTGTTTCAAGCCAGTAGCATCTTAGGAGTCCATGTATCTAGCTCCAGGGCCATCCCAAAAGCACATCCAAGAGGCTCAAACAGCAAGTCTACTCAAGTAAGCTTCCCAAGCAGCTTTTCTGTACATCTTGGCTGCTTCCAGCTGATTAGCTGATGCTATTATGCCCCGGCCCACAATGATGATATCAGAGCCTCGTTTGCCGATGACTTCTTGTGGGCTGTGGTACTGCTGGCCGAGATTATCACCTACAAACACAAAGAAGTCTGTTTAATACAGAAAATGAAAAAAACCTGAAACGTCACCTTTCTGAGAAGTATCAAACCTGATTTAAATAAGAATATGCTCTTGTTCACCATGCCCCTTCTACACAGCAACTGAATAAAGGCAGGTGAAGAGACTCTTAAACTGGCCAGAGATCTCCACAGTGGAAACAGATGCTCACCAATTCCTTTTTGATGTCTAATTTTAGAGCATTTACACTTTAACAGTATAAAAAAAAAAATTTATTTTGCCCTAAAAGGTTCAATACTAAATATAATGCAATAAAAAGTACCTCACAATTCAAGACTATCTAGTATACATTTTAGAATCACTGCGCCACGCTGTTGGAAAAGTCCTCATAAGGCATCTGCCCTGACCACAACCACATGTGTGAAGCTTTCCCTGCAACTCTACCAAATGCTTCGATTATGTACAGATCCTAATTCTTAATTCTGGCTTTTTTTTTTTTTAAGAATTGTTTTTTTACTGAAGTGTAACTGACACATGACATTAGTTTCAGGTGTACATCATGACTCAGTATTTGGACACATTATACATTATGAATGTATTTGGAAACAGTATTTGGATACATCATCACAGTAAGTCTAGTCAACACCTGGAAAGGTCTGACAGAATGTGGTCCACTGGAGAAGGGAATGGCAAACCACTTCAGTATTCTTGCCTTGAGAACCCCATGAACAGTATGAAAAGGCAAAATGATAGGATACTGAAAGAGGAACTCCCCAGGTCAGTAGGTGCCCAATATGCTACTGGAGATCAGTGGAGAAATAACTCCAGAAAAAATGAAAGGATGGAGCCAAAGCAAAAACAATACCCAGTTGTGTATGTGACTGCTGATAGAAGCAAGGTCCGATGCTGTAAAAAGCAATATTGCATAGGAACCTGGAATGTTAGGTCCATGCTGCCGCTGCTGCTAAGTCGCCTCAGTCGTGTCCGACTATGTGTGACCCCATAGACGGCAGCCCACCAGGATCCCCCGTCCCTGGGATTCTCCAGGCAAGAACACTGGAGTGGGTTGCCATTTCCTTCTCCAATGCATGAAAGTGAAAAGTGAAAGTGAAGTCGCTCAGTCGTGTCCAACTCCTAGAGACCCCATGGACTGCAGCCTACCAGGCTCCTCCGTCCATGGGATTTGCCAGGCAAGGAATCAAGGCAAATTGGAAGTGGTCAAACAGGAGATGGCAAGAGTGAACGTTGACATTCTAGGAATCCGCAAACTAAAATGGACTAGAATGGGTGAATTTAACTCAGATGACCATTATATCTCCTACTAAGGGCAGGAATCCCTTAGAAGAAATGGAGTAGCCATCATAATCAACAAAAGAGTCCGAAATGCAGTACTTGGATGCAATCTCAAAAACAACAGAATGATCTCTCTGTTTGTTCCCAAAGCAAACCATTCAACATCACAGTAATCCAAGTCTATGCCCCAACCAGTAACGCTGAAGAAGCTGAAGTTGAACGGTTCTATGAAGACCTACAAGACCTTTTAGAACTAACACCCAAAAAAGATGTCCTTTTCATTATAGGGGACTGGAATGCAAAAGTAGGAAGTCAAGAAACACCTGGAGTAACAGGCAAATTTGGCCTTGGAAGACGGAATGAAGCAGGGCAAAGGCTAATAGAATTTTGCCAAGAGAACACACTGGTCATAGCAAACACCCTTTTCCAACAACACAAGAGAAGACTCTACACATGGACATCACCAGATGGTCAACACTGAAATCAGATGGATTATATTCTTTGCAGCCAAAGATGGAGAAGCTCTATACAGTCAACAAAAACAAGACCGGGAGCTGACTGTGGCTCAGATCATGAACTCCTTATTGCCAAATTCAGACTGAAATTGAAGAAAGTAGGGAAAACCACTAGACCATTCAGGTATGACCTAAATCAAATCCCTTATGATTATACAGTGGAAGTGAGAAATAGATTTAAGGGCCTAGATCTGATAGATAGAGTGCCTGATGAACTATGGACGGAGGTTTGTGACATTGTACAGGAGACAGGGATCAAGACCATCCCCATGGAAAAGAAATGCAAAAAAGCAAAATGGCTGTCTGGGGAGGCCTTACAGATAGCTGTGAAAAGAAGAGAAGAGAAAAGGAAAGATATAAGCATCTGAATGCAGAGTTCCAAAGAATAGCAAGGAGAGATAAGAAAGCCTTCCTCAGTGATCAATGCAAAGGAATAGAGGAAAACAACAGAATGGGAAAGACTAGAGATCTCAAGAAAATTAGAGATACCAAGGGAACATGCAAAGATGGGCTCAATAAAGGACAGAAATGGTATGGACCTAACAGAAGCAGAAGATATTAAGAGGAGGTGGCAAGAATACACAGAAGAACTGTACGAAAAAGATCTTCATGACCAAGATAATTGTGATGGTGTGATCACTCACCTAGAGCCAGACATCCTGGAATGTGAAGTCAAGTGGGCCTTAGAAAGCATCACTACGAACAAAGCTAGTGGAGGTGATGGAATTCCAGTTGAGCTATTTCAAATCCTGAAAGATGATGCTGTGAAAGTGCTGCACTCAATATGCCAGCAAATTTGGAAAACTCAGCAGTGGCCACAGGACTGGAAAAGGTCAGTTTTCATTCCAATCCCAAAGAAAGGCAATGCCAAAGAATGCTCAAACTCCCACACAATTGCACTCATCTCACACACTAGTAAAGTAATGCTCAAAATTCTCCAAGCCAGGCTTCAGCAATACCTGAACCATGAACTTCATGATGTTCAAGCTGGTTTTAGAAAAGGCAGAGGAACCAGAGATCAAATTGCCAACATCCACTGAATCATGGAAAAAGCAAGAGAGTTCCAGAAAAACATCTATTTCTGCTTTATTGATTATGCCAAAGCCTTTGACTGTGTGGATCACCATAAACTGTGGAAAATTCTGAAAGAGATGGGAATACCTGACCACCTGACCTGCGTCTTGAGAAATCTGTATGCAGGTCAGGAAGCAACAGTTAGAACTGGACATGGAACAACAGACTGGTTCCAAATAGGAAAAGGAGTACGTCAATATTGTCACCCTGCTTATTTAACTTCTATGCAGAGTACATCATGAGAAACACTGGGCTGGAGGAAGCACAAGCTGGAATCAAGACTGCTGGGAGAAATTTCAATAACCTCAGATATGCAGATGGCACCACCCTTATGGCAGAAAGTGAAGAGGAACTACAAAGCCTCTTCATGAGAGTGAAAGAGGAGAGTGAAAAAGTTGGCTTAAAGCTCAACATTCAGAAAAGAGGATCATGGCATCTGGTCCCATCACTTCATGGGAAACAGTGGAAACAGTATCAGACTTTATTTTTTGGGGCTCCAAAATCACGGCAGATGGTGAGTGACTGCAGCCATGAAATTAAAAGATGCTTACTCCTTGGAAGGAAAGTTATGACCAACCTAGATGGCATATTGAAAAGCAGAGACATTAGTTTGCCAACAAAGGTCCATCTAATCAAGGCTATGGTTTTTCCAGTGGTCATGTATGGATATGAGAGTTGGGCTGTTAAGAAAGCTGAGCACCGAAGAATTGATGCTTTTGAACTGTGGTGTTGGAGAAGCCTCTTGAGAGTCCCTTGGACTGCAAAGAGATCCAACCAATCCATTCTGAAGGAGATCAGCCCTGGGTGTTCTTTGGAAGGAATGATGCTAAATAAAGCTGAAACTCCAGTACTTTGGCCACCTCATGCAAAAAGTTGACTCATTGGAAAAGACTCTGATGCTGGGAGGGATTAGGGGCAGGAGAAGGGGACGACAGAGGATGAGATGGCTGGATGGCATCACTGACTCGATGGAAGTGAGTTTGAGTGAACTCCGGGAGTTGGTGATGGACAGGCAGGCCTGGCGTGTTGCAATTCATGGGGTCGCAAAGAGTCAGACACGACTGAGAGACTGAACTGAACTGAACTGAATGGGTCCAGGACTCCTCATCAGTGAGGTTCTACAGTTATCAGGTAGTATAGTTAGGAGTTCTTTCTCTGGACTCCATTAATCTTGACCACCTCTTAAAACTGGAGAAAATAGGTTAGTCCAGCAAGACTTAGAAAGAATTTCTCTCTAGTCACCCACTCTACCAAATGCACTCTGGAAAGCGCATCTGGGAAGGAAGAGGATATTTGGGAAGAAAAAACAAACTTTGTACAGCAAGTGTGAAAAAAATCTTAATTGTTGGGTCTGGGTGACAGGTAGGTAGAAGTTCATTTACTGGCCTATTGTATGTTTGAAATTCTGCATAAATTCTATTTAACTGCACAACCACAGTGATAGACTACTGAGAGTGGCAAGTCCTTGGGGCTTCTCAGCCAGTACAGGACATGACTGAGCGACTGAACCGACTGACTTTATATAACCACAGAATTTTTTTTCTCTTGTGATAAGAACTTTTAAGATTTACAACTTTTAAACGGCAACAAATTTGGCATGCTGTACACTACATCCTCATGACTTACTCTGTAACTTCAAGTCTCTACCCTTTGACGCCCTTCGTCCATTCCATCTATCCCATCCATCCCACCCTAAAACTCTGGGAGCAAGCAGTCTGTTTTGTCTATGAGCTTGTTCTTTTGGTTTTTAGCTTACATATATAAGCGATCATATAGTATTTGTCTTTCTCTGACTTATTTCACTTAGCATAGTACCCTCAAGGGTATCCATCCATATTGTCACAAATCCTAAGGTTTCTTTTTTTAATAGCTGAGTGATACTCCATTGTGTGCATATACTGCATCTTCTCTGTCTGCTCACCCATCAGTGGGCACTTAGCTTGTTTCTGTATCTTGGCTGTGGTAAATACTGCTGTGAACATGGGGGTGCAGATATTTCTCCGAGTTAGGGTTTTTGTTTTCTTTGGATAAATAGCCAGAAGTGGAGCTGCTGGATCATATGGTAGTTCTATTTTTAATTTTTTGAGGAACCTCCATACTGTTTCCCATAGGAGCTGCACCAATTTACATTCTCACATACAGTGCACAAGAGTTCCCTTTTCTCCACATCCTCACCAACACTTGTTATTTCTTGTGATAGTGGGCATCCTTGTTTTGTTTCTGATCATAGAGAAAAAGCTTTGATAGTAGTCATTCTAACAAGTGGGAGGTGGTGTCTCATTGTGTTTGCTTTGCATTTTCCTGATGATTAGTGATGCTGAGCATCTTTTCATGCATTTTTTGGCCATTTGTATTTTTTTTGAAAACTGTCTATTCAGATCCTTTGCCAATTTAAAAAATATTTACTTAGTATTTACTTTTATTTATTTGGCTGTGTTGGGTCTTGGTTGGGGCATGTGGGATCTTTAGTTGGGACATGTGGGATCTAGTTCCCTGATCAGGGATCAAACCTGGGTCCCCTGCTTTGGGAGCATGCAGTCTTGGCCACTGGACCACCAGGGAAGTCCCCTTTGCCAATTTTTTAATCTGATTGTTCTGTTGTTCTTATTGAGCTGTATGAGTTCTTTACATTTGTACACTAACCCCTTATCAGACTTATGATTTGGAAATACGTTCTATCATTCAGCAAGTGAAAGCGTTAGTTGCTCAGTCGTATCCAACCCTTTGTGACCCAAGGACTGTAGCCTGCCAGGCTCCTCTGTCCATGGGATTCTCCAGGCAAGAATACAGAGTGGATTGCCATTTCCTTCTCCAGAGGATCTTCCCAACTAGGGATCAAACGCAGGTCTCTTGCACTGCAGGCAAACTCTTTACTGTCTGAGCCACCAAGGAAACAATCATTCAATAAGCTGCCTTTTTATTTTGCTGGTTTCCTTTGCTGTGTGGAAGCTTTTAAGTTTGACGAAGTCCCACTTGTTCATTTCTGCTTTTGTTGTTTTGGAGTCAGATTTTTAAAAAATCATTGAGAAGACTGATGTAGCAATGATTACCACATATGTTTTATTCTAGTAACTTTATGGTTTCAGATTTTACATTCATGGCTTTAATCCATTTTGAATTAAGCTTTGTGTATGGTATAAGATAGTGGTCCAGTTTCATTCTTTTGCATGTGGCTAACCAGTCTTCCCAACACCACTGTATTGAAGAGGCCGTCCTATCCCCATTGTATATTCTTGGCTCTTTTCAAAAATTAATTGACCATATGTGTGTGGGTTAATTTCTGGGCTATTTTGTTCCGTTGATCTAGGTGTCTGCTTTGAAGTTTTGTAATGTGAAAGCAGGGAGTGTGATGCCTCCAGTTTCATTCTTCTTTCTCCAGACTGCTTTGGCTATTTGATGCCTTTTGTGATTCCGAAGAAATTTTAGGACTCTGTTCCATTTCTGTGAAAAGTGCTATTAGACTGTTAGTAGGGATCACACTGAATCTGTAGTTTGCTTTGGGTAATTCAGACATCTTTACAAGATTCTTTTGGTATATGAGCATGAAATATCTTTCCATTTCTTTGTGTGCTCATTGTCATTCAAAAATGATTGTCTTTATGGTTTTTAGTGTACAGGCCTTTCACCTCCTTGGTTAAATTTACTTGTAGGTATTTTTTCTGATGCAATTGTAAATGGGATTGTTTTCTTAATTTCTGATTGTTAGTGTATAAAAATGCAACAGATTTTTGACCTTGTATCTTGTAACTTAACTGAATTTGTGTATTAGTTCTAACAGTTTTTTTGAGTCTGTAGGGTTTCCTATATATAGTAATGTCTTCTACAAATAGTGACAGTTTTACAATTCAGATACTTTCTGTTATACTTTTTCTTGACTAATTTCTCTGGCTAGGATCTCCAAAACTAACTTGAATAAAAGTGGGCACTGCTGTTGTGTTTTTGATTTTAGAGGAAAACCTTTCACCTTTTTTGGTATGATGTTGGCTGTGGCCTTAATTATGTTGAGGTAAGTTCTCTCTATAGCCACTTTGTTAGGAGTCTTTCTCATAAATGGATGTTGAATTTTGTCAAATACGTTTTCTGCATCTATTGAGTCTCTCTTCTTCCTTCTGTTGTTTTCTTCCACTGCATAGGAGTTTCTTTAGTGGTATGCTTAGATTCCTTTTTCTTCATCTTCTGCTTATCTGCTATAGGATTGTGCTTTCCATGTGGTTTATTATATATTCTATTTTCAGTTGATAACTTAAGTTTCACAGCATTCTAAATCTCTACATGTTCATTCCCTCCACAAAGTTTTGTTTTTGATGCCACATTTTACATCTTTTTGTCTTATATTTTAATTAATTCTATAGTTGTAATTATTTTCACTACTTTTGCCTCAACCTTTTAAGTGGTTGATCCACTGCTGCTGCCAAGTCACTTCAGTCGTGTCCGACTCTGTGCGACCCCATAGATGGCAGCCCACCAGGCTCCCCCGTCCCTGGGATTCTCCAGGCAAGAACACTGGAGTGGGTTGCCATTTCCTTCTCCAATGCGTGAAAGTGAAGTCGCTCAGTCGTGTCTGACTCTTAGCGACCCCATGGACTGCAGCCTACCAGGCTCCTCCGTCCATGGGATTTTCCAGGCAAGAGTACTGGAGTGGGGTGCCATTGCTTTCTCCGGGTTGGTCCACTCACTACCTTGACTATATATTTTGCTTTTTCAGTGAAAGTTACTCTTTCCTAAGTTTTCTTGTTACTAATTAGCACCCTTTCTTTTCAGCCTAAAGAAGTCCTTTTAACATTTCTTGTAAAGCCAGTGTAGCAATGCTTGAACTCATTTAAACTTGCTAATCTGGAAAACTCTTCAATTCTGAATAACTCTGCTGGGTAGAGTTCTTTGTTACAAGGTTTTTTTTTTTCACACTTCCGCTATATTATGCCACTGCTTTCTGATCTGCAAAGTTTCTGCTGAAAATTCTGCTGATAGTCTCATGGGGGGGTCAGTTGTATATAAGAAGTTTTTCTCTTGCTGCTTTAAGATTCTCTTCTTATCTTTAGCTTTTGGTGCTTTTAATTAAACGTGTCTTGATGTGGGTCTCTTTGGGCTCATCTCATCTGGAACACTCTGGGCTTTCTGCATCTGGATGTCCATTTCCTTCCCTTGAGTAGGGAAGTTTTCAGCCGTTATTTCATCAAGTAAGTTTCTAGCCTTTCTCCATCTTTTCTTCTTGGGACTCCTATAATGAGAATGTCAGTCTGCCTGATGCATCCCATAAGTCTTTTAAGCTATCTTTAGTTTTTTCTTTTTTTGGTTTCTGTCCCGATTGGGTAAGTTCCACTGCCTTTTCCTCAAGTTCCTTTGCTTCACCCGGTCTACTAGTGAACCACTCTACTGTATTTTCAGTTATGTTATTGTATTCCTCAGCTCTGTGACTAGTATTTTCCACCTCTCTTGAAGTTGAGTTTGGGGAGCATCTTTATGACCATTACTTTGAACTCATTATTAGGTAAATTACTTATCTCCATTTCATTAAGGTTTTTTCCCCTGAGGTTTGTATCTTATTCTTTCATTTGGAATACATGCCTCTGTTTCTTCATTCTGCTTTTCTCTGGGTTGGTTTCTATGCATTAGATGAAACAAGTGTCTCTCCCAGTCTTGAAGGAATAGCCTCATGTATGAGATGAACCTTGTCATTCAACCCTTCCCTAGCTCCTGGTTGTTTCTCAAATCTTCTGATTGTCAAAGAAGCCTATGATATTTGTAATAGCTCCCAGTAACTGAGGGTGTGCCAAGACTTATCAGTGTCCCAGAGAGAAGGGGGTCTCAGTTAAGCACCTAGATTCATTCTCTGGTTGCCATGGCTAGGACTTTCAAATCTGTGTTGAATAAAAGTGGCAAGAGTAGACATCCTTGCCTTGTTCCTGATCTTAGAGGAAATGCTTTCAGCTTTTCACCGCTGTGATTTTGTCATATATGGCCTTTAATATGTTGAAGCAGGTTCCCTCTATGCCCACTTTCTAGAGAGTCTTCATCATAAATGGGTGTTGAATTTTGTCAAAAGCTTTTTCTGCATCGATTGAGATGATCATATGGTTTTTATTCTCAATTTGTTGATGTGTTATATTACATTGATTGATTTGTGGATACTGAAAAACCCTTGCATCCCTGGAATAAATCCCACTTGGTCGTGGTGTATGATCCTGTTAATGTATGGTTGGGTTCAGTTTGCTAGTATTTTGTTAAAGATTTTTGTGCCTATATTCATCAGGATACTGGCCTGTAATTTTATTTTTTTTGTGGTATCTTTGTCTGATTTTGGTATCAGGGTGATTGGCAGCCTCTTAGAATGAATTTGGGAGTGTTTCTTCCTCTGCAGTTTTGGGGAATAGTTTCAGAAGGACAGGTAACTTTTTCTAAATTTGCTAGAACTCAACTATGAAGCCAAGCCATCTGGTCACAGATTTTTGTTGGGAGTGTTTTTTTACTCAGTTTTAATTTTAGTACTTGTGATTGGTCTTTCATATTTTCTATTTCTTATTTGTTCAGTCCTGGGGGCTTGTATCTTTCTAAAAACTTGTCCATTTCTTCTAGAGGGTCCATTTCATTGGTGTATAATTGCTTGTAGTAGTCTCTCATGAGCCTTTGAATTTCTGTGGTGTCTGGTAACTTCTATTTTCTTTTGTATCCATTCAAGCAGTCTGTTTTCTGGTTGGAGCATTTAATCCATTACACTTAATAATTCACTTTAATTATTGATATGTATGTTCATACTGCCATTTTGTTAATTGCTTTGGATGTGTTTTTGTTCATAGACCTTCTTTTGTTCTCTTGTGATTTTACGACTATCTTTAGTGTTGTGTTTGGATTCCTTTTTCTTTTTTGTGTGTTTACTACTGTAGATTTTCAGTTTGCCATTAACATGAGGTTTTATACAGCTCACTCGCATGCGCGCTCTCTCTCTATATACACACACACACACACACACACACACACACAATTGTTTTAAGTTGTTAGCCTCAATTTCAAATGCATTTCTAATATCTTACATTTGTACTCTTTTCATGATTTCTGGTTTTGATATCAGATTTGTATGTGGATGATTTCCTATCTTTATATATGCCTTTATTGGTGAGTTTTCCCACTCATAATATTCTTATTTCTACCTGGGGCCTTTTCTTTTCCATCTAGAGAAGTTCCTTTAGCATTTGTTGTAAAGCTGTTTTAATGGTGCTGAATAAAGCTTTTGATTTCTCTAATGTGAATAAGTGCCTTTCTGTGTAGAGTATTCTTGGTTTTAAGTTTTTAATCTTTCATAATTTTAAATGTATCATACCACTCCCTTCTGGCCTGCAGAACTTCTGCTGAAAAATCAGCTGATAATTTTATGGGGATTCCCTTTTATGCTATTTGTTGCTTTTAATATTTTCTCTTAGTTTGATTAATGTCTCTCAGTGTGTTCCTCCTTGGGTTTATCCTGTATGGGACTCTGTGCTTCCTGGACTTGAGTATCTCCTTTCCCATTTTGGGAAGGTTTTTGGACATTCTCTCTTAAAACGTTTTCTAAGGTCCTTTCTCTCTCCCTCTGGGACCACTATAAAGTGAATGCTGGTGCATTTCATGTTGTTCCAGAGGTCTCCGGCCTCATATCTTTTCATTTTTCTTTCTTCTCTTCCACAGCAATGATTTCCACTAATTTTTCAGTTTGTTCCATTTGTTCTATTGCCTCAATTTATCTGCTGCTGATTTCTATGTATTTTTTATCTGTTCTCAAAAGCTTCTTTTTTTTTTCTTTTTGGCTATACCATGCATCTTAATTCCCCAACCAGGGATCAAACCCATGACCCCTGCACTGGAAGCACAGAATGTAAATCACTGGACCACGAGGGAGTCTCCTAGCTCTTTAATAAACGTGTCTTATATCAGTTTGTGCCTCCATTCTTTTTGAGGTATTGGATCATCTTTACTTTGATACCATTACTCTTAATTCTTTTTCAAGTAGACTGCTTATCTTCACTTCACTCAGTTGTTCCTTCATCTGAAATGTATTTCTTAGCCATCTGATTTTGTCCGATTTTCCGTGTTTGTGGTCTATTTTCTTCAGACTGCAGGACTGTAGCTCTTGCTTCTGGTGTCCATACTGTGGTGGGTGAGCTTGCTCCAGGGGTCATGCAGATTTTCTCGAGGGAGGGATGGGTGCTTGCCCACTGGTGGGTCTTATGTCTGGTGAGCAGGGCTATCTCAAGAAGTACGTTTACAGGTAACTGTGGAGTCAGGAGGACTTTAAGCAGCCTGTTTGCTGAGGGCTGAGTCTGTGTCTCGACCTGCAGGCTGTTTGGCCTGAGGTGTCCCAGCACTGGAGCCTACAGGCTGTTTTTGGGGCCAGGCCTTGCCAAAATGGTGCCCTCTGGGAGAGCTCACACTGATGAATACTTCCTGGAAACTCGGCCACCAGTTAACTTGCCCCCAGAGTGAGCCACAGCCAACCTGCACCTTCTCCCAGGGACCCTCCACATTGCTTTCCTCTGGGTCCAAGTGCGTGTGAAACCTTGTGTGTGCCCCCCAAGAGTGGAGTTTGTTTCCCCAGTCCTATGGAGCTGCTGCACGCAAGCCCACTGACCCCTGCAGTGGAAGTTCAGAGTCGAAACCACTGGACCACCAGGGAAGTCCTCCAGCTCTTTACTAGACATTTCTTGCATCAGTTTGCGCCTCCATTCATAGGCAAATACTCTGGGGCTCCTTGTCTAGCATCAGGAAAAGGAGGCTGGGGAGCCTCATGCGGGGCTCAGAACTCCTATGGGAAAACCTCTGTGATATAATTATTTTCCAATCTGTGGGTCACCCACCTGGCAGGTATGAGATTTAATTATAAGGTATAAGCGCCCCTCTACCGTTTATTTGTGGCTCCTCCTTTATCTTCGGGTGAAGAATATCTTTTTTGGTAGGTTCATGTCTTTGTTGTTGACGGCTGTTCAGCAGTTGTGATTCTGGTGTTTTCATGAGAGGTGAGCTTAACTCCTTCTACTTTACCACTTTGTCTCCATCCCTGGCAAAATCTTTTGAAGTCTGCAAATACATAGTCCTGCAGGACTGCAAGCATTACGTCCTGCTGGCCCCCAGATAAGTTCTTTACTAGGTGATAAACAGCGGCAATGACACACAAGCAGAGCACAAAAGATGGTGTCCACCAGATTATGCTCTCCTGAAAACACCCTCTTTAACAAAGGCTGTGCTCCTGGGTCTGCTGCCTCCTGCTGTGCCCTGGGGGTGGTGGCTATTTAAGAACTCCCTCTCTGTTGATGATAGTTCAGTGAAACCTGCAAGTGTAACCCTCACTGGTCACAAGAACCAGCCCATGCAAATATATCCCTCAATGGAAGCTATAAAAACCAGGGTCCCAATCAGGGATGTAAGTCCCTTTTTGGGAGATAACAGTGAGCTGGAATGTGGAGAGAGACAGCACAATGATTGTGTCCACAGCCTCTTTTCCCTGAGAGGACTTCCACGGGGCCACTAGGTATCTGCCCCACAGGCCTCTTTCACACACCCTCTTTGTGGGTGCTATCTGTGCAGTGTTGGGGGATGCCAAGTACTGTCTCTACAGCTCTTATTATCATGGGACCAAACATAAGCTCTCCTGACCTTCAGAGCCCAGTAATCAAGGGGTGTTCCTTGGGCAGCAGCTGCAAATATCAGGGCACATGTAAACGCTCCTTCCAGGAGATAATGCTGTTCGTCAGCAGTTCAGCAAAGGGATAGTGTGAAGATGGTGCCCACTGGTCTCCATCCCTGGAGGGAATTCCCACAAGCTCTTCAAGGTATGTGTTAAATTAGATGCCTACCCCTTGGATCAACTCTTAAACATTAGCAATGAGCCTTTACTTCAAGTCTGAGGATGGGCTGCCTCTGAGTTGGGCCCTGAGCCAGGTGAGTCTTAGATCACTAGTCTTGTGAGTCTTGTCAACATGAGCCCAATTGGGTTTCAGAGCTAGATGTTTTTGATGTTTTCAGATGTTAGATGTTTTCAGAGCTAGATCTCTCAGGTTCAAGTTTTAAAAAAGTTGGGATGCCTGATGTGGAGTTCAAACCCTTTGCTCCTCAGAAAAAGCTCTGGGTTTTGAGTTCCACTTTGTATCTAGGTCTCCATACCAGGGGCGAAGACCCAATATCAAGATGGTTTTCTTGTTTGCTTACTGTACTGTGCTCAGCCAGCTCTTAGGTTTTATCAAGAGGAAACTGTTACACAGGTAGTTACAGACTCAGCATATCTGGGAGGAGGTTGGCTCAGGATTAGCCTACATTGCCATCTTGAACCCCATTTTTCCCTTCCTTTTAAATTCTGCTATTCCAGAAGACTTCTGATAAGTGGCATATCATTATCTTTCAAATCCAAGATGCTTTAAAAATCCCAGATCCTAACTGTACTATCTACTTGAAAACTATGGCAGCTTCCAATAAATATTACTAATTAACAAGCCGAGTACTCTATGCCAAGACATTGTGCTAAGTGCTTTGCACACATTATCTTTTAAGCCTCTCAACAACTCTGAGGTTCAGAGTTGTTATCCACATTTTACAGATCAAGAAAATGAGACCGAAACAAGGGAAGTGATTTGTCTAAAGATACTGTAAGGGCTAGGAATCCAAATCCAACCAACTCATAAAATGTTTAGCACAAGTATAGGGTTTAAAATAAAAATTGTCAAGTACTTTATTATTTAGTTGCTAAGTTGTGTCTACCTCTTCTGCCATTGGATGGACTGCAGTCCTCCAGGCTCCTCTGTCCATGGGATTTCCCAGGCAAGAATACTGGTGCGGGTGAACATTTCCTTCTCCAGGGGAATCTTCCTGACCTAGGGGTGGAATGTGCTTGGTGGGTGGATTCTTTACCACTCACCCACCTGAGAAGTCCATCAAGCTACTAGAGCAACTCTTTAGTCACTCAGTCTTGTCCGACTCTTTGAGACCCCAGGGACTGCAGCATGCGAGGCCTCCCTGTCCATCACCAACTCTTAGAGTTTACTCACATTCTGTCCATTGAGTAAGTGATGCCATCCGACCATCTCATGGTCTGTTGTCCCCTTCTCCTCCGCCTTCAATCTTTCCCAATGAGTCAGTTCTTTGCATCAGGTGGCCAAAGTTTGGAGTTTTCCTTCAGCATCAGTCCTTCCAATGAATATTCAGGACTGATTTCCTTTAGGATGGACTGCTTGGATCTCCTTGCAGCAAAGGGACTCTCAAGAGTCCTTTCCAACACCACAGTTCAAAGCATAAATTCTTCATTGCTCAGCTTTTTTTATGGTCCAACTCTCACATCCATACATGACTACTGGAAAAGCCACAGCTTTGACTAGACAGACCTTTGCTGGCAAAGTAATGTCTCTGCTTTTTAATATGCTGTCTCGGTTGGTCATAACTTTTCTTCCAAGGAACAAGAGTCTTAATTTCATGGCTGCAGTCACTATTTGGGGGGGCTCCGAAATTACTACAGATAAAGTCTCTCACTGTTTCCCCATCTATTTGCCATGAAGTGATGGGACTGGATGCCATGATCTTAGTTTTCTAAAATGTTGAGCTTTAAGCCAACTTTTTCACTCTCCTCTTTCACTTTCATCAAGAGACACTTTAGTTCCTCTTCTCTTTCTGCCATAAGGGTGGTGTCATCTGCATATCTGAGGTTATTGATATTTCTCCTGGCAATCTTGATTCCAGCTTGTGCTTCTTCCAGCCCAGCATTTCTCATGCTGTACTCTGCATATAAGTTAAATAAGCAGGGTGACAATATACAGCCTTGACGTACTCCTTTTCCTATTTGGAACCAGTCTGTTGTTCCGTGTCCAGTTCTAACTGTTGCTTCCTGACCTGCATACAGGTTTCTCAAGAGGCAGGTCAGGTGGTCTGGTATTCCCATCTCTTTCAGAATTTTCCACAGTTTATGGTGATCCACACAAAGGCTTTGGCATAATCAATAAAGCAGAAGTAAATGTTTTTTCGATGATCCAGCGGATGTTGGCAATTTGATCTCTGGTTCCTCTGCCTTTTCTAAAACCAGCTTGAACATCAGGAAGTTCACGGTTCACATATTGCTGAAGCCTGGCTTGGAGAATTTTGAGCATCACTTTAGTAGCGTGTGAGATGAGTGCAATTGTGCGGTAGTTTGAGCATTCTTTGGGACTGGAATGAAAACTGACCTTTTCCAGTCCTGTGGCCACTGCTGAGTTTTCCAAATTGGCTGGCATACTGAGTGCAGCACTTTCACAGCATCATCTTTCAGGATTTGGAATAGCTCAACTGGAATTCCATCACCTCCACTAGCTTTGTTCGTAGTGATGGCCCACTTGACTTCATATTCCAGGATGTCTGGCTCTAGGTGAGTGATCACACCATCGTGAAGATCTCTTTTGTATAGTTCTGTGTATTCTTGTCACCTCTTCTTAATATCTTCTGCTAGGTCCATATCATTTCTGTCCTTTATTGAGCCCATCTTTGCATGAAATGTTCCCTTGGTATCTCTAATTTTCTTGAAGAGATCTCTAGTCTTTCCCATTCTGTTGTTTTCCTCTATTTCTTTGCATTGATCACTGAGGAAGGCTTTCTTATCTCTCCTTGCTATTCTTTGGAACTCTGCATTCAGATGCTTCTATCTTTCCTTTTCTCCTTTCGCTTCTATTGTTTTCACAGCTATTTCCCCAGCAAGACGGTAGGCGCTGGAGTGACTTTGAGGAGATACCCCATGTCCAGGGGCAAAGGAGAACCCCCAGCAAGACGGTAGGAGGGGCGAAATCACATTTAGAATCAAACCCCATACCCGCCAGAGATGCTCAGAGGGCTCAAACATACCTTGTGCACACCAGGACCCAGAGACTGAGACAGAACTATGTTTGAGTGTCTCCTGAGGAGGTATGGGTCAGCAGTGGACTGCCACAGGGGCTTTGGGTATGGCATAAGCCCTCCTGAAGGAGGTAGCCATTCACTCCACCATAGAGCCACCAGAACTTACACAGGACTGGGAAGCAAACTCTTGGCGGGCACAAACAGAACCTTGTGCGCACCAGGAGAAGGGAGCAGTGACTCCACAAGAGACTGACCCAGGCTTGCCCGTAAGTGTCTGGGAGTCTCCAGTGGCGGCGTGGGTCGGTGGTGGCCTGTTGCCGGGTTGGGGGCACCGAATGTAGCAGTGCCATGGAACCTGTTGAAGAAGGTCACTATTATCTTCATTACCTCCACCATAATTTGGCCCTGGGTCAAATACCAGGGAGGGAACATGGCCCTGTCCATCAGAAAAAGACCCAATTTCCCCCTCAGTCAGTCTCTCCCATCAGGAAGCTTCCATAAGCCTCTTATCCTTCTCCATCAGAGGGAAGACAGACTGAAAACCACAATCACAGAAAACTAACCAATCTGATCACAGGGACCACAGCCTTGTCTAACTCAATGAAACTATGAGCCATGCTGTGTGGGGCCACCCAAGATGGACGGGTCATGGTGAAGAGTTCTGATAAAACGTGGTCCACTGGAGAAGGGAATGGCAAACCACTTCATCTTTCAGCGTTGTATCTCTCTGCCTTTTCATACTGTTCATGGGGTTCTCAAGGCAAGAATACTGAACTCCCCAGGTCTGTAGGTGCCCAGTATGCTACTGATATCAGTGGAGAAATAACTCCAGAAAGACTGAAGGAACAGAGCAAAGCAAAAACACCACCCAGTTGTGGATGTGACTGGTGACAGAAGCAAGGTCCGATGCTGTAAAGAGCAATACTGCATAGGAACCTGGAATGTCAGGTCCCTGAATCAAGGCAAATTGGAAGAGGTCAAACAGAAGCTGGCAAGAGTGAATGCTAACATTCTAGGAATCAGTGAACTCAAATGGACTGGAATGGGTGAATTTAACTCAGATGACCATTATATCTACTACTGTGGTCAAGAATCCCTTAGGAGAAATGGAATAGCCATCATAGTCAACAAGAGAGTCCAAAATGCAGTACTTGGGTACAATCTCAAAAATGACAGAATGATCTCTGTTCGTTTTCAAGGCAAATCATTCAATATCAAAGTAATCCTAGTCTATGCCCTGACCAGTAATGCTGAAGAAGCTCAAGTTGAATGGTCTTCTATAAAGACCTATAAGACCTTCTAGAACTAACACCCAAAAAAGATGTCCTTTTCATTATAGGGGACTGGAATGTAAAAGTAGGAAGTCAAGAAGTACCTGCAGTAACAGGCAAATTTGGCCTTGGAGTATAGACTGAAGCAGGGCAAAGACTAATAGAGTTCTGCCAAGAGAACGCACTGGTCATAGCAAACACCCTCTTCCAACAACACAAAAGAAGACTCTACACATGGACATCACCAGATGGTCAACACCGAAATCAGATGGATTATATTCTTTGCAGCCAAAGATGGAGAAGCTCTATACAGTCAGCAAAAACAAGACCAGGAGCTGACTGTGGCTCAGATCATGAACTCCTTATTGCCAAATTCAGACTGAAATTGAAGAAAGTAGGGAAAACCACTAGACCATTCAGGTATGACCTAAATCAAGGCAGCTATTATCAAGTCTTAAATAGGTAAGTCATTCTGCTGAGGCCTACTCTGTAGTATATAAAACCTACAATGTGAAACTTGAAAAATAGCAGAGGCCTTCAATATTCTCTAGTCCCAGGGGAACATCTACTTTTTTTTGGTTAACCTGCAATGTTTTTTGTTTACTTAATTGAAAGCAAAATCCTGAAAAGGATGTCTTTCAAGTGTTATTTATAAAAATTAATTAGTTCTGTCAAGGTTAATAGGTATCCAACAGTGAAGTATTTCAGTATTTAAAAGCAACTAAGCTTTACCAAATCTATAATCTCATTATGTTCTCAATATTATCATTCCATCCACAGAAACACCAATTCTTGCATCTGCTCCTCTATACAGTGTATTATCCTTCCCTCAACACGTGTGTATTTATAGAGCATTTATGATGCACAGGGGTACTGTGCTAGAGAATATGCATTCTTCAGAAAGAGACCTCATCCTCAAGGGGTTTCTAGCCTAATAAACGTGTTCCAAATACCCTACATGTGCAAAATATATGTACAACAACGTTAAGTTTATAAAAAGTTCAAGTGTATCCACAGTGAAATGATTGAACATATTATGGCCCAATTGTAACTAGGATACACTAAGGGGTTGTAGAAAAGGTACCTCTCGATGTGGGAACATAACATAGAAGCACATACACAAGTCACTTCAGCCATGTGAGACTCTCATTTTGCCATGACTGTAGCCGCCAGGCTCCTCTGTCCACGGGATTTTCCAAGCAAGAATATGGGGAGTGGGCTGCCATTCCCTTCTCCAGAAGAACCCTCCTGACCCAGGGATTGACCCCATGCTTCTTATGCTTCCTGCACTGGCAGTGGGTTCTTCACCGCCAGCGCCACCTGGGAAGCCCCAGCTCCGCACGTGGAAACGTAAGACAGAGCACGTGCGCAAACATTCTCCATCCTCCATGAAGCAGAGCTGTTTTCATCTTAAACAGTTTTTCTGAGAACCAGATGTTCATAGTTCCAATCTTAAGGAAAGAGATAGAAAGTGGAATAGAATAAACTCCCATACTTGTGATAAGCAAGGTTTCTCATACAATAACCAATTCAGGAAAAATATTTCCAGACCACCATTTCTTCCCCATTCAAAACAGAGTTATCCAGATGGAAGAATGTGAAGTTCGCCTCCTCCCACAAATACATCAAAAAATACATCTACACATGGAACAAGTCTCACAGAATACCTACAGAATGCTGGCAGAAGACATCACACTTCTGAAAGGACAAAAAGAATCTCCATATAACCAGGTAGGACCAAAAAAAAGAAAGGAATCTGGGCAGGACCTGCACCCCTTGGAGGGAACCGTGAAAGACCAAAGGCTCCCACACCCTCCTGGTGGGAAGAAGGGGGACTGAAAATATAAAGTATTTCTGAAAACTTCCCAAACTAAAGAAGGAAATATATCCAGGTATAGGAAGCGCAGAGGCTCCCAAACAGAGCTACACCAAGACATAAGTAAAATGGCACAAGTTAGCATTTTAAAGGCAGTAAGAGAAAAACAATCGGCTTATTTCTCTACAGAAACACTGCAGGCCAGAAGGGAGTAGCAAAATATATATTTGAAGTCCTGAAAGAGAAAAATCTATAACCTAGAATACTCTAGTCAACAGCATTATCATTTAGATAGAAGCAGTGATAAAGAATTTCTCAGACAAGCAAAAAGTGGAAGAATACAGTAATACTAAACCTATTATGAAAGAAATACTGCAAGGGCTTCCCTAAATAGAAAAGCTGTGTTAAAAGAAAATTAGTCAAAAAGTAAATCACTTAAATAAAGCTGGTATACAGATTAAAAGAAATCCCGTGTGAACGTTACAATAACCACAATGAACAGCAAAAGGATAAATATGAAGATGTAAAAGAGGACATCAAAATCATAAAACAAAGGAGATTAAAATGTAGATTTTTTTTTTCAGAATGTGTTTGAGTCTATGATTACCAGTTTAAAGTAAGTAGATATATGAAGGGGTTAACATACTTGAAAAACAGGGTAAGCACAATTCAAAAACAAAATAGATTCACAAAAGAGAACACAAGCATAAAATAAAAGGAAATCACCAAACTGCAAAAGGAAAAAGGGGAAAAAGCAAATACAGAATCAACTAGAAAGCAAGGTTTAAAATGGCAATAAATACACCTATGAATAGTGACCTTGCTTCTGTGATGATCGAGACGGGTGGGAGGGAGGCTTAAGAGGGAAGGGATATATGTATACACATGGCTGATTCACACTGATGTACAGCAGAAACCAACACTGTAAAGAAGTTATACTCCAGTAAAAAAAAGTCAATGGGCTAACTGCTCTAATCAAAAGATGCAGAGTGGCAAACTGGATTAAAAAACAGCAGACAATCTGTTGCCTACGAGACCCACTTTAGGGCAAAAGACACACATAGACTGAGTAGGAAAAGATATTTCCTGAAAATGGCAATGACAAGAAAGCACAATACCTGTGTCAGACAAAACAAACTTTACACCAAAGGCTGTAAAGGAAGATAAAGGACACTATTTAATGATAAGCACTACAAGAAGAAGATATTTACTCTTGTCAACAAATATGCATGCACCTAATAATAGGAGCATCACTACGAACAAAGCTAGTGGAGGTGATGGAATTCCAGTTGAGCTATTTCAAATCCTCAAAGATGATGCTGTCAAAATGCTGCACTCAATATGCCAGCAACTTTGGAAAACTCAGCAGTGGCCACAGGACTGGGAAAGGTCAGTTTTCATTACAATCCCAAAGAAAGGCAATGCCAAAGAATGCTCAAACTACTGCACAATTGCACTCATCTCACATGCTAGCAAAGTAATGCTCAAAATTCTCCAAGCCAGGCTTCAGCAATACGTGAACCGTGAATTTCCTGATGTTCAAGCTGGTTTTAGAAAAGCCAGAGGAACCAGAGATCAAATTGTCAATATCCGCTGGATCATCAAAAAAGCAAGAGAGTTCCAGAAAAACATCTATTTCTGCTTTATTGACTATGCCAAAGCCTTTGACTGTGTGAATCACCACAAACTGTGGAAAATTCTGAAAGAGATGGGAATACCAGGGCACCTGACCTGCCGCTTGAGAAACCTGTATGCAGGTCAGGAAGCAACAGTTAGAACTGGACATGGAACAACAGACTGGCTCCAAATAGGAAAAGGAGTACGTTAAGGTTGTATATTGTCACCCTGCTTATTTAACTTATATGCAGACTATATCATGAGAAACGCTGGATTGGAAGAAACACAAGCTGGAATCAAGGTCGCCGGGAGAAATATCAATAACTTCAGATATGCAGATGACACCACCCTTATGGCAGAAAGTGAAGAGGAACTAAAGTGTCTCTTGATGAGAGTGAAAGAGGAGAGTGAAAAAGTTGGCTTAAAGCTCAACCTTCAGAAAACGAAGATCATGGCATCCAGTCCCATCACTTCATGGGAAATAGATGGGGAAACAGTGGCTGACTTTATTTTTCTGGGCTCCAAAATCACTGCAGATGGTGATTGCAGCCATGAAATTAAAAGACGCTTACTCCTTGGAAGGAAAGTTATGACCAACCTAGACAGCATATTAAAAAGTACACATTACTTTGTCAACAAAGGTCCGTCTAGTCAAGGCTATGGTTTTTCCAGTAGTCATGTATGGATGTGAGAGTTGGACTATAAAGAAAGCTGAGCTCCAAAGAATTGATGCTTTTGAACTGTGGTGTTGGAGAAGACTCTTGTGAGTCCCTTGGACTGCAAGGAGATCCAACCCATCCTTCCTAAAGGAGATCAGTCCTGGGTGTTCACTGGAAGGACTGATGTTGAAGCTGAAACTCCAAAACTTTGGCCACCTCATGCGAAGATCTGGCTCATTTGAAAAGACCCTGATGCTGGGAAAGATTGAGGGTGGGAGGAGATGGGGACGACAGCGGATGAGATGGTTGGATGGGATCACCAACTCAATGGACATGAGTTTGGGAAAACTCCGGGAGTTCATGATGGACAGGGAGGCCTGGCATGCTGCAGTTCATGGGGTCACAAAGAATCGGACACGACTGAGCGACTGAACTGAACTGAATATAGGAGCACCTAAATACATAAATACTAACAGGAGACTTTAACACGAAACTCACAACAATGGACAGATCCTCTAGACAGAAAGTCAATAAGGCAACAGAGATCCTAAATGATACAATAGGAGAGTTAGCCTTAACTGACATTTTCAGAACACTGCACATTCTTTTCAAGTGCACATGCAACGTTCTCTAGGCTTGACCACATACCAGGGCACACACACACACAAAAAAAGCCTGAACAAATTTAAGAGGTAAAGAGGATAGAAATTATTTCGAAAATCTTTCTGACTACACAGCATGAAACAAAAATCAGCCACAGAAGAAATGAGAAAAAAACAATTACATGGACTTAACAGATAATCATTCAAAATCTGTGGGATGCTGCAAAAGGGTTTTTTAGAGGGAAGTTCATAGCAATATAAGCCTTCCTCAAAAAACAAGAAAAATCTCAAACAGCAGAATCTACTACCTAGAAGAATTAGAAAAAAGAACAAAGCCTAAGTCAGCAGAAGGAAATAATCAAGATCTGAGAGGAAAAATATGAAATAGATTAAAAAACAATAGATAAAATCAATGAAACCAAGACTTGGTTAAACAAAATTGACAAACCTCTGGCCTGGATTATAAAGAAGGAAAGAGCCCAAATATGAAATGAAAAAGGAGAAATAACAACCCATACTGCAGAAATACAAATGCCATAGAACAATATTATAAACAACTCCATGCTAACAAATTTGCCAGCCTAGAAGAAATGAAAATATACAGCTCTTCAAAACTGAAGTAAGAAGAAACAGGTAATGTGAACAAAACTAGAAGTGAAACAAAATCTGTAATTAAAAAAAAAAAGAACAAGCTCCCGACAAAGAAAATTTAAGGACCATGTGGTTTTACAGGTGAATTCAACCAAACATATAAAGAAAAACTAACACATTTGAGGATCCTTCTCAAATTTTTCCAAAAGGTTGAAGAGGAGGGAACACTCAAAGATGTTTTATGAAGCCACCATCACACTGATACCAAAACCAGACAAGTATACCACCACAAAAGAAAATTACAGGTCAATACCTTTGATAAATATAGATGCAAAATTTCTAAACAAAGTATTAGCAGACCCAATCCAACAAACATAAAACAGATCATACACCATGACCAAGTTAGATTCACTTCAAGATCACAAGAATGGTACAATATACGAAATCAATTTAATACACCACATTAACAAAGAAAAGTCACATGATCATCATACAGAAAAAAAGCAATGGTGGCAAGCTGAAAAGCCTTCCTGCTAAAATCTGGAACAAGACAAGGACGCCAACTCTCATCACTTCTATTCAACATAGTATTGGAAATCAGACAAGAAAAAGAAAAGGTATCCAAACTGGAAGGGAAGAGGTAAAACTGTCATTTTATGCACATGCACACATGCATGCTAAGTCGCTCAGTCGTGTCTGACACTTTGCGACCCCATGGACTGTAGCCACCAGGCTCCTCTGTCCATAGGATTCTCCAGGCAAGAATGCTGGAGTGGGTTGCCATGCCCTCCTCCGGGGATCTTCCTGACCCAGGGATCGAACCTGGGTCTCTTGCCTCTCCTGCACTGGGAGGCAGCTTCTCTACAGCACTACCTGAGAGGCCCTCTGTGCAGATGACATGATACTGTGTGTAGAAAACCCTAAAGAACTGATATTTCAGCAGCGTAGTGGGATACAAGATTAACATTGAGAAGTTGGTTTCATTTCTTTAACAATATCAGAAAGGGAATAGAAAACAAAAAACTAAAAAACTTTTAAAATCACACAAAATAAACCCAAAATACTTAGAAATAAACCTGACCAAGGAGGTGAAAGACTTATAAGCTGAGAACTATAAAACGTTAATAGAGAAAACTGAAGATGATTCAAAGAAATGGAAAGATATCCCATTTTCTAGGGTCAGAAGAATTAAGATGGCCATACTACCCAAAGCAATCTTCAGATTGCACCCTCACCATACACAAAAATAAAATCAAAATGGGTTAAAGACCTAAAGACGTCACATAATAAAACTCTGAGAACACAGGCAAAACATTCTCTGACATGAATTGTACCAGTGTCTCAAAGCAATAGAAACAAAAGCAAAAATAAACAAATGGGAACTTACCAAACTTACAAGCTTTTGCACAGCAAGAAACCATGAACAAAACAAAAACACAGTCTATGGATGGGGAGAAATATTTATTCGCACATGTGACTGACAAGGGCTTGATTTCCAAAATGTACAAACAGCTCATGCAGTTCAACAACAACAAAACCCAATCATGGGCAGAAGACCTAAATTCTCCAAAGAAGACATACAGATGGCCAACAGGCACGTGAAAGGGGTGTTCAATATCGCTAATCACTAGAGAAGTGCAAAGCAAAACTAACAGCGTGGTACCTGATGATAGCAAATGCTGGAGAGCGTGTGGGGAAAAGGGAACCTCCCACAATGCTGGCGGGATGTACACTGGTGTAGACTCTAAAGACCAGTAAGGAAGTTCCTCAGAAAGCTGAAAGTACAGTTGCCACACGATGCAGGAATCCATTCAAAAGACACACACGCTCCTGTGTTCACAGCAGCACTATTCACAATAGCCAAGACATGGAAACAATCTGAACGTTCAGTGAGTAAAGAAGATGGGTGACACAAACATGCTCACGTGCACGCACGCGTGCGCATACACACTGGAATACTACTCAGCCACAAAGAGAACGAAACAACGCCATCCGTCCAACATGGACGGACCTACACAGTCTCAGAAAGGAAGAAAGACAAATCCCCTCTGATACCACTGACACGTGGAATCTAAAATATGACACAAATGAACACACCGACAAGACAGAAGCAGACTCCCAGACAAAGACAACAGACTTGTGCTCGCCAACTGGGAGGCAGACTGGGAAAGCGATGGAGTGGGAGTCTGGGGTTAGCAGACAGATTCTATTATATATAGAATGGATGAAAACAAGGTCCTATTGTATATAGCACAGGGAACTACATTTAATATTCTGTGATAAACTATCATGGAAAAGAATATTTTTTAATGTGTATATAGGACTTCCTTGGTAACGCAGTGGGTAAGAATCCACCTCACAATGCAGGAGACACGGCTTTGATCCCTGGTCGGGAAGATTCCACATGCCGCAGGGCAACGAAGCCCCGACCACAACTACTGAGCCTGTGCTCTAGAGCCCACAGGCCACAACGGGAAACTTGGGCACCACAGTGAAGAATAGCCCTGGCTCGCCCTGACAGGAGAAGGCCCACGCACTGCAACAAATAAATACACACACACACACACACACACAACTTAATCACTTTTCTGTACAGCAGAAATTAACACAACATTGTAAATCAACTATATCTCAATAAAAAGGTAACACAAAAAAGAAGGCTTATTGAGTTCCATAGGACATTAACCTAGATCATTCCTTTATTAACTCAAGACTATCAGTGGGAAAGTTCGCAGTTTTTGAGCCACTGCAACTGTATTTCTAAGACTGCTACAAGTGTTATGTGTTCAGATAAGTTTGAAAGACATGACAGAACCCTGTATGTCCACACTGAAAAGTCACAATAAACATCAGCAAAACAAAGATTCCGCAAAGTCCTAAACAAATGTCTGATTCTGTTTAGAGGATTCCTCCTTGAGCATAGAACACCTGTTTTTTGGCAATATCTTCAAAACATCAGTTGGGAAACAATTATCAGTTTCTAGGCATATTTCAATAAAAAGTAACCTTCTAGATTTTCGTCCTAAAATTAGACTGCAAGCTATTTTTGCACATCTAGGTTTTATTTTGCTGACTTGGAAAAAGCAGCATTTTAGAGGAATCATTACCAATCAATAGGCTTACCTCCTGCTTCTAACTGAACTCCTGGAGTCAAGTGAAGAAATTCTGGTTTCATGCTTACTCGGGAGCCAGAAATAAAACCAATCACAAATTCAGAATGTTCTTCAGCCATTTGCACCTGAATGGAATGTAATCAACAGATGACAAGACAGCAGTTAACCACACCAAACGTAAGAAACTCTGCTGTCTTATGGATGTATTTTCTCATGTCACATTGAACTCATATCTAAACAGGTAATCTTAGATATGAATCTACATACCTGCTCCACTAAGACCCTAAAATAACTCCTATCCCCTTCTCCCATAAGCAAACACTAAAAACACTAAAAATCCTATACTATTTGCATCGAAAATCTAGATGCTCCATTATTATCTATTTTTAATAATGTTTAGGGACCTACCTACTTCCAAAAAGGATATAAATCATACCCTAGAATACATTTATAATGATATAAAGCTACACTGAAGTCTTATTGCCCATCTACACAGATATCCAAGGACAGCCACCACATAAAAACAGCTGTGCTGTAAAGAGCTAGCTGAAGAGGTGTGAAGAGGTGTGAAGCCACCTCCACAGCTTTCCCTATACTTTAACACTGCCTCCACAATTTCTCTTCCATTACCTCACATCTTTAGAAGATTCCCTAGGTCTGCCTAACTCTTTTTCCGCCCCCTGCCTAACTTTCTAATTTGGTTCTTCCCTGAGGCCCAGACTGTTTCATTCTTGCTACTAAGTACTACCACCTACCAATAATCAATGTACTGTCCTTGAGCCAGATCCAGAATGCCAAATATTAACACTGACTCATGGACCCTCTGCTAAGTCAGCTGGGAAATCACAGACATTTATGGTCAAATCAAGGGTAGGGTTAATACCTGGCCCTAGGGCCATGAGTTTTTCACAGTTCCACAACCTTTGAAATATGAAAAATAAAGTTTTAATTTTTACATGGGAATTTATTAAAAGTTCCTACTACTTTAAAAAGTAGTCTTTAAAATATATGCAAAGGTAATCCATCTCATCTTTCTAGGTGACTATCCAACTAGGAAACTTGCCCAGAGGAGAATGTGAAGAGGGACTTTATAAGCAGATGATTATCCATCTCTTATGCTGTTCTGGTGTGCAGGGGGTGGGAGCTGGGTATGGTACATTAGAACATGTATGGTGCTATAAGAACTTCCCTGGCGGCTTAGTCGGTAAAGAATTCACCTGCAATGTGGGAGACCTGGGTTTGATCCCTGGGTTGGGAAGATCCCCTGGAGAAGGGAATGGCAACCCACTCCAGTATTCTTGCCTGAGAATCCCCACGAACATAGGAACCTGGCGGACTGCAGTCCATGGAGTGGCAAAGAGTTGAACGCAACTGAGCGACTAAGCACACACATAAGAATTTTTAATAATGGGGAGTTACTAGAGGAAATAACGTGTCTGGACTCTAATTAAGAGCTCTCCTATAGAACCCCAATCAATATCAAAGACTGAAAAAGATAACCCACTTCGTGGGCTGCTGTCATGAGAACGTGTATCTTTGTGACTCAGGAAGATTCCAAGAAACTGGAAAAAAGCTCTTCAATTTCAACTCATGGGGAGATGGTAAAAACTCTATCTTAAAGGCCAGGTACATACAGACACATATGTTTATTTGACCCAATATCTGTGTTTCAATGTTTCTCTTGTAGTACCATTCAAATCTCTTTAGTGTCTGCTATAAGACATAAAAGGCTACTAACCATCAGTGCATTCTAGCCAACTAGTATTACTATACTGCCCCAGTAACAGCAGCTGATTTGTTGTTTTGGGCGGCAAGTCCACAGACCCCAGATGCAGGTATTTTCTTTCCCTGTAACATCTAGTGCCACAGTCCTGCCTTCCTTGCCCCAGTCCCTCTCCTCTGTCACTTACTGCTGCCTCAGTGTAGCTCCCAGTAGCCAAGGTGCCAGCAGAGCTCATTTCTGCAACAAGGAGGCACGCCCGGTGCAGTGGCAGGCCGACTTCTTCCAGGCCTTTCACAACTCCTGAGCCGGGCACGGCGTGAGCATTCACAAGATCTGCCCAGGAAGCTATTTTAAAGACCCCACCTCAGAAAGGGAAAAAAAGATGTTTGTCAATTTTCAAACAAAAACCTTTAACTTTTAACTCAACCAACCATCTACAATATGGAAATAATCTAGTAACATGCCAATCAAACAGTGAAGCACTTCAAGAATTTTAGTAACTATCAGTGGACCTATTTGTGAAAAATAAAATTTTCCATCTGCTTAGCTAGTTGAGAAATAACAAGGAGAAAAAAATCTTGTAAGCTCGATACTTAGTTTATTAGCAAAACTGGTAAGGGTGTTTTTCTTTGCAGGCTGATGTTTGTGGCCATCAGTAAGATTTATGCAACTGGAAAGGGACTCCAGTGAAGACAGGTGTATTGAGGTCAAAGATAGCAAACTGAAATTCCTCTGAAGATGACAGATTTTCACTCTGTAGGGATATCTCAGGAACTTACCAGCTCTTAAATCTTCTTCCTGTTCCTTAGGTTTCACTAGCTCTTCAAATTTCAATAAAGCAATTGTAATCATTTTAAAAGCAGAACAATAACTCAAGTAGATTTTTGAAAAAACTATATGCAAACTTGTAGAAAGCTTGTATAACTTTTTCAACAGTCAGTATCTTAAGCATATGAAGTCATTACAAACAAATCTATTCTTAAAGAAGTAGCTTAAGAATATGCATATATTACTTTAAGAAAAAATTATCTTAAAAGATGCTTATTAAAGAACAATGTCTGTTGTAAGGTTAAGTGAAAACAAAAAAGCATTACATAAATATGACAGAAATTTGCATAGATGAATGGGTAAAAGAAGCATTTTTACTAATGTATGCTCTACTCTGAGTTCCTATTTAACACTTTTAAAAAAGGATGTGTATCAACAGATCTTTTTCTGCTAAAAATAAATCTCACCACTTTATACTACTTTTTCCTTATTTCCTGTATCTGCGATTTTCATTCTCCAAAGATGCAGAACTGTGTTTTATTCTGCCAGGGCCAACACCTGTCATTTCTGCCCGCCTAAAACCCATGTCCCTTTCTTCTGGCATCAGCCCAGCCGTTTTCTTTAGGAGAATTAACCCTGTACTCGGGTTTCAAGAAGTTTACGTAAAGCTAATAGCCTCACATCACCAGCAGTAGGGTGTATTACCCAAGTGAGTTAATAAAGGTATGCTATACCCAGGCCTGAGTGATTGGCTTGGGGCAGGCATGAGGAATGTGCCTACCTGAGGAAGAAGAGAGAAGAAAGCAGAGCTGAGACTTGAGGAGAAAGTAAGCCCGAAAGATATCACTTGAGCTCCTAGATCCAACCACGCTTGACAGGCTGTTCTACTGCTGCGCTTGTCACGTGAGCCAATACATTTCCTTTTGTTCTTCAGCCAGTTTAGGCTGGATTTTGATTCTTGTTGGTTCCTGAATAATGCTTACCTTCATACTGCTTTTTTACTGTGTTTCCTATATCTGCAAATTTCCGGTCTTCAAAAATTAGAAACTCATGGCGTTTTGCCAGAGTGGTTAACTCCTTCATCACATCCAGAGTAAAATCATTCAAAATATCTACATGAATCTTAAGCAAGCAGATTCTGGATCCCAAAGCATCTGCTAGCTGCAGCAGCTCTCTGGACTCTGAAACATCAGCAGACAGACACAGATTGGTCTCCTTCTTTTGCATAAGCCTGAGAAGCTTCGCTGCAACCGGGTGGGTCCCAGGCAGCTCTGCACGTGCACCAAAACTTAGTTCTTTGGGTTCTTTCTTCACAGAAGGGAGAGAATCATTAGGGTTAGCTGCCACAAAAGCATTCTCCTGAATAAATCTCTTCACTCTCTCCACAGTCTCAGCATTGATTTTCTTCTGTTGCTCAAGAATACGCAGCACTGTGGACAATGTGCACACTGAGTGGAGACGAATCCCACGGGCCTGCAGATTGTCCCTGCCCCCCTGCTCTCTGTCCACCAGCACTACAGCGTCAGTGACCTTCAAGCCTTCTTTCTGAAGAACCTCAGCAGTTTCCCAAACACTAGATCCGCTGGACACAACATCTTCAATGATCAAGCAGGTGTCTCCTGGATTAACAGCCCCTTCTATAAGCCGTTTAGTACCTGGGAAAGAAAAAATTATGTTGATTCCATTTTAAAATTATGTATTTCAACCAACTCAAGATGTATCTATAGTATAAATTTGGCATGTATTTATGAAAAGGTGGATAATCTAAATTATACTTTCTGATAATCCACTTTGGAAATATATTTTTTAAATTTCTGATGAATCTTCAATGTGCTATGATTTACTGTTTTGTTAAATGTCTCTATTTCCAAACTGTCAAAGTTACATATACAGAATATTTACAATAAAACTAGCAAATTATTTAACTTCGTAAAACATCACAATGTGTTTATGATCAAAATTTCAAATATGGGTTTCTTTAGGCAAGATCACCTGGACTGATGAAAGTTATTAAAGAATAGCACAATATCATCAATGAAATCATTCCTTTTTCCATTAACAATTTCTTTATTCAAGATCGGCAAAACAACTGGCCTTTGAGTATACAAATTGAGGAGGGAAAATATTCAACCACCATTTAGATGAATCACTACATCCTTATGAATTATATAATGTAATGTGACTAAATATACTGGCCCACTCCAGTGGGCCTACTACAGACTATTTTCAGATAACCTACAAATTGTAAATAATTCATGCTGTAGACTACAAAGACCTGTGTTTTCAGAGACGCATTTTTGTGTTTTTCACCACCAAATTTGCCTTATTTTGACGCAGAATATATTTAGTGGGTGTTTTGCCCACTTTTAACTTTCCCACATGTACTATCTTTGTCTTTTCCCCACTTTTCTTCCTTGAAGAACTGGCAAGTTTAACTTAGATGAGAACATAAGACTGTATTTATAGGTATATTTTAAAATGAATGATCATATTCTGAGCAATTTTTTGAAGATACATAATAAGAAAATAGAAATAATAGTTTCCTTGTGGGAGAGATTCATATAGATAAAACACTGTGCCACTAAATAGCAAAAATATTCTAGTTTTTATAATGTTGAATAAACTAAAACTAGACAAGAGTATAACAAATCTCCACAAATACAGCCACTTGCCACCTAATAACTCATGGGCAATCTTGTTTCAGCTATAATTCCAATCCCACCCTCCCCCCAACAATTTTTAGAAGCAAATCTCAGACATCATATGATTTCATCATAAAAATTTTTAGAACACATTGGTAAAAAAGGACTCATCAAAAAAAGCAACAAAACAGAAATAATACCAAAAAACATTAATTCTTAATGTAATAAAATATGAAGTCAGTCCCAATACTTTTAGACTGATGTAGCTTTAAAACATGTTTGAAATACCCACCTGATAACTTATTACCATGAACCCATTAAAAAAAAATAAATCTCTATTTAGAATTCTATGCAGCATTTACATTGCCTCCCCCTCCCCCCCTCTTTTTTGCCATGCTTCATGGCTTGTAGGATCTTACTTCCCCAACCAGGCCTCCTGCAGTGGAAATGCAGAGTCCTAACCACTGGGCCACCAAGGAATTCCTTTACCTCGCTTTAAGGGAATGGTTTTATTCATGTAATTTGAACATGGTACCCTGGGAAAGTATGTGCTCTAAAAGCATTCTGCTGATGAGGAAAGTCCTGGTAAAAATGTTGGGTTTCATAAATTTGGAGCACAGGGCACTTTTTTTTTTTTTTACTGCCTAATTAACATAAAGCATTTTATCCCCAGACTCTAAAGGAAAGGGGGTTGCTTTCTAACAGCAGTTAACACACTCCAAGGTTGTAACAACTTAAAGGACTTATGAGGAATATTCAAGGTGACTATCAACCTCAGTGCCTAGAAGAACAAATTCTAAAAGTGCCAGGTTACGAATCAACTTAATGCTATACTACTTTTACTTTACCATAATCCTTTTTCTCCTTCCTTCTGATAAGCATTGGAATTTCGTGGGTTGAACAGACAATTGTAGCCAATGGTAAAGCTGTATAAGGTACTCCACACACAGTGTCAAAATTGATCTCTGCATTTTCGGCAGTTTGAAATAACATTTCTGCAACCTGTTAAAGAAAAAGAACATATGAATGACCTATTATTACTGTTTTTAAAGCTGTATATAAAACATGTAACAAAGTGACAGTAAGAACCTAGCAAAGGAAAGTCTCAAACTTGGGCCAGAAAAATATAAATGCCTTGTTAAATTATTCTCTCCACAAATTCCAGTTTACAAAACAAATATAAAAACACAAGAATTAATCTACTTGGACAGACTCAGGGCTGCTTCAAGGGCAACATGGAATGTGTCAGGAAAGACTATGATATTGACCCTGAGACTGAGCATTACACTTAGGCTTCACAGTTGTTCTCAGTAATTCATTATGCTTTGAGTATCTAAACCCATCAGTTTTATTTTCCCAACACAAGTTTTCAATTAAGAAGTTTTACAAGAGAAATTAAGAAAACAATCGCATCAGGACTTGTCTGGTGAATGAGTGGCTAAGACTTGGTGCTCCCAACACAGGGGACCCAGGTTCTATCCCTGGTTGGGGAAGTAGATCCCACATGCCACAACTAAAGATCCTGCATGCTGTATCTAAAGATTCCACATTCTACATTCCACATATCTAAAGATTCCATATTCTACATTCCACATATCTAAAGATTCCGCAACAAAGGTCAAAGGTCCCATGTGCCACAACTGAGACCCAGTGCAGTCAAATAAATAAATACAAATATTTAAAAAGAAAGCAGTCACATTATGAAGAATAAAACACCTGCTGCTGCTGCTGCTGCTAAGTAGCTTCAGTCGTGTCCGACTCTGTGCGACCCCATAGACGGCAGCCCACCAGGCTTCCCCGTCCCTGGGATTCCCCAGGCAAGAACACTGGAGTGGGTTGCCATTTCCTTCTCCAATGCATGAAAGTGAAAAGTGAAAGTGAAGTCGCTCAGTCGTGTCCGACTCCCAGCGATCCCATGGACTGCAGCCTAGCAGGCTCCTCCCTCCGTGGGATTTTCCAGGCAAGAGCATTGGAGTGGGGTGCCATTGCCTTCTCCATAACACACCTACAAATAAATTTAACCAAGGAAGTGAAAGACTTGCACATTAAAAATATTAGATTTTAAAAAAACTGAAGGTGGCATAAGCAAACGGAAGAAGATTCCAGGCTCATGGATCAGAAGAATTAAAATGTTAAAATGTCCATGTTATCCAAAGCAATAAACAAACTGAATACAATTTCTATATAGTTACAATGGCACTTTTCACAGAAATGGAACAATCCTAAAATTTGTATGGAACTACAAAAGACCCAGGATAGCCAAAACAATCTTGAAAAAGAACAAAACTAGAGGCATCATGCTCCTTGATTTCAGATTATATTACCAATTAATAGTAATCGAAACAATATGGTATTGGCATAAAACCAGACACACAGGTCAACAGAATGGAAAGCCCAGAAATAAAGCTACACATACATGTTCAATCAATACACATTAAAGGAGCCAAGGATATAAAAAGGGAAAAGGATAGTCTCTTCAACAAACAGGTTTGGGGCACATTAGACTACTATCTTACACCATACATAAAAATTAACTCAGAATGGATTAATGACTTGAATGTTAAGACAGGAAACCATAAAATTCCTAGAAAAAAACAAGTGATAAGTTCCTTGACATTGGTCTTAGCAATGATTTTTGGATTTGGCACCAAAAGCAAAGGCAACCAAACCAGAAATAAACAAGTGGGAAAGTGGTTCAAGACTGCAGAGTAAGAACTCCCCTGAACTCACCTCCTCTCGTTGACACAATTCTGTAACTCACTGTCAACAATTCCCTCTAAATGAACCTGAGAGCTAGCACAACAGCTACATCACAACAAAGGATAAAAAGGCCTACTGAGATAGGCAGAAGTTAGACACAGTCCCCTCAAAACTCCATCCCCACTTCAGCAACCCATAAGCAACATGGAGCTCACAAAAACTGAACTTCCCCCTGACACCCTACATCAGTCGCCCTAACCTGCGAACCCGCACCAGACAGATAAGTACTCAAAACACTTGGCTTTGAACAGCAACAGAGTTTAGATCCAGGAAAACCAGATGGATGCAGGGAATGGAGATTTGCTCTTAACTGGATTGTGAGCAGACTTACTCACCCTGTGACCCAGCTAAAGCGCAGCAGCTTGAAAAGAGCCCAGATCATATATCAAGGAAATTCATTTGGTAATCTTAAGAACTCTGCCGGAATGTCACCGCTGGAGCTCTCTCCAGGTATGGAAGCACTGCTGCTGCTGAGTCGCTTCAGTGGTGTCCGACTCTGTGCAGCCCGATAGACAGCAGCCCACCAGGCTCCCCCGTCCCTGGGATCCTCCAGGCAAGAACACTGGAGTGGGTTGCCATTTCCTTCTCCAAGGCATGAAAGGGAAAAGGGAAAATGAAGTCGCTCAGTCGTGTCCGACTCTTAGCGACCCCATGGGCTGCAGCCTACCAGACTCCTCCATCCATGGATTTTCAGGCGAGAGTACTGGCGTGGGGTGCCGTTGCCTTCTCCAGTGGAAGCACCAGCAGGCACCATTTTCACACTCTCTAACTTGCTAGTGCCTTCCCCACACACCTCTGCCCAGCACCCCCAGAGGCCGCAGGGGAATGCACCATTTCCCCATGCTTCTGCAACAGCATAACAGCATGCTCCCCATCCCTTCCAGTCCTGCAGCCACAGCAGCAGTGTGGATACGCACCAAAGCCAGCAGGCATATGCAGCCCAAACAGGGGACACTACTGGAGTGTGTACTCTGGTTGCAAAGGCGGATTTCATTTCTGGGCTCCACAGGTGTGAAACAGTAGAATACACAGTTTGAGAAATAACCAAGAACTATGGCAAGGTTAAAGGGTAAGTAAGGTTCATTTCCAACGTGGGGCCACCCCATCAAGACTGGAAGAAATAACTGTTTCACCTAACACATGGAAACACACACAGAGTCAAGCAAATTGAGGAATTGAGGAACAGAGATATATGTTCCAAAAACAGAAAAAGATAAAGCTCCTAGAAAAAATCTTAATGAAAAAGGTAAGTAATTTACCTGATAAAGCATTTAAAGTAATGGTCATAAAGATGCTCACCAAAATAGGAAAAAGAATAGATGAACTTGAAAAAAGAGAAAATGCAAAAATCAGAGAGCTGAAGAATATAATAACTTATCTGAAAAACACACTAAAGGGGTTCAAAACTAGATAAAGCAGAAAGATTGGTAATCTAGAAGACAGGGCAGGGGAACTCACCCAAACAGGGCAGCAATAAACAAAACCCCAGAATTTTAAAAAGCAGAAACAGTCTAGGAGACCAAGGGGATAATACTGAGAAGAATAATGGCTTCTAGTTTAAGATAGTGGAGTAGAAGATGTGCACTCATCTCCTGTGAGAACACCCAAATGGTAACTAGCTGTTACCATCATTGACAGGACACTGGAACCCACCAAAGAAAGATACCCCACGTCCAAAGACAAAGAAGAAGCTGCAGTAAGACAGCAGGAGAGGCACAATCACGATAAAATCAAATCCCATACCCGCCAAGTGGGTGATCCACAGGTTACAGTACAATAATGCCAAAAAGTTATCCCACTGTTATGAAGCTTCCGAACACCACTTCAGGCTTCCCAGCTTGGGGCTCTGACAAAGGGACTAGAAATCCCCAGGGAATCTGGCCTCAAAGGCCAGTGGGATTTGATTACAGGACTTCCACAGGACTAGGGGAAACATGGACTCCAGTCTTCGAGGGCACAAACAAAATTTTGCATGAACAAAGATCCAGAAAAGGAGGAGTGATCCCACTGGAGACTGAACCAAACTACCTGATAGTGTTGGAAAGCCTCCTGTGGAGTCAGCAGGGGCTCACCACAGGGACAGGGGCACCAGTCTGGGAAGGTCCCCCTTGGTGGTTGCCATTAACCGTACCAGCTGAGCTATCTGAAATCCTAAAAGAAGATGCTGTTAAAAGTGCTGCACTCAACATGCCAGCAAATTTGGAAAACTCAGCAGTGGCCACAGGACTGGAAATGGTCAGTTTTCATTCCAATCCCAAAGAAGGGCAATGACAAAGAATCTTAAACTACTGCACAATTGCACTCATCTCACACACTAGTAAAGTAATGCTCAAAATTCTCCAAGCTAGGTTTCAACGCTACATGAACCAAGAACTTCTAGGTGGTTAAGCTGGATTTAGAAAAGGCAGAGGAACCAGAGATCAAATAGCCAACATCCGCTGGAACACCAAAAAAGCAAGAGAATTCCAGAAAAACATCTACTTCTCCTTCACTGACTACACTAAAGCCTTTGACCGTATGGATCATGACAAACTGGGGAAAGCTCTCAAAGAGATGGGAATCCCTGCCTCCTGTGAAACCTGTACGCAGGTTAAGAAACAACAGTTAGAACTGGACATGTAACAACAGACTGGTTCCAAACTGGGAAAGGAGAATGTCAAGGCTGTATATTGTCATCCTGCTTATTTAACTTACATGCAGAGTACATCATACAAAATGCCAGGCTGGATGAAGCACAAGCTGGAATCAAGATTGCCGGGAGAAATATCAATAACCTCAGATATGCAGATAACACCAGCCTTATGGCAGAAAGCAAAGAACTAAAGAGCCTCTTGATGAAGGTGAAAGAAGAGAGTGAAAAAGTTGGCTTAAAAGTCAACATTCAAAAAACTAAGGTCATGGCATCTGGTCCCATCACTTCATGTCAAATAGATGGGGAAACAATGGAAACAGTGACAGACTTAATTTTGTTGGGCTCCAAAATCACTGCAGATGGTGACTGCAGCAATGAAATTAAAAGACACTTGCTTGTTGGAAGAAAAGCTATGAGCAACCTAGACAGCATATTAAAAAGCAGATGCTACTTTGCTGACAAAGGTTCGTATAGTTAAAGCTATGGTTTTTCCAGGAGTCATGGATGGATGTGAGAGTTGGACCATACAGAAGGCTGAGCACCGAAGAATTGATGCTTTTGGACTATGGTGCTGGAGAAGGCTCTTGAGAGTCCCTTGGACTGCAAGGAGATCCAACCAGTCAATCCTAAAGGAGATCAGTCCTGAATATTCACTGGAAGGACTGATGCTGAAGCTGAAACTCCAATACTTTGGCCACCTAACTTGAAGAACTGACTCATTGGAAAAGACCCTGATGCTGGGAAAGATTGAAAGCAGGAGGAGAAGGGGATGACAGAGGATGAGATGGTTAGATGGCATCACTGACTCAATGGACATGAGTCTGAGCAAGCTCTAAGAGATGGTGAAGGACAGGGAAGCCTGGCGTGCTGCAGTCCATGGGGTCGCAAAGAGTCAGACATGACTGAGCAACTAAACACCGGTGGGCAGACAGAAGAAGCAAGAAGCAGCACAGTCCCACAGTGGCTAAAGGAAAAAACATATTATGGAGAGTTAATCACAATGAAAAAGTAAAAAGTTATGTCCCAGATGAAGGGACAAGATAAAACCCCAGAAAAACAACTAAATGAAATGGAGATAGGCAACCTTCCAGAAAAAGAATTCAGAATAATGATAGTGAAGATGATCCAGGATCTCCGAAAAACAATGGAGAAAATGCAAGAATACCAAAGATCTACTAGAACTAAAGAACAAACAAACAGATGAAAAATACACTAGAAGGAATCAGCAGCAGAATAAGGCAGAAGAATGAATAAATGATCTGGAGGACAGAATAGTGGAAATCACTGCTGTAGAACAGAATATAGAAAAAAGAATGAAAAGAAATGAAGACACTGTAAGAGACCTCTGGGATAACATTAAACAACCAACATTTGCAGTATAGGGGTCCTAGAAGGAGAAGAGAGAAAGGACCTAAGAAATATCTGGAGAGATAATAGCTGAAAAGTTCCCTAAATTGTGAAAGGAAATAGTCAACCAAGTCCAAGAAGTAGAGAATCCCAGGCAGGATAAACCCAGGGAGGAACACTCCAAGACACATAGTAATCAAACTGACAAAAATTAAAGACAAAGATAAAATATTAAAAGCAACAAGGAAAAAACAACAAATAACATACAAGGGAACTCCTATCAGGCTATCAGCTGATTTTTCAACAGAAACTCTACAAGCCAGAAAGGAATGTCACAGTATATTTAAAGTGATGAAAGGAAGAACCTACAACCAAGAATATTCTACCCACCAAGTCTGATTCAGATTTGATGGAGAAATCAAAAACTTTCCAGACAAGCAAAAGTTAACAGAATTCAGGACCACCAAACCAGCTTTACAACAAATGTTAAAGGAACTTCTCTAGGCAGCAAACACAAGAGAAGGAAAAGACCTACAGAACATAAACCCAAGATAATTAAGAAAATGGTAGTATGATCATACATGTCGATTAATTACCTTAAATGTAAATAGATTAAGTGCACCGACCAAAGACACAACTGGCTGCGCTGATGAAAACAAATGCATGTGTGGACTTCCACTTACCATACCACTCTGCCGGACCCCCCAAATTGTATCTAATTATTTCATATTGCTAAGTTAATCATGTTCCCATGTAATTATCTTCTATTTTTGGTCTGGCTATTGATTATGAAAACTGATAAAACATCTTTTACTATTATGATCATGTAATTATTACTTAATATCACTGGATCACAATTGGTCAGCAGAAAAAATAATAGAACTCCATATCACCAAAACTACCATAGAGAAACCTATAATCACTTTTCAAAATCCAGATGCATATCAGAATTATCTTGAAACTTTTTGAAAAATACAAATGCCCAGGTATTGCTTTTTTTTCTCCAGAGCTCCAGGTATGTTAAAAAAAAAAGTTCTGTCCCATTTCCCAGGATATCAGCTCATTCAAGTCTCATCTTTGGTAATTAAGAGTAGGCAGGGCCTTCGCTGGCAGTCCAGTGGCTAAGACTTCACCTTCCAATGCAAAGGGTGCAGGTTCAATTCCTGGCGGGCGAGTTAATAATCCCACCACCAAAAATCCAAAACATAAAACAGAAACAATATTGTAACAAATTCAAGAGACTTTAAAAGTCCCTCTCTTACGGAGGACTTCGTGCATGAAAGTGAAACAACTGTCAACGATTAGGGGATTCTTTTATCTCTTTCTCTACACATGGAATCTGCTCACATGATATTTTAAAATTCTGCTTCAGTCCCACACCCCATTATTCAGAATGCCCATCATACTAAAAAAGCTGAAAGAATTCCAAAGGACACATAACTTTAGGTGGGAAAAAACTGTAACACTTATTTTAATACCAATGATCATTTTTTAGACATCAAGACCTTCTAACAGATTCTAACTCCAAGGAGTCCCAAGCTCCCTAGAAGTCCTCCTGCCTCCTGTCTTGACTGTCTTAATTAACACAGTCCTGTCCTACCCAGAGGCTTGGATGCACAAGGATTTCCTTTTCTCCCTGCTCTCAGCCCAGGGCCTCTGCCAGGGAGTTTTCACCACTTGTGCCACAAAGGGTGAGCCCAGGTGCTTCTTGTTTAGAGCTCTTCCTTTGCCCTTCTTGGATGTGACTAAGGGAAAAAAGCAAGGGAGGAGACATCCCAGCGAGTGGATGCTTCTCATTTAGATCGAAAAAAATCTCCAACCCAATAAACAAGCCCTTCACAAACTACCAACCAGAAAAACTGCTAGCCATTGCCAAGCACATAGTAGGCACCTGTTCAATACTGAAGAAATGAATGAATGAATCTAAAGAAAAAAATACTGAGAACATTCACATTGTACACTATATATGTAACAACTGTAAATACATATGTACCCAACATAGGAGCACCTCAATATATGACGCAAATATTAACAGCCATAAAAGGAGAAATCGACAGCTACACAATAATAGTGGGGGACTTTAACACCCCATTTACATCAACAGAGATGGTCCAGACAGAAAATCAATAAGGAAACACATGCCTTAAATGACACATTGGACCAGACTGATTTAATTGATATTTATAAGAACATCCCATCCAAAATACACATTCTCAAGTGCACATGGAACATTCTCCAGGATTTATCACATGCTGGACCACAAAGCAAGCCATGGTAAGTTTAAGAAAACTGAAATCATATCAAGTATATTTTCCCATCACAACACTATGAGATTAGAAAAGATAAGACAAAAAAACTGTAAAAAACACAAACATGTGGAAGCTAAACAATGTTACTAAACAACTCACTGAAGAAATCAAAGAATAAATGACTGGAGACAAGAGAAAACGGAAACACAGACCTCCCTGGTGTTCTAACGGTTAAGAATCCGCCTGCCAGTGCAGGGGACACGGGTTGATCCCTGGTCTGGGGGCACCCCACATACAGTGGAGCAGCTAAACCAATGTGCCACACTACTGAAGCCCGCACGCCTAGGGCCCGAGCTCCGCCAGAGAAACCGCTGCAACGAGAAGCCCGGGCAGCTCGGAGAGCAGCCCCCACTCGCCAAAACTAGAGAAAGCCCATGGACAGCAATGGAGACTTGGTGCAGCCTAAAAATATACACATTAAAAAAAAAAAGATTCAAAATCTATGGGACGCAGCAAAAGCAGTTCTAAGAGGGGAAGTTATAGCAATACCATCTTACCTCAGGAAATAAGAAAAGTCTCAATGAAATGACCTAACTTTACACATAATGCAAACTAGAGAAAGAAAAACAAACAAAACCCAGTTAGTAGAAAGAAATCATAAAGATCAGAGCAGAAATAAATGAAGTAGAGATGAAGACTACAATAGAAAAGACCAATGAAACTAAAAGCTGGTTGTTTGAAAAGGTAAACAAAAGTGATACACCTTTAGCCAGACTCGTCCAGGAAACAGGGGAAAGCGCTCAAATCAACAACATTAGAGATGAAAACGAAGTTACAGTGGACACCAAGGAAATACAAAGGATCATGAGAGTACTATAAGCAACTGTAAGTTAATAAAATGGACCATCTAGAAGAAATGGACAATTCTTAGAAAGATTTCCCAAGACTGAATGAGGAAGATACAGAAAGCATGAACAGACCAATCACAAGTATTGAAATTGAAACTGTGAGTAAAAAACTAACAAACGAAAGTCCATGCATTTATGGTAAATTAATCTTTGAGAAAGGAGGCAAGACTATATATGTAACAGAGAAAGTACAGTCTCTTCAATAAGTGGTCCTGGGCAAAGTGGACAGCTATATGTAAAGCGATGAAACTGGCACACTCTTTAACACCATATACAAATATAAACTCAAAATGTATTAAAGACTTAAACATAAGACTGGATACTATAAAATTCTTACAGGAAAACACGTGCAATGCTCTTTGACACACATTGCAGCAGTGTCTTTTCCAATCCATTTCCTAAAGTAATGGAAATAAAACAAAAATTAAATAAATGTGACCTAATTAAACTCAGAAGTTTATGCACAACAAAGGAAATAACAAACACAATGAAAAGACAACCCACAGAACGGGAGACTGTATCTGCAAACCATGAAACTGGCAAGGAATTAATCTCCAAACACCTCATGCAACTTAGTATCAAAGAAACAAACAACTCAATCAAAAAATGGGCAGAAGACCTAAACAGACATTTCTCCCAAGAAGCCAGACTTACGGCCAAGAGGTACATAAAAAGATGCTCAACACCGCTAATTAGGGAAACGCAAATCAAAACTACAATGAGACATCACCTCACACCAGCCAGAATAGAATGGCTATCAGCAAAAAGGTTACAAACAATAAATACTAGAGAGGGCTTGGAGAAAGGGAGCCTTCCTATGCTTTTGGTGGGAATGGATATTGGTACAGCCACTGCAGAAAACAGTATGGACATTCCTTAAAAAACTAAAAATATATATAGCTATGACATTATCCAGCAATCCCACTCCTGAGCATAGATCCAGAGAAAACCATGGGTCAAAAGGATCCATGCACCCCAATATTCACCACTGTGTTATTCACAATATCCAAGAAATGGGAGTAACCTAAGTGTCCATCAACAGATAAATGGATAGAGATGGGGTACATATATACAATGCAATGTTACTCAGCAATTAAAAAGAATGAAATAATGCCATTTGCAGTAATATGGACGGACCTGGAGATTATCATATCAAGTGAATTAAGTTAGACAGAAAAAGACAATGAACATATTTACAAAACATAGACTCACAGACTACAAAACAAACATATGATTATCAAAGGGAAGATGAGGGGAGGGATAAACTGGGAGTCTGGAATATACACACACTGCCATATTTAGAACAAATAACCAGCAAGAACCTACTGCATAGCACAGGCAACTCTGCTCAATATTCTATAATAACCTACATGGGAGAAGAATCTGAAAAAGAACAGATACATGTGTACATATATAACTGAATCACTTTGCTGTACACCTGAAACTAACAACACTGTTAATCAACTCTGCTACCAATATAAAATAAAAACGTTAAAAAAAAAAAAAGAAAGAAAGAATGACTGAAAGCTTTCTTAACTCGGGGATGGAAGCAGACATCCAGAATTAGGAGTGTTTGAAAGAAGATGAACCCCAAAAAACCTGAACATAATTAAAATGTCAAAAGTTAAAGACAAGGGGAGAATCTTAAAGGAGCAAGAGAAAAACAACTTGTTATGCAAGAGAACAACCCCCCTACCCCATTAGGACTATCAGCAGATTTCTCAGCAAAAACGTTGCCGCCCAGAAGCAAGTGGCATGATATAGTCAAAGTGCTTAAAGGAGAACACTTCCTACCAAGAATACGCAGACCCGATGGACGACATTCCATCCCAAAGCAACAGAATACACTCTTTATGTGTACCTGAAAGATTCTCAAGGATAGATCATATGTTAGACCACAAAACAATTCCCAAGGAATTTAAGAAGACTGAAATCATATCAAGTATCTTTCTGACCACAATGGCATGAAACTGGAACTCAGTTACATGAAGAAAACAAGAAAAATCTCAAATATATAAAGATTAAACAATATGCTATGGAACAACCAGTGGGTCAATGAAGAAATCAAAGGACAATTAAAAAAAAAACCCTTAATTCAAATGAAAATTAAAAGAAAACATACAAAGTCTATAAGATTCAGCAAAAGCAGTTTTAAGAGCAAAGTTTATAATGATACAGGCCCACCTCAAGAAATAAGAAAAATTTCAAATAAACAACCTAACTTTATGCCTAAACAAAGCAGAAAAAGAAGAACAAATGAAGCCCAAAGGTAGCAGAAAGAAGGAAATAAAGATCACAGTGGAAATAAATGGAGACCAAAAAGACAATTTAAATAAATGAACTAATAGCTGGTTCTTTAAAAAGATAACCAAAATTGATCAACCTTTAGCTAAAGTACCAGGAAAAAAAGAGAACTCAAATCAATAAAATCAGAAATCAAAGAGCATATACACCTGATACCAAAGAAATAAAAGGCTCCTAAGAGGTGACTATAAACAACTGTAAGTCAACAAATACCCTGGGAAATGGATCAATTCCTAGAAACAGTCTTCCAAGACTGAACCATAATTAGAAATAATGAATAAATAGGAGAAATAATAAGAATTATTCAATAATAAACAAACAGACAACTCACAACAAACGAAAGTTTAAGACCCTATGCCCTCATTGCTGAATTTTACTATTCAAAAAAGACTTAATTCCTATCCTCCTCCAATTCTTTCAAAACATTAAAAAGAGGAGGGAATGTCCCCAAACTCCTTTTACAAGGCCAGCATTACACTGATACCAAAACCAGACAAGGACACATACAAAAAAAGTACAGGTCAATATTGATAATGAATTTAGATGTACAAACCTTCAACAAAATATTAGCAAACCAAACTCAACAATACGTAAAGAAAATAATAAGCTAGGATCAAGTGGGATTTATCTCAGGGATACAAGGATGATTCAACACTACAAATCAAGGTGATACATCACATTAACAAAATGAAGGATAAAAATCATACGGTCATCTAAATAGGTACAGAAAAAGCACTTGATAAAATTCAACCACCATTGATAAAGACTGAACAATGGGTAGAGATGGAATAATACAGGCCATATGATAGGCCCACAGCTGATCACACTCAATGGTGAAAAGCTGAAAGCTATTTCCTTAGGATCAGAAACATGACAAAGATGCTCCTTCTTGCCACTTTTTACTCAGCATGGTACTGGAAGCTCTAGTCAGAGCATTTAGGCAGGAAAAAAGAAATAAAAGGCATGCATATTGGAAAGGGAGGAGGAACCAAGTGCTGGTGGTGGCTTAGTCACTAAGTCGATTCCGACTCTTGCGATGCCATGGACTGTGGCCTGCCAGTGGACTCTGTCCATGGGATTCTCCAAACAAGAATACTGCAGTGGGCTGCCATTTCCTTCTCCAAACTAAGTGGATGACATGATTTTATATTTAGAAAACCATAAAGACGTCACAAAAAATTGTTAGAATAAACAAACTCAGTAAAGTTGGAAGGTACAAAATCAATATACAAAAATCTGTTGTGTTTTTACAGAATAACAACAAATTATCAGAGAAATTAAGAAGACAATGCCATATACAATTGCCTCAAAAAGAACAAAGTACCTAAGAATAAATTTAACCAAGGAGGTGAAAGCCTGTACACTAAAAAGTATAAGACACTAATGAACAAAATTGAACATGACACAAATTAAGATATTCCATGCTCATATTTGGAAGAATTAATATTGTAAAAATGTCCACATTACCCAAAACAATCTGCAGATTCAATGCCATCCCTATCAAAAATCCAATAGTACTTTTTACAGAAATAGAACAATCCTAAAATTTCTTTGGAACCATCAGTTCAGTTCAGTCGATCAGTCGCTCAGTCATGAATCTCAGCACGCCAGGCCTCCCTGTCCATCACCAATTCCCAGAGTTCACTCAGACTCACGTCCATTGAGTCAGTGATGCCATCCAGCCATCTCATCCTCTGTCGTCCCCTTCTCCTCCTGCCCCCAATCCCTCCCAGCATCAGTCTTTTCCAATGAGTCAACTCTTCGCATGAAGTGGCCAAAGTACTGGAGTTTCAGCTTCAGCATCATTCCTTCCAAAGAAATCCCAGGGCTGATCTCCTTCAGAATGGACTGGTTGGATCTCCTTGCAGTTCAAGGGACTCTCAAGAGTCTTCTCCAACACCACAGTTCAGAAGCATCAATTCTTCGGCGCTCAGCTTTCTTCACAGTCCAGCTCTCACATCCATACATGACCACAGGAAAAACCATAGCCTTGACTAGACGGACCTCTGTTGGCAAAGAAATGTCTCTGCTTTCCAATATGCTGTCTAGGTCGGTCATAACTTTCCTTCCAAGGAGTAAGCGTCTTTTATTTCATGGCTGCAGTCACCATCTGCAGTGATTTTGGAGCCTCAAAAAATAAAGTCTGACACTGTTTTCCCATCTATTTGCCATGAAGTCATGGGACCAGATGCCATGATCTTCGTTTTCTGAATGTTGAGCTTTAAGCCAACTTTTTCACCCTCCTCTTTCACTTTCATCAAGAGGCTTTTTAGTTCCTCTTCACTTTCTGCCACCCAAATACCCAAAGCAACTTTGAGAAAGAAAGATAAAGGTGGAGACTTCACACTCCTTGATTTCAAACTATATTAATAAAGCTATCGTGGTCAAAACTAATTGGCATAAAAACAAACAACAGATCAACAGAACAGAATAGAGAGCCTAAAAATAAACCCAAGCACCTATTTCAATTAACTTATGAGAAAGGAGCCAAGAATGCACAATGGGCAAGGACAGTCTCTTTAATAACACACTGCTGGTAAAACAGGACAGCCACACGCAAAAGAATGAAAGTGGACCTCTATAATCCACCATACATAAAAATTAACTCAAAATGGATTAAACCTGAATGTAACACCTGAAAACATGAAACTCCTAGAATAACACACAGCTGGTAAGCTCCCTGACATCACTCTTGGTGACATTTCTTTGGATCTCACTTCAAAGGCAAAGACAACAAAAGTAAAAATAAACAAATGGGACTATATCAAACTAAAGAGCTTCCACAGAACAAAGGGAGCCATCAGCAAGACCCCCTCCCCCCAAAAAAGTACCCTTCTGAACTGCAGAAGGTATTTGCAAATTATATTCCCGAAAAGGGATTAGTATCTAAAATATATAGAGAGTTCATAGAGCTCAATAATAAAAAATGATCTGATCAAAAAAATGAGCAGAGGATCTGGACATTTTTTCCAAACAAGACATACAAATAGCCCAGAAGCATATGCAAAGATGCTCAAAATCACCAATAATCAGGGAAATGCAAATCAAAACCACAATGAGATATCAAATGGCTATTACCAAAAGAACAAGAAATAATAAGTTTTGGTGAGGATGCAAAGGAAATGGAACCCTTCTGCACTTATGGTGGGAATGATAATTGGTGCAGCCACTGTGGAAAGTAATATGGAGGTTCCTCAGAAAGTTAAAAACAGAACTCCCATGTCACCCAGCAAGTCCACTTCTGGATATTTACCTAAGGGAGATGAAAACACTACCTTAAAAAGATATCTGCACCCCCACGTTCACTGGAGCATTATTTACAATAGCCAAGATGTGGAAACAACCTAAATTGCAAAACAACCATCAATGAACAAATGGATAAAGAGAATGTGGTATGTGCATACACACACGCCGCGGAATATTATTCAGCCACGACAAAGGTGATACATTGCCGCTGGCTCAACACTTAGGGCATTAAGGGACTTTAAGGGCATTATGCTAAGCGAAATGGATGGAGAAAGGCAAATACCTCATGATCTTATTTACATGTGGAGTCTTATAAACACAAAGAGAAATAGTAGATATAAAGAACTGATTGGTGGCTGCCAGAGGCAGAGTAGGGGAGAGGCAAAATGGGTGAAGGAATTCAAAAGGTACAAACTTCCAATTATAAAATAAATAAGTCATGGAAATGTATTATAACACACAGCATAATGACCAGAGTTCATAATACTGTTTTGCATATTTGGAGGTTGCTGAGAGATCTTGAAAGTTCCCAGCACAAGAAAAAGACTGCAATTATGTTAACTACACTTACTGCGGCAATGATTATGCAAATACACAGTCATTACGTACACCTGAAACAAATTTAATGTTATCTGTCAACTGTATCTCAATTTTTAAAAAATCAACAAAAGACTATACACCAAAGTGTTTTTGAAAGTTCTCATAAATACAGAGCCACTAGTTGATAATATCTTTTCCCACAAAAATCATCACATTGTAACACTACAATGCATATTCCCACCCAACACCATCTTATTTTAAGAAAAGCGAAGAATTACTAAGTGACCTATATCAGAGGTGTTCAAATTTTTTTGTTCCTGTATTTCTAAAGATTTGAAAAATTTATGAATATTTTTAAGTGGCAAAAAATGTAACTTCTGGAGTCCTGAAAAAATTAACATGTTATTCTAGAACTGTTACATCATTCTTTTAAGTCCAAATGCCTTATTGCTTTGATACGCAACATCTGCTTTAAAAAAAAAAAAAGAGAGAGAGAGAGAGAGAGAGAGAGACTTCCCTATTGGGCCAGTGGCTAAGACTCTGCATTCCCAATGTGGGGGAAGTGGGATGGGGTTGGGAACTAGATTCCACATAAGGCAACTAAAGATCCTGGATACCACTACTAAGACTTCAGGGAGCCAGAAACAAAACAAACTGCAACATGAAAATGCTTAACTATGAAACCTGGAAAAATTTACACTTTTTTGAACTCATATTCTCATTTCATTATCTCCAGAGAATTTTATTCTAATGCAATATACATTTACGCTTGAAAAACTTCTACTGATCGTTCTATGATACTTCTCCAAAACAAAAATGTATGTAAACTGAAATTTTAAATTGTTTAAATTTAAAAAATTTTCCCATGACCATAAGTCTCTAAAGGTTAAAACTTCTGTTATTACAATTGTTATGATCATAAAATGAATTAAAACATAATCTGCAAATTTTGATAGAAGCATAAAACATATTATTTTGAAAATGCATTGCTCAGTAACAGGAATAGTAGTACCTGATCCTGGCAATTTGGAAAAGGCAATGGCACCCCACTCCAGTACTCTTGCCTGGAAAGTCCCATGGACAGAGGAGCCTGGTAGGCTGCAGTCCATGAGATCACTAAGAGTCAGACACAACCAAGCAACTTCACTTTCACTTTTATGCCTTGGAGAAGGAAATGGCAACCCACTCCAGTGTTCTTGCCTGGAGAATCCCAGGGATGGGGGAGTCTGGTGGGCTGCCGTCTATGGGGTCGCACAGAGTCGGACACGACTGAAGCGACTTAGCAGCAGCAGCAGCAGATCCTGGCAATTAATTTATGTATCTAGTATAACTATTACTTACTATTAGGAAGTCAGAGTTCAGTGTAAGTTCTATTGTGTCTTAGGGCGTGCAAATAATAAGAAACCCTATTTACATACATAAGCAGACATGAAAGAGTTCTGTTATAGCCAGACCTCTCAGTGTTTTGAGCTCCTTCTGAGTTAACTACCCAAAATAACACACACATACACACAAACCTCAACATCTAGTATCAAAAGATAATTTTCAGTCATCTGTAAACTGATGACTTCTTCAAAAATAAACCAATTTTTCAAAATAAGATCCCTAATCATTCACTTTCTCAGCACTGATGAAATGCACCATAGCACGATTCTGGATGGCGAGAACATTCTAACCCACTTCAACTAGAGCTTGAGATCTTTTTGTAATAACCTCATAGAGTGGGGTTCACAAGGGGTGAACATAAACCCTTAGTGGTGGAGAAAGCTTTACACGTCTTCCAGACAGAACTTCTGTGACAATGGCAAGGTTCTGTATCTTCACTGTTTAAAAAGGTAGCCACTAGTCGCATGTGACTAAATTTAAAAATTCCGGGGACTTTTAAGTTAAGAATCCGCCTGCCAATGCACGGGACAGGAGTTCAACGCCCGGTCCGGGAAGATCATACATGCCCCGGAGCAACTAAGCCCACGTGCCACAACTACTGAGGTCAGAGTGCTTAGAGTCTGAGCTCCACAAGAGAATCCACAGCAACGAGAAGCCCAAGCACAGAGTAGTCGTCTCTGGTGACCACAGCTAGACAAAGCCCATGGGCAGCAAGGAAGACCTAGCGCAATCAAAACAACAACAACAACCCATAATGTTGGATACACGCAAGCGGCAAGGAAACCCTATTAAACAGCACATTTAGACCCTTCTACTTACACCGTGATCTGCAGCTTGGGTCGGCAGCTTGTGAGGAAAGCATAACCTCCTATCCTGCCTCAGATGTACTCAATCAGTCGATCAGATTACCCATTTTAACAAAATTCCAGGTGATTCATATGAGTTTGAGAAGCAATGTGCTAGAAATCTCTTAACTTCTACACAGTTTTTCCCTTTTATTCACCAAAGAACTGCCTGCATGAAATGTCCACCCTCTGGCCTTAATTCTTGCTCCTGGCCACAAAGTTCAAAATCGAATCCCCTTTTCCTAGCAAGAGCCTTTCCAAGTATTTAAGAAGCTACTAAATTCTTCCCTCACCCACCTTTTCCTCCCCGTCCCATTTTCACGAAGTTGAATACGCAGAACTTCAACTACTTCTGTGACAGCCAAGGCCCCAAACTGGGTTCCTTGACTCGGCTGCAAAGCACGTGTCAAAGCCAAGCGAGTCTACGAGCAGGCTGCCCTCTAGATCCTAAAGAGCCTAACAGTTCCTGGTCTCTGGGTTTCGCAAACCAACTTCCCCAAGCCGAAGCAGGGTCGGCCCTCCTGCTTGGCTCTTTTGATCTCACCCAGAGCCCAGCTTCCGTCACTCCACTCCATTCCTCCTGGTCCCCATTCACGCCACGAAACACTCTTCTTTCCTTTCCCCGGTAGGTACCTGATTCAGAATACTCGGTCGAGATATGATGCCCCGCAGATCGATGTACACGGGGGAAGAGAGCCCACTCTTCAGCACGAAGTTCCCAAACTTAAAAGCCTGCACATCGTACAGACCCGTTACCAATGACCCCAAAAGGGCATCAGCCGCCGCCATGGTCCCGCTCTCCCAGTTCACTCCAAACTCCAAACCTCAGCTTGCCGCGGCGCCCGATGACGCCACCTGAGAAGTCCCGCCTCTTCCGCCCCCTCTTCCGGCGGCTAGGCGGGGTAGCTGGCTGCGCGCGGCTCCGGGTCCCAAGTAAAGAGGAAGATGAATTTATACTTTGGTATCAAGGTTATCCAGGAGGAATATCATGCCAGCCACTCTGAAAATCTAAGCATATTTTGTATTCACAAATCAGTTCCTTAGAGGAAATTCCCTTTATGGGTAGATGGCAATACTTTAAAGATAATTACCGTTAAAACCATAAGGCTCATACTTGTTACTCATCAAATTGATTCTGACTCATTTGAAGAACTGACTTATTGGAAAAGATCCTGATGCTGGGAAGGATTGAAGTCGGGAGGAGAAGGGGATGACAGAGGATGAGATGGTTGGATGGCATCACCGACTCGATGGACATGTGTTTGAGTAAGCTCTGGGAGTTGGTGATGGACAGGGAGGCCTGGCGTGCTGCAGTCCATGGGGTTGCAAAGAGTCGGACACGACTGAGCGACTGAACTGAACTGAAATTGATTGTTATTTCTGTTTTATTTTCTTGATGTATGTCTGTGTTTTCTGTGAAGACAAGATGACCAGCCAGCGTGAAGGAGCCCATACTTTTGACAGTTCTCGTTTCAAATAAATGCAATAAAATCTTGATGAAATAGAAACCAAACTTTAAGATATTTCTATTCTTGTTTGCAAAATAAACTAATCATAATACTTCAACCCCTAATACTTGTCAACCTAAAGAATAAAATGGCCAGTTACTGTACCAGCAAGATGAGTTTTATTTGGGAATGGCAGAGGAATTGTATTATCAGCATGGAAACTGTGGCAAACCATAAGCAATCCTGGAGAACAAAGGAGAGGAATGCTACTTTATGAAGACACCCGGGAAATTGGGAGGGTTTTCTTCGAAGGAAAGTTCTTTGGAGTAAATCAAGAGTTCAGGGTGGTGACAGTTTCTTATGGGCTGACAGTTTCTTGGTTGCTTTTCATTGGCTGCATTGTTGGTGGGCAAGGAAAAAAATCTTCCATCCTCATGCTAAGGAAGTTAAGTAAACCTCTTCCTACCCAGGGATGTAAAATAAGGTGCACAGGGTGGTATGTGCTTTTGTGTGCAACAGAGCTCCTCCTTCAGGGCTTCCTCCCTCCACTTTAAATGAGATTTTTCCTTTACAGTATAAATTTTTACACACTCTAGTTAATTGACAATATACTATGAATTAGTTTCATTTGCATTTGGGTGGCACATACAGACTCTTTCAAAGCCTGATTACGTCTGCACAGTCTAATCCAGACTCCTGGAGTCCACGATATATTGTGTAAACTTGTGAGATCCATCCCCTATGGCCTAACAATTTTCTAACTAAGTTGCCAAATGAAACACCAGAATGAAGTTAACAACACACATTGAGGCTTATTTGGCATTTTTAGATAGAGAAATGCCTTAGAGTATTTCTTCAGGCTACAAAATTGTTCTTTTCTTTCCAAAATGCTGGGCAAAATGTGTTTTAATAAAAGTGCAATATTTTCATCTTGTCAAAGGCTTTCATATATTTGGAGGAAGAACAAAAAAAATTACTCTTTTACTGGACATTTTAATTCGAAAGAAAACAGAAGACCACCAGAAATAATCTTTAATATAGTATATTTATAGGAATGCATAACTTGAGATGTACATTTTGAAGCTTCATCCATAACTTAGAGCATTTACTGTAATGATAATAACAAGACAGCAAGTCATCACTTTACAACATTACACATGAGTGATTTTGACTTACAAATAAAATATTTACAACCTACCTTTACAAAACAACATTGTGTGCATACAAAATGAACAACTGCAGAAAAATTTAAAAATAATGAGACAACCAAAAACCCAGAAGATACACTTAAGGCAGACCAGCAAGACACTGAAATAATTAAGGCTGTGGAATTCTTCTGCACCTTGAAAATATAGAGCTATTTATCAATACTGTGGAGTGATTTTAAATCAATTGTTACAAGCCTGATGGAAGTATGTACTTATATGTATATGTGTAATGGTCCCTATGGGGAAACCTGTCCACTTATGGATAAGGCCCTTTATCTGAATGGCCAGAGAAGCCCACCCCCAAACTCTCAAACGATCTGGTGGGGAGGAATCACTCAAAACCAAGAGGTGCCAATAAAATTTGCAAACCAACTGTTAAATATTCAAATATAAAGATTCTTCTGACTCCAGGCAAACAATAACCTAAATGATGGTCCCATTATGTTTCAAGCTTTGTTCATTTGGCTTTGTAGCTTCAAAAGACAGCAAATAAATCCCCAGTGAGTAGACTCTAACTCTACCCATCAGCCCTAATGGTTTTGAATGGCCCTAAATGGTTTTCTACTAGAAAACTGATCCACCTGGGCTGTCTTCAAATGGATAGATTTCTGCATATGAGCAATAACATATACATACATATTATACACTATATACATGTACAGATGTACATATATCCAGATTTTCCAACAGTTTGCACTTTGATCACTACTGTTCTCTGACTAGGATCTCGTTCTGAAGAACATGTTTAGTTTTTTCACAGTCTTCACATTTGTCCTAACTACTAGTTTTACTCACTCACCTTCCCCATAGAGTAGGCCAAAGTTTGGCAGAAACAGAAGTAAAAGCACCGGGGTCAAAAAAATCAATCATAGAGATGACGTATATGGCTTAAGTTAGTAACAGAAGATGTATGTTTTGTTACCTTCAAATTCATAACCACAGTCTTTGAGATCATAGTAACAGTCCCCATAATACTCCAAGATGTGGCTTCATTTCTTGATGGAAGTCGGGCATTGATGTAACTCTTACACTAGCTATTCATCAGCTAGTAAATTCATTTGCACTCTTTTCCATTTCTTCAGCCATCCTCATTATCCAAAATAACAGTTATCTGAATAAGCAGTTAATCTTGTTCATCTGAATAAAAACAGAATCTGACCACAATTTAGAATCTCCCAGGAAACAGGCTAACAGGAAACACAATAGCCCATGAGTATTAATTTCAATCTTTTCATAAATGTCCCTTAAAGATGAAAATTTGTCTTAGAGTAATTGTTTTTTCCTCTCTTCTAACTTCTACATATATTGAAAATGAGGAAGAAATGTCTTTCATAGAAAATATGGCCTGTGTTCTACTATTTTTGTGTATATTTCTCACATGAATAATATTCTCTATTAAAGATATCTAATGCTATGGATAAATTTCAGCTGTTTTTAACCCTCTAGAATTAATGAAACAAAGAACTTAGAAAATGTATATTAACATAGTAGCTCCCCTTTTCTTAGTAGAGAATGGGCACATCTTACCTTTTCTAACCCCACCTTGGGTTTAGTTATTCATTTCCAAATGATCCCTAGATTTTAAATAGCTAAGAAAACTGTAATGCTAATAAACCCACTGAAAGCTCACATTCTGTGGTTGCCTAACCCAGACTCCACGGAGATGCTACACAGGAGGGCAATAAATAAGCCCCACATTTCTCAAAACTGAACAAGGATGTGGTGAGTTTGCATTTTTTTCCCTCCTCTATCAAATTTACGGGACAAAGTTTTACTTAATATACAGAAATAACCAGCATCTAGTTTATAACATATTTGCCCCTTTGTAGTCTCACAAATCTAAATGTCCATGCTCTTCCACAAGGCAAGAAAAAAGTAACAACTGACTCACCAGCACTAAATCATGGAGACTATGGAAAAACAAATATGCTACTTCCAGAACATCTAGTTATCTTAAAAAAAAGAAAAAGATCCAAAGTTTTCCCTCCAAAAACTAACAGTTCATTTCTACACCTGTGCATTTAATTTGCCTCTTATTATAGAAACCTGTGAGATTCTAAAGAAATGAGTTGTGATATCAGAAAATATTTTATTCTCATCTCTGCCCTCCCAGTGAGGAAAGTGGCTGTTTGGGCTTTTCTCTGTCAATTTTTCTAGAGCATAAAGCTTGAGAAGAGAGTCATGGTTGCTTTGGAGGGCATCTTACTCTGTGCTTCTGCCATAAGACATACTCGAGAAAACAGTTTATTGACAAACACTTCATCAGCTCTCCTAACCTTTTTCTGTAAATAAGCTTTTAAATGATCGAAATTACAGGCTAAGATCAAATAACATTCAGACAAAGAGCACCTAGTACTTCCAATTAAAATCAATTTACAGAATTTAATCTCATAAGTTTGTAAATGGTATCTAAAGACATGAATATTGAAATCTTGGAATGTTCAAAGTTACCATCAATAAAATTCTTAGCACTGGCAGTGTGTAGCACTTTTAAAAAAATCAAAGTATTTTCTAGACATCCCAACTAAGGTATTTTCCCCACATTCCTATAAGATTAATTCCTCCCTCCTTCCCCCAACTCCCATTTTCACAATGGGGATATTTGGGGCAGAAAAAAACAGACTTTCTGTAAGAAAGGACGAATCAGGAACAGCTGAGGTTGAAACTCAAGAATTCCTGGGCTCACCCTATGTTCAGATGGTTTCATTTAAAAGATATTTTAAAGAAAAAATGCTGCAATATCAGTCAGTCTAAATACAATGAACTTCTTTGTCTCCCATCCTCCCCTCTGAAAGGCACTGCTATTTATAAAGACTTGTGAACCACAAAGCGGTGCGGCCAGCTTTCCCTCTGCTTCCTCTGTTCCCCCCAAGAGTGTTTATGGCTGTGAGAGACCTGAAGGACACCTCCAACATTACAGTTTTTTTTCTTAAAAATTTTCTCACATTCAGCTGTAAGTGGATATAAATCTGTTTAATTTGAAACCAATGTAAAAGATGTAGTAAATTACTATATATACCTTTAAAAAATTATTGTGGGTTGTCCCTGATCTTTTCCTTCTTTCTGCATCCCATCTTTATACAAAAAAAACCCCAAAACCCTATACAATGGATATAAGCCAAGCAAGAAACTTGTGATTTTAACCAATATTTATTTTTCCCATTTCAACTGGAAGTTCATTCTTACTGATTCCTAGTTAAGTTTTGATTGCAAAAATTACCATAATTAGAAGGGGACTATTTTCTCATCTCTCCCCTCTTCTCTACCACAAAGTAATAAATCTCTCTGCCAAAATAGGTACAAGAAAGTGGTTCCTAATCCTTCATCCCTCACCACAGTTGCCCACAGAGCAACTAGAGTATATATCCCAGCCCATCTTCTAGGATTCCTTGTTGTTTCCAACTTGCTAAAGAGAATTCCTGAACCAGGAACACAATCGACTCATCCTCATTGGGAAGGACCAGGAGCTTTGCAGATAGGATGTCTCCCTGTTGGCTTTCTTCAGTTATCAAACCATATAAAATATATACCCTTTCTCTTGGGGCCTCTATTAAATTCATTCTATTCTAATGATTGTACTTTGGCTCCAGTTAACAAAATCATACTTGCCTTCCATCTGGACCATTCCAACTCTGATGTGAAAGCTGTTATAAATGCTTTGGCTCTAACATTCTTGCCCTCCCAACAGCACAATTTCATTAATGCTCTCCTGTGCAGTCTGGACACCATTATCCTTCTCAAGCAAAAACTCAGCTTGTCTCCTACATGGTCATAAAAACTCATAAAGATTCAGCAGGGGGCTTTTTAGTTCTCACCCACAGTGGACGGAAAATAACTTGCCAAGCCATACTGTACAGATATTCAGAATCCTCAGTGCCTGTATCTACCCCATGATGAGCCCGAGGGACCAGGCTTTCTTCTTTTATGTTATATCTTATAACAAAGACATGTTTACTAAAAGAGTTTTTAGTAAACTTGTTTTAAATTTCAAAATATTGTATCATGTAGTGTTGGTATAGAACTATGGGTTTAAGTGAAGAAAATGAAGGGGTAGAGAGCTCTGAGGAAGTAGCCTTGGTGGCCCAGGGCCATTCGAAAACTAGGAAACAAATACAGTCAGAATCAGTTTCCACTTATTTGGTTAATCCTGAAAATACATAAGTGCTATCTAGTCTTATTGCTTGTACTTTCTACTAATTTATTAGTCTATAATCTTAGATGGGATGAGGTGGAGCATGGATGAAGAAGTTGACTTTGAAGTCAATGGAAAAGAATGATGAGTATTTTTAATTCTACATTTCCACTGCAGGACTAAGTATTTTATATATTAAAGTTCAGGCTTAGTTTCCATCATTCTTCTTCATTAAGATAGGTTTATAGTTCTATTTATCCTTCATAAACTCTCTGCTTGCACTTCTGTGCTGCATGATTTTAATTTTCTCAGTCTTTTTATAAGAGAGAAGCAATGCCATTAAACCTGATTTGAACAAACACTTAAGTTATATTTTTTAAAATAGCATTTGCATAAGAGTAATTTAAAAAACACATTCTAGGAAACAAAAGATGGCTCATGTACAAAACACAAAAACAAATCTCCCAAAAACCGAGGAAAAAGAAAGAAAGAAAGAGACCATGAAATGCCCAGGTTTAATTTTTTTTCCGCCAGTGGAAAAAAAAGCAGTTCATAACCATCTTGTATGGAGAATATATACCAGAAAGCAGCGTTGGCCTCAAAATGCAATTAGTCCTTTTAGTCCAGGGAAATATTGGTGGCTGAGCAGTGATAGATATTGCAATTGCAGTTAAAACTCAATGCTCTGTTAGGATGACGTATCAGATTTTATTCCATGGCTTCAAAAAGGACTTGGGACCAGGCCTTTGAAAGGCCTGTATGGCTGCTTCCTTTTGGTAAGCACCCCTTCATTTCCATAAAGGGTTAGAAATAAAGCAGGCTAGCTTTCTGAGGACTGCATTCTACAGCTGCAGAAGACATCAGAAAGTGTGGGTACGTTCTTCACAGGAACTGCAGGAAAGGTTTCTATTTGCACTTTTGCATGAACCTGTTTTACTCGTTACCTATTTCAAATCAAGTGTAGACATAAAAAATAGCCCCACAACTCATGCTGTATTTGGATTTATTCCCTGGCAGGCTTTCCTGCCAGATGAACTCTGAGCTGCCAGTGAATCCGGGGATAGCATTTCATAAACAGAACCTAAGTTAGTCAAATACCTGTGACCGAGAGAAAAATCTTCTCACTCACAGATTGCAAAAGGGTAACATTGCTTTCTCTTAATGCACAGGTTCTGGTAAAATAGTTCTATACAAGATTTATAAAAGGCTCTAAAAAAAAAAAACAAAACCTGTCATCTAATTGTGCTTAGTCAAAACAATGTAATGCTTCGGTACATAAGTTACTGTCTTAACTGGAGCACTCAAAGTTACTTAAGATTGATTTCATATATATCTCTATATTATAAAACTCTGAAAGTTGAATGTGATATATTTTTACTGTATGTGTACATGTATCCTATTAAGAAACTATATGTAAGTAATCTAAACCGGCACAGTTGACATACATGACATCTCTGTTAAATAGAACTTCTTGCTTAAAATTTCAGCAAAGGCAGGAACCTTTATACTTTCTTCAGTGATCTTATGTTTTGCCAAGTTAACCACTCATTTTGGAACACAGTTAAAATGTCATAACAGCTGCTATTCTTGTTATCTCCGCCTCTCTTCTGAATAATTTCCGTGACTCTACATCTGTATCTCTTCTGAACGACCTTCTGGAAAGTCCCTGGATTTAGGGTGATTTCACTGCTGCTCAGACCTTGACAAACCACTGAGGAGGTTTAAGAGGTACATCTCTCAATCCAGAGAACCACATGGAGTGAATGATGGACAGAATTATTTACAGACACATTCAGTCTTGCTTTGGTTCACACTGCACTTCCATGTGAAACCACGAGGGCTGGGAGATGGCTACGTGCCTTGGTTTAGCCGATTGACAATGTAGCTCTTGACGTTGGGAATGGGGCGCACATCATTCTGATGCTTGCGGCGCTCGATGAAGCACGCCAAGCGGGAGGTGTCCAGGGGGATCTTGGAGTAGCTGCCATTGTGGGGCTGCAGCCACGGATGCTGCAGGCAGGTGGCTGCTGTGGGCCGCCTCCGAAAGTCTTCCTGTAGGATCACATTGATGAAATCTCTGGCAGCATTGCTCACACCGCAGAAGTACTCATGGGGGAAGCTGAAGTCCACCCTGCACACATTGATACATGTCTCCTCCTTGCTCTCATCCAAGAAGGGGGAGACCCCACTCAGCATGACGTATGTCAAAACCCCGATGCTCCAGATGTCGGTGCCCAGGGATACAGGGATGCCCTGGATCACTTCTGGGGCAGCAAACTCGGGGTTCCCCAGAAGGTGGTGGATATGGAAGTGACCTGAGATCTGGACAGCATCCTCCAAGTCAATGAGCTTCACTCGAGGCACTGGAATCCGTAGGTCAATGAGCAGGTTTTCAGGCTGTGGAGATCCAAGGAGGTGGGGAGGAAAGAAGGCAAGTTCAGCTCTGTTTTGACTTTCTGTAGGACTCCAGCCACTCCAACACGGTTCTGCTATTCTTTGATAAAGTCTGTAGTGTGTGGGATGTTCCCTATGCTTCAAACTGAACTAAACTCTGAGGCTGGATGGTACTTCAGAGAAATTGGTTGACACTGAAAATCCTGTCTTTTTAACTAGCCCTTCTGCACTGAAAGAGTAAATTATTTATTTGGGGGGAACAGGGGCTTCTTTAGAAAAAGACAGCAACATTTAGTGATTCCTTCTATAAAGTTAGACAAAGTGGTTAAAGCCCACCTACATTCTCTTAGCCCAGATATTATGTGACTCTGATGTGTTCTCATTAATTCAATAATAACACACAAATTGTGTGACAACCCATTTTGTGTTTAATATTCATAGGGATTCTAATGCAAGGAAATAAAATGAGAATTTATATTCCTCAAGGGCAATGACTGGCAGGTTGAACTTAAGCACTTCTCTGCTGGGGTTGCTGTTTATTGTTACCTTTATGTCCAAATGTGCAACTCTGCAGTTATGAAGGTACTGCAGGGCTTCCATGATGTCTCGAATGTAGAAAGCTACTTTTTCTTCCATCAGCTCATCATGATTCATAAGATAGTCTAAGAGTCGGCCATCGTCCATCCTGAAAAAAGGGAGGAAAAGGCCAAGGAAATATGTTTGCAAAGAAAACAAAAAAAATAGCACACATATAAATCTGTAACATTGCTAATATTTCTCCTATTTCCTATTATAAATGAAGATCAGTGCTGCAAGACATGTAAATTTTAGTTAGAGTCCAAAGTTAGTATAATGTTCAGAACTTACATTAAAAAGATAGATAAATAGATATGGAGGAGATAGAAAGAGATAGAAATAGATGGACAGATAAGAGAGAGATGCATGCTTCAGGAAATAAATCTGTATAATCTTAAGACACATTGTGAATGCCTGCTAAGTTACTTCAGTTGTGTCCAACTCTACAATGCTATGGACTATAGCCCGGCAGACTCTGTCCATTGAAATTGCTCACAAGAAAAGTCTGACATCCCTTTAAGAGAGGTTGCTGCTGCTACTGCTGCTAAGTCGCTTCAATCGCTCAATTGTGTCTGACTCTGTGCGACCCCATAGACGGCAGCCCACCAGGCTTCCCCATCCCTGGGATTCTCCAGGCAAGAACACTGGAGTGGGTTGCCATTTCCTTCTCCAATGTAGGAAAGTGAAAAGTGAGAGTGAAGTCGCTCAGTCGTGCCCGACTCTTAGCGACCCCATAGACTGTAACCTACCAGGCTCCTTCATCCATGGGATTTTCCAGGCAAGAGTACTGGAGTGGGGTGCCATTGCCTTCTCCTTTAAGAGAGGTTAGATTGCAAAATAGAGAAAGGGAGGAGACAGAGAGAGATCTTGCAACTATCTGAATAACTGGAATCTGGTGGCTTCAAGGAGCCTCACATGTGTTTTGCAAATTGCTTTTCCTTTGTCAGCTTTTAGTTGGGGAAAAGTAGCCAGTAGGCAAAATTTGACCTTGAAATTCACGATCCCTTCTTGAATCCTACTCCTCCTGGGCAACTATCCAACTTTAAAAACTATGCCTGAGAGCCTGCTACGAGGAGCCAGCCAAACCTAGACTTGAATGCTGGTTCTGCCACAGACAGGCCGGGGGCTTGGAACAAGTCATTTACTCTCTGTTTTGCTTTCTTCATCTTTAAAGTGAGAGTAACAACAACAGTAACAATCCCTATTTCATCTATGAGGACTGTTGATGGATCAAGTGAGACAATGAGGCATTAAAGCATAACTGGTAGCAATAGTAAGAAAGCAACGAATGGCAACTATCTTCAGGTACCCTGTGCCCTCTTTAGCAGGGAGTGACCAGATGTCAGGCGGCTGTTCTCTAACGTGCACTGGGCCATTGAGGACCATCCCCGGAGAGGCCCAGGCAGAGGAACCTGAGCCAGAATCAGAAGCTACTTTTGAGCACAGCTGACATCCTCCCACCAAGTTCCCATTCTCTTCTCTAGCTTGTTCCTTCCCACCAGCTTGTTTTCTTCTCCTGCTTTCCTTGACAGGCTCAGAGGCCTAAATCACAGTTGAAAGCTGTAAATGGAGGTGCTTCTCTACTGAAGACAAGTACATGTGGAGCCATACACAGTACTAGTCTCCAGTATAAATGTCTGTCTTCTCTCCAGACCCAGGGCCTCATCACACCAACCAGACAACATTTCTATGAGGGACCCATACTTCTGAAAAGACTGTCCTCTTGGGCCTCTGTAAGATTTCTCTAAACAACAGGGCATGATCTCTGTTCTTAGCTTGGGGAAGGAGTGGGAAGGATGTGACCTTATTGCTCCCTTCTAGGACCCAGTATGTAGCCCAAAGTATACAGGGATACATACTGGAATGAGTGGAAGTTTTTGAAGGTCTGGAATGAGAGGAAGTCTGGAATGAGTGGAAGGTTTTGAAAGTAAGATTCTACCCTGAAAGGACTTTCTTGGGGGTAGATTGGGGATGCTATAGCAGTAGATGAGAGGAGCAACCCCATGTCCAAGGAGTGGCAGCTGCACAGGTGCAGGAGGACCTAGAGGAGCTACTCCACGTTCAAGATCAGAAGGGGTATCTGAGGAGATACCCCTCGTCCAAGGTAAGCAGCAGGGCTGCGCTTTGCTGGAGCAGCCGTGAAGAGATACCCCACGACCAAGGTAAGAGAAACCCAAAAAGACGGTAGATGTTGCGAGAAGGCATCAGAGGGCAGACATACTGAAACCATAATAACAGAAAACTAGCCAATCTGATCACATGGACCATAGCCTTGTCTAACTCAATGAAACTAAGCCATGCTGTGTGGGGCCACCCAGGACGGACAGGTCATGGTGGAGAGGTCTGACAGAATGTAGTCCACTGGAGAAGGGCATGGCAAACCACTTCAGTATTCTTGCCTTGAGAACCCCATGAACAGTATGAAAAGGCAAAATGATAGGATACTGAAAGAGGAACTCCCCAGGTCAGTAGGTGCCCAATATGCTACTGGAGATCAGTGGAGAAATAACTCCAGAAAGAATGAAGGGATGGAGCCAAAGCAAAAACAACACCCAGTTGTGGATGTGACTGGTGATAGAAGCAAGGTCCAATGCTGTTAAGAGCAACATTGCATAGGAACCTGGAATGTCAGGTCCATGAATCAAGGCAAATTGGAAGTGGTCAAACAGGAGATGGCAAGAGTGAACGTCAACATTCTAGGAATCAGAGAACTAAAATGGACTAGAATGGGTGAATTTAACTCAGATGACCATTATATCTACTACTGTGGGCAGGAATCCCTTAGAAGAAATGGAGTAGCCATCATGGTCAACAACAGAGTCTGAAATGCAGTACTTGGATGCAATCTCAAAAATGACAGAATGATCTCCGTTTGCTTCCAAGGCAAACCATTCAATATCATGGTAATCCAAGTCTATGCCCCAACCAGTAATACTGAAGAAGCTGAAGTTGAACAGTTCTATGAAGATGTACAAGACCTTTTAGAACTAACACCCCAAAAAGATGTCCTTTTCATTATAGAGGACTGGAATGCAAAAGTAGGAAGTCAAGAAACACCTGGAGTAACAGGCAAATTTGGCCTTGGAGTACAGAATGAAGCAGGGCAAAGGCTAATAGAGTTTTGCCAAGCGAACGCACTGCTCATAGCAAACACCCTCTTCCAACAACACAAGAGAAGACTCTACACATGGACATCACCAGATGGTCAACACTGAAATCAGACTGATTATATTCTTTGCAGCCAAAGATGGAGAAGCTCTATACAGTCAACAAAAACAAGACCGGGAGCTGACTGTGGCTCAGATCATGAGCTCCTTATTGCCAAATTCAGACTTAAATTGAAGAAAGTAGGGAAAACCACTAGACCATTCAGGTATGACCTAAATCAAATCCCTTATGATTATACAGTAGAAGTGAGAAATAGATTTAAGGGCCTAGATCTGATAGATAGAGTGCCTGATGAACTATGGACGGAGGTTTGTGACATTGTACAGGAGACAGGGATCAAGACCATCCCCATGGAAAAGAAATGCAAAAAAGCACAATGGCTGTCTGGGGAGGCCTTACAAATAGCTGTGAAAAGAAGAGAAGCGAAAAGCAAAGGAGAAAAGGAAAGATATAAGCATCTGAATGCAGAGTTCCAAAGAATAGCAAGGAGAGATAAGAAAGCCTTCCTCAGCGATCAATGCAAAGAAATAGAGGAAAACAACAGAATGGGAAAGACTAGGGATCTCTTCAAGAAAATTAGAGATACCAAGGGAACATTTCATGCAAAGATGGGCTCGATAAAGGACAGAAAGGGTATGGACCTAACAGAAGCAGAAGATATTAAGAAGAGGTGGCAAGAATACACAGAAGAACTGTACAAAAAAAGATCTTCATGACCCAGATAATCACGATGGTGTGATCACTCACCTAGAGCCAGACAGCCTGGAATGGGAAGTCAAGTGGGCCTTAGAAAGCATCACTATGAACAAAGCTAGTGGAGGTGACAGAATTCCAGTTGAGCTATTTCAAATCCTGAAAGATGATGCTGTGAAAGTGCTGCACTCAATATGCCAGCAAATTTGGAAAACTCAGCAGTGGCCACAGGACTGGAAAAGGTCAGTTTTCATTCCAATCCCAAAGAAAGGCAATGCCAAAGAATGCTCAAACTACTGCACAATTGCACTCATCTCACACGCTAGTAAAGTAATGCTCAAAATTCTCCAAGCCAGGCTTCAAGCAATATGTGAACCGAGAACTTCCAGATGTTCAAGCTGGTTGTAGAAAAGGCAGAGGAACCAGAGATCAAATTGTCAACATCCGCTGGATCATGGAAAAAGCGAGAGAGTTCCAGAAAAACATCTATTTCTACTTTATTGACTATGCCAAAGCCTTTGACTATGTGGATCACAATAAACTGTGGAAAATTCTGAAAGAGATGGGAATACAAGACCATCTGACCTGCCTCTTGAGAAACCTATATGCAGGTCAGGAAGCAACAGAACTCGACATGGAACAACAGACTGCTTCCAAATAGGCAAAGGAGTACGTCAAGGCTGTATACTGTCACCCTTCTTATTTAACTTCTATGCAGAGTACATCATGAGAAACGCTGGGCTGGAAGAAGCACAAGCCGGAATCAAGGTTGCCGGGAGAAATATCAATAACCTCAGATATGCAGATGACACTACCCTTATGGCAGAAAGTGAAGAGGAACTAAAAAGCCTCTTGATGAAAGTGAAAGAGGAGAGTGAAAAAGTTGGCTTAAAGCTCAATATTCAGAAAACTAAGATCATGGCATCTGGTCCCATCACTTCATGGGAAACAGTGGAAACAGTGTCAGACTTTATTTTTCTGGGCTCCAAAATCACTGCAGATGGTGATTGCAGCCATGAAATTAAAAGATACTTATTCCTTGGAAGGAAAGTTATGACCCACCTAGATAGCATATTCAAAGGCAGAGACATTACTTTGCCAACAAAGATCCGTCTAGTCAAGGCTTTGGTTTTTCCAGTGGTCATGTATGGATGTGAGAGTTGGACTGTGAAGAAGGCTGAGCGCTGAAGAATTGATGCTTTTGAACTGTGGTGTTAGAGAAGACTCTTGAGAGTCCCTTGGACTGCAAGGAGATCAAACCAGTCCATTCTGAAGGAGATCAGCCCTGGGATTTCTTTGGAAGGACTGATGCTAAAGCTGAAACTCCAATACTTCGGCCACCTCATGCGAAGAGTTGACTCATTGGAAAAGACCCTGATGCTGGGAGGGATTGGAGGCAGGAGGAGAAGGGGACAACAGAGGATGAGATGGCTGGATGGCATCACTGACTCAATGGACATGAGTCTGAGTGAACTCCGGGAGTTGGTGATGGACAGGGAGGCCTGGCGTGCTGCGATTCATGGGGTCGCAAAGCGTCGGACACGACTGAGCAACTGAACTGAACTGATAGCAGTAGATAGATGCACAGACTCGTCTCTTTCAATTCATTTTCACCCCTGTCAATGAGACCATTGCCAATAAGCTTTTCCTAAACTCCTGCCCTGCCCGAAAGCCCATAAGAGAAAGAAGATGAAAACTGGAGTGAGACAGATGTGTGTTCAAGTCCCAGCTTCTCCATTTCCTAGTTTTAAGGAGCTACTTTTAATGAACTTCCTTATCTCTGATTTTCTGATCTATAAAATGGGAATCACATTTTTATACAATGGAGGGGAGAGTGCATGTTACATACAACACTTTGTAAGCTAGAGGCATTATATGAAATGTAACTGCCATTTCCATTGTGAGCAAGAAAGAAGCCAAACAGCTGGGGACTGCGTTCAAGAGATGATACTGGTACTTACAGTTCCAAAATGAGGATGTAGGAAGTGGGGGACTCATAGGTGTCATGGAGAGTGATGTATTGGGGGTGCTGCAGGTGCTGAAGCAGGGCAGCCTCGTGGGCAGCCTGCTCTTTTTTCTTCATTTTTTTGCTAACAAATTTCACAGCGACATCTTTGCGAGTAGCTTTGTGAATGCACTTCTTTACTATGGAGAACCGGCCTCTGGAAAACAAAAGGGAGAAAGTGTTTTGCCAAGATTCCTCAATCAACTAGGTATCATTTTATTCAAGGATGCGAGAAGTTTTATCTGAAGTGGTTAGACAGTAACATTTTATTATTATAGAAATCTACCTTTTTTGCATTTTTAACTATAACATTATCATTCAGGATTGTTAACTATAATATTATCTTTCCTTTCTTAGCATTTGAGGGTTCTCCAAGTTGCAAAAAACTAAATAACATTTTTAGTCAATGAACATCAACTACAAGTTCAGTTTCCTGAACAGAGTATATTTCTATAAAATACAACAGTAAGAATATCAAATAAGGAGGAATTCTGCTCTATGATAATTTCATAACATTTTCTAAAGAGGCAATTTTTTTTCATCTTATTTTATATTTCTTATCCTTTTGTTACAGAAAATTTCCTATATACACAAAAGTAGAGAGAAGAGTATAACAGATCTTCTATGTACCCAGCAGCCGGTATCAACAATTATCAACATTTTGCCAAACTTTCATCTACCCTTTACCTATCTCCTGCCCATTTTTTTTTGTTTTGTTTTGTTTTTCTGGAGTGTTTTAAGTGTATGTTATTTCTAGAATAAATATTAAGTTTGCATCTCTAGTTTGACAAGGACATTTAAAAATATATCACCACCACTCCATTTTCACATCTAACAAAATTAACTATACCTAAATTAGACAGACTGATTCCCAGACTCACCTATAGGCCTATGGAAGGTAGTAAGAAAGTAATACAGAAGGAGAAACTGGTTGGCAGAGAAGGAGAGAGAGGGAGGGCTGAAGAGGTGACAAGGCAGCAACATTCAGAATCTGTCCATGAGGGGCCCTAACCCAAGAGTAGGGGAGTGAGAAGTCCTAGGGCAGTCCACTCATCTAGCAGAAATGAATGCATCAGATATCATGGGTACCACTAAGCTTGTCCAGTTGACTCCTTGACCTGGCTCTGTGTTCACTAAGCAACTTCCTGATAATAACTTTTTTCACTATAAATTTTCCCCAAAGAAGAGAAGGCCCTAATTAACAAAGTAAGTATTAGACAAGTATTAATTGAATGCCTATTACATGCCAGACATCAATCTTGGCATAGTGAACAAGTATTGGCCAAACTGGCAGTTCTATTTTACATTATCAAGTAAAAAGTTGCCATCCTGGGTTTTAACAGCACTCTCTCTTCTTTGTTTCCTATAGGTCACTCCTTCCAGAGGACTTTAAATGCAGGAAAACAACTGATTGCTGAAGAGAGATCTGAACTGGTGGTTATGTCACGGTATTGCTACCTTAATTTTTAAAATATATTTTGTGTTTATCAATGTTATGCATCCTTATGGTTTAAAAAGTCATTAGCCTTAGCAAAGTTTGTCATCAAAATCAGTAATGTCTCATTCTCCATTCATCACCATTTTTCTTCCCGTAGAAGCAGTTTAATGTATTTTGCTGATTTTTCAGATATTTTCTTCTATGGCAGTAAGTATAGTATGTTTTGTATGATTACTTCTTGACTTTTCAGTTTTAGTTATTATCTGTTGACATCCCGCTATGGAAGATGAGATTTTAGCCTCTTTCCTTCCTTTGTCTCTACTGCATAACCACTTTTCCCATTCCCTGTCCTTCCAAGAGAATTATATTGTAATCAATATTCAGTTTTTCCATTATTGCAACTATGTGAAGTGCGGTCACAGTTGAACCTCTAGTAAAGTAAGACAATTTTTCATGTTTGTAGTAAAATGCATTCTTTAATAATTTCTGACAAAGAGTGTATGGGAAATAAGTTGTTTGATATTTACATATCTAAAATGCTTATTCTACATTTATAATTGTTAGGTTAGCTGGGTATAATTCTAGGTTGAAAAAATTTGAAGGAATTATTCTGTTGCCTTCTAACTTCTAGTGTGAATGATGATGTTAACTGTTAATGCCCATAGCATTATTATTCCTAACCCTTTGCATATGATTCTTATAAAAATATTTAATTGTCTTTTCATTGAGATTTCTCTTACATTCTTTAGCTCAACGATCCTTTCTATAGTTCTGCTGGCCAGAAATATTGGATTCCATCAGAATTTTAGCCTCTGCATCATCATATACTTTCACATGAATACCCTTGCGGGTAAAGGAGTAAAAGAAAGAAGAAAAAGGTGAAAATAGGGATCTCATTGCTCTCTTCCTGTTTTTTGGCCATAAAGACGGGTTTCTCTCAGAGAGTTTGCTCTCTGGGGATGCGGGACAGTTCCCTGATTTGGCCCACCCTTGGGTCAAAGCTAGGAGATCAAAGAGAGAAAAAAACCTCAAAGCCCAGAAAACTCACTGCCACTGTCCATGTCTTTTTCAGGTGTTACCCTCCCTCCCCAATCTCCCTGTCGTTAACTTTTCAGGAAGCTCAGAGAGTTGCTGTTTGTGTTTCATCCAAAGATGCTAGTGTAGTCAGTGAGAGAAAAGGCCACAATGCCCTTACTCCATCTTGGCCAGCATCATCAATTGGTTCATGTTAACAACTGGGGACTAGGAAGTTGTTTGGAAGCTCTGAGTTTGTGGATGGAGTCTGTCAACTTGACTCTCACTGTATGGTGAACTGCATGGACTGTTCAGTTGGGGGAAACTTCAAAGTCAGTATCTTTAAATCTTTCCTCTTGAGTTGGTCAAATTTTGCAGAGAAAGATCCTCCAACTTTCTGGCAAGAATGTGAAGCCTTGCTTTTCCACCTCTGGAAGCCTGTTTGGTAAGGGAACAGGGGTCCTCGGTATCTAGCATTTATATATTCTCATAAGGGTCCTGTGTTGGTGATGCCATCCAACCATCTCATCCTCTGTCATCCCCTTCTCCTCCTGCCTTCAAACTTTCCCAGCATCAGGGTCTTTTCAAATGAGTCAGTTCTTCGCATCAGGTGGCCAAAGTATAGGAGTTTCAGCTTCAGCATCAGTCCTTCCAATGAATATTCAGGACTCATCTCTTTTAGGATGGACTGGTTTGATCTCCTTGCAGTCCAAGGGACTCTCAAGAGTCCTTTCCAACAGCACAGTTCAAAAGCATCAATTCTTTGGTGCTCAGCTTTCTTTATAGTCCAACTCTATGGCTATACTGCTGCCTTTTTGGATCCTGTAACCAGGTAGCATTCCCAGGGGATAACTCTTCGGCTTCTTTAAGCTGCAGTGGTGCCTGTATAGTTTATTTCTGGTTAAGTATGCTATGCTCAAGTGCTCTTTACTTCTATGAATGAGCTATAGGAGTGAAGATATTTCTTTTTTGTAATAATTACTGAAGAGCCATTTCTAACAAGATAGCCATATAGACCCAGAATTCTAGGTTTATGTGTGATGGAGAAAGCTGACTCACATATATGACCCTGGCACAGTGGCACAGATATATTTTGTGTCTTATGTAAGTATCTACATGTCTTATTTCCATTCTGTTAACATAACAGCATTTTAAAGGATCTTCTAAAAATATGAAGACTATCTTGGGAGAGAGGAAAATCTTCAGGTTATTGGAGATAAAAAACGTGCCTTAGCCTATGACTATCAACAGCAAATACAGGCTTCGGGGAGGACTTAACTGGTACATCCAGGGGACTGAGCCAGTTTCATTTAGAACCAGATGGGGATTTGATCTGCTTATTATTGGGGCTCACAGTGTGGTAGTGTTTTAGTCACTAAGTCGTGTCTGACTCTTGCGATCCCATGGACTGTAGCCCACTGGGCTCCTCTGTCCATGGGATTCTCCAGGCAAGAATACTGGAGTGGGTTGCCATTTCCTTCTCCAGAGGATCTTCCCAACCCAGGGACTGAACCTGGTTCTCCTGCATTGCAGGCAGATTCTTTACTGCTGATTCACCATGAAGCCCTGGGGGGTCATATATAAGCTTCACAAAGTTCAGTATCATGGAGCAAACTAGATTTCAATTACCAAAATTTATTTTTGACAAAAATTACTGTGATGAGAAACAACATATATTAGTAAAAAAAATACAGGCTTAAAGTCAGGTACCCAAGGTTTGAATCCTGGCTGTATACTTCCTAGTTGTGGGATCTTGAAAAAGTTACTTAACCTTCTGAGCCTGAGTTTCTTTTATTGGAAATCTACTCAAACACTACCTCATGGTGTTGTAAGGATTAGATTAAATAACTTTTGTATAATATCTGCATAGTATCCAGAGGACTATATTACTCAATAAGCATCATCATCATTCATTACCATGTAGATTTCCACTGGCTCTCCCCTGTTTTTCTGTTTGGCTACCTATGTGAAGAAGATCAGGAAGTAGAGCTAAAGCTGGGTTTTGATGAAAGGAGCTGTAACAAAAGGCAGTGAATTACACTGTGACTCCTGCCTAGGAAAATAAGAATAATGAACATTTTTGCTCTCTCCACAACCTCTGCCACAACCACTTAGGAAATTTTATGCTTCCTTGAGAAATGTCAATTAGAGATGGAGATGATACCAATGGCCCATTGCTAGTGGGTGCTCTCTTATTTACACATCACAGGAGGTGGGTGACTTGCAAGACCTACTCACATTCTCTCACTTAGACCACCTGGAGACCAATATATCACAAGCATGAACCCCTTTTTTTCCTTATCATCAACTATTTTGTGAGACATGCGATACACTATTTTTCACTATTCTGTTAAAAGTCATATTTTTATCCTTTTCATTTTTGAGAACACATTTTTCTAACTAAAGGGGAGAGAGAAAAAGAGAGAGACACTTGAACCCAACAATTAGTGATTATACATTCTTCTAAGGAAGACATGGAACTTCTTATGAAAATTGACCATATACTACTCATAAAGCAAGTCCCAACAAAAATCAGGGAATCAATATCACATAGACCAAATTCTTTAACCACACGGTAATTAAATTAGAAATCAGTAGTAAGAAGATACTTTTTTAAATGGACAGATTTTTAGAAAAGTTCAATCTTCCAAGACTGAACCAGAAAGATATAGACATTATGAACAACACAATTACAAGCACTGAAATTGAAACTGTGATTAAAAATCTCCCAAAAAACAAAAGCCCAGGACCAGATGGCTTCACAAGGGAATTCCATCAAACATGTAGAGAACAGCTAATGCCTATCCTTTGAAAACTCTTTCAAAAAATTGCAGAGGAAGGAACACTTCTAAACTCATTTGATGAGGCCATCACCATGATACCAAAACCAGTCAAAACAACACAAAAAAAGAAAACTATAGGACAATATCACTAATGAATATAGATGCAAAAATCTTCAACAGAATTTTAGCAAACAGAATTCAGCAACACATCAAAAACCTCATACACATAATCAAGTTGGGTTTATTCCAGGAATGCAAGGATTTTTCAATATACACAAATCAATCAATGTGATACACCATATTAACAAACTGAAAGACAAAAATCATACAATAATCTCAATAAATGCAGAAAAAGCCTTTGACAAAATTCAGCACCCATTTATTCTTAAAACTCTTCAAAATATGGGCATAGAAGGAACCTACCTCAACATAGAAAAGGCCATATATGATAAGCCTACAGCAAACATTATTCTCAATGGTCAAAAACTGAAAGCATTCCCCCTAAGATCAGGAACAAGACAAGGGTGTCCACTTTCACCACTATTATTCAACATAGTTGTGGAAGTCCTAGCTAGAGCAATCAGAGAAAAAAAAGAAATAAAAGGAATCCAGATCGGAAAAGAAGAAGTAAAGCTCTCCCTGTTTGCAGATTGACATGGTACTGTATATAGAAAACCCTAAAGACAGTATCAGAAAATTACTAAAGCTAATCAGTGAATTTAGCAAAGTTGTAGGATACAAAATCAATACACAGAAATCACTTGCATTTATATACATTAACAATGAAAATTCAGAAAGAGAAATTAAGGAATCAATCCCATTCACCAATGCAACAAAAAGAATTAAATATCTAGGAATAAACCTACATAAGGAGACAAAAGAACTATACACAGAAAATTATAAGACACTAATGAAAGACATAAACAGATGGAGAGATATTCCATGTTCCTGGGTAGGGAGAATCAATATTGTGAAAATGACTATACTACCAAATGCAATCTACAGATTCAATGCTATCCCTATCAAATTACCAACGGCCTTTTTCACAGAACTAAAACAAAAAGTTTCACAATTCATATGGAAACACAAAAGACCCAGAATGGCCAAAACAGTCTTGAGAAAGAAGAATGGAGCTGGAGGAATCAACCTTCCTGACTTCAGATTACACTACAAAGCTACAGACATCAAGACAGTATGATACAGGCACAAAAACAGAAATATAGACCAATGGAACAAGATAGAAAACCCAGAAACAAACCCATGCACCTATGGGGACCTTATTTTTGACAAAGGAGGCAAGAATATACAGTGGGTCAAAGACAGCCTCTTCAATAAATGGTGCTGGGAAAACTGGACAGCTACATGTAAAAGAATGAAATTAGAACACTTCCTAACACCATACACAAAGACAAACTCAAAATGGATTAAAGACCTAAATGTAAGACCAGAAACTATAAAACTCTTAGAGGAAAACATAGGCAGAATACTTGATGACATAAATCAAAGCAAGATCCTCTATGACCCACCTCCTAGAGTAATGGAAATAAAAACAAAAGTAAACAAGTAGGATGTTCAGTTCAGTTCAGTTCAGTCGCTCAGTCATGTCTGACTCTTTGCAACCCCATGAATCGCAGCACGCCAGGCCTCCCTGTCCATCACCAACTCCCAGAGTTCACCCAGACTCATGTCCATCGAGTCAGTGATGCCATCCAGCCATCTCGTCCTCTGTCGTCCCCTTCTCCTCCTGCCCCCAATCCCTCCCAGCATCAGAGTCTTTTCCAATGAGTCAACTCTTTGCATGAGGTGGCCAAAGTACTGGGATTTCAGCTTTAGCATCATTCTTTCCAAAGAAATCCCAGGGCTGATCTCCTAGGATGGGATTAAACTTAAAAGCTTTTGTGCAGCAAAGGAAACTATAAGCAAGTTGAAAAGACAACCCTCAGAATGGGGGGAAATAATAGCAAATGAAACAACTGACAAAGGATTAATTTCCAAAATATACAAGTAGCTGATACAACTCAATGCCAGAAAAACAAACAACCCAATCAAAAAGTGGGAAAAAGACCTCAACAGACATTTCTCCAAAGAAGACATACAGGTGGCTAACAAACACATGAAAAGATGCTCAACATCATTCATTATTAGAGAAATGCAAATCAAAACTACAATGAGATATCACCTCACACGGATCAGAATGGCCCTCATCAAACAACCTACAGAGAATGCTGGAGATGTAAACTGATACAGCCACTATGGAAGACAGTATGGAGAGTCCTTAAAAAACTGGGAATAAAATCACCGTATGACCCAGAAATCCTACTCCTAGGCATATACCTTGAGGAAACCAAAAAGACACATATGTCCCATCGTACACTGCAGCACTATTTACAGTAGCTAGAACATGGAAGCAACCTAGAGGTCCATCGACAGATGAATGGATACAGAAGTAGTGGTACATACACACAGTGGAATATTACTCAGCCACAAAAAGGAATGCATTTGAGTCAGTTCTGATGAGGTGGATGAACCTAGAGCCTATTATACAGACTGAAGTGAGTCAGAAAGAGAAAGATAAATATTGTATTCTAACACATATATACCAAATCTAAAAGAATGGTACTGAAGAATTTATTTATAGGGCAGCAGTGGAGAAACAGACATAGAGAATAGACTTAGGGACATGGGGAGAGGGGAGGAGAGGGTGAGATGTGTGGAGAGAGTAACATGGAAACTTACATTACCATATGTAAAAAGATAGCCAACGGGAATTTGCTGTATGGCTCAGGAAACTCAAACAGGGGCTCTGAATCAACCTAGAGGGGTGGGTTGGGGAGGGAGATGGGAGGGAGTTTCAAAAGGGAGGGGGTATATGTATACCTATGGCTGATTCATGTTGAGGTTTGACAGAAAACAACAAAATTCTGTAAAGCAATTACCCTTCAATAAAAATAAAAAGAAAAAAGATAATAAAAAAAAATCTCACACATTTGGACATTTTAAAAACATTTCTACAGTTGGGCCAAAGAGAAGAATCATAGTTGAAGGATAAAGTACTTAGAGCTGAACAATGAAAATGCCACAATCAGAACTCTGGATGTAGCTAAATTGTACCCTGAAGAGAAGACTGAGCCTTAAATTCTTATATTAGAAAAGCAGGAAGGCTGAGAACTTCAACTTAAGTTAGAAAAAGAACCATAGAAAAGACACATAGTCTAGTTTTTTCTTAGTATGGAGAAAATGCACTTAGTGAAAGAAACAAAAAACAAGAAAAAAGTCATTTTCATGATGTGATGTTGTTGTGTTCATAAACGAAGGAACAGAAAACTGAGTCATTACCTTCCAATTTCATTCAGCTCAGTATAAGCTGAATCAAAATTTTCCTTCCAAGAAATGGTGGCACCATCGGCAGCAGCGTCTTTGGAAGAGAAAGGATCCATTTATCATATTGAGGAAGTCATACAAGAGGAACGAAAAGGTTAACAGAAAAGCTCCAACATCACCCCCAAAGCAATTCTCATGACTAAATATGGGATCTAACTCAGTGGGAAAATACCACAATTCTCTGAAATGTTATCTAAAAAAATACTAGCCAAGGGGAAACTGATATGACAGAGTCAGACTCCCCGTACTACCTCCATAAATGAAGGGAAAACTTGGAACAATCAGAAATGTAACTTCTGGATGTTTTCAAATAGAAATCTGGTAGCAAAAATTAAAAGGGAGAAAAAAAACCAAAACACTTTGAAAGGCCTGGAAAAGCCAGTGAGAATCAGGGCTGTAGGAAGGACGCAGCAGAGAGGAAAGGGGAAGAGTTATAAAGCCAAGAAGAAAAGGAACATGCACAGAGCAGGCTAAAACCTGCTCATTCTCACCCCTTTATTCTCTGCATTAATGAGCCTATCTGGTGTACTCAATGATTTAGCTTTACCCCAAATATATTAATACTCTTGGCATAATCTTTGGTGGTAGTACCTTGTTTGATACGTTAAGCAATCATTCCCTGGCAATGATTTATATACACACACGCGCGTGCATGCACACACACACACAAACATGCACAACAACATTTGTGTTGTCTGCTGGGGAGCAAGGCTCGCAACAGGAAGCAAAACAAGCAGTGGTCATCCCAGGTGGGGCTCAGGGGGCAGCTGAGAACAGCAGTCAAGCTGCAGCACGTCTCTTTTGACCCTGGTCATCTCAGTCTGCCCACAACACAGCTGGGCTGATGCTGGACTTGGCTTACCCACATAGAGTTCTGAGGAAGTAAAGAACCAGGACCAAGGTTTCCCAGTGAGTCACAGGCCCCTCGGGAGCAGAGCTGAGCCTGGCTGGCAGTGGGGAGGGCCTGGGGAGCATTTCCGGAGTTAACCGTGGGGGTGGGGGGCGCTGCAACCAGAGGGCCCTAGAGGGTCCACAGCCCCTCTGGAGACTCTGGGATGCCCTTGACCCAAAGACACAAGTTCACTGTCTTTTAATTTCAGGGACTTCCTCTCCCTACCCCATACAGTCCATTGTCCTGCACTGTCCCAAACTTCACTATTGGGAGATTTCTTACAAAATGTCCCAGGGACCAAGGTGGCTTGGTGAATTCACGAATGCTGCTGCTGCTGCTGCTAAGTTACTTCAGTCATGTCCGACTCTGTGCGACCCCATAGATGGCAGCCCACCAGGCTCCGCCGTCCCTGGGATTCTCCAGGCAAGAACACTGGAGTGGGTTGCCATTTCCTTCTCCAATGCATGAAAGGGAAAAGTGAAAGTGAAGTCGCTCAGTCGTGTCCGATTCTTCGTGACCACATGGACTGCAGCCCACCAGGCTCCCCCATCCCTGGGGTTTTCCAGGCAAGAACACTGGAGTGGGTTGCCATTTCCTTCTCCAATGCATGAAAGGGAAAAGTGAAAGTGAAGTCGCTCAGTGAAGTTCCTCAGTTGTGTCCGACTCTTCGCGACCCCATGGACTGCAGCCTACCAGGCTCCTCCGTCCATGGGACTTTCCAGGCAAGAGTACTGGAGTGGGGTGCCATAGAGGGGCAAAAAAAGAACCAGGTTCGTAAAATACTCAAATGCAGGTAGTTAAATGCGTATCTTGGTCATTCAATGTATCTACATGAAAATGTATCCACCCTGAAAAAAGACATTCTGGGAGGGCTGGGGGTGGAGAAATGATACTCATTTTAACTGCAACCTTCGAGCAGGTGGCTTTCCTCTCCCCGTTTTAAATTGGTGAGTGGGGCTGTCACTAATTCTGTGAGGCGCACTTAGGCTGGCAGGGGTTCCCAGGGAAGAGGAGGCTTGGTGTTTCCATCACAAAAGAGGGACAAGAAGTACCCACGGGGCTCATGGCTCCTGCCTGCCCCTCTAGGTGCCTGGCAGCACACACAGATGCCCAGGACCTGGTAGGCCTCGGGCAGACATGGGTGGCCGATCTAACTTGAGCCCCATACTTTATGGAAACACTCGTCATCAGGCCTCTGAAATGCTACTTGACAGAAGCCGACGAGCAAATCCAGGTCACCTCTAGCTCAATGGTCCAGCAGGCCAGTGGGCTGCCAGGGCCAGTGAGTGTATGACACTTGGCCAGTTATCTTATATTCACCACCAGGGTGCTGGGTGTGGCTGGGACTCACCGTAATCTGGAAGTCGCACGAATTCTGAGGGCTCGCTGGGCAGGCTGATCCCCCAGGGGTTACTGGCACTGACTCTGAACTGATAAGGACTCCCAGGACTGAGGTCTTCAATGACAAGGTAGGTGTCCAAGGTCGATGCTACTGACTGCTGCCAGGCCTGGGAACCTAGGGCATAATTTTCGAGGAGTGGGAAAGACAAAAGGCCAGAGGGACATTGTTTCAAAGACCTTCAGCAAACAATGAAAGGAAAAATGACACATTCCACTCAAGGGACAGTTGTGGTCACTGCCTCGGGCCCTGAAAGCCTGTTGGCTAACTGTCGCAGGTCTGGGTTCGATTTCTTAAGAGCCTGAATACATCATGAGTGGTGGTAAAGCAGCTGGCCTGTTGAGTCTGTTCATTTCCAAATGGGCACGTGAGAGAGTGAACAACAGAGCGTGACGAATTCACAGAGGAACACACAGCACATTTTCAACAAGGCCAGAAAAATATATGGCACATTAATAACAAAGGGAGAGAAAACAGGCATTTCAAAATGGAAACAGAATGGAAATGAACATGTATGAGCACCATGTACCTGTAAGATACTGTGGAAGGAGTCTACCCGTAATCCTCTCCTTCCACGTTGTCACTTAAATCCACAGAAGCCCTGTGAGATCGGGAGTATTCGTCTCACTTTACACATAAAGTAACCGAGGCTCAGAAAGATTAGATAACTTTCCCAAGAGAACTTAGTTCATAAGATGAACTATGACCTGAAGAATGCCAAGGGAAATACAAGCTTGGAAAGACTTCTCTCAGCTCAGCATCAATGCCTTTGTGCTGAGTTGAGAGACAGAGTGAAAAGCTAAACAAAGAGGTGGACAAATATTTTTATAACTGCAGAGGTCTCTTTAAGAGAAGAGAGAAGGGTGAAAATAAGAGTAGCAGAGAGCAGAGTAAAACAAAGGATTCTGGTTCCAGGTGAAAACCGTTGCTTTCAATTCAGGTGTGTGATTCATCACCTGGTTCAGAGAGTGCTATTAACAATTAGAGCTACCTGGCAGCTTCTCATTTCAATGAATTCTTCTTGATAATAGTTGTTCCTAACTACTAAGGATATGTATGCACTCTTAGTGTGTTAATGTAACAAAGTTAAAAACGGAACAATTTAAAAAGTGATCTCTAAATTTATACAGTTATCTCTAAGTTTCTTCTGGGGTAAAGATGGGGAGGGGGGAGGTGGGGTGGAGCATTGCTCTTGCTCTCCTAGTTACTACTCTGGAAGAAAGACCACAGATTAGCAAACTATTAATAGAGAGCTGGGTTCTCATGCCAGCTCTGCCTCTTATGAACCCCAGCTTCATGCTTCTTATCTTTCTTTAAGCTTTAGCCTCCTCATCTGTAAAATGGGCCTGATTGTCCCTGTCTGGGTGATCAGGCTTGTTAAGTAGGTAAAAGCCGGTGAAGGTACTTTGCCACCTGCCATGAGTCATTATCATTTTTGCAAAAAATCATGCTCGGGGTTTGAGATCAAAGGCAGCTGAAGCCTGGCCTGAGGCCTTGGTGCTGAGTTGGAAGATATGAGAAGGGACAGCTGATGAAAGGCATGGAAGCAGACAGTGTTATGACTCCGAAGGACCTCCTTAAGAGAGAGAAGATGGAAGCGGAGGCAGGGGAGGCGGCACACCTTCCTCTCTGTACTCCACGGTGTAACCGGAAATGGTGCAGTTTCCCGTGCTGGATGGGGGCAGCCAGCGGAGGATCACGGAAGTGCAGCTTCTCTCTTGGGCAATGGGGCGGTTAGGGGCCGCTGGAACACCTGCGGGACAGAAATTAAGATCAAATGCCATTTCTGCAGAACTTGGCATTTATGCCAAGGCTGAAAGTCACCTAGGGCATGTGACCTAACCTTTACCTCATATGCTTCCTATTACCTTGCCCACCAAGTGGTACACCTTTCCTAGGCTAAGGGAGACTTGGGAGACACACCTTGCTGCCGGAATTCTTCCTTGGATTAAATGCTGCATACTGGACAGAAAGCTCAGTGAGAGAACTGTGCTGTAGGAGGCATACAGTAGGGCCTGGACAGCTCTTATCAAAGATTCATTCTGTTCCCATTTGCTGCAACCTTGTTTTGGAACTTTTACAATGCCCCTCTTCTTCCCCAGGTCTCAGGGAGCCCTTATAATGTCCAGTTAAAATGTCTGACTAACACAAACTCATAGAAAGTAGAATGGTGGTTGTCAGGGGCTCAGGGGAGTGAGGGGGAAGTGGAGATACTTTGTTTCAAGGGTGCAGAGTTTCAGCTTTATAAAGTGAAGAGAGTTCTGGAGATGGGTTACACAACAGTGTGCCTGTGCTTCACACTACTGAACAGCACACTTGAAATTGGTGACGATGGTACATTTTGTGTGTATTTTACCATAATTAAACATGAATATTAAAACACAAGAAATGTTTGACTAACAAAGAAACTGTACCTTGCACTTTAACAGTAGCAGATGTTGACGCAGTACCATGGTCGTTTGCTGCTATGCAGGTATAGATACCGCTGTCTTGGGGCATCAGATTGCAGATTTTCAGGGTGATTTCCCCAGAGTCACTAGGGACATGAAAAGGATGTCCTTCAAACACCAGTAATGAGACAATCAACTAGTAAGGGTACAAGGTGTGCTGAGCGGAATCCTTTGGACCAGCTGAGCACCTTGCCCTCTATTTCCCCAATTCCATATAGAGGAAGAAAATTCTTGGCATGCCTATCTCTCAAGTTGGTTGTAAATGAGGGATAGTAAAGGAGTAAAATGAGATAAGAATTAGAACATGGTTTGAAATAAAGTCCTACACAAATACTGATCCCCAATATTATTACTACCTAAAATATTTGGTCCTAAAATACTTTCAGTCCATAAGCAGTAACAAGTGGTACAAAAAATGGAAAGACTAAAGAATGAAAATGCACAAGTAGTTCGCATTCTACATGTGGCACCCTTGAAATAATTGAGTGACTTAAGGCAAATTCCTTCACTGAATAACTTTCCCAGTAGTTCCAGCCAGGGGTTCAAGACATTAAAGACCTACTCTGAAAAGGTTAAACCCAGCGGTCACAGTCAGTCCCACTCCCTCCTCACTGGTTGTAACATAACGTGGTAATCTTCATGACCCTTGCCACGCACTGACTCTCATCCTAAGCTCCCTGGGTCCACTGATATTTTAGGATCAGGCCATGGAGTCTCTGATAGGAATATCATTTCACACACAAAAACATTAAGCTAAAGGATGAAGTGTCTTGATCCTAGCTGTTTCTTCCATAAATGTTTTTTAAGCATCTAGGGCTTGTTACTGCTTGTCCTATGTAAGCAGCATTGTGCAAGAAAGTTCTTAATTAGCAGGGCTTCCCTGGTGACTGAGAAGTAAAGAATCTGCCTGCAATGCAGGAGAACCAGGTTCAACCCCTGAACCAGGAAGATCCCCTGGAGAAGGGAATGGCAACCCACTCCAGTATTCTTGCCTGGAGAATCCCATGGACAGAGGAGCCTGGTAGGCTACATACAGTCTATGGGGTTGCAAAGAGTTGGACACGACTGAGTGCCTAACACTTTCACTTTTGGTTCAACCAAGTTTGATTTTATAGTCTTTGCGTGGAAGCATACTTGTGGCTGGATTTTCTGTTTTCTATTGTACACTTCGGAGTAAGTCATTCTTTTTTTCCTTCTAAGACGATTGTTCTTAATGGAGGAATTGAGTATATCACTGTTTCACAGGATCCCAAGGGCCACAAAGGGTCTGTGCTAGAATAGGTTCCAGGGTAGCTCTTCTCTGAGAGGCTAAGTAACCTGCACAGGAAATGCATCCCAGACTTAGTTTCTGGGTACTGCCCGAGGTGTGGGGAGGTGCGGTGCTGATGTGGGGCTGCTGCTTACCAGGAGGAGACGGTGTATGTAGCTGAGCTGTTGTCAGTGTCAAGGATGTTCTGGTCTGGACCCTTCCAAGTGATGGTGGGCTTTGGCCGCCCACAGACTTTGCACTGCAGAGTCACTGTGTCCCCAAGCAAGCAGGTCACATCCACTAAGGGCACGAGGAATTCTGGCGCCACTGTGGTCAAATCAACATGACATACATTTGCATTATTCAGAAGAAACCGAACAAAACAATTATTTTATAATACAACCCTCTCATTCCCCACCCATGCTGTGTAATGATTCGAATAATCTTCAGCTTAACAGCGCAGAGTCACTTGTGTCCTGTGAAAAAGTATTTTTAAAGTGCCGGGCCATGTTAAGTCGCTTCAGTTGTGTCCGACTCTCTGTGTGACCCTATGGACTGTAGCCCACCAGGCTCTTCTGTCCATAGAATTCTCCAGGCAAGAATACTGGAATGGGTTTCCATTAATAAATGTTTAGTTTTAGAAAAATTAGGAAATATTGATTTAAAAAAAAGACAGTCTCCATGATGTCATCACTCAGAGGTTTCTGTGAACAGTCTGGTATATATCCTTTTAGATTTTATAGAAATATATCTTTTCTTACAAAAAGTGGATCCCATTATACACATTGCAAGTTGTGGTCTTTTTTACCCCACTGTTTATCCTAAACATTTTCCTTGTCCATAAGTACAGGACTACATGACCATTGTTTAAAGATGCTACCTCAGTGCTGGATTTGCCATAATTTATTTAGCCAATCCCTGTGCAGTCAATTCTGTCACTTTTTAACTCACCTTCTTGGATGAAATTTGGATTTAAGATCTGAAAAACACAAAGAAACAGAAAATTGCATAAATCCTAAGCTACTTAAAGAGAACGGGAGACTCATCATAGTGACCAAAATGGAAGTACAATTTGGGGCAAGAAGCCTTGAGCCCAGCCCCTATAGTTTGTGACCGTAGCACTAGGGCAGTAACAACAAGGGCACCTGATTTACCTTCCCCTCTGCTCTGTTCACACTCCCTCTGGGCAGCTGGGGCCCCAGGCAGGGGTACTGTGACTGCAGAGCTGGCCTTGCTGTCCTCCGTCACTTGCTTTCCTCCCTATTGTATGCATGCAACCCATTCTCCTCCACCTTGACATTCACTCAAGCATCATGATGGCACTGACTCTTCCCAGCATTGGGAATATTCAAAAATAGAGGAACTGACATCTATTAAAGTGGAGGGGTGCTGGACAAGAATCCAGTCATTTCCTCCCAGCAGCTAAATGCAGTTTGACTGGTTGAGGGGAAAGGAAAGTTCCACTTCTTCAGCCTGCCCTCCCAGGACTCCTCCTGTGGCCCAAGTCTCCATAGGCAGCTTGAAAACCACAGAACTGCCCTCCTGGCTGCCTAGGTGAGGAAACGGAGACTTGGGCTGCCCTAGTGACCTGTCTGGTCATACAGCTGGTTCGTGGAGGCCCTGCTGGTGCCCTTTGTACATATCAAGCTGTCTGCCATGTGACAACATGGAGCTCACAGAAGGGACAACCTTCCAGTCCACTGGCCATTTCCCCTTCTTGAGAAGATGATTGCTTGATTTTTCTCCCATCTTTTGTCTGACGTCTAACCCTATAGTCTAGGTCACAAAGCTGGGTGGGGTGAACAAAACCTGGGCTACAGAGCAGAAGAGGCTGGGGCTCACTTCTTCTGTTTTATGTGATTTTATCCTAGTCATTTAAACCTTACTACCATTACTTTCCTTCATTATAAACTGGGGATAAATAATAACTAATACAAAGTGTTATCATGAAGATTAAATGACACCATGTATATTGCACAATGCTTGACAAGTATTTAATGACTATTTAAACAAAGATTATCTAATTCTAATCATCTCTCTTTTGCTAAGAGGCCTATTGCTGCAGTGGCTTCCAATAGTTTATCTTGCAAAATTCTTCTTTACTTCATAATGAAGGCAGGAAGCTTGTGTGCCTGGCAAACCGCCCACTGGGGCAGTCACACTTCTCTCCCTGATTTACCCAAGTCCCAGGTCAACTCGGTTTCTGTGTGGTTTTGCCTTATACAGGCATCCATCAAGCCCTTTGGAAAAAGATATTCCTCCTCTGAGTTCCTCTCTGCAAACCTTTTGCCTGCGTCTATCACTCAGGCTTTTCATGAAACAGGCTGCAGGAAACTGCTGTAATGCTGTGTCCTGGAGCTGAGTGTCTCAAGATTCTGACCACCACAGGGCTCTCTGCTAGTCTCCAAGGCTGCTCACACCACTGCCCTGCCTGCTTTTAAACCGGTGATTCTCACTCCTTGACCCAGGTGGCTTTAAAAACACACAAAAACCCAATGCCTGGGCCTTACGCCTAGAAATTCTCTTTTAACTGGTTGGGATCAGCAGTTTTAAAACACAGGTGAATCAACATGCAGCCCGGTTGAGGAAGGCTGCTAAAAGTTTCCCTCAATCCAAGGAAACCAATCTCGGATAGACCAGTTTCCTGCCCCAGAGGTTTTTCTGGGTGGGATGGGGGATGCATGGGGCATATGGTAAAGGGACTGCTTTTCCCACACTTTTGAAACCCCATCTACGTGAGGAGACCCCAGACCATGGTAGGAGAAGTGTGAAGAGTTGCTCCAGTTGACAAGGCAACTAAGCCACCAGTGCCCTTGATGGGCAGCACAGCATCATGTGCAGGGGCTGCTAAGGGAGCCAGAAGTCGATCCGCCTGGCTTAGGTGGAGTGGGAGGACGACATGGAATCAGGCATTTCACAGTCAAGGAAAACTAGGAATATTTCCTAAACGTTAACAGTGGTTTTCTCAGGGTGATGAGATGGCGGGTGGCTGTCCCCCCACTCAAAAAATACTGCTTGCTTCTCTCAGTTCAGTCGCTCAGTTGTGTCCGACTCTTTGTGACCCCATAGACTGGAGCACACAGGATGGTGTAAGATTTTGTGGATACAGAGATACTAAGACATAGGCTCTGACCTCAGAATTTATAAAACATCAGAACACTGGGTAATTTTTTTTTTTTTTCTTACACAGGCTTTCCAAATATTCTGCAGTCATTATGTTTCACTTTTGTAATAAATTTTTAAAGGAAAAAAAGGTTCGGCCAGAGGTATTAGACTGTACGTTCTTAAAAAACAGGAGCCATGTTATTCATCGTTGCACCTCAGGCCTCTAGCCCCAGTGTGCCACGTAATGGGCATTTAATACACGTTGGTTGAATGAATATTTGATCTATGTCACATTTCAATTCTCCCATGAATTTAGGACTGATTAATACATAAAATCTGGAAACAGGACCAAAAGATCTATAATATAATTACTCCTGTGTATAATCCTAATAATATTTGACTGGAGTCAGCTTTTAAACACAATAGAATGCAAACTTTTTTTTAAAAAAGATTAAAAACAATAAAATCCATGGCCTCTGAGAGAGTAGGGTCTTTAGGAATATGGGATGCATGAGGGATTGTAAACTCTAGGAGCAGACAGAGCATGTAGTATCCAGACTCTAAGCCAGACACTCTCTCTTGCCTTGAACAACATTTCCAAGCAACTGAAGCCTCAGTTTTATCTGTAAACTGGGGATCATAATGCCCACTTGGAAAGCTGTTTGACTGAAGGGCTCAACCTATTTGATGATGATTTACTGAGCTTACCATTGGTTAAGTGGTGGTGGCCAGCAGGGGGCAAGGCAGAATGCCCACTACGCTCCTTGAGCCAATGGTCTAGTGGGAAAGATGGAATTAAATGACAGGCAGTGTCGAGGACGGTGCTTGGCTGGTGTCAATAACCAGCCTTCAAGGAACACGAAGCACTGCCCTCTCCCTCCTCCTACCCCAAGTCAATCAGAAGGATTTGACTCTAGGGTCAAAAAGATTTGGGAATGCTGCCAGCTTTGTTCCATGGCCTGTATTTCCCATCTTGATGGGAATCCCCAAGGGAGCAAGACACCAAGCCCACGCCAGGAGTCTCAGAGAGCTCTCCAATGGCAGCTTCCTATGTTACAAACATTTGAGTGGGGTTTCATAAACCTACACTGTGGCAGTGCTTTATAAACATCCCCCACTGCTGCTTAGAGAGTTTACCTTATTCCCCTTTCTTGTCACAACCCCAACGGTGTTAAGTATATTATTAAACACAGCAAGCATTGTTTAAAAAGAAAATACTTCTAGCTTTGGTGTAGACCTTAGTGGGGACTTTGGAGAGAAAGGCTGCCAGTACGGCTTAACTGCAGGTTCTTTATCTGGAGGCAGCTTGTGGAAGGCATCTCTTTTCGTGCCGCTGCTCTCTGGCCGGCCCAGGTGTTGCTGATAATGGTAATACCATCACTGATTTGTTTAGCCTTTCATAGTTGGCACAAACTACTCAGACTCCTTCATTTGCTCCTCCAAAGCCCTGGGAGAAAGTGCTGAGCAGTTACTTATTCCCATTTCCAGAGGAGACAGGGAAGTTAAGTGTAACAGCACAGAGACAGTGATGGGGAAATGGCTCCCAGCGCTTTTTCCACCTCGGCGTTCAGTGCAGAGGCAAGGTCTTGGGAAAAGCATTGGGAGACTTTGTTATCAATGTCAAAGGACTGACTGCCTGCTGACCTTTGCTCCGTGTCCCATCTCTACCCAGTTCTCCTCTACAAACTTGTCCAGCAAGAACAAAGAGCCCCCCCCCCCCAAAAAAATCCATCCTAATGTTTTTCTGTGACTCTGGATTATGCCCATAGGGGATTCCTTCCTTGTTTTCTTTTATTTTGAAGCAAATCAGAGTATTGACTGGAGGAGGGTCACGACAACCTTTCATCCCGTAGCTTCCTATTTATCTGTGGTTCCCTATGGACCACCAGGCCCGTGTGGGCGAGGGCCATGTTTCATTCACTGTCATTGCCTCAGAGCCTAGCACAATACCTGACTCACAGTGTTCCACTGCTGTCTGTCAAATCAATGAAGAACTGAAATGATAGGGAGGAGAGTTGAGAAAAATGCCTTGCCGTGACCTCGGAGTGTTTTTCTATTTCCGTTTATCCGGAACATGGCTTGTTCTGAAATCTCATCAGCCAGTCACGATCTGAGATTTAGCTGACAGTGATCATCCCCTCTTCTCTGCTCTTCCAGAGGTTGGTCCCTTTGGCTCTGATCATGTGCTTCCATCTGTCATCACATCTCCCCTGCACGTTAAGAGCCCCACCAGACTTGTGAACCCTTTTGAAGCCATAACCTGTTCATGTATTTTATGTACTCTTTGTCATGTTGCTTGACATAGCAGAACAAGCAGAATTTGTTAAATTAACTGAGGTCACTCAATGAGTTTAGACTAGAACTTAGGTTTCCTTTCCATTAGACACTACCTTGTCTAATGATCACAGGTGGTGTGGGACAGGACCTGAGGCATCAGACTGGGACTCGAAGGGTTAATTATAAGGTGCACACATTTCTTGAAACCTAATGTTTTCCTTCCTCAGAAACAGTCTGGGAGCCCATGTAAAGTGGTGGCGGGGCAGGGGGTGAGATCTGGATTCCAAAATGGAAGCGGAGGTGGAGGGAAGATGACGTTGTTTATATGAAATGCACGTTTTCTCTCTGAGAGACCAAACTTCGGGAGGAGGAGGCTGGTATAGACCACGTGGGAAAGGGCTGGTTAGGAGTCCGGTTGTGTATAAACAGCAGAGGGCAGCAGGTGGTAGTGGGTCCTCCTAGAACCACCACAATCCGGTTCATCAGCAACTCAAGTTTCTTCCTTCTGGAGAGAATTCCAATTGTTTTCTTGATTTTACTTTAAAATGGGGGGGGGGGCGGGTGGAGGGTGGGTAGTGAAGTAACAGGAAAGAATTACAGGTGAAATCAACCAGCAATGAATAATAAGCTGAGCTTTGAGCAAATCTGGAGTTTATTTTTCTTGCCAGTCAGTGTCCAAGGTTCTGACTCCAAGACCTGAGCATGAGGATGAAATCCCATCTGTCTAGAAGACCAGGTGTCAAACGACTGCAGAAGAAAAATACCTCTTTCTTCTAAATCCCTCATCACCTCTCACAAAACACAGTTCAAAGCTATACATCGAGAATGCCGACAGAGTCAAAATAGTCAAACAAAACTCTAACCAAAGGTCCTAAACTCAACTCAGAGCTACCTTGAGTGAAATAAAATTCCATTCTTTGCCTCCTCTTGCTCTTAATGCTTGTGTCAAGCGAGTCTGTGTTCCAACAAGGAAAGAAAGGGATTTTTAGATGATGAATAAAATGGACAGATAACAGAAAAACAATGTCTAAAAGTTGAGGTATGATTTCCGGTTTTGAGGTTTAGCCCTTCATGTTTCCAATCTGGTGAAACCAGACGCAATATTCTGTTTTGTTTTTTTTTACTAAACATTTCTCTAAATATTTAGAAAATATTCCTATTTCTTCTCTTTTCTAAGAGGACATAAGCTGAAATTTAAAAAATACATAAATGCAACACAATCCCAGGCAACAGAATTCTCTTTGAACTATCCTTACCTCCCAAATATTTTCATTATCATTTGGTTCTAAGTACTTTTCCTTCAACCATGATTTTTTCCTTTGACCCAATTTTAATAGAAATGCTTTTAAATTTACAAATATATGAAATTTAAAAAAATTATCTTCTTGTTCCTGGTTTCTACAAGACTGATTCCTTGATTTTCACTGGGATTTGCTTTATGGGTAGTACATGGTTGATTTTCACAAAAAGTTCCATGTGTTCCTAAGAACATATTAAGCACTAACTACTGGGTAGAGTTATGAGTGTCTATGTGTGGAGCACATTGTTTCATGGGGACTTCTAGTCCAAAGTGAAAGTCAAACCAGAAATCATACCTCAGTCTTGTCCTACTTTTTGTGACACCATGGACCATACAGTCCATGGAATTCTCCAGGCCAGAATACTGGAGTGGGTAGCCTTTCCTTTCTCCAGGGGATCTTCCCAACCCAGGGATCGAACCCAGGTCTCCTGCATTGCAGGTGGATTCTTTACCAGCTAAGCCACAAGGGAAGCCCAAGAATATTGGAGTGGGTAGCCTACCCCTTCTCCAGGAGATCTTCCTGACCTAGGAATCGAACCAGGGTCTCCTGCATTGCAGGAGGATTCTTTACCAACTGAGCCATGAGGGAAGCCCCTTCTAGTCCAAATCCCTCTCCTATTCTTCAAGCTTTGCTTTAAGAAGATTGTGTTCTCAAAAATAAAAGGGATAAAAATATGACTTACATAGAATAATGAAAAAAGATCTATCTTCTATCTCACAAAATAGTAGAGGAGAAAGGAACTACAAGGTGGTTTATGACGTGCACATACTGGTCTCTGGTGTTCGTGAGGATGGGGCTGGGGTTGCAGTGGTGGTGTTATCCTTTCCCTTCTGTAACTCACGTTTCCAACGTGGAATCTACAGTCTTGACTTTGAATATTCAAAATCTCTATGCATGGGTGTCCTGAGGTCTCATCCCTTAATGATTTGACCTTGACCATATCCTGATCCCCCAAACCTCTTTTACTGGGTAAACAACCTCCCAGAATCTGTGGACCCACAATATTTACGATGTGCTCTGAGGACAAGGGCCAGAGGAAGACTGACTTGTGGATTCCCACCCCGGTGCTTCTTCCCTGAGGTCCCTGAGCTGAACACACAGTTGCTGTCGTCCCTGCTTCCCCTACCAGTCATTCCCTGCCTTTCACCAGCACTCTTCCTCTCCCTGTCCTGCCCCTTAGGGTTGGGTATTTGCCACCTTCCACTTTAGTCTACTACAACAGCCCTCCAATGGGCCTGCCTATCCCCACTGTGTTCAGTTAGGTGCCAGTTACTTCCTAAAGCCCAGAATGAATTATGGGGACTCTGCCCAACAACCTTCGACTGCTCCTCACTGACTGCTCAATCAAGTCCAGGCTTCCTGGCAAATCCCCCGAAGCCTTCAGAATCTGGTTAAAACTCACCTGCCAGGCTTTATTTCCTACCACTCTTCTCACATACCTAAACCCCAGTTATCCAGATAGCGGCCTCTTTTCAATATGTGCTAGGTACTCTCAAGCCCCTTCCTCACCCTTCACACTTCTCCAAGACTCTTTACATCCTATCAGTCCCTCCAACCCAGCCCCTGACATTGTGTGAAGCCAATAACCATGCACACAGGCATCCTGGGAGACAGGTTGTGAACGCACAACCTTGGGGCAGTTACTTAACCTCTCTGCTCTCTCACCTGTAAAGCAAAAACGTTAACAGTACCTATGTCATGGTACCATGACAGGACTCAGTATGGAGCCGGATGCACAGGAAAGGCTGATAAACAGGAGCTACTGTTATTAGCCCAGCCCTGCTGCTGCTGCTAAATCGCTTCAGTCATGTCCGATTCTGTGCGACCCCACCAGGCTCCCTCATCCCTGGGATTCTCCAGGCAAGAACACTGGAGTGGGTTGCCATTTCCTTCTCCAATGCATGAAAGTGAAAAGTGAAAGTGAAGTCGCTCAGTCGTGTCCGACTCTTTGTGACCTCATGGACTGCAGCCTACCAGGCTCCTCCGTCCATAGAATTTTCCAGGCAATAGTACTGGAGTGGGTTGCCATTGCCTTCTCCTAGCCCAGCCCTGAGTGGCTGTTAAATATTCACCGAATGAGTACTTGAATGGCTCTATGACCCCAAAAGAGCAGATTTCAAAGTTCCCTATATAACAAAGGCATTTAATCAAAGCCACCTCCCTCCACGTGGCAGCACAGGGAGGAACCTAAATTACATAATTTGTTGGCCCTCTATAGTACTCACTGCAATGCCTTGTATCAACCAACTTGTGTTAAACTGAATTGACTGGGAAATCATGTTGAGCGGGCCTGTAGGTGAATCTTGACAGCACAGGGTATGGGCAAGGGAGGTGGTGGCCTCTGCTCCTCTAATGGCTGGCTCTTAGAGCAACTTCTCCTGGGTCAATAGCACCTCATAATCTCATCAGTGTATGACACAATGAGATGGGCCAGGCTTCCAGATGAGGGTGAGGGTGTGCTGGGTGACTGTTTTGAACTGAAAAAACAATTCAGACGTTTCCAGCTCTTGAAACTAGACCTCTTTCCTGGCATTTATGGCTGGACTCCTGAGTCACTGGGAACAGGTGTGGTGAGGCCAAATAATTACCCCAACTGTCAAGGGATTTAAAAAGTTGTTGAGGAAGAAATTCTCCTCCAGCAAGCAAATGTGCAGCAGGGGACGGCCTGAAACTGACCTTCCTTAAGGAACTGAGCCTCACTGGGGAGCAGACTTCTCTATTACATGCCAAGTCTGTCCTCTCAAAGCACCACAATTAAGACCTGCTGTTTCTATCGGTTGTGTGACCATGATCTTTCTGAACCCGTTTCTTCTAGGAGGGTAAGAAAACCCCATATTCACTAAACGGTTGGAAGGAGCAGAAAGCATAGTAGACGTGACGGTGCTGTGGAAGATCTTGTAGTGAATCCTCTTGGGAGAAACACTAGCTCCAGCCAGCTAAGTGCGCTTCTCCCAGTGGCAGAATATAAATCAATCTGCATGTAGAGTTAGAGCTAAGCTAGGCAAGAGGAGTGAATCTCTGGGCCCAACCCATCAGATCTATTACAAAGAAAATATTTTGTAAAAAATAAAATGAGAGGAATGTGATGCTTCACTTTCTTTTCTCCAAAGAGTTCTTTTCATTAAAAGAAAAAAAAATTCTTTTTATAAAACGCAGAAACAGGCACCAGTGGAAATACACTGGCGATGCCGGGAGGTCAGTCACCCGACCAGGGGTGTAAAAGTTTCCTTGAATCTGTCTGGCCAGGTTATTTTGAAGCTCTGAATCTGGGACAAGGCGCCGAGGCAGCTAAGGTGGGAGTAGCAGGCTAGCTCTTTGAAGACGTGAAAGCCAGGGCTAGGGAATTGTGGGTCTGGGCGAGAAAGAAAGGTCAATTCTGGCCACTCAAACCCTTCCCAGAGCCCCAAGTGGACGCTCCAGCTGGGGCTCGGGAGGAAATGTACCCAGGCCACTCCTGCCACAGCCCCTGCAGAACAAGTCTCAGGGGCAAAACACAAACTCTTTTACTTTCTCTTCTGTTGGGGCCTCATTGTTCTCAGAGTCAGAAGTTCAGAAGAGCAAGGTCTTTCGATTCTACACCTTAGACCGGCATGAGGCTCAAAGGGTTCAACATCTCTTAGATAAACACCCGTGCTCCTGGAGCTCTGTGACCTCCCACAGAGAAACCCCTCAGGCTCAGAAAGGCTAACCTGCCTGAGGCCTTACAGTTGACAGGCCCTAGACTGGAGTCCAGGTTTCCTGGCTCCTGTGCCAGTGTTCTTTCCATATGATACTGCCTTTGTGTGATCTTTATTTAAGTCCTGCTTCAGCCTTGCAGGGCTGGGATGGGTGGAAAAGATATTCTTCTTTGTTGAGCTGGAAAACTGAATAACAAATGAACAGAGGAAAACTGGCACTGGAAGGCACGTCTTCTTGTCTGCCAGAATCTGTGTTTTAGATTAAAAACAACCTGAAGATGGGGGTGGGCAGCTCCAAGCGGAGAGCAGGATACTGTGGGTGGGGGAACAAGGGCCAGGGAAAACCAGAAACAGGCTTCAGGGCATCTGCTCATTTTGTGAACAGAAAGCCACAACTTCCTCTGCCTCGGTTTCCTCTTCTAAAAGTCTTGGAAGGGGCTGGAGAGACGGCGAGTGGAGTGGAGTTATTGTTCAGCAGGTAAAGTTTCAGTTTGGGATGATGAAACAGTTCTGGAAATGAATAATGGTGATGGCTGCACAACACTGTGAAAGCACTTAATGCCACTTAAAACAGGTAAAATGGTAAATTTTATATCATGTATGTTTCAGCACAATAAAAAACAAACAAATGAAGGGGACAGTGTTAACTAAAGGTTTCCAAGATTCCATCAACTCTGAAAGTCCATGATTCTTACCCTAGTTGGAAATTTCTTTTCAAATTAGCTTCATCTTCCCACATACTTTCTCTCCCACAGGTTCCCAACCCAGTTCTTACACAGCAAGCACCAATACCCACCCCCTGGAGTTAAATGCCTCATGGCTGGCATTATGACTGCACGTAGCCTGTGTTGTGTCTGAGGACGGCCCTGTGTCAAACGGCTAGCTAGGGCAGAGATGTGATCTTTTTAGAATCATGACAACCTCTTACTCTGATGGACTGACCATCTCTGTTAAAAGTGGTATTGGCAGTAAAAAATATTAAGATGCATTTAATTAACTGGACGTGACATAAATGCTAGCCTGAAGACTGAGACCCAAGTCTGGGAGGTTGGGTCAGGCCTTTCTACGCCAGCATCCGCTGCAGGCAAGCGGTGATGCTGAGGTTGGAGGAGTGCCAAAGCCCAAGCATCGAGTCTTCAGACAACTTTTCAAAGGTGGCAGGGATGTGGGAACCCATGTAGCCTGGGTCCTGGGAGAAATCCAATACAGTTCAGAAAAACCCAGACTCTTCAGAGATGGGTGTGTTAGCTGAGAGGGTGGAGGCTGAGCCTCAAGTCTTCAGCCCTGCCTCCCGCCTGGGTGTCAGTGCAGATATGGGGCAGGACAGGGTGAGGAGCTGGCAGGTGGGCATGTGGTACCTAGCCCACCATCACACCTGCCTGCCTTGTCAATAAAAGACAACTGGCAGTCTAAGCTCTACTGGGAAAAATGAATTAACATTCACTTGTTCCCAAGTGAATGTTCCCAAGCCTCATGTTTGATTTTCAGCCTGATTTGACTCTTCTTCCACGTACAGACACTTCTCTCATTTATAATATCCCCCGCCATTGCCACTCCCAAAGTGTAATCAGTGCAGGATAAAGAACAAGACTAAACTATGGAGAGATCTAGTTGTTTTTAGAATGGTTCCCTCTGAGATGTGCTCATGGATCAGCAGGAGACAAGGGGGCTGTGAGCTGTGAGGGGATCGCAGAGACCAAGAGCCAATTCAGCAGGGGCTGGTGGTGTGGCTTGCGGTCCTGGGAGTGGGAGGGGAGGTTATGCTTGAGAACACTCATGAGCATGTCTCTATAGGGGAAGAAAAAGGATGTACACGTCAGAGCAGAACTGCCTCCCTTTACAAAACTGGGTGTTCTCAGAAAGCTTTGAAAATCAGATTCCTAGGATTCAAGGTGCTTTATTTTCCTCTTACTAGCTTTCAGGGATGTGCCTATATATCTCCCTAAAATTGTATGTTAGGCACATGTTAGGACATATGCCTGCCATGAGGGTAGCAATCAGCTAATGTATAAGCAGAGACCCCAGAAAACTGCCCCTTGAAGGAACCCTTCAACCCACTAATTGAGAATAAATAAAGAATGCTTTGGAAATTATATTTGTGCAGAGGCAGGAGATAAGAGCCTATACATGACTAGGCTTGGAATCAACATGCTGGCATCAGGTCAAGGGTGGGCAGAGAGCAGGGCAGGACTTAGCATTCAGAGATCTAGCATTGAGCAGTGCACAGGATGTGTGGAGTGGGTGTCAGCTGGGGGGCTCAGGCCCAGGGGATCTTAGCAGAGGTCATAGGAATTGCAGCTCAGCTCAGCGGGGCACAGGGACAAACTCCCAATGAGACCACACCTATTACAGTCATCAGGTACAAAAAGCCTGGGGCCAGACTGGGCCTGGAAATGATGCCCAAAGCTCTCAATTTAACAGCAAGAGTCCTTTATGAGGTGGACAGCCCACATATTTCTCAAACCGGGTCTTTAACATATAGCTCTTTTCAGTAGGCACCCCCAAGCCATTTTCTTCTGCAAGGGACATTGCAATAAAGTGCTACCTATACTTATCCCTTCAGAAAATTCATATTGAATAGGTTAACTTTGTATATCTTATTCGTCATCTGTGTCTGAAAACGCTAGCAGTGCCATGATGCCTGCTTTCCCTCAGCACCTGCTTCTGTGCTCAGAGTTAATTTCAACATAGCAACACAGTTTAGAAGAGCCCAATAATTCCTACAAGGATCCATATGAATGTTCAAGGGCTGCAGGCACTTCTACTACAGAAAACTAGATTAACCAAAATATTTGCAGCTTCCAACTCCTTCAAGAGTTCCAGTTCTGCCTCAACTGTTACATCTAAAAACTTTTCATACATGCATCAACACAATTTTTGGCTTTCTTTATATCAGCACTGACATCCTAACATCTTTCCTTATGCAACCACAGCACCTCCCGGTGCTCAAGCTCATGTGAAGCCTTGGATGAACAAGAACCCAAGAAATGTGTGCAATTCACAAAGCAGGGCTACAACATGCACACTTGCAAGCTTTTGTTCGTCTAAACGCAGAACAGAGAATTAATTACATCAGTCAACCTTCTCAGTGTTGACCCATGAGAAGGTCACCTTGTCCCACACCTCCCTGTGCCCAATTCTTCCTCTAAAGAGCAGCGAAGGAAAGTCATCCTTCTCCCCCTAGTCCACCAGAGCTGAGAAACGTCCCAAACTGCCTTGTAGAACGCAGATAGCTGGCTCTCCCCCCTCCCTCCAGGTATTTGCAGATGACATTTTCAGGACATGCCAGCAACGCTGAGATCTGGAGATACAGGCGCCATGAGGCATATCTCCGAGCTGACAGGTGTGGGCGTCCCAGGAGTTGGTGCTTGTCCTGTGAAATGCAAGGAAAGCAGAGCCAGAAATTTCCCCCACCTTCCTCACTCTCTAAGATACATTTAGACTACGAAGGCCATATCTGCTTCCTCCCCCAGGGGAGCACCGGACTGGCCCACACCTGCCAGATTTAGCTCCGTGGCAACACCTGCAGCCACAGGGGACTATTTTCTCCTGATCTCTCACTTTCAACCACTAGTCTCTGGCTTGGTTCAAGTCAGCTGGCATCTTCCACCACCGACTTATCCCTCAGAGTCATTTGGTTTTCCTTGGCTTTTGTGCTGGTTGTCATAATATAGTGGTGGCTTTCTTTGGGATTAGGTCAAATTAGAATAATAAAGGTCCATTTAGTTAAGTGAAAATCATAGGGCTATAAAAAGGAAAAGTTTTTAAAAATACATTCTACATTTTATGCACAGAAGAACTCTCAAACTTTTATCCATTATCAGGGATGTGGGCACAGATTTGGAGAAAAACATTTCAATTTACTGGGAAAGACAAAATGGCAGGAAAGCCATTTGCTCCAATTCTCTAGGGTTTGTAAATTTATGATGCTTGTCAGTGGTGAGCCATGTGAAAGTCCTAATTCTATAATCCCAAAGAGTTCCTGGCCTAGAAGGAGTTGAAGTTGATTGGATGTCCTTGGTGGTGAAGATGTTGGTTTCTCTTCCACATTCCTGTAACCCTGTGGTATGAGAAAGGCCCCTGAGCTGGGTTTCAGCCTCCTTATCTCTAGAAAGGACTCAGCAAGGCCTACAGGAGGCAGGCTGTTCCCAGGGCTCTTTTCCTTCATGACAGGTGCAGCTACTGCCCAGGAGCCCTGGGGGCTGGGGAAGAGCGGGTTCTGGAGTTGCTGTGATCACTCCTCATTTGCTATCCACCAGCTATACCCAGTGACCAGGGGCCAGGTCATCCCACAAACCACACCTAATCCCTGATTTTACTGGTGCCTTCAGGGAGGAATTAGTCCCAGAAGAAAAAGAACATAAAGGGGAAAGGAAAAAGGGAGGAAGGAGAACTAAAAAAAATGGGTTCTTCTCTTTAATTAAGAGCCAGTCACTATTTATAATGCTATTTTCCATGAAAAAATGTTTTCCAAGTCTCCCATTATGATGCTGGAGATTTTCTACACAAAGCCAGATCGTCCAAAGAAGAAAATAATAAGCAAGCATTCAAGAGAACCAGAAGTTTTTAAAAAGGCATCTAGGAAGAGTTTTTTTTTTTTTTTTTAAATCAAAATTAAACTGAATTCAGTTTTGTTTTGTTTTTTATAAGTTGGATGGGATACCCAGAAATGCCCTAATATCACCATGTATCCTTGACTGGCTGGTCACTTGAGCAAGGTCACTGTTACAGAACACATCAAAACAGACAATCATTGTAGTAAAGAGGACAATAGCTGCTTCTACCTCCATGCTAGTATTAGGGTCAAGATCATCACACTCTGACTCCTCGGAACTGTTCGTCTCCTTGATGGGCAGCATGAGGTGGGGGAAGAAAGAGAACACAGTTAGAACACAGGCAGCTTTGGCTAGAGAGTGGGGAGAACTTAAGAGAAGCATGAACAATGGGAAACCGGGCAGAGAGAAACCAGGTGCTGTGAGGTGCGTGCGGGCCACCTCGGGCGGCAGCATGCTCTTTCCAGGGAGAGCCGCTCATCTCCCAGGAAATAGCAATGGAAGCAGCCAAATGAAGCATGAGTGCTGTCAAATCTCAGCTGTTGTCTTCTGTGAGGCTGGACTTCCCTGGCGAGGGTGAGGGAGACACAATAATTTCTTTTCCCCAAGAAGGACATTAGAACGGGTTTTGACTGTTCCTACTTTTCTCAGAAGACTCAGGTAGATAATGCACATGATAACAATATTACACATCAGCAATCTAATTTCCATTGTCCAGAGGCAGATCTTTTCCTCTGAGGGCCCAAAACAAAGAAAACAGACCACATCATTTCAAGATGGGGCACAACAAGGATCTGCCGAAGCTTAGAATCAGGGAGTTCGTTGTCATAGTTGGGTTATTACAGAGCGATAGCTTGGGTTTCATCAACATGCTTCCCTTCTCTGCCCAGGCACAGGCCTGAAGGTGATGTCTGAATTCTGGGGAAAAGAAATGAAACTTTACCAAGGACATAGTAGCCCTTACATTCCAAACCTCAGACTTCAAAGGGTTGGAGGTTTGGAAAACAGCTCTAATCTCTTTACCTTGCATGTATTTTTAAACCCAAGACACTGAATGGGTGACTTTGAGAACTTTACTATGGATCAAGCATCTTGCATTTCTAAGAGAATAAATAATACTGCAGATAATTTTGCTATAAAACATCTGCATAGTATAAGAAGGAAGGTATAAAAGAAAAAAAAAAGAGATACTTACTTATTTGAATCGAAGTTGCCAGGAGAAATAAAAAATAAAAAATAAATTGATCTCGCATGCAAAATCCTACTAAACTACTTCCCCTCTGGTCCCCATCCACCCAAGTCTCCTTGTGAGAATGCTGCAGGGTGGGGGTAGATGAGAGGTTGGACACAGTTCCGGAATACCTTACTCACTTTAACAGAGACTTTGTTGCCCAGAATATCCTTGGGTTTACGAGGCCCTGTGGCTTCATTTTTACCCGTGTTCTCCACTTCTGCCCGCTTTCTCATGCGTAGAGTATGCCATGAACATGACTTCCTGTTGTACCAAAAAATGCACCAATCAAAATGGTAGGTCAAGGCAGAGTGAGGCGGTGGGTGGGACTGCCACCCTCTGGTGAGTCAGCAAGTGAGGCACTCCAGTGAAGCCCTGGCTGCGGAGGCCCCAGACCTGCACACCAGCTCCTGTGGTGGAGGCTGAAAGTGGATCTTACTTCCAACAGGAAGTGAGTAGGATGAACTTTGACCCCTCCCAACAGACGTGCGAGGTTGGTTGCAGCATTGGAGGGAAGAATGAGAATGGAGTTATTAATACTCTACTGAGGGAAGTTTTTATATCATACTGATGAGGGCTTAGAGGACTCAGGAACTCCCTTCCTGAAGGGTATGGTGGATGGGAGACGACTAGGGGTGGGGAGTCAAATAGGAAATATAAGGGAGGTATATTCTATAGTGTGTAAGGTACTTGCCCAGGATCAGACACAAAGACCCAAAAGGATGATAATGAGGTTTCCATCTCATTATTTGTATTTGGGCTGTGGCCAGTCTCAAACGCTGTATAGTACAGATAGAAGTTCTAGGGCATTGACTTAATAGACTGGTGAGTACCACTCAGTTATCTGGAGGAGTTAGGATGAAGGGTTGGTGTTCTCCACATTATCCCATGTCTGTGAATACAGGGCTCTGTCAACCACTGAGAGGTCCTAGAATTTTCCTGTTGGGAGAAGACTCAACATGTGCTCTCAGGAGGTGAGAGTAGCAATGCCCTTTCACACTATCCTAACTTATTTCTTCTCCCTAGGGGGTTTGGAGCTATTTCTTCATAGACCTGTAAAGAGAGGCTGGTGCAGAGCTCTTGAGTTCCACATATGTCACAACTCAAAGACAAAGACATCAAAAGTCAAGCCACAAACAGCATTGGGGACCTGGGCGAGTATCGTCAGTTTCAGATGTGGTCACAGAGTTTGGATGACATTCTATCACGTCTGGAGTAAGTGAGGCTGGCTCCTCTCCAGTGTCTCCTTATCATATTTAGGCCTATACAGACAAAGCTCAATTAACAGAGCCTTCATTAAGGGAGACAGGGGAGAGAGAGAGAGACCTATGAGATTCAGGAGGAAGGAGGATGCTCCGAAATACATAGCATCTCCTCCAGAAAACTCCACAAATGTCAGGGATTTTAGGATGTTTTGGGGAAGATATGCTCAAAATATTTATCACAAACATGGAGGTTTAGCAATCTACTTTCTGAGTAAGAAACAGTGATAATAGTCATGTCCTCATTTTTTTTTTTTTTGGAAAGCAGCTCCTACAAAAGGCAAGAAAGAATCTCCTGGCCAGACCTTCTCTTGTATCTTCTAAATTGGCAGGCTCCCTGGGATCCCTTGCATACCAGCTGTTCACTCCAACAGTTGTTTCTGAGTGAGAACTGGTCACAGAAACTAACTTCAGGTAATATCATCTTAACGCCAGACTTTAATCCCCTATCTTTATCCCCAAAGCAAAGTCCCTGCTCATTCTGAGAACATCTTGAGTCAGGGAGGTCCCTGCTGAAAAAACTCCTAGAGCAGCCAGCACAGTGTGTGTGTGTGTGTGAGCACGGGGGTGCGTTCCTATGTTTATCACAACCCTGAAACTAGAAATGCTACAAGTAATGTTGAGAAGCAGACACAAAATAGTACAAGAGGCAGAACACATTTAATTTCACTATTCCTTTTCTCAGAAGAAGGCGTCATCATGGTTTGGGATCTTCCATCTCTTGGCCACAAGCCCGGGGATTGATGTGGAAACAGAGACATTTCAGTGACATTTATCCTGTAGCAATACAACCAACTTGACACTTGTGGTCACAGCAGCCCTTGGGAGGGTGCAATGAGTGTCCTTCATTGATAAATAGTGACAACCACTTTCAGTCCACTGCTCTGTTCCACTAACCCTTGTGCAAGAACTGCTGATAAGGAATCAAATGAGCAATTGGTATTTGAATCTGCTCTCTTCTGCCTGGCTTGACACCCTTCCTACCAGTCTTCCCGTGGAAGGTGTGAAACGTGAACAAAAGATGTGAAGGTGAGAAGGGAGAAGTGCTGAGTGCCTGGATAATTAGATCACAACTAACTGGCTAGCACTGTAAGTCACTGATTAATAAGAACCTGAATGCTTTGAGGGCCTTTATTTCTAAGGCTTCTGAAACCAAATATCTAAAGGATAAGATGAATGGGGTCTATTGCCCTTTAGGGGCTGCTGCTGATTTCCAGCTGGGCCTATGGTTACCTGGAAAGGCCAGGGTGGGGTCAGCAACCTGTCTCCTGAGCCAGAAAGCACCAAGGAGGTGCAGCTCTGCTGGCGTTGCTGCTCAAGTACCCTATGCGAGTTCCTCTCCCCTGGGCACCGGTGACCCTCAGTGTGCAGTGCAGCAGGGGCTGCGAGCCACCCCACCGCCTTCTACACTCGCCATTGATTTACAGCAGCACCACCAGGTCACCCAGTTGGACAGCATCTGATCTGCATCATTCCTCATCTCAGAGGTTAGAGACAACCCACAGGGGCTGTTTAGAAGGGAAGGCTAGGGCTGGAGCTTTGGTGGCAAAGGCACTTTTTGTTTAGGAAAAAATTGCCAATGCATTCAACCAACTCTTAAAGGAAAAAAAAAAAAAAAAAGAAGAGGAAGAAGAAGAATCATTTGTACATTTAAAAGTTCCAGAACAGTGCAATGAGGAAAAAGGGTCCACTAGTCTTTAACCTCATAAAGACATGCTCATGGTAAAAATTTATTTTACATATTTAAAATAACACATTTAAAATTATGAGTTACATTACAGGTACAATGATGAACATTGTGGCTCTCCATTATATTGCACAGCCTGACTTCATTCATACGGGTTTCTTTAAATAGTGCAAAATACTTTACACAGGAATGTGTTTGGAAGGGCCTTCGCAACCAAAATGCGGAAAAGAAATATCTTACAAATGACCATGAACATATATTAGAGAGACAGGGGAGGGGGAAAATTAGAAAAAAAAGTTACAATCTGTACACAGGAATTTCCATAGACAACCAAAAAGTTGCCTCTCTCCTGGGAGAAGCAGCAGGCCTCTGACCTATGCAGGTCTGGCATTTGTGCTAAGGTAATTTTTTGGAGTCAATCAAAAAATAATATATATATATGTGTGTGTGTGTGTGTGTGTGTATATATATATATCAGTAACTTAATACAATATAAATAGAAGTCCAGTCCAGTGGATCCTGTGGTGGGTCAAATGGAGCAACAGGAGGCATGCCTTTTGTCACCTAGGGTTTCAGTAGGGTTCTTTTCTTAACAAGGGGCCGGTGGGGAGAAAAGAAAAAAAAACAAAACAGAAAATTATAAATGAAAAGGAAAGAAAACCACCACTGTTACCACCACCACCAAAGAAAGAACTGAACAATCCAGCCCGGATGCCCCCTGCTGCGTGCGGTCCAGCACTCAGACCTCGGCTCCGCTGGCGCTGTCGAGAATAAGCAGCAGTAACTCCCTACCATGCGTTTGCATTTTTGTGTTCTTTGTTTTGAAATTTTTTTTAGATCCACATACTCCTCTCCCGGGGACGCCAACGAGGCACTTACTTGATGCTCCCGTCACTATTTTCTGTGGCTGCCATGGCTTTGGTGAGGGGCGTCAGGATGCTGCCAGGGACCCAGCCCTCAGCGGCGGGGGAGTGGTCGCTAGCGGGCTGGTACACCAGGCACATGTTCTGCTGGTTGACGGCGAGGACCTGGACCACCTCACCTTGGCTCACACAGATTTCGTTCTCCTTCAGTGCATAATAATCTTTGATCACGGCCATGGATGAGGCCCCGTTGCAGCCTCCCAGGTCATTCTGTGAGGAGACAAAGGTGAAAGGGACACAGATACAGGAAGGCTGGTTCACACACGCTCACTCTGCACCCTTGTGTGGTTAAAAGCCAAGCTTCCTACTAGCAAGGTAAACAGCAGGCAGAAATTATCCTGAGAAACGAAATTATATTCATAAATGGGATCTGAGAATATATTTTATGGCAATGTTTCATTAATGTTATAATTGAGGGTGTAAAGGTAGAGATACTGCTCAGCCATAGGGAAAGGTATGAACACGCCTTCGGCATGGAAATCCCTCCTTAGCACGCACCTTCCTGCCAGCATCCTCCAGCTCATGGGAGGAAGAGTGTGGCAAAGGTACAGGCATATGTAAACACCTGGGCAAAGGTCAGGTCAGTGGTCACAACCTCCCAGTGAAAAGAACACAGGCTCTTTGATACATTTTTTTTTCTTCCTTTTGAAAAAGCACTGGTCTTACTCTACATTCTGACCCTCTTTGAGACAGAAGTAACAGTGAGACATTTGCCCAGTTCAAAGGCCAGGCCATGACTTATCCTGACCCAACCACTGTGGGACAGAACTCCTCCAGACCCCCAGCTCCAGCCCCCAGCCGGTACTCATTAATATGAAGGATCCTGCCCCCATGACTTTTTCACGTGACTCTCCACCGGGAAGCTACTTCAAGACAGACCTGCAACTCCCAGGGATGCCTGGTTGCCTCACAGCATGGTGAGAGCCAGAAATTCTTCAGTAAATTAATGTGACTTCAACTTACTCACAGGGCAAGGGATTTTAAGATGAAAAAAATCACTTCCAGGTGATAAAATAGGTCAGTATAGTTACTCTAACACAGAATTGAACTTGGTCATCAATAGTTAAAAAAAAAAAAAAACAATGGGAATTCCTTGGTGCTTTCACTGCCGAGGGTCTGGGTTCAATCCCTGGTTGGGATCTAAGATCCCACAAGCTGTGCAGTGTGGTTGGAAAAAAAAAAAAATCAGTATCACCTAATAATTTGGGTAAGAAAAATAAAACTATAAGGTAAAAACATATAGTCAAAAATGTAGACATTCTTATCCATAGACCCATTGAGTTCTAGAGGAAATGGAGGCCTGATGAGATTAAGTAACCCACTGAGGTTCTAATGCAAGACACAAAGTTCTGAGCTGCAGAATTTGGAATGGAAACCAGATGGCCTAACTCCTGATCTAGTACTTTTCCCATTCGTTCTCATTTCTACTGCTTTGTGGGGTCAAAACAGCTGTGTACATTGATGACAATCCTCATGACAATGTTTGAATTGTGGATTATCTGTGATAAATGTCTAATCCAAGGCTAGCTTCCGCAGTTACACATCAATGGGCAGCACCCCCTTGCTGCATCAGCCTATGGGTGGTGAAGAGCTGTGGGCTCGCTTCAGGAGCTCATCTTTAGAAAGGGCAATCTCTTTAAGCTGTCAAACCCTAGAGCTGCGACTTTTAGGTGATCTACCTCACAACTCCTCTATTTGCTACAAATCATAATTGCTACTACAATATTACCTACAGTGTTTCTGCAGATGGCAACAATAGCCCTTCAACACAGAGTGTCTGAACCTGGGGGAAACTGGCCTTACTCACTCAGTTTTTCAGAGAAGGAAGAGACATAATTGAGACTAGAAGGTATTTAGTGTATTCTTCCTGCTAAAACAATCAGCATAAAAAGATGCTACTTTATGAAGTAAGAACAGAGGTTGTGCCCTCAAAGAGGGTGAGGGTGAGGGTGGAGGTGATGGGCCATCACTTACCTTGCTGGCCTCAAACTTGTCCCCAGCCTGGTGGTAGTCAAACCCTGGACTGCCATTGGAGGTAGATATCTTCAGGGGTGGCAGAGGCGGGTTATAGCTGGAGCCCTTTGGGGGCTTCTCGGAGCCCACGGGGATGGAGGAGTAGGGCCTGGGGCTGGCTTGGGGAACCCTAGCAGGCTGGGACCTCATCACGGCTGTGCTCCTTTCTTTCCGCTGATACTCAATGGGCGACTGTAGGGCTGCAGGGAAAGAGCAGACTGTTACTCTCAGCTTTGGAAATCCCATGAGGACTTGGAGGCTCATGAGGTGAAGGCTTTGTGAGAGAGAGAGTGGGGATACTCTGTATCCCCAGTATCATGAGGAAGATGCTGCCCTGTTTTTAAGGAATGTATAAGCTACTGAGAACTATTCTTAGTGTTGTCTAAATGATGAAAATGCAAAACCAAAATGGTATAAAAGGAGGGAGAGAAGGCTCTGTAGTATGTGTGTGTGTGCATGGACACAGGGGCGAGTGGGGGTGGCGACAGAGAGCTTCAGAAACTGCTGGCCCTCAGCCACCATGCAGGCTCTGCAGGGTGGGAACAAATGGGAGGTGGGTCTCGGGGACAGAATGGAGTCAGATTCCCTGGTGCACAGGGCCATGGCTCTCCATGGAGAAAAAGGAGATGAGACAGGTAAGGGAGGCTCAAGTTGCCATGGTGTAAAAGATCTAGAAAGTTAGGTGACGGAGTCTGGATTTAATTCTGAAGATCACGAAAAGTGACTGAATTCAGTGAACTTGCATGTTTTAAATGCAGGTGCTGGCACCAAAACCTTGCAGCAGGTTGGGGGAGGGATAGGCCAGGCTGATCAGGAGCCCTGAGATGGTGACAGGGCAGAGGCGGGACCTGAGCAGAGCCGTGGGAACAAGGAAGGGGTGTGGCAGGTGCTCCAGCGGGAGGCGAGGCTGACACAGCCTAGATGGGAAAAGATGGCAAGAAGCCAGGGTACCTCGAGTTTGGGAGCTGGGAGAATGGTGGTCAGCGGAACTCAGGAGACAGGGGAAAGCTGTCTTGAAGGGAAAGAGATGAACTTTGTTTTCCTGAGTTTAAGATGATAAAGTTCCAAGGTCTGAGTAGTAAAGAGGTACAGCAGGTAAAAACCACACAGGTCAAATTCTCTAACAGTGACTTCAAGGCTGGCCTGATTATGTTGTTTCTATCAGTGTTCACTGTAACAGATATTTAATTGGGTTAATGGCTGAAGCCCAGAGAACTTTCCATGATGAGGACATTTCTATAGTAATAGGTATGTACTTTAACAGGACTCAACATACAGTCCAAATTTCCTTTCCATCTAAGGCCTCAGGACGGGAAGGCTGACTCTGAAGTGCCTGCACATGCGTCTATAAGTAAAAGCCTGGCCCCAGTCCATCGTCACGTCCTTTGTCTTCTGAGTGTACAAGTGCAGCACGGGCTGCTACCAGACCTCGACCTTTCTCCTTGGAGAACAGTAAATATTTAGGCATTGAGAACTGAGTTCAGTAATAGCTTCATAACTCACTATAATTAGGGAAAAGTTTTCTTGGAACCAGGTATCAATACAAGTCTGGATAAGTGACTACGGTCAAAGAAGTACCATTCCAAATCTGAAGCAGATAGCAAGACAGCTGTGAAGCAGACTGTAGCAAACTGATTTGATGAATCAATATCTATCTCATGGAGCTGGGGTTTTACTTTGATTATATACAAGAATTATGCTAAAGTGTTTGAAAATGGTGTATCTTCTTAAATAAGCTCCACAGAGAGACTGTCTTCTTCCACCAGCCTTAATCTGCATAACTTAGGTCTTAGGATTAGGAAAGCTGTACATCTCTGGATTGGGTTTGTATCTGGCTGACAGATACAGTGTCTTATACCTGATCCTGTTTTTTTGTTTTGTTTGCTGGGGAGTTCATAGACAAATGTATGCCCTACCACTAGCAACTATACTGCAGTTTTAGGGTTAAGAACCTGATTTTAAGTTACACAGCTCTTAGTTCAAGTTCTTATTCTAGCACCTACTGGTTTTCTGACTTGGGACCAGTTTATTTACCTCTCTGAGCTTCCTCTTCCTCATTTGAAAAATACAGTGTGATAATATGTGAAATGTTCAGCACCGTGTCTCACACAGAGAAAGGACTCAATATATGGGTGGGAGCCATTACTGGTACTCAGTTATCTACAGTTTCAATTTATTGTCCTACCTTATTATTCTTTCGTCCTGAATTGATGAACTTAACAACTTCATTTTCAACTTAGAGTCTGTCAGAAATTCCTAACAGAATGCAATTTAATGAATGTTTTTTATATTTCACACATTTTTGCTTACGTTATCCACATAAGCATTAAATCAAAGTTGTATATTCAAAAGCTGTGAACAATATACAGCTTTCATTACTATCCCTCAGGGCTGGGCTGGTGTTTAATTTTAGATTCTTTAGAATTAGAAAGAACCCTAGAGATCACATAGTTTAGTGTTGTTGTTGTTGTTTTTTTAACCAAATTGTTCTACAGTTGGGAGACCAGAGGCATGGCCCAAACTCTCTGTATAACTGCTTTAAAGTCTCATGTTGTTGTTTTACTTGCTAAGTCATGTCCAACTCTTTGCGACCCCATGGACTGTAGTCTGTCAGGCTCCTCTGTCCATGGAATTCTCCAGGCAAGAATACCAAAGTGAGTTGCCATTTCCTTCTCCAGGGGATCTTCTGACCCAGGGATTGAACCCATATCTCCTGCGTTGCAGGAGAATTCTTTACCACTGAGCCACCTGGGAAGCCTTGAAGTCTCATGTTCTATCTTAAAAAATCAAGGCATTCTACTATATAATCTCATGTTATTTGTTTTAAAATAGATACAATGTGCTAAATCCCTTACCGTAGAGTACAATTGATACCTGATGATCTCACAGGCTCTGTGGAGTTATCTGGAGATAACAGGGGCTACACAGAGAATGATGCTATCTATGGGAGGTGTGCTGTGTTTTCCTGCTTCCAAAGCTGCAGAGTAGATCGTTCACAAAAAAAGCCAACAGAGGCCCAGCGACACGTCATGACTTGACCAAGGTTCATCACCTCTAGTCTCTCCCCACAGTATTCAGTCCATGCTAGACACCCAGCAATTGCTCTATGTGCATCATTTGAAAGAGACCAGATTCTAGACTAGAAAAAGTGATATGCCTAAGGGTTGGACGTGTATGTGTAAACAAGGGAACACATATGGCCATACAGTACTCCTGTAAGTCTATAGGGAATGTCATTCTCTGTGTAAGTGACAATTTGTTCTGGGAAGCTTCAAGGTATTCCTGAAATTTAGAGTTAGCAATCACCTCTGTTGGGAGCAAAGAGGGATTTGAGCTGATCTGCCAAACTCCCAGTTATCTCTAGATAACACTAGAGAACCTCTGAGATTACCAGCCATTAACTGCCAAATGGAAAAATGTACATCACTGATAGCTGGCCCCTGAGACAAAGAGAATGCACTCATTTCAGATCTTGGCCCCAGTTATTACCAGCTGGTAATGGTGGCCACAAGGCACAACTTCTGTGCCAAGGCTATAAGAGATTATCTCTTCTTTTGGAAACATGGCCTTCTTTATCATGCCCTATCTGCCCACTTGTATATTTGGGTTCAGAAAAATTCTACACAAAGTGTTTCTGAAAACTACAAGGTTGGAATGCATGTAAATGTGATCGAGGCTCATAACTCACCAACAGTCCAGACTCAAAGGGGCTTAGGGGTGGGTGTGAGGTTCCCTGAAAATGGCCTGCCTAGAAGCCAGACCCAGTACCTACCATTTAAGAAGTCTCGCTGTGTTTCTAAGACTTGGTTGATGTCCTGCACCCAGGCCTGCTGGATGTCAGCATTGGCGGCTTGCAGAATAACCCTCTCTGAAGTCTCCCTGTTCAGAAGCGCAAACTTGCAGGGGTCATTGTCCACGTTCTCCTCCAGGACCAAGTAGTTCATCTGGAAGAAACCAAGGGGATCCTTTACATATCTAAGTGGCTTAAAAATATCAACAATATATTACAGTTCCTTCAAGCTTTTATTTCATATGTTTCCAAAAATGTGCCCTGGCTCTAACAGCTTAAATACTTTGGTTTCTGCTTTTGAGTGAACGACACGATCTTGGAGAACCCGCACGATCATCTTAGAGACTGGTGCCAAGCTGTCACTTTTTCTCACGATAATCGACCTTCAAGCCTGAAGGCTACACGCTTAAAAGAGCTTCACTGTTCTGGATCCTCACTCATGCCAGTGCCTTGTCTTTGGAAAGCAGCTCCCCCAGTGTGGCTCTTCCTTGCCCGTCCTCATCCTCGCCTGGATCCTCACCTTGATGCTCCTTTTGAACATGTAGCCTGGGGTGAGGGATCCCTTCCTGAGCAGTTCACTGAAGATGACGATTTGCTCAAAGAGAAACACACGCCTCTCCTTGGTCCGCGACTGCATGCCAGCGTCCAGCTCAATCACGTAGAATGTGTCCTGCTGCAGCAGCTTGCCCTGAGCAGTCAGGGTCCCCTGATGGGAAGAAAGGCTGGAATGCAGTAAGTGAAGGACAGGGAGATGACCCTAGCCCCCTGGGTAACAGAACCTCCCCTCTGGGGACATGGACAACAGACAGCAAAAGCCTCAGGTTCTAGTAAGAGACTGAATCAGGGCCCATCTAGGGTAGACTGTGGCCACCTTCCTTCTCATAGGGCCCCAGACGGAAGGGAAAGATGGCTACAGAACCACGAAGAAGCAGTTCGGGGAAAATGCCAGAAAGAAGATAAAATTATTAGCTACAAAGATGTTCAGGAATTGTCCTAGCCCTTAATTTTTTTTAAGTACAACCAAAACACAAAGTAGGTGATGCTGGAGCTGGAAGCGGCCTTGCTGTCCTTGGAGAAAGTGTGCCACTGAGAGGTATGCCTGCCTGGCCCTTGGGAGAAGACCAGGGGTACTCTCAAAGCCATGGACCTAGAACCAGTCTAGGGCCAGGGAAATGATGGAGGCAGGACCACACACACACACCAGATGAGCTGGGCCCCTCTCTTCTATTATTTCAGGCTGGTGAAATTGAGACCTTCATCTCCTGCTACAGATCAGCAGGTACAGCTGAGGTACTATCAATAGGTACCCTTATTTTATAAGCTGATGGATATTTTTTGGGGGTCCTAGAATCCTTCTTATAATGTCTCCAGTTGCCAGATCACTTGACACCCCGTCTAGGAAGTAGAGTATATTTGGTTTACCAGTTCTAACCAGATTTTCAGAATACTGTCACATCTTTCAAGGGGATCTAGCCAAGCCAGCAAGTCTTCATAGATGCTACTGGAGAGCCTTGCTTTTTCTACCGTTCTGCAACAAGAAGATGCTGCCATCTGAGACAGTGACCAGAGCGCTGCCTCTAAACTGTATTCTCAGCTGAAAACTTTTGTCCTTTAATGCAAATGTGGGCTATTCTCTGCACATGATGCCTTTTTCCAAACATTACCTAACACATGAGCTATTTTCCTTTCATGTTCCTGAGAAATGCCTGCCCTTTGCTTGGATCATGGTCCTTACTGTCAAGGTCAGCAGCCAAACAGGCTTATCTCTACCCTGGTCCAAAGTTAATATTAAGCCAGTGACCAGCTCTAAAAGCTCTATTAATATTACATAAGAGCCTGACCCAAAAGTTATAGCCCTGCCAACACTAAAGGGAAAGCTAAAGGATGTAAAAGGGAGGGAATCTAAGTGAAGGGGTTAACTTCTCCCTGCCCCAGAGCCATGGACTTCAGAAGGAATGGTCCTTCCCAGTTAGCAGAAGGAATGCAAAGCAGATTCTCGGGGACTTGATGAAAAAAGGAGATGGTGGTGGTTGATTTAAAAAAGAAAATAATTCCACCCTCCTATATACGTCCTTCTGTGGACACAAGATCAGGTACGATATGGTTCCTGTGAAGTCTGAGTGGGTCAGAAGGCACATCAGATGCTCCTCCTGTCAGAGTTCAGTTCCTCCAGAGACCAAGAGAAATTCAAGTCAGACTCTTACTCAGAAAAAAAAAGGGAACATCAAGGATGAAGGGCAAAAGGAATTTCTTGGCTTGTTCAGAACAGCCTCAGACCTGGCATAATTCCAAGCAAACAAGTGTAAAATGTCATCTAGTGTGACTTAATAAACACCATGTGAAGACTTGAGATGTATTTCTGATGCACGGCCCTTCTTCTCAAATACCTCAGGTCTACTGTGGAGAACCGGAAGCTGTGAAAAACATTAAGAGCAAAAAGACCCTCCACATAGTTCCTGATCACAACAAAGCGATGAAAATCAGACAGGGAGAGCAGGATGGGCTGTAAGGGCAGAAAGGACAAAAGAATTTGGCTCAAAACCATCATGAATCAGACTCATTAACCCAAACCTGAATATAGCACTTCCTAACCTTACATATATACCAGTCTACCTTATGTCTCTTCTATTCTAGTTTAGCCAGAAAGAAAAGCCCCCTGTTTCCAAAATGAAAAATGCAATGTTACAAGATTACTGGGAAACAGGATTAGAAGATCCACATCTTTCTCTAAGGGGCTCAGCAACAACTATAAGCACTGTCAATAATTGTGTTAGTTCCAGTTTTATCATATTAGTATTTAAAATAGACTGTGTTCAGCTTAAATCAGGAAAGCCAATTTGCTCTTCTGAGATTCATTGTTTTGGGTTGAACTGAATCCCCTCTCCAAGTTGCATGTTAAAGTCTTGGAGTGGGTTGCCATTTCCTTTTCCAATGCATTTAAGTGAAAAGTGAAAATGAAGTCGCTCAGTTGTGTCTGACCTTCAGAGACCCCATGGACTGCAGCCTTCCAGGCTCCTCCGTCCACGGGATTTTCCAGGCAAGAGTACTGGAGTGGGGTGCCATTGCCTTCTTCGCCCTAGCACACTAGCATATTCAATTGAAACCCAAATCCTGGGTACATCCAGCTGTTTCTCCCAAGGCTTGACTCTTCTTGTCAAAGAATAAAAATGTGCACTGTGAGGTTTTAGAGCTTTAACATCCACTTAACCAAAAAGCCAGTCACTATGTAGACCTGTTTATGAGAACTACCCTCTCAGAAGGAAAAAAAAAGTGTTCTATTTCTCCCTAGTTCTACTCCCATCACATAGTCCTGCACTCCCTCACATTCCTAGCATTTCTTAAGTAAGAAAGAAAAGGGAAGAGGTCATTGGCAGGTCTACGGCTATAAAGAATCTTGGGTCTTTCCAACCCCCTTGGAATTCTGACTGCAACTTGGTTGACCTCCTATAACTGCTCTATTGCTGGAAATCCTAAATAGGTGCATCTTCTAGGCCCGTGAACCAGAGGGGCCCAGGCATAATGGCGTAGACAGCAAGAGAGACAGAGAGGGTGGGCACAAGGCTTCAAAGGGAAGCCTGGGCTCCTGCTGCTCCAGAGAGAGAGGGCTAAGAAGCCTTTGTGAGAGCTCACCTCAAAGCCCTGCAGGCGCCCCAGGTTCATCATGTCATTGCAGCGTTTTGGAACAAGGCACATTAACTCCACTGCTTTCTGCGGGGAAGAAAAGCAGTAGTCATAGCCAGGAGCAGCACTTGGGTGGGGGGCTCAGGACAATTCCATACTGGAAGACTGAGGCCTCCTGGTGGCTTCTTGATCCTAGGAAAGGACACTGGTCCCTACTGTCCACTTCAGAAGAGAATGGATTTCCTGTTCTAGGTTGCGGGGTGTTGGTCATCCATGCAGAGGCTCCACACGAATCAGTGACCACATCAGGAAGGAGGCTACCCAGTCCATCCTTTTTCTACCTTCCCGCTTTTGTTTATCCATTTGTTTTCCTTCTCACATTTTCTTTCTTCTCTTTGTTGCTTTCTGGCTGCCCAAGCAACAGCTTAGCCTTGCTTGTGAAACACTAGAGGTTTTAACCTAAAATAACCTGCCAGAATGGTCTGTAACCACTCTGGCTTAAAATAATCCCCATGGTGACGTTGTCTCAAAGGACTTCACTTAGAGAGTAATCCTCGGGGCCCAGGGAGGGAGTGAAAATGGAATAATTTATATGTCAGCTTCAAACAGTACCTGGATTCATGGATAAAGCTGTACACTGAAACACTCAGTCTCTGCAGGATGTTAGAGAGCTCAAATGCCACCCTTTCCCCCACATGCCACTGGGAGCCACAAAGAGAACACCAGTGGAGCTAAGCTCTGCTCTGGCTCAGGTTTGGATTCCTGTGTTCTTGATAAGCCCTCAGTGTGCTCCTCAGTGCTTGGCATTCCTCATCCTGCTGGGCAGCTGTCTGTAAGGGGCTCTGCTGTCTCTATTCTCCAGAGTCAATACTTCCCCTCTAGAGGGAGACATTCAGTACTGTCCCATGAGGACCACCAGCATTACAAGCAGAAAACTCACCTCAATATCTGAACACTCCAAACCAGCCTTCTCGCTGTATCTCAGGAAGTCCTAGCAAGTGGGGAGGCAGGGAAGGGTGAGGGGAGGGTAAAACCAGTTAGGAAAATACAGCACTATTAAAAAAAAAAGGAAGCATCATAAAAACCAAGATGACACCCAGAAGACTCCTCCCCAGCAGAGATGGCAATGCTTTGTAGTAGCTGAGATATGAAGTTATGAGTCACGGTAGACACGGAGAAAACATTCAAAGATTCAAAAATATGGGTAGAGGGGAGGGGCGAAGTGGAAAGAGTGAGTGAACAGGGACAAAAGGGGAATGATGACAAGAATGAATGAGAAGGAATGGGAGACAAGACAGTTAGAGATCTCTTCCATTTGCCTTATATTTCTGTAAGACAACTCAAATTAAACAACTTTAAAAAGTAAAAAATGATCAAATTTTAGGTTTAACTCTTCTGAGATTTCTAGGTTTTTTTGCGTTTTCTTTCTCAGTGAATTCTTCTCTGATTTTATGCTCTTATAATTTTTTAGTTTTTAAAGGTACTAAGTCAGTCGGTGACTGGAACAATGTAAGAAAGTGATTTGGAACAAAGAAAATCAAATAATGACCAAACTTAAAGACAGGAACAACAGGCATGCAATTTATTTGGGGGCAAAGGTGATGCAAATAACCAGCGGGTAAGGTAAAAACCCACACAGGCCTCCCATAGGAAAAGTGTGGTGGAGACAGAACCTCGAGCTGACCTGCTCCCTAACTCAGAGCCTGACTAAGACCCTGCTCTGGCCCTGAGCAGAGCTCACAGCCCTCTTACCTTGAGGAGCAATTGATATTTTGTTATTCTCTGAATGGGCTTGATAAGGAAGTCGCTAAGCGTCAGCCTTTGATTTATCTCTTGTTTCACCTCCTGGAACACAAGGGAGCTGTATTACGCAAAAAGGAACCAAAGGATTGGGGTGCTCTGGTTACGGGTTCAAAGGAAAGGAAGGCAGGTCTTCGTGTTTGCCAGTAAAGGCTTAGAATCTCCAAGGCACACGATGGGTAGAACTGCCTACACAATGGTTCATTGGTTATTAACACATAGCACACCTCATCATCACCTTCTTATCTATCAAGCTCTGTCTCCCTGTGTCCTTACCCCTGTCCTGCGGACAAGCTGGAATGGGTGTTCCTTTCTCTCTTCCCCTTCAGGGTCAAGTCAGAAATGAAGGGATTTCCCTGGGACACAGAGGCCTAGGGGCTGGACCCTGGACTCAGATCTGCAAACAATTAGTTGCGGGCTCTTTCCTAGACAAGATGTTGCCTCTCCTCCAGCAAAATAAACACTTCCAGGTTGGGGCAGAACAGATACTTTGAGGTGCTTGCTGGATCTCTGGGAACAGGAGCAGAGGCTATGTACAAGGTGCCTATAAGCACCCCCGGGGAGGAGGAGGGCCCTCAGCAGTCTCCAGGGCCTGGTGATGAAGACTGGGGGCACAGTGGGCTCCGGGGCCATGGGAGGAGGACCGGAATTCTGTGGCAGTCTTCGAATTACAGAGTCGTTCTATCAGCAGGGACTCCAATCCACTCACTGGGCTGCCTCTGCTCCTCTCCAGCAAAGGGACTCATGAGAACTTAGCCAAGAAGCTAATTAATGGCTCTGAGGAGGCGGCTATCTCTGTCCTGAGGGATGGGCAGTGCTGAGTGGGGGGTTCCTGAATGGGTTGATCTTGGCCTGAGTTTCTTGCCCCAACCCTGGTTCAGCCAAAATTGAGCAGCTTACTTCAAAGTAGGCGTCGTACTCGGCGACGATGTACTCGGAGCGCGGCTTGTTCTGGCAGTACCACACATAGATGTGCAGCTTCCGCTCCTGCAAGGAGGGAAGAGGGAAAGGCGCTCAGGCACCTGAGCTGCGCAGTCAACCTGAGAGCGCTAAGCTGGTCTAAGCGTGGAGAAGAGGACACAGATCTGGTTCACGCTCTGGGGATGCACCAGGGTGGCTGAACAACAGGGACAGAAGAGTAAACACAGTGGGCAAGAGCCCATCTTCCAAACTGCCAAGGAAGGCAGGAAAGAACCCTAACAGCTCAGAAAGGGGTGAGGAGGAAGAGGAGAGAAGGGAAGGGATTGTAAAATGCATGCAATGAGCCTGCTGTGAGGGGGAGGGGTGGGGCGTGGGGCAACACTCACATATTTAATAAAGAGCTGTGCCAATCTGTCTTGCTCCTGGATACATTTTTCCAGTTCACCCAGGAAAACACTAACGGAGGATGGAGAAGAGAAGAAAGCCACATTCTTCAGAACTGTATTACTTCTCAATGAGGAGATAAATGACAGAAGACTCCCCCCAGACTCTACCCCTAAGGTCAGATGCTGGAGGCTGGAAGCGCCCCAGGTTCCAGGACACCCTGATCCTCAGGGCAATGCAGCACTTACTCCTTATGCCAATCATAAATCTGGTGAATATTTCCAAACACGATTTTATCCTTTCCTCGCATGTCCTCGGGGACACCCTTTTCTTCTATTCTCTTCATGAAACCCTGCAGGGCGGAGGCAATGGTGAGTAGAGCATTTCAGAGAATATTTCTGGACGAAGGCCCACCCAGAAGCCTGGAGGAAGCCCACCCTCTGTGTGAGGAGAAGCCCTTAAGGGCTTCTATGGTTTCTCACCACTCAACCAGGACTTCACCCTTATGCAGAGTGACAGACAGAACTTTCTGAAGTTCTGGGTCCCTTTCTTTGTCTCCAGCCCCCTTAAGAAAGTAGGGACAAAGAAGATATAGTTGGCTGTTCCTCTCCTGTCTCCCAATCCAAATTATGTCTTTGAAGGCTTAAAACTAGATGTGTCTGACCTAGAAATAAGTCTTAATATGTGAATACTTCAGCTTCTGTAACTGGAGAAGGACATGGCAACCCACTCCAGTATTCTTGCCTGGAGAATCCCATGGACAGAGGAGGCTGGCAAGCTATAGTTCATGGGGTCACAAAGAGTTGGACATGACTGAGTGACTAAGCACAGCACAGCTTCTGTAAAGTGCTAGCAAATATAATCTCATTTCAGCTTTAAGTTCCGATGTTGTTATCAGCAGCATTTGTCCCATTCAAAAGATGAGAAAGCCAATGCACGGGGGATTATGTGATATGTCCAAGTCATACCACTGATGTGACTAATTCCTGGACCTCAGGCTCCAGACTCCTAAGCCCACCACACTCCCAGGCTGGACTGCCTCTGGTAGCTGCTACACCTTTAGCTATCCCCATCTCACCCTGGAGAAGAGGATAACTTTCCTAAGTTAGAATTCAGGTCCTCTGTATGCCAGGTTAGTCTGTTTATCCAAGGTTCGGGACAGGCAAATGTGTGTGTGCATGTGTGTGCGTGTGTGTGTGTATTAGTTGCTCAGTTGTGTCTGACTCTTTGCAACCCCATGGACTGTATGAACCCCTAAATCAGCAGGCTGCCTAGGACTGGGACTTATAGACCCAATGCAAGGAAGCAGCAAGTGATTTAGATATCAGGCATTCACCTTGTTAGACTTCACATCTTTTCGTTTAAGATGATTAACCACAGGGCTCTAAGCCATCTAAATTATCCATTTACTTTCTTATACCTTCTCATCCATGTGTCTAAATCCCTCTAAAGTAAACCCCTATGGAGAGAGAATTGTTTTATTTACTATCAAGTTGACTCAACTGTGGATCTGCCAATTGCTTTATTGGTGGTTTTTAGTTTGTCTGTCGGCTTGGTAGCAATATGCTGTCCTTAAAAATCTAGGGAAACACAGAAGCCCCGAGGTCTCACTAAGAGTGACCTGCTTGACCTGCTGAGTGCTCATGGTGGCTCATAGCCACGAGGAATACATATGTCCATATATTTCTTATATATACACACACACACACAAATATGGGCTTCCCGGGTGGCGCTACTGATAAAGAACCCACCTGACAATGCAGGAGATGTAAGAGATATGGGTTCGATCCCTGGATCGGGAAGATCCTCTGGAGGAGGGCATGGCAACCCACTCCAGTATTCCTGCCTGGAGAATCCCATGGACAGAGGATCCTGGCAGGCTACAGTCCATAGGGCCACAAAGAGTCGGACACGACTAAAGTGACTTAGCACACGTGCACACATATATATAACTAATATATACGTTGGTTAAATACCAATGCAAAGCTTTGGAGACAATGGCTTGGTTACCTAAAACAAGGTGAAATGGATTCAGGTCTAACCAAGAGGCTGCAACATTTGAGGCCCTATATCCCCCTAAATCTCCTATAGTATTTCAAGGGGAAAAGGTAAAAAAAAAAAAAGTGTAAAAAAAAAATCACATATTGTATTCGATCTACTACCATTTTTAGTTTCATCTCTGTAAACACCCAGGGAGAGGAAAATACCCTGGGGCCCAGGTAGGGTCCAATATCCCCCTGGCTGGGTGACCACAGACGTGTCCTGAGCCAGGTACTCACCTCCACCACAATTCCCAGGTCCTTGACATAGTCCTTCTCTGTTTGTACCAGTTCATTCAGGACAAACCTGAGCAAGAGATTAAGAACAATGAGGGCTCCTCTTCACTGTGAAGCAAGAAATCCTCACATCAAAGTTCACAATAAAGTCACTTTGGTGCCTCTACAACAAGACCACCCAAACCCACACTGAGCACTCTGGCGGAGGTGCTGGCTGACGCCCCCTGGATGAGAGGCCCCCACTGGTGAGAAGCTGAGGGCATCCAGGCTGAGAGGGCTTTCCCAGACGGCAGCAATGCCAGAAGAACAACACTTACAACCAAGCGTTTGTCTTCCCATTGTTTACAATTCCTCCTCCTTCACCTATAACTGAATAATTGTACAACACAAGGCAGAAGGAATACCAGCCACTTGGGCAAAACTGAGTTATGAAAGCTTTGATCAGCATGAGACTTCTTCTCCTTCAGGTCAACTCTGTTCTTTGCTTAACCAGAACAGAAAGACATTTGTTTGATAAGCAACCTTTGGGCCTCAGAGACACTCATCAAGTGAAGTGTTTGAGATACAGAAGCTACAATTATTCAGATAGGTGTCCATGGTAACTAGCCTGCAAAATCCCCAGTCAAGGCCAGAAAGACTGACTGAAGCCATTCCCTAATCACCACTTTCAGTGTGGCCACCTCCCCAGCCCCACCAGAGGTGGGATTTAACCACTACAAGGATATTTACTTTCTTGGTTTCTTTCTTGTTAATGATTTCTTCTTCTTAGAGCATTTACTTTGTGCTTATGAGAGGGTAAGTGCTGTAAGCCCTAGTTTATGCAGATGTTGAGACTGTGGCAGTATTGCCAGAAATGACAATGTGAGAGGCAGAGCTGGGATCTGAACCCAGCTGTACGCGAGTTCAGAGACCATTCTTTCACTGCTGCCTGCTGCCTGGCTAAACTACTCAGACTGGCTCTCTGGAGTCCCTGAGGCATCAAAACCAAACATTTCTTTCTGTCCAGACAGTAAAGAGCTGGACATAAAGCAAGTATGGCTGTGTACAGAGGCAGGGTAGCTGTATGCAGCCTACTGGAGTCTGACTTGTATCCAAGTTTGCAAGAGTTCTGCCTAGAGCCACACAGCTGCATTTTTGGTCTGAGTGGGAGAAGGAATCAAGTTCTAGGACATCAAAGAGGGGCTGCAGCACAAGGGTGGTAGCCATTCTAAGCCGTGGAAGCAATTCATCTGAAATTTTTGTCCAATACAGCGCAGAGAAGCCACAAATCCCTGGGCCTGGAGCCCCAGGGTGATGGGGAGGAGGCAAGGGAAACACACACTTCTTTATCAGTGTGCCCAGCACTTCCAACCAGCTCCCTCTCTCTGATACACACAATTACGTGTTTCAGGCCACAGGAAGGAACTGGCAAGGCCAAATAAAAGCATTTAAATATACTGGAGCACAGACTGAGTTACCGCTTAGAAGAAAGTGGTAAAAAGAAAAACCACAGGAAAGTTAGAGTGGGAATTTGGGGCTGGAAGGGCTCTCTGGGGAGGAAGTCCGGCTCTCCGCCTCTGGATGGTATTTCTGTCCTGCTGACATTGAAGGGTATCCTAGCTTTCCAGCCTCTAGGAAAGGGGACTGGACTAGGTGCTGCTAGTGGACCTAGCATCTCCTCCCTCAAAGGGCTGATGAAACACTTGAAGAGATGGACACATAGAAAGACATCTGAAAGGGACATAAAAGATTTACGCTGCCTGCAACTCAAGGCAGTGCACAGTCAATTGCCAAATAAATTGAACTGATAATAAAACAATTTTTTCATGTTCAGTTCTTCTGATTAAAAGTTATTTATCATTTATTAATTATTATTTTTTATTTATTATTTATTTATTAGTGGGCTTCCTTTATAGCTCAGTTGGTAGAGAATCCACCTACAATGCAGGAGACCCAGTTCAATTCCTGGGTTGGGAAGATCCACTGGAGAAGGGATAGACTATCCACTTCAGTATTCTTGGGCTTCCCTGGTGGCTCAACTGGTAAAGAATCCGCCTGCAATGCAGGAGACCTGGTTTTGATCCGTGGGTTGGGAAGATCCCCTGGAAAAGGGAAAGGCTATCCACTCCAGTATTCTGGCCTGGAGTATTCTCCAGGACTATACAGTCCATGGGGTTGCAAAGAGTAATACAAAGTAAATGTTATTTTCTGGTCCAACTAACTACTTCCAGATACAGGTAAGATCCACATCTGACCCTCTATCCTTCACAGTAGTAGGGAATGGCTGGTTTTCCATAGAAAATCTCTTAGAGCCTCTGCATTGGCTGTTCCCTGTGCCGAGAATACTTTTCCGCAACGGTTCAACCTCCTTCTGGTCTTCATGCAGAACACTTCAGTCAGAACCATTTAAAGCTGCAGCATGGCCCCATCCATACTCCTGATCGCCCTTACTATTTTTTTTTTCCAGCTTCTAACATACTACATGATGTATTTTAAATTTTATTGTATGATTTCTCACATTAAAATGTGAACTTGCCACGAGAGCATGGACTTTTCTTTTGTTGTTATTGTTTGTTTTATTCACTGATATATGCCAAGCAGTTGGTACAACAGATATTCAACAAATATCTGTTGGATAAATGAGTGGCTAAAACTTGAAGACAATTACATCCATTCTTGACTTTTTTCTTCTCCTGGACAGATAACTGTCTGTTTTCATCTTTTTTCCATGGAGCTCCCATTTAATACTCTGAGGTCTTACTGGATTGAGTCTCAGTTCTCTATTCCCCTCAGCCTCCAGCCTCATGTGGGGTTTACAATTAAACACCTACACATCATCTCTTTCACTGTGGCCATAAATTATAGCAGAATAAGGGCAATATACAGCAAAAGGAATGAGTCATTCTAACAGCTGGCTTTTTGGGACAGCACGGGATGTGGAGAGATACAGAGCTAAGCGAGGGAGAGAGGGGGAAGAAGCAACAAACTTTTGCCTCTCGGATCGAAATTAGACAAAGTCACGTCTGGAAGCAAGACAATGACTGGAAGCTTAAATGACTGTTTACAGGCTCTTACGTAGAGATAGGCTTTGCCAAGGAGCACCTGTCATCTCAAAGGTCACCACCCTGATATAAGCGTTCATCTTCCTGATGAAAGTTTTGCTTTGGCTTGACAAGACTGGAACCTCAGCTTCGACCCTGCCTCATCTATGTAAAAACAACCTGGAAAGCTAAGAGAATTAGCTTTGTCCAAATCCTAAGAAATTTCCCTTTGGGGATGGTATTTCTTTACCTCTATTCTATTCTTGGGGTTCCCCTGAGCACCATAAAGTTAAGGTGGTAAATACAGAACCAGAGTGCTTACATGCCCCCTGCTCATTTCCCCTAGGTGACAGCCCTGCCCTGGCTATGATGTTTCCTAGGAAATAGTCACAAATGGTCATTTGCCTATTTCCCGGCAACAGGAGGGACCGGCCTCATTTATTTTTGCTCATCGTCAGGTCTACAACCAGGGTCAAGGAGTTATGAGTTTGAGGGATTAGGAACAGGGAGGGGCCTTTCCCAATCGCTTGGCCTGTTCTCACTGTGCTCACCATCACTCCCATGTCAGGCTACGTGCAGACTCATCAGCAGCTCTGCTGCCAACACTCAGTCAAACCCTGAACAAGAAAACTGAAGTTCCAGAGGGACTGTGGTTTTACATTAATGGTGTCGCCATCCTCTTGATCAAACCAAGGAACAGAAGAGTGCCTTCACATCAGGGAGGATAACCCAAACCTTACACAACACCTGGGTCCTTGTGAAATGGACTGCAGTGTGAACTGTATTTACCCCTAAACGTTCAAATAGCAAAGAGTTTCTCTTGGAACTCAGACCACAGTGAAATAAGTCAGACAGAGAAAGACAAATACTGTATGATATTACTTATGTGTGGAATCCAAAAAAGTAAAACAAACTATGAACATAGCAAAAAGGAAACAGACTCACAGATATACAGGACAAACTGGTTACCAGTGGGGAGAAGGAAGTGGGCAGGGGCAAGATAGGAGTAGAGGAGTAAGAAGTTGAAACTATTTTAGAAACTAGGAGTGAGAACTATAAAATAAACAAGCAAGGGTATACTGTACAGCACAAGGAAATATGCCAGCATTTTATAATAACTATAAATGGAATATAACCTGTAAAGTTGTGTGAATCACTATGCTATAAACCTGTAACTTAAGTAGTATTGCACATCAGCTATAATTCAATTTTTAAAAATTTTTTAAAATAACCAAAGAAGAAATATTACTATATAAAAATGTTTTTTAAATAGACAAAACCTTTGAGAAGCGGTGGAGCTAGACCTTAGCCCGGTAGCCCAACAGCTCCCTTTTCCTATATGTTACTTTCCTACATCTGGGGAAGCGTTTCCTCAGATAAAATTCCATCAGACTTTCTACCAAGGATTCTTTGATATGGGGTCATAGAAATGGTCCCAAACTTTCCTAATCTTTGTTTTCTTTTTATCATCACGTTTTAAATTTCTAACAGACCTTGGTTATAACCACACTTTGTCAGTAATATTTCAGCTGAAAATCCTTACAATCAGATCCAAACATCTCCTTATTGATCAACACCACACTGTATAGACCGACGGTCACCTTTACTTAGAATGAATGATATCAATGGAAACAGTGCGGGGAATCCCTAATTCTCCCTAAACTTCCCAGGACCCCTGACCCTTGCCCACTGCACACATGCGCAGGAGGCTGGAGTCTGGGGAAGTACTTACATCCTGCCTCTCAGGGCCTTGGCTTTCTGTTCTTCTTCCAGATTTCTGGGAGGTGTGGGTGGGGTCATGCCTTCATTCAGGCAGCCTGTGGGGTCTTTCAAGCTCCCTCGGTAAGAGCCTCCTTCCAGACTCTGAAAAGAGAAGAATAAACAACCCTAAAGAAGCGCACGTGATAGAGCAGTCCGGAAGTCCTCGCGTCCCCCCAGCCTGGCCACAGCCATCTTGGCAGATCGGTAACCAAGGCTGTCCGCCCTGAACTTCAGGGAAGTACCAGGAGGCCAGACTCCCATCTTCCTGCAGCAGGGCACCCAGAGCTGCCGCCTTCTCAGGCAATCAGGATGTGCTTGGCGTCAGGGGCTGCCAATTTCCCAGACATAATGCACACTGTCAAAGTGACTGATCTCTGGGTAAGAGCTCCAGAGGTAAAGCTAATTACTGCAATTCTACAAACAAGCAGCAAGGAAAGAAAGTCAGTTGTAGGACCACCGGGTGCAAGTTAACAAGGGGAGGGTGGTGATGGGAGAATCCATTCAGTAAAATCATGTTTGTTAAATCAGCTACAATTTTCTTTGAAGAGACTAATGAGATGCAGACAAGAAGAGGTAAACTGATTTAGCATTTTCTAAACACATCTTTGCTAAGGTTATTTACCAAGGGCTTTCTTTCATTTATTAATCCCTTTAATCTCTTTTAATTAAGGTGCTGAGAAATGAGTTAAAGAGCTTAATAAATATGTTACTCTAGAAAGAGCTAAGGGTAAAGGATTCTAATCCCAGATCTGCCAGTCCCTGGACAATCTTAAGACAGCTAAAATCATTCCAAATTGATTTCTTCTCAATTTCCAAATTGGGTTTCTCCTTTTTTAACAGATTTTTAAGGAACAGTCAGAGACAGTAGGCGCATAACCCCTTGAAAAATTTAAAATGCTCTAAAACAGTGAGCTTCCCCCACTACCCCCATGGAGGGAACTAACCAGGATGCTAAAAAAAAATGGGGTCAATCTTAACATTTTTATAAGCACTGTAGGAAAAACAGCACAGAATGACATGTCATTTCATTGTGCAAACTGGCAGAAACCATGTGGATAAACAGTAAGCTGGAGACCAAGGTTATGGTGGGCAACTGTAAAACAAATACGAGCGCATAATCCAGACTGTCCACACAAAACGACTGTCTAGGACAGCCACTTTGTAGGAAAGGAAAGGCTTTACTTTAGCAGTCTTTGAAAGATCAAGAAGTGCCCCTACAGGCAATAGGAACAAAAGGCTTCAGCGTCGTCTTAAACAACCTGCACCTGGAGTGTCTATCGTGACCTGGCTTAGCTGCAGTATTTCAGCACAGGCTGAACAGAGGTAGGAAAAGTCCAGGTAAATGAAACAGAAAGTGAATGAGGTGGCATTATACAAGAACAGGTGGGGGATATCAGAATTGGAGGCTAAAACACTTAAAGCTGAGAAGAGATGTCAACCTTTTTTCCCTCTATTTCACCCTTAAATCAAGAACCTGTGGCACAGCCTAACATGAATTTGTTATTAACACTAGAACTCAGCATTAAGAGGACAGGGTCTTCAAACTTGAGAGACAGAATTTCTTTTAACTTGACATGAAGGTATTTCACAGAACAAGGCTAAATATGTAGAAAGGTCAAGAAAAGTTTAGCTAAATGTGCAGATTCAGGATCTGTAACCAGTGATTAAGGAAATGAGTATCTGGTGCTGAGGCTTGACAAGCCACCAGACAGACATGCTTTCCAGTGACATGTGACATGTCCCCTGGTGCCATCACCAGAGACAGGCTCCCCAGGCAGATGAACCCAGTTGGTGATTGATCTGATTACACGCCTTTTACTTCCCCTCCCCTTGCCCACATTGTTTCATTTCAGCCTTTGTTCTGTAGCTTGTTGGCTGGCAGGATGCTGGCTGCAAGGCCTGGGAAATACGCTTACATCTCTGCTACAAGGGTCTCCCATGGACCATCCATCTTGGCGTGGTCCACTCTCAACTCTTGTTCAGAATGAAGGACATCTGAGGAGTCCAAAGTGTCACACAGGGAAATATGTTCTGTCTCTTCGTGCTTGACCTGTTATATGAGCAAAGAGCCAGGTTATCTCCGGGCAAGGACTCTCAGGCATGGAGTTGAGGAAGGCAGAGGCAGTGAGAGTGGGAGAAGAGAGAAATTTAGGGTTTGGCTAAAGTGTGTGCTGTTTCGATCTCTGGGTTGGAAAAATTCCCCGGAGAAGGAAATGGCAACCCACTCCAGTATTCTTGCTCAGAGAATCCCATGGACAGAGGAGCTTGGTGGGCTACAGTCCACGGGGTTGCAAAGAGTCGGACACGACTTAGCAACTAAAACAACAACAGCATGCTGGGTCATCTGTCTCAAATAATGGCATTGGCTAGAAATACCGTAACTAATGCAAGAGTGATTCCCTCTGAGGATCTGGCTACCTGTGCTCGAGTTGGGATATGGGGTCCCAGCCAAGGACTATTATAGGTGATCTTCAATTGTGTGTCTGTGCTGCTCCTTGGGGGACACGCGAAGTGATGGCTGGTTGATGAGTAGTGGACTGTGCAGCCACAGCGGGGACTTCTGCCCTGTCTTGGGCCCAGGACCACAATAGTCTCAACAAAGGAAAAGGTGTGCCAAGGAGGAAGCAACGAATGCTGCAAACGGGTGTTCTTATTGTTGGTGCCAGGTCAGGGAATAGAAATGCAAATACAATTCAAAAAAGTGGATTAAGAATGAAGGAAGACTATTGCCACAATGGAAATGAACACATTTCCTGTCAGCTTGATCTTGGACCACATATCCATAAAAAGCCCTTCCCTCAGGACTCCTATAAGCACCCTTTACATACCCTCTGAACAGTATTTATCACAGTGTTGTGACTGATTTGTTTATACTTAAGCAAATATTTATTGTACTTCTACTATGTGCTGAATATTTGCAAAGTGCTAGAGAAATGAAGACAGATAACATACGATTCCCTGCCCACCAAAATCTAAGCTACAATGGGCATTCTTCTAGATAGAAGGGTACCATGGGGAAGATGAGAAAAAAGAGCAGGCAGCTTTAAAGTGGGGTAGGGAAGGAAGGGAACGGCTCAGTGGAAGAGGCAACGCTTGAACTGAGTAACAAGAAATAGAAAAGATTTCACTGGATACACCAATGGGAGGATGATCCAGGCAGGAGGAGCACAGCGAGTAAAGGACCGACTTGAGACACCGCCTGGGGCAGCCCGGGGAGGCAAAAGCCACCTGGTGTAGGGAGGACAGTCTGTAAAGGGGGGAGAAGGGGAATTAGCAAGTAACTGTGTGTTATGTGAGTTGGGGGGAGTAAGAACTAGGGAAAGGAGAAATAGGAAGTGAAATGGACAACCCTGGAGAAGGATGCAGAGATCAGATTACAAGAAGTCTTATGTGTAGAAAAAATCCAAACCACTATGCTGAACACCTGAAATTAATACAAGACTGTAAATCAACTATACTTCAATTTTAAAAAAGAGTACCAACTTCCATGACCAATGAGAGGAGAATTTTATGCAGGGAAGTAATGTGATTGGATTAAGTTTAAGAAAGATTTGTCTTAATACTAAGAGCTCTTCACGACTTGGGAAAATGTATCTGATGTCAGTAAAGGAAAACAGGACTTACGATTTATATACTCTTATGATTAACTACATTATTTTTTAAATATCTGAATTTCAACACTATGTTTAGATGATGATATTATGAGATATAATTGTGCTTAAAATCTTGTCGTTTTTCCAATTTTTCTTGAATGAGCATATAATGCTTTTGCTAATCAGAAAAGAACTATTAAAAGTTTTTTTAAAAGGAAAAATGAAAGAAAAGTAAGATTCCCCCCATCAGGCATGCAAAGAGACGTCAGACTGAAATTAAGGAGGAAATGATTGCAACTGCCCAGGTGGGAGAGGATTTCTGAGCATCAACCCCAGACTGTGAGCTCCATTAAGGAAGGTTCTATGCTGGCAAGACGGGCACAGAGTAGGACTCCAAGAATTTACTGAATGAAACTCTTGGGTAGAGGTCAAAGTTCATCTGAAAAAACAACAGTCAAGGGTGCTGATCCAGCATCACCCACCACAACCAACCTTTTAGCTGTCCTACCCTTTTATACAAGTAAGTATGAAATATCTTGACAAAAAATATTACGATCTTAGTCACTCCCAGGCAAATTGGGGGCAGGGGTAGGGAAGCCATTTTAAAGTAGAAAAACTGAAGTCTGGATTTTCCAGGCAAATGACATTACACATCTGAGACTTCAGATTAAATTTTTTTGGTGGAAATCTAAACTATTCTATTTTAACAAGCTCAGGAATCTTTTCCACAGAAGGATGCCAGAGGAACTCAGTTCTTGAAAGCACACATTTTCACAATGGATATGATGAGGCCATTATTTCCTCCCATCTGGACTGTTAACTCTACTGTACCTTTGACAAAGCAAGCTGATTTATCTAAAGGAGAGCAAAGCATACACACAAATGCAGCCTGGCCCTAGCTACGTTCTGTGACCCACAGACTGACCTAGGGAGGTGAATACTATCAAAGTAGAAGAACCAGAGGGAACGAAGTCTTGCTGAAGCAGATAGGGCCAATTCTCAGGGTGTCAGGCCACCAGGTAGACCAAACAAGAGCTCAATCCTGGCCAGCCTCCTCCCTAAAGATGGAGGATTTTCAGTCAAGGGCCCAGCAGTGCCACCATGAGCCCAGTGAACTACTGTGACGTGCCACCTGGGGACAGGAGTTCAGTGGGGAGGCTTTCCTTCTTGAGGCCTAGTCCCTGGTGGGTCAGACGGTAAAGAATCTGCCTGTAATGCGGGAGTCCCAGGTTCTATCCCTGGGTGGGGAAGATCCCCTGGAGAAGGAAATGGCAACCCACTTCAGTATTCTTGCCTGGGAAACCCTATGGACAGAGAAGTCTGGTGGGGTACAGTGCATGGCGTAGCAAACAGTCAGACACGACTGAGTGACTAACACTTCACTCTTTCATCTAAGGTAGGTGGTAGAATCCTGGGCTGTTTACAAATACAGTAGATTCCCACAAAGCCAGGAAGCCCTTGCTCCTCAAACTTGAGGCATGCTAAGTCGCTTCACTATGGACTGCAGTGTTAGTCCCCGAGTTGTGTCCGACTCTTTGCAACCCCCTGCCAGGTTCCTCTGTCCATGGGGTTCTCCAGGCAAGAATACTGGAGTGGGTTGCCGTGCCCTCCTTCAGCAGATGTTCCCAACCCAGGAATCAAGCCTGAGTCTCCTGCACTGCAGGTGGATTCTTTATTGTCTGAGCCGCCAGGGAAGACCTTCAAATTTGAGGAATAAAACCAAATCACATAGACTGCTAAGCTACTACCCTGTATGCAACATTCACCCAACCACAGATCTACTAACTGACAAATACTGTGTCCCTGTGTTCCGGGTGAAGATAAAGTATGACTGACTCCCTTTCCCTGCCCTTCACAATGCAAATAAGGTGGTTAAGAGCTAACATTTGTGGGATGCTCACCTAATCAGTTTACAAAACACATTCATACCTTACTCAGCCCTCAGTGTAACTCTCTTGAGATTAGATTCGGGTAGACAGAATCATCACTGTTGATAGGCAAGATAAAAGAGAGGCCTCCAAGTAGACTAAATAACTTGCCCAAAGCTACACAATAAGTAGCAGAGGCAAGATTAACATTATGTCTTCTGATTCCTTATGTACTTAGTAGCACCACAGCCAGTCCCTACATCTAGGACTTAGTAAAAACTTAGTAAAAACTTTATAAAAATCACACAGAAAAACAAGAGAGTCCTTAGTCCTGGCTTAAAGACCATACCTTAATACAAAACCCAGAAAAAGTATTTGAGCTCTCTTTGGGGGAAGATGTGTGGGCATGCTCTCCTGATAAACAAAATCACTGATTAAAGACCAAACTGGGGAGGTGAGACCTCAGGAGCATCCATTAATGTCCAGAGGGACTCACCAAAGGAGTTTTCAGGGTTTTATCTGCACTGCAGGTGAGTGGAACCTCTGTCCTAGCTCCCTAATGGCACCTCTCCAGCAGCAGAGATCACAACTTCTGGAGGCTGTAGCCCCGAATGTCATAGACATGTGACCATAACATACCACGGGCAGCTTTCAGACCCAGGGACATGAGGGATCTCATGGCTTTTGGGTGGACCTTGGGGCCAAATGATTTCTAACTACAGCATCTAGTACCATCTCTTGAGCAACCCAAAAAGAACGCAGAAAGAATCTAAGCCCTGGATGTAAAAGTCCAAGCACGCCAGATGCTCCTGTAGTATTTCCAGTTCTGTACATTTGGAAGGACCTTATTAGTTCTCCTTATACTGAATGAATTTCCACTCACAGGTTCTGCCCTCTGGAGCAGCCAAGAGTGAGACCAGTTCTTTCCCACAGCAGCACTCAATTACTAAACGACAGCTCTCATGTGCCTTTTCTCTCCTAACTTCTCCCCATACTTAACCTTCTGCAACTCTACTTCAAATGACACGCACTGCATGGTATTGGTACTTCCTCCAGGGCCCTTCCACTGAGTTCAAGAACATTTTAGAATGCTGCATTCAGAACCTGAGACATGACTCACACACAGCTCATGACAGGTGTGGTCTGAGGAGCTTTGAGTACAATGGGGCCATTACGCCCCTGGATCTGTACGCTGTACTTTCATTAACCCAGTCTATGACCACGCTGGTTATTTTGGCAGCTGACATACTATTGTACTTACAGTCAAATAAAAACTCCAGAACTTTTTTTTTTATAGGCTCTAGATCTTATCCTCCTCTAAGATAGGCAGCCATGAGCAACAGGCATACCAGTGTTGGAGGTGAAGATGCAACTCCATATTCTCAAATAGGGCTGAAGAAACAACCACCTACAGTGCTCCGTTGCTACCCCATGGTGGGTACATAGGATAGGAAGAAAGAGACAAGCAGAGGAATGAGAAAGGATGGAATTTTGGTTAGAAGATTCTGAGAAATCAAACCACTGCTCTTGCCTTCCTTTTCGTGACACGGGCTTGGTTTTATATGTTTGGTCAAAGAAATTGCTGTAATTCTGGGTTTACTGCAGGTCCCCAAGAAGTAGCTATTGGTAGAAGAAGAAGTTAAAGTCCTTATTATGGTAAAGTCACCACTGAAAGGCCATTCATTCAACTGCCATTTTTAGACAGTTTGTTATAGGGCTGAACAACTCTAGCATTATCCTACACTTCCCTCTACTCTGGGACATTTACTCTAATGGGACTTCTCAATATTTGTACTCACAGGGAAAACACGTGACCCATGGACCACACAAACTAGAGGCCTGTCAAGGCTCATGACAGTAGCAGAAGGTGACCAGGATCAGTAAGAAAATGGTAATCCAAAATGTGAAAAATACAGACTTTGGAAACAAGTGTTTACTGATATAAGTATAAAAGACTAGGATGCACTAACACAAGGAGGAGGAAATAATGTCCCAAATGACTAATAATCTAGCTGTGGAGGTAAGCTGCAAATGAAAAGATGAAGATATTTTAACAAGTAACATAAAGGGATTATTAAGAGCTGTCCCAGGGAGCATGTGGTTTGCACAGAAACTGTTCTGGGACTTCTTCTGCAAGAAGAAACCTGGCCTGCGCTGGCCAGGGAGGCCCTTGTGGAGAGATGAGATTTGAGTGGGACCTTGAGGGGCTGCTATACTTTAGATAAGCAAAAATAGGGAGAACATTCCAGAGCAGTCGGGGTGGTATGAACAGAAACTTGGGAGGAGGAAGCCAAATGCATGTTTAGGGACAGTGAAGAAAACAATTTGGTTGGAGCCAAGTTCATTGACCAGAATAACACATGATGTTGGAAAGGGAGGTTGGAAAACAGGCCACAAGACATTAGACTATTGGGTAAGTTTGGGCTTCATCTGTGGGCCAGGGATTTCCAAACTTTCATTATATACTTCAATTAGTGAACACGATTATAGTCATGCACTCCCAAAACAAGTAACTTATTTATAAATTATGTTTCTGTACTCCTGTATTACCTTTAAGTACATAATAAAACATACACAAAACCATTTTAAAAGGATGAGTTAAAGAGATTCTAATATTTTCTTTCAGTACCTCAAAAAACCATCCTGTATACCTGGAGGCACCCCCACATTAGAGACCACTGCCATGAGGGGAGAGGGAGGCAGGGAGCCCTCACCAAGTAGGGAGACAATGTGGTGGGGGGGGGGGTGGCTGGTGAGGGTGGGAGGCAGATGATGGGGAGGAGGATTAAGAAGGCTTCTCTGGGCATGAGGTCAGGCCCATGCTCAGGTGGTAGAAGAGAAAATGCAAAAAAAGGGGCAAAAGAGAAAAGGCAAAAAGAGGGATGATTTTTTAAGGAAAAAAAATTTAATGGTTATTTGGAGAATGAAGAGGGTCTATGGATTAGTGTAGAGAGGAGAGGAAGTGAGGAGTGGTCAGGGAGATGGGCTTTGAGAAGTCAGTGCCGTGCCCATGAGAGCTCTCAGCTCCCCTTGGCTCCCTGCCCCCACCACAGCATTGACAGAGATGGCAGGAACAGGGACAACCTTCAGCAGTTTGATACTAGCACTAAAAACACCAGCTAATCTTTTTTTTTTAATTAGTAAGGAAAATTAGAAAGAAAAGAAGGTACTATATGTTAAATTTCAATGGTCCTCTATAAGCTGGGGTATTTGAAAAGGGAGTTACTATAATCAAAATTATATTCAGGCAGCTTTCCCTAGAGAGCATCCATCCTTTTCCAAGTGGAGAAGGGTTTAAATGGTGCTGATTGACAGGACTGCTCCACAGAAGTTTGGCAGAAGCACAGACATTTATCCTAATGAGAGCTGTAGGAAAAACCAAATGAATGATGTGAATAGGAGCAAAGGAAAGAAAGATGCTTCAAGTTGTCATCCTGTAGTGATACACTCAAAGGTAAAGATATGGGAGGAGAGGAATAGCCCTATTCAAATGAGTTATCCAAAAAGGGGCTCTTTCAGTGGCATTATGCCAAAACCCTGAGCTCAGACTCATAACCCTTCCCTCTAATGGTCTGTTTAGTCTATGAGACAGTCACAAGCTAGACCAGTTTTCAGTGGTGTACATTCATGATGGGATAAGCACCATCTCCCTTAATTTCTTGTGATGAGGTGTCCACATACTTTTGCCCACTCCCCTTTATCATCAGCAACCTCCTCTTATAAGACTTTGTAAGCTAGAAGACTCTGACATCCCCAGATAAAATTACCCAGTGCTTTCCAAGACCCAATCCATGTTCTGTGTCTCAGGAGCAAAGTTAGTTTCAGGGCTACCCAGACACACACCAGTTATCAGTCGGATGCCACTTCCCTACAGGCCAGTTGACCAGACTTACAGAAGGCTACTTTGTCCTTGATACTTTTCACCTTTCATCAATGTCACAATCCCAAAAGGACCTGTTAATTGCCCAGGCTCATTCTCAAAAACAGCCAAAAGGACTTTGAGGTGCAGTTTTTAAGAAATCATCACTGGCTGGAAACAATCCTACAGGAGGAATGAAGACAGGTGCAAAGGAGAACACAGCAAACAGAAGTCAGGCCTGGGAGCCGCATGGAGGTGAAACATGCAGAACTGCCTCCAGGACCCCACTTACCAGCTTGCTTTTGACCAACTGTTCTATCGCACTGACAAGGTCTGCAGCAGTAGGTACTTCGGTGGAAGCCTGCCGGGCTGCTAGCAAAGAGGAGGACTGCAAGACATTGAGCAGCAAGGGAAAAGCAGATTAGCGAGGAATGAGGAATAGCAATTAGGAAGAAACTCAGCAAGTACAAAGCTCAAAGCAGGCAAGGGAAGCAAAGCTCTATGTTTAGAGGGAAGAGATGACACAGGGAGATAGGGGTAGAGCAGGAGTGGGGCAGGCCTGCCGGACCCCTTGTCAGGAGCTCTGGCCAGCAGCGAAGCAGGGCCAGATGAGGCTCTGTTTAGGCAGGCCTCCAGAGGAGCTGCAGGGAGGGTCACTGAGTTCCCAAGAGGCCAACAGGGAAGGGCTGCGCCCACTGACAGCAACAGGGGAGGGGGCAGACAGGACTTTGGTCACTACAGGGCTGCCCACTGCTATTCCAGGAAATGAGGGGTCAATAAACCTAGCCTCAAGTGTGTCCAAACAGAAACTGTCCTTGCTTTGCTGAGATTTAGATCTTTAGTACAGACAGTCACTTTGTGTCAAGCAGAAATGCTAGGGGCAGGGCACTTGGGAGACCAGAAACTGCCTCCCTCTCCTCTCTCTCTCTCTCTCTCTCTCTCACACACACACACACACATACTCTCTCTCCTCCACAAACACAACTGTCTCTGGAAAGGCCCAGGACTGCGTTAGCAGGCCTTGTGCCTCCCATGCTGGGGCACACACGGACGACCCTGTTCACAGTGAAAGGAGGCTCAAGCCAGGGCCTTCCTCCTCCCTTCACATTAGCAATGAGGACTGGGCCATGGGACTGTTGGTCAACGTCCCTGCTCCCCAAGGGACAGTGCTTTTGCTTTTGCTTTCTTCCTTTTCCTACTGGAGAAGAAACTGGGAGAGAAATGGTTAACCCTACATGCATGTGTAAACTTTAACCCACCCCGCACTTCCAAGAAGAGGGCAACGGTGTTCACAGGGCCCAGGACAAACGGGCATAGCGACTGTGGGAGTAGAAAGTTGAACTCCCCAGCTGGGCTCTGGATTCAAGCTTGTTCCTTAAGTTAGGGGGAAGAGTTTCAAAAGGGAAATTTTTTGTTGTCTCATCTAAGACTGACTTGAGGTTTTTGCTTCTGAGATGGGGTAATAATATCAAATGAATGTAATTAAGGGAGCAACACTCTTTTTCCTTTCCTGGAAAGCAGGAAAACAGCTTACTATTCTTTGGAAATTCAAGTTAGCTACTTCTCAATCTAGTAATCCTACCCCCCTGGGAACTGATTCCAAGGAAGGAAGTCAAAAGAAAAAATGCTGTATGTACCAAGTGATCTGCAGCAGTATTACCAAGAGCAGCAAAAATTAGAAACAACCCAGGATATCCCCAAACAGGTTGGTCAAGCGAATTATGATACATAAGTGTAATACTCCTCAACTATTAAAATTACAGTTATGAAAGTAAAATTAATAAGATTTTAGGAAATATTAAACATTGTTTATATTTAATTTTATAGGTATTAAAAATATAAAACACCGAACACATCATATGCCTATTTAGAATTATAAAAATAAAACATATATGCATATGAACAAATAGAAGGAAACAAGGAGAATTAAAGAACTGCATAATTCTAGAATGAGTGAATTTTTTAAAACTCCTTTTATACTGATTTAAAACTTATTTTAATAATTCCAATTCCATTTGCTAGAAAATTCTGAAGCTCGTCCCACTCCCAAATATTCCAGGAAAACAGAAGTTCAGAAATAAAAAACAGGACTGAGGAGGTTCACTTGTCTTAAAAGGGGCTAATGCCATCTGTTGTAATCCTGTGTCTGGGGTGAGGCTGCATTCACAGTTAAAGATTATCCAGAAACAACACAACATCCTTTCCCCAAAACAAACCGTGTTTGACGGATTTCGAGGGGGAGGGTTCATGATCCTTCCCTGTAAGTTGGCACCTCCATGTGGAGGGCAGTGTGGGATGGTAGATATGTGACCTGAGCGCCCTGCTCCCCACACACATTCTCACTGCTTCTAGAACCTTTCACAATAGGCCTCTGGGAACATAGCAGGTTAGTTTTCGTTCCCATCTCAAGGCGAAGGTATTTCTGCCTCTAGGAATCCAGGATGGGTATCATGCCATGCTTCCTCTTCTCTTCCCAACAGTCCAGGGTCAGAGCATCACCTTAGGAGGGGCTGTAACTGTGTGCTTCTCATGGGTGAGTCACCGAGGGGGGCAGTACTCACACTGCAGTCACTGGCCTGTCTGTGGAAAATGTCCCTCTAGCTTAGCACTGAGGAAGAGTGCAAGTAACGTCTGGGGACAACTGATCCAAACGCAAAGCAGAGAGAATGCGAGTAAGATCTGGGATCTCACCAGGAACTCTGAAGCAACTGTACCCAGTACTTCCTGAATTGTATCCTGGGTGGCACTGTGAAGGTCAGCTCCCTGCCCATGCAACTTGGGCCCACCACCTCTGAGGGGGCTGCTGAATGCGGGACAGAGCACAAGAGAGCCAGGGAGACCCTGGGGGGATGGCTAACCACCACCAACAGTACCATAAAACAACACTGAAGTCACCACCTCTGCCTCCAGTCCTCTAGGACAGAAATGCTGAGAGAAGCAAGAGAAACGCGATGAAGTGAGAAGACTTCAGTGGTAAGGAAGGGTGGTGACAGATTACACTACGAAAGGAGGGACCTGCCTGAGCCCCAGCAAGGTACTGGGAAGCAAATCCAGCCTGAGCTCTGCTCCAGAACAGCTGGGATGATCAGCTGTGCTCAGAGACACAGGGACACACACATTCCCAACACCAGCGAGCCTCTGCATGCCACTGAGCCAGGGGGTTTTGCAAACCAAAGAACTGGGGCAACCTGGCATATTGGGTTTGTCCATCTATGGCAAAACCTCCCCTTAGCAGCATCTCCATCCCTCACGCTGTCTGCACCACGCTTGACTGGAAGTTACTGTGATTTGGAGTTTAGAGTTAAGGATGAGAAAAACCATCAGCTAAAACATTGGTTGAACGGTTATGTACAACAGAACGATCACTACCTAGAGCCATCTCAGCTTCCTCTTTGAGACAAGTAGTTTCTTTCGGGATCTGCTGTTTCCGAAGAGAGAGACATTATCCTTCATCAGCAGGACCTGGTACTAGGCAGATTCTCACTTTGAGAATTCTCCCTTTGAGAACCCACCCCTACACTGCCCAGATTGAAGTTAGTCCCCATAACCCAATACAGACGGAATCTGCATCATCTGGGAGTCATGAGGCATAAGAGACAACAAGGGAGAGAGAGCATTACTACCCTCACCACACACACTAAACAAAATCACATTTCACACATGGCTCTTTCAAGTGTGAAAAAGATCCTACCATTTCGTCCTGCGTGGGGTCGTTGTCAAAGATCTTCATAGGCGGGGGGAGGGGTGTGTGTGACTCTTCATCTGCCTCATCTTCACCCCAACCTTTCTTGCTCTTCTAGAACAAAAGAGCAGCATTAGTCACTGTTTCCTACACTTAGAGATGTCAGTTGGTTCAGGACTTGGGATTTCTTAAAAAACAACATATGATACCCTCCTCTCTCAACACACTCCTATTTTTCCCTGTGTGGAATGGGCACCCTTGTTTATCTCAAAGGACAGTGAGGACCAAATGGGGAAAACACACACACACACATGAAAGACATCTACTTTACTGGTTAGCCAGGAAAAGAAAGGCTGAGACAGTGGTCAGAGAGAAACCAGCATTTTAAGTTTATGAACAATGATTAAACCACAGTCTAAATGTCACCAGGCTCTACTGTCATTCTCAGAGGAAGAAAAAGCAGATAGCATAAAACTACAAAAACAGTCTGGTTTCATATCAAGAAGAATTTCTTAGCCATGTCAATGACTAGAGTAGGTTAGTTTGCCAGGTAAAAGAGTTATCTCATTCTGTAACCAAATACCCTGTATGTTTTGACCACAGAATCCCAGCTTTGGAAGGGATATAAGAGATCATTGGCCAGTCTGACCATCAGGTCAACATGGGTCTCTCTGACTGTTATGTGAGGTCATATGCTCTCCCAGACCTTTCCAATATGGATGTCCATTTGTTTTCATGAAGGCCCATTTCTAGTTGAGCTTTATTAAAGGCTGAAACCTTGCCAACTGTAAACCTTCACCTGTTAAGTGTAATACTCCCCTCTGGAGCAACCAGGAGTTGTATACTCCCTTTCATATATGGCTCTGCTCAACATACTGGAAAACAGTCATAATCTCAAAAGACAGTCCTCTTGTTTTCCAAGTGAAATGACCTCCATTCTTTTATTCTTATTCTAAACAGGCCTAGCAGGAACTTGCCTGGAAGTCCAGCGGCTAAGACTCCATGCTCCCAACGTAGGGGGCCAGCATTCAGTCCATGCTCAAGGAACTAGATCCCACGTGCCACAACTAAGCGTCCATGGGTCACAACTAAAGACCTTGCCTGCGGCAACTAAGGCCCTAAGCAACCAACCAAACATTGTAAAAATCAGTAAATAGAAGTCCTAGCAGGTTTTATGTAGTCCTTAGTAGAGACTGGGGACTTGGTGACCACTGGCTCCCTGTGGGCCTAGACCGCCACATCCAGAGGGTGGGTGGAGGAGGAAGAGGGATAGACGGGGAGTTTGGGGTTGGCAGATGCAAACTATCACAGTTAGAATGGATAAACAACAAGGTCCTACTGTATAGTCAGGGAACTACATTCAAACTAGGGATCTGGAAAATAGCTAGGCCCAACAAGACCAACTATGGGGAGTTAGAATCCGGCTAGTTCACAAACCTTGGTGAAGGACACCTCTTGAGGCTCCAGGAATGAGGCATGTCAGAAGCCCCTCCTGATGGAAGGCTCCGAGGCCTCGTGTAATTACCTCATCAGCGCTGTCTCCCTGAGGGGTCGTCTCATCCCCAGGCTTGGGAGATCCCAGGTCAAAGCTCTTCCGACCATCTCGTACTTTCTTCTGCTTCTTGATGTTTCCATCTGCTTTCCCACTGTTAAGCCGGCGCACGGGACTCGTCAGCCACTTCTTCAGGGTGTTGGTGGAACGCTTGGGCCCAGGGGAGCTGTGGATGGAGTTCAGGGATGGTTGGGCCTGCAGGTTGGCCACCGACTCGGACTTGCCTCCGTTTTCACTTGAGGAATGAGAGTACGCATCTGAGGAGGAAGAACAGATAGCCATAGCTGTGTCAGGACACTTCAGGTAGGCTGCCAGCCTGGGAATAAGAGAGCTCGGCCTCAGGAAGCAGGGCACAAGGCCGAATGTCAAGGCCAGCTGCAGATCCTGGTCAAGGGAACCCCCTTATTATCAGATGGTAATAGCTAACACTCAATCCACAGGTGCTGTGGATACAGTAGTAGTAGAAAACAAAGACCCCTACTGCTGCTGCTGCTGCTAAGTCGCTTCAGTCGTGTCCGACTCTGCGACCCCATAGACGGCAGCCCACCAGGCTCCCCCGTCCCTGGGATTCTCCAGGCAAGAATACTGGAGTGGGTTGCCATTTCCTCCTGCAATGCATGAAAGTGAAAGTGAAGTCGCTCAGTCGTGTCTGACCCTCAGCAACCCCATGGACTGCAGCCTTCCAGGCTCCTCCGTCCATGGGATTTTCCAGGCAAGAATACTGGAGTGGGTTGCCATTGCCTGTTCCGACAGACCTTTGCCTTCATGGAAAAAAAAATCAAGCCTCTAAGTGAGATTCATCAACTGATACCAATGTCATAAAGCACTGATGAGTATTCTAAAGTTGTATAAGACAGATTTTATTTTCAAACCCCTTATTTAGTTACATACACAGAGAGAGACAGAGAGACAGAGAGAACGAGAAAGACAAGAGCCAAAGAGCAAGACAGGACACGCAAAATAAAGATAAATGCACAAAGCACTATATGATTAATTGCCAAAGGGCTGGCATGGACTCTAGACGATAAAGAAACAGAGTTCAGAGGAGGGTCAGATCAGTGTAGGCAGCAAGACTGGTCTGAAAAGCTTTAATGGAAAAGATGTGTCTGAATAGAAGAGAAGGAATTCCAAAAGGGGGAGATGGCAGGAACAAAAGCACAGAAGCAGGAAAATGGAAAAATAAGTTAGCACAGCCCTTAAATAGATCCTTTAAATGAAATACAGATTAACAGAAGGAAAACTGGACAGAAAGAACAGTGAAAACATTTAATAATAAACTAGAGGAGTATGAACTTTATTATGAGACTCTACTGGGAAATGGGGTGATAGAAAGGGCTTTTGTCTTTTAATTAATTTGGTAACTACATGTAACATAGCCCTGGGAAGAAGACTGAATCCAGAAGGCCACACTACGACACAGCGAGGACAAAAGAAGGAATGTGAGGCATTTCAAAGCAAGATGTGATAGGGCTAGTATCTGGATGACACACCAAAGGTGAGCAGTCTCTTTTGTGCTGCTGCTTCTCAATGGCGAAAGGTCTTGGGAGAACACCTGACCAGTTTCACCTCACCCCTGATGGGTCCTCTTACCCTGGTACCAGTTTACATGCTGGTATTTAAACAGAGTATTGCTGTGACTTTTCATACCCAGTTGTCTCAAAGACCAAATCATCTTTTCCTATAATGACTTTATCTGAGACCCAGACTAGAGGTCTAACCTGGCCTTGGAGGCCCTACAGCCTAGACCTGCCCAATACATTCAGTATAAAGCCTTAAAGTGAATTAATGTTTTTGCCAATAGAGAGCTGCCTCCAGCTTTTATACTGGTGGATCTCATAGGCACCAAGCTCAGGCTGTTGACCCTGTGGGAACTTCCTTAGCTATGGTCAGAGTTCTGTGCATACTCTGGAAAACAACGGCAGAATATCTGCATGTAGAAGCATTAAAAATTGAGCTCCTAAAGCCCCTTGGTATGAAGGAACACTCAGAGGGCTGCTCAGCTCAGGGACTATGTGGGGATCGACTGGCCTGCTTGACGTCTCTTTAAGGACAAAGTTGTAATCTTATCTCAAGAGAATTCTGTGTTGGCTGTGGTCTTGGTTGTGTTGACATTATTTCTCAAGTGTTTGGTATGGACCAAACTCTTGTTCTCAGAAGCCTGGGTGATAAACATCTCAGAAGCACTGGTAGTCGGCCTCTTATCTTTCTGTCGATAAGCTGCAGAGGCTTTCCATTCACCATACCCATGTGATACCACAAAGTTCTATTAAATCCAAGCCTTCAAAACTTAGATATCAGCATATGTTATGTCAGCAGAGCTAGAGGCCCAGCTACATTAACTGTGCCTGGTACTACTATGCAGACAGATGACTGAATACATTTTCTGTTCCATGGCAAACCATAGGCTGGTTTTGAGATTTAAGAATGCAAATTTTGACTGACCATTCTTCTTGTCTCTCTGTCATCTGGTTCTGCTTTGGTGCATTCTGCACAGATTAGTGGCAAGTGGACAGATTACAAAGTACAAATAAAAATCAAGAGTATTCTCACTTTTGTTTCAAGTTTATTCTGTGAAAAACAATTAGGGCCATTCAACCACAGCCCACATAAAAGAGAATTCAAGAATTGGAAGCAATCTCTAATTTGTCATTTACAGTTAGGGTCCTGTATTGAGGCAGGGCTGCCTCTAAATCACTTTGAATGCAAAGAATATGACATCATTTAGTCTCAAATTTATACTTAGTTTATTGCTACTTCAAAGAATAATTGGCATGTGATGCTCATCCTGTCTTTGAAAAATGGATGCAATGAGCTGTTTGAAAATTTATTCTAGTACCTTTCCAGGCACAACAGTTAACTGACTGATTTGTAACAACTACAACAATAATACTGTTATTTCATCAAATCTCCCCAAGCTGAGATAGGTACTATTTACTAGGATTGTCATTTTAGGAAATAGAGTGTTCCAAGAAACCAAGGGTCAGTGTTGGTAAGTGGCAGAGAAGCAAAATTTATACCTAGATCTGACTCCACTACACATATATTTAATCTTAGTCCAACATTTGTGTTTATACCATGTATTCTTTTAGCCTCTATAATTATTGTAAAAAGGACCATCACGTTGCTAGTCTATGCAACATTAATATAATATAAATATACATTTATATATAATTTATATGTTACAACATTTCAATGATGAAAACAATCTCAGTCTCACTAATTTTACAGATAAGGCAAGGAAAGCTTGTATTTGGGAAATCCATGGTCATAGATCAGTTAGTCATAAAGCTAGGACCAGAATCCAGGCACCTCTACATCTCTCCAGGGTTCTGAACTAATGCTTCATCTTTAGCCTTGAGGCATTAAAAACTGCCTCATAAGGTTGGTATCTGGCTTTAAGTCACTGAGAAGACAGGTAATGTGCAGGTAATAAAGTTCCTTGGTATGTCCATCCTTTCTAGATCAGGAAAAAAAATATTCTGAGGTTGATTTTACTATGAGATATTTTTAAGACAGAGAAAAATATATAGAAACAAATTAACATTCAGGTACCTACCACCTAGGTAGGTAGACAATTTTTTTTGCCATATTTTCTTGTTTTAAATCTTTCTTTTAATTGAACTATAATTGATTTACAAAGTTATGTTGGTTTTAGGTGTATAGCAAAGTGATTGTTATACATATGTGTGTGTACATACATACATATTTTTTCAGATTCTTCACTATTATAGGTTATTATAAGATGTTGAATATAGTTACCTGTGCTATACAGTAAATCCTTGTTTATCGAATTTATATACAGTAGTGAGTGGAAGTCGCTCAGTCATGTCCAATTCTTTGTGACCCATGGACTGTACACTCCATGGTATTCTCCAGGCCAGAATGCTGGAGTGGGTAGCCTTTCCCTTTTCCAGGGGAATCTTCCCAATCAGGGATCGAACCCAGGTCTCCTGCATTGCAGGCGGATTCTTTACCAACTGAGACACGAGGGAAGCCCATGTAGCCCATATAGAGTAGTGTGTATATGTTAACCCCAAAGTCCTAATTTATCCTCCCCCCTCTTTCCCCTTTGGTAATCATAAACTTGTTTTCTATGTCTGGAGTCTGTTTCCATTTTGTAAATAAGTTCATTTATATCATTTAAGATTTCATATGTAAGTGATACACTATGGTATTTGGACTTCACTTAAAATGATAATCTCAAGGTCTATCCATGTTGCTGCAATGGCATTATGTCATTCTTTTTTATGGATTAGTAATATTCCATTATATGTATAATATGTGTGTGTGTGTATATATATATATACATACACACACTACATCTTCCTTATTGATTCATCTGTTGATGGACATTTAGGTTGCTCCCATGTCTTAGCTATTAAAAATAGTGCTGCTATAAACATTGGGGAGCAGGCATCTTTTCAAATGAGAGTTTTCCTTGGATATCTGCCTAGGAATGAGATCACTGGATCATATGATAATTCTATTTTTAGTTTTTAAGGAATCTCCATATTGTTCTCCATAGGAGCTGCACCAATGCGTATTTCCAACAACAGTGTAGAGGGTTCCTTCTTCTCCACATCTTCTCTAGCACATGTGATTTCTAGACTCTTTGATGATCGCCATTCTGATCAGTGTGAAGTGATACCTCATTGTAGTTTTAATCTGCATTTCTCAAATAATTAGCAATATTGAACACCTCTTCATGTGGCTGGCTGTGGGCCATCTGTATGTCTTTGGAGAAGTGTCTATTTAGGTCTTCTGGCCATTTTTTGATTGGGTTGTTTGCTGTTTTTTTTAATATTAAGCTGTATGAGCTGTTTGTATATTTTGGAGATTAATCCCTTGTTGCTAGCATTGTTCATAAGTATTTTCTCCCAACTCATAGTTGTCTCTTCTGTTTATGGTTTCCTTTGTTGTGCCAAAGCTTTTAAGTTTAATTAGGTTCCATTTGTTTATTTTTGCTTCTGTTTCTGTTACTCTAGGGTAGAGAGCCAAAAAAATATTGCTGTGATTTATGTCAAAGAGTAGTGTGCACCTACATCTTCCTCTAGGAGTTTTACAGTACTGTATTTGGTCTTATGCTTAGGTCTTTCATTCATTTTGAGTTTATTTTTGTATATAGATAACGTTCTAATTTAATTCCCTAGCCACCTCTCTAAACTGCCCAATTTCTTCCTTAGTATCTAAGAAAAGTAGACATGATGCATGGTCACAGAACACATTCCAAAGCTTCACCGATGACTAGAGAATTCTTGACACCAACATTCATCTCTTAATGATATTTTGTTCAAGCAGATTAAAAAAGAAAACTTCTTTCAGTATAAGTGGCATAATTTCCCTGCCTTGATTATATGATTCAAGAATAATCTACTGGTGCCTACCTAATGGATGGCAACAGAGAGATGGCAGCACTGGACAGACATTCAGGCCTCTGTTTCTTCATCCATAAAATGGTCAGATTAGACACAGTGCATTCAAAGTCTTGCCCTACCACTGGGCCAATTACTTGATCTCTGTCTATCTCAGTTTTCTCATCAGTAAATGAAGATAACATTAGTATCAACCCTATAGGGCTGTTATTAGGATTAAGGAATAAATATTTGTGAAGCGCTTATAACAAATGTTATAATTCCACTGGAAGTACCATCTAAGTTACATAAAAAGTAATAAAACCATAACTATCTCCCCTAGTTCCATGTCTGTGATTCTACTCTGTATCTTCCTTCACTACATCTGTATGTTCTTCTAAAGGCTAGACTAGATAACGTAAGGCCATTTTTAACCTCAAAGTGCTATGCTTCATGAAAACAAAGAAAAACTTAGGGTTACCAGTTGCTATTCTGTGCTATTCTCCCTTCCAACATAGAATAACTTACAATCAATGCCTAAAATCTCACTGGAGTATAAGGAGTCACATCCTTGGGCTACCAGGTCATTGCTGTCCGCCCTCCCACGATTAAGAAGTTTAAGCAGTACAGGTTACTCCCTGGAGATGACACATGCCTCTTTATCTACAGGGTATCCCTAGGAATAGGAGCTTCTGATGGGCTTGATGACCAGGCAACTGAATGGCTGTGAATATTTAGTTCAGTCGCTCAGTCGTGTCCAACTCTCTGCAACCCCATGAATCGCAGCACGCCAGGCCTCCCTGTCCATCACCAACTCCCAGAGTTCACCCAAACTCACGTCCATTGAGTCAGTGATGCCATCCAGCCATCTTATCCTCTGTCGTCCCCTTCTCCTCTTGCCCCCAGTCCCTCCCAGCATTAGTCGTTTCCAATGAGTCAACTCTTCGCGTGAGGTGGCCAAAGTATTGGAGCTTCAGCCTCAGCATCAGTGCTTCCAAAGAACACCCAGAACTCATCTCCCTTAGAATGGACTGGTTGGATCTCCTTGCAGTCCAAGGGACTCTCAAGAGTCTTCTCCAACACCACAGTTCAAAAGCATCAATTCTTCGGTGCTCAGCCTTCTTCACAGTCCAACTCTCACATCCATATATGACCACTGGAAAAACCATAGCCTTGACCAGACGGACCTTTGTTGGCAAAGTAATGTCTGCTTTTGAATATGCTATCTATGTTGGTCATAACTTTCCTTCCAAGGAGTAAGCATCTTCATGGCTGCAATCACCATCTGCAGTGATTTTGGAGCCCAGAAAAATAAAGTCTGACACTGTTTCCACTGTTTCCCCATCTATTTCCCATGAAGTGATGGGACCAGATGCCATGATCTTAGTTTTCTGAATGTTGAGCTTTAAGCCAACTTTTTCACTCTCCTCTTTCACGTTCATCAAGAGGTTTTTTAGTTCCTCTTCACTTTTTGCCATAAGGGTGGTGTCATCTGCATATCTGAGGTGATTGATATCAATCTTGATTCCAGCTTGTGCTTCTTCCAGCCTGGCGTTTCTCATGATGTACTCTGCATATAAGTTAAATAAGCAGGGTGACAATATACAGCCTTGATGTACTCCTTTTCCTATTTGAAACCAGTCTGTTGTTTCATGGCCAGTTCTAACTGTTGCTTCCTGACCTGCATACAGGTTTCTCAAGAGGCAGGTCAGGTTTTCTGGTATTCCCATCTCTTTCAGAATTTTCCACAGTTTATTGTGATCCACACAGTCAAAGGCTTTGGCATAGTCAATAAAGCAGAAATAGATGCTTTTCTGGAATTCTCTTGCTTTTTCGATGATCCGGTGGATATTGGCCATTTGATCTCTGGTTCCTCTGCCTTTTCTAAAACCAGCTTGAACATGGTTCAGGTATTGCTGAAGCCTGGCTTGGAGAATTTTGAGCATTACTTTACTAGCATGTGAGATGAGTGCAATTGTGTGGTAGTTTGAGCATTCTTTGGCATTGGCTTTCTTTGGGATTGGAATGAAAACTGACCTTTTCCAGTCCTGTGACAACTGCTGAGTTTTCCAAATTTGCTGGCATATTGAGTGCAGCACTTTCACAGCATCATCTTTGAGGATTTGAAATAGCTCAACTGGAATTCCATCACCTCCACTAGCTTTGTTTGTAGTGATGCTTTCTAAGGCCCACTTGACTTCACATTCCAGGATGTCTGGTTCTAGGTGAGTGATCACACCATTGTGATTATCTGGGTCGTGAAGATATTTTTTGTACAGTTCTTCTGTGTATTCTTGCCACCTCTTCTTAATATCTTCTGCTTCTGTTAGGTCCATACCATTTCTGTCCTTTATTGAGCCCATCTTTGCATGAAATGTTCCCTTGCTGTGAATATTAGGGTCTCAGATAACATCATGGGGTTGGAATAAACATATCAACATTATTGGTCTAAGCCTTGAGAGAAAGGTTCCATAATTTTAGGTATTCAAGAATCATGTTTCTAAGCACCACAGGAGATGAGAGCTGTCTGCTTGACATAAAGATGAAAATTGAAATAAAGCCCATGAGAACATACTTGAACACATCCTAGTAAGTCCACTGTTTATGTTGTATATTCTTTTAGTTGCGTAACCTTTCATTATTAACCAAAATATAAGATATTTGTATACAACAGGGGTAGTGACTGAATATACTAGAAATTTTGTTCATTTATAAATTAAATTTTCTTCCTGAAATGTTTTGCCTCATATTTATTTCACTTTTAATGTTACACCTAAAAAAGAAAAGCTTCTACTTTTTTTTTGCTCTAGTGTAAATTTTGCAAAACTATTCCTAAAGAATACATTGTGTACAAGTCACCAAAGAATGCAAATTTAGGATACAGCTGCATCCACAGATCTGTCATCTGCCAGTTTTCTAATCACAAAATACAGGTTCAGCTTTCTTTTCACTGATCTCAAAGTGGGTTGAAAGTGAAGGACCACAACTCCTAGACAAAAAGAAGGCAGTTCTATTAGTTTTGTGTGTTTAGTAGTCCCACAGACCAGGAATGGTGTCCTCAGAAGGGCTGGGCTGGGATCCCAGAGTACACACATGCACAGATGGCACCCAAGGTTTTGGGGGTTACGAGTGCCCAGATGTATAACTCACTAAGCTGGCCCACCATTTTATACATTGACTCCACGGGCACAACTCAAGAAGGAAAGCTCATTTCATCCAGTCTTCTGCAGTTCAGTGACGGTATTCAATCACATCCCAAAGGCAGATGTGATTCGTAATACATAGACACAGTATGTAATTCACACACTGTATTATGTAATTGCTAAAAGATTTGGGGTCTAGCTGTTCTTTATTAGTCATACCTCATCACCCACCCTCTAGATGGACAATAGGTCTATAAAATTCTTGCTGGTATTCATCATAATATTGTTTTGGAAGTTTTGACTCCAGTAGCTGAAATCAGAAGAAATCACAAAGATTTCTACAATCATTAGATATTTATAAAAAAGTCCTTTAAACACCTGTTATTGTGTTTTGCTTCAGCTCCAATGATACAAGAATAACTGTAAACTCATTCTTATTGCTCTCAATGTCTTAAGTTATATGGAATGTGAATGCATTCAAATACATCTGCCTATAGAAATTATCTATGCCCAAACATTTCTGTTTTCTTTGGCTTTCTATAAATAATTTACTTAATACAAAAATCAGAAGTATCACACCCTTTTTTTTTCACACTGGAAATTGCACATCTAGAGAAGGTTGTATGATGGGAAGGAAGGTCAAGAAGGCAATTCTCTGGGTAATAAACCCACAAGTTCAATTGTTTATAAGCATGGAGAGCACAAAACCTACAGTATTAGTGTATCCTTCATGATACAACAGAAGGGCCCTGGCAGGTCTTTTCGCAGAATGTTTAGCAAAAATGGTCTCCTGGTTGCACTTGCCAATGAGGTCCTGAGGCAAGGCACCCCCAGTTCCTGGCATGGTTGACTTCCCTGAAAACCACTTGGTTGCCTGTCTTGGGGTCTGGGCCACTTGGTAGCAAAGGAAAGCTGCTACGGTGACAGCAACAGGACATGTGGGAGAATCAGCCTGGTCCAAAAACTAGGAAACTTGTTGCCCTTGCGATTGCTCCTACCACAACCTTAGACTAAAGCCGGCAAACAGCCTGGCTTAGGATATTCCCTCCCTCACCTCTTAGCCTGATTCAAGTCCCAAATGCATAGTGCAAACCCTGTTTCCTGCTTATTAAGTCATAGCTTTTACACACTTAGTTCAGGAATTTCTTCTCCAGTAAGTCCCTTGCCAACTTATCATTCTTCACCACTCTACTCAGGCTATTTTTATGCTTTTTAAAATATATTTTTAACGTTCAGATCTCTATGACTTATAATATCTGTCTTATTTTTCTCATTAAATTAAAAATATCAAATGAAGGTCCACGCTGAGCCTCAAAAGCACATGGCTTTGGGCTCTATGTTTTTACAAATTTTTTAAAATTTTATATTGGAGAATAGTTGACTGTACTAGCTTCCCAGGTGGCACTAGTGGTAAAGAACCTGCCTTCCAGGGCAGGAGACATAAGAGACTCGGGTTCGACCCTTGGGCTGGGAAGATCCTCTGAAGAAGGGAATGGCAGCCCACTTCAGTATTCTTGCCTGGAGAATCCCATGAACAGAGAAGTCTTGTGGGCTACAGTCCCTGGGGTCACAGAGTCAGAAGTGACTTAGCACACATGCTTGACTAACAACATTGTGTTAAGTTTCTGAGCTCTCTCTTATTTACTTTCTACTTATTGGTCCCCTTCTCTTCCCTGCTGGTCCTATCCTGGAGCAGGTGCAGAGATCTGAACCACAGGGACAATTCCAAATCCCAGTGGCATCCATATAGGGCAGGAATCCTTTTCATCTTCAAAGCCCACTGGGACGTTAGCTCTTCATATCGGGATCTTCTCCAACAGAAAAGCAATCTCCACAAGAGTTAAAAGTCAGCACCCCTGGCTCTAATATAGATGAATTCTTTGGAATTCTGTTCTAATTCAGTCCAGATCTCCATTGACTACTGCTGGTTGCTTCAGTGCCGTGTTCCCACAATTTCTACTTTGACTTCTGGCAGGAGGCCACTGGATGCAGAGTAAAATAAAATTTCCAACTGCTCATTGTCATGTTTCCTTGGCCTCAGTTTCACCTGTGTAATCTTCTCTCTGAGCCAGAGGCAGAGGGACGAGAGACATCAAAGAGCACTGAGTCCATCCCCTCCCCCATCCCAGACAAGCATCTGCTGCTGCTTTATTGCCTACACCAAAGCCTTGACTGTGTGGATCACAACAAACTGTGGAAAATTCTTAAAGAAATGGAATACCAGACCACCTTAACTACCTCCTGAGAAATCTGTATGCAGGTCAAGAAGCAACAGTTAGAATTGGACATGGAACAACGGACTGGTTCCAAATTGGGAAAGGAGTACATCAAGGCTGTATATTGTCACCCTGCTTGTTTAACTTCTATGCAGAATACATCATGCAAAATGCCAGGCTGGATGAAGCACAAGCTACAATCAAGATTGCCAGGAGAAATATCAATAACTTCAGAAATGCAGATGATACCACTCTTATGGCAGAAAGTAAAGAGGCACTAAAGAGCCTTTTGATGAAAGTGAAAGAGGAGAGTGAAAAAGCTGGCTAACAACTGAACATTCAAAAACTAAGATCATGGCATCTGGTCCCATCACTTCACGGAAAACAGATAAGGAAAACAATGGAAACAGTGACAGACTTTATTTTCTTGGGCTCCAAAATCACTGCAGATGGTGACTACAGCCACAAAATTAAAAGACACTTGCTCCTTGGAAGAAAAGCTATGACAAACCTAGACAGCATATTAAAAAGCAGAGACATTATTTTGCCAACAAAGGTCCATCTAGTCAAAGCTATGGTTTTTCCAGTAGTCATATATGGATGTGAGAGTTGGATCATAAAGAAAGCTGAGCACCAAAGAATTGACGCTTTTGAACTGTGGTGTTGGAGAAGACTCTTGAGAGTCCCTTGGACTGCAAGGAGATCAAACCAGTCAATCCTAAAGGAAATTAGTCCTGAATATTCATTGGAAGGACTGATGCTGAAGCTGCAGCTCCAATACTTTGGCTACCTGATGCAAAGAACTGACTCATTGGAAAAGACCCTGATGCTGGGAAAGAATGAAGGCCGGAGAAGTGGACGACAGAGGATGAGACGGTTGGATGGCACCACCGACTCAACTGGACAAGAGTTTGAGCAAGCTTCCGGAGCTGGTGATGGACAGGGAAGCCTGGCGTACTGCAGTCCATGGAGTCACAGAGAATCGGACATGAATGAGTGACTGAACTAAACTGAAACACGCTACATCCTGGCTGTCACAGGCTATCACACTGGCTCATATGATAAACTATTCCCCCTAGTTGGCTCTGGAAGTTAAGGGCGAAGAATTCTGAAGCTTGACACATCAGATCAGGCAAAAGTCAGTGAACAGAGCTCTACTTCTCTTCCAAGAGCAAATATTCTAGACATTAGTTTCATCGATAGTATTTTATCTCTGAGACTTGTCCACAGCCTCTGGAGAGGAATGCACATTTTTTTTTTTTCTAAACTGTGGAATAGGAAACTCTCCGAAAAGGCTTCTGAACAGTTCAAAACATCACCACCAAAAGACTGTGGTAAAACTTCCCTAAACTGAGACTGAATAAAGGATAAAACCTAAATACAGAATTACTAGTATGAAACCTATTAGTGTTAAACTACATATTAGACTAAAACCTAAATACAGAATTTTTGTTTAAGTAATGGTTTCTAGTTGTAATAGGCCAATAAGAATCAGCATCAGTAGGAACCGAGGTCACCTGGGATCTGTTTTCTTCTATAAACATATCATGAGCACAAGGAAGTCTTCTAGTTATGACACAAGCACCTGTCAGGTCCCAAGGCTGGGGAAGGTGTCTTCTTCTCGCTTCTTCTCCTCATTGGCCACACTTCCAAGTGCCATGCCTGGCAAGAAAGCAAAATTCTCCTGGCAGAGAAGGGCCACTCCTGAGTCCAGGATGTATCCACACCACTGCTTTCTCCTAAGCCTTCAAATAAGCTCACAGGTGGGCTTCCCTGGTGGCTCAGATGTTAAAGAATCTGTCTGCAATGCGGAGACCTGGGTTCGATCCTTGGGTTGGGAAGATCCCCTGGAGGAGGGCATGGCAACCCACTCCAGTATTCTTGCCTGGAGAATCTCCATGGACAGAGAAGCCTGGCAGGCTACAGTCCATGGGGTTGCAAAGATCGGACACAACTGAGTGACTAAGCACACAGCACACACACAGGTTAAATGTAAGCTCTCTAAAATAGCCTTACCCTATTACCTAACATGGTAACATTTCCCACTTTTCAGAACGTGTGAACATAAACAAGTTCAGCTCCAGTAATACACACAAAGCCTCAAAATGACATTATGTAAGTTACTGTATTTAACTGAAGACTCTCAGAGAATGACCAAGACTATCTTTCAGTTTTTCTGTCCTGCAAGCAGATTCTTCATTCACAAAGGTTTCTGCAAGGATATGTCTCTTCCCATTCCTGCTGTCACAGCCCTAATTCAGAGATTTTAAAGCCTCTTGTTTTAACTATGGGTTAACAACAACCTCCAAACTGGTCTCTCTGAAGCTACTCTTTTTGTCTTATCTATTCGATGTCTCTCTACTACGAGAACAATTCTATCACTTTGGTCAAGTCCCCATTTAAAACTTGACTAACAAAGTCTAACTTAGCCTGCCATTTAAGGTACTCCATGGTCAGGCCCGAACTCACATTTCCAGCTCTCTGAGCTTCCACTCTGATAATCTAAGGTTCTCAAACTGTGGTCCCCAGAGCAGCAAGATAACCATCATCTGGGTACTTGTTAGAAATGCAAAATATTGGGTCCCGCTCCTGAGGTACCAGATGAGAAATTAAGAGGGTACCTCAGCACTCTTATGTTCTAAACAAGCCCTGCAAGTAATTTTGATGTATGTTAAGGTTTAGAAACAACTATCCTATATGAGCCATCTGCTTTCAGCTAATTATTCAGTTCACTGCATTTCTCTTTGCTCAAACCATTTCTGCAGCCTCTCGGCTTGTCTAAAGCCTACCTAGGAGTTCTTAGGTGACTAAGCCCAGCATAATCCTCCTATTTTTCTGGGAGTATCTCTCATGCGATTCATTTGGCACTGATAAATGCTTGTTTATGTCCTTTACCTCCCTAACTCTAAGGAATGTCCTTGAGCACAGAGATGTCCTCCGTCTTTATATCCCCAGCAGAAGCCCTTTGGTTACAGAGGTGCTCATTAAATAGCTGGTGATGAATAGCTAAGGACAAAGCAAAAAAATTCATTGGAGTCTGATTATTTTCAGACCCAGAGACCTCTAAGAAAAGGTTGTTGAGACCTCTAAGACCTCTAAGAAATTTTGTTGAGGTGCTCATCTCTTAACCTTAGCAATTTAACTATCCATGTAGGCTAGTGCTTCCTGTTCTTTATGATGTTCAAAGTGTCACCCAATCAATTAAGATGGGTTAAAGAAACTACCTGTTTCCTTTCTGTAGGACTTCTAGGAAACTTTAATACGCTAATTAACATGCTCATGTAGATTACTCTTCAAAGGGAATATTTACCAAAATTCGATTAATATGTTATAGAAAGCAGGGTTGTTAGCATCCATCTTGGCTATTATTCCATCTCAGACTGGAATACAAAAGGTGAATTGGATTCCTGAGGATGGTATCCTGAAAACAGGGTTGACAGTCAAACTCAAAAGCTCCTATGAACACCAAAGCAAGAGATAAGTTACAGTCCAGACCAGTTATTTTTGGCTATGTGCTATCACATCAGAGTCTACGCAGGAGCCAATGGGAAGCCTGACCTGAATTCAACTTATAATGTGCCCTTCAGTAGTAACCTTAACCAAAGGTAACCATGCCAGGCTTAATTACAGAGGGGGATGGAAAGAGCTAAGCAGGGTGCTGCTGGAGCATTAAGACTTTAATTATGTGCTACTTAACTGAAAATGTCACAGTGGAAATTCTCCTAGGGAACCTGAGGTGAGGCAAGACGAAAGAGGAGGGAACTACATATCTGGAGGAAGTAACAGGTGGTCAATGGTTGGGTTTGCAGGGTCCTTTTTTTGGAAACTACATTTGTGTGTGTGTGGGGGTGGGTGGGGGGAGTGTAGGAAAGAAACTGTTAAGATTTAAGGTTTCCAGGAATTAATACAACTTGAGACCCTGCAGTCTTAGCCTGGCCCTGTCTTTTCTAAGGACCTGTCCCAAGTGAGTTTTCCTCTAGGGCCTTGCTACCTGGCTTGGAAAAAAGCAGCAGGCAAATAAGACTGTTCAGTCTGGGCCTCCCAACCAAGCCCAGCCTCTCTGTCTACATTCTCCCTTCTGCTCTTCATTCAGCAGTGCCCTCATGGTCCTCCCTGGCCTCTCTGGGCCCAAAGCACAGATGTACGCTAAGGGTACACTAAGGGAATGCATCCTCAGGTTGATAAGTTCACGAATATCAACCTGGGGTTGAGTTCACGAGTATGATCCCACTGGTGTCATTTCTTAAAAAAATTACTTAAACATAATTTCAGATTTAGAGAAAAGTGCCAAGATCTTGTACAAAGTATTCTTTTATCTCCTTCACCCAGATTTCCCAACTAATAACACTCTACCACTTCCTTTTTCTTTTCTTCCTGTTTCCAAACTGTTGAGAATAAGTTACAGAGAAGATTCCCCTATATCCCTAAATACTTCAGTGTTGTTAGTTGCTCAGTTGTGTCTGACTCTTTGGACTGTACTACCCATGGACTGTACCCCACCAGGCTACTCTGTCCATGGAATTCTCTAGGCAAGAATACTGGTGTGGGTTGCCATGCTCTCCTTCAGGGGACCTTCCCCATCCAGGGATCGAACCCAGGTCTCCTGTACTGCAGGCAGATTCTTTACTGTCTGAGCCACCAGGGAATATCGATACTCTATTTTGCTTAAATGTTGCCAATCATTCCTATAACATGCTTTATGGAAAAAGGTCTTATCTTTCATGACTTGGACATTTTTTATGAGTATAGGGTAGTTATTTTGTAGAATATTCCCTCAAATGGGGTTTGCCGGATGTTTCCTTAATGTTAGAGTGAGCATTTTTGCAGAACAGTCCTGAACGTGATGCATCCTTATCAGGAGGTACACAATATCTATTAGATCCAATTCTAGTGATGTTAACTCTGATCTCTTAGTTATGGTGAGATCTGTTCCTGGCACGATTTTCTAATCCATCAGGTTAAACTGCAGATACGTTTAGTCCTGGTGTTTTCAAAGTCTGGTATAAACCAACTATAAATGATATTTGAACATAATTCCTAGGTAAAATACTCAATTCCACTCATGAAACAATTTCCTGATCACAAATGTTGTTGTTGTTCAGTTGCTGAGTCATGTCTGACTCTATAACCTGATAGACTGTTGCATGCCAGGCTCCTCTGTCCTCTATTATCTCCCAGAGTTTGCTCAAACTCCTGTTCATTGAGTCAGTGATGCTATCTAACATCTCATCCTCAAGAACCCCATGTATGTATGATGACAAGAGCCCCATGTTACGTATGATGACAAATATGAGAGAATAATTTTCTGTTCCACTGAAAACAGATTGAACAATGTATAATGAAAATAGTGATTTCTGCTAAAGGCTAGAACTAGATTTTGTTAAAATTTTGTTAAGTTGTGCTTTGACATGCTATTTAAAATTGATTTTAGCCTTGTGGGTATATAAAACCGGTCAAGCTGAAGTTTCCACATGAAACTCACATTCCTAAACGGGCCCAGGAGTTCCTTTTACGGCTGCTGCTGCTAAGTCGCTTCAGTCATGCCCGACTCTGTGCGACCCCATGGACAGCAGCTCACCAGGCTTCTCTGTCCACAGGATTCTCCAGGCAAGAATACTGGAGTGGGTTGCCATTTCCTTCTCCAGGAGTGCCTTCTATAGATCTTGAAGTTGGCCCTGAAAATGACATTGGGGGTTTTGTGAAGAGGCAAAAAAATTCTGACTATCTCTGTTGATTATTTACAATAGTTTACTAATAAGTACAGAAATATCACGACAAAGAGCACTGGTTGCTCTAGTCTTGAGTGTGTGAGCTGACCAGTTGAGAAAGCCAGAAACTAAAGAATAGAAATACAGTTCTAAGATACTGGTAGACAGCAAGCCATTTCTGTCTTCACAAGTCAGACTTAAAGAGTGTTAACCGGTGTGAGAAATGGCAAGTGAGTGATGAGAGAATGATCACTGAGAACCTTAGCTGGCCCCAGGGGTGCAGGTAAAGCTAGGTAGGGGCTATGTTGGGAACATACAATGGGAACCCTGGAAGGGTCACTTCCTAATTATACCACATAGATTATTTGCATAACTGGGTCAAGGAACTTTAACAGGCGTTCCCTGCCTTTCAGGCAGATTAGACAAGCTGACACCTTGTCCTCTAGCCACAAGCTGGTTATTGAGACTTACCAGTAGTATTTCAACTTCCCTTCTATCAGCAAAACCATCCAAAGTGCCCACTGGGCTGCTAGAGAACAGAGCGCTTACTCATACAGGGCAGGGGCCAAAGCTCAGATGTCCTTGGGGATTAATAGGAAAGATAAACATGAGAAGAATTCAGATATCGGACAATCAAGAGAGGCATGGAGTGGCAACATGGAGAGTGCAAATCTGCTAGGGACATTCATATTCATGTTTTAAGAAAGAATCCAAACACTCTGCTGCCAAACAACCACATACCTGGGACCAAAGGCCCAAAGGCTGCTACTCTGCCATGCCCACCCAGTGGTGACAAAGCCATCTCCTCATTACTACAGCTGGAACCCCCAGCTTCTTGATCATTAATGACTGGGGCGGGGTATCATCCAGTGCCCCCGATATCCTGGAGACAGCCTCTGCAGGAAAAATTAGAATTGGACTATTTCCCTAAGAATGTCTCTTTGCTAGAAAACTACCTAGATGCTGCCCTACTACGAGGGCTCTTTTATTCCTTAAGAACCCTGGGTCCTGTAGGCTCAATTTTTATTTGAAGATAAGGTTTTATTATTCTTTCATTCAACAAATGTCTACTGAGTGCTGTCTATATGCCAAGCACAGTTCTTGATTCTGGGCAACACAAAGCCGCTGACATTAGGAAGTTGATTCTAGTTGGGGATGGCAGTGGGGTCAGAAAATAAACTAAGAAATTAATTAGAAAAATTTCCAATACTCTTGAGCAGCATTTAGAGAACTAAACTGGCTAATGGGTTGGAGAGGGCCTGCATAACTTTTTCAGAGTGAATAGCTGGTGACAGTCTGAGAAGTAAGCAGAGACCTGAATGATAAGATGGAACCAGTCATGTAAAGATGAGGAGAAGACCTTCTGTCAAGGGTGCAGCCTGCGCAGGAATTCTAAGGCAGAAAGGAGTTTGGAATGCTCAAGATACCTGCAGGAAGTTCATGTAGCTGGAACAGGGTTGGTGGGTGATCCTCATCCATGGGATTTCCCAGGCAAGTACACTGTAGAGGGTTGTCATTTCCCTTCTGCAGGAGATCTTCCTGACCCAGGGTCAAACCTGCATCTCCTGCACTGCAGGCAAATTCTTTACCACTAAGCCACCTGGGAAGCCCCACTTTTAAGAGTACAAACATAGACACATGTACATGAAATTTCAAATGGTACCATAGAAGATTATAGGGTAAAATAGCCTCCATTCCTAATTCCGTTCCTACCCCCCCCTTCCCCCAAGTCTACTCTTCTACGTTTTTAGCAACCATAGTGTGTATAGTGTGTATAATCTCTCAGACTAATAACCATGTATACAGACAAAAGCACAAAGTAGTTAATATTATACAGCTGACTGTTTCTATACATTTTTTAAATTGTGGGAGATCTTTCCATGTTTGTGTTTTCTTTTTTGTTTTAGTGGTTGCTAAACAGTATTCCACAGTAAACTGTACCACAACCAGTCCCCTGTTGAAAACCATGCTGCTGTCCATCTTATTGTTGGTTATTAACAAAAACTGCCACTGAGCATCCTGGGACAAATGGAGAACTTTATGGTATACTCCTGTCAGTCAGTTCAGTTCAGTCGCTCAGTTGTGTCCGACTCTTTGTGACCCCATGAATCGCAGCACACCAGGCCTCCCTGTCCATCACCAACTCCTGGAGTTCACCCAGACTCATGTCCATCGAGTCGGTGATGCCATCCAGCCATCTCATCCTCTGTCGTCCCCTTCTCCTCCTGCCCCCAATCCCTCCCAGCATCAGGGTCTTTTCTAATGTGTCAACTCTTCGCATGAGGTGGCCAAAGTATTGGAGTTTCAGCTTCAACATCAGTCCTTTCAATGAACACCCAGAACTGATCTCCTTCCGAATGGACTGGTTGGATCTCCTTGCAGTCCAAGGGACTCTAAGAGTCTTTTCCAACACCACAGTTCAAAAGCATCAATTCTTCGGCACTCAGCTTTCTTCACAGTCCAACTCTCACATCCATACATGACCACTGGAAAAACCATAGCCTTGAATAGACAGACCTTTGTGGGCAAAGTAATGTCTCTGCTTTTTAATGTGCTGTCTAGGCTGGTCATAACTTTCCTTCCAAGGAGTAAGCATCTTTTAATTTCATGGCTGCAATCACCATCTGCAGTGATTTTGGAGCCCAAAAATATAAAGTCTGATAATGTTTCCACTGTTTCCCCATCTATTTCCCATGAAGTGATGGGATCAGATGCCATGATTTTCGTTTTCTGAATGTTGAGCTTTAAGCCAACGTTTTCACTCTCCTCTTTCACCTTCATCAAGAGGCTCTTTAGTTCTTCCTCACTTTCTGCCATAAGGGTGGTGTCATCTGCATATCTGAGGTTATTGAAATTTCTCCAGGCAATCTTGATTCCAGCTTGTGCTTCTTCCAGCCCAGCATTTCTCATGATGTACTCCGCATGTAAGTTAAAAAAGCAGGGTGACAACATACAGCCTTGATGTACTCCTTTTCCTATTTGGAACCAGTCTGTTGTTCCATGTCCAGTTCTAACCGTTGCTTCCTGACCTGCATATAGGTTTCTCAAGAGGCAGGTCAGGTGGTCAGGTATTCCCATCTCTTTCAGAATTTTCCACAGTTTATTGTGATCCACACAGTCAAAGGCTTTGGCATAGTCAATAAAGTGGAAATAGATGTTTTTCTGGAATTCTTCTGCTTTTTCAATGATCCAGCTGATGTTGGCAATTTGATTTCTGGTTCCTCTGCCTTTTCTAAAACCAGCTTGAGCATCTGGAAGTTCATGGTTCAGGTATTGCTGAAGCCTGGCTTGGAGAATTTTGAGCATTACTTTACTAGCGTGTGAGATGAGTGCAATTGTGCAGTAGTTTGAGCATTCTTTGGCATTGCCTTTCTTTGGGATTGGAATGAAAACTGACCTTTTCCAATCCTGTGGCCACTGCTGAGTTTTCCAAATTTGCTGGCATACTCCTATAAGTAGGTTAATAAAGACATATACATATTAAGTGTTTAAAGATGCTGTGAAATGGCTCTCTAGAAAGACTGCTGCCGCTGCTGGTAAGTCGCTTCAGTTGTGTCCAACTCTGTGCAACCCTATGGACAGCAGCCCACCAGGCTCCTCTGTCCACGGGATTCTCTAGGCAAGAATATTGGAGAGGGTTGCCATTTCCTTCTCCCCAGAAAGACTATATCAATTTATATTCCAACCAGTGTATGACTGTCTATTTCCCCCATTCTTACCATTAATTTTGTTCACCTGAAGGGTTAAAATTTCTTATTTTTATTTGTATTTCTCTTATTTCTACTGTTACTATCTTTTCCAAAACTTTACTTTTTTTTTTTTTTTTTTAAAGTTTACTTTTTTTAGTTCTCCTTTTTACTTTGGCCCATTTTCCTATTGGGTTGTTGCCTTTTTTCTTATTGAATCTTTTGTCTCATATGTAGATTGCAAGTATTTTCTCTCAGCCTATTGCTTAACTTCCTTTAGAGTGTCTATTAAATTCCCCTGAAATCCATCTGGAATTAATTTTTATGTAGAATGTTATTTGAAAACATAATTTACCTTACTATTAAAAAAATTTTTTTTGGCCATGCTGAGCAGCATGCAAGATCTTAGGTTCTCAACCAGAGATCAAACCAGTTCTCCATGCAATGGAGTGTGCAGTCTTAACCACTGGGTTGCTAGGAAGTCCCCTTACCTACTCTAGCATCAGGAAAAATATTTTAAACTTCAAAAGAACCAGTTTTCTATTTATCTCATAAGCTTCCATATTTTATAAATCAAAATCATAGACTTTTTTTTAGCAGATAGGACTCTGAGAAAAGATTAAGCAGCAGCCTTACCCCACATCTCACAGCCTGAGTATCTTCATGCCCCATGCATGCCCCACCCTGTGCAGGCACCAAGCTTGCCAGACTCGTGAGAAGCAAAGCTAAAGCTCTGGTTCTTGGGGCCGTTTCCATGCTCCTCTGGGTCACATGTCAACAGTAAGGTTCCCCATCGAAGAGACGATGCAGTCCAGTCTAAATATCGCAGAAGGCCCAAGTTTAAGGACCTAGGAATGCCCATATGAAGACATTACAGTCACTACTCCAAATCACAATTTCCCCCATGCAAACACTCCAATAAATGTGATTTTATTTATCTGTTTTAAGTTTCAATATATTTAGGTTCAATAAGTAGTTACAACGAATGCATGAACATAATAAGTTGAATGTTTAAATTATTTGTGATGGTGATAGTATGAGTCAGCAGGGCACTGAGATAATAAAGAGGGTTAAAGTCAACAAGAAGTAGATTTTCCAGTAAAGCCTCATGAGAGATGCTAGAAGCTGTAGCAAGAATAACATGCTGAGGGGGTGTGTTTAGGGGAGGAGGGAATCCCAGTCATGTGTGATGGAGAGCTGGGGTGGAGAGTAGGGAGTGGTGGAAGTGGCCAATGCCACTCTGCTCTTGGATGTTCTGATATATCACACTGTCATGGGTGAAGCACAGAGGCTGAAAAACACCTGTGAGTGAATACGCATCTTTACTAAATATATGAACCAAAAAACCCTAAGCTACTGAAACTCTGTAACTGGAGTCAAAAACCGATGCAGCACCTGTAGTCACTGCAGCTCAATGGGGTGGGTCACAAAGAGCCATCTGCACTGTCCCATCCAACCCCCCAGTGACTGTGGCCACGCATACGGTAGACAGAGGACTAGGTTAGAGGTCAGGTAGGGCCAGGACAAGGAGACGCTGCACTTGCCACCCTGCCCCCATCAACCCCAAGAACCACAAGGGCAGGTGGAAAAGAGTCTAGGGACCTGCTTGACATAAAATCTACCATTTTAACCATTTAAGTGTAGAGCAATGTTGTGCAACATCACACCATCCACCTTTACATTCTGTATGTTCTCTACTGAGATCTTACAACATGACAAACACTCTAATTGTTTTATTTCCAGTCTTGTGTAAGGCTTGCAACACTGCCCATGTATAGGTGCCATTACGATGCCCATTTGACACCAAGGATGTGGCATAGAGAGGTTAAGTCCTTTCTGGCAGGTTGCAGAGGTGCTAAGTGACAGAGCCAGTATTTAGGGTAGGTATGCAGGACTCTAAAATCTATACTCTTATGGTTTTGACCCTCATTTGGATGAAGGACCACATTATAAATGAGAGTGAAAATGTCTTAATGCACCTATTATCTGCGCACACAAAAACGAATCTTAAAATTTCTAGTTCAAATTGCAAGTGAGGAAAATCTGAACTATTTATAACCCCAAAGAATGGAAATTGCACAGTACATCATAAAAATATTTATAGGGCTTTCATAAGCTCATTTGCAAACTACATCTCCCAAACCTATTTTCTACCATTAAGCGCCTCACCTTTCAATTCTACTATCACAGGGTTGTGCAGAAACAACTTCTGTGGTTCAGGACAAGCAATAGAGCCCAACAGTAGCCCCAGGAGTGGCTTACCACAGCCCAGTGGGTGACCCCCATGCCCACTCTGGAGGACACACTGTTCAAAGCACAGAGAAAGCCTGAAAAATGGAAAAGCAATCTTGATAAGACTATTTTTTCTGTCCTTACCATGAGTGTTTTGTGTTTGCCACCCATGCGTCTCTTGATTGTTTCAGAAAAGGGATCTCTTAATAGTAGGATCCCAGTCCAGAGCACACCACCCAGAACCACACATGTGAGTTGAAGTTGTTCATCTGCCTTCTCCTGGTGATGCTGTGAGAAAGACCTGCTCAAAGACCATCGGGTCCCATCTGAGAGCAGGTTTTCCTAGCTTGGTATAATGTATTATTCCAGAGGATGGGACAGGGTTAGGAGGGGGGTGATCCATAGATAGAAACCATGAGGGAAAAAAAACAAAACAAGAACAACCTTTATTTCCCTCTAACTCTCATCAAGTTCAAAGTCAAATGACGCAACTTTTACTTTAAAGCAAAGGAATCTGACAGGCTAGCAGAGGGGAATACTGACTTTCTTTGAGATAGAATCCCACAGTCAGGATGCACATTTTCAATATCTATGCCAAGTAACAGCAGAGATGGATATTCCATTCCAAAAACTGGGTGGGTTGGGACTTTCCTGGTAGTCCAGTGGTTAAGAATCCTCCTTGCAATGTAGAGGATGTGGGTTTGATCCCTGGCCAGGGAACTATGATCCCACATACTGTGGAGTTACTGAGTCCATACACCCCAACGAAGATCCACCGTGCCACAACTAAGACCCAATGCAATCAAATTAAAAGAAAAAACTTGGCTGGGTCCACCCCACAGGTCAGACACAGGTGGGCCTGTAGGCAGCTCTCCTGTCGGGGAGGCGACCCCTGCACAGTCCAGGGCCCGTCGGCAGAGAAAGGCACGGAAGGAAGAAGGGATGATGGACATTGCAGGGAAAGCTACACTTTCAGTTACTCAGGTTAACAGGGGGCTCTGGAGGTGAAATCTAGTGGTCTCACTAGGAGAGGTCTGTGAACCCTATGGAAGAATTCAGGAGTGTCAACACAAGGGAGCAGGAAATTAATCACAGTCAATCACAGGCTGCCCTCCTACCAGGAGAAGGCAGGTGGAACACACAGGGTTCTGGGAGGGCTGTGATGACTAGAAACAGCCTCCCTGAGAGAGTTGATACTATTTTAAGAGACAAACAAGAGTGACTGTGGTTAAAGATAATCACAGTCAGATGTTGGCAAAAGTAGACAAACATTCTAGGCCTCTGCTATTTAGGGTATAACAGTGTGTGCACGTGTGCGTGTGTGTGTGTGTGTGTGTGTAGGCAATACTTAGGTTAAGAGCTTTGGCAGCACAGGGTTTATATATGCAAATAAAAGTAATATCCTGCAAGAAAAAGCTGCTTCTGGAACTACAAACCTATCCCATAGTTTCAGAACACAGTATGGAACTGTACCAAATTCCAGCACAGTAATAAAAAATATAGAACTTGATGCAAGGATCAGAATCAAGCTGGGCGGGCAGCAGGGTAAGTGGGAGACAGAGTAGAAAAATGAGAAGAAACCAGGACTCAATTTATTAACCACATGCTGTTGAGAAAATGGTTTCATCTGTCTGAGCCCCAGTCTTCTCAGATGTGAAATGTGTAGGCTGACTCCCCAGAGAACACCAAGGGGGAGGCTGTAGTGGCACCTGGTAAATCATTTCCAGACACTCCCTTTCATGCCCGGACCCCACCTCTTTCCCCAAGCTATTTCCTTTGCCCAGCTACCTGGATGAAGATGATCTCTCCTGACCCTTCAAGACCCACTCCCCATGTTACCTCTTCACAAGGCCTTCCCTGCACCCAACCTTACTTCTCCAGAAGAGCTGCTGGTGCTGTCCTCTGAGCACGCCCAACAGAGGAGGCAGAGGGACTTGACTTGTCCTTAAACTCACTGCACTTTCTCATTAGGCCAAGGGGCCTATAGGTCAACAGAGAAGATATCTGCTAGCTGTCTCCCCAGCACCCACTTCTTTCTTTCCCCTTCACAGGAGCACCTCAGATTTCCCAGCTTTGTGAGTTGAAATCCTGTCCCTGTTCAATCTCCAGCCCCACCCACATCTCAGGGGTAGGTCCTAAAATAACTGGAATATTTTATTCTCTGGGCCATGGGGATTAAGTCAAGGACAATCACATGCCTGACTCCACATAGGCCCAAAGAAAATCAATTTTAGAGACTTTTTACTTCCTCTTTCTCACTGAACACGAAGGTCTGTGAGTTTCATTATTGGTAAAAGTAATCTAAATCTAACCAATACTATATTTATTTAATAACCAAAATGTCAAGTTTCTTTGTTTAAAAGTGATAAATGCGATTTCTGAATACAAGAAGCTCTGACTGGCTGCTGATGACAGGGAGGACATTTCTGAGCCATAAATGGAAGATCAGATATGTACCAGAGCACAGCAGATAACTGCAGTAATTAAAAGAACATATCCAAGTTGATCAACTTTGGACATGAATACAGGATAATGGCACAGACTAAACAAATAAATATAAAAGTTGTTAGAGATAACCTGCTGAGAAAGTGCTTAAGAACCCAACACACTGGCCTCCAGGTGTAAGGAGGAGACCTTTATACCTCTTAAGAAAAACTGGCAGCCTGAACCAGCCCTAGGACCCACCAGTTCAGCAACTTATTTTTGAAAATGGACACTCCCATGGATCAAAAATTGGGCAAAAAGGCCATTAATTAGAGGTCTAATAAGTTTCAGGTCTGCTTTCCTGGAAAGCTTTGAAAAATGTTCACTAATCCTCCATCCCACTTAATGGTCCATCTCAAATTACTGCCCTATAAGACAGAGAAATATCTGATAATGAGAAAGAATATGATTATTCATAAGCTAGCATTTAGAGAGTGCAGTCTATGCGCCAGAAAGCAAAGACTATATTAGGAGATACACTCCAGTAAATACCTGTATTTTCCCAAGTATAAAGATGAAAAAATTAGCATAAAGAAGTAACTAGACTAATGCAGTTTAGTAAATTCTAATGACAGGATGGAAACTCAGTCTGACCCCTCTAACTCACACTTCCCTTAGAGACCTGAGCTCAAAAGAGAATTGCCCTCAAAATCCTTCTTGTTTACTTACAGAAAATGACAGATGAGCACAAGATAGCTAAATGGCCCATATTCCCTTCCGAGTCAAGTCCCTGTTTGTAAGACTAACTGGACATTGTTACAAAATACTAGAATCACAGCTCTAGAAGTTTTGTGATCTGGTTCTCCTGGCAAGTACAAACTGGGGCGTTTCAGAAAGATACACTCCATGTAGCCTCTCCAAACCTGCCTCTGTTTGTTAGAGATCAAACAGAAAAATAAGATTGCCTATCTGAGTCACAATCTGATACCATTCTAAAAATGTCACATATGTATGTATAAATTTTATGGTGTAGGCTGCTAATCATGACTATAAACACAAATTGGTGGTGTGACTAAATTATAATAAGAAATATTTTACAAACTAAAGCAGTTTCAATCCTTTGCATTTATACATTTTTAGTATAAAAATGTGCAAAGCTATTCCAGTATTATGGACAATGTCTCTGTCCTGTCTCTGAGATATGTACATGTCGATACATAAAAAGACACAAACCCAACAAAGATACACTCCAGACAACCAAACCGGGGTGGAAATCTACATAATACAATGTGCAGATTGTATCTCATGAACCTGGGATTGCTGATTTTGGAATAAGAGGCAACAGTGAACACACAACTGTGGCATAATGCTTGGCAGGAAGCCACGGTAAGTGCAAATACAGGTGAGTTATGTTGCTGATTCTTTGCAATGGGAGGAAACCAAGAGGGTGGAGAATTTAGCTGACTTTCTCCAGGGACCCAGCCAAGCCTGGATAAACTCCAATCGTCGCTTGGGATGACTATACTTCTCCCTACCCTGAAGTCCTCCTCTTCTCCCCACAAGGCTGCTCTGGCCTTTGGAGGAGCCTCACACACACCCTTGAGGACAGATCGGCTCTGTTTTGCTCTTGCAGCCCAAGCTTGCATATGCTGGCAGAAGGTCACAGTTAAATTTAGACCTGACCACCTCACTGGGAAGGAGCTGGGAAGCTGGCTGTTTGAGGAGATCCACAGACACTCTGGGAGAGGTGGCTGATTATACTCCAAGTGGAAGCACCATTTGGTGGTTAAGACATAAGTTAAATTGGGAAGGGGGTATAATTTTCAAACCAAAGCATAAAGAAACAGGGACTTAAAAATTAGAAAGACGGGAAAAAACTCAAAAGGTTACTGAGGTCTTCTCTGTTTTCACACAGAATCCAAGTAAATAAATAGAATTGTCTGTTTTTTAAACCCTTGTGTGGAATGGGAACTGGAAAGAGTCTCAGAAGCCATCGAGTACAATGTCCTACATGTTGTCAAGTCAAGTCTACAACACTACTGAAGACGATCACTTCGACTAGGCTGAAAACTGTCCTCACACACGAGGGGGGTGTATTCCTACAAGAAGTGGCAGCTGTGGATGGTAATGCCCCAAAGCAGAAACTAGAGCCAGGGGCAGGGGTGGGGAAACCCAAGGTGGGTGGGTACTGGTGAGTGGGAATTTAGCCCCTTTCTCTGGATCCCAGTTTCACAGTATGGAGGAATATGACAGCTCCCGAGGACTCAGGTCATGAATTAGAAAGTGAGGCCCTCACCAGTGGTCCTTTGTGGACACTGAACAGGTTCCCCAGGTACTTGTGGATCACAGAAAGGCACATAAGCTCTTGAAGCAAGCCAGTGTCAAGTAAGGGAACCTCCAAAAACTATCTAGCTTTATGCCTCTTTTACTTTACGCCCCTGTGTTTGTTTTCCCATGATAGTGAGCAAAACTTTTGCAAAAGACTCTTTTAAATGAGGCTCAGAATGCAAATGATACACACTTAGGGACCAGAAGAATGGCAGTAGCAAAACTTTTGGTACTTACGTCAGTTTCTCCTACAAGTTCCCTATTGCCCTAGTGTAAATTCTACCTCCTTCTCTCTCCCTCCAACAGATACTCTCATAGCATCCATTGAGAACACTTACAGAGATCTGTGTGTGTGAGAGATCTGCTGCCCTCTCTAAACTGTAAATTTATAAGGGCAACGCTATGTCCACTTTGTTCACTGGCTGTGATCTCCAATTATCCTCCAGTTCTGGGGGAGTCAGAGATGACCAGTCCAGGAAACTTTGAGTAAGGTCCCCAGAATACCGTGGCAGCCACAGACCTCCCTGGGTTGTCTGGGAGGGCTTCATGAGACCCTGATTAGATAGGAGCAGGCTACCCAGGCCTGGCTTTGGATCAACCTTGACCTTCCATCAGGCCTAGAAGGTAATAGGAAGGCCCCATGATATGTCTAAAGAAGGTCCCCAGTATCGCCTGGCCTCACCTAGAGACCCCAGGCCAGTGGAACAGATCCTGACTTTTTCAGGACGAGTGGAACCTAAACCTCAGCTCCAGCATCTGGGAATTCAGCTGTGACTTCATAGTTGTAAAGTTCCCCCAGGATTCCTCTAGACATTTAGAAACACCGGATGCAAATGGCCATGGCAGGCCAGATTCCAATGGGAGCAAATCTAGAGCAGGTGGCACGGACATAGTTTCAGGAACCAGAGAGTGACTTCTCATTCACTGGGACCCCTGCCCCCCTAGATTCCTTCCAAAGAGCTGGATCTCCTAGAAGACTTGATTCAGTGCTTCTACCCTCCCCATTCCCCCCAAAACAAAAGAGCAGGACTATTCTACATTTGGGCTTCCCTAGTGGCTCAGACAGTAAAGAATTCGCCTGTAATGCAGGAGATCTGGGTTTGATCCCTGCGTCAGGAAGATGCCTGAAAAAGGGAATGGCAACCAACTCCAGTATTCTTGCCTAGAGAATTTCATGGACAGAGGAGCCTGGCAGTTCAAGGGGTCGAAAAGAGTCGGATATGACTGAGCGGCTAACATTCACTTTTTCATTCTACATTTCACTGTCTTTTCTACACTTGGTCTTAGCCAAAAGGCCGAGAAGCAATTCCACTATCTTTTCTATAAAAGTATAAGCAGTATGCTACAGACAGAATGATATTATTTTACTCAATACCAGCTAAGACTTCAGGCAAGCCCTTTATCTTTTCCAAAGTGCTCTTCTCAAGGATAAAACTGAGATCTTTTGTTCTGTGATGCGGTAACATTCTAGCAATCTATGACACCATACAAACAAGGCGAGCTATATATACACTTTCCCTACACAAATAGGGAGATGGTCCCAATATCTGTACAACGCTGCACTCTGTCAAGCACTCAGTGAAGCTTTGAAAGGACAAAAATGGAATGAAAAATGATGCTCAGAATGAATCAAACATCGAACGTCATTCAGCTCAATGGCAAAATGAAACTTGCCTGAGTTCATCCAAGAGCTGACTTGGTGGGACTGACAGATTTAAAAGATTTACTTCAAAAAATGTAAAACAGTTCAGTAATCTTTTTATAGATTACATATTGAAATGACCGTGTTTTGGACATATTGGGTTAAATATGATATATGAAAATTAATTGTACCTGTTTGCTTTTACTTTTTACTGTGACTACTAGAAGATTTTAAATGATGTAAAATTTAAAATCTGGGATCTCCTCTGGATCTCAGTCCCAAGTCAGAGCAGTGAGGCTACCCTCACCCTGCCACACAGCCCCATCGTGTCCCTCAGACCCTCAGGACAGGCCGGCCATGCTTATGTCACGTGAGGAGGCAGGACTGGAGTGAAGTCAGTCAGCTGCGGGTTAGATGCTTATGTCACGTGAGGAGGCAGGACGGGAGTGAAGTCAGTCAGCTGCGGGTTAGAGAGTTGGGAGCTGGGAGCACATTGTCACTCTCCCTGTTCACTGTTCTTTTTAAGACTTTCCCTCATTTTGTTCCCCAAAGGTGGCTAATCTGAGCTCTCTGAGGAGCACTTGGATTTCAGTCTTGTTTCCTCACAAACTATGTTGGCTCAGAAAGGAAAATGTATAACCGCTTTTCTTGAAGGTTTCAGTGGAGAAGGCCTGTGGGCATCTTCAAGCATCAGAGAGACTGCTATCCTCCTGGAATTACGGAGAGGACTGAGGGAATGGGCTGGGATTAGCCCTGGAGTGGGACGACAGTTTCTAATTTTATATCCTTTCTACTCTGGCACATCAATGTATCCTGGACTATAAGATGCAGGAAAGCTCCATCCAAGGGAAATACAATGCAAGCCACAAATATGAGCCATGTATTTTATATTACACAAAAAATAAAATTGCATAATTTTACATCATTTAAAATCTTCTAGTAGTCACAGTAAAAAGTAAAAACAGATACAATTAATTTTCATATATCATATTAACCCAATATGTCCAAAACACGATCATTTCAATATGTAATCTATAAAAAGATCACTGAACTATTTTACACTTTTTGAAGTAAATCTTTTAAATCTGGCATGTAATTTACACTTCAGTACAGCTCCACTTGGACCAGGGCTCATTTCAAGTCCTCGATAGCCACATATGGCTGGTGGCTACAGAATTAGCATAGCTTGAGAAGGCGGGTCTAACCTTTCCTCTATGGTCTACTGCATTTCCCTGCTGGCTTTAAGCACACTATATACTCAGCCCTTTAAAAACCCCTGTAGGGGGCTTCCCTGGTGGTTCAGTGGAGAATCTGCCTGCCAACGCGAGAGACACAGGTTCCATTCCTGATCGGGGAAGATTCCACATGCCATGTGGCAACTAAGCCCATGTCCCACAACTGTTGAGCCTGTGCTCTAGAGCCCGGGAACTACTGGGCCCATAACTACAAAAGCCAGTGTGCCCAAGAGCCTACGCTCTGCAACAAGAGAAACCTGTGAGAAGTCCGTGAACCGTAACTAGAGAGAAGCCTGTAACAAAGACTCAGCACAGCCACAATAAATAAATAAAATGATTTTTAAAAACCTGTAAGGCCCAGAGAGAACCCTAAATCTCCTGATAAGCCCTCTCAGATCCCCAGGCCACTGTGCTCCCATCGGCCTCTGCATAATTATTTTAGTAAGAAACCAGGCAGATCCTTGAAGCATCTTTCCTCTTATTGTCTTCAGCAACTATTTTCCTTGTTTTTTTGGAGGGGTCATTATTTACTGTTTCATACTTATCAAGCACCCCCAAGTTGAACTAAAAGATCCTCAGGGGCATAGAAACATCTTAAACTCTCTATGGTTGCTAGTCTAATATCTGCCACATGGTATTCAAATATTTGGGGACTAAGCATACAAAATACGCTCAGCTCGATTTCTCATATGATTAAGGAACTGATGAAATCATTTGAAGGTGACAGCACAGTTCCACAGAGACGTCTATACACCCACTAATGCTAACAATAATCCAGCACTTACGTACCACTCCCCACGTGCCAGTTCTAGGTGACAACATATGTCAACCCATCTAAGCCTTGGAAGATCTCCATGACTAGATTTCATGATCCATCTTTCAGATCAGGAAACTGAGGCAGAGTTTATGTAACTTGCACAAAGTCACATAGGTAAATTGTAGAACTGGGATTCAAATCCATTCTGGCTCCAGAGTCCAAGCTCTTAATCATTACGATATATTGCCTCTCAATCCATTACCATCACAAAGTGTATTTTTTTACACCTTACCTATCAGAACATAGCTTAAGAAACAAAGGCTCTCAGCCAGCATATCCTTATAAAAAAAGAATTAAGTTAATTCAGAAAATGTAAACAGAAGTAAACAACAGGAGAGACATGAAATTCCTGGTCCCAGAGGATGTTTCTCATTAATCCTCTTTAAACAAAGAACAGTATACTCTTGCTTGCAAAGAGTACAGAATTGGGGGTAACTGGCAACTAAGTCTTGAAATTTGGGATGTCATTTCTTTCAGGACCTCCACTTTACAGGATTTATCCTAAGGAAGTAATTATAGGTTTGTGTCAAGACTTAACTATAAGAATGGTCATTATAATATTGTTGACAATAGCAAAATTAGAAACAACCAAAAATAGGGAGGTTGACGATAAAAACAAACCTTATTTACACATGATAAAATGAGCATCTAGTGCTATACTATTAAAACACATTTCTGAATAAAACAAAAAACCTTGATTTGTGGTGTCTGGTGACCCTCTTAGTATAAATACTCCCACTATGGCTGATCTCAAGCTTAACCATCCACTCTCAAAATCCTGAATATTTAACAACCCCAATCTGAACTGAGCTGGCATATCACTGGATGCATTCACAAAAATGTCATGAAAATTGTTTAATATGTTACGTGAAAAAAGTTTATAACACTACTATATCATATTTCTGGAAAAAATACACGCATGAAAAAAGATAAAAAGGATATATTCAACATGTTAACATGGCTCTCTCTAAGTAATGGAATTTTATCATCATTTATCTGTATTTTCAAATGCTTTCCCAAGGCAGAAAAAAGTAAATCAAGACTCTCTTTCCTAATAACAATCATTTTGAAATGACCTATCTCTTTGGAGGCATGTCTCAAAAAGAGAAAGAGAAAAATCTCTGGACCTGCTGGTGAAAGCAACTACACAGTTAGAAGCCTCAGGATTGAGGAGATTCCTAACACCAAGTAAGCAAGAAAAGGCTGAGTGGGTAAAATCTGCAGCTCTAGCCCTGTGCATACTGGTCTCACAGGGGGAAGGAGGTAGGTTGTACTCCTTGGAAAGGAAAGCTGCGACGAAGGGAGTGGAGATATGTAAATGCCACAAGAATCTGTCTGAACAACCTGATTCTGGAAGGATCTATTTCTTAACCCAAAGCTCTTCCTCATCCCTTCCCACCAAATTTTAGCCATTGTATTAAATCAGTCCTGACAATTGTCAAGTTCAAGTCTTGCCTATGGCAAAACTCTCGGTAGCCACTAAAGATATCCTGGAAATACATCTATTTGGGAAGACATTTCAAAGATTAAGCAAAATCTTGTTTAAAAACAGAATATATAATATGAACTCATTTATTTTAAAAGGGAGCAAAAACATAGAAAAGAATATATTAAATGGTTAAGTAGTTGTTTCTAGGTAGTTAGGATTATGTTATCAAAGTTTTATTTTTATGGCCTTTTGGTTTGCCTAACTTTTGATTTTTTTCTTAATTAAGCATAGTTACCATTAAGAGTCTGAGGGAAATGATCACAAAAGTGAAAGAGTCTTAAATGGGAAGAAGGATGCCATAACTACCCTTCCTCGTCCCTGGGGCTAATGGGCTCAGAGAAGATGTGCATGAGTCTTAATGCCAACCCCTCCTCCCATCCCATCCCCCTCAAGTAACAGTGAGTGGGAAGGACCCCCCTCCCCACTTCTCAATCCCCAGGAAGCAAAATCCCTAGGAAGCAGGTCACAGATGCCCTTGCCGGAGCTGGGTGAAGGGAGGAGGAAGGTAGGAGAGGGTGGAGAGGAAAGAACAAACCAAAAATATGAAGCCCTCTGGAGAGCTTGTTAAAACGCAGACCGCTGGGTTGTGGTCAATGGAATTTGAATCAGTAGGGCCAAGAATCTGTATCTCTAATATGTTCTCCAGTGGTAACCACTGTTGGAGCTCTTCTCCTTTAAGATGAGGAGAGGAGGTGGCACCACACAGGTATGAGGCTGAGATCCAAAATCTGCACAAAGTGGCGTGTTTGTGATTCTTTTGAACAGTTAGGCTTGGTTCATTTTTGGATGGGGAAGGGTAATATCCCCTTCTCCCTGGGAGCAATAATGGATATGCTAATGGAGGAAGGGAAGAAACTGGGACTTCCTGATCAGTCCTGAGCCTGCACATACAAGGTACCCTAAGAGACCAAACACAGGCCTACAACTAATCCTGCCCCAAGGAGAGCAGGATCTTGGATACAGAGGTGTTTTATGAGGTACTGTTTCAACCAAGCAGCAGAAGGGAGTTTCCCTTCCTTTCAATTTGTCAGTTTCCTCACTGTGGTCTCCAGGAAAGTAAGAAAAATGTGAAAGGACTTGTTCCGTAACTCTGATCTTTGCTTTTTATCTGGCAAAAGTCAACCTGGCAGCCTCTTGGCTGCCTCACAGGTGTTTAACCAGGGCTCCCCTCCTTCCAGGAAGTGTAACACAGAAGGTTCTGTCAACCTCAAGAGAGGAGCTCCATTAGTCACTGAAGAGACCAAGCTACCCATGTCTCCCATCCACAAGGAATATACAAGATACTGGCCAAACCTCAGACAAATGTCTAGAACCTCAAGGGCTGTGGTGAGCAGGTCATGATTTTTACGTAGGCAAAAACAGCCTGAAGAGGACCTGCAAATCTTTGCAAATGAAGGATGTGCAACAAATGCTGGCTGGTGGGATCAGAAAAATGTTTCACTGGATTCTTAGCCAAAGTCAAGGGGCTGGCAGGACATGACATCTTTTTACTTAACATAGGTTCTCAGGACCTAAACTTCAATACTGGTGTAATTACGATCCAATTCTTACACACTGTGTTTCCCCTCAGAGAAGAATAACTCAAGGATGCTTATGGTATCTTGCCAGTACCTACTCTCAAGCGTTCTTTTATGTAACCAGTGATTATAATACTAGAAGTGTCATGTTTTTTAAAGTTTTAATTGGTTTAATTTTAAAAAGAAGGAAATCCCTATCATCCTTATAGATACTGGCCTTCTTTCCCCACAGTGGCAGCTCTACAGCAGTGAGGCACAGTTGACAACGGTTTGAACCAAGACCATGAAGTTCCCTAGGAAGGTATATTTGCAGCGTTTTCACCCAGAAGACCCCACATATTTAGCTGGGAGCCCCCTGGGTACGCGTTCTACGTCTAATATTACAATTACTGTTACCATCAGTAGCTAACCTTTTTAAAGCACTTTATATACCTGGTGGTAAGCTAAGTCCTTTACATACATTCTCTTAACTAATCCTCATAACAGCCCAATGGGGTCAGCACCATTATGATTCCCATCCATTCTCCCCCAGTATCCAGGGCAGGGCTGGCAGGCAGTCAACATGTAAACATGTGTCAAATGAATTAAAACACTGTGTGTTACATAAAAACCAGTGATGTTTAAAAATGGAATGATAGGAATGCATTTCATTGCTTCATTTTCACCCAAAAGCATACACTTCATGAAAGAAGACAAGAAAAATGCGGGGGAAAGGACCCTTGGAATTAAATTGAACCAGAGGGGAAAACATGGACAAATATTTACTAAGAACAATGTGCAGAAACTGTTCTGGGCGAGCCAGAGATGCTCAGCCTTCTTTGGTCCTGGGATGGAACAGCCGCTCAAAAGAGACCAGGCAGGTCCAGATCCCAGTGACTCCAGTCACCCTGCAGGAACCACAGATCATTCCACAGTCAACACCCAAGTTCCAGCCTGGGGTCAGCCTCTACCCTTCTCAATTGGGTAAGCCAACTGAGAAGGGTAGAGGCTGACTCCAGATGTCTTTGTCCAGAGTAAGAGAAATTGATTGCATGGGCAGGAAGAGAAAAACGCAGTTGCGGAAAGAGTGCTGGGAAAGGGCTATAGGTCTGACCTTGCTACTAAATGGCTGAATCTGTTTCTTCTTGTAGAAAAAAGAAAAGATCTATTAAATAGCTCTGAAGTTACTTCTAATTCTAATGTCCCATGAATAGCTAGCCCCTTCCGTTTGAGAAGCCCTTCTCAGAGTTCAGATCCATGCTCCTTCAAGGGCAGGGAAAATCTGGGATTTGGTCTGAAGGAGAGGGCAGGTCACGCAGCCACTTACACTCACTGAAGAGGAGCAGCATCAAAAGGATGGGGAGTGTTTTTAGGGCAGAAGAGAAGCATCAAGATTCAAGAAGAACTTTGCTAAGTAGAAACAAAAGCACTACTCCAGAATAAGGCAGGCCTACAACACAGTTTGGACTCGGAAGTGAATCCCTCCTCCCTCACGCACACATTGCATAAAAACACAAGAGTCTGAGCTGTTATCTTATCTCAGGTTCAGTTCAGTCGCTCCGTCATGTCTGACTCTTTGCGACCCCGTGAACTGCAGCACGCCAGGCTAGGACTTACCAACTTGCGGCACATGGAACCACTGTGGTGACAGGCCTACAGCATGACCAGTGAATACTGGACTTACAGTGGTACCAAAGGAAGGATATTTGGCTTCCATTTCCGGTTTCCCCCACCCCAACCAATTCCATATAATCCTATTTCTACTAGGCTACATTATGACTGGAAAACAGGAATAATTGATATCCCTATTACTATTAACTAGTTAGAGAATCAAACATTCAGAAAACTAAGATCATGGCAACCAATCCCATCACTTCGTGGCAAATAGATGGGGAAACAATAGAAACAGTGAGAGACTTTATTTTTGGGGGCTCCAAAATCACTGCAGATGGTGACTGCAGCCACGAAATTAAAAGATGCTTGCTCCTTGGAAGAAAAGCTATGACGAACCCAGACAGCATATTACAAAGCAGAGACATTACTTTAGCAACAAAGGTCCATCTAGGCAAAGCTATGGTGTTTCCAGTAGTCATGTATGGATGTGAGAGTTGGACTACAAAGAAAGCTGAGAGCCGAAGAATTGATGCTTTTGAACTGTGGTGTTGGAGAAGACTCTTGAGAGTCCCTTGGACTACAAGGAGATCCAACCAGTCCATCCTAAAGGAAATCAGTCCTGAATATTCATTGGAAGGACTGAAGCTGAAACTCCAATACTTTGGCCACCTGATGCAAAGAACTGACTCATTGGAAAAGACCCTGATGCTGGGAAAGACTGAAGGAGGGAGAAGGGCACGACAGAGGATGAGATGGTTGAATGGCATCACCGACGCAATGGAAATGAGTTTGAATAGGCTCCAGAAGTCGGTGATGAACAGGGCAGCCTGGCATGCTGCAGTCCATGGGGTCGCAAAGAGTAAGGCATGACTGAGCAACTGAACTGAACTGAGTCAGAGGATCAGAGATGGGAAGAGAAGCATAAGACCTAGGTTGCGGACAGTATGTATGTTGGGAAATTCTCCCCAGATTAAGGTATATTCCTGGGAGGCAGAGAAAACCAAGAGGTGTATTGGGAAAACATACATGTTAAATGGTCAATTCAGTTTTCATAGTGGTAAAGGCACTTCCTGGAACATAAAGAAAACGGTATGTATTCCTCAATGTCCTAAGGCCTCTCTGTCCTTTGGGAGGTGAACTAAAGTAAACCAAAGTGAAGGTCACTTCTGTTCCTCTCTGAGGTTACCAACACCTTTCTAAAGAAACTTGCTGTCATGGTTTCACACATTAAATTCAGTTTATAAAATGAGCCAGGGAAGGGACACTCAAGGTTTTGAATAAGGTTCCTACTCAGTTATTCTGGGAAAATGTAGGGAGGAGAAAGAAATTATAGATGAAAATGGCTTGCAAACGCCCTGTAAACCCCCATAACCTTTGCCCAGACCCACCCACCCCTGTGATGAGAGAGCCATGGGAATGTGATCCCAGCAGCTCTCCTGTGAGCTGACTCAGCCTGGGTAAGTCACCACTGCTTCCTCTTTTCACCTCTGAGACAGTCTCCTGAAGCAGTCACTGTTCACTGTCTAAATGGGGAGCCGTGTCGGCACATGGGCTTCAGCTGCAAGGACAATGATACAACAGTAAGCAAGTATGAATAAAGGCCATGAACCCTGTGGAGAAACAGAGGAGGCCAGTAGTCAGGAAACGTTTCCAAGAAGGGACAGTTGTCCATAGACCCAAGGTTAATTACAAGTTGACTAGAAAATTAAAGCCTCTAAAACTGACTGCCACCCACTCAGGTCTAAAAAATCTCCAGGCTCTGTGATCTAAGAGGTCACAATTTCCAGTCTACAGCATAGGACTTAGCAACCCTCCAGGTGACTTGAAATCCTTTTCATCACTTGGAAACAAGTTGCTTTTTAAAATCTTAAGATCATTAAAGAACAATCCAGAAGGGACTCAGTTCTTCAGGTGTAGAGGAAAGTGTAACTAGCCAAAGCAATCCTGAAACTTTCCACAGAGCGCGGCATCAATGATTGATCACCCTTCACACACACACACACACACATACACACACACCATTATTTCATGTTTGGCTATTTTTCACTTCCAAAAAGGCAGTTATAAATGTTATTTGTTCTCCTCCTTCCTTCTCACCCATCTCTATTTCCATTCTGCCAATGATTCTCAGTTTTCCTGCTCTTTAACACTAATTTCAAGGTAGGGAAGGAACATCATCTTTCATCAAACCTCTCTGTCACATTCATACTCAATAGAAACAAAAACTGGAACAGAAGAACACCAGACAGCTGCCTTCCTCACTTTCCCAAACCCAAAGACAAGCTCCACTAACTTCGTCTATATTTTTCCCAAATATGATTTAAAGGCCACATAGGTACATCACTTGGAGAAGGCAATGGCACCCCACTCCAGTACTCTTGCCTGGAAAATCCCATGGACAGAGGAGCCTGGTAGGCTGCAGTCCATGAGGTTCCTAAGAGTCGGACACGACTGAGCGACTTCACTTTCACTTTTCACTTTCACGCATTGGAGAAGGCAATGGCAACCCACTCCAGTGTTCTTGCCTGGAGAATCCCAGGGACAGGGGAGCCTGGTGGGCTGCCATCTATGGGGTCACAAAGAGTCGGACACGACTATAGTGACTTAGCAGCAGCAGGTACATCACTAAATCCTTAACTCTTACTCCAGTGTTAGGATTCACCAGAGCAAGTCCAGGACAGCTTAGGTTTGTGTCAAAAATAACCAAAACATTCCACTTCCTCTTGGTTCCTTTTTTCCCAGACTTTAGGAGGTATCCTTTAAATGCAGGAATGGAAGCCAGTCACCATCAGCCAGGACCCCTTGACTTAGGAACCATAGTATGGGTTCTGACAGCTTCACAGTCATCTTTACAACCAGAGAAACTGGTTTAACAGAAAAGGGAGGCCAGGCAGGTCCCTGGCGATGCCATCAGACCTTCGGACACTCTCCTGAGTCCTTCTCTGTGTCTCAGCTTGGGCATAGAGTTCTGGGGCTCTGGACAATGCATTCAAGCTCAGTACAAGACCTTATATTTTCAGTCGGCTTCCAGATAGATGTCTATAGGCTGGGTGAGGACTCAGAGCTCTCTCTTCTGTTACAGCAGATGCAGAAAACCTCAAGCAGTACCCAACACCTCAGACACTGTCACCCTGTCCAGTGGCGCCAGGAGCTTTTTGAAGGCTGGCTAAAGTCACGTCCACCACCATCCTCCTCAGATTTGAGCCCCAGTTTCCCATCTTCACATCTTTTAAATTTAGGAAAGAGTAAGGGGTAAAGTCGGAGAAGGCAATGGCACTCCACACCAGTACTCTTGCCTGGAAAATCCCATGGACGGAGGAGCCTGGTGGGCTGCAGTCCATGAGGTCGCTAAGAGTCGGACACTTGACTTTCACTTTTCACTTTCATCCATCAGAGAAGGAAATGGCAACCCACTCCAGTGTTCTTGCCTGGAGAATCCCAGGGATCGGGGAGCCTGGTAGGCTGCCCTCTATGGGGTCGCACAGAGTCGGACACAACTGAAGCGACTTAGCAGTAGCAGCAGCAAGGGGTAAAGTGGGAGAAGGGGAGAGGCACCCACCTTTGTTATCCTCCTTTTCCCTTTTAAGCTGCTTTCACTGCTCGGGACTTTTGCTTCCCTCAGTCTTCAGCTGAGACAGTCTCCTCCACTCAGGCTGCAGCAACATCCCCTTCTCCAAGCCACAGAGCCTGCAGCCACTGCTTTCCCAGTCCTGCAGGCAGGAGATGACCCAGCAGGCGCCCCAAGTGAGCTCCCCGCCCCCTCCATGCACCACAACACTGAGGGCCAGCCAGGGCAATTCACAAACAAACTGAAGGCTGAAAGACCCCTGGAGAATTACTCTGTCAGGAAGCTTGGGCTGCCACACATTTGGACTCAAGGAGGCAGCTGCAGGGCCTTTAGATAAGCACCGCCCAAGTTCCCAAATTTTGCCTTTGGACAGGAAATGGACTCACTAGAAATCCTACTTGGAAACTCTGCACCAGGACAGCAGCCTAGCCTTCACTGAAAACCCACCCACTCAGATTCCCTTTGGCCATTTCCGGCTTTCTCTCCCTTTTAATACCCGCTTCTTGCAATTCCCAGCCACGGTTTTATATGGTTCTGAACCAGGCTTGGATTTTTGTGAGGGTCCCTGACCTCCTAAAATTCTTTCTCCCTCTGAATTTTGATTTTTAGAGTTAGCTACTACACAGTTCTAAGCTGTTTTAATTAAATGCAGAGACTGAGAGAATCTAACACTGAGAGTATGAATCTTAATGACTTGGGGAAAGGTCCTTCAGATTTAATTAGTTTTTGTGGCCTTATATCTGCTTAGGATGGAGAATTTGTCAGAGCTGTGTGTAGGGTGGGCACATAGGATGGTGGTCACTTGGATAAAGTTTATTCACCAGTAAGTCCCAGAGAGTTCCATGGGGACCTTATCAGGTTAAGATGGGCATGGAGACTGGAACATCACAAACAGGGGTGGAGGCGAGACACCATCAGGCAAAATTTTTAAAAGACCAATGTCAAGTGAGAGCCTATCTTCTCACTTCTAACTACATAGAAACAGACCCTCTGAGCTGAGGTGTTAAAGAGACATGAAATGTGTTAGGAACATCTACTAACTCTGTCTAGGAAGGGCTCCATTCTTTTTCAGGATGGGCTGCACACTGATAACCTTCCTTCTGTCATCCTTCTCACGATCTTGTTTTGCAGGCTGATTTTGGGGAAATGAGTTGCTTCCTGCGAAGCTGCTTGACAACATTAAAATTAGCATAATAATTAAATACAGTCCTAATTGGGTACATAGAGAGTTCTTGGTTAATTAATGAGCCAAGCTCTGGCCCAGAGCTGCAAACCCACGCTAGCCTGCCAAAGCCCAGGCACAGAAAAGCCGACTCCAGTCCCCAAATAAAGTTGTCACTTGGCAAAAATAGTTCCTGGTGTAGAGACAAGTGTCAAATACATTCCTATAGCTAAGAGTCATCTGTTAACCCGCGGCTGAGGTCCATATGTAAATGAGAGCAGGAAAGTGTGACTCTGCCACTACGGGGAGCACAGAGCTCCCAGTGACCTCTCCCCATTCTCCGCATCCGCGCCCCACCCCACTGCAGACTGGCGCCCAACAACCAAAGTCGCTGATAAGTAACTTGAGTTCCCAAACTGGAGCTCCGCATCCAAGTCTGAAGCTCTCTGAGACAGAGAGCGAGAGAACCGCGTAGTGCCGCAGAAACTGCAAAGAACACAACTGGGAGCAAACTGCCATGCTCCATCTGCCGTGCTTCACTCCCCAGACCCATTTTCCCCCATCCCACATCCCGCCTCCCCCCCACCCCCACCCCCACCCCGCCCCAATTCAGCCGGTCCAGTCTTTGCCTAAAAAGAAGGTGCCAATGCCGACACTCACCTCTGCACGGAAAGCAACAGCAGCACTTCGCAAAGAGCCACCCCAAAGAGGGACCTCGGGTGTACGCGCGGTCGCCGCCCTTCATGCTGCCGGTGGCCCCAGCGCTCCGGCATGGCCCGGGGCACCAGCACCTGTGGGAGCGCAGCCGGCAGGGCACCTCGGCGGGCGCCGCGGCCCCGGAGGCAGCTCGCAACCTCGGCCCTCCTTCCCGGCCGTCCCGCACCGCGCGCGGCAGCCGCTGCGACTTTCTGGGAGCCGGAGCCACCTTGGGGAGGAGAGGAGGGGCCGGCGGGGAGGGCGGGGCTGGGGGCGGAGTTCCAAAGTCCAGCTGCTTGCCCTAGTCCTGCAGGCAGCGTGGCCCAGAGCCTTATGCAACGCTGCTCTGACCCAGGGCACAGAGCATGCAAGGAGACGAGTGTACACAACCCACAGCACAACACAGGTGCTTTTCCTTCAGTGTAACTTCCTCTCCTCAAAGGCCGCCACAGTCAGCTCCGGCTTAAAATATACAACCTGATGAAGCTAGAAAGAAGCAAATTTAGAAGGTTCCAGACTCCATAGTGCTTTTTCTCTAACAGGTTTCCCTCTTCCTTCTCCTCAGCCTCCGAACATGGACAGTCCCCTCTGTGTTGAAAAATACCTTCACCTATCCTTTTCTTTCCTTCTTTTAAATATTTAAGGTTAAATAATAATAGTACCTCCCCTTTTTATCGGCTCCAGGGCGGCAATGTTGTTACTTGAAACCGTAAGACCGAAGTTCAAAGCTTTGTCCCCTACTAGCTGTCTGACCTTAGGCAAGTCATTTCACTTTTTTATTCTTCAGTTTCTTCATTTAAAAATCATAGGAGGGAAAAATAATCCCCATATTACAGGGTTGCTAAGAGAATTTTAAAAGACATATCCATGAAGTAGCTGTTAAGAGATTCCAGTGAGTGCCTACAGAGAAACTGCAGACACCTTACTTGTGGTGGAAGATGTCCATTCATTCCCCTAACCACACCCAGTGGGTCTATCATTCCTTTACCTAAATCTCTAGCTGTTTCCTTTTTTAAGTCTTTTCATATTTCAAGGTCAAGCTCATATCCACTATACCTCCCTGCCCCCCAGAAGCCCACATGGACCACACCAACTGGACCTTCCCATGAACCACTGAGTTTTACCACTCACAAAACATCTCTCCCATTCCTTTGTGTCCAGATTTAGGAGAAGGGATTTCTGGAAACATACAGCACGCATAAGGTAGCAATAGCCCTAGATTTTTTAAAAAAAGGAAGCTTGTGAGAAGAAGCAGAAGCTTGATGAAACAGAAGCTTGATCACTCAATTCCTACCTGGAAGAAAGACAGCCACAGGATAAGACTTTGCCTTCTATACATTAACTCATCAATCACACCAAAAAACCTTATAAGGTAAGAGTCCTCTTTTAAATCGAAAGAAACTGAATGAATGAATGGTGATGAGGCTCTGATGATTTAACTTTAAAGAGAGACTCTAAAAATCTTCACTTCATAGGAAGAACAGAACCCAAAGTCAAAATCTACCTTCAGGGTCTACCACTGCCACCTCCCTGATGGCCTCTCCTGGCAAGTTTTTAAATAATAATCTCACTGTTAAGCAGGAAGTGTGCCCCAGGTGCTCCAGATATGAAACACAGAAATGAAAGTTCAAATTGCTCATGCAGCCCAAACCCCAGATTCCTGAAGTCAGTGATCAGTCTGTTGGTCAGTCTCATCGTGACCCTTCAGCCCATCTAACAATGAACTTTGTTTCCTTCTGATCCACTGCCTGGGTGCTATGATATGAATCAACATTTGGTCTACCCACCCAATACTGGGGCATTCTGATAGGAATTCAAAGACGATTCAAAATTGCTTGATGAGTAACCTCTTTTACGTTAAACCTTCCTCTGGGCCTTTGCGTTTGAAAACTGAAACTGTTAGTTGCTCAGTTGTGTCTGACTTTGTGCAACCCCACGAACTGTAGCCCACTGTCCTGGCTCCTCTGTCCATGGAATTCTCCAGGCAAGAATACTGGAGTGGGTTGCCAGCCCTTCTCCAGGAAAATCTTCCCGACTCAGGGATCAAACCTGGGTCTCCTGTATGGCAGGTGGATTCTTTACCCGTGTTCAGGTGACACTGGATTATCTTTCCATCAAAATCTTTTACAAGAGGCTAATGATGTCATCTTGTAGAAGCTGGCTTGAATTAGATGTCTGAGGAAGACTCCACCCTTGCTTCAGAAATAAAAGTACCAGAAACTAATAGGTAAAAAATAAGCTATAAGGGTATATCGTACAACACAGAGAATATAGTGAATATTTTATAACAACTATAAATACAGTATTTAAAAATGGTTAAATAGCTTTTTAAACTTATCACTACACTGTACACCTGTAACAGAATGTTGTACAGTGAAATGAAAGTGTTAGTTGCTCAGTCATGTCCAACTCTTTGCGACCCTATGGACTGTAGCCTGCTAGGCTCCTCTATGGAATCCTCCAGGCAAGAATACTAGAGTGGGTTGTCATTCCCTTCTCCAGGGGATCTTCCTAACCCAGGGATCAAACTCTATAAATATACTTCAAAAAGAATCTGAGTACAAGTAGACCCTTAAAGTAGTCTTAGTCTCCATGTAAAGGCTTCATTAGGCATGTTTCCACTGGTCCTTATTAACCAGGAATCCACTCACTATCAATTTAAAGGACATTAAAATAAAGCCATTAGGGACACCTACCCATCTTAAGTTGATATGATCAGCACATTTTGGGCCATTCTGAAGACTGGTTAGGCATCAACAACCCAAGAGTCCCATTGCCATCCTTGCGTGCCTTCCAGAATAAGACCAGTGATGTCTAAAACCCAGAAAGGAAGTCTTGAACACTACTGAAGACACTGACCAATTTCAGGCTGATTCATACTGAGTGCCTACTATGTGCCAGGCTCTGTTTAAGGCACTGGGTCTACATTCTCAAACAGAAACAATCCCAGTCGTTGTGGAATTAGCTGCTACAACAGACTCAACATGAACATGAAAGAAAAGGGAATCAATGTCAATCATTTGACCAAGTTTTGAGTTTAGGGATTTAAGAAAATAGGTGCCTGAATCCTCTAACCTACATCTAGATGTTTTAAGTGTCCTCAGGACAATTTGGAGGGATGGTAGGGCAATGGTTTTTTAAACACAGATGCTTATTAGAATCATCAGGGAAGTTTTTCTATTAATAATTCTAGGCCTTAGTATTTTTTTTAAGGTTCTCCAGGTGATTTCAGGGTGGAACTAAGTTTAAGAACCACTGATGCCTGGGTCTTCCTCCCCTATCCCTCTCAAGATTCAGATTAATTCACTTTGGGTGAGGCTGTATTAGTATTTTTTCAAAGTTCCCCAGGTGTTTTGTAAGATGCAGCATAGTTTGAGAGCCACTGCTGTAATGTGGTGGTTCTCAAACTTGAGTGTGCATCAGAATTACTTGGAGAGTAAGTTACAGCACAGATTACTGGGCCCCACTCCCCACTCTGATTCAGTAGATCTGGGGTGGGGCCTAAGGATTTCATTTCTGCAAGTTCCAGGATGATGTTCATGTTGTTGGTAGAAGGACCACACATTGAGGACCAATTCAGTTCAGCTCAGTTCAGTCACTCAGTCGTGTCCAACTCTTTGCGACCCTATGCACTGCAGCATGCCAGGCTTCCCTGAGCTTGCCAACTCCTGGAGCTTGCTTAAACTCATGTCCATTGAGTCGGTGATGCCATCCAACCATCTCATCCTCTGTCATCCCCTTCTCCTCCTGCCTTCAATCTTTCCCAGCATGAGGGTCTTTTCCAATGAGTCAGTTCTTTGCATCAGGTGGCCGAAGTATTGGAGTTTCAGCTTTAGCATCAGTCCTTGCAATGAATATTCAGGACTGATTTCCTTTAGGATTGACTGGTTTGATCTCCTTGCAGTCCAAGGGACTCTCTAGGTAGTGAAATCTTCCTCATCTGTTTGCAATTTACACCCTCTTCTTTTTGTAACAGCACTTTGATTTTTCTTTGAGAAACCGGCTCTCCTCCATTCTTAGACCATGTTTTTGGATGTAGCTGACACCCTCTCTGTGTTCATGCTCCACTCTAAGGATAGGCCTCTGACCTGGGCTTAGCCAGCCAGCCAAGGGGACTGGTTCAGATTTAGCACATGACCCAGTTTCAGCCAATGATCATAGAGACCACAGCAAGAACTACTGTGAAAGTAGCAACCCCTTCTCAGAAGATTTCTACATTGATAGAATGTTAACCTAAAGCAGCTGGAGGCCGTCTTGCCATAAAGCCAACACAGAGGAAAGAGATGAAATGAGAGAGAGAGAGGTAGGGGGGTGTGTGTGAGAGGTTCGATGACATCACCTAAATACACTTCTTCCCCAAAGTTTTATTTATCCCTGGACCTTATCTGAGCCCCACTCCAAATAAACATCATTTTGCATAAGATAGTGGAATGTCTATAATCTCAAGGTTTTCAAACTCCACCCCACCCACTCCCAAAGTTCAGGCTAAGAACCATTGAGCTATAGCAGTATCTCTGTTGCTGCTGCTGCTAAGTCGCTTCAGTTGTGTCCGACTCTGTGCGACCCCATAGACGGCAGCCCACCAGGCTCCTCTGTCCCTGGGATTCTCCAGGCAAGAACACCGGAGTGGGTTGCCATTTCCTTCTCCAGCACTATCTCTGGAGTGTTCCTAATTTCCAAACAGATGGTTGACTTTTATTCCTATTTTTGGCAGAATTTGTCTTCAGTGATGTTTCCAAGTCTATCTTGCATGAATTAGGCTATCACCTGTCTGTGTGTCCATTTTACCTCACCTCCATTTCCCACAACAGTGAACCCCAAAGAATTCCTGCTGGTCTCAGCCTGCAGAGGTACTGGGCCTAGTACACCACAACACTGGGCTTGGTACCAGCGACTAGTGACCTCTCGCCCAAAGTTAGCCACAGGCTTCAGGAACAGTGGATCATGATTTCAGGCATCTGCCCTTTTCACTGACAGGTGTGTCCCATTTTATCCTTTAGACTTATTCTCCTCAGATCTATAGGAACAGAGTTTTTAAAAATCACAGCATTTATCCAGGCTTCTTAATGAGAGCTCAGCCTAGAGATAGAAGGAACAGCAACTGTACTATGCCCCTACTCCGGTCTAGAGATTCCTGTGAGAACTTTCTTACAGTGAAAAGCACAGTACACGCCTTCTACACAACATGCCCAGAGAGGACTGTGGCATGGTTTCCGGAGACTATGGGCAGGCCTGCCTTCCTCAGTCCCACCCCAACCAGTCACTTACCTGCCTTTTCCTCCAGCAGTAAATCTCAGCTCCAGTATGCACTCTCAGATTCTGATCCAGATTCCTATCTAGAGTTTTTTAAAGCTCTGCAGGTGATTTCAATATGAAGTCAGGGCTAAGGACCATGGGCCTTGGGACTCTGTGATTACTTCCTGCATAGTATAGAGTTTAGGAAGCACCCCAATTCAAATATTTTCACTTTCTCAAACTCTGACAGCTGGTCCTTTGACTCATTCTCCCACCACCTGCTACGCTCTCCAGCTACTAACCACATGCTCCTTAATCCCCATCTTCCTGCGTAGATTTCTGGTCTGTAAACTGCCTAATGGCTGACACCGGAATGGTTCTTAATTTCCCCCAAAGTATCCTGTCCTGGCCTCCGTTTGCAACTGTGGCTTAAAACACCAAGGTTCTTGCCAAGTACTGATCATTTATTCAACAAAGAGTTGTTTTTTTAATATCTATTATCTATGACTCACTAAGCTAACCTATATATGAGAATTTATATGGGAATCTTGTATGAGAAACACAAACTGAATATGATGTGTTCCCTGAGCAAAGACAAAGAGGAAAAAGGTGAGTTCCAGGAAAGCAGTTGGTTCAATGTTTTTGTAGCACAAAAAGGAAATTGACGGCAAACCAAGGCCAGACATAAAGTAACAGGTTCCATCTTTATGTGAAGAATAATAATTATCAGTGACCAGAAACACTTAAGATTAAAATAAAGGAGATGCAATGTGTACATTGTTTCTGCATTTAATTTGAACTCCAAACATGTCTTTCAAAATTGTATCATGTCTATGTAGATAGCTAGCCTCAGGTTATATGTGTTATTTTAATAGTAATGCCTACAGAAAAAGCATTATTGCTAGCAGTATGCATAGTAATCTCCTCTAGTTATATCTGTTTAGTGTGGTCTAACCCCTGTAACCACTGCTGGCCCCATGGGTGTCTCCATTCACCTAGCGACGGCTTCTAGACTCCAAGGACTAAACCACCGTTGAGCTTGTTCTTTCTGTTTTCAACTATGCCATGTAAATGTGTCCCCGTGTCCCTCTTTGCCTATCTAGCTGACACCTGTCTGCCGCCTTCTGGCTCAAAAAGTTAAGCTTGGCTTGCCCTGCCAACACTGCTTTTCAGGAAGGAAGGATCACTCATCACCCTCTGGTTTGAACCAAGCCCCAGGTAAGGGTAGCCAGGTGATAATGAGAAGGCCGTGGGGTTTCACAAAGGACCTAGGGGTCTCACCAGAACAGCCAGTGCCCATGCTCTTCTGGGGGACAGTGAGATAAAGCTACAGCCAGGATGGGTTCCTGGAGGTCCGAGCTCAGGAGGAGACAAGCTGTTTATCAAAGTGAGAGATGACTGCAGCTGGAGTTGCCAAAAGCAAACCACTCCAGGTTTTATCTACTTCCCAAAAGGTTCACTTCTAAGTAGGTCAAAGTGTTCCCGAAGTAGGGCAGTAAGAAGTGCCCGTCTATCACTCTGACGGAGTTCCAATTTGGGAAGGCTCACCATTACTAAGTGTCCACTATGAGGGATGGTATTTTCACTCTGTCAATGCCCACTTCCCTCCCACAGGCAGAAATAGCAGCTGCAGCAGCATGTGGATTCCTGGGTGCGATGAAGAGGTTTCTGATACATTAAATGCAGTGTAGATTTTGCCTTCATGTAACTCAAGTCAGTTTATGGAGGAGTTCATGAATAGGAGGGATATGGAAGACGCTGCCCATCATTATATTTCTGAATTTTCAACCATTCCAGATGCATGAGAGGTAAGCTTAGCCCGTGTGTCCCAGAGGAGATTTCCCAGGAAGCCAGCTTGCAAAGATTTTCTCAGTTAGAACAGGCCTCATAATATTATTCCTACCGCATCCTCAGGCCCCCCTGATAAAGTTAGCCAGTTTCCCCTGCAGTCCTCGGGGGATGGAGGACACTGAGCCTGCTGGTCACAGATGAACTCTCTCAGGAGTCCCTGACACACGGTCCTTTCTTCTTCCTCCTCTCCCTCCTCTCTTCCTCTCTTCTCTTTTCTTCCCTCCTTCCTTCTCTCCCTCCCTCTGTCCTTCCTTTCCTTCCTCCCTTTCTTCCTTCCCATAAATATTTACCGAGACCTTCTTACATGTCAGCTACTGTTCAGGCTACCTGGGATAGAGTAAAGAACAAAATAAACAAAACCTCTTCACTAGTACAGGGAATCTGGGAAGCAGTTGGGGAGGGGGATAAACAATAAACACTGGTAAACATGCCAGGTAGTGACATCATTGCTATGAGGAAAAGTAAAACAGCAAAGGGGTATCCAGGGTGATGGTAGAGGGTGGGAGTGAGGGAAAGTCTCTCTAATCAGGTGATGCTTAAGCAGAGACGTGAAGGAAGTGTGGTGACAAGTCGTCTGGGTACCTGAGGACATGGGGTGTTCCAGAAGGTGTGCGTGTTGGGAAGGAAAATGCATCACTCAGTTGTGGAAGAGTTCGGTCAGGCAGGCTAGTCAGGAGTTGGTAGGACATGGTAGGAAGAATATGCCCCTCCCTGCAAGGATGTCCACACGCAGTCCTTAGACACTGCAAATGCAGTACCTTACAGAGCAAAAGGGACTCTGCAGACATGATTAGGGACCTTGGGATGGGGAGCACATACTTGATTATTCAGGTTAGCACAGTGTAATCATGTGAGTCCTTAAGAGCAGAGAACCTTTCCCTCTGTGGTCACAGGGAGATGTGACTTTGGAAGAAGGACCAGAGAGATGTAACATCATTGCTCTCAAGATGGAGGAAGGGACCACAAGCCAAGGAATGCAGGTGGCCTCTAGCTGGAAGCTGGAAAAGGTGAGGAAACAATCTCTTGTCTAGGGCTTCTAGAAGGAAGGCTGTCCCGCCGATTCTTGATTTTAGTCCAATGACAATCACATTGGACTTATAACCTAAAGAACTGTAAGAGAATAAATATGGTGTTGTTTGTAGCCATTAAGTCTGTGGTAATTTGTTAGAGCAGCAGAAGGGAACTAAGAGGAGATGAAGTCAGAGAACAGGCTCTGGGGCAGGTTTTGCAGGAGCCTCCCTACAGCCACACAAGAGCCTCTTGTTATCACTGGAAGTGAGACAGGAGCCATGGACTGTTTTGAGCTGAGCCCAGCCCTCCTCCCTGTAGCCTGGAGCCCAACAACGGTAATTATCCACATGCCCACCTGTGTACAAAGGTAGGCACCCACACCCCCTGTAGCATACAGGCCTTGTGGAGAGTAAGGCAAATGGACATAATATCAGAATTGGTGTTCCTAGCTGGGGCTGGGGGACAATGCTGGGGAAACCAGGCCTCCTAGTCCTCTCCCAAAGGTAAGGACAAGAAAAGAGGCAGGCTGGTCCGTGAGTGGATGGCCTCTCTGCTCCGGAGGATGGGGAGCTGGTATTAAACATGGCAAGACTTGCAAACTGAAAGATTCCTCACCCATGTTGTAGAGTTTGAGCTCAGACTGCAGGTTCAGTGCTACAGGGGTCCCAGACGAGGGGTGGTTGCTTTCAAAGTTTGACTGACACAGGGGAAGGCATTGAGGTGATGGGAAGAGGGTCCTCAACACTCTCTTCAGCATCAGAGTCCCACTGCTGAAAGCTCCTCAGGCCGAGGGCTGCACGGCTTGCTCCTCATGACCGACTGTTATGATCCTCTCATCTCTGGCCTTCCCTGAGCAGGTCCGGTGGGCTTCCCTCCAGCCTTTAGACCTCTGTCGCTCCTTCTCTGCCTCCCAAGCTACAATCTGTGCATGTCATTTCTATATTCCCTGCTCTTTTGTGGGGAAAGTGGTTTTAGCTGGGGTAGCTCTAGTAAAAGAAAACGGCATCATCTTCTCTTTGGGAAACATTCTGTTTTTGCTTTCTCCTCTCTATCATTTATCTCCCATTCCTTCTCAGCAAGCACACACAGTGGTAGCCTCTCCTCTCTTGGTCTGAATCTGAGGCTCTCGTTTTAGCTCTGAGCGCTACCAGCTCTGAGCTGGTTCATGAGGCTCCAAGGAGCAAAGTTGCTATTCATGTCTCACCCTCCTCCCTGGGAATAATAAGAGGCACCATTCTCATGTATATTTCACAGATTTACAGTGGGCACCAGGAGGCATGAAAATATGCTGTCGAGACAGGCGTTTGGCATAAGCTAAGTGTCAGCAGGCTGGTTACACAAAGGAGAGGGGCAGGATCTCTGCAGAGGGTCCCCAGAGGCATCAGTCGTTTCCCTGGATAATGCAGTGTCTCCTCCTGCGTCACTTCTTCTTGGGGCAGCACCACACTGGGGCGTACTGAAAGGAGGATGTGGCCTGGCCTGACATTTTTCTATTTGAGGCCTCCATTCCAAGCCCTTTGATGTCCTAAATAATATCAGACAATGGTAGCCAGTCCCAGGCAGGACATCTCACCCAGAACAAAGTAGGCTCGGGGCAAGTTCTAACTGTCTTTGCTGATCTCTTATCCTTAAAAGAAAAATAAAATAAAAAGGAGGGTAAGGTGTGAACTAGATGGCACCTACATCTCCCTCTTCCTGAAATTGTCCTGGGAGGGCTCCCATTTGGTCAGTAACTATTGAGTCATTTCTGGCCCATCCTAACACAGAGAGGAAAGTGAAAGAAATTCAGTTGAAAGTAAAATAAGGCAGTTCTTACAAAATTGGTCTTTGTCCTTCTCTTCTTTGAATTGGGGAAGGACACATTCATGCCCACCCAACAACACTCAACATCTCAGCACCACCCTCCATCACGTAGGGTCAGCCCAGCTCTAGGGTATGATTCAAGTGTTACCTTCAATGACCAGAGTTAATCAGTGAAAGAACAGGGCATTGAGAGGCGCAAGCCAGGGAAAAATTTGAATTTTCGGTTCAAATATATCATATATAAACTCTACCCTCTAGGTGGAGGCAAAAGAAAATGAGAAGAGACGAGCCCACCATTATTTCTTAGGAAATCAGAGTCAGCTGGATCTGCTGTTGGTAGCGCAGAAAGGGCTCAGGGTAGGCCAGGAGGGAAACTGAGGGCGGGGAGAGGGTGCAGAGTGGAGACAATGGTGGGCCTTCACAAGGCCTGCGGATGGAACTAGAAACAGCACCTTGACCCCGGGAGCAGCCCTGGGGAAGACTCACGCTGGAGACACCCTAGACACATCTCTCTAGAGGGATCAGAACTGCGACAAAGGACAGGGAAATGAACGTTAGTCGACTGCGTGGTACTCACAGGTCAGAAGTCTGACTCAAGGCAAGTGGGCACTATTGCCCATTTTATAGATTTTAAGTGTTTTGTCCAAGATCATCAACTTACCAGTGACTGGGCAAGGATTCAGACAACGCCCCCCCGCCTCCCCCCGGATCTTTCACCTCAAGACTCTTATTCCATACCTCTTATCATGCCTTCCATGTCCTTCTACATGTCACTCTAAAACCTCATGCATAGCAGGGTCACTTATGTTTTATTCTAAGCAATCTATGCACATAACAAAGAGAACAACTTCACAGCTTAAAAGCATTTCTACTTAACTTTGCAACCTCTGAGGCTCCCAGCAACTGTGAGAGATAAGAATGTTTATCTGCTTCCCCTACAGTCACAGAAACCAAGATTCAGGGACTTTCTACTCATTTCATATTCTGTCCTCTTCCTGATCCATCTGACTCCCTGAGTACCAAGCCCTCCCCAGTTTTCTCAAAGATTTGCAAGTATGCTTCTATGAAAAAGATAGGCTGGTTATAACATATTAGATTGAACCATTTAAAATTTCTGATTTTCAACCAGTTTTGACTACAAATATGGCTATTTCATGTGGTTCAACCTAATAAATTGGACCTCAAAATGAAGGTCCAGTATATGCTATGCTTGATGGATTAAACACAGGATACTTAGACTGGTATCTCTTTAGGTTGCTTACAGTACTTGCCTGATGTGGAGAGAAAAAAGCAGATGTGTTTAGAACAGGATGGGATCATAGCGGTAAATCAGGAAGATATGGATGAAAGGTGATACAAATGCTATTTTAGAACATGTGACAATATGAATAACTTTACAGGAAAAAAAAAAAAGACCAGCCCATAGAGAGCCTCAGAGTGGAAGGCAGTCACTATTAAGTCCTGAGAGAGACCGGCAGTGGACTCTCCAGCTGGTAGGCAGGAGGAGACTCTAAGTGTCTGGATTTGACAGCAGAGGAGATAGTAAATGTGCATTTTCGCTTCTGAAGCAGAAAGTGCAGGGAATTCCCACCCCACGGCGAATCTGCTAGACCAGTTGGACCAGCTCCGGCGGGTATCCGGCCCCCAGCAGAGCTGGACCCCATTTAGCCCACTAGCCAGACTGCTGCTCAGAGCCATTCTGCTCCAGCCAGGCTCTTTCTAGTGGGCAAAGCACGCCCAGGACAAGTCTGTCTGCCACTACCGCCCATAGGGAAGGGAGCCCAGGAGACCAGAGGGAGAGGGAGTGGGAGGCATCATGTGTACAGGGCTGTGCTCTCTCAACCTTCACCCAGCTAGACTGGGTAAATCCAAGGGCACTGAGTCAGAGAGAAGGACAACAAAGTAAAATAGCTCTCTGCAGCACCTCCAGCCTTGGGAGGTGGTGGAGCAGGTGGGAAAGAGTGAGACCCTGGGAAATAGACCTGCGTTCAAATCTAGATCCACCACTAGCAAGCTATGTGACTTTGGGCAAGTTACCTGATCTAAGACCCAGGTTTCAGTCTGTCAAATGAGGAAAAAGTGAAGCATGAACACAGAATCTGGCGCTAAGTGAGGCCCTATAATTGCCAGGTACTTTTATGAGCTGATGACACACTTAATACAGGTCGGCAGGATCACGACTTGTGTGGCATCTTCAGCTGTGGTGGCACACCCCTCCAGAGCCCACTATTCTCCACTGCTCTGTACAGTCACACCTTCCCCAGCCTGGGTAAGCCGTTCCTGAGGCCAGCGAGGTGATAAAGGAGAACTCATCAGGAGACCCCATAAGAGAGGACTTCCTGCACCACAGGCACGGCCTCTTTCTTCCAGGACAGCAGCTCCAGGGCTCACCAGGCCCTGTTTAGTTTGGCTAAGCAAACAGGCATTTCCCTAGAGCTTCTTCAGGTGCTCAGTTGGAACCAGGGCAAAAATCATACAGGAAAAGAAAAGGAACACAGGTATCCTACAGAGCTGGGTGGAGAAGAACCTGGACTGTGCTTCTGGACCCTGTGCTTTTTTGAAAGACTGCTTTTAAGTGTACAGTTCAGCGGCAATAAGTACATCTCCAATGTTGTTTAACCATCACCATCATCTACCTCCAATTTTTTTTTTATCTTGCAAAAGTGAAACCCTGTACCTGTTAAACACTAACGCCATAATTCCTCTTCTTTCCCCAGTCCCTGGCAACCACCATTCCACTTTCTGTCTATGACTCTGACTGTGGTAGTTACCTCACATCGTGGAATCATACAGTATTTGTCCTCTTTTGTCTGGCTTATTTCACCTGGCACAATGTCTTCAAAGTTCATCCACGCTGTAGCATGTGTCAGAGTTTCCTTCTTTTTTTAAGTCTAAATAATATTTCATTGTATGTATATCCTACCTTCTGTTTACCCACACATCTGCTAATGGACACTTGGGGTGCTTCCATCTTTGCTATGAACTTAACTGTACAAACACCTCTTTGAGTCCCTGCTTTCAAGTCTCTCTGGGGTATACATCCAGAAGTGGAACTTCTGGATCATATAGTAATTCTATGTTTAATTTTTTGAGCATTCCCATACTGTTTTTCATAGTAATTCACCATTTAACTTTCCCACCAGCAGGGTAAAGGTTTCCAATTTTTCCACAGCCTCACAAACACCTGTTGTTTTCTATGGTTTGTGAAAAAAATAATAGCTTTCCTGATGAACCACTATGAAATGGTTTCTCATTGCAATATTGACATGCAGCTCCCTCACGATCAGTGATGTTGCCCATCTTTTTACGGCTGCTAAGTTGCTTCAGTCTTGTCCGACTCTGTGCAACCCCATAGACGGTGGCCTGCCAGGCTCCCCCATCCCTGGGATTCTCCAGGCAAGAACATTGGAGTGGGTTGCCATTTCCTTCTCCAATGCGTGAAAGTGAAAAGTGAAAGGGAAGTCGCTCAGTCGTGTCCGACTCTAGCGACCCCATGGACTGCAGCCTACCAGGCTCCTCCATCCATGGGATTTTCCAGGCAAGAGTACTGGAGTGGGGTGCCAATGCCTTCTTCGTCTTTTTATGGACTTATGACCATTTGTATACCTTCTTTTGAGAAATGTGTATACAAGTCTTTTGTTCATTTTAAAATCGAATTGGTTCTTTGTTGTTGAGTTGTTACATAACTGCATATTAACCTCTACCAATGGACTTCTAAGTCCTTCCTATGCCTGACACTCAGGCAGCACCAAACCCCTAAAGCAGTCACTCTGGACCCATTAGAATTACCAAGGAACTTAAAAAATACTAATGCCCAGGTCCTTGGTGGCTCTGAATTAACTGGTCTGGGTTGGGGCACGAAGCATCAGTACTTTTTAGTCTCCTCCAGGTGGTTCTAAGATGCCCCAGAATTGAAACCACTACCGCAAAGTCTTTGTCCCTTGGAAGGTACTGCCTTCGCCAGTCACTGCTGAGAAAGTCAGAGGGGATTAGGAAGAGGAACGACTAGGTCCACAGGCCCCAACTCCAGGGAGAAGCTCTAGGATGTCAGGGGGGCTGTAACAGGAAAGGCAGGCCCCTCTGCTTTGTCACACAGCCCCACCAGCAGTCCTGCCACAAAGATATCAAGAGGAAACAAGCAACCACTGACTCCTAAGTAGCCTCAGGAAGGAAAGACTAGAGAAAGGCCCTGGAGCTTCTCGGAAGCCCAGCAGGCAGAGTGTGGTACAGAGGTTCAGCGAGGAGGTAGGAGCCCTGGTCTCTTCCAGCTCTGCCACCAACTCCCTCCGTGGCTTTGAGAGGTCACCCTGCTTTCCTGAGCCCAAGAGAGCCCCTACAAGAGAGGAGGCTGGCCAGTGCAGTGATTCTCAACCTTTCTGTCCCTTGGATTCACCTGAGGAGGGCTTGAAAAACACTGACGCTTAGGTCTACTCCGGGAATTCCAACACCTCTTGTTCTAGGTGGGGCCTGGATCTTGTCATTTGATAAAGCGTCCAGGTGACCCCAGGCAGCCAGAGTTGAGAGCCCTGCTCTAGTAGTTCTTCAAGCTCCCTCCTCAGCGCTGACATCCAGGGCTCTTTTGTGTCCATTTCTGGGGATGGCAGTCGTGCCTGAGTACCCACGCAGCACTCAGCACACACATGATTTTCTACCCCTTAAGATTTGTAGGAGCACTAGCCTGATGCTCTCTCAAAGGTTAAGACGACCGGTTGCCTTCTGAGCATTGACAAAGAAATGAATTCTGACCTCTGGTGACACTGGAAGATGCCCTAGCCTATTCCACAACCCCCAGAAGATCATTTCAGCCTCAGTTCCATTGGGCATAACTCAGGAGGTGGATGCCCACTGGAGACAAGTCACTTGGAGAGGAGAGAAGGCCAGGTGGCCCACAGGCAGCCTGCTGGATGGGAAAAGGAATAGCTTATCGAATTTCTGCTAAGAGGCTGAGACTCCAGACAGGTCCTAGAGAGAGACAGAGGGGCTTTTCCAAGATGAGGCGTGTGCTTGAGTGTACATACTTGCAGCTGAGGCCTCGTTAGGGCCGTGAGGATGCTCTGAGAAGAGACTTAAACCTGACTGCTGGGACTCAGGCACCTGGAGGAGGGGGGTGGATCCTGAATCCTCGGGGTGAGAAGCCAGTGAGAGCTCACAGGCTGCCATGCGAAACCCTGCCTAACTGGCTTATGCTGGGAGAGAGCAAGCAGGCTGCCAACAGGAAGAGCCAAGGAAATGGTGACAGGACTACGGGTGGTGCTCATAAGAAGTCATGATGGCAGCAGAGTTAGCTGGAAAGTTCTGTGACAGTCTCCTGGCTTTCTTGCCTCTATTTTGCATCCCCCATCCTCAGCTCCCATTTTTCAATTAACTCTCCACCAACTGTATGCCCTCTCTGGACACCTCCACCTCCCCCGTTGGGCCAGGGCAGGGAGGGGATGCAACCAGCCAGGAACCAGGGAAGCCAGGCCTAGGGCAAGAAGCCCAGGTCCTCCCTGGAAGTCAAGTCTTTTCTGACGGACCACCCCACACTGGGAGATGAGTGACCAGTTAAGTTTCCCTGCAAATGAATGGCTGTCCTGGCTTTGTCTCTGGAGATGGGAGTTTTCAGTCATTTTGCTGAATAATCTGTGGAAGTGATATAATAACTATAACTTATCCTGACAGCTAACATGTACTGAGTGCCAGGCACTGTTCTAAGTGTTTTGCACATATTACTTCATTTCACCTGCACAATTCTAACCGCTTTGTGGCCCAGGTTCCCCCGTGGTGAGATTTCAAGTAGAACCTGAGATCCCCTGCTTGGCCCTTCCCCAAAACCACCAGATTCTCTAGTGACCACTTCAGAGGACCCAGGAGCTACACCTGCAATTACAGATCCACACAACTTCCTGATACAGAGCAAAGAGGGAAATGCGGGTGATGGCTGCACTGGGGGAGGGGAGCACAGGGGTGTGTGTGCGTATGTGTGTGTGTGTGTGTGTGTGTGTGTGCGCGCGCGCGTGTGGAGTGAGGTGAATTAGCTTTTAGCAGCCATTCTCCAGATGGAAACCACCCCTACCCGCTCCAGGCCCTTAGAAGAACCAGGCAGCACCAATAATGCAGCCTGCTATCGCCACCTTGTGGACGAGAGGAGGAAGTCAGGTTTTAGAGGTGGACCCGAGGGAATTCCAGAAATGAAAACACCACTATTTCATTAGTCAGTAGGATCAACAGCTCTCCTTGGCGACCCTTACCCCTGCCTCCCGACAGAATCAGGTCCTTCCCTCTTCCCATTCCATAAATACCTAGCACAGGGTTGCAGGGAAACCCTGAGGTAGATGTCTAACCAGTGACAAAAAGAAGCTCAAGAGTTTTCTGGGCCTCAGTGTCCTCAATGTAAAACGAGTGACTTCCAGGCCCTGACGGCCTTGACTTCTGAAATCAGAGGCGCTGGTACTTGAGTGTGCGTCGGTGTCCCCAGGGACTTACTAACATGCAGACGGCGGCCCCGCGCCAGCATTTCTGGCCCGGAAGGTCTGCAGTGGGGTCTGAGAATTTGCATTCCTAAAAGTTCTCAGGAGATGAAGATGCTGCCAGTCCAGCCACACCCCTCGCCTGGAGAATCACTGTTTCCAGGGGCTCAGTCTCCCTGGTGTGAGACAGTGAATAAACAATCAAGTGGGAAGAACACAGAGCTTATACAAAACAGAAGCCAAGGCTCCAGCAATTTGTACGTCAGAGGCACATAAATGAGTGTCTCAGACCCTGGCAGGGCTGAGGGGAAGGTCAAACTCAGCTGGCTTGGGCTGTGTGTTACCCCCAGGTTTGCTCAGGCTTCTGTGAACCATGAGCGCCTGGGGAGGGGGAGGAGCCCAGGGAGCTGACAGCAGCTGTGGAGTGGGAGGGGTTAGTGGAGAAGGGAATCTAGGTACTGGGCTGTGGGTGGAAGATAACTTTTTTGGATGTCCGGTGATACAATGGGAGAGTTAGAAGAGATCTTGGTGGTTTAGTCGCTAAAAGATGTGTCTGACTCTTGCGACTCCATGGACTGTAGCCTGCCAGACTCCTGGGTCCATGGGATTCTCCAGGCAAGAATACTGGTTGTCATTTCCTTCTCTGGGGGATTTTCCCAACCCAGAGATCGAATGTGGGTCTCCTGCATTGCAGGTGCATTGTTTACCGACTGAGCTACCATGGATCTTAAGGGTCATCTAAGTCAGCCTTCATTTTTAAGAGGAAAATGATTCAGAAAGATTAAGTGATTCTTTCCCAAAGTTACATGGTTGTTCCATAGCTCTTTCTTTTTAAGCTCCCAGTGCACTCCCTTCACAAGTGAGATTTCTCCCAGAGAAATCCCACAGGTCAAAACAGGTTCCTGAGACAAGCGAGTGCCATGATGCTCTTCTAACAAGTGGGCCACATCTCCAACGGCCTCTGGGCCTCATCCCTCCCCCTCCTTTCTCCTTACCTTTCACCAGGGGGAAGAAGCAGTCCATCTCCACGCTGCTTCGGGAGTGGGAGATGCACAGGGCGCTGCTGGGCACCAGGCCCTCCTGGGGGGGGCTCCGCTCTGTGGTTCGGACCAGACACCAGCCCGGCCGCTCGCTCGGCCGCTCTAGCAGCTCCACCGTCTGTCCCACCTGGATGCTCAGCTCGCTGCTGTGGCCTGCGTTGAAGTCCTGGAGCACCACGGTCAACTCACAGCCGCCAGAGAGCTTTTGGGGGTGAGGCGGGGGTGGAGTAAAACACGAGGGCATGGGGAAAGGAGATGGGTAGGTGGATGGGTGGGGAAGGGGACAAAGTATGCATGAGAGCAGAGGAGAGGGGGAAGGGAAATAGAAAAGATGAGATTCAGGGTGGAGAAAAGGTAGAAGATGGGAAAGGGAGTCGGGAAAAGGAAAGGAAATAAGGAAAAAGAAAACAAAAAATAAGAAATTAACACAGTGTTATTCAATTACTGTCGTTCACTCTAGCTGCCGTGACAGTCTGGAGCCTACCCAGAACCAGGCTTTGCTCCTAATCCCTTCCTGTAGCATGGGAGTTAGTTCTTTTCATCATTCCTTTACAAGCTTCCAGCCAATGGTGCCCTCCAACCCTGGCCCTAGGGTGCCCCTTTTCTTCTTCCAAGGGCTCCTCTGCCCAACGCCTGGCTACACTCCTGGCCCTCCCACTCTTCTGGGGTCATTTTTAACTCACTCACTCTCACTTGATTCTAACTGATGTTGGGAATAAGGGAGACGACCTCCCTTCCTTCTCATTCCTGCCACCTTCCTCATCCCCACCCCATGCTGCAGCCATTAGCATAAAATGTAGGCACTAGAGATATAAAAGAGAACAGACCCTCAACTCCATGGCAGACACAGAAGACTGTTCGCCTGGAACAGAATCATCTTCTGCTTGCTCAGCCACTGGGGAGCAGGGGGAAGATGGGCAGAGAAGAAGAATGGGCACATCTCCCTTAGGAACCAGCCTAGTGCTCCAGCCTTCTTCTTTTTAGGCCTGCCACCATTCTTGGGGCAGAATCAGTAAAACTGGGGAGAGAGACCCCACAACAGGAACACCCTCTGCTAGTTGAATACTGAGACTTATCACTCTCACTGAGAGAAACCATTCATTATTCATTTGTCTTCTGGAACTCAGCACACAGCCTGCCTCTTAGAAGAGCTGCTGCACTTAGGGGTAGGGTAAGAAAGGGGCGAAGGGAAGGAACAGGAGACCCAGGGGCCCAGCTCAGCAGCCTGTTCTCTGAGATTCAGGGGGAAACTCCCTGTTATCTCCAGGGACCTCGCCTTCAGTCTGCACATCTTTGATTTAAGCCTCCAGGGCCTGCACTGCCAATGCCAGCAGCAGTAGCTATGAATTTTACACACATCCAGAGAGGCTTCTGCTGAATGGTAAGCACGGCATAGGTAAGCACAGTGAATAGGGAGTCAGCAGTGCCCCAGGGTCAAAAGCTTGGACTGTGAGAATTTTCTATTAAAGGAACTTGAATGTTACAGTGGGCTTGAAAAGGTTAACATGACATATGAGACTCATAGCTGCAGTGTGCATCATTACCAATCACAAAGCATGGAGTCCACTCTAAACACATTTCCATGGATGGGCGTGGTTCTGCCGTCAGGGTTAGGTCAAGGAGAGAAAGTGTAGGACAAAAGGTGGGAGGTGGAAAGAGACAAGAAGAAAGAAACATGGTTTTGGTTCATTTTTTCCATTTGACTCCACAGACCCCACCACCCACTCAGCTGGTGTTATCTTCTCCAAAGTGTCATTTAGAGAAGGATGTTGTGGAATGGAAATACCTCAAGTCTGAAGAGTGCTCTTACAGTGTGTAAAGTACCTTCACATATATTATCCACTCCATTGTCATTTCTTACATCAAGAAATTTAAGCTCAGAAATGTCGAGATCAGTGGTTGGAACAGTGAGTGTGCATGGAAATCACCTAGGGAGGTTATTGAAAATGTAGATGCCCTAGCTGTTCCCTCCCTTGCTCCCGGATTAGGACCCAGAAATGCATATTTTTAACAAGGAACCTCCAGGCCTCCTCCTGAAACTCAGGGTTCTGGAAAGGGGATTCCCTGGTCTACTATTTGAGAAACACTGCTAGGTGGTTTCCCATAGTCACCCAGCTGGGCTTGAACCCAGACCTCGACTGCAAACCCCTTGCTCCTTAAACCACATCCCACAGGGCAAGTCACGCATTTTCAGGCATGTTTGTGGTTGCAGAGGGTGGGAGGCACATAGGGAGATGCCCGTGGCCTGAGTTCCTGGGTCTCTCAGTGTGCCTGCCCTACACTGGGTCTCTGAAGCTTTTTGGATTGAAATTCTTGACCAGTTTATACTACATATGAATAACTGCATCATTGACACACAAATTTTACTTTGATATTCTATTTAATTTTTTCCCTGTCAGTTGCTGGTGGCATCCCACTAGGTCGATTACACTTTCTACTCTGGGCTAGGTGACCACGACATTTCCTTAACTCTAAGAAGTTCTGTCACTGAGTTTCTATGCCTCTGTGGCGTTCTCCTCTGTGCCACCCTCAGGAACTCAGGTTCTTTCCTGGGGCCAAGGGTGCACAGGGCCTGATGTAACCTGCAACCTTTTCAGGGCTGAGTGTGGCCTCTGCAGACTGCTGAGGGAACGCAGAGGGGGCCTGAAGCTCTGGCTGCAAACAGCTCAGTAGGGCATCAGACACAAGGCCCATTGCCCCCGAGGGCGAGTTACAGCCAGACCCACCCAGCAGCAGGTAGAGGACCAGGGCTGGGTAAGAGCATGGAGCCACGCTGTGCGCTTCTCCAGTTCAAAACCCAGATCCAGTAGAGAAGCCTGGAAACACCACGAGGTGGTGCTGTTTGCCCCTTCAGGCTGACAGTCCAGAAATGAGGGCAGGGAAGATGAAGGAGAGGCATTTCTGTGACACTCATGCTCTAGATCCAGCCAAACCCACTTGAGTCAAATATAGGGTTGATAACCTGGCTCCTCTCACCTCAGTGGCTTAGTCAAAGAGATTACTACACAGGGTCCCCATCCCCATGGCAATAAGGGAATTCCAAAGAGTGGCAATGGAGGGAATTAGGAGAAATGGATGAGGCAGTGGTTAGGCATGGCTGCCCCCCAAACAATCCCTTGTCCTCCTCCCAGAGCCACGGGGAAATTTTAGGGTGCACAGATTTGGGGTTCATAATTGAGAAACAGTGCTTCAGAAAACCCACAGTGGAATTAGTACTGAAAAGTTCTAAGAGCCCCTGTTGATATGGGGAGGGTCAAGGGCAGAGGGCCCAAGAGATCTCTGAGGAACCTTTGCACTTTTAAGGTGCTTCCTTGCAATTCTTAACGTAATTCATTCAGGCTTTGTGCCTTATGCTTTCTGACAATGCTTCTCACCACCATCTGAACATTAATTACACAGAGTGTGTGTGTGTGCTCCATCACTTCAATCATGTCTGACTCTTTGCAATCTTATGAACTTTAGCCCTCCAGGCTCCTCTGTCCGTGGGATTTCCCAGGCAAGGATACTGGAGTGGGTGGCCATGCCTTCCTCCAGGGGATCTTCCCAACCTAGGGATCGAACCCTTGACTCCTCCATCTCTTACACTGCAGGCACATTCTTTACCTCTGAGCCACTCGGGAAGCCCCTACACAGAGGGCTTATTAACCAATAAGCCCAAATCCCTCACAAATACTAAATTATCAGTTCCATAGAAAAGTTCATGTGTATATAAATTTCTTTCTGACCAGTTCTGGTGTCTCCTGACTCACAGAGTCCCATGACCATTATTTTCTCTTCCTCCACCTCCCATTTCCCAAGGACCAGTGGCGTGTTCCCAAAGACCAGTGGCGTGTCCCCATCCTCATGGTTTCTTATTGCCTTTGCAGCGAGTGGCACATTTGGGAAGTTCTCACCTCTCTGCCTTAGCTACATCTCCAGTCCCAGGAACGTAAATAGCTTTGTCTAACAGCTTGTTACAGAAAATGCTACAAAGAACAATTCCTGTTTTCACTTAGTTTCTTCACAGGCAATTAAGAACTTTTTAAGGTCTTCCTTTGCAAATCTTTAGATTTTTATTTTATATTTCTCAGCATGTTTGTTTTCTAACTTTCCTTTTAGGCTTGCAGATTATTTTTCCCATCTGGCTTCATTTCCAACACTCCCTTGTCAGAGATGACCCCTTTGTGCTTTCCCAACACAAAGCTGCCACATATAGCCAATCTTTCAGCTGTTCCCTGCTTGACTGACTAGCCATGGAGACATGCACAGAGCTGGAAAACCACTGCCAATTACCCTCCTTGCCTCCACTCTGGGCTTGTCTTTTGGCCTCTTGACTCCTCCTCAAGGAGGGCCATTCACAGAGAAGGCAGCTGTCTGGACACACTCTCTCTCTTCCTCAGTATCTGCATCTCCCAGAACTGACGTATTTTAAAGACGACTTTGCTTTTAATGATCAGTTCCTTGAACAACCTCTCCTTCCTAAGTATGCAAGCCTTCCACCTAAGCAGCTCTCATTCTTACTTCTCTGATGCATCTATCCCTCCCCTTGGCCCATCCTCCCATTTCATGGCTCTAGACTTGGATTACTTTCATAATTTCTTCAGCCTCCCGGGCCCTCTTTGCCTCCTTTGATTACCTGCTCTCTCCCACTGCCTGTCCATGAACACTAACCTGGGCCTCACCCTCTTATACATGCAGCTTCACTCTGAAGTTGCCCCATGGAGATCTGCCATCAGGCAGCTCACGGACTTTCCCAGCACTTCAGATGTACTACTCTCCACTGAGCTGAGCTATGCTTATCCTCAAAAAAAGTAAAGCTATGATCAGGTTCTTTCTTTAACTAGTTCCCAAGGGTAAAGCAGGCCTTGTGTTCTAGACCCTTTTTACTGATCAAAATGTAAAAACTTGACTTTTTTCTCTATTAGCGGAGTCCCTGATTTCCCTAAGATGACCATTACTCCCCCAACAGTAGCTTGTTCTTTTCATGATGTACGTTTGAGTCTCTTCTACCAGCCTGTTGCTTATTCCCTCTATGAATAACATTCCTATTTGATGGGTGTCCTTAGACCTGTCTCTCACACCACAGAAGTCACAGGTAATTTGATGGGCACCAGGAAGGGCTGTCATGTCCTGTCCAAAACTTTGAGGCTGCATTGAAGTTTTATTGCATATTTTTAAACTATCTGAAATGGTTGCTTAACTTTCAAACTATCAGTTCAATCCTACTCCAGATTCTAAGACCAGACTTATTCCTGCTAGAAAAAATGTCATGAGTCTTGACCTGATAGCACAGTCTCAGCATGAAGCTGGGGGTGGTGGAGTCTCCTCTGACCTTGCGCCCCTGTTTCTATAATCTCCCATCTTTCTCACTTCACAGTGACCCCCCTACTTAGCAGTGTGTCCCCATCTGGCCTGGGCGTGAGTCTTTGGTGAGGCCTGCTAAACCCCTTCGATGCTAATTACCACTTGTGTCTCCTCCCATTGTCCCTGAGTCATCAGCTGATTCTTTGGCTTCCTTTCCCAGTCTCTCTCCTTTTCGGGTCCAGGCTTTCTTGGTGGAGCCTGTTCCCCTCTTGCCCAGTCTCTGGGTGGACTTCACCCTCCACCCTCTGTGATGCTTCCCAGAGGGCAGAAGGAGCACCTCACTTCCCCCTGCTCCTCAGTGACAGCACACACTGTTATACACCAGGGAAGACTTCATAACCACCCCTGGCTCTTGCGCGTATTCACCAGAAACTACTGGCTTCATGCAGGTCATTTTTGCTTGGTTACTATTTGGAGATTAATGGAACCTCCTTCTTGTACAAACAGTGTGAACTAGATTACCTCTGTGAGCTTCCCCATGTTACAGAAAAAGAACATGAATATTCCCTGTGGGGTTTCCGGTAATATTCAGAAATGTAGGACTATACCCCTCCCTTCTATTGTTATTTCAGAGCCTCAGCTTCTGTGTGCTCTAATCAGATTCTCCCCAGGCCACACAGCCTAGTGGTGAGGCAGGGACTCTGGAGCCCTTTATCAGTTGTGTGACCAGGGACAAGATATTTAACATCTTGGTCTCAGTTTGCTCATCTGTAGAATGGAGATATGTCATAGTACCTACTTTGTAGGTTGTTATAAGATTAACTGAGATAACACTTGTAAGTAAGCTAATACTTTTAAATATTTTTAAAGCACTTAGTGCCTTGAAAAGAATTAGCTCTCTAAGTGTTAAAAATGAATGCCAGAGGTATTAATTTATTATTATTTAAATTTGAAGGGAAAGTTAGGAATAGAGAAAAATGGAAAAGAGAAATCAATTTGATGGTGCATTTATCTGGGAATAGATTGTGCCAGATGTATCAATATATAGGCATGTAAATGATTATATAATGATTATGCCATGAATTAATGTGTAAATGAATACTTTTTTTTTTCTTTTTAAACATCTTAATGGAGTCTTGTCCTAAACCCAGACAACTAGAAGAACTGGCCCTTGCTGTCTAGGGAATGTTATGTAGACACCTTTAAGGATTTCCCAAGTCAGCACGCCAGTTCCCTCCAATTAGCCCTGCTTGATCCTCAGAAAGCCTCAGGAACTGGAAGTACCAGGCAACAAGGAGGGCAGGAGTTCAGGTGGGGCTGAAGGGGTAAGATGGGCTGAAAGTCTGTAAAGGAAACAGGTCCCTAGTTCCCCCTCTACCCAGTGCACACTTTCCTGAAAAATTGAAATTCACTGAATATTTACACACAGAGTAAGGAGATGACCACATCCTTGTCCCTGTTGGCTCCCAGAATACTGGCAATCAAATAAACATCTGAGGCTCTTTCATTGGGGAAACCAAAAAGGTGTAGGGAAACTGACAGCTGGGAACCCCTCCCCAGAAAGCCGCAGTGCCCTGCCCGATCACCAACAGGGAATCCTTCCAGTCAATAAGCGCCTTCCTTTTACTCAGAATATGTGGTCAGGTTTCTTGGTGCCTCAAGATTCAGCTAAGAATTACCAGACTTTTCAGAAAAGTCTCCCTGACAGAGACCAAACTAGGCAAACACAGAGGACCAGGAACTCAGAGGGAACAAAACGCAGGCAGGACAAACTTCAGCAACACTATAATGTCCTCAGAGAGATAAGAGGATATTTTATCCATGGAAAAAGAACAGGCTGCTACAGAAAGAAAACTTACAGGATGAGAAAGCGCTCTTAGAAACCAAAATTATGGTTGAAAAGAGACATTTCATATATGGGTTGGTCTCCCGCATTGCAGGCGGATTCTTTACCAGCTGAGCCACCAGGGAAGTCCATGTGGATTGGAGATATATTCAAATTTTCCAAAAAGTAGAATAAGAACACCAGTAGAGGAAAATAAGAGGAAAATAAGACAATTAAAGAATCAATCCAACAACTTTTAGCTAAAGTAGAAAGGAATAAATTGTAAAGAAAAATTCCCAGGACTGAGGGCATGAATTGCCAAATTGATACAGTGTTGTAAGTGCCTGCTGTAATTAGTTTTTTGTTTTTTTTTTTAAAAAAAGACCTACTCTAAAGCACAGCACTGGAACACATCAGTCAAAGGGCACCCTAAAAGCTTTCAGAGAGGAGAAAAAGTCAGGTAAAACTCCAAAAGTCAAGAATGATAACGATAGCAGATTTTAACAACATTGAACATAAAAGAAAATGGAACAATTTCTTTAAAATTCTGAGGGGGAATGACTTCCAATCTAGAATTCTATGCCCAAACCATCATTAAGACGAGGGTACACTAAAAACATATTCAGACTTTAAAGACTAAAAAGTTTGCCTCAACAAGCATTCAATGAGTATTATGATTACCATTTGTTTCTCCAATTTTCCTTAATTTCCCTTTACTTTCTTTGTTTCTCTTAATGTGATATGCCTTTGATACATACAAAATAAAATTAATTCCTTCATTCCCTTTATTAAAAAAAAATGAACTGCCTGAACCCACAAAATGGTTTTTGATTTTAGCAAAGCATTCATCAGAATCTTATGTGATTAACTTTTAGTTAAAACGGTGAAATGTGGACTGAGATGATGCTGGAACTGTTGGGTGGATTTATGGCCTGTTGGAGGTTAAAGGAATCTGGGGGCTCATCTGATCCAATCCTCTCATTTTACAGATGAGAAAAATAATTCCCCAAGAAAGAAAGGAACTTAACTAAGGAAAATAGTGTTTGGAAGACAGTAGATACTAAATAAACATTTGTTGCTTGAAAGGATACGTTAGTAAGCAAGCAAATGAGTTAAGTCAGATATTACTCAGCCTCCTTTTTTTTTTTTTTTTTAGATAAATAATTAATTCCTGACTGTGCTGGCTCTGGCTGTTCTGCATGGGTTTTCTCTAGCTGTGGTGAGCAGGGGCTGGTCCCTCTAGTTGTGGCGTGCAGGCTTCTCATTGCAGTGTTTTTTTCTTGCTGCAGAGCACAGGCTGTAGGGTGTGCAGGCTTCAGTAGTTGCTGCACACAGGTCTAGCTGCCCCGTGACATGTGGGATCTTCCTGGACCAGGGATCAAACCTATGTCCCCTGCACTGGCAGGTGGATTCCTAACCACTGGACCACAAGGGAAGTCCTATCCAACCCTTTTAACTCACACAGGGAAAAGCTGAGGATCTCAACCTAGTTGGTAGTTGGGCCAAGACCAGACTCGGGTTTTCAAATTTAGGCTCAATACACTTTCACCAAACTTTGCTAGATTAATGATGTCATTGCTCTAAAAGAATAACACAAGGCTCTCAGTCCACTTTCCCACCAAATGCCTCGATATATGGAGTGATGTCAGTGTGGGAGGAGGGCTTTCAGATCCACGCTGCAGAGGTTGCAGAGCTGGGAGAGGCAGCTAGGATGACAGATCACAGGAGCCAAGTGCCTTCGTGGGTTTCTCTCTGGCCTCCTACTCAAGGCTGGATTCTTTTAAAGATACCTGGCTGTCTGCTCTATGATACTGTTCCCTGCTGGTGAAGAGCTGCGGTTTTAAGAACATTTTCCTTGTTTTTAATTTTCATTCATGGTTCTCAGTCTGCGTTCCAGGGGAGTACAGAGGATTTAATTCTTCCTTTTTTTAAACATTCCTTCTAATGGCTCTAGAACATGTAGTTTGCAATATTTTCTTCATATGCTTCTGGATAAACTTCAGTATGTTACTGTCCCTCCTAATAGGGTGGTCCCTATTAGGACTGAACCTATTTCTTTAGATGGAGTCTTCCAGCACAGACCAAGGCACATACTAACTTCCCGGGAGTGACCGCTATACTTCCATGTGGTTCGAGAGTCTCTTGTTAAGTCAAACTGTTGATGCCTATTAAGCAGAATCTACTGCAAACCCCAATCTGAATTGCAGGGTCTTCTCAAGCCTGCACCTGCCCTTTCTCTACTTGGGAGCTCTGAGACTTTTAACTCAGAGAATTTTCTTTTTATCTTCATTAAATGAGGGGTGACCTGTTGACCCCGTGATAGAGGGGCTTGTCTCAGCCCTTGCTGAGAATGTAAGAGACAGCCGGCCAGCTGCTGGCAAGCTGGCGGGTGGGGGGTGAATTACACATTCACATTCAGAAGAAGTACATTCTCAATGCTTTGTCTCAGAAAGCAAACACCCAAAGTGACACAGGCCAAAAGAGATGCCAGGAGGCATCCTGTTAATTTCTCATTTTTGGGCTGAAAAAGATGATAATTTGCATCTGAATGGCCCTTTATAGAGTACAAAACTCTTGCACAGACGTTATCTGACTCTCACGGATCCCTGATTTTACAGATGAGGAAACTAAGGCTCAACGAGCAGGGAATGACAGGCTTAGGGTCACAGACAGCAAATCACAAAGGCAGGACTCCAAGTCTTAGAATTGCAGTTATCTCATCCACACTCATTCACTTGCTCCGCAGCCAGCCACTGAGCTGGGCACAGGGCACAGAGCAGTGAGGCAGATGGTTGTGATGACCTGCCCTCACGGGCTTACTAGCTGTCCACACATCATATGAGCACCCAGGTTTGACAGGGGAAATGCAAGGTACTGGTCCAGGGATGAGGAACAATGTCCCTTACTACTGCCCCATGGGTACTGCCACGATTGTGTCTGTTACTAGCTTCGGCCCCTCCCTGGGCCGGGACAGTGGATAACAACTTCAGTCCTGCTTACCCACAAGCCAGGGGGACCCTAGAGCACCTGCCTCTCTCTGATGCTGGCCCACTCAGCTCCGTCACCACTGGGCCACCTCCAGTTGTGCAGATGCCCCCTCTGCAGATGAATGATCTGGAACAAATGCCAAGTGAAGAGAGGGTGCAGCAGCAACAGAAAGGTTCCCAGAGTCTCATCACAGCTTCCCTAAAAGTTGTGGTCTTTGCCATCAATGAATCACTGTTAGAATTTCCTCTTATCCCTGGTCCTACCCTTTTCAGTGTGAGTTTGGGTCTTGGTCTGTGACCCCATATTCCCTATTTCCCAGGCTCACCCACTACTGGGTGAGTCCTAACGGGACTTTCTGCTTCTGTCTGCTGCTGTTGGCTGGTTTTGCTCTGGGACTGACTGCCAACCACGTCTCATGTCTGGTTCCTGACATTGTGTCTTCCTCACCACTGCCTCCCAGCCTGGTTACCAACTATCAGGATGCCCCTGCTGGACACTGCTTACTACCTGTCCGTGATCTGTGATTTAGTTTCATCTTCACTTTTTAACTTGCGTTTTTTGTAATTTTATCAACAAGATCTTTTTTAAAAAAAAAAGATGTGCCTTGGTCCATTAGGAGTTAATGTGTTCTCTGCTCCTGACTTTCAATTCAGGTCAGTGCTCCAGGAACAGAGGAGCAAAAAAAATGTTAGTCGCTCAGTTGTGTCTGACTCTTTGTGATTCCATAGACCGTAGCCCGCCAGGTTCCTCTGTCCTTGGGATTCTCCAGGCAAGAACTGGAGTGGGTAGCCATTCCCTTCTCCAGGGGATCTTCCCAGCACAGGGATTGAACCCAGGTCTCCTACATTGCAGGCAGATTCTTCACTGTCTGAGCCACCAGGGAGAACAAAAACTTTTCTTTCTTTCGTTTTTTAAAGATGTGCTTTGGTCCGTGAAACATTAACGTGTTCTCTGTTCCTGACTTTCAATTTAGATCAGGGCTCCAGTAACAGGAGAAAAAGAACAGTGCTAATGGCGCACTGTGGCCACTAGAGGGAAGCAAAAGCTAGGACTTACTAAAGGCAAGAGCCACACTTGGGTTGCTTGACTAGAAGACTGGATCCTACCCTGCTTAGGTAGGACACATGTGGGAAATATGAGACAGATGGTTGCATAGTGCCTGCACACAGTAGATGCTCAATAAATGTTTGCTGGATTAAATTCCTAATTTTGGATATAAGAAAGCACAGACCAGGGCAAGTTACATGACGTGATCACAAAATCAGTGTCAGGGCCCAGTCTTCTTGGCTCTCAGGCCAGTGTGCCTTTCCATCACATGGTACACCAGTCCCCCTCCCCCTCCTTTTCTGCTCCTTTCTCTACCAGATCCAGATTTCTCGACCTGTCCATCCAGATTCCAAAACTTCCTCGGACAAAACTGTAGTCATTTTGTGGCCCTTTCCTGCATCCCTTATACCTAATCTGAAACCTGGCCCCGTCAGGCTATAGAAACCTCTTTGCTGTCTTTTGGACAGCTCCTCACTAATCCAGGCCTGCACCACCCACCTCTGAGTTTCTGTGGGTGTCTCCTCATATCTACTCTTCCACGCTCCGGCATCATCATAAATCTATTATTTTAGATACAATCAACTCTACTGTGTGTGTCCCTTGAAATTCTACCAGCTCCATCCTAGCTTCACAGCCCCTGTGATCATCCCATTCACTTGTCTACCCCAACTTCTGCCACTTGTCCAGAGATGTTCTCCGCTTGGTCTCTTTCCCGACAGGTACCGGTCATTTCTGCCTCTGGACAGCTGTTGATGGGGTGGGTGACAGTCCCACTGAAAGTTCCCTCTTCCTCTGCAGACCCTGTCTTCCCCACAGCTCTTGATTCCCTGCATCTCACGTCTCCCACATTCTTTGGCAGTCGTCTGCACATCACGCTTTCCCCTTCCTGGGACTAATGTGTCCTGACCAACGTGTTTGATACTGAAGCAGTCAGAAGGATTTACTCTGTCTCTTGCCTTTTTGGTTTAGTTACTGAATTTGTAGAGTGCCTTCTTAGTTTCATCAATTTTCTCCTACTCTATGGCATTGCTTCAACAATGGGCCTGCCAGAGCTCTGGCTTTGGTAATAGCCAAAATGATTGTGACTGTTACAGTGTCACAGCATTTTTCCTCACAATTTTTAGCTTTTTGGTTTTTCCTACCAAGATATGTCAACATCTGTAACCCAGACACTGTGTTTCAGTTGGTAGTGGTGGCAATGGAGTGGCGGGGCAGGGGGTGAGGGAACTAGTAAGACTAAGACTTCCCTGGAGGACCGCATGGTGGTTTATAGGCTGGATTTTGAACTCAGCAGTCTGAACGTGAATCCAAGTTCTTCCACTGAGTAGCTATGTTACCTTGGAAATGGAAGATAGAAGGTCTGTTTAAGTTCCTCATCAGAAATACTGAGGTACTGAAGTTAACAGAGTTGCCATTTTGGTAAAAGATAATGCATGTGAAGCACTTGATATCCAGTTAATGGCTATTATTCTTGTGATTTTTTACTATTGTCATTATTATTTGGTGTGATTAGTTGATCTATTGAGTGTAGATGCAACAGTCCCTTTTCTTTAGAGAGAGAAATCATTCATTTTATTTTAAAACGTTTAAATGCTATACATAGAGACAGTACATCTATCATCTCAGTGAATTTTCTCAAACTGAACACATCTGTGTGATCAGTACCCAGACCCCAGAAAAGAACATGAGCAGCAGCCCTTAGGCCTTACTCACACTCACTTCCTGGTACCCCCCACAACCTTTTCTGTGTGTGTGTGGTGAGAATAGTTACTGTGAAATTTGTCCTCAACACATTTTTAAGTGCACAGTGCTCAAAGCTGTACTGTTGGCTACAGGCACAATGGTGTACAGCAGAGCTCTACAATCCTCAACATTCCCTTCTATGCTGTCCTGCCGTGTGACTCTGAGCAGTGAGGGTTTAACAGAGTCAGAATATTTCAACTTCTTTCTGATAGTCGCAGAAACTGGGGTCAAATATTAAGGAAGAGTACTAAACTGCAGGTCCGGTTAGAATATCTGGGCTAGACTAAGATTTAATAGCTAATGGCAGAATGCAAAGTCAAGATCATAGACCCTCTAAGAACTGGGGTGAGATGGGAACTCTATTTGCCTTTAGATATAAATCAACTATACCAAATATGGGTTGAGAGCAGACATCCATAGTTTCAGAGGAGGCAGAGGAAAAATCAGTTTAGATATCTTTTAAAATTTTAGAATTTTTTCTTCACTGTGCTTCTTTCCTTGTGATTAGGAGTTTAGTAGTTAGAAAGGGCTGGCTTGATCTGAGATACATCCTGGACAGAATCATCAAGGAAGGGAGGGGCAGACTCGGTGAGGAAACTGATGGCCCGTAGGAGTGCACACCACCTAAGCTAAGAGTTCCTAGTGGCAGCACTTGGGTGGAGAGCAGATTTCTTTATATCCTAAGGAAAAGATGGAAATCAGTGTGGTACTTGGGCAAGTTACAGAAAACTAGGCAGTGTGCCTGTGGGAGGGCCCCTGGGCCCCAAATGTTAGCACACAGGGAGGAGAATGAGCTCTTAAGTAAAGCAATGGTTAGTAGTGTCAGCCTCAGGATGTATTTGGTATACATCAGACCAAAGAGCTTCCCTGGTGGCTCAGATGATAAAGAATCTGCCTGCAATGCAGGAGACCCAGGTTTGAACCCTGGGTCAGGAAGATCCCCTGGAGAAGGGAATGGCTGCTCACTCCAGTATTCTTGCCAGGCTAATTCCATGGACAGAGGAGCCTGGTGGGCTACAGTCCATGGGGTCACAAAGATTCAGACACGACTAACACTTTTCAGACCAAAAAAGAGAATATTCTACTAGAGCTAAACACTCTGGTATACAAGTAAGACAGCACACACATACTCAGCATCACAACAGGGGAGCCCCCCCCCATAAACACTCCCCACTTTCCTGGGTCTTCAGCTATTAGCAATGCACTGGATTCTAATAGAGAAACAGTCACCTCTTCCCCCAAGTACAAAGAGGTACTTCTCTCTCAATGTTTTGACTTCTGGAAAGTCTTGGTCAACTTCAAACCAACTTGGTTTCTGCAGGGAAGAAACTGCTTAGATTGTCTAAGGTAGATTAAAGGTAGAAATTCTTCTCCTTTTAGGTTGACCTCAAGTTACTCATTCATTCAACACATATATGAAGCACTCCTGCCTCTGGATTTACAGTTAGGTCAGCATGCAGTCCTCAAATGCCTGCCCCAAGCGCCCAGATACATCCTCCCAGCACACATGGTCAAGGATGTATTCCACATTCTCGCAGCTCCATCCCACTGCTAAGACCTTCCTTAACTGTTCCCACCAGTTTCCTCCACCTGCTTCCTATCTCCCCAGGAAAGCCTTCATTAGGCCTGAGACCTCCAAGGGATTCTTTGAGATGCTCCCTCCCACCTGTCAGCTGTGTCTAACATGGATCCAGACTGGGCACTTTGGGCTCTAGGACCATCCCCCATATCATGAGGATGCAAGGTTTTTTGGGGAGAAGATGTTCTGATTGTGAATTTCCCCAGAGGCACTCACCCTCCACACTCACCACCACAATAACCCTCATTTATACTGAGGTCCAGGCAAAGTCACTGCTTAAAATCACCACTGCCAGGCAACTGCGAGGCACTTTGACAAGGTAAAACTGAGTTGTCAATGAGAACAACAAGGGTGGTGTTTGCTTCTTTTGAAAATGGCTTTAGATTTTAACTATCTTAGGACTTTTTTTTTTTTTTTAATGAAATTCAATTAGTGGCTGATGAGAGCTCTCTGGGTTGTGTGCCCTTTCTGATGACAAAGCACACTCTCCAGTCTTTCCGTTGCCTCTTCTGTTTGACTGAAGGAAAATCTGAGACAAAGGAGACACTTTAGGACAAAAACTCTCCCATGCTCAGTCTTTGCCTTCTCGATTGTGAAGTCAGCTGTGGGCAGGGCTGGTTCTGACCTTGGGGTGAAAGGAGACTTCACAGAGTTAAGATGGAGTTGCCTTCTTTATCTAAAACCATGTTCCTTTAGATAGGGCTGGACTATCCAGGCCTCAGAGAAGCTCTATCAGGGTGGGGTGTGGCACAGACCCCCACCTGCCTTAACAGTGGAGGCTGAACAGAGATTAATGACACATCCATGACCAGGTGGCAGTCTCCTCATGGCAGTGGTACCCAGCCTCCTGCCCCAGCCTCTGGGCAGAGGACACTGGGAACCTCGCCCTGGGGGGGCTGCTCCTTTTCTGGCAAAGTGCAGGAAACGGTGGTCCTCACCCACTGGGCTTCCAGGAACAGCTCTGTGTCTCTGTGTGAGGCTCCCACACTTCAACACAGCTGCTGCTGGCAGCTGCAAGGTGGATTTTTTTTTTTTTTTTAAATCTCAGCATATGAGGTTTTGAGAAAAGAAAGGCTCCCTACACATCAGGGAAGCTGAAAATTAGAGGAAGAAATTCATGATTCATTCTCTAGGCATAAAGCCACTGTCACATATGCCACAAATGTCACCGGATTTCCCAGGTCTAGTATGGACCTCAGACTCACTGGCAAAGGATGAGAACATAAAAGACTCCAATATACACAGAGTTTCACCCTTCATATACCAGAAAGGGAAAATGAAGAAGGAAGTGCTTGTTGCTACAGTAGAAGAGTCAGAATTATTGGTCATTACGCAGCAAGTAAAATGTCAGGTAATACAGGAAATGTATACTCTTAAATACAGCCAGACCATTGAGAAAGAGTACAGACATCACCTCTGGCCATAAAAGTGAAGCAAATCCCCTTTGTGCATGAGAAAATCCTAATCGCGTCACAACATCCTTTAGCACCCCCGTCTTCAGCCTTCCCGTCTGCCACAGCAGTCTACAATCCACAGGTCCAGCTATGGACCTGTTCATGGGTCCTGAACACCTATCTGAGGGTGTCTGTTCAGCTGTCCCCTTTGCCTGGAACACCTTGCCCCCCAGTGCTCACCTGCCACATTCTCCTGCTCCTGTGTGGTTGAGCTCAATTTCCTTATGTCCTGATTAATTATCGAATTGATTCATTCAACAAAAATGTATACTGAGTGCTTACAATGTGCCAGGTATTGCTTTAGAGACTGTATTCAGCACTGAAAAAAGAAATACTTCTGACCACATGGAGTTTGCATTCTTGTAGGGGAGGCAGGCAGTAAACAAGATAAATAAGTAAGACAAGCAGCATGTTAGAATGCTAGTGATTAAGTGCTAAAGAGCAAAAGAGAGCAAGGAAAAGGTATGGAGAGTCTGGTGCGTGGGTGTGTAGGTCTGGTGTGTGGTGTGTGTGGGGAGTCTGTGTGAGGGGGTGCAAACCCCTTGTGGTTGCATATCTTCTGCAAGAATTTCCAAAACCCCACCATCTCATAATTGCTTTTTTCTTACATGTTGCCAGTACACAGTATATGCACCTCAATATGGTATTTAACATCCTTATATTTTTATATAGGGGCTATTTATACACATGGGTCATGCTCTGCAACTGGAATCCAGGTCCCGACAGCTTTGTGTCTTGACTCCAGCCCTGGACATACTTTATGCAGTCTCTGTTCACACAGGGTTTCATGAATTAAGAGAGAACTCTGCCCATGAAGTCAGAATCTAATGTACCCTTGCTTCTGGTTTTTCCCCTCCAATGTTCTTTTTCCTATATCTTTTCCTCTTTTTCTTTCTTGCTTGCAACAGAGGGTTTCTTAATACTTTCCTGAGAAGGTATCCTCATCAATTAATCTCTCCTTCAGTAATGAATGAGACTAACCTCTCATCAAGTAACAGGGAGGCAGGGGGAATGGTAGGTAGTGGGAGCTGATCTCTTATGGAAATTCATTTGCAGAGAAACTAATATATTAAAGAAAACCTTCTGTGGTGTTTAAAAAATATGCCCACAAATTCTTTGATATTCCTCCCTTCAGTGGTTGGTGGAGCTTAGTTCCTTCCACCTGAGTGCCCACTGGACTTAGAGGCTTGCTTCTAGTGAACAGAATATGGAAGTGTTGAAGTTGACTACTGAAGCCAGGAGACAAAAAACACAGTAGTTTCCTCCTTGCTCTCTCTTGGATCACTGGCTTTGAGGGAAAGCCAGCCATCATGTCATGAGGACACTGAGAGAGAGGACCATATGGTGAGGCACTGAGGCCTCTGGCCAACAGCCATGTGAGGCAGCTCTCTTGGAAGCAGGTCTTCTAGCCCCAGTCAGACCTTTAGAGACTAAAGCTTTGCTCACATCTTGACTGCAACCGCAGGAGAAACCCTGAGCCTGAACTACCCATTTCGAAGTCACTCTTGGATTCCAGAACTGCAGAAATGCTTAGATAATGAATATTTGTTGTTTTAAGTAGCTAAGCTTTGAGGTAATTTGTTATACGGCAATAGAAATTAAGTGAGTTCTTGTTCTACAACTGACATTGAGAAAGTCAATGAACCTCTCTAAGCTTTAGTTCTTCAATTGTGGATAAAGGAGATTTGGGTCAGAAGACTAAGGGGTGCCAGGCCTCAAATCCTATGTTCTCTGAACGGAACACTCTAGGAATAATGTAGTATATGTCAGTTCAGTTCAGTTCAGTTGCTCAGTTGTGTCCGACTCTTTGTGACCTCATGGAGTGCAGAACGCTAGGCCTCCCTATCCATTGCCAACTCCCGGTACTATATGTCAGCTATGTATAAAAGGTATCAATAACAATCTTGATCTCTCTGAGCTATTTCTGCAGATTTAGATAGCAAAGGGATCATCATTTGAACCCAAAGGTGCAATTTATGTTCTGAGAAGTGATATTCATCTTAGAAAGAGATACACACAAAAAAATCCCACCAACAGGAGATTTTGTGCTTAGGAGGGGCCTAGAGGGGTAATATCCTTTACATGGGTATGGTGCTTCACAACTGACTATGTGCTTTCATGCATATTTCATTTAATCCTCACAAATCTCCATTTTATAAATGGGGTTGAGGCTCAGACAGTTTTGGTAACTTGCTTAACATCATGCAGTTATTATGTTCTAGAATTTGAAACCTGAACCACAAATTCTTTGTTACTAAATTCTACTTTCCCTTACTCTCAGCTGCTTCCCTGATGAAATGGCAACCCACTCCAGTACTCTTGCCTGGAATATCCTATGGACAGAGGAGCTTGTTCAGCTACCATCCACAGGGTCGCAAAGAGTCGGACACGATTGAGCGACTTCACTTCACTTCACTTTATTCTATTAAGCAGATTAAGGACATTCCTAGCATGACACAACACCTTCTACAAGAAACTTCTGTGGAGAGCTGCTGATAAGGGAGGTCTTACACAGCAACATCTTCTATCACAAAACTCCATTCCATCCTGCATCCAAGTGATTGGACCAGAGTGGTCATCTGCCTGTGGACAGTGAATAGCTGACCAGGAATAAAGGACATGGCCTGGCACGAAAAGATGAACAGGGCCAACTAGATTCTATCTTTTAAAAAATGTGAGCTAGGAAATGACAAGAGAATGACACACTTACCTGAGGGCAGTACATGTAATTATGAGGAGAAGAAAGGTCAGAGGGGTTACAATGGGCCACAGGCAAGTCAAGGTTATGTGGGAACAGAAAATGGAGTAGGTAGTGCTGATAAGGTGAAGACAGATGTATAGCTCTATCTATCTGTCCATCTATCTGTCTGTGTCTGTCTGTCTACTTATCTACCTATCCACCTAGCTTTCTATCTGCTTATCTCTTGAGAAAAGAGAGACTGGGACAGAATAAGCCAGACAGGAGGAGAGGAACTTAAACTGGGACCACAAGTGAGGTCCCTATAACCATCTTGGATCTAGGACCATCCTACAGACCCAGGCTCACAAGGTCTGAGTCCACTGTGGCCACTAGGATATGGTTCCTATGAGAGTCCATCTCATTGATCCCTGGTGAAACTAACCCCCTTTGCTGAGTTCTCTTGAGAGAGCTGTTTACCTTACAACTAAACAAATGTAACTAGAGCTGGCATGGCTATTATGAAATTTAATAAACAAAACTGTGTGAGTATAAACTTCCAAGAATCATGAGGGTTTTCTAAATCAAAATATACATACACAAAGAGCTCCATGGATTCTGACAGTTAAATAACAAAACCACTTGTGATACCAAAACCGCTTGTACTTTATGATACCCAAGACATAGGACATGAACTCTACTCCTGTGATTATGAAATAACCAATGGTTTTTTAATTTTAAGAAACTGCTCCTAACTGTGCAAAAGAGTCCAGAGCAATGCAAAGACCAGCTAAGACATCTGTGTGTCCTAAGCTCTGTTGTAGGGGTGTGACTGGCAAACAGGGAAGAGCCTTGCGAAGCTCTAAAGGTCACTTGGGATGGACATAAACCAGTATCTCATCAGGGCTGAATTTTGTTAACTGGTGTAACTGAGCAGCCTCTGACCACCCAGAATATTGGCCTTGCCCCCATCCAGACTCAGTATAGGGAGTTCTGGACTAAAAATGAAAGATCCTGGAAATGACTCTCAGCTCTGTCACTTAGCAGCCATATGGGTTGGACAAGCAACTTCACCTTTCTAAGCCAGTTATCCCATTTCTACAACAAAATGCATGGGCTTAATAAAAAATCATCAAGGTCCATTCCAGCTTTAAAACTGTATGAGTGTAATTCAAAGATTCTCAACTATTCGTGCACAGCTAGCTGCTCACCATACACACATGGTAACTGTATTACTGTAGTATGTCTATAAACTCCAAACACACAAAAAAACTGGACACATGATCTAGCCACGGGACAGATTCTTTAAAACTGGAATTGTTGCATAAACTGCTTAGTAGATAGACCTGGGCCCATGGCTCCCCAGTTGGTCCATATTGTTCTTCAAGAGGGGCTTGAATGGGTGACTGAAGTGGGTTGCCATTTCCTCCTCCAGGGGATCTTCCCGACCCAGGGATTGAACCTCGGTCTCCCAGATTGCAGGCAGATGCTTTACCGTCTGAGCCACCAAGAATCTTGGAAATCTAAGGTGTATCTAGCTTCTTTCTTTCAGTTGTCTTATAAAACACCAGCAGTCACACCCACTTCTTTTTTCAGACCTCACTAACCCCCCTGGGCAGAGTATTTACATCTCCTCCAATTCTGCTTTGCACTAAACCCTAAAGCATGCTGCTGGGGGATGCGGTGTAACAGGCTGTAGCTGGTCCAAGCCTCAATGAGATGGATGGGGGCTGGTGGAAAAGTGGTTGAGATGACTACATCATGCTCATCATTTAGTGGAACAAGGGTCAGTGTTTTTTAAAGCTTCCCGTCTTTCCCCTCTCCACTGGGAGAGGATTTGGAACTTTGTAGGCTATTTCCCTCGGAAGATCAATGCATTTTAGAAAGATCTATCAGTTCCCCAAAGGCACTGAAAGCCTAAATGCAGGAGAGCAGTCTGCACTGCATTTTAATATCCCTGAAACATGGTAGTAAGTAGATTTGTTCCCTAATACCCTCTAAGACCATTTGAGGATATTTCCCGAAATCCCCATCTGAGAGCTTCCCTCAGCTCCTCTTCAACCGCTGGCCACAGATCACTCCCCCAAGCTGCCTCTTCCTCTGGGAGTGACGCACCCAGGCTTCGGGGTCTGCACAGATACACTCAGGGTGGGCTGCCCGGCCCTCCGGACACCTGTGACAGCACAGTGGAGGTGGTGCGGGAGCGCTGGGCCTCGAGACAGAGATCTGGACAGCCATCTTGTTCTGCCCCTAAGAGGACGGTGATCTTGGTCAAGTCAGTGGATCTTGCTGGGTCTGTTTACTCATCTCTAAATGAGCACTGGGTACACGAAACAGAAAAGCATCCCTGAGCTCTCCCTCTGGGTTCTGATTCACAGCTTGCCCTTCTCTGAATCTCCGGGTGGAGATGCTGAGGATTCGGAGTGCGGGCGGCTTCTCCGTCCACTCTGAGCTCTTGGCCATCTGCTGGACACACTCATCTTTGATATTTTGTTTTTTTACAGAGCCTTTCTGAAAGAGTTGAGGGGAAAGTCTGTCTCCCTCCTACTCCAGAGAAAACGCTGTTTAGTTCCTGTTTAAATTTCTCTTATTAAAAGTTCTTTTATGGAAAATTCTCTCTTCTTGTTTTACTGTTACCATGCCCTAGAATATCCAGCATTGCTTTAAGAATATTCCAAATGTCAGCCAGATTTTCTGTAACAAGAACACATAACTTATTCCTCTGACCACAAATTTCTACCCTTAACAACTCAACCAAGAGTAACGAATACCACTCCTGTCTCTGTCTCTTGCTCTGAGTCTCTCTCTCTCTCTCACACACATACACACACACACTCTCTTTCTCTCTCCAGCAATTCAATGTCATCTTCCTTGGATCCTGCATCAAAGGCCCTCATAATCATCCCACTGTGTTGAAAGAAGGCCTTGTTGAGAGATCTTGAAATGTTAATCCATACAGTTTAAGAAAACGCACCACAGTATACTTGTACTTGTCAAAAATCAAAATGTTACTTAACCTAACATGTTTGCCTTTTTGCTCTTGCTGTCAAAATCTGAAGACAAATTGACTCTATGGGGACTTTCAAATTGTCAAAACTCCTTGTTCATTTCTTTTTTGATTTTTCATATTATCCTCTCTTAAATCTTTTATATTCTTTTTTTTTTTAATTTTATTTTTAAACTTTACAATATTGTATTAGTTTTGCCACTTCTTTTTAAGCTAACAAACTGCTCATCAACAATAGACAGTCTTGCTCACTACTCACTGAGAAAATAGAGGTCCTAAAAGGTGAACATGTTCAATTTCCTTCTCCTGCTATTCCTCTCCAGCTTAGAGAACCAGTCCAAATCCTTGAGCACATAATTTAAGGCCTCTCAGATCCAACCTCTCAATCTTTCCAACTCATCTGCTACCAAGACGGACCCTGGGTTCCAAGTCACAGCTGTACTTGCTGATTCCTGAATGTATCCAATAATTTCCCATTTCCCTGACTTTTTATTTATGATGTTTTCTCAGTATGGAATAGTCCTACCTTCCCCTCCCAAACCACACCCCTCTCATCTTCTGGAAATCCTTTCCTATCTTCAAGCCCAGCTCAAAGGCAGCCTCATCCACAAAGCTGTCCACAAGCAGCTCCCATCCAAGCCACCACCACTAGCAGTTCTAAACAATCTCCTCCCTTCCTTTCTAGCAGAATGCTATTTGTACCTCTATTATAGCACACCTTTGCCTTGGATATTTGTTTCCACCCCTGTGTCTTTTGTTGGCTTGAAAGTGCCTTAACAGTGGAGCCTATGTAGTTTAAAATTTTTTCTTTTACAGAAAGTATTTTAGAATATTGTTGATTTAAATTTGCTGAAGTAGATGGAAAGACCTGTACCTTGCTTCATCACATTTTTAGAACTTCTACCTCTTTGCTTCCTTCATATGAACTCTCATGTTTAATTTTAAAATCTCACATTCTTTTTAGTGTTTTTAGTAAAACAAGTTTTTCTGGAAATAGGGAGGATATACGTTTTAAATGTTTTTACTGGCTTATGATTTCGGAATTTTCATTGGACCATCATCAATTTTTAGGAAATTCTTCATAATTCTTTAAAAATTAATCAATTTCAAAATATGTTTAAATATTAAGAGGGAAAAATACAACTATTCTTTATGAGATATGGAAGGACTTAGGAGTCATGAGTCTCAAGGATACTTCTGGTACACAGTAATATTCTTTGGTACAAGATAAGCACAAAATGTGGAAGAGGGAATTAGAGAGGTGTACAATGGACTGTCACTTGTCACTTTTCTGATAGTAAGAGAGAGTATGGCAAAGACTTCTAGGATCCCCCAAAAGTCCATTCTGCCCTTATTTCTTAGTAATAAAGACTCATTTTTTTTGAGAGGGAGGGTGTACATTGCTGCCCAGAAAAAGACTATACTCCCTGGGCTCCCTTGCAACTATAGTAGCCTTATTATCAAGTTTGGCCAAGGAGATGTAAGCCTGAGTGTAAGCTGCCACCAGTCTCCTTAACACGAGAGGGATGGCTCTTCTCTTTTGCCCAATATCCTCCTTGGAACACTGGCCATCTTGGAGTATGAATTAGATCAAACTCTGTAAATGGTGGAGGAATAAGCTAGAAGGAGACTGGGTACCAAATGCGTTTGTGGATCTTCTCCAGCAGTCCTAGACTGCTTACACTCAGGTGTCTATTGTGTGAGATAAACTTCACCCTGATTTAAGTCAGTCTTTGGGAGCTTTTATATGTAGCTGAATCTTCTAATCCTAACTATATAGATGACAGGATCTTATAAAGGTAGGAGGGGGAAGTTTAGAAATATATTTCTTAAATCTCCATGTTTTTCTTTTCTGATCAGGAGAGAAAAGTAAATTCAAAAGCAGGTTGGCCCAAAGAACCATATCTCTTTGACGAAAGAAGACAGAGAGTGAGGGGAATGCTGCAGGACTAATTAGGAAAGCCAGCTGACAGCAATGCCTGTGACACGGCTCCTTTGAAACCTGAGAGACCAGAACAGACCGGAAGAGGCTGCAGGGGCAAGTTTTCACAGAGGCTTTACCGCAGCATTCTTAGAAAACCCAACCACTTAGCAAAAGCAGAGCCCCCAAAATCTCTGCCTTAAAGAAAAAAGGAAAAACAAGCTGCAAGCCAGTGCAAGGAGTAAACACCAGGCGACCGAAGGTGACTGACAGTGAGGTTTCGTGAGAACATCCGTATATAAAACACGTTCAAGTTTCCTTCATTGTATGTATCTTAGTTTTCACAAGTTTAAAATTTACAAGAGTATTTACAAGTTCATAGTGTTAAAAATCTTCTTTATATGAAATCTCTCTCTACCTGCCCAATTGACTATACAATCATGTACTGATTTTTTTTTTAAGTTGCATTCCTGGGGAAATTCTTTTTGATGATTTTTCACTTAAAAGACCCATAGTCTGCTTGCAGGAGCTACAAAAATTGCAGGAAAAGTGCCAGTGATGGGATAATTAGCCTCTATAGGACTTTCCTTGAATTTCTAAACTTATTAAATAGTGATAAATATCAACCAACTCAGGTTTAACTCAAAAAAGGTAGTTTAGTACTTTTACCAGTCGTCAGCTTTACTAGCCTTTCTTTGTACAGAAGGAAACCACTTCTTTCCATGTTTCTCCAAGCCCAAAACTTCTAGATTTCTGTCCCCTAAAGTTCACAAAGCCACCAATAAAATCTTGAACCCAATGTTACTTTTATGTATTGAGTTGGCCAATAAGTTAATTTGAGTTTTTCTGTAAGTTGTTTTGGAAAAACCTGAACAAACTTTTGGTCAACCTCATACTATTATATCTAACCTCATACTATTATATCTTTGTTTTTATCAGCAAAATAAGGTTACTGTGTTGCTGTGTGATAAAGTGTAGTCATGCAGGCTATGATCCCCTGCCCACCTGTGTGAATGCAGTCCTGGAAACAGCCTCTCCTATGGATGTCTCAGTCCTCAGAGCCTCTTCTGCGTGGTACCTGTAAGTCTCAACATCCCTCCCAGCCTGATTTCATCTGACCGGCCTCACTGTTCATTCCTGCAACTCCAACCACGGGAGCCGTTTATTTCTTTGGGTTGTGCTGCTTCTGCATCTGAACCTGAGTGCAGGCCATTCTAGAGGCATGAAAAATACTTCCCCTCATTTACTCTATACAAGTTCATCCTCTCTGGACTGTCCACAGTGACTGGAGGATAACTTCCCTACTGCTGCTTTGGCTGTGAGTGCCATTTTAGAAATGATATGGTTTATAGGCATAAATTACAAAACGCTAGGACACTTGCCTTGTGGGCTAGTGATTAAGAATCCACCTGTCAGTGCAAGAGACACAGGTTAGATCCCTGCTCTGGGAAGATTCCACATGCGGTGGGGCAACTAAATCTGTGCACCACACCACTGAGCCCATGCTCCAGAGCCCGTGCTCTGCAACAAAAGAAGCCACGTCAACGAGAAGCCTGTGCACTGCAACTAGAGGGTAGCCCCCGACGCCACAACTGGAGAAAGCATGCACAGCAAGGAAGACCTGGAACAGCCAAAAATAAAAAACCTGGGGTTTGAATGGAACTTAGAGATTATGTGTTTACATGTTTATTTATCATTTAATACTTTGCTATTTCCCAAAAAGCATCTGAAGAGGCTACATAAAATGTATATACATGAAAATATTTAAAATACAAAGAGACTATCAAGAGCTATATAGAGATGGAGAATTCATAACTCCCTTATTTATATATGGGCTTCCCTTGTGGCTCAGCTGGTAAAGAATCCACCTGCAATGAGGGAAGCCCTGGGTTTGATCTCTGCATTGGGAAGATCTCTTGGAGTATGGAAAGGCTACCCACTCCAGTATTCTGGTCTAGAGAATTCCAAGGACTGTATAGTCCATGGGGTCGCAAACAGTCAGACACAACTGAGCGACTTTCACACTATTTATATATAAGGAAACAGAGGCTCAGAGAGATGAAGTGATTTGCAAAGATTACAAAGTTGGGACTAGAAGCTCTTCCTTTATTGGTGACTTTGGTTCCAGGCTGATGGTTTTCCTTTCTACTCCAAGTTTCATCATCATGTCTGACTTCTCTCCCTGTGGGCAGTCTCTCTAGCACCCTGGCCTTGTTTCTCTGACCTCAACTCCCCTGAGCTCCTCTTTTACTTCACTTCAGCAGCCCTTCCCCAAGGTCACACCATGATCACTATTTCTGAATGCTCTGACTCCCATAATCACTGAAGTATATATCTTCCTTTCTTGAATGGCATTCTACAAATTTTGATATGTTGTATTTTTATTTTCATTCAGTTCAACTAATTTCTCTTTTGGCTTCAAATTTGATCTGTGGGCTATTTAGAAGTGTGTTATTTAGTTCCCAAATACCTGGAAAATTCCCAGAAAGGGCACCAGAGCTCATATTAACATAGGGGAAAGGCCATTTGGGGACACAGGAAGAAGGCAAAACCACAAGCTAGGAAAAGGGTCCTCACCAGAAACAGAATTTGCCCGCACCATGGTCATGAATTCTAGCCTCCAGAACTGTGAGAAAAATCAATGTGTTGTTTATGCTATAGCACTTTGTTATGTAAGCCCAAGCAGATGAAGACAGCTTATTGGCTGTAACTCTTTGTTCTGTTACTTTGGTTTCATGTTAGGATTCTGATATACATTTTTAACTGATCACAGTCTACTTTCAAGTGAAATCACAACACTTCTTGATCATATAAGAACCTTACAACAGTCATTCCATTTCCCCCTTCCTGGCCTTTATGCTATTATTGATACAGAGATTATATTTACATGTTATGGGTCACAAACACCACTGTTACTGCTTTTCTTGAAATGAGTCAATTATTTCCACTTAAAAAAATCCTGGACTCTTCATCTTATTCATTAGATATATAAGCTGACTTCCAAATTATTGTAAATGACAGTTTTCCAAATGTTTCACCACTTCACAATGTGGGTTTCCATTTTTCTAGCTTCCAATAACACTCTCTTTCAACTTCAGCTTTCTTCCAACCCAGGTCTTCTGTGTCTCCTGCAATGCAGGTGGATTCTTAACCAACTGAGTCATGGGGGAAGACTGAATTTACCATAGTATTTTAGTGTCTCTTTTACTTTTATTTTCTTTGTGTATCTAGTACTCCCTCCTGGGTTCATTTTCCTTTTTGCAAAAGAGTGAGGATTTATGAATGATAAAAGGTCTAAGTTATTGTATATTAAGAACGTGCTTATCTCACCCTTACTCTTATAGTTTTACTAGACATAGAATTCCAGGTAGCAAAGATTTTCCACTAGAACACTGATGCTTTTACCCATTTCCCTGTAGTCTCTGTCATGAGAAACTTGTTATCATGTTGAATGTCATTCCTTTTTGGGTAACTACTTTCTCTCTCACAACATTTTTTTTTCTTTTTTTGATGTTCTCTACTTTCACTAAAATGTTTCTATATTTCCTAAGATCTGGAAAATTCTTTTACTATATGAGTGAAAAAGTTGGCTTAAAGCTCAACATTCAGAAAACGAAGATCATGGCATCCAGTCCCATGACTTCATGGGAAATAGATGGGGAAACAGTGGAAACAGTGTCAGACTTTATTTTTCTGGGCTCCAAAATCACTGCAGATGGTGACTGCAGCCATGAAATTAAAAGACGCTTACTCTTTGGAAGGAAAGTTATGACCAACCTAGATAGCATATTCAAAAGCAGAGACATTACTTTGCCAACAAAGGTTCATCTAGTCAAGGCTATGGTTTTTCCTGTGGTCATGTATGGATGTGAGAGTTGGACTGTGAAGAAGGCTGAGCGCCCAAGAATTGATGCTTTTGAAGTGTGGTGTTGGAGAAGACTCTTGAGAGTCCCTTGGACTGCAAGGAGATCCAACCAGTCCATTCTGAAGGAGATCAGCCCTGGGATTTCTTTGGAAGGAATGAGGACTTTGGCCAAACTCCAGTACTTTGGCCACCTCATGGGAAGAGGTGACTCATTGGAAAAGACTCTGATGCTGGGAGGGATTGGGGGCAGGAGGAGAAGGGGACGACAGAGGATGAGATGGCTGGATGGCATCAATGAATCGATGGACATGAGTCTGGGTGAACTCTGGGAGTTGGTGATGGACAGGGAGGCCTGGCGTGCTGCAATTCATGGGGTTGCAGCGAGTTGGACACGACTGAGCGACTGATCTGATCTGATCTGATATGTTTGAAAAATGTCTTTTGCCATCCTCCCCACTGTATTCCAGAATTATTATTAAAATTATTTGTCATCCCCTCTCTTTTATTGCTCTGTTTGTGCTCTAAGACATTCCTTCACTTCTATTTTCTAAATCAGTAATACTCTCATCAGTGTGCATTCTTATTTTGTGGTTACTTGTTTCTGTTTCATATACAGTATTCTTCCTTTACTTCACTGAGGAATTTTTAACATCCTTGTTTAAAGGCTCTTTCATACTGCTCTTTATCTATCAGTTTTTATATTAACCATGTATTTGCCATTTCTAACGCCTTTCATTTCTTTGTTCAGATTTGTTTTTCCTTGTGGTATCATTTCCTTCTACCTAAAAGACTCCCTTTAACATTTCCTATAGTGTAGATCTGCTGGTGAGGAATTTCGAATTTTTTTCCAGCTTTTATATGTCAGGGAAAAAATATTTTGCTTTCATTATTAACAGTTATCTTTACTAGATATAGAAGTCTTGGTTGATAGTTTTCCTTTTACTTTCGTTATTCCACTGTGAGGTGCCACTGTCTCTTTGCTTACCTTGTCTTCAATGAGAAATATGCTGTTGTTTTTATCTTTGTTCATCTGCATATAGCATGTATTGACTGCCTTTCAGTTCAGTTCAGTTCAGTTCAGTTCAGTCGCTCAGTCATGTCTGACTCTTTGCGACACTATGAACCACAGCACGCCAGGCCTCCCTGTCCAACACCAACTCCCGGAGCCTACCCAAACTCATGTCCATTGTGTCGGTGATGCCATCCAACCATCTCATCCTCTGTCGTCTCCTTCTCCTCCTGCCCCCAATCCCTCCCAGCATCAGGGTCTTTTCCAATGAGTCAACTCTTCACATGAGGTGGCCAAAGTTTTGGAGTTTCAGCTTTAGCATCATTCCTTCCAATGAACACCCAGGACTGATTTCCTTTAGGATGGACTGGTTGGATCTCCTTGCAGTCCAAGGGACTCTCAAGAGTCTTCTCCAACACCACAGTTCAAAGCATCAATTCTTTGGCTCTCAGCTTTCTTTATAGTCCAACTCTCACATCCATACATGACCACTGGAAAAACCATAGTCTTAACTAGACAGACCTTTGTTGACAAAGTAATGTCTCTGCTTTGTAATATGCTGTCTAAGTTGGTCATAACTTTCCTTCCAAGGAATATGCGTCTTTTAATTTCATGGTTGCAATCACCATCTGCAGTGATTTTGGAGCCCCAAAAGATAAAGTCTGACGCTGTTTCCACTGTTTCCCCATCTATTTCTCATGAAGTGATGGGACCAGATGCCATGATTTTAGTTTTCTGAATGTTGAGCTTTAAGCCAACTTTTTCACTCTCCTCTTTCACTTTCATCAAGAGGCTTTTTAGTTCCTCTTCACTTTCTGCCATAAGGGTGGTGTCATTTGTATATCTGAGGTTATTGATATTTTTCCCGGCAATCTTGATTCTAGCTTGTGCTTCCTCCAGCCCAGTGTTCCTCATGATGTACTCTGCATAGAAGTTAAATAAGCAGGGTGACAATATACAGCCTTGATGTACTCCTTTTCCTATTTGGAACTAGTCTGTTGTTCCATGTCCAGTTCTAACTGTTGCTTCCTGACCTGCATACAGGTTTCTCAAGAGGCAGGTCAGGTGGTCAGGTATTCCCATCTCTTTCAGAATTTTCCACAGTTTATTGTGATCCACACAGTCAAAGGCTTTAGCATAGTCAATAAAGCAGAAATAGATGTTTTTCTGGAACTCTTGCTTTTTTGATGATCCAGCGGATGTTGGCAATTTGATCTCTGGTTCCTCTGCCTTTTCTACAACCAGCTTGAACATCTGGAAGTTCATGGTTCACGTATTGCTGAAGCCTGGCTTGGAAAATTTTGAGAATTACTTTACTAGCGTGTGAGATGAGAGCAATTGTGCAGTAGTTTGAGCATTCTTTGGCATTGCCTTTCTTTGGGATTAGAATGAACACTGACCTTTTCCGGTTCTGTGGCCACTGCTGAGTTTTCCAAATTTGCTGGCATATTGAGTGCAGCACTTTCACAGCATTATCTTTCAGGATTTGAAATAGCTCAACTGCAATTCCATCACCTCCACTAGCTTTGTTCGTAGTGATGCTTTCTAAGGCCCACTTGACTTCACATTCCAGGCTGTCTGGCTCTATGTGAGTGATCACACCATCATGATTATCTGGGTTGTGAAGCTCTTTTTTGTACAGTTCTTCTGTGTATTCTTGCCACCTCTTCTTAATATCTTCTGCTTCTGTTAGGTCCATTCTGTGTCTGTTCTTTATTGTGCCCATCTTTGCATGAAATGTTCCCTTGGTATCTCTAATTTTCTTGAAAAGATCTCTAGTCTTTCCCATTCTATTGTTTTCCTCTATTTCTTTGCATTGATCACTGAGGAAGGCTTTCTTATCTCTCCTTGCTATTCTTTGGAACTCTGCATTCAAATGGGTATATCTTTCCTTTTACCCTTTGCTTTTCACTTCCCTTTTTTTCACAGCTATTTGTAAGGCCTTCTCAGACAGCCATTTTGCTTTTTTGCATTTCTTTTCCATGGGGATGGTCTTGATCCCTGTCTCCTGTACAATGTCACAAACCTTCGTCCACAGTCCATCAGGCACTCTGTCTATCAGATCTAGTCCCTTAAATCTATTTCTCACTTCCACTGTATAGTCATAAGGGATTTGATTTAGGTCAGACCTGAATGGTCTACTGGATTTCTCCACTGTCTTCAATTTCAGTCTGAATTTGGCAATAAGGAGTTCATGATCTGAGGCCCACTCAGCTCCCAGTCTTGTTTTTGCTCACTGTATAGAGCTTCTCCATCTTTAGCTGCAAAGAATAGAATCAATCTGATTTTGGTGTCGACCATCTGGTGATGTCCATGTGTAGAGTCTTCTCTTGTGTTGCTGGAAGAGGGTGTTTTCTACGACCAGTGCATTCTCTTGGTAGAACTCTATTAGCCTTGACTAGATGGACTTTTGTTTTTAGGGTTTTCTATTTTATCACTCATTTTGAGCAATTTAATTATGTTATGCCTTGCTTTTGTTTTCTTCTTAGTTATTGTGTGTGGGATTTACTGGGATTCTTGGATCTACCAATTTATAGCCTTTATCAAATTTGAAACCTTTTCAGCCATTATTGGGCTTCCCTGGTGGCTCAGATGGTAAAGAATTTGCCTAAAATGCAGGAGACCTGGTTTAATCCCTGGGTTGGGCCAATCCCCCGGAGAAGGGAATGGCTACCCACTCCAAGTAGTCTTGCCTGGAGAATCCCATGGACAGATAGCCTGGTGGCTACAGTCCATGGGGTTGCAAAGAATGATATGACTGAGTAATTAATACTTTCTACTTTCTTTCTCAGTCATTATTGTTTTAAATATTTTTATGCCCCCCTTTCCATTTTGGGAACTCCAATTACATGAATATTAGGATGCTTGAGGTTGTTCCATGGATCAACAATGATGATGCTTTGTACTTCTAAAAAAGTTATTATTTTTTCAATGTTTCCCTTTGTATAGTTTCTATTACGATGCTTTCAAGTATGCTTATATTTTCTCCTGGAATGTCTAATCTACTGTGAATCTTATTCAGGTATTTTTTACTTCAGACATTATAGTTTTCACCTCTAGAAGTTCAACATGGGTTTGTCCTTATGTTTCCCATATTGCTCCTTAATTTTTTGAATGTATGAAACACTTAATAATAACTGTTTTTATGTCCATGTCTGCTACTGCCAACATGTGTGTCAGTGTTGGTTAAGTGTCAATGGATTTTTCTCCCTCATTATGGGTCATATTTTCCTGCTTCTTGGCATGCCCAGTAATTTTTGATTGGATACCAGATATTGTGAATTTTACCTTTTCTTGGGCGCTCAACAATTATATTCATATATTCCTATAACTACTCTTGAGCTTTTCCTGGCATGCAGTTTGAAACAGTCTTATTCTATTAAGATCTGTTAGGCAGAATCAGAGCCTAGTTCTTCTAGGGCTTATTCTAAGTATTTAACCTGATGTCCTGAGAATTTGAGGTTTCCTAGTCTGCCTGGTGGGAACAGGCATTACTGTAGGCTCTTTGGGGAACAATGAGTACCCTTCCTCTAATTAATTCAGGTGATTCTTCCCCATCCTGGGGGAGTTTCCATTTATGCATGTGCTGATCAATAATTTGATGAATACTCGCAGGAAACCCTCTGAATATCTCCAGAGTTCTCTTTCTGTGCAGCTTTCTTCTCTCTACTACTCTGTCCTATGGAATCTAGCTGCCTTGATATCACTGGATTTTCAGCTCCATATTCTCTAGTTAAATTAAGAAGATGAGACTGAAAGTCCACTGGTTTACCTCTCCCTGCACTGAAACCTGGAAACTCAGAGCAGTAAGCAAGGGTGTTCACAGGGCTCACTTTGTTTGTTTCCTGTCTCTCGGGGATCACACTGTCCTTTGTTGTCTGATGTCCAGTGTCTTGAAAATAGTTTCTTATTTTTTGTCTGGTTTTTGGTTGCTTCAAGCAGGGGAGTATATCTGGCCCTTGTTTCTCTATTTTGGTTGCACAGATAAATCTCACATCCTCTTTCCTGACCACAACTTACCCTCCTTAGTTATTCTTACTATGACCTTTCCTTAATTCCACTGGGGCCTCTAGCACGTGGAGCCCTCTACTGACTCCCATAGAAAACCTATGACAAACCTAGACAGCGTACTAAAAAGCAGAGACATTACTTTGCTGACAAAGGTCTACATAGTCAAAGCTATGCTTTTTCCAGTAGTCATGTATAGATGTGAGAGTTGGACAATACAGAAAGCCGAGTGCCGGAGAATTGATGCATTTGAACTGTGGTGTTGGAGACGACTCTTGAGAGTCCCATGGACTGTAAAGAGATCAAACCAGTTAATCCTAAAGGAAATCAACCCTGAATATTCATTGGAAGGACTGAAGCTGAAGTTGAAGCTCCCACACTTTGGCCACCTGATACAAAGAACTGACTCACCAGAAAAGACCCTGATGCTGGGAAAGATTGAGGGCAGGAGGAGAAGGGGACAACAGAGGATGAGATGGTTGGATGGCATCACTGACTCAATGGACATGAGTCTGAGCAAGTTCCAGGAGATGGTGAAGGACAGGAAAGCCTGGCTTGCTGCAGTCCATGGGGTCAGAAAGAGTCGGACACTACCGAGCAACTGAACAAAGTCTCCCAATCTTTCAAGACTCTCCCTTCGTTACTTTCCTTCCTATGCAGCTTGTATTCCATGATCCATTATTTCAGTAATGTTCTTGTCAAGGTCCTCAATTCCCATTCTACCCCTAGGCTCATTTAACCTAGCTAATTACATGGTAGAGGTTCAATATATTTTTTTAAAATAAATGAGAAATTAAATATATATGTTAATTTCTGACAAACTCTTTGCCTGTATTTCAAAACTAAGCATTAAAAAATTACTAATTTTTAATACATCTTTTTTATTAGTACAGATAATAATTATATATAAAATTAGGTTATCCTTTATATACAAATAACATTTTCCCAATTCTACATTACTTAGGATGAATGCTTGTGATTTTCCCTAGTGAAAGTCATAGACCTCGGGGGTAAAACTAAGTCAATAATAGAAAAACAGAATGTTTAAGTACGAACGAAATTTAGAGATAAGTTTCTATTACTCTTCAACTTTATAGATGTGGAAATTGAGCTATTTAGAAGACAAATGATTTGGCTAAAATGTTTTTCAAAGCTCATACAGCTGGTCAATAGCAGAATGAGGAGCAAAATCAACTTTCCTAACTCCAAACCAGGGTTCCTTCCTTCTCATTGCAGAGCTATCTTTTTTTGCCCAGGTCTACTTGTATTCAATACCCTGTGTTTGCAGAAATTTGAATGTGGTTTACAGTAGAGCTTGCTCTGGCTTCCCAGTGAAATCAGCTGCTTAATGATGGAGTAACCATCATTAAGTAACTAGCAAATGTAGTTATTCTGATGTTCACTAAACATTTTTAGCTTTTTGCCTTCTGGACACATAACTTGTTTGGTTTGCTGGTTACTTAATGATGGAGTAACTAGAAATCTAGTGATTTCTAGAACAAGGTCATGCAATCTTATAGCACTGTTTATAATAGGACTAAAGTAGCACATGGGTCTTGTTCTCATACTTAGGTAAAACATTCTTTGAACCATTAGTCACTGACTCTGCCAGGGGATTCAATAAGTTCACATTCCTATTGTGTAAAACTTACTGTGTAGAGGCTGATGCCAGATACTAATAGAGAACTTGGTGGGTTAGCATATAAATAATGTAATAAATTAAAATATGAAAGGGCTCAAGTCCCTCTATATTCATCAGGACATTGTGCCCTTAAAAAAAATGGTTCCCTAAGTCTGGAAAAAGTTTTAAGAACAAGAAGCCTTCCAATCTTTATATTCCAATTAGACATTGACACATTGACTCAATAAATTCAGAGCCTAATAGCCAGGGATGAGGCCTAGTGAATATTAGGCAGTGGGAATAACAGAAAACAATGACTCAAACATGAATAACAGTATTTCAGTGTATATGTTTGAAATTCACAAACACACACATGCACACACACGTACCTACACATACTTGTTGAGCAGATGCAATATTTGAAATCTGAGTTAGAGACAAAATGTAAATTATATGCAAATATGACGAGGTTACTGCTAATGTAGTCATTCTGATGTTCACTAAACATTTTTAGCTTTTTGCCTTCTGGACACATAACTTGTTTGGTTTGCTGGTTCCTATTGGTTTTGTAGGGCCACATGACTAGTCCTGACCATTGAAGTTGAGTCATTTCCAGGCTGGATCATTTAATTTTGGGCTAAAATCCTTTAAAATTCTCTTTCTGTCTGGGATGGTAATCAGCAACTTTACAAGATGATACATCAGCTAGGGTCCCTGATTTTCCATGACAAATAGAGCCCCATGCCAACCCATTATGAATATGTAGTGTTAGCAAGAAATAAATCTTTGCTTTTTTAGCCACCAGTATTTTTAAAGTCGTTTGTTACCAGAGCACAACCTAGCTTGTCCTAACAGATATATCTGCTTTCATTCTCTTCCCTGGATGGGGAAGATACTGTCTTAGGGATAGATACTAGTAGGACCTCAGGAATATTGGGAGACTGGTAAGAAAGATGAAGTTAAGGAAGGGAGAGATATGTAAAGGGGATATTCTAAGACAAACATAAACATATACACATTAAATGCAATTTGAGAAGACTGCTGGGCTGGAGGAAGCACAAGCTGGAATCAAGATTGCCAGGAGAAATATCAATCACCTCAGATATGCAGATGACACCACCCTTATGGCAGAAAGTGAAGAAGAACTAAAGAGCCTCTTGATGAAAGTGAAAGAGGACTGTGAAAAAGTTGGCTTAAAGCTCAACATTTAGAAAACGAAGATCATGGCATCTGGTCCCATCTCTTGATGGGAAATAGATGGGGAAACAGTGGAAAGAGTGTCAGACTTTATTTTTCTGGGCTCCAAAATCACTGCAGATGGTGATTGCAGTCATGAAATTAAAAGACACTTACTCCTTGGAAGGAAAGTTATGACTAACCTAGACAGCATATTAAAAAGCAGAGACATTACTTTGTCAACAAAGGTCCATCTAGTCAAGGCTATGGTTTTTCCAGTGGTCATGTATGGATGTGAGAGTTGGACTATAAAGAAAGCTGAGAGCTGAAGAATTGATGCTTTGAACTGTGGTGTTGGAGAAGACTCTTGAGAATCCCTTGGACTGCAAGGAGATCCAACCAGTCCATCCTAAAGGAGATCAGTCCTGGGTGTTCATTGGAAGGTCTGTGTTGAAGCTGAAACTCCAATACTTTGGCTACCTAATGCAAAGAGCTGACTCATTGGAAAAGACCCTGATGCTGGGAAAGATTGAGGGCAGGAGGAGAAGGGGAAGACAGAGGATGAGATGGTTGGATGGCATCACCGACTCAATGGACATGGGTTTGGGTAGACTCTGGGAGCTGGTGTTGGACAGGGAGGCCTGGCATGCTGCGGTTCATGGGGTCGCAAAGAGTTGGACACAACTGAGTGACTGAACTGGACTGAACTGAACTAGATTTTATTATTGTTGTTGTTACTATTACTACCATGATTATTAGTATATTTATTATTATTTTTTTAAACAATCTGAAGATTATGGCCATTACATGCTATGACTCATCCTTGGTGTTTGATAAAAAGAGGAAGGAGAAATAATTCTAGCTTTTGGAATCTCTTAGATTAATGCAACAGCTATGCTTCTGACATAGTGTGAATTTTGTTCTTTGAGTATATTTTTTTCTATCCCAGTTGGACTATACAATTCTTGCAGTTAAGGACTATATTTCATTTTCCTTGTGTGTACTTTGGAAACAGTCCTAAGGCTCACTAAAATCAAGCTGAAGGCAGCTGCACTTGTTATCAGTGAATTGGCATCACATTCCATTGTTGACCATCTCTTGGACTGACTCGAACAGATGCATCAATTCTCACATTTTCATTTCCTGGAGCTTCAGGAATATGTAATGAGAATCATGAACATGGTGATAGGACAGGGCAGTGAGGAAAAGTGCATTTGCAATCAACACTGTCTTTGGAACTGTAGTCCTTTTCACTGGCGACCAACTCAGTGAAGCATTTTTCAAATTTGACTTTTCATAGCAACTGTTTCAATTTTTTAGACATGTGTGCTTTTGGGTTTATTCTCCTTTTTATTGCTCCTGGCCCTTGGTGCTTTTCCTTTTTCAATTGTCCCATTTGCCATTCTTAATTAGAAATAATCTACAGAGCCCCAAAAGTCAAATGATACATTTAAAAACTCATGGGTGTATAATACAATAACAACTGTTGCGGGAAGAGTCAGCATTTATCAGAATCCTTTGCACTGTCAGTGTCTAAACCACACAGCATTTTCCCACACATAGCTGGCACCTGGGCTTCTGCTCGCCTATTTGATCACGGCCTTGGAGCTTCCTTGCTAACTTTCCAATTGCTTTCCTTGTTTATCAGTTCTTGTCCTTGATCTCAGGTTTTAACTCTGCCTATCACACACAAACCTGTCTTCTACTCTTGTATTACCTGGAACTCAAGCAACAGGCTCCTTGTTTTTGCCAAGAGTGACATTATTCTTCAGAACTCCTTCCTACTCCCCAGTGGTGTAATGGAAGTATTCACCATCAATACAACCAGTCGGGTTGTATTAAAGATGGGAAATATTTCTGTTTTTCTGCATATTAAAAAAATATGCAATTGCACTTACAGTGCCTACTCTGTGTCTGGCACTAACATAGGCAGTGGGGGTACTGCAGTGAAAAAAGCAGACAAGAATTGCTGCCCTCATGGGACTTATTTTATAGCAATGACAAATCCAATTACTAGTAAGATCTGACATGGATCCTATAAAGCTGTAGTGGTTCTTTATTCAGCTAATGACCTACATCTACATGTAAGGTATAATGTTTTTGCATTCTATAGTATTAGTTAAAAATTAAATTTTTATCAGGATAGGCCAAAAGATAGTTGACCCATACAAGGTATGATCAGAAGCCCCCTCCTCAGCACACACGTTGGTCCCCACTCTCACCCTGGGATCCTTTAACCCTGATTGATGCCATAGCAGAAACCCAGCAAAATCTAAAAAATCAATACAGCCAAATCTAAAAACTCCACATGATATTTGGGTGTAAGGCCCATTAAAAGGTCACCATTGCCAGGCAACAGTATCCCTGGACAGCGTAACAAGTAGAATAGCACTTCTTATTCCACTATCCCAGAAACTCAAAGGCATATACGTCGAGACCCCCTCCTCCCATCACTGCTATTTCTTCCTGTGGCTACCACCATCCATGACCAGACCCACCCACAGTGGGCCTGGCTAGACGATCAAGCCACTAGCACCCTGGATGGTCATTGGTAAGGCTCGATGCATCATCTATGCTGTGAAAACTCCCTCCCAGGCTAGAAGAGGCTTGCAGAACTGGCAGAAATAGGGTTCACAGGACAGATCCAAGAGCCAGCTGGACATCTGCCCTGAACCCCTGTGTTGAGATTCTGCTATTCACAAAACCCAACCTAAAGCAGGCTGGAGTCAGAGCCTGAGCAGCTCCTTTGAATAGAGGGAGTAAGGGCTGCTGTACCAACAGGTGACCCAACACAAACAGAAGGAAGGTATGTGAGTGGTATTCCTTGAGCTACTTGGGTCAACAGAACTACAATCTAATCCTTGTCTTCTGACTGCATTTTGGTTTTCTAAACTTGTCTTCCTTTTTGGATTATGTATTTGCAATTTATTTAACGGGCTCACAAAATTCTTATGCTGGGCTTCAGCACCTTTCCTGTGCATATGTATTTGTGACACATGTATTGTTGAATTACAGTCTGCCTTTCTTCTCAAGGTGTCTCTAACACTGACCTGATTAACTGAATCCTCTGCACGCCACCTCATCTCCTCCAACCCAACTTGTTTGCTTACATGTTCAGTCCTTGTGTTGCAGTGGACATGAACTATTTGTTTTTAAGGAGTAGTCATTTTCATAGCACAGTTTGGAGTCTAAAGCTCAGGAAAAACACATTCACATAGTATCTTTCATAAATATGGAGATTCTAATCATCCAAGTTTTATAATCTTCATATTTTCAATTTACCATGGTCCACATGTGGGATAACTATGACAGATGTTAGATCCTACGCCACCTCCTTGTTACCAAGCTTTTGGGTTTCTGATGCACATATCAATGTGTGCTCAGAGCTACAGAGTAGAGTTTCTTCCTTACCCCACTCTTCTCTTCCCCAGGCATTTCTTTCCTAATGATACCTATTTTATGTTGAAGCTAAAATAACTCATTAATTAGCTTTCTTTGAGCATATAGTGAGTACAGAGAATTAAAATGGGGAGATGCTCACGTGGGTTTATTATCTACATCTAGAATACACTTCAACTTGACTATTCTATGTGATTTATAAAATGATTCTAATATATGCCATGTATTTGAGTATAGGATTATTTCTAACTCATTTTCATAGCCTGTTCAGTGGCTCTTACAGTGTCTGGTGCCGAGTAAGTGCTTATTGAATAAATGAGTGGTCCCAATGGTGGTACAGGAGGAAAATGTTAGAATATTGAAGAGTTGAGAGACAGACGAGGACCGTTTTAGAAATGAAGCTTCTAAAACCTTTGGCTCTTGGATGGTTAAAACACATATGGGAGCTGAAGAGAAACAGCTCCTTGTAACTCTTGGGTCCTTGTCTGTGAGATTCAGTGAGACCTTACTTCCTCACTGTGAGGAATCAGTGTACAACTGGAGAAAATAACAAAAAGAAAGGCAAGTACTGGAAAACAGGATTTTCTCTTTCATGTCTAAGATTTTCTTGGGTATATTTAAATACCTGGGAATGTGATTCACCAGTCATTGGATTTAACAAAATCCACCCTCATTTCCCCATATGCTTAAGTGATACAGGAAACTTTCAATTATCACAACTAATGGAATGGAAGCGAAAGTACACATAATCAAATACCATTTCTATTTGTCTTTGGAAAGTATTATGTCTGCCTTTCCCCCAGCAGGTTTGCTTTTACGATGATTAATTCTAGCTTGGGCTAATATTAAAATGAGTTTGCATTTTCTCTGTACAATACCTGGCAGTAGAAGAGAAATGTGTTTATGGCAGAGGAAACTCATGCAGGGCTTAGAATCTGTCACAGTTAATCACCCACATGGATAATCTACATGCAGCAAGTGGGATTTTGAACAGACTAAAAGGCAAAGAGCAACTACACGTCCTGGATTTTAATGGTCCGGGGTTGTCACCCCAGGGGAAAGCTATAGCTCATGTTATGAAGAGTGTGAGTAGAAAAAGAACACTGAACTAGGAGGAAGGCAACTGGTGTGCTCATCCTTGATGCCCAAGGGAGGCCATATAACCTCTTTGTGTTTCAGTTTCTTTATCTAGAAAATGTAATAAGGACATCTGTAACTGTTTACCTGACAGATTAACTGCCAAAAAAGAGTAGTGAATAAAAGTGTTTGTAAAAGTATTAAATGCTAGGAAAACACAAAGTATTGATAGACAAACAGTGAAATACTGTCACCAGCTTTTGACAACCTGTCCTTTGCCCTAACTCCTCACTTGGAGACTTGGGGTGTGGCTTCTGAAACTTAACCCAGTTTTTTTAAAAAGTCACATTTCTTAAGGATTCTGCTCTTCCAGGAATAGCTACTTTGATAATGTCCATGGATCCAAATGAATAGTTACACCCTTTATCAGGATTTTAACAGAGATCTTTCAGCTATAATAATTAATCTTGTTGTTGTTGTTTAATCATTGTGTCTGACTCTTTGTGACCCCCATGGACTGTAGCCTGTCAGACTCCACTATCCATGGGATATTCCAATAGAATACTGAAGTGGGCTGCCATTTCCTTCTCCAATAATACTTAACCTAGTGGCTCTCAAAGTGAGATCCCTGGACCACCTGCAGCAGCAGCATCTGGGCATGCAAATTCTTGGACCCACCCCAGACGGAGTGAATCACAAGCTCTGGGAGTGAAGCCCAGCAATCTGTGTTTTAACAAGTGTTCCAGATGATGCTGGTGTACACTCAAGTTTGAGAAAGTGAGTGAAGTTGCTCAGTCGTGTCCGACTATTTGTGACTTCATGGACTGTAGCCTACCAGGCTCCTCCATCCCTGAGATTTTCCAAGCAAGAGTACTGGAGTGGGTTGCCATTCCTTCTCCAAGTTTGAGAACCACTGCCTTAAGTCAAAGGGAAAAAGGGAAACCCAGAAATTGGGCTCTGAGACATGCTACTGAAAGACCTTTATTTCTCTGAAGGAGGTAGGATAAGGCTTATGGGACATTTCAAATCATACTGCACAGCTGTGTGTGTGTAAGTAAAATGATGGCCAAGAACAATTTTCTCTGGGAGGTCTTTTTCCCAACCATCGCACCTAAAAATGTACCACCACCTTCCTTAGCACTCCCCACTTGCCTCTCTTGATCTACTTTTCCTTGTAGCATTTATTACCTCTTAATATGCTGTTATTTACTTATTTCAGTTATTGTCTGTCTCCCCCAGCTGGAATGTTCACTCCATAAGGGCAATCTGTTTTGTTCACTGCTGTGTCCCTAGTTCTGAGAACTGTGCATGGTTCCTAGTCAGTACTCTGAATTAACAAGTGAATGAACAACTGCTGACATTGAGAGATAAGAAAACACTGGGTCAGATCAAAACATTGAAACACCTGCAAGAACCCTTCTTACAGCACAGGAGCCTTGCCTCTCTGTTCCTGCTTTGGGCTCTGAAATAAGTCTGCAAACAAGGCTTGAGTAACTGCCATCCTCAGGGGTTTAATTCACTATGCTGTTTGATTTTCATTACAAAAAATGTGCTATCTGGTTTTTCCTAGGCTGGGGATAGTGTACTGATTGATCAATGCATTCACAGGGCTGGCTATGGGTGTGCAAGAGACCAGAGTGTGACACAATAGGGAAAAGGCCCTCTAGGAACAGAAATCTACTGAATTCTCATTCTTATGCTGCCCTAACTTGCTATATTGTCCTAACCAAACTGCTTAGCATTTCTGGGTCTTGTTTCATCTGTGGATCTCAACGATCTCCAAGGTCCCTTTCAATTATATTGATAATTACATATCCATTCAAATATTACTTGATTAATGCCTCTCTCCTCCACTAGCAAGCTCTGTGAGAACAGGGGCTGAGTCTGTATTTGCCCACCTAGTTCATAACGCCAAGCACATGGGCGCACTCAAATATTTGCTGAGTGAGCAAATTCCTGTGAAAACCAAATAGGAATCTCAGCCTCATCAGCTTGTATTCTGTACAGCTAAGTTCAAGCTATGTGGATGTAGGTTTCAAAACCCTGGCCTGGAAGAGATCGCCAATCAACAGGAAGAGCAGGATGCTGTGCCTCCCTCCACCAACCCCCAGAGCACACAGAGGTTGCAAAATTCATTCAACGTATTCATGGCAAGGTATATGGGAGAGAGCCCAGACTGAGCACTGGCCATCAGCCCTGTGGTCTGAAGAAGCAGGGGTTTGGGGATCAGAAACCTGAATCACAGATCTGTTATTCTCTAGCTTTATGACTTTGTACAAATTATTTACTTCTCTCAGCTTCAGCCTTTTTATCTGGAAAATGAAGTACTGCCTGCCTCTCAGGATGGCTCTGAAGATAAGAGGAGTTGATATGTATCAAGTGCTTTCCCAATAATCTGGTGTGAGGGGAGTGCTCAGTGTATGGAAGCCTCCTTGTCTGGTCCTGCCTTTTCTGCCCCTTACAAGGTTTCTAACAAAGCTTCCTGTTCCAAAAAACTGACCCAAGTTGGTTATGGCTAATGGGAGTGCCCTGGCCAGCCTGGCTTAAGGGAAGTAGAGATCAGAGTCAAAAGTGCTTCTCAAAATATTTACTTTGGAAATACATACTTTCTCCATTTGCTTCTAGTTTGCTTAATGACATTTTGAGATTTGAACTTGCTCTAACTTGATATCAAAAATTGCAATTTTGTAAATAAGTCTTAACTGATAATCACTTGAACGCACTCGTATCAGCGAACAGGATGAGTTAGAACTTAACTTCTCTATTTGGCTGCCTTTGTCTCTCCTGCTTTGCTCTTTGAGGGAATTATCCTCCTGGTCCTGCCTTGCCCCCTCCACCTTCCCCCACCACACTCATCCACTTCACATGACCATCTTTATCCTGGAAAACAAATTCTGCTGCTAGGCAACCAGAAAACAAAATCCACAGTGGTCGACATGATTTGCATTGTGATGGCAATTCCAGTGGTGCCACCACCAGGCCAGACGTACACCCATTGCTTCTGTCCTCAACAGATCTTTCCAGAAAGTGGGATGAGGTGCGTTCTTAGTAGAAAATTAAGGGCCTCAGTACTCAATGGAAAGTATTTATAAATCACTGTATATCAACAGCCTGCTTTAGAATAATTTTATTAGAACACATTCAAGAAAGTGACATATGGAAAAAGACAGCAGCAATTCTTAGTCATGCAAATGCCCATGTTAAGGTTCTCCATTGGATTTAAATTCAAGTACAAAGACAGTCCTTTCCTGAGCCAGGTGCAATTCCAGAGCATGACACTTTGAGTCGAGAGCATGTTTCCTCTGCAAAGTTCAGAACACTGAACAAGTCCCACCCTCACAATAAGATTGTGAGATACATGGAAGTGTAAACTTTCAGGATTTTAAGGAACCCTTTACCCAAGCCCTCCCCCATAACCCAGCTGGGGGAAGTAAACCCAACTTTGGGACCTCTTATAAATAGATTTAGTCTATTGAAAATAAAGCAGTGGGCCTTAAAAAAAATTAGAAAATGAATATATACATACATATATATATAATGGAATGGAATCACCTTTGCCTTTTGCCTTGGTGTGGGATTTCCATGAAACTCTGTGTTAGGGTGGGGGCTCTCAAGTGTTTTGGGGGTTGGAGGACTTTTTTTATTTTTTAACTTTTTATTAAGAAAAACTGTGAACATATACAAAAGGGATAGAATGATACAACGAACACCACGTGCCCATCATCTAGTCTCAACAATTATCAACATGTGGCCAGTTTGTTTATTTCTTCTCCCACTTCCCACCCACCCCTGCCAACAGGATAATTTGGAAGCCAAGGAAGGCTGGTAGGGTGATCTTCGAACCAGACACCTCAGCAGTGAGTAAGGTTAGGAAGGAGCTAGAAAACAGTGGCAAAACCTGGGTAGGTTGAAGATTATGGAACATTTGTTGGGAGAAGTAGTTCCTGCCAGTGTTTGGGATCAGTTGGAGTTGACCCTCACCTTCCATAAACCATAACCATAAGAGGTCCCTTTTTCCCTCTCCGTCCCATTCATGATATAGGGGAGGCAGGCTAGATTAAAATGATGGGTTTTTCCAGATTGGGGCCACTGACAAAAGAAACATTCAACCTGGAGAAAAACTCCAGGAAAACTCTAATGAATCCCCCACCAGGGCCAGTGGCCTGATGTTCAGACTGGGAGCTGGGGGAGTGTGTTGGGCCATGGGGCCTCTCACAGGTCCCTACTGCCCCCCCCCCCCCCCATTTTAGACTTTGGAGAGAAGCTCGGCAACCTTGAATTGCACCCAGTAGAGAAAGAAGCAAGGGGCCCCGAGGAGTGAGCCCATGGCCCGGGGGGCAGATTTTGCATGGAACATGTTGCCCTCTGAGCAAAGGCTGCACCCCACACCAGCCCTGCCAGAGCAGTCTCAAGAGAGGCGGGTGATGGGAGTCCAGGTGGGAGGTCCCAACGGCGGCACGGCTACCCCGGTGAGCTGCGTGCTAAACGTAAGTGGAGAAAGGATCTCCAGGTCCCAGGTACCACCGAGGAGCAAGGTTGCCATCCTGTTAAGAAAAGGGCCGGGGCTCTGTGATTTGCATATAACTCTGCAAAAATTTTCATGAGATCCTGTAGCCCTTTATAGAAAACAGAGTGAAACCATCAGTGTGACCTAGTGTATTTCTAGTGATCCAATGCACACAGTGCAACCTGGCAAATACACAGTCATTATTTTAGAGGAGATGGAGGAAGCAGAGTGCTGTGTAGGACAGTGCTCGGTCTGAAGGTTCAGAAGTCAGCCAGGTCTAGCATCCAGAGGAGGATCACTGAGTGGCCACTTTTAACTGTGAAATACTGTCAAGAGTGCAAACCTGCACGCTGTTTTTAGCATTAGTTCCCTGTAGAGCAATCCTGCTGTGACTTTCCAACTTCTCAGACAGACAAGGAGAGGTGGAGCCAGGAATAATATAGGGATACATTAAATAAGAGGTCCAGTGGCAGTGATCATTAGTGTTTATTTCAGACCCTCCCTGTTTTGTTTTGTTTTCTTGTTTCAATTCTTCTAGGGTCTCTGTGCCCTACCAAGGCTTACCATGACATTCAGCTAGAGAAAGAAACTGAGAAAAGGTTACCCATTTATGCAGCAGATCATTAGTAGTAACTGACTTAACACTCTTGATTTCAAGTGTTTCCAGGGTCTATAACGTGGTAGTCTGGAACTTTTCTAAGGCACAAAGCTGGTTCATGCACACTGCAAGGCCGGCTAAGAGAATGGATTACTGAGTGAGGGAGTGATGGAGCCATGCCAGAGACCCCATATTCCAGTGTGGTTCTACCATCTCTATTGGGTCACTGGAGGCAATGGAATCATCCATTCTTTAGGAACGATGGTCCCTCAAAGAGAACCAACTTCTTTTTTTTTCTTTTTTGAGAACCAACTTCTAGTGCTATTGGAAGAGTGAAATATTTCAAAAAGCAATGGCTCTTATCCAGGAGAAAAGTTTAAGAGGAATGAAAGAGTCTGACCTCCAGTTTGACTGTGGTTCAGCTCACGGTGTCAAAGGCTACCTTATGGAAATGAGAAAACCAGTATGAGACTCTTTTAGTAAGAACTCCAGCCAGGTAAAAACTGTTCATTAAGGGACAGAAAAAGCCTCAGCATGGAGTTCAAATGGCAGTTACTCTGAACTGTGGAGAAGGTCGGGGCTGCTAAGGATTCAGAAGAGAGATGAGATTCTAAAGAAAGTCTGGGACAGGATGCATGTATTTGTGAAAGGGCAAAGTACTGGTGCCCACTGAGCTCACCTTTTCCAGGGAAAAAGGGTCTCAAAAAATTTAAATCATATTTTCCTTTGCATAATGTTACATTAATGGGCTGAGGGTAGGGACGTGGCATCAACTGTCCTGATTAGCTAGTCCCCCACATCATAATTCACTGTCAGTACCAGTTTATAGATGTGCTATTACCTCTGCAGAACTTACTTTAGTGGCAGAATTTAATAGTTTTACAAGTGCTGAATTTGACATTTGGCTCTGTATACAATGGTTAAAATTATAAGGGAGGAGAACAGTTAAAAATATATTTTTAGTGTCATCATTATTAATAGCTAATTTATTTCCGTCATTTTTATTATCACTATTATTAATGGATAATATTTGTTGCATGTTTACCATGTGCCAGGCAAAGTGCTGAGTATCTGGCATGCATCATTTCACAAAATTTGGAATGGGTAATACCATTACTCCCATTTTGCAGACTGAGGCATTAAGGTCCTGCCCAGGATCATACAACTGGCAAGTGGAGGGGCTGAATCTGAACTGAGGTTGGTTTGACTCCAAAGTGGTCCTAACTGCTGTGGTAGCTTGCCTTGTGTAAAGGAGAATCCATCTGTTAAATGATATTTGTATGTGTGTATGTTTGTGGATTCCAAAGGTCTTAGAAAGCATCCCTCACATATTTTGAGGATCCATGTTATCCTTGAAGACGTAACTAGAAGTGGTTTGGGTCACTTCAGTATGTGTATTTATTAGATTTTGCACAAAAACTTTTATCTCCTTTTAAACCTCAAGATGTGATGGTCTCTGTGTACCTGCAAATCTGATGATGGTTTGTTATGTGAGACATATAAGAAATTCAGGCATGTAGGCAAACTGAACACTTGTTCTCCAAAACTGAGAAAATACATGCATGTTTACATAGGAAGTCATTATATTATACGGCCCAGTTGGTGCCTTAAAAGAGTAGTTAACATCCATACATCAACATTAAAAAGCGACAGCCATTTATGATGTCATTGAGATGATTTTCTGAAAATCTAGCCTATGGCAGAGACTAGTGGGAAAAATTTAAGTGGAAATGTGCTTTAAAAAATGCCATTAAATTTCTTTGAAATGCCAATGATCTCTACTATTTAGACAATAACTCTCAGCTTAGAATTCACAGATATCCCATATCCAATCGCCCTCTACCTTTGGCATTCTGATTCAGCAGGCCAGTGAGGAGCCTGGGATGAGTTTTTTGAAATGTTTCCTTGGTAATTCTAGGGGTCACTTGGTTTAAAGTCATTAGGGCACAGGACTTGTCTATGTACCAGACAATACATGGTTGGAAAACCTGAGTTGTGCAGCATTTCAACTGCATTTTCATGTCTGCCAGTATACACTGTCCAGAAGCACCTGGGCATTTTCCATGAGGAGCAAGAATCAGTGAGACCCATTTTGATAGGAGAGCAGCTTTTATTAACCAGACCTTCTGGAATTCTTTTTTTTGGGGTGGGGGCGTATATTGAGATTCCTCCCATCTCTGCCTGTTCAGTTACGTGCATGTGCTAAGTTGCTTCAGTTGTGTCTGACTCTGTGATGCTATGGACTGTAGCCTGCCAGGCTCCTCTGTCCACGGGATTCAGCAGGCAAGAATACTGGAGTGGGTTGCCACTTTCTCCTCCAGGGGATCTTCCCAACCCAGAGACTGAACCCACGTCTCTTACATCTCCTGTACTGGCAGGCAGGTTCTTTACCACTAGCGCTACCTGGGAAGCCCAGGTATAGACTCCTTCATAGAAACACCTATTTATTAATATACTGCAGGTCTCACTCTAATATTAGACACTCATAATATGAGTTCTCTGAGTTATAAAAAGAGGTTCTACAGTCTCTGGGTAGAACATCCAGTGGTATAAAAATAGCCACAAATGGGGAACATATTTGTTATATTATAGATTCATATCCTTTCTTGTTCTACAAAGAATCTGAGGCAGCTGTTTTACAATATGTTTTTAAATGCATCTTCAGTTGACTATATGTTCTAGATGTTTCTGTCTGATGGATTTGGAAGCCACTGAGGCAGGTATGTGCCTGAGTTACTAGTTCTGTGGCAGACATAATAAACTGTCTCTTCTAAATCCCTGACTCACGTCATGTTCTGTTAGGCACAGCAGACAGTGAGCAGTGGACATGTATAATACATGGAACATGGTATGTTCCTGGTTTTTTATTTTTTCCCCTTGCCCTTGGTATTTTCAATCAGGTGCATTTCATTCAATTGATCAGGAGGGAGAAATGATAAGATTTAACAGCATCTGGAGAAGGAAATGGCAACCCACTCCAGTATTCTTGCCTGGAGAATCCCAGGGACAGGAGCCTGGTGGGCTGCCGTCTATGGGGTCGCAGAGTCGGACACGACCAACGTGACTTAACAGCAGCAACAGCATCTGGGCCAAAATGTTACTTTGTGTGTTTCTGCCTGAATCATCCAAATGTTTTGGTTCATGGACTTGGCCAGCAGAAGGCAGTGTACACAGCAGACATGAGAAAGACCTGGGTTCAAATCTCAGCTCTGCCACTTTCTGGATGTGTGACCTTGGGCAGGTTATTTAACTTCTACATTTTCCTCATCTGCAAAAATGAGGATAATGATACTTACCTTGAAGAATTGTGAGGATTGAGTAAGAAATTACATTAAAAAATGCCAGGCTCATAGTAGGCGGTCAGGAAGAAAGACACTTGTTACTCTCAGTTGTCTATGTTCTGGACGCTTCCTTATAGTAGCCTTCATGCTTTCCTTGGCCTGTTTGGTTATAGCAGGGGCTTCTAAGGGAAAGGACTGTGTGCCTCTCATTAGATGGGCAGATTTGTCCCTGGGGGGCACTTTACTGCTCTGTGTTCTTCTGTTACACACATGGAACTGCAAAGCCCATATTAATGGTTTAAAAGAGCCTTTCTCCACCTCCAATTTCAAACTAGAGCCCAGACTGGAAATATTCCTTCACCAGAATGGGAAACTGAGATACAGAATAGTACAAATGTTGAATCGTGCAGACAGACATCATGAATTATGGTTTCAGTGTAGCTCTTTTTCAAAACTGATTTTTGTGACATTCTTAGTTTTTTCATGCTTCCTACTCTACTTTTGGCTTCTAGCCGTGTGTGTGTGCTGCTCATACTGACCCCAGGGCTCCTCATCTGGAATTCGGTGAGGAGGCAAGGAGTGGTTAGCCAAGCATCTTGGTGAAGAACAAAGAGGCTTCGGGGCGGTGCAGAGAGAGGCTCTGCTGTGTCCCCTCCTGAGTGACAGATTGAAGTCCCCACTTCCAGAACACTATCCCAAAGGAAAGAAACCAGCCTCAGCAAGGAAGAGTCACTCCCTCTGTTTTTCATCTTTCCATTTTCCCTTCTGCTTTTGGAGAGAACTGTGAGACTAGGCCAGGTGGGAGGAGCATCCTTGACAATGTTTGTTTCATGTAACTTTTTTGTTCCAAGTTCAGAAAAGTTAGAAACTTTCTCTACCGAAAATTATCAGAAACTTCGCTCTGTCCTTTAAGAGCAGGAGAGGAGGGAGGAGGAGGTAGGGGAGGGAGTGGGGGAGCTGTGTGTTGACCTGATGATGAACCTGCTGTTAGGAATCTTGCTGCCCATGCAGGGGTGACCCATCCTCCCTACCTGGGGACCCAGTGTCCCCACACTGATCACTCGGGGAACCCTTCCATCTGGAATCATAGGGGGTTAAAACCGAACTTGAGCATGCCTGCCTTTTCTCCATCCCACTGTATATCTCTTCGTGAAATCTCTTCATGAACTTGAGCGTATATTTCAAGCTTTTCCTCTCACCTTTTCTATACTTTACTAAACAGCTGAGTTTGGGGAAAAACCCTGATAAACTAACCCACTATTCACCTTCCCTATTTCCTCGCCTGAATTTTCCTCCTCTTCCCTTTCGCTATCCAAGACTCCTGACCTTCAAAAACCAAACAAAGTTGCCAGTTCCTCAACTAACAGCCTTCAGTAACCTTGGCCCATCCTGCAAATCGGCCCAAATTCACTGTCTGGTCACTTTCTCTCATCTTGAGATGTTGAGGGGAAGTTCATCCCTCTGTTACCTACTAGTTACCTGCTCATCCCTTTGTCTTTGATTCACACAGAGGTTTGATCCAGAAACCATCTAATAATCATGACCCTTCCTGTCCTTAAAAATAACATCTACTCTTTTTTTGATTAATAAAAGTAACCTGACTTATCGTGGAGAATTTGGAAAAAGCCACCATCCAGAAATAACCATTACTTACATTTTGGTGTATTTCCTTCATATATACATACATGCATACATATATGTATATATAAGTATATGTATATATGCATACAGAAGCACAAACACACACATATATACACATCCACATTCCTTTTGGTGCTTAACAGAAGAGTTAGTCTTTCATATTTAGAGGGAAAAGGAAGATCCCAGGCAGGTGGAGAAGAAAAATAACCCCAGGCTGCAGCTCAGGTAGGCTCTTCACCTGTGTCAGCTGTAGCCATGAGCTTTTGGAGCACATGGCTCATTGGTTTGTAATGTCATGGACTTGATGGCCAGGAGAAATATCCAAGCTATCCCTGCCTCCCAAATCATGTGGGTGAATCCTTCTTAGAGAGCAACACGGGAAACACAGTCAGAGACACACCAAAATTCATAGATACACACAAACAGAAATTATACATGTAAAAACATATTCAAACAAGTCTCTTCTGAGGCCTCTCTGTGAATGCCCACTCTATTTCAATGCATTGCTGATAATACAGTGTACCACATGTAAGCCTTGCTTTTAATGGGTCTCAGGGTTCAGCTGCTGAGACGAAAACTAACCCATGGGAAACAATAGCAAACTGGAAGAAGATGCTTTCTCATAAAGTGCTGATGGAAGGGACTCCAGAGAGTCATTCTACTATCATTCTAATAACGATGAAGATGCATTCCAGCAACATTCTTCCTGAGATCAGAAACATCTTTTAGGACAGAGAGAGAAGTTTAGAGACACAGTGATGCAGTATGTGTTAGACATATACTAACAAAGGTGATTATGATTTGAAGGATCATTATATTTTAGTGAAAATATAATCACATATCTACCAGAAAATGTGAGAAGAGTAATCTGCAGACAGCAAGGGAGGGGCAGGACCAAGGGGAAGGGGCCAGTTTATCAGGACGCTCTAGGTCCTAGAGAACGTTGCTGTGGTTTGGGAGACATTCTTCCTCTCTTGAAGCTCTCAGGGATAAACTTGATGTATTATATAAAAGTCTAAAGGCAGGCTGAGAAAAATGCAGCCACTGTGATGATCCTGTGGAATGTTGTTTCAGGAGGAGGACAGAGAATGAAGAGCTGAGATGGCTTAGAGACCAAGCTGTGGATGGGGATCTAGACCAGGAGCAGATCTGGGAGGTGGCATATGAGTTTAGTTTCAGTTCTGTTGAGTAGACTACAGTGAATCATTCAAGAGCAGTTATGTCATAGACAATTGAAAATATGCTGCTGGATCCTAGGGTGAAAAGTAAGGGCTAGAAACAGACATCTTTCAATTCAATGTTAAAGTGCAACTGTATGCAAAGTATAATACATATGCTTTGGCTGTTAAAGAATAACATTTGACTGTGGGAGACCAATATTGTTGGCTCAGAGGTAGTAGCAGGGCATTAATGTGGAGAAATAGTGAGCATTTCCATGAAGGAGGCATGAGTCAGTCTAGAAGTGAGTGGTGGGTAGGATGTGATTAGAAGTCAGTGGGCATTACGGGAAATGGAAGCAGCAGGAGCAGATCATGACATGAGTGGAGGCAGCTGACTGCCACTGTTTACTATGCACCAGATGCTGTAGTAGACAGTAAAGATAGAAGCATCATTAAGCCATGATCATCAGGCAACTCACAATGTAACATGGGAGAGAGACATACAGGTAACCAATTATTTGGTAAGTGCAATTAGGTTGCAACCTACAAATTGCTAATATTTGATCAACCATTTTGGATCCAATCCACAAAAATGGCAGTTTCACATGATTCAATCTAATCTAAGTGTATTTTAGTGTATATAACAGATAAGGATCGTATATAGGGAGGAAAAATTATATAAATGTCTTTGGAGATGGGACTGTACTTTATTCTAAGTGTACGCTACAGAAGGCTTTTAACAGACAAGTGAGATGCTGAAAGAAATGTTTTAGGAAGATGAATTTGGTATCAGTAGAAAAGATATAATGCAGGGCCAACATCCCAGAAAGCAGTGGGGGGCAGAATTTAGGAGGCTACTTAAAGAATTTAAATAAAGGGTAAGCAGCGCCTGACCAGGGTGATATGATAGATATTTTGAGGGAATCATGAATCATCCTTAGTACTTGGCTGTGGACCGGCTGGCTATCAGGGGATATTGCCCAAAACGGATCGACAGATATATACCTGGGTGTCTGGAAAATTCTGCTACTGCCCCATACAGGGCAGTCAAGCCAGCTTTGCTGGTTTGAGAGAAAAAAGAAAGTTTTCTGATGCCGAGACTGAAGGAAGTTGGCAGCAAACTATAAAGACTAACAGTGCCGGTGTTCACTGTGCCACCATTTGGCCTCGTGTTTGCTCGTGAGTCTCCTGGTTCCACAGGAGAACTGAGACTTCATTCGGTTGGGGACTGGCCTGTGTGGCGTCACTGCTGCATCTCCAGTCTGCAATACTGCCTTGCACATAGTAGGTGTGCAAAAATGTGCTGAGTAAATAGCGAATATGAAACTGTCATGAGGAGTAAGTCACTGCAGAGATATCATCTTGGAATTTGTCATGGACATCAGAATGGAAGCAGAAACTATTATTGAAGGTGGGGGAAGACCTGGAAAAGGAAAAATCAAAAGAAGTTCCAGTTCAGTGAGCATGAAGCAGCAAAGAGGTGTGAAATGGCAAAAGGAAAGGAGGTACCTGACAACATGAGGGAGAGAAGAGTGTTGAGTGTACCAGATGGAAGTGGGTACAAAATATGTGACTCAGAACCTGTGGACAGGTTACCCTTAGACTCACTCTGAGTTGAGAGAAAGATGAGAGCATATAGAGAGTTACACATAAAGGTGAAGATATGAGTAATTCTGTAACCATCATGCTAAAAACAACTCTCAGTATTTCTTAGGTGCTCCCAACAAAGTCCACGTTCCTTTGAATGGTGTCCAGTGTCTGCTATGATTTGACCCAGCCAATCATCTCAGCCTTGTCTCCCACATCTCACCTCACAAAGTCCACACTGCATCAGGCATGTTTACTGTGCATGTTCCAAACGTATCCTATATATTCCTTTCTCCCTTTCCCTGTTCTAGCTGTTTGATCCATTTAGAATGACATTCCTCCCCACTCCCAATACCAGTCCTGCCGAGATAAACTCTACCCACTTGGTAAAGTTTAATGCTAACCTTTTCTAATCTTCCCAGACTAGGTAAGTTTGATTTTATTTTTCATTTAAAAATATTTTGCTATTTTATTTTTTAAGAAGTTTAATTATTTTTGGCTGTGCAGCACATGGGATCTTAGTTTCCCCATCCAGGATTCAAACCTATGCCTCCTGCATTGGAAGTGTAGCATTTTAACTACGGACCACCCAGGAAGTCCTCTGATTTTCTTCATAATATCTGTTTCGTATTTCTAGATCTCTTTCTTACCCATAATGCCCAACACATTACCTTGTGTTTATTGGGTCTTCATTCATTGATTTAATAAACAGTGACAGAGTCCCTTCTGTGAATCAGTATTTTGTTGGATTTGGTAATGCAATAGGGGTGATGCAGTAAGTCCATGATGCCCTCATGGACTTAACATCTGGTGGAGGAAGCAACTGAGTAACCAACAAATGCTGAGATAGTCAATAATGGTGACAGGTTCTAAGAAATAACAATACAGAAGACTGTGGGAGGTGTGACTTGGGGAGAGGAGTTAGTCAGGGGGTCAGGACGGGCTAAGAAGAGAGAGCAAACGGGGCAGACTGTGGCATGAGAGGACTAAGAATTTTCTAGGCAGAAGAAACAAAGGACCTGAGATGGCAAGAAACCTGACACATTCCTGGAAGGTCAGGAAGATCACGGGGCAGGCAACAAGAGGAAAGTGGCTGCAGTGAGGAGAAGAGGGCCAAGGTCCAGGTCATACAGCCCTCATAGGGCATACTGAGGATTTTGGTATTCATCCTAAGAGCAAACAGACACTTTCAAAGGGGTTGAAGCCATAGATGTGAAAAGCTTACACTTTAAAAAGATCACATTGGCCTCAGAATGGAGAAGAGACTAGAGGAAGGTCAGAGTGAATGCCTGGGCACCAATTAGGAGGCTTCTTTCACAGGCCGTGTGTGATAGTACAGTAGTGTGGACTAGAGTGGATTATGCAGACCGTCAATAAATGCCAAAAGAGGGCAGAAGCAGTCTTTTGGAGTCAATAACTAGGATTGAGAAAAATTGAGTTTCACCTTTACAAATCTCTCCACTAATGTAAATCACAGTCAACAGCACTTCAGCTCTCCAGACCCCTTTGGGAAATATGCCTTCAGGATAATCAAGTGTTCTCGATGACAAAAGGTAAACAGCAACGCCAACTTTTTCTTCCCGTTTAAATCTTTTGATGAATAGCCTTACATCTCTGACTTCTTAAAAAGAAAAATAAACTGAACATAATCTCCCCTTCTGTTGACAGTTCCAACGGAGTAATAGTTATGGCATAGGACAAAATATGAAGGATGTGCCAGGTTATATACCTTCAGTAAATAGGACCCAACTGCTGGAGTTTTGCTTCCTCTGTCAGCTTTTGCTTTCATAGCTTTCCTGCTTCCTCTTTTGCTATCAGTAGCTCAGCTTTTGTGGCTACTAGTGTCTACATAGAAGTAACTTTCTCTTATGGGCTAAGTAACTAGATGAAAATGGTAAGAATTACATATAAAATTAGGATTTGAGAGGCTCTCCTGTGAGCATAGATGCTTAGTTTTGTTATGTAAAGGTTTCCTACCTGGGTCTTAGATCTGTTTGTCGAACAACTGAGTTTCCAAATGCAATGGACTTACCATCTTTTTTCCTAATACATTTCATTGCTTTAACTGTATTGCCTGTTACATAATATATAAAGTGCAACAGATATGTTTTAAAATGTCAAAGTCTTTGTTCTTATTCTTTTAGTAAAACAGAGGTAAACTTAGGGATTGACAAAAGCCCACATTATGTATAAAGTTTCCATATTGGTATTTTCCACTATTCTGTGGAGAAGAAAATGATGAACTCTATTCTAAAGGACCAAAAGTAAGAAATGTCTCATTATATCCCATCATATAAGCCTTTAACTTACAAATGTGCTGCCTTCAAAATGTCAAATTAGATTTAGATGCTTTTTCAGACACAATAGAGTGAAAAGACTACCCACAGAATGAAAGAAGATATTTACAACATGTATAACCAACAAAGGATTCATATCTAGAATATATAAAGAAGGCCCAAAAATGCATAAGAAAGAAACAAACAGGCAGCTCACTAAAAAACTAGGCATCATGCCCCTGCGATGAACAGGGGCATTGTGAAGGAGAAAATCTAAAGGCCCACTAAGATATGGAAAGATCTGCAACTTCATTAATAATGAGGGGACTGCAGATTAAAACTATAAGCAAGTATTACTACATACCCATCAGACCTGGCTCTCTCAAGTACACATGATGATGTGGAGCAACAGAAAATCTCACATATACTTATAGGTAGGAGTGGACAGCTGGTGTCAGCAGTTAATAGTAAAGAGGAAGACACACTTACACACTATCACCTAGCAATTTCTTTCTCTTTTTGCACCTAGCAATTTCATTCCTAGCTTTATACCCTAGAGAAACTCAACTACATGTCTTCTGCAAGGATACACATACAAGAGTATTCTAGCATTGTTCCTAATAGGCCCAAACTTCCCATGTGCAAAATGGATAAATAAGTTGTGGTATATTCATACAACGGAATACTACACAACAATGAAAACGAATGAACAACTACACATGTCAGAAAGGATGAATTCCGTAAAAATAAGTGTTGAGCAAGAGAGGACACACACACGGAGAATGATTCTAGCCATATAAAACTTTACAACAGTCACACTGAAATAATATTCTGTAGGTGTATATACATGATGATGATGATCAAAGTAGCTCAGTCGTGTCCGACTCTTTGCGACCCCATGGACCATATAGTCCATGGAATTCTCCAGGCCAGAATACTGGAGTGGGTAGCCTTTCCCTTCTCCAGGGGATCTTCCCAACCCAGGGATCGAACCCAGGTCTGCCACATTGCAGATGGATTGTTTACCAGCTGAGCCACAAGGGAAGCCCATAGAAGGTACAATAATAGAGAAAATAAGGACATTATTATTATGAATGTCAGAAGAATGGTTACCTCTAGGGAAGAGGACAGGGCTGTGACCAGAGAGGGGCACACATGGAGTTTATGGAAATCTGGCCATGTCCTGCTCTTATGAACTGCATGGTTATTACATGTACGTTCACTCTATAATTATCTATTCAAATGTTTAGTAATTTTTATGCATTTTTAGTATACCTATTTTACATTAATAAATTTAAGAAAAGGTTTAATGTATACCAGATGTATCTGATTAGGAATGCATTTTATCCATAGTAACCGCTAGTCAGACAAGTCTGTAAGTCTCATTCGGTAATAGTGTAAGTCCAATACTGCACATTTCAATAACAATAACAGAAAATAAGACAGTTGCAATATTATCAGTTAAACAAAATATATACGAGAGAAATATTGAATAAGGATTATTTTAAAGTATCTAATATCAGATTGGAAAAGATAAAAACTATTGAAGATACATTAGGTAGCAAGACTGCAGAAACTGACACACATACTCAGCTGAAGACAGTATAGATTGGTCCAACTTCTATAAGGGGTGGTCTAACAACATCTATCAAAAATTTTAAACACATATTCTACTTCTAAGAAGTTACGCTAGTAATAAACTCATAACTCACAAGCATGAAAAACTACATTTGTATAAGGATTACAGCCCTGTTTGTAGTGGTAAAAGACTGGAACATCCCAGGCACCCATCAATAGAAGACTAGTTAAATAAATTATGGTCCTCTTAAGCAATGGAATACTGTGTAGCCATAAAAAAGAATGACCCAGCTCTACATGTCCTGCTATGAAATTACCCAGATTTGTTACAAGAAAAAAGTATAAAACAGTACTTATTGTTTGTTTACTTGTTTAGACATTTTTAAAAAATAATAAATGTGAGCTTTTATATTTTAAAATAGTATCTCAAGAAAAACACCTAAATTTTAAATCATGTGTATGTATTATTGCTTCAAAAGTTCCTTTAAAAAATTTTGAGTACATCTGCTTAAGGAAAAACAGATTTAATTAGATTATAATGCGGAAGCATAAGAAACTTTTAGAAAAAATTCTGAGGGAACTTTTTAATAGTTCCCATCAGAACTAACAGGTCATTAAAAAAAAGCCTAATTCCACATCAAAACAAAATACTTCTTTTGATACAGATGTATCAGTTGCATTGCTCTTTTACAATCCCTCATGATTAGAATAATTATTCTAGAGTTAAAACTGATACAAAAGAGGAGAAATAGAAGGAAGATAAACTTCAAGGTCAAGCTCAAATTTCACTTCTGGTGTAAAAGCCATCCTTGGTTCCTAGGCTGTTGTTCAAAGTGCCTATACTTGTTTAAAAAATGTAGCATATTGTGTGATAAGTATATATCTCAACTAACATTCATTGTCCTAGTTTCTCTGATGCTAAGCACAAAAATTGGAACCAAAGAAGTGCCAAGTACAACTGTGTCCTTCCATAAATACAAATAACATGTATATAGCCACTGTATGTGGCATCATATATAAGACACTTGTGGGTGTGAACTCAGGAAACTCTGGGACAAGGACAGAGGTTGTTCTTATATATCCTGAATCTCCATGGTAAATGGTCATCAGTGAACACTCAGTAAAATTCTGTTGAATAAAATTCAGTGTACCTAAATATTTGAAATAATTTTCCATTTTTGTCTCTAGCTAATTTCATTCTTCTCTGTTAACAGATTTTCCTGCTTGATCAGGAGTTAATGGTGGTGCCTACTTCAGTCAGTTCAGTTCAGTTGCTCAGTCGTGTCCACCTCTTTGAGACCCCATGGACTGCAGCATGCCAGGCTACTTATTTGCCTCCTTAATGCATAACCAATCCAGTGGTTTGGACTTTATATGCCCCCATTGGAAGTACTGTTTTAAATCTAATGTTAGAGAACATATGCCTAAAATATTTTTCTTTGAGTGGTTTTCAATACATTTTCATGGGTTCAATAAAGGTGCTTGCTTAATATCTTGTGTGTAATAGAAACTATGACTGTTCTTGTTTTGGGGGGTGCAGGGTGATGGGGAGATGAGTTAGACACTGTATTACAGATTTCAGATTCTACAATTTGAAATAAGTTCCTTGAATAAACTCTTCCCCATTTCTCATCCCCTCATATCCTTCCTCATTATCATCATCATCACCTGTTATTATAACAGTTTCCCCTTTTTTTAAATAACAGTTTTCCTTTGATATTCTTGTTTTATGAAATAGAAGTAATGTTTGGGCGCTATGTGACTACTTCCTGATCTATTCTCTTTGTCTGGAATTTCTACCAGCCAGGAAGGCTGCTGCTGCTGCTAAGTCGCTTCAGTTGTGTCCGACTCTCTGTGACCCCATAGACGGCAGCCCACGAGGCTCCCCCGTCCCTGGGATTCTCCAGGCAAGAACATTGGAGTGGGTTGCCATTTCCTTCTCCAATGCATGAAAGTGAAAAGTGAAAGGGAAGTCGCTCAGTCGTGTCTGACTCTTCGCGACCCCATGGACTACAGCCTACCAGGCCCTCTGTCTGTGGGATTTTCCAGGCAAGAGTACTGGAGTACTGGAGTACCTTCCCTAACTGAAACTCTACTGACTGCAACTACAGCTCAAAGGTGACAGTGGTGGAAATTCTAACATTCTGGTTTGAAATCATTATGAATCAAGAAGTTAAAAACTGGGGGACTACCTTTAAGAACTCCCACGTTATGTTTTTAAAAGATTTGCTGAATTCTTTTAAAATAAAAGCTGCAATAGTGTCAATCACAGATGCACACACAAAAAATAGATGTAAGTTGCAACGCATTCCAAATATCTCCAATTTGAGTATATTTAGGTTCACATCAACACAAAAGAGAAAGGTTTAAGCAGGCCACCTAGGTGCTTTGTCTGTTTTGTTCACTGCCATAACCTCTTTGTCTAGAATAGCACCTACCAAACAGTAGGAGCTCAATAAATGCTTGATAAGTTAATCAATGAGATTAAAAGATGGCATGCATCAAGGTAATGAGGAAAAGAAAAGGTAATGAACTTTTAACATCCTCTAGTGCTCACCAAGGCAGACTATCGTCCATGTGTAAGTGACTAACAGCAGAGTCTTGGATGAAACTTTCTAAATCCCATTCCTGCAACTGAAAGAAAACCAGCTAGCAGGAGACAGGAAAGGGACAGAAAAACACAGAGCCTGTTTTTTTTTTCTTCATAATCTTCAGAGTGGAGTACAACCCCTTGCACATGACACAGAGAGCAATGCATATGGGAGCATTCAGTAAACGCCCCATAACCAGCATCAGCAGGGGCCATGCAGATTTAGAATTGCTCTTCTGAACTTCTAATCAATGTCTATATGTTGCTGCAATTAGCAGCTTCAAGTAGAACCAATTACAGCATTAATGATGATGATAATAATAATAATAATAATGATTGGAGACGAACATTCTGAACTTAGAAAACTCAACTCTAAAAGGGGGAGGCTGAAAACTTGACTATCAACTCTGAATAAGGCCGTGACTACTCCAGCAAAACCAGGGCAACAGAAGATCAGAAAGACTGATTAGCAGAAGGAAGAGTCTGGGTGAAACTACGGAGTGGACACGTGGAATGGGTCTAGTCTTTATAGATCTGCATCTTCCAGCACTTTTCTCAATAGGAAGAGCTATCAGGGCAGAAGCAGGCTGCTCCTCTCAGCAGGCATTTGCTATTTGTTGCCCTGGGCCAAAGTCCCATCCTTGGAGTTTTTTTCCTAGTGGCAAGCCACCACAGAGGACAGGCAATCTTGTTTCTCTTGACAAGGCTCTACTTTCTGGCAATAGGATCATATCATCTCACCCCAATGCCACAGAAGCGTAGATCTTCCCATGGTCATCCTGTGTCCACTATATCCTACTAGTCATGACAGATAGGTGGGCAGTAGCCATTAGCAGTAAGGCAGTGAAGCTAAGCTTCCAGGAAGGAAAAACCCACACAAGCATTTGCAATCTACAGTCAAGATCACAAAAAAACGGTAATATTTATCCACTTATCTACCAAGACTCCCATGTTATGGGAGAAAACATGTCATGTTTGACAGCACAGCACAAATGGGGAAAGGAAACTCAGCTAAAGCACAACCACCACCTCAAAGCCTCGTTCATCCACCCCATCCACTCTAATCTCACTACTTTGGCTCTAGATGTTCATATCTTGAAATTCCTAAGAGTTCACTTTCACCCCTACCAGGAGAGCTTGCCTCCAGATACCAGAACTCCTAGTGTCATCACCCCCTAGTCATCCAGGAGCACAACATTTAAAAAAACAATATTTCCCAAAGCCTGTTTCCCTCTTACCAGTAGCTTTAAGAAGGTAGATTTAGTCATCTTGTTCTGCACTAAAAGAACTTTTTAACTCAGAAGGAAAAAGGGCAAATGATATGCCAAGAGGTCTGTGCAGAACAGTCCAGTAAAACCCTCACCCTGAGAGCTGCCACTTCTCTCTGCCTCCAACCTCCAAGCTGGCCCTGCCCTCGACCTGTGCCATCTCCCAGTCCTGTGTCCCTTCTCCCCAGTGTGTCCGACCGGCAGTGTACTCACTTGAGGCTTGTTTGCCTTGGACTGTTGCCAGCTAATCCACTTTAACATCTTGGCTTGATCTCAAATTTTCTTTCTGCTTCCACCAAACTTTTTACAAACAGAATTTAAGTTTGTGCTGGGTGGCAGTAGGGTTGAACTTGTTCTGAAGACTCACGCTCCCACAGCGCTTGGAGGCAGGGATCGGCCTCACCACAGTGCTTTCTGCCCAAGCTCTCAGAATCCGAAAGGGAATTTGCCTAGAGTGGCTTGAAGACTCGGGCAGAATCGCACTCCCACCAAGGCCACTACATGAGTCACAAGTACTTAGTATCGAACAGTCTGTGGTAGGCATCAACACTTGATAAGTTATCTTTCTCCTTTGCAGTCTGGAGACAACTTAAAGAACCACTTTGTACTTTACTTTGGGTTGCTGTAGATTTGCTGGGACTGGGCAGGGAGGTATAGAGGCAGCTGGAAAAGAAGCCAGTACCAATAGTGTTTGTTTTTGCTACAAAGTTTTAGAAGCTGAACTATCAGTTACTACAAAAGTACTATGCTTTTGATTCCATTTAACAGGCAGGAGAGTGACTTGGGCTTCAATCTGAGGTCTGCCAGGAACTGGCTTTGTGATTCTGTGCAAATCACCTTGTTCCCTTTAAACAGGATGGAAACAGAGGGCAAGAGGCTATCTTGGGCTCCATTATTTCCTGAGTGTCTGTTTTCAAACTCCAGACTTACCTGGAGTCATATCTGGCCTCTGGCCAGCCCTATAGCTATCACACAGAGATCTAATCTACTGACAAATCACCTTTTGCAATTTCCTTATTTCTGGATCACATATTTGCACAGTACCACCACTGGAAACCAAGAAATTTGTGGGCTCAGTGCTCTGTGATCTGCCTGTGTACTGCAAACTGCTTCTCACCCGTGGTGGGTTATGAAGATTATTTGCTTTCCAGATGATTGATTGGTAACATTTATGAAGTCTAAGTTTAGGTTTCAGATGTATCCACCTCAGAGGAGGTGTACAACTGTATATCTTTTAAAGGTATTTGTTTAAGAGTTAGAAAATGCTCTGTTACTAGATGGGAGGCAACACAAACCTCTCCCTCTAAAGAAACACTTTAGGGCCCTGAGATAAAGGGCAGAGTAACAGAAGTGGTGAGGACTCTCCTGGAGACCCATTACATTTTTTCTTTCTAGCTTTTAGCATCGTGCATTTAATAGGCTAGACCTCCAGAAGGTGGATCAACCTGCTCAGGCCCCAGGGCTAAATGTCACACGTTGTCACAATCTCATTCTGGAGACTCAAACTTGGGTGGACCATCTTGATGGTTTTCGTTTCGTTTTTGTTTTGTTTCTTAATGATGATCAATAACTTTATTTTTGTATTTTTATTATTTCATACATTTATTAAGATCAAGTACTTCCTTAGGTATGCATTGAGTTGACCACTAAATTCTTTTGAATACATTTTTAGTAGACCTGTATTACACTGTCTTATTTAGATATATCTGAAAGAAAATTCAAACAAAACCAACCAACCGACCAACCAAAAAAACATATGAAACAAAAACTCTGGTCTTTCTCCAACTAGAAAATGTACCAGTGGCCTCTCTGTGTTCTCTCAAATACCAAACCATATGTTGTAATGTATTTTATAATATGTCTATTAGCTATTGCTTTGGGTTATTTACACCTTCTATATTAACGCAGATAACGAAGTTTTAAAAAGTATGTCTTCTCTTATAATTTTATTTAATTTAATATAACTAAAAGAGTAGCAATTCTTTTACAGGTCATTGACCCACATATATCATAAAATTGTGTATATTATACACACACGAAAAATCTAGGGATATGGCTCATAACGCATTATTCCCTTTATAACAAGTTATATCCTGCTGGTGTAGTGCATCATCTTGATTTTTTTTTTTTTTAAAGAATTTGCTAAGTGAAAAATATTACAATGTGTGAACTGATAGGATTTTTATTAGTCTTGACACTGTTGAGTCTCCACATTTCCAGATATTTGGTTTTTATCCTTAGTGGCAAAAGCCAGTGATCTGTAGGCCCTTAAAACTCAAGTCACCACAGTCATCTGGACAGTCTCCTTTGCTTCACACCCTCTTTTGTACAGGATCTTGGCTAGTCCTTCAAAATCCCAGGAAGCTGAAATCACTGCCTTCACTGTACAGACTTGGAGACAGAGGCATGGAATGATTAAGTGACCCGTTCAAGGTCCTGCCACTGTAAGCAGTCAGGGACTGAATGCGTGCCTGATTCCCAAGCCATCTCCTCTGTGCAGCTGACACCTTCGTAGCCCACTCAGACTCTCTTTCCTGCTGGGGCTGCCATGCTTCAGCTCTTTGCATGTTGGCTGCTAACAGCTCACAGCTGCCACAAAAGACCAGTCCTTTGCCTCAAGGTAGGGCAGACTTTGGGTGCCATTCACACTCCAGCTCCAGGAGGGATCAGGCTGAGCTGGACTCCAGCTGAAGCCACGTGCACATTTGCCTTAGCTCCTTCTACAATGGGCCCTGTTTCCTGCCCCTTTCCCTGAAGGGGCACCAGTAAACTCCATGCACAGGAATCCCGGTCTCAGACTTTGCTTCTAGGGAACTGGAACCAGTATGCTCTCCTTCCTCCCAAGAAGCCCTATATCCAGCCTTATTCTCTGGAGAATTTTTCTACTTAGGAGCCCAAATCTTTATTTTTAAAGATATTAGTTTATTTTATTTGGCTGGGATCTTTCTTTAGTTGTGGCATGTGGGAGCTTCTTCCGCAACCAGGGATCAAACCTCGGCCCCCTCCATTTTAAGAGCACAGAATCTTAGCCACTGGGCCACCAGGGAAGTTTTCCTATGAGCCCATTTAAATGGAGAGTCTATTTTTTTCTCCCCCTATCAACAATAATCCCTACAAGGAAACTAACTTCTTACATTTAAGGCAAGTTCTTCCAATTGCAGCATTAGCCCACTTTTTCTTACAAGAAAAACCTAGGAGCCTTTTTTAGCTCTTGTTAATAGCAGAAAACTAGAATGCCATCCTTTCTCTTTCTGGTTATTTACCTTTCCTCCTTATATAGGAAAGCAAGCCAAAGGAGGGCTTGTTCATTCACTGCTGCCCTCTCAGCATGGAGAGCCGCACCTGCTATGCAGCAGAGCATGAACGGAGAGCACAGCAGAGCATAACAGAGCATGAGTGGAGAGAGATGAAATAGGCAGTGCACGGGCGGGGCCCTCACCAATATACCAATGTGGGCGCCAGACCCTCTCTGACTACATCCCTTGCACCCAGTGGCCTGCTCTGTGCTTCCAGAGTACATGTGTCAGGATCACCAGGGTCTGATAAACCAGGTGGGGCTCTTTAGTAAAGAAGTTCTTTCCCAGAAGGCTTCTGCAGCCAGGCTGCCCTGCTCCTTGTTAGTGGTATTGTGTTACCGCAGTGAGTGACCTTGTAGGAATCCTTTGTCCCCTTAGTCTGGCCCTTGCCATCTCTAAACAGAATATTTCCTCCCAAACAGTAGAACAAAGTTTTGGTCATAACTCATTACACTGATTTGACAGTTGAGAGTTTAAACACTTCTGAGTTGTATTCTGAAATCTCCAGGCTTCTCTAGGCATTTCCCTGTCCCCCTTCAGCACGTTGTCATTATCAGCCCACCTTGTAACTTAGATCACATTTGCTTGTTTTTGAAATCCCTCATTCAAGTCACAGTCAGCACTGGGATGTTTCAGCAGTATTCTTCTGTTATAATTTTTGCAGAGAATAGCACTTGCAGCTCAATTTCCTGTCTCCAGCCAGCCTGAACATGTCTAGAAATTCACAGCATATTTTGGATGGAGAGCACCCTTCCTAGGAGGGGTTTGTAATGTTCAATTCAATAAGCACTTACTGAGCACCTCTGGCATAGCTAGTCTAAACAACATATACATGCATAGAGACTGTCACTGCCTAGCTGGCTACTTCTGTACCATTAGTTGGTAATTATTTGGCAGATACCCATCTTGTTCAACAACAAGACACTTCTTCACTACTACCTTATTACTCAGCCTTGCTTGACTAGAATTCTATGATTCTGGATTTCTCTGAAATATGGTTGCAAACTTCCACCACCTAATACATGTATAAGCAAGAGGGTCTTGTAGTCATGTCCAGAGTACCATGAGCATAGTCTGGACAGAATAGGAAGGGGCTCAGACCCAGAGCTCTATGGACAAAGTAAGGACATCCATTTGCCTTCAGGGAAATGACACTTTTACACGGGACAAGGATAAAGTAGAACCTAATTATGCAGACCCATTTGAGAGCAGAACAAACAAAACTTTGGGGAAAGCTATTCATATCATTTACTGAGGCACCCATGTTAGCTTTGTCAGAATTTAATGCAGAATTAAGAATACTAGACTGATTCCTCATCAAGGGAGGACATACCACAAGCAATTCCAGCTTCTCTGTTATAGAGGAAAATGGGGGCGTTCCCTTTCCTAAAAGGAAGAGTCAGACAAGGATAGACCCAAGTTTCAAAGCCTGAGTGGGAAACGAGGAAGGGCCAGGTGTTCGCCATTTGTTGGTCTTCTGTTCTCAATCTTGTCTTCATAGTCAGAATTTGGATGCAGTCACAAAAAGTATGTTTAGCCAATAATGCTGGGGAATGCATCTGATACACTGGACAGAATAACTCTGTATTCAAAACATGCTGGAATATGGATGGAATTAAACAAGAGACCATCTAATAGATATTAAATAGTCCAACACTCAGGTTACTAAGTCACCTTCCCAACTAAGAGCGGGCCACAAAAACAGGCAAGGAGATTCCACGAGTCAGCGTTGTACATCCTACTATACAGGGTAAAACATCTTAGGGAGGGAGGGCAGGCACTGTCGCTCTAGAACAATAAGCTGAATTTGCATTGGTTAGTTCACATCTAATGTACTGTATGTCACTCTGCAGGCCCCATTTTATATAGATCATTATATACTAGAGTAAATCCGAGGAAAGCAACCAGGATATGGAAAGGTCTGAAAATATATTAATAGAAAGAATAGCTGGAGAAACTGAGAACTTCTAAAAAAGAAGATTAAAAAATAGAAAAAACAAGTCAACTGTCTTCAAATATCTAAAGCTTTAGGGGTTACCACTGGCCAAAGGTGATACAATTTGAGGATTAAAATGAAATACCTGAGAATAATGGATCATAACCCATTAGATAACAAAATAAACCAAGAGCCAATGCTAACAACAAATAGCTACATTTTAGATTCTAAGGCCTAGCAAATGGAAAGTGGAATTAAGTTGTTCTATTTATATTCAAGCAAACTGAAGCTATGTCCCTTTAGGTCTAATATAGAAAAAACTTTTTGACATTTAATGAACCATGGACCTGGAGGGCAGAACTCTATTCAAGAACTTCCAAAGATCTTTAATCTGCTAAATAATCAAGTACTCTTATTCACAGTCTCTAGATTTCTATTTCCTTTCTAATAAGATCGAAAGTTAATCTTTACTGAGTGTCTAATAGGTAACAACTAAACATATTTTACTTAACCTTCCCAAAGACTCAGTGAGATGGGTATTATCTTTGTTTTATAGATTGGGAGATTAAGGTGCAATAACTCGTGCAACGTGACACAAAGGGCAAGTGCCAGAGCTGGTATTTGAGCCCAGGTGTGTCCACACTCCTTCTACCCTACCCCACACACAGAGGACACATAAAGTGATTGCAGAGGTGTCTTAGGGTCCCACAGGTCCCGAAGGCCATCCGTCCTGGCCCTTTGATGGTTATGTTCACCGTCTATCCAGCCCACAGTTCTACTATTCTCATTCCTCTGGATTAGAAGAAAAAGACTGGGGCTTTTCTAGAAACTCACTGTTAAAATAACCCTGATCTCTATGAGGTATCTCTGCCCCGTCCCTTCCCCACAGTCATCTTGTCTGCCCTCCTGCTGAATATGACTCAGCCTACCTGAATTAACCTGTTTTCTCTTTCTCTTCTTCAGAGTCTACTCAGCTGACTCCTTGGAAACCAGTGAAGACTAGTTTCCAGGTCTTGTGGTATAGTTAGGGGGAAAATTTAACACTGTTGATAACATTTATAAATTCAAAGATACCAATAAACAGTTTCTCTGACGAAGGGCAGTGCAGGTCAAAGGGACACATGGCTGTCCCATTCTCACTGCTTAGTGTTAGAAGAGTAAGAACATTCTAATTACGGTACATGGTTGCAGACAGGCCCTCCCTTTATTTGACTGTTCCTAAGTGATTTTCCAGGTTTCCTGGCGGAACACAGAATCTCTCTTCATCTTCCAACCTACTGCTCATATTTCCCAAAGGCTGAGAAGATAATTGGGAATTGACCAGTCTTCCAGCTGATCAAAGCTTTTTGCTTGAAGTAAGGAAACTTCCAGGTTTCTTTAGCATATTTATAAATACACTATTTGTATGTTTGGCTGCTTTCAGACCACCTGTTTCAGCTTCTTCTTCATTCTAGAGTTCCCTGCCTGCTCTGTTCATTCCCCAAGTACTTCCTGAGCATCCCTGTGTGCTATGTGCCGAGGGGACAGCCGTGAAACAGACAGACATAACCCCTGCCCTCAACAGGGCTTAAGAGCCTGGCTATAGAGACATACATGAAACGAAAATTACACAAATAAGAATTCACACTCAACAAAGAGTCCACATGTCTCTACAGTATCCAGCACAGAGCTTGGCACGTGGTGGGTGCTTTTTCACGAGTATGTGCCTGGAAGTTTTGTGGAATGTGAAGAAGGACCTACTAGCTGAGTTCATCTTAGCACTGGGAGCTCAAAGCTTTGACTTTTAGAGCGAGGAGAAAACATGACAGTGAATCAGGGAGACATGGGTTCTAGTTTCTGCTTTTCTACTCGCTGCTAGGATTTTCTTAGGTGAGTCACTCAGACTTTTTGGCATCAGTTTCCTCACTTGTGAATAACGTGTAACTATCAGGGTTCCTCATTAATAAAGAAGTGGCTGCTGTCAGAAGTGATCTACTCCAACTGCAATCACCCTGCTAGAAGACAAGGAAAGGCTGGAGTGGAGGCTTCCTAAGACAACTCTTTGGCCGAGGTGTCTAAGGGCCATACAGAAGACAAAGCAGCAGCCTGAAGGGAAGCATCCCCCGGATGACCACCATGGAACTAATAGGCTGCTAGGCTGAACATGGGAAACATGATCACTTACCACCCACTGACTGCTTAAAAAGAAACACTTTCATTCATAGGATACTCTAGGTTATACTTCTAAACAACCAATGGGAGGAGAAAGGAAGTACAGAAATAGTTTTCTTTGTATGTTTAACAAGTAGAAAAATCCAATTTTCCATCTACTCTGATAGTCAAAAATGAAAGCAGGATGTCAAATAGAATTGATTACCCTGCATGTCCTTGAACACTAGTCTAGAGAATGATTTTGCACCATGATCTTAGGAAGTTTCCAGTAAGAAAAAAAAAAAAAAATTTGGAAAAATCCTAATAAATGCAGATTATTCTAAAAAAAAGTGTCCCTAATTTAGAAAACTGAAATGAAGTCAGGACACAGCATGTTGCCTGAGGCTGGAGGACTAAGGCCAAAATACTCAGTCTAGAAACTAGGATCAATTAGCCTTTGAAAACCCCTACCTTTATTAATAAAATCCCTAGTATTCAGAAAAGGATCATCTCATACTCTTCTGACCTTCAGGTAAACAGATGAGAGGAGGGTCAGAGACAGAACCTTCCCCGGCTCCTGATGCACATTCAGACCACTGAACTCCTCCCGTGGCTTGAGCAAACACTCCAAGTCTCTGCTACATTCTCCTTTCTTTGGCTCCTCATCAGAGCTCCTCTTACTCACTTGCTCCAAAATGTAAGAGAGCAAGTGACCAGGTTTTCTCCTGAGACAACTACATCCCTCCACATTTTTTCAAACATCACTTCCTGGTCCTCTGTCCCTTAGGAACTGAACCCCAGTACTCTGGCCAGAGAAAGGCATCATTTTCACCAGAGTGCCTTCAGACAGGAGGCCCCTTCCAACTGGCATCTCTGTGGCCATTTCCAAAGTCACTGGTCTTGGTATAACTTTGGGATGAGCCAGTCACAGCCACTAAGGTCTCTGGAAACTATCCCAGTCTCAGCTTCCTGAGTTCCAGTCTCCCAGAAAGCACAGCCTAATAAGTGCCACTGGGGCATCTCAGGAGAGGAAACCCAGACTCGCTCTCCACTCTCCCCAGTGCTGCTAAGCTTTGATGGCATGAGAGGGCTGGCTGGCCCCTCAATCTTCTGTCCCCTCAGACAAAATCTCCACGCTGTAGCATATCTCCTCCAGTCCTCCAGCTCTTTCCCTCTGGCCGCCACAAAGGCCACTGGCTACTGAGGTCAGGTTCCACCGTGGGAGACATTCCCCCATGGGTGGCCCTCCAGGAGTGGTTAAGCCAGTAGGAAGTCTTGGGGAGGAAGGTTGGCTGTAGCATATCTCCTCCAGCCCTCCAGCTCTTTCCCCTCTGGCCGCCACAAAGACCACTGGCTACTGAGGTCAGGCTCCACCATGGGAGACATTCCTCCATGGGTGGCCTTCAGGAATGGTTCAGCCAGTAGGAAGTCTTGGGGAGGAAGGTTGGGGCACTGGCCTACCTTGTCACTGTCCGCTGTGTTCTGGGAGGTCCTAGAGGCAATGGAGATGGTGTCTGGCTGGCTGCTCCCATCCCCCTGGCTGTCAACATCCTCCACTCCATCCCTGCAGGAAGAAGAGAAAAACAGCAGGGGTGGGGGTGGGGGGAACAACTGTGGGTTTAGAGCACACAAGGATTTCCAGCTGGTCTGGCAGAGCAGAGCCTTAGCACTTTTTAGCAGGGATTTGTCTAAAATTATCCCACTAAAGGAAGCAGTCCCATGTGATTTTCAATGATGTCACTTCTTGCGCTTAGCAAATACATAATCACTATGTTGATAACTGAATACAAAATGACTCTCTATAACTCTTCTGGCCCATGGTACAGAGGGGGCAGCTATTTATTTTCACTAGGAATGGGTCTATAATAGCCAGTAGGGAGAAGCACCTGCTTCTAAGCACCTGCTTAGAACCTAGGCTTCTCTCCAACTGTCTGGGTCATCTGCAACAATCCCAGAGCTCAGGGCATTCAAATAGATTTTGTGCGTGCTGTAACAGGATGGGGGTGGTTTATAGCTGGCTTATAAAGAGAACAGAACTGAGAATAATTTTTTTTGACCTGTGCTTCTCTTGCTTAAGAAAATTGGGTGGGATATTTTCTCCAGGGGAGATGATCCTTGGGAAGGTCCTTATGTTGGACCCTCAACTCCTGTGTCTGGAGGAAGAGTTTATTGCCTTCATTTTGGTGGGTCTTACTGATCGCATGCTTATTTATGATGACTTCTTATAACATAGAAAGCCAAGGCATCTTCTCAAAGATAAGAGGACAGTCACAGATTCCGCAGCAGCTCTGGAGCCAGCTGTGCTCCTGAGGGTCTGACAGGACAGTCTCCCAAGTGTACTCCTGGCCTTTGGACCCCTTCCTAGGCCCCTGGACCATTTCATTCACATGCTCCCTCAACTCTGCTGCTTTACAACTGGGTCCCAATCCCATACTGAACACAAAGGCTGGGCCAAGGGGCATTAGCGGTCTGGCAACTGGTGAAAGCCAAAGGGTCCATGTCAGGAAAAACTGGAGGTGTGGGCCAGGGGTTGGATAAATCAGCACAGGAAATGACAGCACTTCCTATGGGGGGTCTATGTGAAAGTCATACCCCTGCTGCTACTTTATAAAAATATGGCCTTAGGGGAAATGGGAACTCACTGCCCGAGAGTGTTACTCCATGGGCAACATTTATGGAAGCTGTCTCATCAAAGTCTACACAATTACAATCTACAGTGTGGGAGAACATGGACATGTGTGTGCATGTGTGCATACATGTGATGCATATGTACATACACAGAGAGTGCTAATCATAAGAAGTTTCTCCCACTCAGAATAATTCTAAGTCGACTGTTTTCTCACCACCACTTGTGGGCTTGGGAAATGCCAACTTATTTTAATAATATAAGCCACACGTTCGTAGGAAGGAAAATCTGCTGTAAAAAAAAATTACGTGATGCGTTTCAAAACCAAAAATAAAGGACATTTAAATCATCTGTTATTTTAGATATCTGGAACACTGCTCCCCACCATTTGTAGATAGTTCCGAGCTGGCTGTACTTCCTGCTTCCTACTATTCTGGCCCATTGCAGGACCTTCTGGTCCACTCCAGATGAAGCTAGTTCTGGGGAAGGTGAGGAGCCTAGCCAGGAGGGTAGGAAGTATTCCCCAAGCCAACCCATTCCTCTGTAAACTCTGTCACCATATATAGGGAGCCAAGCTAATGAAATAACACAACACCTGGCTGTTCTCTGCAGTGTCCACCAAGGTTTCTCACTCTCTCATCACCTGACAACGACCAAGGCAAGGCATGAGGCATTTCCAAGGTATGTCCATCCCATGTTCTAGAAATGCTCAAATTCTACTAGAGGAGAAAGGGGCTCTTTCCCTGGACAGCCTTGCCTGAATATCCTTTCCCACCAAGGTTCTGGACCTTGACTTCCTTATAACTGTTTTTCATTCTCTCTTTTATTGAAGTAAAGACTCGCTACAGAAGGATCCGTCTCTAGCACTAAACTAATTGTGCCCCTTACCCTGACACAGGTAACTGAAAATAACCCCTCCCCAGCACAGTCATAACTGTTCTTTCAGCACCTAGAAGGGGCCTTATCCTGGCCATGCATGTCCTGGGGCTCCTGCCCCTGGGGGAATCTCTCTCTACCTTAGCCACACCCTTCTTTTGACTACCATCTCTCCTGGTGGCTCCCTGGCTTGTGTATGCTGGCTGGTACCAAAGGGTCAACTAAATCTTCTGAATTTATTCCATTCATGAATAGGAGAGAAGACAGCCTGTTATCACCGACATCCATAACCTCCAGAACTCTGTTTTTACTTTTTTTTTTTTTTTTTCGAGTTCTCCAAAATTGACATGAAGTTTTTCTATTCTTTCTTTTAAAGTGCCCTCCGAAGAGTCATTGAAAGTGACTGTCACAAGGAGACTTGAGAAAGAAATACTTAAGCAGTCACCCACTGGTATAGGGAAAACTGGGATTCAGAAGGACCCAGAGAGATGAAAGTATTTTAAAAAAAAGTCATCTTCTGCCCAATCACAAGGCTTGCCTCAAATGAAAGAAGATGAGGGCTTGGCAGGGGTGGGGGTGTAGAGTAAGAGCTGCAGTGACGCCATACCCCTGCCCGTCACAGCCCTTCGCTGTCTAGCCGGTCCAGAGAGCCCTCCCCTCAGCCACCTCCCTCCCAAAGCCTTCCCCATACACTTCACTCTAGTGCCCATCACAAGTCCTCTCTCCGTGATGCCTGCAGCATTTCCCGTCCCTACCGGTGGTCCTGGCTCTTCTTGTTTAATTATCCCACGTGTGAGACATGCCTGTCAGATGGTTCTTGAGCGAATGGACTCCCTTTTATATTCCCAACACACTCAGGTGCTCACTGAAGCTCTGCTGAGTATAACTGACAGTGATGGGTGAGGTGCTTAAGAGGAGGTGACTCCTCTTAGGTAGAATTCAGTGGGGTGTCACAGAGAGGGGTGCACCACCCCCACAGAAGCAAAGGTTTGCCCCAGCCCCGCTCCCTGAAGCCTGTGAGGCTGTGCTAGGGGCAGAGACCCTGGTTACCTCTTACTGTTGTTCCTCTGTTTGGCTGGTGTTTTGGGGAGCTGAATTGGCTCCTTCAAAGCTCCTTTCAGGTGAATGATCCTTTCTTGAATCACCTCTCGAATGTTCTTGATCCACTCCTGCTTGGTTTCTATGTTGGAGGCCTGCAGTGCCACAGGGAGAGACAGTAAGAACCTCATTTCCCTCAATCCACCGAAACAGTTCTCAAACCTTCTCTTGCAGGCTTAATCCATCATTGGTCAAGGATATCAAATGTTGGAGGGGTTTACTTCTCTGTTTTTTTTTTTAATTTTTTATTATTGTTATTATTATTATTTTTTACTTTACAATATTGTATTGGTTTTGCCATACATCAACATGCATCCGCCACAGGTATACATGTGTTCCCCATCCTGAACCCCCCTCCCACCTCCCTCCCCATACCATCCCTCTGGGTCATCCCAGTGCACCAGCCCCAAGCTTCCTGTATCCTGCATCGAACCTGGACTGGCGATTCGTTTCTTATATGATATTATACATGTTTTAGTGCCATTCTCCCAAATCATCCCCCCACCCCCGGTTTTATACTTGTGACTTCAATCCCACGGACATGCTTTTCCAACTCCTTGAACAGGGCTCTGACCTCAAGACTCAATGCAAACTTCGACAGGGTCATTTTCAAAGTATTTAATAACTTTGGAGGCACTGACCAACAGTGATATCTGCCCCTGCTGGACCAAGGATTAACACTTCAGTTACTGGATTCTGGGGAGGTCTGGAGAACACAGGAGGGGCAACAAGGGGGTGTTTGGAGGCAGCAGCCACTTACCAAGTGGATATATAGACCTGGATATACTGGTCTAACTCGGATGCACTTATATCGAACCTGGATATAAGTCCAACGCCCATATGACTACATAGGCTTGTACTGACTGCGTTGGTCCCAGGTTTTTAGGCTAGTAAACCTGTTAATTGAAGGCACTGCTGTCACTCCATGAATACCCCATTTGTCTTCATGGAAGTCTGTTCAGGTACTTCTTCCTCATGCCGGGCAGCAGCCATGCTGACAACTCAGAGTGAACAAGTGTGAAGCTTGCTCAGGGCTGGCCCATGTCTTCCTTGGTGATGAGCACTTCCCTGAGAAGCACACAACTGATGGATGTGCCACGTGCAGGATCTGTCCTCGGTTTCACTAACGTGACCACAAGTGCTCACTCAGCTCCCCGTTATGTGTACTCTGGGGAGCTGAGGGGACTCCTTAGGGACCCTTCTCAACACTCCTCTCAATCGGCCTAGTTCCCATGCTCGCTCGTATGATTCACTAGAGTTTCTAGAATGTAAGGGTCTATATCTCACACACAGCCTCCACTGAGCAGAATACCTTATATGCGGAAGGTGTTCAGGAAAGAAATGTTGAATGAATGTAGAGCAAAACAAGGTGACTTTTGCCAAAGGTCAGTTGTCATCCTTGACACTTGAAGTGGCCACATGGGCAGAACATATTTAAGTGGGCCCCACTAAGGCCATTCCCTGCCTTCTTCCTTCCACACGCCAACAAGTACCTGGACTTAGAGACCAGTAGTCTGAGATTTTAGGCTACTTTCATGATAGAATTTGTGTCTGAACATCCATGTGGGGCTGCCCTCCTGAGGGAAGCCCAGAGGCCCCAGCTTTTAGGCATATCCTGCCCACATCCCTCTAAGCCCCCTTTGGTTACCCCCAACCCTGGTCTTGTGCCCAGCAGAGAGCAATACTTACTTTCAGCACTGTTTTATTGTCTGAGGATGGGGTGCGCCCAGACCACAAGGCGAATTTGCAGGGATCGCCCTCTACGTGTTCGGTCACACCCAGCTCTGAGGTCTGTAGACAGGAAATGCCTGTGAGAGGCGGGGAAGGGGAGGGCGGTGGGGAGACTTAGGGCTGGGGTGGGAAGGGAAAGGCAACAGAGAGGAGAGGACCGAGGGAGGGGCTCTGTCAATCAAACTTAAACAGACCAGATGTTCTGTTCTTCTACCCAGGATGAAAGGACCTACAGGCACGTGCCTGATGAGCAGGTAGCAGGGAGGGAGGGTGAAGAGGGAGGCGCCCACGCCAACAGGAAGAAGAAAGGTGAGCTCTAAGATGCGGAAGTGGGCTGAGGGGGCACTTTCCAACTAGGATGCCTTTCGCTTGTCCAGGATGGTGTTGGTGTGGCACCAGGGGAGAGACGAGCAGAGTGTACAAGATCCCTTCCTGCCCAAGGGAGCTAGCAAATGGGGAGACTCGTCTGACCCCACCTGCCCCACCTACCAGTAGCTTGTTCTTGTAAACATATTTTGTGTGTCCTGAAGAGTCTTTGATCTCCTTGCTGAAAACCAAGGAGATCTCAAAGAGGAATAGGTGTCGCTCCCGCCCTTTCCGGATCAGCGACTTGGGGTCCCACACTTGAAAGGCATCTTGTAAAATCAGCTCCCCCTGCACGTCCAGGTTCTCGTCGAACCCTGAAAAAAACCCGTTTCCAGTCTGTGTGATTTCTCCACCACATGTGGGCCCCTTGCTCCAGTCCCCTCTTGGAGGCAGGCTTCCTGACAGGGACCCCTCAGCTACCACACTTTTCTCTCAGGCTGATTCCTGTGGCTCCTGCACACCTCAGAGGACAGCTCTATGGCACTGGGATCAGACCCCCTTTCTGCCCCAGGTCTCCTCTACCGAACCAATGTCAGGGGAATCTCACGCAGAGCTCCAGAGCAGTCTCCCCCAGCCTTCTGCCAGCCGGGGAGTGCCTGCAAGGGCAAACGCCATCTCTCCTTCTCCCTCCACAGCTCCCGCTGTAGCTGACCTGGAGCCCAGAATGGGGCTGATGACACACACTGCCTGCGTGCCCCCGACTCCACTCCATTTGTTGTCACTTCATTTCCTCATTTCTTATGCTCCATTCCTAGGACTTCCCTTTGATAGCTCCTGTACTATGCGGTGCACAAGCCTTCAGCAATTTATATTCGTATCATTTTAACAGAGGTTCTGAAACTTTATTGTGTACAAGAATCACCTATATTGATTATGAAAACACATAATCAATTCTTCAATCCCTAAAAGACTGGGATTCGGTAGGAGTGGGGTGGAGCCCATGAATTTGCACTTTTAAACAAGCTCTCAGGTGCTGCTGCTGTTGGTCCATAGAGCCCACCTGAAGTACCTGGATCCAGAATACAGGTCAGGGACAGGCTGGAGGAGAAGGTGCTCAGAGAGGCAGACGTGGGGGAGGGGTGGGGAGCAGGTGTGAACAGAAGAGTAGGAGGTGGAGAAGGTGAGATACTAGGAATAGATGCAGATAGTCAGTGCTCAGTCTGGAGAAGGTAATCATGGCTCCTCTGCATGAAGAAGTGGGCTTCCCGTGTTAAGAGTGGTCAGGATATACTGAAACCAGACCAAGTCTTTGGCAGTGCTGGGGTAAGGGGCACGGAAGGAAAAGTGGTCTTCAAGAGAGGAATGCCCCACAGGGTTACTATGTACTACAAAGAAGACTTGCCTCCCTTATCTCACCTGTTTGCCAGCCCAGGTTGGGATATGGAATATTAACTCATCTAACAGTTTTGACCATGGCTGCTCTGCCCTCATCTGCTGGGTTTTGTGGTGTTGGGAGTGCTTTATTGTCTCTATGCCAGGTTTCTGGGTCCCTAGAACATGGTTCCAGTGGACTGAAGGAGCTTTGACAAAGTCCCATCAGTTTTATCTGGCTGGACTTGACTCACCTGCTACGAATGGGTGAGGGCAGTTGCACACTGACATGAATGTACTTGATGCCACTGAAGTGTACATTTAAAAATGGTTAAGATGGTAACCTTTATGTTATATGTGTTTTAAAAGAATAAAAAAGAGAGAAGGACAAGGCTAAAGACAGAGTGTGTGTGTGTGTGTGTGTGTGTGTGTGTGCGCACGCGCGCGCGTGCAGGATTTCTGCTTATTATGATGACAAGTGCGATGCAGATGCTATGCAGATGAACAGGACTGCTATGGGTCAGGGTTTTCACACCTTTACAGTAAGGATGATGATGGCTTGTCCTACTCTGGCTCTCAGGCAGCAGGTTGTCCACATATCTGATGCGACACAGGCCTGGGGCTACCTGGAGGCAGGTGATAGCTGAGCTGGCCCCTGTGGATCTCCTCTCACACTTCCCCAGGACCTATGGAACAACTTGCCATTTCTCCTCTCTTCCAGCCTGGCACTCTGCATGACTTCACACCACTTCCCCCCATGACGCCAGTTCCACAGCTTTAGGAAAGGAGAAGGCTCCCCGGGAGGCTGAGTGCACAGGTACCTTCCAGCATGCTGACGTGCATGGCATCGTTGGCTCTCTTTGGGACACTAAGCATCACCTCCAGGCCTTCCTTGAGCTCCCCTTTTCCTTCTTCACAGCAAGTTAAAAGTTCCTGTGAAAAGGTCCAGACACAGTTAGAACAGTTTCCCCCAGCTTCCCCAGCCTCCCACTACCTAACCCCTCAAGGCAATTATATACCAGTTCCTCAAGGAATTATGTGCTGTGTGCTTAGTCACTCAGTTCTGTCCATCTCCTTGCAACCCCATGGACTGTAGCCCACCAGGCTCCTCTGTCCATGGGGATTCTCCAGGCAAGGATGCTGGAGTGGGTTGTCACGCCCTCCTCCAGGGGATCTTCCCAACCCAGGGATTGAACACAGGTCTCCCACATTGCAGGTGGATTCTTTACTGTCTGAGTCACCAGGGAAGCTAGCTTCATTGTCTGTGATGGTCCCCTCTGGGAACCCCTCTGGGGTGGAGAGGTTATCACCAAAGAATTCAACCACCATGCTTTTCCCAGACTGAGTTTCCTCAGCTCAATCTAATCCAACTAACTCAACCCAACTCCCAAGTGGCTGGCACTAGAAGTGAGCAACTAGGGTATTCTCTGTCACCCAACTAACCTGAGGTCAGGGAATACCCCTGGCAAAACATACAAACAGAGGTGCAGTACTATGCGATCATAGAGGACACACAGCACTCACACATCACTGCACGCCAACCTCCAGCACCACGTTTATTGACACACCTCTACCACCTGAATGACTTCTTCCACACTGGGAACAACTAGGGATTATGGAAAGTATAGGTCTATAGCTTTTCAGAGTCCTAAAAGATTTTTAGATTATATGTATTAGATGTCGGCCCAGGGCCAACAGATAGGATCATGGACTAGTCCCTGGATTGTCAAATGAGGACACTGTGCTCAAGAGGGACATGGGTTTTGCCCAGGTTATAGAACTCATTGGAGGCCATGTAGAGGCTTGAATCCAGGTCTCTTGAATCCAAATCCAGTACTCCATCCACCAGGCCAACCTGCCTTCCCCCTGTCCTCCTGGACCATGCTCTCTCTTTAACATCTCCATTGGAGACTAGGTCTTTACCCTTTCCATAAAAGATATATAATATCTGGTTGATGGAGAAAAGATAATTTCCAACTATCCTAGTAACCATAAAGACCATTTGAAATGATTTCACTCAAACCAGAGGAATGCTGGCTTTCACTTTTCCTATCAGGGTTATCATATCTTGCTCACTTTGACTCTGGAAAGGAAGAAGTTAAGCAACAGATCTACAAACCATACTTCCCCCTTCTGGGGAGGGGGAAGACAGGGAATGGGTGGATGGGTGGGGATGCACTTCCAGGAAAGAAAGAAAGTTGACAAGACCAAACCTTATAAACACATCAATGACAGACCTCCTGACAAACTAATGGTACCTGCCAGCAGGAGACTCCTTATTTATGGTGTGCTTTTAGTAGGATCTCTCTGGCCTGTCTATGACTTCTTATGGTAGACAAACCTACAATCAATGGCTCCCTGGAAAGTATCAAATAAGTTACACAACTAAGTAAAAAGTGATTACATTTCATGATGAAATGGCTCTCTTCAGGGTAAGTGACAGGATGCAACACACATCATTTAGAAACTTTGCATGCCAATCAAGATCTCAGCATATCCTGATGTTGTAAGAAAGGTCTTGGAGCTTTTGGTGGTCCTGGACTTCTGTGTTTTATCTCTGTCTTGGATTATCTGTATCTTTGAAATTATTAGTAAAGTAAATATCTGATTAGTGATCATCTGATATGAAAATCCAGGCCTTTATGTTATCTTCCCACATGAAGAAGGGAGCTCTGAGTGTCCGAAGAAGAGATACACCACCTAGAGCAGACGCTTGGGAGGTAGACCAGATCATTTCTCAGCTCTGTCTTTGGTTCCAGTCAGTGTAACAGCATCATTGTTCAGAAAGCTGCATTTACTTCTGCCAACCTTAAGTTCTCTTCCCTTACCTAATTTTAACCCTCCCAACCGGTTCTCATATATCATCAAAGGAATTTCTAGGCAGAAACATAAGAGGGAAATAAGAAATAGGCTACAGTTGGTAACATAAAACACCAATTACTTTAACCTCCCAAAGCAATTTGGCATGTCCACCAACCAACCAGCAAAACCAATGAGTTCTCCTCAGATCTCTGCTATAGTTTATGAAACGGAGAAAGCTCCACATTTAATTTAGACTGAAAAGGACAGCTGTAGCAGATTTACACAGAGAATATTGAACACTCTGACTTTCACTTTTATGCAACACCTAAAGGGAGGAACTCCAGAGGATACTGATAATTAAATATCCGCTTACTTGGAATAATGGAGAAGGCAATGGCACCCCACTCTTGCCTGGAAAATCCCATAGACGGAGGAGCCTGGTAGGCTGCAGTCCATGGGGTCGCTAAAAGTCGGACACGACTAAGCGACTTCACTTTCACTCTTCACTTTCATGCATTGGAGAAGGAAATGGCAACCCACTCCAGTGTTCTTGCCTGGAGAATCCCAGGGACGGGGGAGCCTGGTGGGCTGCCGTCTATGGGGTCGCACAGAGTCAGACACGACTGAAGTGACTTAGCATTACTTGGAATAAAGCTGACTTAAATGAGAAAATAAATCCCATATTATTTATTTATAGTAAAAGCTCAGTAAACTATTTTTCTTTTACTCAGCAAGCACTCGGCTACAAGCACATTTGAAAGAGGTTAAAATTATCTTACTAAGTCTCTTCTTCCCCAAATAACTTTAAAACATTTCTACAGCAAATTCCCCCTACTTTACTGTCTTCTCTCTCAGTTACCTGCATAGTCTTCTCTTTCTAAAACAGCTAATCACAGAGTTAAAGCCCAGAGCCCACCCTTCCATCTGCCTAAAGCAAAGCACAGGGCAGCCTATCCGTTGTCCACATCTCTCCCTTGCCCAAGGCACAAAATTCATCCTAGGAACTTCAGCCTTAGGGATTAACAAAGAGGGGTGAAAACTTATATTTCTCTTAGAACTGGGGCCTAATTGACTGGAGACTGTGGCAGTGTGGATGGGTGAGTCAGTTTTATTTTATTTAAAAAAAATTCACAACCCCACTAATTCCTGAAAGAGCTTTGGAAATACTTAAGTTTGAAAACCACACACACAAAAATCTTGTATAATAATAATCATTTAGAAAGGTCATACATCATGTGGGCTAGGGAAGGAGAGGATAATTATATACAGTTGTTATTGCTGCTATTTAGTTGCTAAGTCGTGTCTGACTCTTTTGTGACCCCATGGACTGTAGCCCACCAGGTTCCTCTGTCCATGGGATTTCCCAGGCAAGAATAATGGAGTGGGTTGTCATTTCTTCCTCCAGGGGATCTTCTCGACCTAGGGATCAAACCTGGGTCTCCTACATTGACAGGATTCTTTACCACTAAGCCACCAGGGAAGCCCAACAGTACAGTACTTTTCATTTAAATCTATAACCCTACTCCATCCAACTGCCCATTCATTATGCTTACTCAAATGTTTTGTCAGAATCCAGGATAGAAGATTGTTCCCCACCTCTGGGGTAAGGAGAAACTCCTGTAAGTAACCATAAAACTAGACACTATCTGACAGTCAAAGGCAAAGAAGGACCTCAAGTTCTTGTGATTAAAGAGCAGAGACATTACTTTGTCAAACAAGGTCCGTCTAGTCAAAGCTATGGTTTTTCCAGTAGTCATGTATGGATGTGTGAGTTGGCCTATAAAGAAAGCTGAGCACCAAAGAATTGATGTTTTTGAACTTTGGTGTTGGAGAAGACTCTTGAGAGTCCCTTGGACAGCAAGGAGATCCAATCAGTCCATCCTAAAGGAGATCAGTCCTGGGTGTTCATTGGAAGGACTGATGCTGAAGCTCCAATACTTTGGCCACATGATGCAAAGAACTGACTCATTGGAAAAGACCCTGATGCTGGGAAAGACTGAAGGCAGGAGGAGAAGGGGACAACTGAGGATGAGATAGTTAGATGGCATCACCGACTCATGGGCATGAGTTTGAGTAAACTCCAGGGGTTGGTGACGGACAGGGAAGCCTGGCATGATGCAGTCCATGGGGTCACAAAGAGTTGGACACGATGGAGTGACTGAACTGACTGACTGTCTGGCACACCAATTTTTCAGGAAAGAATATCCATGCCCTACGCTGAGATCTTGGGAGAATTTTTGTGAGTCTTTATATAAGAAACTTCAAAAACAGAATGGCATCTTCAAAGTTCTACCCGAACAGCTGTGATGGTCTGCACATAGTTATTTCTGACACTAGTCCTCAGTAAAGGCCAAAGGCATGGATGCCCTGTGGTGATTCTCTAAGTCATTTTCTGCAGGGTTGGCAGGCTGGAGTGCCTGGAAGTGAAGTCCTGAAGTTGAGGAAGGTGAAGGTTTGAAGGACAGGGCTGAAAAATAAGGATGACATAAGACCCAGTCCTAACCCAGAAGAGAGAAGAGAGGTTGGGGCGGGGCTCACTGCTGCCCCCACTCTTCTCATCACAGAACTACAGGTGCTAAGTCAGTAGGACGCCACAGACAGGAAAGGCGGGCGCACTTCAACATGACTAGAATCTAGATTTGGAACAAGACTGGTTTTCAGGTTTACTGAAGCAGCTAGGAAATGTGAGGTTCAGCAAGCATCTCATAGAACTGAATTTCATCAGAGTTTCTCTAGAACTATACTACTTACGACATGCTTCTCACAATCCTTTTTTTGCATTTGAGAAGTGACCAGAAATATAGTCAAACTTAGGGAAAACTCCACCCTTACACATTAAGAGTTAATGTAGATACACTTATATAACTGCCTAAGATATAGACTTCCCAGGCTTTCTTTGAGAAGTGTCACATTTTCAGACTGTTAGTGTATTCTTCTCTGAGAAGAATCAGCCCAAATCACATAGTATTTTATATAATTTGATGATTTGACTCTTAAAGAAAAGGATTGGGAGAAAAAACATATCTCCTGGTTGGCTCTAGAAGAACCCGTAACACGTAGGAGCCTACAGATACAGAGTTGTCATTGTGTCTTTGTATGTACTTTCAAACTATTTCCTCTTTAAAATCTCCTAGTCTAGACAAACAGAGATAAAGGCAATGATAGGTGCTGCCCTGGGCCTCCACTGCCCATGCTGGCACTGACCCTAAGACCTTGATCCTGGATCCTACAAAGCAAGGGCCACCAGGAGGAATCTGCCCAGAAGGGAAGGACGGGAGAGTCTCTGTGTACCCACCACTGTCTGGGGTGGCAGTCACTAGGAGATGTGCAGTGGTGGATATGAAAACAATCACAATCCATCCCTGCTTCCATTTCTCCTCTTTCCCACAAAATAAGCATGTGAGATTTCATAGGATAGAACATGCAGTCTGGAGCCAGCAATGGCAGCGTGGGCTCATTGCTGAAGTTCTGCTCTAGGCAGATGAAAGGTCTTCAGGTAGAAGCTTTCCCATACCTGGGCAAAGCTAGGATTCCTTGGACCTGGTTGGCAGTGTGGTCAGGGTGACATAGAGGGGGGAGGTACCTTCAGGAGCAGCTGGTACTTGGTAATCCTCTGGACAGGCTTAATTAGGTAGGAAGAAATGGAGTTGGCCAGACCATGCCGCTGCTGTATCTCCTACAGGGATGAAAATGGACACTGTTAGACACGGTGGGACATGTGCACATATGTGTTCTGGGAGGAGGTGGGCAGGGTTAAGGAGAGAGGAGAAAAGAAAAAGGTACAAAATGATTAGAAACTATTCTTGGAAGGGGAAAAAAGGGAAAATGTATAAACCAAAACACATAGGAAATCATCACTGTGTCTTTAGATGATAATGAGTGCCTGAGCAGTAGAGAGGCTTACACCTAGATTCTGGAACAAGTGAAAATACAGTTAGATAAGCGAGATGTACATGGGTCATTGATGGCGTAGAGCTAAAAGGATGAATTAGGGTTTGATGGTGAGTTTTTCAAGGGTCAAGTTTCGCAGATCTTATATAGAAGAAAAACATGGTGAAAACAATGTTTCAGAAAGACTCATATAAGCCTAATAGCAACACAGAGAGTAGAGATTGGGAAAGAGACACAGAGACCAGTCCAGAGATTATTGCAGAAATCTAAGTGTGTAAAAATAGAATTACCATCAATCCAACAATTCCATTCCTGGGTATATACCCAAGAGAAATCAAAACATATGTCCGCAAAAAACTGCTGCAAAATATTCATAGTAGTATTATTTTATTAAGAGTAGTGAAAAGGTGGGCATAACCCAAATGTCCATCAACTGATGAGTGAAAAAACAAAATGTATTATAGTCATACAACAGAGTATTTTTTTGGCCATAAAACAGAATGAAATACTGAGACATGCTACAACATAGATGAACCTTGAAAGCCTTATGCTAAGTGAAAGAAGTCAGTCACAAAAGAACACCTATCATTCCATTTTTAAATGAAATGTCCAGAAGAGGAAATCTATAGAGATGGAAAATAGATTGTCAGTTGCTCAGAGCTGGGGGTGTAGGGAGGATAAGGTGGAGTGTGTGGGGATGCCTTATGAGGTGATGAACACGCTCTAAACTTGACTGTGAGGATGGCTGCACATGTCTGCGAAGGTACTAAAACAAACCGTACCCTCTACATATGTCTATGTCTGCAGGTGTGTAATGTGGGGGCTTGCCATAAATGAAGGTTAGTGAGCACAAAGCATCGGGAGAATTACAAGAAACATTTTAAACCTAGATAAAGTAGGACTTGTTACGGGCCATGAAGGAAGGTGAAGCAAAGGGAATAATAATAGTCATAAATCACTCCATTTTCCTCCAGCTATCCCAGAAGGTGGCAATTTTCTCACTCATTTGCCTCTTCCCTAAACTTGTGTGTTTATATCAGGACTTGTTCAAGGAAAATGGGCAAAACAGCTGGCAGCCTGACCCTATTTGGGCAAATTAACATTTTGAGCTTATCTGGGGCTTTGGCAGGAGAGCTCAGGCAATAAGGCACTTTGACTGGCTTCCCTCTCTAACAAGATGCCGAGTTCTGGGAAGGCTTCATGTGGAGAGGAAGGAAGGGGTGGTGTCCAGTGGCTGGGTCAGCCAACCAAGCTCAGTAATCAGCAGGGTACCAGTCATCACCGCCTCACAGCTCCTATGTCTGGTGTAGAAAATGCTGGATCATGTCAATGTGTGGGCCTTTCTGGTGCTTGAATTTTCTGTGCTTTCTTTACAGTAATGGATAACAGAGCTGTCTTTATTGGGGTTTTAATCTCTGATGGAAGGAGGGCCTAAAGTAGATGGTCTCTAAGTATAGCATTTAGGGAAACTCTTCTGATGGGAGGGAAAAAGCTACAAAGATGATGCTTTCTGGAACGTTTAGGGAACCATCAGGAGAATTTGCTGCCCTCTCTCCCCACCTCTAGGCCAAGCTCCAGGAACTTCTACTGGACTGGTTTTCTGTCTTGCATTGGCCTCCCCAACTAATGTACAGGCTTATTAGGCATGATATTAGAAACGGGGGGTAGGGTGTAAAATTTGGGGTATGTCCAACTTATAAATCAAAGCCTAGAAATTGGCTAGAAACAGGAATATGAGGAATATAGGATGAGAGGAAAATGCAGATTAGCACCAGACACTGTAACATGTAAAAAATGAACCAGGCAAACCATGAGTCTACCTTCTCAGGAGCTCACAAAAGGCATAGTATGGCATTTGTAACCTTCAAAAGGCAGATGGTTACAAATGCCATAAAGAGACAAAGTATACTGCACATAAAGAGAAAGGCAAGGATTCACGTAGGAAGCAACACATGACTGTGACCGTTTAAGGATAGGAAGACTTCTAAGGGTGTCTATGTGTGCCTGTGTGCAGTGTGTGCAAAGGGCTCACGGTCTATCTTAGGCAGTGAGAATAGTGTGTGCAAAGATAAGGAGGCAGATGAGTCTACAGCCTACTCAGAGCACAGGATATGTACGTTCAGAAAAATGTGAAGTGGAAGACAGGACACAGTACATTTAAAACTTCAAAAGGACTCTTCTAGATACTATTGATAAAAAACCAGAAATATATTAAGAGAAACACATTATTAAGGAGAGAGAATAGGAGTAAAGGGCATCTAAAATGATACCCAATAACTTCTGATACCAAGTCAGAGAAGTCCTTTTCTTGAGTTTTCAGTTTAAACAAAACCTCACAAATTTCACTTTGGGACCATTTCCATAGTAATACTCCATCTTTAAAAATCATGTCTGTTTTTTCTTGTCTGGCTTTCACCCATTCAAGTATTATTCCTTCAATGAGCAACAAGACACTTGTAGAATCATTTCTGTTACAGCAAGTAAGGCTAGAAAGATGCTCAGAGAAGGATTATTTTGTAAACTTGAGTATGGGAACCATGTTTGAATGTCTGTGACCCCATGGGACCTGGCACATTATCTTGCTTACAGTAGACATTCAAATATTTAGAGAAGGAATGAGTAGGCAGAAAGTTAGACTGATAGACATTTAAAATTTTCTGAATTTCAAGTGTTTGTTACTTCTGCTATGACTGTCAGAATGGCCATCATTGCTATCACCTATCTCTCATTGAACTTCACTTTTTTATTCTCATTTCTTTCTTCCCCCTTGTTCTTTCCATGCATCCTACAGTGATCCATTTGATTCTGTTCATGTTATAGCCAGTAAGTCACCCTCTGGGGACCAGTATCATATACACATCATTTGCCAACAGGACTGTGCTCACCCAAAACCAGAGGCCCTGACAAGGTGCATCAGCTCTGAATCTCCTCTTGGCTTCCACTACAGAACAAGTGCTCGACCCCGGCTGCACGTTACTCTCACCTGGAAATGTTTAAAAATCTCAATGCCCAGGCCAAATCCAGGCTGATCATAACACAATCAGGGCTGGGACTGGAACCAGTATTTTTCATAGCTCTAAGGTGATTCCAAGGTGCAGTCAAGGTTGAAACAATCGTATTAGAGTAGTTAGTGATTCTCAAACTTGAGTGGGCATCAGAGTCACCTGAAGGGCTCCTTAAAACTCAAGATTGTTTCATTCCAGCCCTGGGGATTCTGATTCAATAGATCTGGAGCAGTGTCCAAAAATAGGCATTTCTAATAAGTTCTCAGGTGATAACGATGTAGCTGAGCTGAGACCACACTTTGAGAAGTCTTGCATTTGAGGAGCTATAGAGGTGGCTCAGATGGTAAAGAATCTGCCTGCAATGTGGGAGACCTGGGTTCAATCCCCGGGATGGGAAGATCCCCTGGAGGAGGGCACGGCAACCCACTCCAGTATTCTTGTCTGGAGAATCCCATGGAGAGAGACAGGAGGGCTACTGTCCATGGGGTCACAAAGAGTTGGACATGACTGAGCGACTAAGCATGCACACACACACAGACACACACACGCTGTAGAAATGGAACATCTTAATTGGCACCTGCATCCTAGTACACCTCTTCTACACATGAGATTTATGGCTAGCTAGATTTGGTGTTGTGTGCTTAGCCGCTCACTTATGTCCGACTCTTTGCAACTCCATGATGTTGAGATATGCAGGCAAATGTGCCTTATCAGAAACCACAGCACTTGAGATGGGATGAAATAAAACACAACATTGTTGTTTTGTTATTTATGAGTCGTGTCCAACTCTTTTGCAACCCCATGAACTGTAGCCCGCCAGGTTCCTCTGTCCATGGGATTTCCCAGGCAAGAATACTGGAGTGAGTTAATACTGGAGTGAGTTACCATTTTCTTCTCTAGGGGATCTTCCTGACTCAGGGAATCAAACCTGTGTCTTCTGCTTGGCACATGGGTTCTTTACTATTGAGCCACCAGGGAAACCCAAAACAAAAGATAAACAGTGGTTTTGGTTTTTTCCATGTTTTATCCATGAGAGAGAGGATTGTGGGGGGGCCAATAAAGAAAAATGAGGAACAAAGGATAGTTAGAAACCCATAATCTCAAAGTAGAGAAGCATTCCACCTGCTCGTCAGTGGCTCAAGAATGGAAGTTCACAGCTTACATCAAAGAAGGTGCCTGCATGCTCCAGGATCAGCTGGTTGGAATCAGGCTTGTTTTTACAGTAGGTGACGTACATCTGAAATTTGTCTGCCTAAAAAACAAAGATAATAATAGATCAGCATCCATTAGTTGCTCCCTTCTGTTTACCGTGCCATCAAGTGCTGTGCAGTTAAGCCCTTAGATATTGCCTGGTACAGACAACCCTGTGGCAAATGCCCTGGGCTCATTAGGCCTGTGCTACCCTAATAAACTTGGGGTACTTTTTTCTTATCAGCAGGGGAAGAGAGCTCACTGAAAGAGAGTTCATTTAAAAACTAGTCTGTACTAGATAGAATTAGAAAAATCAATTTACAAATCATAATATGTCCTGAAGCTGGACAGAATTTATTGAGAGAGTATCCACCTTCTAGCGTTACCTATAATTTGCTTCCCATCTTGAAAAATGATAGCATTTGCTTTAAAAACGAAAAGTCAAAGAATGAAAATGAAGTGTAATCTCAGCAGGAGATCTGCTTGTACTCTAAATGTCCCCATGGGGGCAGTTTCTAGGGCATGTCAAGCAACTGTGCCACCATCCCACATGTGCCAGAAGCAATGATGGGGGAAAACGAAAGCAGGGTGACCCTTGGGGGGTCCTAAGTGAATCCTAAACAGTGAATCCCAAACAGATTGCTTCTTCAAGTCAAGAATCCTATGGCTAGGTAAAAATTCATTTCTTATGTCTTTGACATCTCCTGGGTTAGTGCTTCACAGCCTTTCCACTGGGAAAGTTATGTGTACTTTGGCCACCAAGCACTTTTCCCAACTGTGAAGTACTCCCCATCCCAATGCCTGCATAACATTGGGGATGTCCTCTTCTAAAAAAGAAGCCTAACTAAGTGCTAATTATAGCAGGTTTCACTTATGCCAGCACTTCCTTTCCCAGGTACTCTATACATACTAACTCATTTGATCCTTATGAGAATCCTATGTGATGAGTTCTTTTATTATCAACCCACTTAACAGGTACGAAAATAGTGGCATGAGGTTGGTTGCTGTTGTTTAGTCGCTAAGTCATGCTTGACTTTTGTGACCCTATGGACTCTAGCCTGCCAGGCTCCTCTATCCATGGGATTTTCCAGGCAAGAATATTGGAGTGGGTTGCCATTTTTTTTCTCAAGGGCATCTTCCTGACCCAGGGACCAAACCTGTGTCTCCTGCATTGGCAGGCAGATTCTTTACCACTGAGCCACATGAGAAGTCCACAATGTAGGTCACTTTAAATTCAGAAAGCAGTGGAGCCCAGGCAAGTTGACTTGAGGCTTCTTGGTCATAACTCTTGCTATTCAATACATGGCAACTCTTTCTATCCTTTACTCCTGCATTATAGTCATACATTAAGGTGATAAGACTTAAGAAATCACTTTGAGATAATTCTTGGCAAAATGAGCATATTGTATACTAAAGGTTTTCTGAAACCACTTTTATGTACTATTTAGGAGGCATTCATCATCCCTAAGAGATGCTAATAAATCATACTTATGGTTGATTGAAAGGCAAATCCACAAAGTGTATGAAACAAGATACCAAAAAAAAAATTCTTTCACTTAATGGTCATTTTTTTCTCTACATTGTTTCATTTTTTCTCTACATTGGCTGTGCAAGGGATCATATACTATTATTAGCAATAATGTGAACTGTGCATGGGCTCATGTATTTAGAGGTGGAAAATGTATTAGCACAAAATAAAATGGTAGTCTGAGACTTCCTTAAGAGACCAGGCCAGGAAGTAAATGTTACAGTTTCAGAAAAAGGAGGCAACTCAAGTCTAGAGTTGCAGGATAAACTGTGATATTAATTATATGTCAATGGACTATTCAACATCCCAGCTCCTCTGAGATCTTTCCATCTATAAAATATAAAACATAACCGCAGCCCTGCCTATTCCATAGGGCTGTTAAGAGCGCAAACTCTCTGAATTGTGAAGACACTGGAAAAGTAATTAGCCTGTTTTGAGTAGTAGTTCTAATTAGTTAATTGTTGAATATTTAGAACTCCTGGCCCTGGGGAAAGATTTCCGTGTTTAGTTGCACTTATTGTACTAGGTGGGCTTCCCTGGAGGTGTTGGTACACATATCACGAGCCTGAACTCAGGATAATAGGGCGTGGAGATACTAACAGAGACTAGTGTTACCATGTATATAATTAAAACCTGGTACATTCAGCCCATTTACTTGGCCCATGACAACAGCTCCAAGAAAGAGAATGACTACGTATACATCCTGTAGGTCAGAATTGGGATGGATAACCAAGGAGTCTGTTCTCTTACTAAGGAAGAAAATGTGAACAATGGCTTGGTGGACTTCTAAAGTTCTAATTCCCTCATCCTGTTAAAAATAACTCGTGGATGGAGCTGGAACAGTTCTACCAGGGGTGGTGGTCTTATTTCAATCTCCTGACATTTCAGTTTTTGAAAGTTTTTTAAGGTAGATATCAGACACAACATCTAAGGACCTTTCCCAAGGAGGGCTCTGGTGCTCAGTGATAGACTGCTTTCTTTCAGATCTACTCATGGATCTTCTCTACAGCCCCTGGTCCTGTGTTAGAATGTCAGTGACACCAATCATCAGTCAGGCACTGAACAGTGATGCCATCTGGTATCACCTGTACCCCTGGAAAACATGGGATCGTAGGAGGAGAAGTTCAGTAGGTTACCCAAGTAACAAAGCAGTGTCCCACATCCTCAGGCAGCTGCTCATACTTCTCCAGTTCTTTGAGGAAGATGCTGCAGGGAGGGAGAAAGGCTGAAATCAGACATTCTGTACTGTTGGACCCCTCCCCACCAGAGGCTCATACTGAGGCCAACCCAATCTCATCAACTCCATTATTTACATATGCCTTCTCCACTTTCTAAGTGATGTGCAGTAAGGAGCAATTTAAAATATGTTGGAACTAATTTCATTACATTTTAAATTAATTGATTAATTAGTGCTACTTAATTGTTTCCCTTAAAGGTTTACACTTCTCAGGCTGAAAATGATGGAATATGATACTTGTGTTGGGCATTTCAATGGTAACTATGACTCTATTTTTTAATACAAGTAGTCTGAGCATGTTGCAACACTTGAAAATATATAGATATAGGTATCAAAAGACCAAAATAATACTATCTATGATCCCAGAGGTAAGGTGGAAAAATTCTGAATCCTATACTGACTTCTTTCCAATTTTTCACTTTCTTCCGTCAGTACCCAGTTTGTGCTAAAAACTGAGTTAATGCTTCCTGTTGCTGACACTGTTAGGAAAGAAAATTTAATGGGGAAAATGTCATAATACATTTCAAAGCTGAATTGAATTACTACCGAATTTTCTGCCATTGTGAATATCTACGGTATGGCTCCTTTTTATGTTAATAAATAATAAAGAGCTGACCACACCAACTTCAAATTCATACATTAAACAGTTGGTTTGAGCTCAGAGAATACAAGCTCAAATAAGCCAGAATCATTGGAATGGCATTTTCTTTTTAAAAATCAGACAAAGTGTTACAAGTAATTATGAGGTTGTAGGGAAACATTCTGACAATGATGGACAATGGTATAATCTTTACAGGTCAATTCGACAATACCTATCAAAGTAAAAAAGTACTTATCTTTGCCTCCGCAATTTTAATTTTGGAAAATGTGCTATAGTTGTAGTCACACACATGCAAAATGAAGTATACATATGCATATTCACCATGGCACTCTTCATAATAGCAAAAGGCAGTGTATAGATGACAAAGTAAACCATAGTACATCCATAGAACCATATACTATATGGCTATAGGAAATGGCAAAACTTTGTAGGTTTTTACATGGAAGAGCTCCAGGGCAAGCTGTTAAGTAAAAAAGGCAAGATGTAGAAGAATGTACCTAATATTCTGCCTTTTGTCTAAGTAGGGGATATATATACTGTTATTTCCGACCCAAGAAACTAATGGTTAAAGTGTATAATTTTAGTTTTGCAAGATTAATTCTGGAGATCTACTATATAGCATAATATCAATAGCTAAGATTATTGCATCACATACTTAAAATTTGCAAAGAAGATGGATCTTTTGTTAAGTGTTGTTATACAACAATAGAAAAGAAAACTTTGGGAGGTGATAAATATGTCTATGGCCTTGATGGTGGTGATAGTTTCATGGGTATATAATTATCCCCAAATGCACCAGTGTTTTTGTGATATTAAATATGTACAAATTCTTACACCAATCGTACTTCAATAAAGTGGTTAAAAAGAAAGTCTTCCCAAAACAAAAAGTCAACCTACTGAACGGGAGAAAACACTTGCAAATGATGTAACCAATACAAGGTTACTATCCAACATATATAAATAGCTCATACAACTGCAAATGAAGCAACTGACAAAGGATTAATTCCAAAATATATAAGCAGCTCATATAGTTCAATATCAGAAAAACTAACAATGCGATCAAACAATGGGCAGAAGATCTAAACAGACATTTCTCCAAAGACATACGGATGGCCAATAAACACATGAAAAGATACTCAACATCACTCATTATTAGAGAAATGCAAATCAAAGGTACACTGAGGTATCACCTCACACCAATCAGAATGACCAAAATACTACAAACAATAAATGCTGGAGAGGATGTGAAGAAAAGGGAACCCTACTGCACTGTTGCTGGGAATGTAAATTGCTACAGCCACTATGGAGGACATTACAGAGATTACTTAACAAACTAGGAATAAAACTACCATATCACCCAGCAATCTAACTACTGGGCATAAACCTTGAGAAAACCACAATTCTAAAAGATACATGCACCCCAATGTTCATTGAAGCACTATTTACAATAGCCAGGACATGGAAGCAACCTAGATGTCCATCGACAGATGAATGGATAAAGAAGCTGTGGTGCATAGATACAATGGAATATTACTCAGCCATAAAAAGGAACACATTTGAGTCAGTTGTAGTGACGTGGATAAACCTAGAGCCTGTTATACCGAGTGAAGAAGTCAGAAAGAGAAAGAAATATCGTGTATTAATGCATATAAATGGGGTCCAGAAAATAGTACTGACGAACCTATTTACAGAGAAGAAATGGAGACACAGACACTGAGAATGGTCTGGTGCACACAGTGGGGGAAGGAGAGGGTGGGACAAGCTGAGACAGCAGCACTGACACATATGCACCATTGTGTCTACAACAGACAGCTAGCAGGAAGCTGCCGTGTAGCACAGGGAGCCCAGCTGCGTGCTCTGTGACGACCGAGAGGGCTGGGATGAGGAGGGGACGGAGGCTTAAGAGGGAGCAGATATATAACATGACTGATTTGCACTGATGTATGGCAGAGACCACCACAATATTGTAAAGCATTATCCTCCAATAAAAACAACAACAACAACAACAACAAAAAACAACGCGATTTAAAAATGGGCAGAAGACCTGAATGGACTTTTTCTCCCAGGAAGACATCCAGATCGCTAACAGGCACATGATAAGATGTTTCAACATCATTAATCATCATTAATCATCAGATAAATGCAAATTAAAACCACAATGAAGCATCATCTCACACTAGTCAGAATGGCTATCACCAAAAGGAACACAAATAACAAATGTTGGCAAGGATGTGGAGAAAAGGAGCCATCCTACACACACACACACACACACACACACACACACACACACACACACCTGTTATCTGTGTTCTGTTTTCAATGACATAGAATGATTTGGTTTTGGTTTAAAGAAATATATATGTGCAATTAAAAAATGTTTGGCAAGCCATATTTGTAAGGCCAAAATGCCAATGATTTATAGAATCATGCTGCTGAGTCACTTCAGTCGTGTCCAACTCTGTGCGACCCCATAGACGGCAGCCCACCAGGCTCCCCCGTCCCTGGGATTCTTCAGGGAAGAACACTGGAGTGGGTTGCCATTTCCTTCTCCAATGCATGAAAGTGAAAAGTGAAAGTGAAGTCGCTCAGCCATGTCCGACTCTTAGCGACCCCACAGACAGCAGCCTACCAGGCTCCTCTGTCCATGGGATTTTCCAGGCAAGAGTACTGGAGTGGGGTGCCATTGCCTTCTCTGTTTATAGAATCATAGATGATATTTTTTTGTCCATCTGCCATTGAAATTTTCTACTACAAATAAGTATTACTTCAGTAGTAAGTCAGTTGAAAATGTTTGAAGACTCCTAGCAGTATCCATTTAATGATAATCATCTTTCCCCTGAATTCTGGAGTATCCTGATTTGAATCACTGAACAGCAGTGATTACAATGCAATTTGGGCTTACAAAATGCAAATATGCAGTGCTCAAAAATCAATAAAGTATCATATTTACTGCTACTTTTAGAAGAACTGCAGGTGACCCACATGTATTTAATATGAATTCTAAATTAGAAATAGAAAAATATTATATAATGCTGCAAGTGAGGATCAAATTTTTTTACAAGGACAAGAAGAAAACATGTTTTTTTTTTGTTGTTGCAAAGAGAAGCAATCTGGATCATCACCACATACATAACATAACATATTAAAACATTCATCTATTTTTAATATACTATAATTTTTATTTCTGGAACTAAATTCTAAAGGACATGTATTGTGTGGGTGTTTTCCATGAGAACACTAAACAACATAAGGTACAAAATCTTCACAGGTATTTTTTCAGGTGTTGAGATAGTCTTTATGGCTGTTTCTCATATTGGCCTTCAGGATAATCTCAGTGAAGACAATGGATAGAGATTCAGCTCTGAGATGTGATGGGCTGAACAGGACCTGGGAGTTAGGGCTGGAATGGCTTGGTGAGTCGGGGAAGAGCTACTCTAGGACAAGGACTGGTAAAAGGAAATGAACCGCTTTAAAGAGAAGAGGAGTAAGCACAGAAGAGCACTCGGAACAAAAGAGAAGGAGGAGAACCTGGAGCCCCAGGCGCCTAGGATAAATGCTCCTGGGTGTAGGAAACTTCCACTTGCCCACTTTTGGGCTCTCGCTCCAGTCCCCTCACTCTGACCACTATGGTATACAGGTTCTTCTCTATTAAGAGTGACCAAGGAAATGATACAATAGCCTGGATCATGACATTCCATAGAAGATATAAAATTGTATCCTTGTTTTAGAAGTTGCAAGGACTCTGACGACTCAGGGAGAGCTTCCCTCTTTCCTTAACTTATGACCAAAGGTCAGTGACTTGGTCACTTAAGGTTAACTTTAAGTAAAAAATGGTAATTATGCCCACAGAGTTGATAATTGATCTAGAGGCTGAAGAGAGTAATAGCAATTTTTGGTGACAGTAGCTGCCTATGGGAGGATACTCCAAAAATTCTCAAGAAATGAAAGCGCTTTAAAATGAATTAAGTACATAGCATATCATTTCTAGAATTAATGCCTTTCTGGAAAATGAAGGTTTTAACAGCAACTGCCACTAGCCCACTCTTCTACTAATCCAAGGCCTCACTTTCCTTTCCTCCCCAAACCAAGCTCAAATAAAAGAACCAGAGTTCACATCTAGTCACAGTTGTCAGTAGGGGGTCTTACAAAGTACCATTTTTCTCAATTTTAAACAACCTCGTGTTGCGAGGATTTAATAAACTCATGTAGGTAAAAAACCCAAAGCAATACCTGGTGTACAGTAGGCACTAAATTAGTTTTTCAGGATCAGTGCCTCCCAATTTTAATAAGCTCTACTCCTGGAGACTTATCCCCAGGGAGCTTTTCCCACCCTGCCCCTGGTAAAAATCTATAGTAGATTGTCTTCTCTGAAAACCATATCCTGGGAAAAATCTTGATTGGGGTTATGTAAAGATTGGATTTCAAGGTCACATATCATTTAAGCTTGGAAATTCTGAGTTAAATTGGTTTGTTTATGAAGGGACTTTCAAAATCCTATAATATGATGAGGTACATTATATCTCTGAAATAAGTAGAGTATGCAATGCTTCCCAAACTTCTTTGCAAATGGAACACTTTTGGGGAAAGTATCAGACTTTGTCTCAGGGAACACTTAGTGATCCCTGCTCCTGCCTGTGCACTGTCCTCTGGGTTAGGATCTGATGAGCATCTGTATCATTTAGCAAAACTCCGTGGGTGATTTTAATGCATCCAGTCCATAGATCAGCTTTTGAAAGTAATTTTTTGGGGCTCCAAAATCACTGCAGATGGTGACTGCAGCCATGAAATTAAAAGATGCTTGCTACTTGGAAGAAAAGCTATGACCAACCTACACAGCATATTAAAAAGCAGAGACATTACTTTGTTAACAAATGTCCGTCTAGTCAAAGCTATGGTTTTTCCAGTAGTCATGTATGGATGTGAGAGTTGGACTATAAAGAAGGCTGAACGTGAAGAATTGATGCTTTTGAACTGTGGTGTTGGAGAAGACTCTTGAGAGTCCCTTGGACTGCAAGGAGATCCAACCAGCCATCCTAAAGGAAATTAGTCCTGAATATTCATCAGAAGGACTGCTGCTGAAGCTGAAACTCCAACACTTTGGCCACCTGATGCGAAGAGCTGACTCATTGGAAAAGACCCTGATGCTGGGAAAGATCGAAGGCGGGAGGAGAAGGGGACAACGGAGGATGAGATGATTGGATGGCATCACCAACTCTATGGACATGCGTGTGAGTAAGCTCTGGGAGTTGGTGATGGACAGGGAGGCCTGGCGTGCTGCAGTCCATGGGGTCACAAAGAGTCAGACACGGCTAAGCGACTGAACTGACTGCCCTTTCCAGTGTGCTTCCAGCTGGCAGATCCTACATCCACTCTACATGGTTTAATTTTTAAATAAAAAGGGTAGGAATTAAACAAGCTATCCTGTGATGGGCATATCGATTCATAACTTTGAGTAAGTTGTGCACTACCATCTCAAGTAATTGTTGAAGACCAGTAGCAGTATTAAACTCTATTTTGCTTTTTAATTTGAAACTTATGAAGATGACAGGTTATGTACACTTGATCAGTATAATTCTACCTACTTCAAATAGACGTGATGAGTTTAAATTAAAGCACAAGAAGTCACAACACTTTTCACAAATGATGGGACATTCCTCCTCAGCTGTTCTATAGCAACATCTTGGTCTTTACCACTTCAATAATTATGTGTAATAAATCATGGGAGAATGAGCAAAGCAAGAAGTTTAGGTGCTTGTGTGAATATCTGGGGTTCTTTCAGAAATGAGTAAAACTTTTAACGAAATGTCAAGATTCAAATACTGTATGATATCACTTTTTTGCAGAATTTAAAAAATACAACAGACTTATGAACATAACAAAAAAGAAGCACGCTCACAGATACAGAGAACAAACTAATGGTTACCAGTGGGGCGAGAGAAGTGGGAGGGGCAATACAGGGGTAGGGGATTAAAAGTTACAACTATCAGGTATAAAATAAAATCAGCTACAAGGATATACTGTATAACACAAGGGATACAATCAGTATCTTAAATGGAATATAACCTTTAAAATTGTGAATTACTCTATTGTACACCTGTATTGTACATAGTGGGGCTTCCCTGGTGGCTCAAATGGTAAAGAATCCACCTGCAATGTGGGAGACCTGGGTTCAGTACCTAGGTTGGGAAGATCCCCTGGAGGAGGGCATGGAGACCCACTTCAGTATTCTTGCCTGGAGAATCCCCATGGACAGAGGAGCCTGGCGGGCTACAGTCCTTGGAGTCGCAGAATCAGACACGACTGAGTGACTAAGCACAGCACATCATACTTAGTGTACAACAACTACACTTCAATAAAAAAGAAATGTCAAGATCTAAGCAATGCTATTACTCTATCAAATTATTGTGATGCAATACATTATGCAGTTACTTTATGAGGAAAATGCTTCCCTCCGGCTTTGGATGGGATCCTGGGAAATAAAGCCACCAGCATTATTGACAGAAAAACTTTGTGAGCTTTGTCATTGCTGCTGCTGCTAAGTCACTTCAGTCGTGTCTGACTCTGTGCGACCCCATAGAGTCACACGGCAGCCCACCAGGCTCCCCTGTCCCTGGGATTCTCAAGGCAAGAAAACTGGAGTGGGTTGCCATTTCCTTCTCCCACGCATGAAAGTGAAAAGTGAAAGTGAAGTCGCTCAGTCGTGTCCGACCCTCAGAGACCCCATGGACTGCAGCCCACCAGGCTCCTCCATCCATGGGATTTTCCAGGCAAGAGTACTGGAGTGGGGTGCCATAAGCACTATGAAAACAGTACCATTCCAAAGGCACCCTGGGCCATTCTGAAACTTATTTTTGCCAAAGGTAAATTTGGTCTATAGTCTTACTGCTTCTAGAGGAGTGTGTCCTTCACTGAGGACCTTCATATCAAGGGTACAGCTTGAATTTAAAGGGGAATACATGCGATGGCTTTGTTTGTGCATGCTCTCAGGCATGGGCATATACACTTGTTGGTGAGAAGGGGAATGAAGCAGGGTCACAGTGGTAACAAGAGAAAAGCAGAACAACAAGGAGACATAAACAAATAAAGCTGGAGGCAGGCTGGGGAGAGAGGATCAGGCTTATTGCAGGCAGCCCAGGACACTGCCCCTTATGCTTCTGCATACAAGAGGAGCTAGAGATCATTTCTAAGGGACCCATTAGTGACCAGATAGACCCAGAGCCCAGCATGGAAGAGGTTCTGGACTGCAGGCCAGGACAGCTGGTTAGCACACTGAGCAGCTGTTAAACTACTGGAGGGTTGTGTGCACCCCAGGGAAGGTGCCAGATGGCTCATAGAAGTCTTTGCTCAGCACAGTGTGATCATCTGGGCTGAGCCATGACAATCACCAAGCTCTCTCTTTATTTCACAGCAGAAACTTCTGCTGAGGTTAGAGGTGGAGAGGGAAAGGTGCACACGGCTGGACTCTTACTCAGTATACCCCCCACCCTCACCTTAAACCTCAAGCAGCAGCTTACCTCACGGCAGTGCTACCTGTTGAATATGTTTTGCTAATATTTCCTAAATTTAACTTTTGTGATTAGATGAATCAAACAGTACTGCACAAACATAAGTTTAATGTTAAAGTAAAATATAAACAACTAATCTTGCATTTAATGTTATTCATAGGCCATTGACAGACAGGCTGTTTAGTAGCTAGGCATGGACACCAAGAAGTTAGTGTGTACAACTGAAATGAACATGACTTTGACACACCAAAATGAATGTTTAGACTTTGTTTTTCTTTGGGTACTCCCCCATATTTATAAAAGTAGCACTGGAAAAAAAAAACAGCAACAAAATCGCAGCTATAATTTTTTAAGGCCCTACTGATAAGTGTGTAAGGCTCACAGTTATCTCTCAGAGTATAAATTCAGGGCCCAAGAAAAAACACACTAGGATGTCCCCTTCCTCTCTGCTTGACATTTGAATATTAAGAAAATGACAGTGTGAAAATAGGGAGTCATGAAGACGTGGATTCTTTGGCTGTGTTACTCAGTTTGAGCAGGTCACGAACCTTTGTAAGTTCCAGTTTCTATGAAACAAGAGAGTAGAATAGAACAAGATTTTCCTGGTGTGGGAAAGAAGCACAGAAAGCAGAGAATACAACCAAAGTGCGTGAGTACAGGAGGGAGAAGGAGAGGCCAAGCAGGGAAAGCAGCTGCCCCCTGGCAGAGGGGCCTTTAGATGAGGCTGTGGCCTGCACACCCCTTCTCTCTCCACTTGGGGGAGCCAGCGCCTCACCTTGTTGCTACAGATCCACCCTCTGCATTCCACGGGGTTGTAGAATCAATTTAGAGGGTGGAAACCAGCATTAAAGAGGAAGGAGAACAGAACCTAATCCAAAATATCAGAGCTCATCACACATGGTGAGGGTATCATTTTGCAGGATTTAATTTTCCTATTATATATAATATATAAAGCATGTGCATATCAGGACAGGATATATAATTTTTCTTTGGCTCATAATACAAAATGTTTGAAAAACACTTAACTGACTCCCCTGCCTACCATAGGAGACAGGGAGGGCTAGCTCTTTTTCATCCATCTCTCCCCTTCCATCTCACTCTCCCCCTCTCTATACTGCCTCCTCTAGTACTGCCCACTCTCCCTTCCTCTCTCCCTTCTTCTCCCCATCTCTTCTTTCCCTTGATATCCACTGTCCTCACTTCTCCTCTATCCAGGTGTTCTATCCCACTTTCCCACTCAGTCTGTCTCTCCTCCCTTCCTCCACACTCTGGTCGCCACCACTCCTGCCTTGCACCCCCTCCACCCACCACCTTGCCCTTCTTGTGCCTCAGTCTCACAGGAGCGGACGTGACAAGACACAGTCCACTGGGAGTGTGACGGCTTCACCTTCCCCCACCCTTGACCCAGGATGGAGACTCACTCCCAGACTTCTTCATTTCAGGCCATTATTGTAAGGGTGTGTGACCTGGATGACATACCTATGGAAGAAATGGGTTGAAGTGTTCCTGAGATTTGAGGATGCACATTGAAGCTGGTTAGATATGAACCAAAGCAACCAGACTTGGCAGTGCCAGCCATGGTCTGTGGAGAGGAGAAAGGGACCGCCCCAGCCCCTGGAATCTATGCCTAATTGTTCAATGGGGAGATGTCACAAAATGTGCAAGTCACTGGGCCTTCTCTGGGTCTCAGGGCCCTTATCTGTCAGTGGAGACAATTATGCTTGATGCTCAGGAAGACCTTCTGATCCCTGACAACAGAGATTTTTAAAAAATGTTATTGCCCAGACTCACATATGGCCATATCTCCAAAAACTGAAAGGGAAAAATTAAGTTCAGATTTAACCAAAGAGGATGAGCATTTTAAACAAACTGCTGTCCTTACTGAAGCTGAAAATCAAATACAAGGCAAATCGAAAATGAATAATTTTCCCACATTGCAAGCTGTAGGCCAGTCAAAGTGGGGAGAGAGCATTAATAAAACCACCACCATTGGGGAGATCTATGTATGGCATTTATTACCTTTCCTGAGTACTCCCAGAATGCTTAACAAAATGCAAAAAATAGATCTAGGTTTTGAGTAGATAAGTGCCATGGTCTTTGGATCTAGTTCCATAGATATGAGATACAGAATCAACATAGGGAGAGCAGAGGGTAAAAACCAAGTATCACTCCACTTAAACCTCCAATGTGTGTTAACATCACTACTTGTAACTGTTAAATTCTACATATATGAATTGTTCTTCTTTACAAAATTTTGGTACTGAATGGAACTTCTCCATTCAATACCTACAGAGACAAAGCTCAGAATTTAGGTATTGAATGGAACTTCTCCATTCAACACCTACAGAGACAAAGCTCCTACAGGAAGGTCACACACACACAAAACCAATCTTGACTGTCATTTTTCAAAGTGACATCATTTAGAAGGATCGATATTAACTAGCCGAGTCGTTTAACACATTCACTTTTGGTCTAGATACTAATTTCCTAGTGCCTCAGCTGATGTGGTTATGCAGGCCGCGTCCATCTCAGTCCCTCTGCCTCTCAGTCTCTCTGTCTCCAGTCTTCCTCCCTCCCAATCTCTTTCCCTCACTCTCTCTCTAGAGAAGATGCACAGAACCTGAGCTATGCACTAGAAATCAGAGGAGTCTGTTTCTCTGTCAGATAGCACTTAATTATAAATTTGAAAAGATGCAAGCAACTGGGGTTAAAAAGAACCTTTTGATATGTTTAGGTTAAAAAGTGACCATTTCAGAAAAGTATTCCTAAAGAGCAAACTAGAGTTTGGACAATTGCCTGGTCTTCCCAATAAGAAGTACCCAGGAAACTCTTTCCTTTAGACATGCAAATGTTTTGCTTGTCTAGAAGGTTCTGACAGTGGTGAAGAAAAATAATGATTTTCCGTATCTTGAGATTTTCATAAACAAAAGAGAGAATTATGACTTGAATGGCATTAGCCATAAGTCTGCAAATTTTAATTCTATTTTTAGCCCATCCATACATTCATCCACCCAACAAACACTCACTTAATGTTTACTGTGTGCCAAGTATTGGGGTTATGCAGTGAAAGATATGACCTCTTATGGAGTGCACAATTTCTGCATTTTCAAAGTTGGCTTAATTGCCATTTTTAATATTATTCGTTAGAGATTTTAGAGGGTTATACTTTCTACATTAGTCAAATTTTGTATGACATGAGAAGAAAGCACATATTATGAGTAGAGTAAATAAAGCCTTAAGTCTTCTAGATCCTACTGGGAATTAATAAACAGCTTGATTTTTTTGCATGTTCCCCTAAATTGTGGACTATTTAAAACATCTTTTGGTGGATAGCTTTCTAAATGCATTACAAGTTCCTTGCTTTTTCATGCAGGATATGCCAATGGTTCATTATTAGCTATTACTAATATAATAATATATTATTACGCTGTATCATAATACAGTGGTTCTGTTGGGCCCTATACTGGGTTATACTGGGACATAGGATCATCTGTACCAATGGAGAATAGGTCTTGACCACCTTGATCTTTTGGGTTCTTTTGACTCTTTTTTGAAAGTTTCTCTTTCTTTCCTGTCACGTACTGATACCAAGCTACTTGCTCAAATTCTTGATTCTTATTTGATGCTTCTAAATTGCTATGGGCCTGGAAACAATCTGACCAAGAAATAGAGAGAGTTTTATGGGAGACAAGAAGGAGTTCCTCTGGAAAGATAAGAACTTTATCTTTATGCTATTTCTTTTGGTTGGTCAGAGGCTGGTTTTTATTTTCTTCTTGTTTCTTATGATGTTAATAAATAGGTAACATTTTTGGGGTAGCTGTGTTCTTAATCACTGAATTTATTCCTCTACAAAATGCGATATTCCTATGGCTTAATTTGACTTTTTATTTTATGGAGTTCTTAGAACTCTATTTTGTAACTGTTAGGTAGATCTTCAGCTACTTTTTAAATAGACTACCAAACAGCTTGCCTTGATTTACTGGATTGATACCTTTAAACCACAATAAGGCAAGGTTATGCTAGATAGTCTGTTGTTATTTAGTTGTTAAATTGTGCCCAAGTCTTTATGACCCCATGGACCATAGCCCACACGGCTTATCTGTCCATGGGATTTCCCAGGCAAGAATGGGGAACATGGAGTGTTCCAAACATGGAGTGGGTTGCCATGTCCTTCTCCAGGGGATCTTTCCAACCCAGGGATTGAACCCATGTCTCCTGTATGGCAAGTGGATTCTTTCAACGCTGAGCCATCAGGGAAGCCCAGATATTCTGTTACAATTGGTCAATTTTGAAACGAAGAGTCTTTCCCCTTATACACTGATTTGGCAAAAACAAGGCTCACATGAAGTGCGTATAGTGATCTCTGTATTTCTATACCTTGCCAATTTGGTAAGAATGTGAGCAAAGTGAAACTTCTGACTAAATCCCAGAGATCATAAATCAGATAAGAAAAGTAACATGACTTACTGCTTTCTAGGCTGATATCTTCCCAAATATCTAGGGAGATGGGATAATACTCAACTGAGCTCAGATGATGGAATGTGGGGTCAGTGGTCAAGAATGGCTTTATTGGGATCTTATTAAATAGACATGAAGAGAAAATATTGCTGTCGCTGGAGATTTCCAGACAAAAAATATAGAGAGTATAAAAATTTGGATTAAAAAAAGACTAGAAACTTTTATCAAGTACTCCAGAGAGTCAGAAGGTATTTTCACCCTGGAGCTTACTGCTTTCATAATCGGATAGGGGAGCTACATATTTTATGTTTCCTTTAAACTAATGCCATTTGATGACTTTACAGGGGATTAATCATCAGGTGTTGATGAGAGGACTGCCTCTTCACCTGCTTTTCAGACCTTTTAGAGCTCAGCATCCTTTTATATCCAACTATTACTTGCCAGGTGGCTCAGTAAGAATCCGCCTGCAGTGCAGGAGATGCGTGTTTGATCCTTGGGCTGGGAAGATCCCCTGGAGGAGGAAATAGCAACCCACTCCAGTATTCTTGCCTGGAAAATTCCAGGGACAGAGGAGCCTGGTGGGCTATAGTCCATGGAGTTGCAAAGTGTCAGACACTGCTGAGCAACTGGACACACACACTTGCCTTTGGTCATTCTTAGCAAAGAATGAGGTCTCATTCTCTAGAGCTGGGCCGTGCCATAGAGTAGCCACTTGTCACCTACATTTATTAAACAAAGTTGAAAACGCAGCTCTCAGTTGCATAATCACACGTCATGTGTTCACTAAGCACACATAGCCAGTGGCTATGGTATTGGACATCACAGACACAAAACATTCCCACCTACTGATGGCTCTATGGCACAGTGCTGCTCTGGAGTCTTGGCTCAGGGGACTGCCACCCTGGTGCCCTGGCAGTTTCATCTCCAGCATGACAACTTCATTGAGTCAAAGCCTTGACTAGCCCGACCCTAGGACTTCTTCTACACTGTATCCTACAACTCTGAACCTCTACGTTAGCCCTCCTTTGCAACAGGGTCCTGAGAGAGCTCTAGGACTTTTTGTCAACATTATTTCTCAAGGTTCCCTCCATTTGTACATTGGAAACTGAGTTATTTCCATAGCTGGATATGTCATCTAACCAACCAGTGTTCTTGCTGACCCTTTGTTAACGATTGAATATGTTTAGTATGCTATGGAAAAGATGTTTAAATCAGATTGGGAGCTGGAAGAAATGAGTTGTGAAGTTTTAGGGCTCTATGATTCTACTTATTTCAACAAAACATAGAGGGTTGATTGATGTTCTCCCCTATAAACTGTCAAGAAATATATTCAATTAGATAATTTGATTAGGTATCTATCAATCTATTGTTTTGGTTGAGGGTGGGGATGATGAGGTAGTTAGGGATGAAGGGAATATTTAGGTCAAAAGAAAACATCAGTGGAACTTGAAACCTAAGGCCTGCAAAGTAGGATGGTTAACCTCAAATGAATTCTAATGTCAGGATTACCCAGAGTTTTAATAAAGAAAAGCTACTTTTACTTCCTCAAGCCTGCCTATTATTTTGATTCAGTCTGAGGATACTGGCAGTTAGGTTAGTCAGGATACTGCTGAACATTTGACTTCACTCTCCATTAGGAATTTTGGACCACTGTGGAGAAAGAGGGGTGAGTGAGAAAGAAGTCTGACAGCCATTGACTTAGAGATTTAACAGGCACTACTTTACCAGGAGAGAATTCCCAGTCAACTTTGGTCCACTTGTTGGGAAGCCGTGCTGTTGGGTATTTATGGCCTAAGTGTACTCCACTGAAACCCTCCACCACCAACCTACTTGTTATGAAAATCGTAGATCTCTTGGATGTTGCCAAAGATGATATGCTCCTTATTAAGGATCCCAGGGGGGATCTCCTCCACACCACTGGTCATTTCCCACAGGTAGGTCTGTAAGACAGCAACAGTTCCATCATTGGCAAGCATTGCCATGTGAAATACATGCAAAATAGGCCTTAAAAACTTGTGGGGTAAGGGTCAGACTAGGGATGCATGTAGAGCTTAAAAAGTGAGATGGTAAATAAGCAGAATGAAAAGAAAGAAAACCTGAATGTTCTATTATCTTGATCTGCTGTTAAGGAAATTCATCCCAGCAACAGCACAAACTCCATACTTTTATTTATTAAACATGCTTTGAGTTTGACTGTGCATCAGCGGGGAGATGTAGCTTTTCAGACTTAAGTTCATTGACTGTGTCATGTATTTTATTTTGAATTCATTTTCCTTACATGCTTTCTTTTGCTGGGTCTAGTTCCAATCTCGGAAAAGTTTGTTTTCCAAAGCACTTTTAATTCTCATGCAATTATTACTGACTTGGGGAAAGAAGTCTTCTGGCTGGTTTTTCATTCTTTAAGCTCTGGGATAAGACAGAGTACTGAGCTCCTCTCCAGTACCAGATGTGGCAAGGACATCATTTTCTAACACAGGTGAGAACTGATGACCACAAGACTTACCTCTAAGCACTCATGTAAGTCCCTCACATAAGCCTTCTCTGTCTGGAGCAATTCTGCCATAATGAATCTAGAAGGAAACAAACGGGCTTTTAGTTGGTTAGAGAGAGAACGCATCCCTTCTTTCAAACTTTACTGCCCCCACCCCAAGCATTTATCACATTCTTGAATGTCCTTTATTTCTACTTGACTAACATAAATCTCTTCCTCTGAGCCCCTCTCACTCTGAGCATTTGCGTTGTGTCCCTTCAGTACGCTTGTGCTCAGCAAGTTCCATACTTACTCCCCTCCTTTCTGCCCCAGGTCTACCATGTTGTGATTCTGTGCTGATATTTGTGTGCTCTCAGTTGCGCGTGTGTGTGTGGGCACAAGCCTGCAGCACCGCTCACACTCACTCTCACCAACTAGACACCAACTCAGCTTCCTACATTTCTCTTAGTGTAGCTCCCAGAATGCTGATTCCTGCTCAGTAGAATTGCTGACTTACACCAAAATGGTTCACAGTTCCACAGGTTAAACCAGGTTTAAAAGTCAGAAAGGGTAGCAAACTGTTTTCTGTAATGAACCAGAGAGTAACCACTTGTGGGTCACTCAGTCTCTGTCACAAGCACTCAGCTCTGTTGTTGGATGTGAAAGAAGCCACAGACATACGTTAAAAAGAAATAAGTCTGGCTGTGTTCCAATAAAATTATTTATGAACAGAAAATAATTTCATCTAATTTTTATGTAACAAAATATTCTTGTTTTGATAGTTGTCATCATTTAAAAATGTAGAAAATAATTTTTAGTTTATTGCCTATTTAAAACGGGTGGTGGGCCAGGGGTGGCCTGTAGGCCATAGTATGCTGACCTCTGGCCTCCAAAGGGACTATTTTACATTGCAAACTACTGTGCCTGAGGCTGAGTGGGTGATCCCAACCACAGGACAAGCTAACAATGTTAAGTGACTGCTCTTCACTCTCCCGAAAAGAGAAGCCTATGCCACACATTTGCAAGGGCAGGGCTCCTTTCTCCCCGACTCCTAAATAACACAGTGCCCCTGGGCAGACATTAAACTTAAAGACGTGGGGCTTCACTGTGGTGTACCCAAGTCTTTCACAAATTTGTATTATAAATGGTCCTTCCTAGCTGGCATGTGATGTGCAATAATATCTAATTTAGCACAAAGTATATTTTTATACATTTATTTTAGATTTTCTACGTCACTGTTTTCATGGTACTTTATAATAAAAATTCCTATTTATAACGTGTCACATCAGATAAAAATTTAGAGATAGATTATCCACAGAGTGTTCCCTATTGGGAATTTCACAAGAAATGTCAAAATAAGAGGCATCTTCTCCTGGACCTTTATCTTCATGGTATTTTTGTTTTTTTAAAGCAATACACTGTTCTAGTAGTGGCCTTTCCATTAAAGTATAAAAATTCCCTTTTGGAGGAGTTAATAAGCCACACTCTTACTATTCTTGCTCTATTGGTAGATGGAAAGTCCGTGAGCTTTGAAGTCAGACAAACAGGAACTGAATCATGACTGCTGTTTCCTAGAGGCAGCTCTTGCTTCTCCAAGCCCCAGACTACTCAACTGTAACACAGCTGATCACAGAGGGCCGCTGCAAGGATTAAACAAGCTCACGTGAGCACAGTTCCCAGAACACTGTCAGTGCTTGGTGAAAAAGCAAAGAAGGAAGATCAGAAGGAACGTAACCCCACGTGCTTTGAAAAGCTGTCTTTGATTTTACTGCCTTGGATTCTGGCAAGCTTCTATCTTCTCCTTTTTTCTCCTTCTACTTCCTGCAGTTTTTCCTGTTTTTCTTCATAATATAGCTCCACTACCCTCTACCCCATTTTCTTTTACTTTCCATTCACCTTTACCATCCTCTGGCGATTTGGAGACCCAGAGAGAGCCAGCAGGAAGATCTGTCCTCACACTCTCTCCTCATTTTCCTCCCTGTTATGGGTTGAATTGTGTCTCCCCTAAAATGCATATGTTGTGTCCCAACTCCCGGTACCTTAGGATGTGGCACTTATTTAGAAATAGAGTCATTGCAGATGCAGTTAGTTAAGATGAGGTCATACTGGCATAGGCTGGGCCCCCATTCCAAAATGATTAGTATCCCTAAAAGGGGGGGAAATCTGGACACAGGCCTGTGTTCAGGGAGGATGCCAAGTGCACATGAAGACAGCCATCAATGTGGCAGGAGAATGGCCTGGAGCAGAGGTTTCCCTCTCAGCCCGCAGAAGGAACCAACCCAGACAACACTGTACTTTCAGACTTCTCGCCTTCAGAACTGTGAGATGATACATTCCTATTGTTAAAAGCATCTACTTCATCATACTTTGTTACAGCAGCCCAAACAAACTACTACACTCCCAGATGAAACACAAGCTCTGACTTCACAGACCACCTTGAATTTCTTCAGCTCTAAGGGACCTGTGGTCCTAGTTTATTTTGATAAAATCAACTACAGAAGACTTCTTAATCTTAGCACACACTTTTTTCCGGCATTACCTGAAAGGACTCTGTCAAAATGCTCTTCATAAAGTGTGTGCATATCTCTGGCTGTATGTAACTGTGTAACACTGATGTAAAGGAAGCAGAGTGGCAAGACTTGGTTTGTAAAGTTGACTTGGTTCATTGTTTCTTCTCTCCAATGCCCTACAGTTCTTGGTTAGTGTGAAATGTGGGTGGAAGCATCCCGTCTGTCCATCCCAACCTCTGTAGGTGGTCATGAGGACACATCCGCTAGTCTAAAGTGATGGGTGGCAGTGAAAACCAAGCACGGCTATGAGGAACCTGCCAGTCAAGCGGAAAGTGCCCCCAACCCCTGCCCACATGCACACATAAACATACTCTTTTTTCCTGGCTGATTTCCGCTTCTCTTCATTGACCTCGTGGTTGGCATCCCGGAGCTTGACCTCACGATCTGAAAGGCTTGCTGGGATGATGTCCAGCTCCAGGTCCTTGTTATCCTACACACACACAGATCACAGAGGTCACCTTGGAGATGTTCTGGGAAAGCACCTCAACAGTTAGGGGAGGCAGGGGACAGGAAAAACAGAGAAAGATGTAATGGAGAAGGATAAGAAGATGGGGAATCCCAGCAACTGCCACCCACAAGCACTCTTCTTCATAATTCTTCAAAAACGTTTTCATAATGTTTTTTCAAATAAGAAAATATAAAATGTCCAAGTCAAATGTTCAGGACTAATATCTACAACAAAGGGAAAGAATGACCACACTTGATAACTAGTGTCCTATTTCTCCAAGGACTTTGGCTCTGTTTGGATCTACACACACACACTGGTCCAAGGTTGACTATTAACCATTAAAACAGATGTGAAACAGAAATGCATAAATACAGAAGAAAACTTCCATTTGTCAAGGGAAAGTAAAAAAAGTAAATATTTTTATTTAAACAAACAACTTCTCTGGAAATAGAAAGCTAAATGATAGAACAATTACTGAATTTTCTAATTGCCCATTCCTGCTTACTTCAACCACTGTCTGGTATTTATATAGGATGAAAACCTCTAGGGAAAAAAGCTCATAGGTTAAAGCCTGGGGGAGATGTTAATTCCCCCAACTTTAGTGGTTTGACCACTTTATTCTGTTTCAGAGTATGAGCTTATTTAAAGATTTAAGAACTAGAAATCCTAGGATTAAATTGCTACCCTGTATTTAGCTCTTAATTCATAGGTTACTGACCCCTATTATAAAGAAGAGATTAAAAAGTCAGTCTTCTTTGCTTCCTGGCAAAGAGTGTCTCTTTTCAGTTGAAATGTCAAATAGACTTTATACATACTGCATCCCTTATTCTTAAAAGAGCATTATTATACATACTGAGGACTCTAATCATTTGCTGGTCAACATAATTGGGTGGAAGACAGTACTGATGAAGCCAAGATAAGGAGTTTAATCCTCAAAGTCAACAGTTAACTCTACACGTAGAAAAACTCTGTTCTGTAGCCATAGGCCCCACCCCTGACCAGCCAATTTTACAATATACACAGCACCAGTTGTGGGGAGTTGGAAGTTCCAGAAAGATCCAGCCCATCCAGGAGAAAAACCACACAAGGCAAGTGCTCTAGGCGCCAACAGCTCAGAAAGATTCCTCTGCAATCCCAGCTTCCTTCCACAGTGAGGAGCAGCAGTCCTGAGGGAGAGGGAAAGGAAGATGCCCCACCTGGGAACCCCCACACCTACCTCCGTGTTGACTCCTAGGGCCTTCTCCAGGGAGTACCGGTATTTTCCCATCCTCAGTGAGAAGTCTCTGTAATGCTTGTCCACTGTGGTCACCCATTTCCTGATCTCTGTGGCATGAATGTGACCTTTTTCCACAAAGCTATCAGCCAGCTGAATCAGAAGCTTCACCTTCTCCTTTGTTTGCTGCCCCAAAAGATGGTCATAAGTTACTAGCTGACCTTCACTCTCATAACCCATCACCCCATCCATCTTTCCTTCTTCACAGCAGCCATAGAGACCTCAGAGCCAGACTGCTGGGATTTGTACCCCAGTGCTGTCACTTATAGGCAGGAGGTCCTGGGTAAGCTACTGAAACCCTCTGTGCCTCAGTCCCTTCATCTGCAAAATAGGGGTCATAACAGTGTTTACATCATAACATTGCTGTGAGCATTACATGAGTTGACAATGCAGGATGGGTCTGAATACAATGCTCAAAATAAGAGCTCAGTAAGCAATATATGTTAGCCAGTATGATTACTGATGTAAGAATCTCTTATGTTAATATAGTACTTTATTGGTTTACAGAGTATGCTAATATCACATCAGAGGCTTGTTTGAGTCTTAAAGCATCCCTAGAAGGCTGGTGGAGGGAGGCGGTGTAGGTCTTATTGAGTCACATATGAAAAAAGCTGAGGCTTTGAGAGGCTTAGGGCTTGTCCAAGTTCATACAACCTGTAAGTGGTTGAGTGTATTTGCCTCTTGTCTATAGTTTCTAGTTCTCTCCCTTCATTGCACTGGCTTGAAGAAGGCTTTCTAAACCTCAAGTGTGTTGGTACAGCCAGAATCTGAAGAAATCTAACTAGCAGGTTTAAGAGTAAACTCTGTCTCTTTCACCACCAGGATCTTATCTTTAGTTTTCTTTAGAGAGAGGAGTGAACAAAGCTAGTTTCCATCACAGGGCTAAGTGAGGTGGAGCCATGGCATATATTGGGTTAATTTCATTCCTAACAAGAGTGTGTTCAACACCTACTCTGACCACACCAATGTGCAGAGGGGTGTGGAAACTGACTTGGGGGGTAGACAAGAGAAGAAAAAGAGATACTCATTTCCTACCAACAGTCTTTATTCCTAGAGGGACAAGACTTTCACCCAGAGCAGTTAAACAACTCAGGGCATTGTATAACTGAATGCCAAAGTGTAAAGCATGTATAGTTAACACTGCAGTGATTTTAAAAAAGGAAAAAAAATAAAGGTGGGCTGGCCGAGGCAGGACAGGTCTCATGGGGGAGGTGGGGTCTATGTGCATTAAGATATAGAAATGGAATGGCTGTCCAAACAAGCAAACGCTTGCTCATCTTTTATCCTAAGTTTGGGTTTTGAAACTCTAAAGTCTATTAGGAAAGTCTGATAGATTTTAAGAGAAAAGAAGAGTATTTAAATACTATTCTGAAAAATAACCTTTTTCTTTCAAACAGGGGGAAAGTAAGTCCAAAATTTGGACCATGCTGCAATCCAGATAACTGAGGGAAGCAGGCAGAAAATTACTGGAGCAACAGTGGAACAGACAGAAGAGCCTTTCATTCCTTATGCCACCACCATCACCCTGGCCTCTCCAGGCTCATCTACAGCCCCTCCTCCCATGAGAGACTGATCCTTTCAAGAAATGCCCGAGGTCTGGTGGGAAAGGCAAGAAGAGAACTTGGCCACCACACAGCCAGGGCTTCCGCTCTCCAGCAACTCAGTGAACACGTCTGAGCCTCTCCTATCTCAGTGCAGTGGGCTGGTCCCTGGGGCTGGGAGACAAGCGGCCAGAAGAGCTTTAGTGTGAAGGAGATAAGGTGGGTATGAGGACAGGAGAAACACCTCTCTAACCATGAAAAGGCAAACAGCAGCAGCACTGAGAATCAGTCAATAAAAGATACCTGGTATTCCAAGAACTTTTAAAAAACTTTATTTATTTGGCTGCACTGGGTCTTAGTTGTAGCATGTGGGATCTAGTTCCCTGACCAGGGACCAGACCGTGCACTGGGAGCACAGAGTCTTAGCCACCGGACCACCAGGGAAGTTCCCCAAGGACATACATGTCATTGCACTTGGGGTTTTCCCCCTGGAAAACAATTTTTCTTAGTTTTTTTTTTTAACTTTAAACATTAATTTTGTAGCTATAATCAAGAAACCTATCTTTATATAAAAGTCTTGGAAATATATATCTATTCTCTGCTATTGGTATGGAGACTTGCGTATGAGATGGGGGTTTATAGCCTATTGGTAGCAACAGTCCTACCAGAGCAGCTATAGCAGAGGAAATTATATCCTGAAACATCAAAACTGATTTCAGCGTCAATAAGGAGAATGGCATGCGAGCAAGAGCATTCCAGGTACATGTGGAACCCGGGGAAGCAAACAGACAGTGAAATGAGCAGCACAGAAAGGCCTTCCTCACGTGGCCTCACCTGCCTGTGTGACCACAGCTCTCTGTGGCTCCTAAACTCCAGCCATGTTGAGCTCCGCCTGCCCCTCCTGCAATCAGTGGCTCTTCTTCACCTCTGGCTTTATCTAAATGTCCCTCCTCCCCTCCCAACAAGCTGAGGGGGGATTGCCCTTCCCAGTCTTCACACAGTACCACACACATGCTGCTACTTCAGTGTGTATCATCCTGAGTTATTTATGTGTCTCCTTCATTAGACCATATGTTTCTAAGAGATAAATGTGATATCTTACTCATTTGTATCAGCAATGTTTAGTAGGTATAATATAAATGTTGGGAAAATGGATGAGTGGGCAAATATTATGCTGAAAGGTGAGCAGAGCTAGGCCAGCAAGAGTTGAAGGCTTACATGGGGAAGAATTGTTGTTCAGTCAATCAGTCGTGTCCAACTCTTTGTGACTCCATGGACTGCAGCACCTCAGGCTTCCCTGTCCTTCACCATCTACTGGAGCTTGCTCAAACTCATGTCCACTGAGTCAGTGATGCCACTCAATCATCTTGTCCTCTATCATCCCCTTCTCCTCCTACCCTCAATCTTTCCCAGCATCAGGGTCTTTTCTAATGAGCTGGCTCTTCACATTAGGTGGCCAAAGTATAGGAGCTTCAGCTTCAGCATCAGTCCTTCCAATGAACATTCAGGATTGATTTCCTTTAGGGCTGACTGGTTTGATCTTCTTGCAGTCTAAGGGACTCTCAAGAGTCTCCTCCAACAACACAGTTCAAAAGCATCAATTCTTCAGTGCTCAGACTTCTTTATGGTCCAACTCTCACACCCACACATGACTACTGGAAAAACCATAGCTTTGATTATATGGACCTTTGTTGGTAAAGTAACGTCTCTGCTTTTTCATATGTTGTCTAGGTTTGTCATAGCTTTTCTCCCAAAGAGCAAGCGTCTTTTAATTTCACAGCTGCAGTCACAGTCTACAGTGATTTTGGAGGCCAAGAAAATAGTCTTTCACTGTTTCCATCATTTCCCCATCTATTTGCCATGAAGTGATGGGACCAGATGCCACGATCTTTGTTTTTTGAATGTTGCATTTTAAGCAAGCTTTTTCATTGTCTCTTTGACCTTCATCAAGAGGCTCTTTAGTTCCTCTTCACTTTCTGCCATAAGGGGGTGGTGTCATCTGCTTATCTGAGGTTATTGATATTTCTCCCAGCAATCTTGATTCCAGTTTGTGATTCATCCAGACCAGCATTTTGCATGATGTACTCTACATATAAATTAAATAAGCAGGGTGACAATGTACAGCCTTGATGTACTCTTTTCCCAACTTGGAACCAGTTCATTGTTCCATATGAGGTTCTAACTGCTGCTTCTTAACCTGCATACAGGTTTCTCAGAAGGCATGTAAGGTGGTCTGGTATTCCCATCTCTTTAAGAATTTTCCACAGTTTACTGTGATCCATTCAGTCAAAGGCTTTAGCATAGTCAATGAAGCAGAAACAGATGTTTTTCTGGAATTCTCTTGCTTTTTCTATGATCCAACGGATGTTGGCAATTTGATCTCTGGTTCCTCTGCCTTTTCTAAATCCAGTTTGTACGTACGTCTGGAAGTTCTTGGTTCATGTACTGTTGAAGCCGAGCTTGGTTGATTTTGAGCATGATCTTGCTAGCGTGTGAAATGAGTGCCATTGTGTGGTAGTTTGAACATTCTTTGGCATTACGTTCTTTGGGAATGGAATGAAAACTGATGAACAGATTTGAGTCATGAAACGGACCCAATCCCTCCTGAGAGCAGTCTGAACTGATTTCTAGTAGGTGACTGTGGTGGCACCATGTGACCTGCTGCATGTCTGGCCACTGCTGATGAGATCAGATGTAAAACCTGTCCCATGAGGGCAGCCCATCAGTATTCAGCCAGTGACTTCCAAGGTGTCCTGGTCTAGGAGCTCTTACTGAACAGGGACAGGGGCAACATGCTGGGTGGATTTTCTGGGAACGTGGACCATAGAGACAGGGTTCTGGGTAGCTTTTTGCAGAGCAGAAGTGAAAGCAGAGAGCAGACAGCAGGAGAGAAGGGAAGTGAGTCACAGTGGTGGTGGTGTTAGCCTGTGATGAGCTGACCAGGCAACACAGCTGCTGGGACTGTCCTTGGTCTCAGGTGACATCCCAGTTTTCATCTCCAGAGGTGAGACTATGCTATATGTCTTGTTCTTCCCATGGGGTTGAGTCACTCAGCTTTTCCTGGGCTCCTGGGAAGTCCAGCTACATAGCTTCTGTCTTTATTTCCATATCCTGCCATACAATAATCTTTTCCTCTTTGTAACTTAAGCCAGTTTGAAACTCAAACCTTACCACCAAGAAGAGTAACTTATATAGACTGACAAAGTGGGGGTCAGATTGTAGAGGTGCTTGCATGTTGGGTTCAGAAGTAAAGACATGATCCTGTGGACAAAGGGAGACTTTGGGGAATATAATTTACTTGGGATTGGAAATTTGGGACTGACATCTCACTTATCTTGGGCTTCTTATGCCCCCTATTATATGTTTTGCTCTTTCATTTTGAATTCTAATTGTTATTGCTGGAAAAAACAGAAGTTAAAACAAATAAGAGTTCAGTGGTTCTATTTTTCTTTTTTCTTTCTTTCTTTCTCTTCCTTCCTTTGATCAGTTAATATTATACCATCTTCCCTAAGCACAGTGCCTTACTCTGAATATAGTTTGTTAAAAACCCCTTTGGTGGCTTTAGCACATTTGACAAGTCTTTAAAATTTAGCCTTCTTGATATATTCTTATCAACTCATTATAAACTTCCAATTGGCCTTTCATTGCTAATCTGCCTTGTACTTATTGCTACATTCTTTGTAGGTATGGAATTATCGAGTTCCCTGTATAGGAAAACAGTTTCTTGAGGTATATCTTCATATTCATTTCATGGGAGAGAGATTGTCATTAAACATGAAAAACTAAACTTTTCACAATTCATATGGAAACACAAAAGATCCCGAATAGCCAAAGCAGTCTAGAGAAAGAAGAATGGAGTGGAGGAATCAACCTTCCTGACTTCACGTTATACTACAAAGCTACAGTCATCAAGACAGTATGGTACTGGCACAAAAACAGAAATGTAGACCAATGGAACAAGATAGAAAGCCCAGAGATAAACCCTTGCACCAATGGGTACCTTATTTTTGACAAAGGAGGCAAGAATATACCATGGGGTAAAGACAGCTTCTTCAATAAATGGTGCTGGGAAAACTGGACAGCTACATGTAAAAGAATGAAATTAGAACACTTGCTAAACACCATACACAAAGATAAACTCAAAATGGATAAAGACCTAAATGTAAGACCAGAAACTATAAAACTCTTAGAGGAAAACATAGGCAGAACACTCGATGACATAAATTAAAGCAAGATCCTCTATGACCCACCTCCTAGATTAATGAAAATAAAAACTAAAGTAAATAAGTGGAACCTGATTAAACTTAAAAACTTTTGCACAGCAAAGGAAACTAGAAGCAAGGTGAAAAGACAACTCTCAGAATGGGAGAAAATAATAGCAAATGAAGCAACTGACAAAGGATTAATTTCCAAAATATATAAGCAGCTCAAACAACTCAATACCAGAAAAACAAACAACCCAATCAAAAAGTGGGAAAAAGACCTAAACAGACATTTATCCAAAGGAGACATACAGATGGCTAACAAACACATGAAAAGATGCTCAATATCGCTCATTATTAGAGAAATGTAAATCAAAAACTACAATGAGATATCACCTTACACCTGTCAGAATGGCCCTCATCAAAAAGCTTATAAACAATAAATGCTGGAGAGGGTGTGCAGAAAAGGGAACACTCTTGCACTGTTGTTAGGAATGTAAATTGATACAGTCACCATGGAAGATGGTATGGAGATTCCTTAAAAAACTAGGAATAAAACCACCATATGACCCAGCAATTCCACTCCTAGGCATATACCCTGAGGAAACCAAAATTGAAAGAGACACATGTATCCCACTGTTCATTGCAGCACTATTTACAATAGTTAGAACATGGAAGCAAGCAACCTAGATGTCCATCGACAGATGAATGGATAAAGACGTTGTGGTATATACGTATGTATGTATGTGTGTGTGTGTGCATATATATACATATATATATATATATATATAGAATATTACTCAGCCATAAAAAGCATTTGAGTCAGTTCTGATGAGGTGGATGAACCTAGAACCTATTATACAGAGTGAAGTGAGTCAGAAAGAGAAAGATAAATACCATATTCTAACACATATATATGGAATCTAGAAAAATGGTACTGAATAATTGATTTACAGGGCAACAATGGAGAAACAGACATAGAGAATAGACTTAGGACATGTGGAGAGGGGAGGAGAGGGTGAGATGTATGGAAAGAGTAACATGGAAACTTACATTACCATATGAAAAATAGATATCAAATGGGAATTTGCTGTATGTCTCAGGAAACTCAAACGGGGCTCTGTATCAACCTAGAGGGGTGGGTTGGGGAGGGAGATGGGATGGAGTTTCAAAAAGCAGGGGATATATGTATACCTATGGTTTGATTCATGTTGAGGTTTGACAGAAAACAGCAAAATTCTGTAAAGCAATTTTATCCTTCAATAAAAAATAAATTAATTAAAAAATACTTTCTCAATATCATTACTTATTGAGAAATATAAATAAAAACCACAATGAAATGCCACTTCATACCCTCTAGTATGGCTATATAAAGAATACGGATGATAACCAGTATTGGAGAGGATATGGAGAAGTCAGAACTCATATACACTGCTGGTGGGAATGGAAAACGGTGTTCACACTTTTGGAAACAGTTTGGCATTTCCTCAAAAAGTTAAATATAGAGTCATCATGTGACCCAGATATCTACTTTCAGGTATATACCTAAGAGAATTGAAAACAAATGTTCACACCAACACCCGTACACAATGGTCACAGCAACATCATTCACAGTAGTCAAAAACTGGAAACAATTCAAATGTCTATCAACTGATGAATGGATAAACAAATGTGGTATATATCCATACAATGGAGTATTATCCAGTCACAAAAATGGAGTTCCAATGAAGACCTGCTGCAAAATGGATGAATCTTGAAAATATGTTAAGTAAAAGAAGCCAGATACTAAAGACCACATATTATATGATTCCATGATTCCAAGTTGCATCACAAATTGTCTGGAACAGGCAGATTCATAGAGATAGAAAGCAGATTAGAGGTTGTCAGGGGCTTAGGGGAGGAAAAGACGTGAGTAACTATTGATGGGTATGGGGTTTATTCTGGAAGTGATGAAATATTCTGGAACTAGATGGTGGCAATCGTTGCACAACCCTGTCAATGTATGGAAAACCACTAAACTGTAAAAAATGGAAAACAGAAGAATCTAAAGAGTTTTCCTATTAGAAAAACTGAGTTCTTCCAGATGTTAAGATGATTAAGCTTTAATTATCACCATATACCTTGGCCCTTTATAAATTTTGAAATCCACAACTGGAATATATCACTTGGATTCTTCTAACTGGCTTGACTACAATATAGCACAACAAGAAAATTTTGTTTTCCTCTTATCCTCACACAAATTCTCTTTATCTTATTTTTATTCTCATATTGTTGTATTGCTATATAGAAAGTACGTTTTGATATGCAGTGTTTCTTCTACTTGATCTGTTTCTTTGGAATAGAGTATCTAATTTGATAGACTCAGTATATTCTATACTTCCCTGCTGGCTCAGAGAGTAAAGCGTGTGTCTACAATGCAGGAGACCCGGGTTCGATCCCTGGGTTGGGAAGATCCCCTGGAGAAGGAAATGGCAATCCACTCCAGGACTATTGCCTGGAAAATCCCATGGACAGAGGAGCCTGGTAGGCTACAGTCCATGGGGTTGCAAAGAGTCGGACACGACTAGTATATTCTATTGCTCAACTCAATCCTGTGGTCCATCATACTTTCTGTCTTGTGGTTTAAGGCCAATTTGGTTTCTATTTCAAATTCACTTTACTGGTTATAAAGATTAAAACCAAAGATGGGTGGTTAAAAGAGGTTTGCTTCTGGTAAGTAGGAATAGGGTAGGGCAGGAGGCTATTGCCTTTCATCAGAAGATCCCCAGGTGGATTTGTTAACTTGTAGATATTCTCATACCGAATAGTCCTGACAGCTGGAAATGATAAATGGGAGGATGAAATCCCATTAACAGAAATAGTTAAGAGTAAGAACAGAGAGAGAGCCAAAGTAAAAAAATCATATTAAATAGAAATTTGAGGAGGAAGCGTTCTTGAAATCTACCCAGACTTTTTTTTCTCTTTTGTTCTCAAATATTTGTAGCCTCTCTTCAATGTATAAGATATAGTTCAGTTCAGTTGCTCAGTCGTGTCCAACTATTTGCGACCCCGTGAACCGCAGCATGCCAGGCCTCCTTGTCCATCACCAACTCCCAGAGTCTACCCAAACCCATGTCCATCAAGTCAGTGATGCCATCCACCATCTCATCCTCTGTTGTCCCCTTCTCCTCCTGCCCTCAATCTTTCCCAGAATCAGGGTCTTTTCCAATGAGTCAGCTCTTTGCATCAGGTGGCCAAAGTACTGGAGTTTCAGCTTCAACATCAGACCTTCCAATGAACACCCAGGACTGATCTCCTTTAGGATGGACAGGTTGGATCTCCTTGCATTCGCAGAGACTGTCAAGAGTCTTTTACAACACCATCGTTCAAAAGCATCAATTCTTCAATGCTCAGCTTTTTTCACAGTCCAACTCTCACATCCATACATGACTACTGGAAAAACCATAGCCTTGACTAGACGGAGCTTCATTGGCAAAGTAATGTCTCTGCTTTTTAATATGTTATCTAGGTTGGTCATAACTTTCCTTCCAAGGAGTAAGCATCTTTTAATTTCATGGCTGCAATCACCATCTGCAGTGATTTTGGAGCCCCAAAAAATAAAGTCAGCCACTGTTTCCACTGTTTCCCCATCTATCTGCCATGAAGTGATGGGACTGGATGCCATGATCTTTGGTTTCTGAATGTTGAGCTTTAAGCCAACGTTTCACTCTCCTCTTTCACTTTCATCAAGAGGCTCTTTAGTTCTTCTTCACTTTCTGCCATAAGGGTGGTGTCATCTGCATATTTGAGGTTATTGGTATTTCTCCCGGCAATCTTGATTCCAGCTTGTGCTTCATCCAGCCCAGTGTTTCTCTTCTTCTGCATAGAAGTTAAATAAGCAGGGTGACAATATATAGCCTTGACTACTCCTTTTCCTATTTGGAACCAGTCTGTTGTTCCATGTCCAATTCTAACTGTTGCTTCCTGACCTGCATACAGGTTTCTCAAGAAGCAGGTCAGGTGGTCTGGTATTCCCATCTCTTTCAGAATTTTCCACAGTTTATTGTGATCCACACAGTGAAAGGCTTTGGCATAGTCAATAAAGCAGAAATAGATGTTTTTCTGGAGCTCTCTTGCTTTTTCAATGATCCAGCAGATGTTGGCAATTTGATCTCTGGTTCCTCTGCCTTTTCTAAAACCAGCTTGAACATCTGAAAGTTCATGGTTCACGTATTGTTGAAGCCTGGCTTGGAGAATTTTAAGCATTACTTTACCAGCGCGTGAAATGAGTGCAATTGTGCGGTAGTTTGAGCATTCTTTGGCATTGCCTTTCTTTGGGATTGGAATGAAAACTGACCTTTTCCAGTCCTGTGGCCACTGCTGAGTCTTCCAAATTTGCTGGCATATTGAGTGCAGCATTTTCACAGCATCATCTTTCAGGATTTGGAATAGCTCAACTGGAATTCCATCACCTCCACTAGCTTTGTATGTAGTGATGCTTCTTAAGGCCCACTTCACTTCACATTCCAGGATGTCTGGCTCTAGGTCAGTTATCACACCATCGTGATCATCTGGGTCATGAAGCTCTTTTTTGTACAGTTCTTCTGTGTATTCTTGCCACCACTTCTTAATATCTTCTGCTTCTTCTAGGTCCCTACCATTTCTGTCCTTTATTGAGCTCATCTTTGCATGAAATGTTCCTTTGGTATCTCTAATTTTCTTGAAGAGATCTCTAGTCTTTCCCATTCTATTGTTTTCCTCTATTTCTTTGCATTGATCGCTGAGGAAGGCTTTCTTATCTCTCCTTGCTATTCTTTGGAACTCTGCATTCACATGGGTATATCTTTCCTTTTCTCCTTTGCTTTTCACTTCTCTTCTTTTCACAGCTATTTGTAAGGCCTCCTCAGAAGGCCATTTTTTTTTTTGCATTTCTTTTTCTTGGGGATCGTCTTGATTCCTGTCTCCTGTACAATGTCACGTACCTCCACCCATACTTCATCAGGCACTTTATCAGATCTAGTCCCTTAAATATATTTCTCACTTCCACTGTATAGTCATAAGGGATTTGATTTGTCATACCTGAATGATCTAGTGGTTTTCTCCACTTTCTTCAATTTCAGTCTGAATTTGGCAATAAGGAGTTCATGATCTGAGCCACAGTCAGCTCCTGGTCTTGTTTTTGCTCACTGTATAGCGCTTCTCCATCTTTGGCTGTAAAGAATATAATCAATCTGATTTTGGTGTGAACATCTGGTGCTGCGCGCCTGTGCCGTCGCAGCTGCTGCACTCGTGCGCCATCACAGCCGCCATAAGATACAGTTAGGAAAGTGAATAAAGCATTGTTCTTGTCCTTTTGGATCTTGCAGGCTCATACAGGAGACAACACTGCATACACATTACTGGGAGAACAGGATGGTCAAGACAGGTGCCTTAAGGGCTACACAGACAATGGCTGCAGTCCAAGGATGGGCCAGATTGTATTCTGGCAGGTAGGCAGGATCACGGAGGAGGAGGCACTGAAGTGGAAAGGTGGCATCTTTTTAAGAAGTACAAACTAGAGGGAAGAGAAGGCTAATCTAAGGAGAAAATCAGTATAGAAAAGATACAGAGGCACGAAAATAAATGATGTATTTCTTGGAGGGTAAGAAAATATATCCATTCAGCCGGAGTGTAAAATTTGCATAAATGGGTAAGTGAAGATACAGTGGGGGTTGTAAGGTGATCCAGATGTAGATGTTGTTGAGTGTTAGCCTGAAGGCACTGGAGAGTTATAAAAGCTCTCAAGCTGGTTGGCAATATGACCAAAGTAGTGTTTTAGAGAGGAACACCAATGAAGGACAGGATGGACTGGAAGGAAGGAAAGGCTGAAAGCAAAGAACCCAATTAGGGTGACAACAATGTGAACAGAAAGGAGAAAGATAGGAAGATTGTAAAAGAAGAATAAAATTAATTGACTAAATGATTCTCCACATTTCTACTTGTGTGATGGGCAGATTCTGATCCTAGGAAGTTCTGGGTATCTGCTGTGATCCATCCTATGTGAATAGGATCACCATGGATCTGATACTATTTAGACTACTGATGATTCATTGTTGACACTATCTGGAGATGGGCAGATGGATGCAAAGTGGGTAATTCAAAACTATTTTCATTTAAACTATTTCATTAAAAGAATTTAAAAGGGTTCTGTGCATCTGCCACATCCCTAGTGCTGTTTGTTCTAGCTGGTGTTGAAATGAATTTCTTATCTGATTGACAGCTTTTCATATTGAATGACAAGGCCCAAAAGCTCACAAGTGTGCAGAGGAAAACTCCCTGCTATCAAGAGTTTGGGGTGTAGGATTCACAAAGTGTAAAACCACTTCTGAAATATCTCAGGAATGAGGCTAAGAGTCTAATTTTGTTACAGCAAATTAGAGGGAGATTTGCCATAGTGTCAGAGGGATCTCTGGGTAAGGTAGGCATTAATATGTTCCTCTCTTGACTGCCACAAAAGCAGCTCTCATCCTGGAAGAGTATCTGCCATGCCTGGAAGTGATGCCAAAGGTGGTCCTCCATGGCACGGAGCCCAGGGTGAGGGACAAGGAAGCTACAAAGAGGGAACTGAGATAGATTTCCTTCAAACCCAAGGTCCTCAGATCAAATCCTGGCTAGGAAAACATGAAAACAAGATTTCCTTCTATTATAGCATTCTCCATTCAGTGTGAATGGGGGTGTGAGGATGTGGGTACATACACCAGAGTGTGTTTTGCTCCCCAGGGACCCCAGCCCAGCTCATTTGCTGGGCAAGGCCAGATGGAAATAGTTCTGGAATCTGCTTTGTGAAGCCACCCATAACCACTGGCCCTTCTCAAAAGGTGGACTTCCCAAGCCATTCAGATTTCAAGAGTATGTGGCTGATATTCATACACACAATGTGCATTTCACATGAATACATTCCTTTGCTGTATTTGGTCTAAAAGAACACAGCAGATTCCAGAACCTGGAGCACAAAGATGAGGTCCATTCAGAAGCACAGCATATAGGAGTTGAGACCCTGTGTACAGAGCTCTACCCAGCAGCTGCATCTCTTTGAATGTTCATATTTCAAAGGAGATGATTCTACCTACATGTCCCCCATTGGCTCTGTGGTCAAGCATTTCTGTACAGAGGCTGTTCTCTCACTCACAGTGTGAAAATGGCCAGAATGGGATGTGCTGGGTGGACGGGGGAGGGCTCCAGGATGCTTCCTACCTTGGCAGGCACCCTGAACTCCCCATATTCTTTCAGCAGTTCCTGAGTCTCCTCTGTGGTCTCCCCGGTGGAGGTATGTGTTGAGAGGTAATATTCACCTGTTTCTTGGATCCAGTCTAGTGCCTGTGGGAGGAAACAACCCACTAAGTTCTCCCAAAAGCCAGCTGACAGTAGGAAAATATGCCATGGTCTGATGTGAACATTTGTGGTTTGGAACAATATGATGGACCCAGGAAACCCTGGCATGATTTAATCAGTACGTAGCTTGGAAGTTGATTTATGAAAGTGCCCTTCTCTGTTATACCTGGAAAAACCCACCAGCAAAGACAGTGTCTTGTCCATTAAACCAGGGACTCTTCTAGACCAGGTCCACTATCATCCATGAGTCAGGGCGATCTGCCCCCAGCATCTCCTCCCAACTCCTGTCATCAAACTCTGAGCAGAGTGCTTGGTGAAGATCGAACTGCTGTCAGTGCAAGCATTCCTCTTCTCACCCCCATCTCCCATCTCTATTCTGTCGGTGTGATGACCCTCTTTGGAACTGCCCAAGTCTTGGTCATCTGGGCCTCTGTACAGTCCTTGTCCAAGACAACTCCAGGGAAAGTGCTGAACATACCTGCTTGGCGCTTCGCTCAAATACCACGTATTGCTGACACTGGTCTAACCGCCGCTTCTTCAATGTCCAGAAGTGCAGGACACGGTTCTCCCTCTGTAAGAGCTCACTCAGGATGGCTGCAGGGCAGAGAGCAGGTGCTGGTCTCAGGAAGGCCCTGATCAAATCTGACCAGCTACTCGGGCCCCCCATCCCAGATAACTGTGCCCTTCGACTCTCCCCATAGGACTAATTCAATACCAGAAGCAAGGGGTCAAAGTTTGGTTCAGAGAGAATTTCCCAGAGGAGAGCAATATTGGGGAGACTGGGGGAGGGCTTACTGATGAAGTTGCATCAATAAAGTGGGGGAGAGGATGTCCCCAGGGTGACTTAAAAGTGACCCTGATTTTCTTCACACCAAAGCTAGTCCTTGATGATAGGAGACCTTGGGAAGTATTGGTGCTGAAAATAATAACTAATTCAACCAGATGCTTAGAGCCTGTAGAGAGTGAATGGACTTGGCAGGGATCCCAGCCACTCTTGGAGGTTCTAGGGGAGGGCCAGAGGTGAACAGGCAGGAGGATTGGGGTAACTGCATGGACAACCACGTCACTTGCCACATACTCTGCCTATACAAAGGGCTGTGCTCTTAGTACTTTGACAGCATAGCCTCAGTTTAAAAACCTCTAAATCATGGGCATAGGGAAGTTGCGTTGAAATCATGTCATCATGGAATCATGTCTCTAAGCCCAAACTCCCCTGGTGGTTGGGACCGATCATAAGAAAAGCTAAAGCTATTTTCAATCATCTCTAATGATGGTAGGTGTGAGGATGGGCATGAGGCCATGAAGCACAGCAGAGGCTGTGGGAGGCATTTGTCCATGTCAGCTCCCTCCCTCTTCCTACTTCTATTGTTCCAGAAGCAGCTGGCTACGTGGATAGATCCCCAGTGTTTAATAGTATGTTCTAAGCTTGAAGCATCAAATCTATTTTGTACTGTTTGCCTCTGACTTCCCACTAACTACATTAGATACTAATAAGATATACAAGAACGATGCTATGAAAAGTTGACACTTATTCAGCGCTCACTATATGGCAGACACGTATTTTCAGAGTACCTCATTATGCATGGACCATTTTTATCTCCACTTTACAGATGAAGAAACTGAGGTTTAGAGAGAGTAGGCAACTGGCCCAAGGTCATTCTTATGGAAAAGCGTAGAACTTTATGACTTCTTAGCCACCTTGGGCTCCCAGGTTATTGGGGCTGTAAAGCACAAGTTATGTTGCAGGGAAAAGCCAATTCTGACTGCATGTTGGAACTGTTTCTTTGACTTGCTTTTTGTTTGTTTTGTTACTATAATCCATAACGGATTATAATAATAATCCATAACCACCCATAATGGTCTGCCTCAGAGAATCCTGCCCCTCTGCCTGACTGTTAAACTAAAGTGCCTTTGCTCAGAATCCTGTCCACTTGTGGATGGCAGAAAAGAAGAAATCAACACATTCCCTGGCTGAGGCTTGCCATTATAGGAGATATTTGCAAGATTAATGGCCCTTATACTTTGTTTCTTCACCTCCTCTCATCTCTGATCTATAAAAGAACCCAGTATTAATACCCCAATAAGACTGTTATTTTGAGACATTAGTCTGCCATCTTCTAGGTCTACTGGCTCATGGGGCAAGCAGAGCAAGCCTGGACTCAGTAACAGTGTGCTCTACACAGAGGGCACAGCCCAAATTGTAGTGCTTATTGATTTTTGTGAACTTTTAATGCACTATGGAAGTTTAACTCTTGAAGGATAGAACCTGTCTCTTCTCCCTTAGGCTGAGAACTTATATGGATCCCTATTATTGATCTCTCTCTATATCTATGCTCTTATTATGTAGCTTTTTAGTTCCTCCCCCAAAGAGACCAAGCGTACTTCCTCACCTGTGACCTCACACTTGGTCATGTGACTTGTTTTGGCAAATGGGTCGTTGATAGGACATAAGTAGGGGCTTGGAGAGTGCTTGTGCACTCGACCTTGCCCCTTTGATCTCTGCTATTACCTCCCTAAGAAGTTCTCCCGGGTGACCACTGCCCCTTCAACAAGGTCCCAGAATTAATCCACATGGAGCAGACAAGAACCCATCCTGTAGTGAAGGGGCCAAGCCAGCCAGACCTGCAGTCTCAAGCAGGAGTGCATTGTTGAGCCCAGCCAAGGCAGCTGGTCCCCAGGCAATGCAGTCAATGAACAATAAATGCTTACAGTTGTGGGCCACTGTATTTCAGGGGTTGTTACATAGTAATAATTGTTGCTATAAGAAAAACTTAAAATAAGAGGTACTGGCTTTGGGCCCAGGCAGCAGGTGGAAAGGAAATGGATACAGAAGAGGTCATAGGTCTCTGCTCAGGTGAAAGCTACAACTGGGCAAAGACAGTGAGAACAAGTGTTATCTTTAGTCTTTTTGTCTCCAAATTAGAGCTTTGTTCACTGAGGTCCCTCCATGGTGGCTGAGGAATTAGCCCAGCTTAGGTGAATGTCCTAATGAGTTTCAGGTTTCATTTTTGCCCCTCTTTAAGCTTTCCTGAGGGCACACCCTGCTCTGGCCCCAACCAAGATGCGGCACATCCTGCTCTCCCTGGGAGGCTGCCACTCTTGGCACACTGGGGTGGAGGTGCAGGTGGGGCGTGCTTGCTCTCAGCAGGTAGCTGGCCTCTCTCAAGTCATATTTAGACATCAGAACACAGACCTTGAAAAATCTGCAGGAAGGGAAAGGTGACATAATGCCAGCCACCCACAGGGCCCCTCAGCTGCAAACAGATAGCACATCTGGAAAAGGAACCCTCTTCTTTCTTCTCTGTAGGGAACTTTGATTCCTAAGTTTTAATTCTTCCTGGTGAAAAATTCTTCCAAGATCAGAGGATCTTGCCACCTCCCGAGCTCCTTAAGCATAAAAGAGGCCCTTCCTAAAAGAGGTCCAAACTTCCCACTGTCCCCTTAGCAGCTTGCCAAGCCTGTATCACTTCCCTCCCTAGTGCTGGTCTCCAGGGTTGTATTGCTGTGCTGTGTCGAGATGACATTTGTTAAATTCTTCACCCACTCAAAGGCTAATTTCTGTAAGGTCCAGAGTAAGTGATTCCACCAATAATAATTTAATCTTAATGTTGGTCAGCAAATGAACAATTTTAAAGGTTACTGATTTTTGTCCATACAACTGTAGACATTATAGAAATCAGAGAAATACTGAAGATTATCTAGACCAGTACTTATCTAAATTTTACGTGCACAAAAATCACCTGGATCTGGTGGGATGGAGGAGCTCTTGCCAAAAAGGAGGTTCTGATTCTGTAGGTTTAAGTGGGGCATGAGGTAATGTTTCTTATAAGCTCCCAAGTGTTGTCAATGCTACTGGTCTGGGGCCCATATTTTGAGCAGCAAGAATTTACACATCCTTCTTCATTTTTCAATAAGAAAACTGAAGTTTCTAAAGCTTAAGCAGTAAGTAATAAAACTAGGTGGCTCAGTGGTAAAAAAAAAAAAACAAAAAAACAACCCCACCTGCCAATGCAGGTAACTCAGGAGACTTGGGTTTGATTCCTGGGCTGGAAAGATCCCCTGGAGGAGGAAATGGCAACTCACCCCAGGATTCTTACCTGGAAAATCCTAGGGACAGAGGAGCTGGTAGGCTACAGTCCACGGGGTTGCAAAGAGTCAGACACGACTGAGCATGCAGCACATTGTACATTGCAATAAAACCAGGATTAGAATGTGGTTTTATGAATCTCAGTCCATGTCTCGTTCTCAGGCTGTAAGGTAACTCAATCTTGTGCCATTCAATATGGTAGCCATGTTTGGCTATGACACTTAAAGTAATGAATAGTCAGTGCGGGTAACTAGGCACATTTCAACTGCTCAAAAGTCACATGTGACCAGTGACTATGATACTGCACAGTGTAGATATGTAGAGATTATCTGTTATTTCTCTTAGCATTGTTATAAACTCCAAGAGAGTCCCTTGGACTGCAAGGAGATCCAACCAGTCCATCCTAAAGGAGATCAGTTCTGAGTGTTCATTGGAAGGACTGATGTTGAAGCTGAAATTCCAATACTTTGGCCATCTGATGTGAAGAGCTGACTCATTTGAAAAGACCCTGATGCTGGGAAAGATTGAAGGCAGGAGGAGAAGGTGATGACAGAGGATGAGATGGTTGGATGGCATGACTGACTCAATGGACAGGAGTTTGGGTAAACTCTGGGAGTTGGTGATGGACAGGGAGGCCTGGCATGCTGCAGTCTATGGGGTCGCAAAGAGTTGGACACGACTGAACTGAACTGAAACTCTAAGATAAAACAAAATATATTTGGAGAAATTTTATAGTCATTTTTCCATTCAAAATTTTGATGCATGATGAATTGCCACTGAAATACCATCCCACATCACACTTTTTCTTATCTAAGGAGAAGAACCAGGAAATTTGAGGTCACATGAAGACCAGGTACCAAGCTCTGATCCATGTGGCTGGAGTGGCTTCAGGTTGGCAGGGCTCACACTGACCTTTCACTTGCTGTTCGGGTCCTCGGGTGTGGCTGGCAGCACTGGGCATGCTGACGTTGTTCCTATGGATGTACTTGAGAAAGACCTCAGCATTCCGCCGTGCCAGGGTGCAGGCCTGAGAGAGACAAAGTGTGAAGTCCCAGTCCAGAGGTGCACATGATCTAAGGCACCAGAGAAGGGATGCTGGCGATGAGGCTTCTGGGTCTCTGGGTGAGCAGAGTCCTGGAGGCCAACTGGAGCAACATGGATGTTCCAGTTCTAATGGAAGAGGTTCACTTATTCTTTTAAGTGCAAAGCTTAAAAAAGAAAAGCTCCCTGTTCCTCTCTCCTTTCCATCACAAGCGAAAAAAGAAATCAGCTACTCCTTGACTACTACATGTATTGATTCAGCATGACCACCATCCCCTGCAGCCTGATTTCCCTCTGCCACATATAAGAGTGCCTCATATACGACCTTGGTGTAAGTCGCTTTAACATTAGCTTAATTTAGACTCGAGAAAGCAAATTTAGTAATCAAACTTATTAACCACACGTTCCAAATATAAATGGAAATTACCCACATTTTAGAAACATGTTTGTCTATAAAACCCAACTCCACCTCAATAAGATTAATAAACATCCTACTGCTGGGCACAGTATATCATGTAAAAGAGTAAGAGCCATTGTACCATCCCCTTAAGGCTCACAGAGCAGTGGGTGGCAGAGAGGACAGGTTTGTCCCATGCTGCTGTACCGGAAGGAGGCTGGGGCCCAGCAAGGGCGGGAGTCATGATCAAGTCAGGACTAGAATCTAGGTCTACTGATAGAGTGCTTCTAGTTTCTCTCAAGACCAGAGAGTTTCTGAAATTTCTTTACAAAGCAGTATTTTTCCTGTTGGTAGAAGTAATACATGTTATTCCATTAATTTTCAGTCCACAGCTTTCAGAACTAAATTATCTCTAAACAAAATTGTTAACTTCTAAACTTTTTCCTATTTAGCATCTGATTCTACAAATTATATGGTCAAAACTAAGCTTTTTTATATTTAGCATCTGATTCTACAAATCACATGGTAAAAAATTATTTTAAATGTTGCTTTCACAATAACGGTTTCTGGGAGCTCTGGTAAGATTGTTCATGGTTCTACCACCCTAAGGTCCATGAATTTAACAGCTGGATAGTGGTCCACAACTAAAGAATCCAAAATACATCCACTGATGTGTACAGAGAGCTTGATCTTCTGTCCATTTGGCTTGTAATGTCCACAAAAACAGCTTCTCAACTATGGTTTTAGGCACATGTGGAAAACCTCAGAACATTTTTTTCCCTTCTTCAAAAAAAAAATTTAATTTTATGAAGAAATACCTTCATACCTCTATTTAAAAACTTTGACATGCTCTACTTAAATTGTTTCATTTTAAACTTTGTTTTATCAGGGGGAAGACTTTTAAAATCATCTTAAGCCTTATATGGAAGGATTTCTATTTAATCTTATTAGTAAGAGCTGATTACTAAGGGTTCAGATCAAATGCAGGTGCAGATACTAGATAGATGGGAGGAGAGCAGCAGGAGGTCATCTTTAAAAAAGAATAAAAATAAAACTTAAACAAGTGGTCAAGTAGAGAAAATCCCTAATGAAAGAAAAGCAGTTAATTACAGAATTGTAGAAAATCAGGGGCAACATGTTAAGGTGTAAAAAGTCTCTAGTGTGCTTTCAGAAACCTGAAAGGAAGCAGAACATAAAAGCAAGGAATTTGAGAGTAAATGGATCCTTTGAAAAAGTTTTCACACTGAAGGTTCTGTCAGAGAGAAGATCAAAGGCAGAAGGAAAGAGGCTTAGGAGGTCTTCCCACACCAGCTGAAAGCTGTTCAGAGCTGGACTGTGTTTCCCCCCTGGGAAGCTAGGTATTTCTGTCTTCATACACAGAATAAACAGTGTCACATTTATTGGTAATCGGTAATTGTTAGATTGATAAATAAATGTCTAAACATATTTTTTTAAACTCTTGCTCTAAATTTTGTGTCATCCAGTTATTAAAGATGTATTTTATTAGTTTTCTATCTAGGCTTATATATTTAAATTAAAATATTTTTATAGATAAAACATAACTAAGTGAAAGTGTGTATTTTCCTCAGTAAACATCAATGGGATATCAGGATATTTATACATAGCACCAGCAGAAATGGAGCATTCTAATTACCTAATTATACAAAAAGTGTGGAGAGAAATAATGTTTGAAGTGTAACTTTTCAACCTTTCAAATGTCCTCTCTACAAATGCCTCCCTTTAGATAAGAAACTAGAAAATACAGGAGTATGGGAAGCCCATATGAAGCAGTGAGAGAGAGAGAGAAAGAAAGAGACAGAGACAGAAAGGAGGAGGAAGAGGAGGAGACTGAGAGAGAGGGAGACGGTAGATGAAAAACAAGGCTAAAGTCCCAGAACTTGGATGACAATGTGCTCTGACCTTAAGAAAGGCTTCCTTTTGTTCCAAATGTTTACTGATGAGTGGAATGACGTGGTCGATCTCTGCTGCTGGCCCCAATTTATCTCGTCCACCACACCAGTCCTCATCTCTTCGGTATTCTTGCTCTAAGCTCTCCAGGACACTACAGACCTAATGAATCATGAATGAAAAGACTCAGTAATTGTTTAAGAAGTGTTTTATAAGGACCATTAGTTTAGAGACCCCTATTGTAAGTGACATTTTTCATTCAAAATCCAATTTGTGGCCTTAGGTGTGCAGCACCCCTGAGATGTCTAAGAAAAAGTCCAGGAGGCAGTGAGAATCCAGTGTCTGGAGCTTGGAAGACAGATTACAACTGAGGTATGGACTTCGGAATCATTTTCTGACAGCTGATGGTTGAAGGCTACAGGGATTGATGACATCACCTAGGAATAATGTACACAGCAAGAAAGGAGGAAAGACTAGTAATTTGGGGAGTTTCCAAGTGTTTTTATATATTAAATTGCTATAATATTAGGTAGAACAGGAAAAGGAGGTTTGGGGAAGATATTTGTGTTGCCCAGCCATCTGTACTTGTCCTACAGGAAGTAGCCTCAAGTAGAGGTAAAGGAGGAAGTTGCCTATGTGCCTATGTTGTATGATTTATGGACCATAAGTGAATGCTATCTTTCCCCTCGCTGGGAGAAATATTCCAGCAAAAATGTTTCAAGGTGCTACCATAAGGCAATGACATCTCCAGGCCTGCTATTGCAAAATGTACATTTCCTTCAGAGGAATAACAAATTCGAGTTAACTTAAAAGATAGTTAAGATGGTTTTTCAGTTCTAAAAAGTCTGGGAGGCCATGCTCTAATTGACCTTAGAGACAAATTGGGTGCATCAGTAGGAGACACAGTGCAGCCTAGTGTCAGGGATTAAGGAAGGATGCAGAAAACAGAAACCATTTCTATACTTTCCTTCAACAATCTATGGTTACTTGCCTGGCTAGGGCAGCAGGGGAAAGTGGTTCTAACTATCCTTGACCTCCTCTATCTGAGAAAGTCATCTCTTTTGGTAAACGACGTGGCATTGGATAGGATGCTTTATGAGTTATGAACTGAACTGAAAAATAAGCTGAAAGGTGTCCAAAGCAGAACACTCCCATTGCCAACATGCTTCCCATGTCATGAGAAGGCCTATCCCTGAACTCTAGCTAATTTCTTTAGCACCACACATCTCTCTTGAGACAAGGCCTCAAAACAAGCAGGAGGCTTACATATGGAGAGAAAACAGATTATACACATGCAACAACTTTAAGAAAACGAGTGCTTAACACTTGTCCCAAGGTAGTATTAGTTTTAAAACCAATCAATTTGGGAGCTAGAAGAAATGGAAAGATTACCCAGTGTAAGTCATTTAATTTAATAGGTGAAGAATCAAAAATCTAGAGAGAGAAAGTGACCTTTGGTAAGGTCAGTTCAGGGTCAAATTTCCTGACTCTTAATCTAGTGTTTTGTCCCCTTCAGCATCTTGCTGCTGCTGCTAAGTCGCTTCAGTCATGTCCGACTCTGTGCGACCCCATAGACGGCAGCCCACCAGGCTCCCCCGTCCCTGGGATTCTTCAGGCAAGAACACTGGAGTGGGTTGCCATTTCCTTCTCCAAAGCATGAAAGTGAAGAGTGAAAGTGAAGTCGTTCAGTCGTGTCCGATTCTTCACGACCTCATGGACTGCAGCCTACCAGGCTCCTCCGCCCATGGGATTTTGCAGGCAAGAGTACTGGAGTGGGGTGCCATTGACTTCTCCTCAGCATGTTGAGCCATCTCAAATTAAAAACTATATATGATATTACAAAGGGATTAAGCCTCATTTTTTTCATATGTATAGCCAGTTATCCGGCACCATTTTTTAAAAAACTTTACTTGTTGAATTGCTTTTTCAAGAATCAATTGACTGTATATATGTGGGTCTACTTCTGCAACCTCTACTCTGTTCCACTGTGTCTGTTCTCACACCAATACCATCTTGTCTTGATCCCTACAGCTTTAGAGTCTTAAAGTCAGGTGGTATAAAGCCTACAGTGTTCTTTGTCAAGATTGCTTTTGGCTATTCTAGGTTCTTCACATATCTGTGTAAATCTTAGAATTAGCATATCGATTTCTATTTTTAAAAAAAGCTTGCTGAGGTGTGACTGGGCTGTGCTTAATTTATAAAACAACTGGAGAAGCTCTTTATTATGTTAGTCTGCTGCTCTCACTTCTGAGGCCATGTAAGATGCCACCTCTCTGAAATGCTTGAAAGGAGGACTGAGAGAAGGTGTAAAGGTGAATGCTGGCTGCAGGGCCCACTGACGGACAGGTTACATCTCATTCATGGGATTCCCGGTGTAGTACAGGAAACACGGCTCTCTGTCATCAGAGAACTGTGAGCCTAACTAGTGTTCCGGAGAAGGCAATGGCACCCCACTCCAGTACTTTTGCCTGGAAAATCCCATGGATGGAGGAGCCTGGTAGGCTGCAGTCCATGGGGTCGCTAGAGTCGGACACGACTGAGCGACTTCCCTTTCACTTTTCACTTTCACGCATTGGAGAAGGAAATGGCAACCCACTCCAATGTTCTTGCCTGGAGAATCCCAGGGATGGGGGAGCCTGGTGGGCTGCCGTCTATGGGGTCGCACAGAGTCGGACACGACTGAAGCGACTCAGCAGCAGCAGCAAACTGTGTTCAGGAACTCATCACTCTCTTTTCACAATCCTCACAGGAGGCATACTTCACTGATGTTGGCTTGGACACATGACTTGTTTTGGCCAAAAGGATGTTACAGCACATGACACAGGCAAACTTGAAATGCACTTGCACAGTAGATTTTGGGCTCTTGCACCCCTGCCTTTCATCATAAATGTGGCTCAAATACCTGCCAGTCAAGAAGGAAGAGAAACACAGGAACAGATCTAGTTCCAACCTGTAGCTTGGAGCCTAGTTTTACTATGCTCAGCCAAGATCAGCTGAATACTAGATACCTAAGCAAAAATAGTTGTTCATTGTTTTACACCACTGGGATTGGGGGTGATTTGTTATACAGCATTATTGTGGCCAGAGCTAACTGGTACATCACTGAAACCTAGCATTCAGCATATGCCCAACCAATTTCTACTTCAACACCTACATCTAGTGAGTTTGAGAAATTTATAAGAAACAAATCACATGGTTCACTCCTTTAATGGAAATAATCATATGGAAGCAAACCATGGTGTTTCCACAAATCATTCTTGTACTCTCAGGCTAGTGCTGAGAGGATTGGCTTCTTGCTAAGGTAGATCCTATAGACTTGCCATGTGTGGCAGAAAACTGCCCTCCATTGGTCTCAGGCCCACACAGCCCTCTCCCTCACCTGCTCAGAAGTTTTATAAAAGGCCACTGAGGCATTGACCAGTTTCAGTCGGTCTTCCATCTTGAGCATGAGTTGCTGCCAGTGGAGGGCCACCTTCTCAGCACATTCCCGGATGGCATCTGCATCATAGTGACCAGCCTGGAGCAGCGCCTCAGCTTTCTGCTGAACCTGCAGGGCGCTCTGGTGTGTCTTCTGCAAGGAAGTGGCATGAAAGAGGGACTGGGCACAAGGGGAGGAGAGAGAGGTCCGTGGGAACAACCCAGGCGTGGTATGGGAAGGGGTGGAGTGAGGCGTGAGTGGAAAGATGCAGAAAAGTTAAAGAGCTTTAAATGACTGATTCAAACATGTTGTCATCACTGTTTTAAAAGCATATTTAAAAAATGAATATCAAACATTTTCATTAACTAACTGCTCAGGTCCCTAACTCCTGTCCCTATCCCTTTCTCATTTATTTGCATCACTCTTCGTTTTAAAGACATTTTAGTTTCTGTGCTAGAGAAACACAGTTGTGTATAAATCTGCTTCCTGGTTGACTCAACCATTAATTAAATCTCCTTTTCCAATCTAATCATAAAAGTATTCATCATCAGTTTTCAGAGGAGGCTATTGCTGTAGTCCCACTCTGCAGATCAAATAAACACAGTACATAAAAAAATCCCCATGTAATACAAGTCTCAACCAACAATGCAATCATTTTAAACATGAATGATCATTTTTAAAAGGGTTCTAGTAGAAGGAAGACATTTGACAGGTTAGTAAAGCAGGAGAGTAGAATCTCACACCATCTCTTAGTTGTCAAGGGAACAGAACAGTACAGAAGATAATTCAGTTTAACATATAATCCCGCATTACCACATTATTTACATTTGCCTTTAGGATAATCTATACTGCAGAAGGTTTGTTTTCTTATTCAGGTAAGTGTGGTTTGCATCCTGAGTTCACTTTAACTGAAGGAGGTGGGGAGAATAGGTTGGAGAACTGGGTGGCAGGGAGACAGCCAAATAAACACAATTTATTAAATTAAGAGACTGATGTGGATGAGCCATATGACTTCAATCAGCTAATATTATCCCAGCTTCAGCTACTGGGATCATTTCAACCCAATGGCATAGTATGAATTTGGCCTTTGCACTTTCAGGAAAGGATAGCTTAGCTGACAGTGGGGAAGAACAGCTGGAAGCCCAGCGCCTTACTCCTGAATGATTTCTGCTCGTCTTGGGCTGCAGTGCAGGGACAGTTCCCCAGAGCAAATCCATTCAAGCACTGCTTGTGTGTGAATACAACCTCCCCTCTTTTCACCTCTACCTCCTGCTTTACCTTCATTCCAAACTGCAGTCTACACAGCCTATCAACTACCTTCTGGCTGCCCTTTCCCCTCTGCTGAATCTGTCCTCAGCATGAGCTATGTTAGCATGACCTCCTACAGCACCTAGACTCCTTTATTCCCTTACTTTGCCACTGATTTAGCCTTCAGTCCTGATGAGCACATTCTTATCATGTAGCAATCTTCCTAATTGCTACATGAAGTTAGAAAAAATAAACTAACAAGTAGAAATAATCCATTACAAATCTTTGGTTTCTTTCTCTATTTTTCTTATTGGTACCATTTTCTTTTCCTGTCTCCTAAATGTAGAAGTACCCTCAGGTCCATTCTTGGTTTTGGTTCACTTCCGTAGACTTCTCATCTATTCCCTTGGACACTCAGCTCAGCTCTGACCACCTTCAGAGATCTTTCTGGATAGCCTGAGACTTACTAAAAACTACCCTCTTCTGAATGCCTATACCACTTGGCTGATTTTCCTTACTTAATGAAACTCTTAAGGCAAGGGCTGTTTTTAAAAATCTCTTTAAAAGCCATTTAGTCATGTGTATTTTCTGTGCTAGGCACTGTACTTATGAATTTTTCTAGTTCTTATGATACTTCTACAGGTGGATATTCTTATTTCCACTTTACAGATTAAGAAACTGAGGCTCAGGCTGATCAAGGTACTTGCTCCAAAACGTACATACAAGGAAGTGATGAAATCAGATTCAGGTTTGACCTACTTCCAAATTTATGTCCTTTCCACCATATCACATAACATCATTTCATATCTAGCAATTAGAATGGTATATACAGTTTCTCATTCAGAGGAAGGGCTCACTAAGTAGAATTAGTGATTCTGATAATTATCTTGTCTCTCCTCAATATATAAAACCAGCATATAATTGTCATCATAAACCTTTATTGTACCTTTTTCTCAGAGTAGAGGAGTAACTTTAATTTTCTTACAATTTATGCTATGTAACAAATCCTCTTCCTTATTTTGAAACTCATTAATATCTAATAGTCCTGGGAGCCTCTTCTTCCCTTTCATTTCCTAAATAATAAACTTTATGCATATGACATAATCTCTGCTTCACTAAGCTTGAGTTATTATTTTGCATTTATTTCTACTATTATCTAATCTTATTAAGTGCTATGTCTTTGAGACATGGATTATCAAGGATGTTCATATTTAGTAGGGGGACATGGAAGAAAACCAAACCAAATCAACTGAATTTATTATCCAGTTTTAACTACTGTCATAGTGCTTATGCTTAGAATGCATAAGAGGATTTCAAATAAAAATGGATTTTAAAAAGCAGGTTATAAAAACAAGGGTGCCTCTATGATGTTCACAGTTCTTGAAGACACATCAGCCACAACATTTGGATACTAACAAATACGAATCTGTAAAGCTGTATTTCTGGAGAGCTGTCTACTGCTCTGCATTCTGAATGGCTCTGGGGAAGTTTTTCTGTAACCAAGTATACTTCAGGTAAAAATCCTGACCTTTAAGGAGACCAAAACCTTCAGACAGATGAGGCCAATCAAGCTAGGGGGAGCAAACATCTCGGTTTTCCCATGAGAGTTCTAGTCCATGCTGATTTTTCTGGATTAGTTATTATTAGTTCCCATTTTTTCTCTTAAAAGAGTCTTAGTTCTAACAATAAATTATATAATTGTCTTACATAGAGCTATTTTATTTTCCCTTCTAGAGGCCAGGATTCTTTCTTAGGGCCCAAGGAGTCAAATTATGTTCCCTATCACTGTAAGGACCTCCAGTAACAGTATTAAAATGGGTTAAATAAAACCAGACTAGTAAAATCTCCTATCAAAGTGCTCACACCCTACCTGGCATATGTTCCCCCAGTGCAGAACCTGGTCTAAATTGACATATTTAGAGAGAAGCATAATGCCACCTGGAGAAGGAGCATATGTTGAAATTCTGGCTCTGTTCTTGTCATTATTCTAGCCAAGCTGCAGACCCTGCCCACCTTCCATTCCCAAGATCTACCAGAAATCCTGTTTGTTTTGTCACGTCCTCTTGAGTCCACAGACAAACTCTACAGGCATTTATATCTCAACATATATCCTAGGAATATTTGATCAAGTTGCATCCATGAAATTTAGAGACACAGATGCTTAGTAAGCCTCTATTCTGTAAGGATGCAACATCATCTAATACAAATTTGTGTATACTGCATAAGCAAGTCAGATAGAATTTAGCTATTTCAGTAACATTACTAATGGATTTACCCACTATTTTCTACTAGCTCATTGAGACGCTCAAGTGTGTCACGACACTTGGTTTTACTAGCCCAACATCTAATTAAGGGACTGAAAATTGAATTACCTGACAGGGCAGGTAAACATCCACATTCAAGGTAAGTAAGGAGGAGGTATGGCCAACAGCTGTCCCTTCTTAGCCTAGTGTCCCTCACAGATTCACGTCAAGCCTTGAATGTGACTGCCCGACTTTCATTTTCTTCACAGCTGCCTCTCAATGGGGCTTTGACCACTGTGGGCCTAATTTTTTATTATAATCTCAATCTTGATTTTTCCTTCACAATGAATAGATCCCAACACCCTAATATTTGGGTGTGCCAGTAAAACGCAATATTTCCTAAGAAGTTATCAAACGTCTTAGAGAAGTATGACATTCATGTTAATGCTACATTTTCACATATAAGAAAGCTTTTCGAAAATTAAATGGCTGAAATCCATCAATACTAGTTTAAAAATGGCTAGCAATCAGTTGGACCTCTGTATTAAAGATAAACTTCATGACACAGACAGTTAAGATTTTATCACTGTTGTGTTTCTTTAGTAGAAGATAATACCTTTGCACTTCTTACACATTCAAAAGTGGGTTAAGTTCTATACTGAACCACAAGTGATGCAGGTCTTTGAGGTTTTCTCTCTTTATCTCTTTTCCCATTGGAACTGAACTTATTTTTAGCATAGTTCCCATGTCCTATTTCCTACTCTTTCTCCATACTGTTCTAGAGCAATCAGCTCAAGTCTCTTTGGGAAGGAAATGTTCCAGTACAAAGGATAATTAAAGATATTATTTAAAGCAAGACAAAATTCACATTAGACTATCACAAGTGGAATTTTATTTTAAAATAGCCTTGGTTGGTAAATTTCTGATTTTAGTTTATTCTTTAAATATGACTTCCACCCACATTATTGAACAACTACTTTCAGTGAAACAAACTATCTAGTGTAGTCTGCTCCTGTGCTCACTGCTCTTGTTAAAAGGCAGATTTGACAATGAAATCTAAATGTTACATGTAAATCAAATGTTTAAAAATGGAATCCTAATTTACTACTGACTTCTATAATTGTTTATCCTCAATTCTGAGTGAGCTTCAACTGGAAGTGACTTCTAACTTTTTAGCTTTATATTTTTCACATGATGCATAGATCATAAGGTATTAAAAGACTCAATGGACCAAGGGCCTTGAAGGTTAAAGGTACTAATAAAAAAGACCACATTTGGAGTGTGAATACTTGTCTTCTAATACCAGGCTTCCTTGGGGTGATTAAGCCTTGGATTTGCTTCTCTAATTCCTGGGTGATAAGGAAGCTACCTGGCCCATTTCACAAGAAAGAGTAATGGCTTCACCACATAAAGGAAAACCCACACCTTAAGGAATCATCCTGCCTAAGTTGCACAGCAGAGAAGGGAAGGGAGGACAGTGCAGTCAGATCTGGGTGTTACCTCGATGGCTAGTTGGAACTGCTCGTGCTCCCGCTGTAGCTGCTCTGCTTCAGACAAAGAGCTGGCGTTGACCAGGCTGGCATTGAGCATTGACTCCCCATTGCGGATCCATCCTAGGACCTAGGGAGTTGGGACAAGAGCACAGGTGAATGGCCTTCAGTCGGATAGCTCACTATCTCCTACCTGCAACCAAGAGAAGATAGGAAGGATCTGGATAAGTAAAATCTCTTCAAATTTATCTGGAACCCTGTGCCATAAGATATTTATTGTAAGTACCAATCTTATTCCCAGCTTCATATTTTCTTTCCTACCCTTATCACTCTTCAATCCCAGTCTCCTCAGCTACTTAATTTAAACATTACTTTATCTGATTGCACTGTAGGTATGTTTCTGAAGTTCCTTCTGGAACACAGTATGGTAAAAATAAATAAATTCCATATGTATGGAATATTGGTATGGTATCCTTTTCTTTTTTAAGGCCAACAACTGCTTGAAATCTTCTATATCTCATCACACCTATTAGAAACAATTTCTTCATCATCTAGCGAAACCAGACCATTCTGTGGCACTCACGGAAGTCTGCCTTATTTGGTTATTTTGACCCATGTTTCATCTCCCCTCGTTAGAATGTAAACTTCTGGGAGACTTGAATAATACATGAGTCATATCATAATCTCACCCAATGCCTAGCATAGTGCTTTTCATATGACAGGTATGCAGTAACATTTTTGAAAGAGTGAAAATATCCAAGTCACTGTGGAAAATATCCAAGTCACACCTGAAAAGTGGGTCCAACCTCCTACGGTTTGCAAAACAGCCAAGAGTAGAAAAGTCTCAGCCTTGATTGGTTAAACAACCCAAAAGGAGGAAAAAGAAAACAAGCAAAATAGTATGAATCACCCATACACTGGATCATTAGAAAACAAAAGAGTATGTTATAATTGATTTATTTAGAGGTTATGGCTAGGCTGAGTAAGATTTCTAGGTGACCTTAACTTAGTACTGGGGGAAAGAAAATTCAGCTAGAGAATATTAGAATAGAAGGAGAAACAGCTGATACTGTCTAGATAGTCCTAGCTGAAATGGAAATGTGGCAATTACCCAGCTAATAGAGTCTGGTGCAAATAATCAAACTGGAAGTATTAGGCCTTGAAAATCTACCTTGTGTCTGGTCATCAGAAAATTGCCAAATATTTGCTTTATTAAAGAGTCTGAGAGTTTGCTTGGAGAGGAAATAAAAGTTCTTTTGAAATTTCAAGATCAGTAAATATCATCCATCTGTTCCCTCAAGGCAAAGCAGAAGACATCACAATCTGTTTCAGAGGTTTTGAGATTTTTTTTTTTTTCTTCTCTCAACTTCTTCATGTTAAACAATTAGAAAAATACTAATCCTAGTCTCCTTTTCCATAACCCTCACTGGCATTTCTCAAATGTTCTCCTTGGGCAGACAATGACTGATGCCATATTGTGCATGGATAACATTGGGACATAAATCCCATTGAAGCTGGGCTATTTGGATTGAGATGTTAATTCACGGGCAGTCTGGCAGATTGCGGATGAGACGCCAATCTGTAAAGCAATTAGTTGCAGGAAATAACTGTTCAGAGTGTATGTGTGAAATCTCTGATGCCACTGGTGCACTGTAGTTGGCTGACTAGAGGCGCTTATGATTTCTAAAAGCTGGCTGTAAGTTTGGGTACATGCATACACAGATTGCATGCCCAAATGCTTCACTCCTTTGGAAAAGAGAGCTCATAATTTATATTTCTGAACTATGTAAGTCCTTCTGCCATGATTCATCACAACTTGCTTGGTTCAAGATTCATTTGAGGGTGTCAGAGAAACATTTTCTCAATGTGCATCACAAATCAACACTTGGGGGGTGGGGCAATCTGACTCCCTCTGGGCCTCTTGAGTTCATGCTGGAATATTTTTCTCTCTATTCTGAGCCAACTGAAAGCATCAGTTATAGCTATAGTTGTGGGATCTCCATCTACCAGATTCTCCATTTAGAAATATGATAGGTTTTAGTCTCTGCATCTTACATTAAATCATGTCATATCCTTGATATCCTTGTTCATTTTTATTTCCCAAATGTTGTTTATAAAGGCATTCCAGAACTTTAAATAGGAAATCTGATTTTAGGAAGACAAAAATGCATGGCAGTTTAATCAATGGCTTGGTTCAGGGGTGGGACTGATGCCAATGATTAAACTACAAGCATTTTTATCTTCCTAGAATCAAATCTCCCATGTTGAAGTCCTGGACTCAGTCCTAGAAGCAGAACTGAGACCATGTTGAAAGAACACAAAATCTCAAGTCAAAACACCTGGCTTTGTTTCTACTTGATAAAGCCACCCCTGAGCCACAGCTTTTTCATCTGTAAAGGTAGGATATCTTTCCTTCCTGTATCAGGGTTGATGTAGCATACTGTTAAAGGCAAAGCCTGATGATGGTGGTGATTTTTAGTTTCGAGACAAACCTAACTATGATTCTACAATTATACCTCTCACAATGAGAAGAAAAAGAGTTTAGGAATACCAACTTATATTCTAGTATTTGCAGAGTTCATTTGTATATTCTGATGAGATATAGATACCTTAGCTGTTTTCTTATCATCAGTCTTTGCGCTCTCATCAATAACTCTTGTTGGTATAATTTTCCATTACTGTCATCCTTTATCTTCCTGGTTCATAAAATTGGTTATTTATTCTCTGTGAGCATCCAAATGAGAGAAAGGTAGTAGAAGAAATTTTGTAACATGAGAAATATTGGCCCACTAATCTTGAGCTATTTGACTTTTGAAACATCATTTAATCTCCCTGAGGCTCAGTTTTCTTATCTGTAAAATGGCAAGTCACAAGGTATAGTTGAAATGAAATAATTACTGTAAAAGTATTTTGTAAACTATAAGATGTAATCCTATAAACACACATTTTACATAGATCATTCATCTTGGATCATAGTTTACCAATAGGTTAGATGGTCTTTAAAGGTCACTTGGAGCCATAATATTCCATACTCCGTTCAAAATTCAGAGACTGTCCCTATAACCACAGGATAACAGAGAAACATAGCCCTGCAGAAATGAGGGTTGGGAAGAGTATTGCTGCTTGGGGGCTTGGGAGTTAAGTCACCAATTCAGCTCAGTCAGGCTGAGGGGGGACTGAACACAGAGATCTGCTTCGTTCAGAAGCTCAGATAACCAAGTTGGGAGAAGGGTGGATTTGGTTAACTAGATGTGAATGTCCAAAATGATGATGCCACCTACGCTGGGCAAGCTGGACCCTGTGCCCACGTAGGTTGGGGAAGTTGCTTGGCTATGACTGTGTTCTCTAGGTCACACTGACAGGAAACCTATGAGGCTCCTGCTACTGCAGATGATTTATCACAAGGCACAGTCATTTCTGAAACTCTAACCACAGGAAAATCGTCAGCCTCTCAGGTGGTTAAATGGGAGCCTGTTATATTCTAGTATTTCTTAGTTAAAAAAATTCACAATTTATGAGTTATATATGTTTATCTTTCATGGTTTTATAGACTCTGTGTGTCTTCTTAATTATCTCCATTTTGAAACAAATGGATGATACTTGTCCCTATGGCTGCCTATCTTTTGGTACTACTCCAACTCCTTTTAATTTTGTACAGTGAACAGAATTAAATGGTATTTTCTATATGAATATGAGGATAAGGTAATATTTTCTCCTTTGTTTTAAATTCCTATATTGATCATATGAAAATATTGGCCAGTATTTAGTCCACAGGGATAATTTAAGTCAATGTCTTTAGTAGACAAATAAGTACAATTTATTTTCCCATAGCTCAGAGCTCCAACATCCTACGAATCCATTTTGGCCTATTTTCTGCTAAATGCATCGCTCTGCAGGAATACATATGGGCATTCATTTAGTTTTATGCCCAGTAAATAGGTTTTTCAAATCTCCCTCAATTATCTAGTAAGTGTAAGGTCATCCTTACCAGAGTAGCAATTTTCCTAGAAAACAATCAGAGCATTCTGTGGGGTCTGGAGAATAATCTGAACAATTTTTCTAGAAGAAAGGGGGTATCTGGGTGGTCTAGGGCCCTGGACCATGGGAATCAGGGGAGTGGTTTCCTTCAAGACTCAGCATTTCTCTGGAGATGCTGGGGCCATTTATCTTAGACACAAAATCCTAAGTAATCCCTCAGAAAGCAAATCAGTTGCACTAATCAGTTTCATTTGTTCTAAATACTTGAAAATTATTTTTAGTCAACGTCTGTGATATCACTGCTCTTCAGAGCTCCAGTTTAATATAACTGTGGTATAACTTCACATAGGTTATGAAGGCCAAATCTAAACCTTTAACCTCTGCGCTATAATGACAGAGACATAACACAGTGTTGTCCTCTCCCTTTCTGTCTCTATTAATGGCACTTCAATTAAGGTGTCTTTTTTTTTTTTTTGAGAGTACATTCCAAAGAGAAACTCTCAAGCTGGTGTCTAAATTTAGCCCACACGATCAATACTGACATCTAAATTAACTCCCTCTTTCCAAGTGTCAACAGCTTCCAAGTCAATATTTCCTGCTCCACCAACTTCCATCAAACACCAAATGCCTTCTCTGAAACTGGATTCGATGACTCCCTAAAGAAAGAGCCCACACTGACAAGGAGAACAAGTCTGTTTAATGATGCATAATGGCTTAACTGAACAGCAGCCCCTCGGCACCTGCAAGGGCTGATATCCGCTGCCAAGGCCTTCGTGGTTTCCTAAAGGCTGATCTCAGCCATCCAGTACCATTTTGAACTACAATCCCCCATGTGTCATTCTTGCCGTGGTGAAGAGAAGAAGGAATTTTCTCATTCTAGAATTTTCTCTTCTGGAATTTGAAATTCCAGAACTTTTTTTTGCTCTATAATTCATGAAATACTGAATGGGAATGTATGCAATTAGTCAAGCCTGGATGATCCATATTTGGTTAATCTACTTCCCCACTTGACAAACTACCTATCATCCTTTAGCTCCCCATCCTATACAGAATGTATACTTGGAAAGTTAAAAATTCATTTCATTTCCATTTTCATCACAGTCAAGAAAAACATAATTAGAAAGTTGGCTCTACTATGAATTCTGTAACAAAAATAAATAAAAAATAAAGAATGCAAACAAAATCATATGATGTTGTTGTTCTTTCGCTAAGTCATGTCCACCTCTTTGTGTACCATGCACTGCAGCACGCCAGGCTTCCCTGTCTTTCACTCTCTCCCAGAGTTGGCTCAAATTCATGTCCATTGAGTTGGTGATTCTATCTAATCATCTTATCCTCTGTCACCTCCTTCTCCTCTTGCTCTCAATCTTTCCCAGCAACAAGCTCTTTTCCAATTAGTTGGCTCTTCGATTCAGGTGGCCAAAATATTGGAGCTTCAGCTTCAGCATTAGTCCTTCCAATGAATATTCAGGGTTTATTTCCTTTAGGGTTGACTGGTTTGATCTCCATGAAGTCCAAGGGACTCTCTAGAGTCTATTCTAGCACCACAATTTGAAAGCATCAACTGTTCAACACTCAGCCTTCTTTATGGTCCAACTCTCACATCCATACATGACTACTGGAAAAACCATAGCTTTGACTATATGGACCTTTGCTGGCAAAGTGATGTGTCTGCTTTTTAATAGTGTCTAGGTTTGTCATAACTTTCTTTCCAAGGAGCAAGAGTCTTTTAATTTCATGGCCACAGTTACCATCCACAGTGATTTTGGAGCCCAAGGAAAGAAAATCTGTCATCGTTTCCACTTTTTTCCCTGCTATTTGCCATGAAGTGATGGGACCAGATGTCATGATCTTAGTTTTTTGAATGCTGAATTTTAAGCCAGCTTTTTCACTCTCTTCTTTCACCTTCATCAAGAGGCTCTTTAGTTCCTCTTATTTCCTGCCATTAGAGTGGTATCATTTGCATATCTGAAGTTGTTGATATTTCTCTTAGCAGTCTTGATTCCAGCTTGTGATTCATCCAGCCCAGCATTTCACATGATGTACTCTGCATAATATAAGTTAAATAAGCAAGGTGCTGATATACGGCCTTGTTGTACTCCTTTCCCAATTTTGAACCAGTCCGTTGTTCCATGTCTGGTTCTAACTGTTGCTTCTTGACCTGCATGCAGGTTTTTCAGGAGACAGGTAAGGCGGTCTGGTACTTCCATCTCAAAAATTCAATTAGGAATAATTTTCCTGTTATCCAGTTTATTGAGATGACCATGAACAAAGAGCAGAGGAGAAGTCCCAGGTCTGGATTTAGGAGGCCTGGGCTCAAGTTTCAGCTAAGCAGCCACAAGGCCCTGGGAACAATCATCTTATAGTACCTCAGTTCCTCATTTGTAAAGTAAATGTACACCACTCTCTCTCACAGACTTTTTCTCCTAAATTGAGATCACAAATGAGAAAGTACTTCTCAAAGTACTTCTCATAAGAAAGAAATTACTATCATTGCTGCCAAGAGATTCAGAATTTGAATACTCATCCCTACTCTGGGCCTGCTAGGATTTCTACCATGTCATCACGAGTAACATGTCTCTCCAGACAATTAGGTGTGACCCCAGGATAATTAAACTGAAAAAAACCTGGATGGCAGTGCTGTGACCTGGCTTTGCTTAGGGCTCAGTGATGTCACTGGTGCTAAAGATGAATCTTTAGCACAGAATGTGAGAACTCAGCACTGATTGGAAAAGAAGGGGAGCAGAGAAGGTAATTTTGCACATTATAATAAATACTATATAATAACTATATAAGCACAGGCATTAACAAGGACTACCCTGAATAAAAGGGACCAAGAAATAATTATAAAATATATTTTTGTTCCCTGTGCTAAATTGATAGACTTAAATCTAAAAGTTCTAGTGGTTACTGAACATGATATTTTGGGCGGGGCTCTGCCTAGAGGAAGCAGGGGGAACGGGTTGATTGGGAGAGTCTGGAGCAAAAGAAGCAAACAGTGAAGTGCTGTGGGGTCTAGCCTGCCAGGAAGTCCTCCTGGACATGGGGAAGGTGATGGCGAGTTCTTTCTTCAGTGTGACCTTTGTCTGGTGACCTTGCTAAGCTTCAGTGACTTCCTCTGAAAGGAGAGTAATGTTTGTTTCAGAGAATGGTTGTGAGGACTGATCAAGAGATAGGTATAAAAGGTCTATGACACTCAATAAGTGGAACTATAATTATATTTGGATTTCTTCAGTCCCACTTTGTCTAAATAGGAAGTCACCAATCATTATGCTGAAAATTCCCATTTAGTCTGTTTATAATATAAATATATAGTATTTTTAAAATGTATCATTGGTCATTGTGTGTATGTTCCTATAAATCCCTAGGAATGGTACAGGAATATCCTTTAGAACAATAGATAGTATCATGTCTCATACAGGTAAGAACTCTTTAAAGTTGGCTTTAACGTGGCGAGAACATTTTCTTATAAAAACCACAAACATACGGAAAAGAATAATGGGAAGTGAATGATGGCTACCACTTATTACCAAGAATATGTTAGGTCCTTACTAGACACATAGGTGCCCCCAAATTAATCAGTCTGGCTCTAAAGCCTGAATATGTCTATTGATAAAGGCTTTGCCTTTCCCATGAACTCTATGCAGGATTGAGGACAGAAAGGAAGAGAATGGATTCAGTGACTGAGGACAACTTGGAAAAGCCCTGAGAAGATGTTCTCCTTAGATTGTTATATGCCAGAGAAATCATGGGTTTGTAAGTCTGAGCCACTGGACCATTAGATCTATTTGTTAGAGTCAATAGACGGCAGACTAGCTTTCAGAAGCTAATACAACCATTCCTTAACTTACCTATTCCTAAGTTCTGGTCACACCTGAGGCTCTGTATGCCTTACCCAATACCAGGAGCAGGCCCAGACCAGACTCAGCCACTGGAAAGCCCAGGCTGAAGGTGGAGGGCCAGGCTCACCTGTTTGACCTCGGCCTGGAGGTGCCGCAGTTGGAGGCACTGCTCAAGTCGCTTGTGGGTCTGCTCTGCGTTGAGCTCCAACTCATGCTGTTTCTCATGGAGAAACTCTAATAGCTCTTGTACCTGGGCTGCCAGATCAATGTCTTTTTCACAGATTAACTCAATCCCTGATTAAAACAAAATGTAAACAATTAAAAACCAGGTAGTACAGTAAAGACTACATTTCCTTCAGCATGCATATGAAAGCTGGAATTCAGAAAGACGACACCAGTACCCTCCCAACCTCTGCATATCACTCTGTGAAAAGGGATAAATCACCATATGGGCCTTTGAGATGCTCAAAGCATACCATCTCTATTGGATTAACTGATCCTTTGCCAGGGAACAACTCTTTAACAGATGATCAGCTCCTTACCAACTGGAGTCAAAGAGGTGGCTTACTGGAGTCCATCCCCAGACAAGACCACATACAGCAGTCCTTACTGGGTGGTTTGCCAACACCCAGAATGTTCACAACCAAGCCTTTGGATTACATTGGGAAATACAAAACAAAGCCCAAAAGACGCTGTCTCAGGAACTTCTGCCAAAGGCACACTCTCTTTCAGCTGGTCAGATGCAATTCACGATTAGAAGCTAAATGCATTCTGAAGAGAATAGTTGGCCAGTGGTAATTTTATTAGTCAACTACTTAGGTTCCCTAAAAAAGCACTCTTAGAAATACCTGCTAGCTCTATTGTTTATCAAATACAGGCAAACACGCCTGATAACCATACCCCAGCAATATCACAGGGGTACTGAGTACTTGGCCTTCTCAGGTGGTTCAGCAGTAAAGAATCCACTTGCCAGTACAAGAGACATGGGTTCAATCCCTGGGTGGGGAAGATCTCCTGGAGAAGGAAATGGCAATCCACTCCAGTATTCTTGCCTGGAGAATCCCATGGAAAAAGGAGCCTGATGGGCTACAGTCTATGGGGTCGTAAAGAGTCAGACACTACCGAAGCGACTTAGCACACACTGAGTATTTATCCATTTAGAAAAATCATCACACTAAAATTGTGCCCACAGGAGAGTTTGCTCATCCTTCTACTGATTCAAAGCATTAGTAAGCCCCACCAGTCACCAACAAGGGCTCCCAAAGTTTATTAATAAACTGCCAGTCACCTGACTTTGAGGGGAGACGAATCAACACTCACCAGGCAGAAGCTGTGGCTCCACTCCTTGTGTAAAACCCCTCACCTCCCTGTCTTATTTTTTTGGAGTACCTCTCCCAGCACACATGCATGCATGTGCGCACATGCGCGCACGCGCACACACATACACACACACACACTTTCTCTCTTCTCCAAACCAGAGCTCCTATTCACACATTATCACCAACAGGCCTAAAGTAGCCTTTCTCCAACAGATTTCTGCTTCAGCAAGGGTCACTAAGGAACTCTAAGATGGAGCAAAGGCTCTGCCTAGTTATCAAGGTCCTTCTGCCCTCTAGTGACTTGACTGTGATTCCTTACTTGCTGTGATAGAGCACACGGAATGTGTGAAGCCTGTCCCAGATCAGAATCCTGATCTTGGCAAGTTACCTAAGCTTTCAGAGACTTCACTTTCCTTATATGTACAATGGGATTTTACATAGCCACCTATCTCAGGAGCTGGTTGGGAGGATTCAATGAGATAATATATAATATATATATAAGTATCTAACATATGATAACAATAAACATGCTTTGCTCCTCAGTCCCACGGCTTTCCTGGTTCCTGACTCAAGCTTTCAACTTTCTATCTTCTGACATTCATGTCTTCTTGGCTCCTATCTTCATGCAAGTTGAAATATTTCTTGATTCTTACTGTCCAGCTATTTCTGATTCAGCCCTGCTCAGGTCCTTGGCTTTGGGAAAATCCTAACTCTGGATTGCTTGCCTCCTTCTGATCCCTGACTCCACCTGGCTCCTCAGATTCTTTTTTTTTTTTTTTAACTTTTATTTTATTTTTAAACTTTACAATATTGTATTAGTTTTGCCAAATATTGAAATGAATCCGCCACAGGTATACCCGCGTTCCCCATCCTGAACCCTCCTCCCTCCTCCCTCCCCTACCCTCCCTCTGGGTCGTCCCAGTGCACCAGCCCCAAGCATCCAGTACCGTGCATCGAACCTGGACTGGCGACTCGTTTCATACATGATATTATACATGTTTCAATGCTATTCTCCCAAATCTCCCCACCCTCTCCCTCTCCCACAGAGTCTATAAGACTGATCTATACATCGGTGTCTCTTTTGCTGTCTCGTACACAGGGTTATTGTTACCATCTTTCTAAATTCCATATATATGTGTTAGTATACTGTATTGGTGTTTTTCTTTCTGGCTTACTTCACTCTGTATAGTAGGTTCCAGTTTTATCCATCTCATTAGAACTGATTCAGATTCTTAATTTTGTCCAGATCCTTTCCCTGAGCCCATATCCTGGAATCTATGACCTGGTGCAGTTGTGGTCCTGATACTGACAAACAGAATCCCAACTACCATGAAGTTCAGGGTGCCAAAGTATAGTTACTTCCATGGAGATCACACTCAGAGAAGCCCCAAAATCTCAGTGTACAGCCACATAAAAAAATCGCCCTTTTGAGACTCCCCCCTCACTCTGACTGACAACATCAGAAATTCATCATCGCCACCACCAACACAGTGGCCTGATGCAGTGGGAATGTATAAGGAAAGTCTATACATGTGAAGGGAAATTCAGTTCTAGAGCCAAAAATAGTGTTTTATATAAGACAATATGGGAGAGTGGGAGATTTTTTTCTGGTGTTACATGTAGTAATTTCAGTATCTTTCCATGTTTATTTTTTCTGTTGGTTTCATAATTCTAAGTCCCAGGTCCTGAAAATCTGTATCTGTGGGAGACAGAGAAGGGAATGGCTTGTTCTTTTGGCAGTCAACTCCCTCCACTTACTATTTTCAATTACCAAGAGGATGTGGTAGAGCATCACTTTGACTGAAATAAAAAAAGATAAAAGGAAAATTTCTACCTTTGCATTGCTAGGCATCATGGGATGACCCTTGACTTCCATGTTTACTTCCTAAAAATGTAATATAAGATTCACCTGCAGAAGTAGATCCTTGCTTCCAGCCACAATGCAGATGTTTTTCCATTTCATTTTCATTCTGCATGCATCTCTGGTGTTTAGTATGCTGGGCTTGGGCTAAGTGTCTTTCTATGGGAAGCCCATGGCTCACATCTGCCACATCACATGCAAATGGGCTATCTAAGCCTCGTACCTCATCAAAGGGGCCAGCCACCTGCTTAGAACACCATCTAGAACCTGCCTGCCCTGAGACTCCAGTCCTTCATTTTCATTAATTTCACTTGATTTTTTTTTAATGAGATGAACAGGAAATAAAATGGGTGAAGACAATGCCTATTGCATTTCTACACTCAACAACTCATCACATGAATGAAGTGAATGGGAGGAACATGCAGAGTTACTCCAGCAATACCTAGAAGAACAGAAACTCATGCCTCTCCTGGTGCCCACAAGCACACTGACATGAGTCTCAGCTAATACCCATCAACTGGTAAGCAGCATCAATCAATAGCAAAGAGTATTTTCGTGTATTGACATTACTCCTTTCAATCTAATCTGAGGCCTAATTGTCTTCCTTAGGGGCTCTCCAGAGATGCAATAAGATGTTTGTCTTTTCCATCAAGTAATGAAATATATTCATACTGAAATAGTTTGTCAGCCTCTCTAGAGAAAGCTGTATTGAAATTTCTTTCTGATATACCTCCACAATGTCCTGCAAATATCCTTGTGTCAGAACACTTCCATTGAGGTCAGTTCCTTACTAACTTGTCTGTGTCCTCACAGTAATGTAGGTTCCCTGGGGCCAGGGCCATTTCTATTTCATGTATCTCAGCTTCTTTAGGACCTAGCACAGTGCTTGACACATAATACTACCAAAATACCTGTTTAATGAACACAGGGGCCTCTTTAGGAAGAACTCGGGTAACCTGAGAGCTCTGGGGACAGAGTTAGGTTGGAATGCAGGCTCTGCAACCTATTAACAGTGAGGCTCTGGGTTCCAAATCCCCTCTGAGCCTGTGTAAGATGGGAATCTGAACATTGAGTCCTCGGGATTGTTATGAGGACTAAGAGAGATAAGGTAGATACAGGGCCTGGCATTTAGTAGGCTCAAAAACACCCATATCCCCACATTTTCCTTTCCCTTGGGGGAAATTATATTCTGTGTTGATTACTGATGGGACTATTGAATGACTTATATAAAATGTAAATAGAAAATCTTACCATCAGATGTTTATGAGCTTGTTCAAAGTATATCATTAGAAATGATGATTTGGATGCTACTAGACTAGGCTCTCAACTTTGGCTCACATAAGATTCATCTGGAGAACTTTAAAAGTCACCATGTCCTGGCCACAGCCCAGACCAATAACATCAAAATCTCTATGGGTAGGAACCAGGCAACAGGAATTCCCACCTTAAAGTTCTCAGGGTGATTCCAACGTGCAATGAAGATTGGGATCCACTGGATAAGATGAAACAATGGTCAGCGATCCAGGGACAGAGACATTCCTCAGGGTACACTCAGTTACCAGACCGTTCAGCATAGCAATTACTTAGGGTTCAAGCCCACAGTTAGTAATAAAATGTTATTTTGTTTTCCTTTGCTGCCAGATTGAGAGTATCACTTTAATTTCCTCATGGAGAGAGGAGGCTGTGGTCTAGGGTAGAGTTAGGTATTTCTGGCTATGCTGCCCATACTTGTAACATGTTTTTCAACTGTTTGTATGTTCTTTAAATATCTGTGTCTGCCTCAGATAGAGAACATCTTCTTTTCTCCTCCCCCCACTCCTCTTTCTGTGTCACTACCTCAATTAACACCCAGTTCTGAAATTACAAAGTCCTTTAATCAGGTTTTTAGATGAGTATTTTCAACCCTGGCTATATATTAGAATCACCTGGGAAGTTTAAAAAATCTGGGCTCACTCTAGACCAATTAACTAAGAATCCCTGAGGAGCAGGATCCAGACACTGGTATTTTTAAGAAGCTCTTCAGGTGATTCCAAAATATGTAGTCAGGCTGAGAACCATCATTTTACATCAGCTTCTCTTCCCTTCCTCTCAGAGCCGCATTCCTTCACCCCAGAGTAGCTTACATTTTGGAAGAAGACAGGCCTTTTTTTTCCTTTTACAACATAAGTACAATTATTTGTGGTCCATTATTTAAGTGAACTCCGGGAGTTGGTGATGGACAGGGAGGCCTGCTGTGCTGTGATTCATAGGGTCGCAAAGAGTCGGACACGACTGAGCGACTGAACTGAACTGAACTGATTTTTATGTATATTGGTTTCTCCCAGACTGATGTTCACTTGATTAATTCAGCAAATGTCAATATAGAGAAATTGCTATGAGCGAGACATAACCACTCTGCTGGATGCTGGAAACGTAAAGAGAAGGAAGGAAATGACCCGCCCTCACACTGCTGGAGAAGCTACAGAACACAAATAACCCCAATAGAATTCAGTTTGAGCTACAGTATCAGTACAATGTACAACAGTTATCAAGCTTTACTGAACTCATACCAGGCTCATGTTTCACCCCCCTGGATGCTCACAGTGACTTCATATGGTTAGGATTCCTATAATTGCTGTTTTTAGAGGAAGGTGAGGCTTGGAGAGATTGGATAACATGCTCAGGGAACCCATGCAGTGGGAGGTATGATGCAGATTCCAACCCAGAAATCTCACCTGGCTGTACAATTAACCTCTATGTTCAAAGAGACGAGTGATCCTCACAACCTACTTTAAGAATTAATTTAAGTGCTGGGGCTGGGTTCTTCCCAAGCACAGTAAATTTTAAGCACCATTGCCACACACTCCAAAGAGTTTTCACTTAAAGACCTTCCATAAAGAGAGAACTTGATGCTTTGATTAAACCATGAAAGGAACATATGCACAAGATACACAGCTCTTGTCTTATTTCTAAGGTCACATGTAATAGTCGCATGGTCAGATAACATTAGGGAGACGAGCTGGGGCATAACCAGTGGGGTCAGTGAGGCTAAACCATGGCAAGTGAGAACTGAAAGGAAGTTTAAGAATGAAGGCCCACCTTCCACGCTAGACAGAAGAAGAAACTAAGGTCTACAGAGAAAGAATAGTGAATTCCAAAGTCAGACTGCTTGTTGGTGGTGCAGCTGGACCTTGAATTCTAAATTCTGCCAGCGTGTTTGACCCAGCATGACTCTTTCCAGAAAAACCTGCCACTTCCTAAGTTGAGGCCCAGTAGATAACCCTAAATAATGTGCTGGTAAAGAAAATGTTCCTATTTTGCCAACTATGTTTAAGGCTGATGTTGATTTAAGCAGAGGCTTTTGCTTTGGTTTGGGCTCTTAGCAAATCAGGTGGATTTAGTAGAACCTGGCTGAATGTTACAAAGTTCACACCTAAAAGTTAGTGTAAGGAAATTCCCTACTTCCATTTATTCCTATAAAAATCAAAGCATAAGCCCTTAATTAATTCAGCTTGGAAGGCTACATAGTAACCAAATTCTTCATTTTTCCAATTGTTCTTTTTCTGAGACAGCAGTTTTTTTTTGTTTTTTTGTTTTTTTTTTTTTACCTCTAGTTCAAATATAATTCATTAGACATACAAGGCAAATGCCCAACCTATTTGTTCCCTGAGTCCTGTGTCTCTGAAGTTCTGCATTCGTCAGCCACCCAGGTTCTTGGCAAGGCCCACTCTCAGTCCACCTTCAACTTCCACTCGCAGTCCCAGCTCCGGTGTGATGCTGCCCTCCCTCCAAGCCAGAGATGAGAGAGACACCTCCTCTGCAGGACAGGCACATGGCAGCAGACAGAGGAAGCTTCCCTGAGAGCCCTGGAACTACTTCACTGGAGCTCTCGTGGGCTATGCCAGGCTGAACAGCTAGCCAAGGAGGAGCAGGGAACAGCCGTCCCAGCAGAGAGGGCTGAAGAGGCCAATCAAGGCTCTTTTGACAAAGCTCATTTCTAGAACAGGATATGTGGGGGTGGGCAGCTCATCTGCCTGGGGTGTTTCACCCACTCAGCCCTCATGGTTAAGGTGGCCGCCAAGCACAGTCGGTCTACAGGGACTGCTAGCTCCTGGCAGTCTTTCTGTTACCAAGGATATCTGGCTCTTGGACAGAGGTGCACTTGCCAAGGATCATACCAGCACCTTGCTCCTAAGTGCTGCAAGTTTTCAGGCAGATGAGGCTCTCCACCTGCGAGACACATCAGTACTGAGGGATGAAGGGATAAGCATACCTGCAGAATTTCTCTGCACAGCCTCCTTCCTAGGAACTGTGTCTGCATTCTCTCATGTTTCCCTATCTTAGTTGGATAGCCAGCTATCTCGAGGATCATGAGGACAAGCTATAGGGTGAAACCTTGAGTCCAGACAAGGTTCTCCATCAGTTTTCCCCTTCTGTAATAAGGCCTTGAAAAGGTACAGCTGTGGCCAAGAATACCGCTTCTCAAACTTTAAAGTGCACATAATTTACTTGAAGATAAAATGAGGTTCAGATTCCTAAGTCTGGGATTCTGTCTTTCCAATCAGCTCTTGAGCAATGCTGGTGCTGCTGGCCCAGAGCCCACACTTAGAGCAGGTCCTAGATCAGCAGTCTTAGATTAGTGCATCAGAATCACTGTTGGGCCTCATGCCTGAGAGATTATGACGTGGCAGGTTCTGGGGATGGGCACCTGAATTTGCATTTCTAACAAGTACTCAGGTAATGCTGATGCTGCTGATCTGGGGACCACAATTGGAAGTTGCTGTCCTAAGGTACACCAGAGATATCAGCTGCTGTGATTTAACCTTCACGATAAAAAGCAGTGATTCTCAGCCCTGGCCGCACGGTGGCATCATCTGAGAAGGTTTTGCCAAGGCCCAAGTCCCATTCAGAGGTGCTAAATCAGAGTATCTGGGTATTGTCATTTTTAAAATAATCCCCAGATATACCACAAAGTGAATAAGGGCTCCTCCTGGAGCTGTGTGGAGCATGATCTGCACCCTGAAAACAGTGTCTCACAGACAGCTGCAGCCTGTTCACAACACAAATGAACATTCAAGGGAAGATAATGCTGATCAAAGTAAATAGAATTTACTAGATTGTCTCTCCTCCAGTTAGGAGTGAAGTTCCTTTGAATGCTTGTATGTCCCCTTTCAGGTCATTAAAAGAAGCACAGTACCCTAAAGTCAAGTTTGATTGCTAAGGTCTGTCTGACAATCTCATGATTCTGAATCAACAGAGACATGGACCAACCGTGTTTCAGAGAGTTGATGGCCTGAGCTCCTGCCTGCCTCTTCCTGGAGGACCTGGGGTGGTGGGGGTGAGGAGACCTGGGCTCTGGCAGTCCACTAGTTTTAGGCCCAGACCAATAACTTCTTCCTTCTGGACTAGGGAACCACTATGGCTCTCTCCAGCTCTGAGTTCAAAGGCTGTTCTGCTAAGTGGCAGCTGAAACTTAAGAGTCCATGCATTTGTTGGATAAACAACGAATAAATTCTAAATAGAAAAAGAAGTCTAGTCTGAGTAACAGCCATGTGTTTTTTGAGAAGTTATAAAATTATATGACCTTGCCATAAATTTTGTCTGTACTTTTTACACTCACACACAGACCAGTGATAGGAAAAAAGAGGACTCTCGGAGGGCTTCACTGGTGGCTCAATTGGTAAAGAATCTGCCTGCAATGTGGGAGACCTGGGTTCAATCCCTGGGTTGGGAAGATCCCTGGAGAAGGCCATGACAACCCATTCCAGTATTCTTGCCTGGAGAACTCCATGGAGACAGGAGCCTGGTGGGCTACAGTCCATGGGATTGCAAGGAGTTGTAACACTGAGAGGCATGGACTGGAGATGAGGAGTCAGCCCTGAGGGTGGAGGACAGGGCAGGAGAGTATGTGCAGGGGGTAGGGGTGGAACAGCAATATCTACACATCTGAATACAAGTCACAAGGATGGCTGATGGCATTTGGAGCCCCCTTGGTTTATTTCTCTAGAGCACCATGTTTGTAAATCTGTGCTAATTTCCATCATTGGTTTTTCCCATTCTCCCCACAGCACCACGGAGAAGGCAATGGCAACCCACTCCAGTACTCTTGCCTGGAAAATCCCATGGACAGAGGAGCCTGGTAGGCTGCAGTCCATGGGGTAGTGAAGAGTCGGACATGACTGAGCAACTTCACTTTCACTTTTCACTTAGATGCATTGGGGAAGGAAATGGCAACCCGCTCCAGTGTTCTTGCCTGGAGAATACCAGGGACAGGGGGAGCCTGGTGGGCTGCCATCTATGGGGTCACACAGAGTTGGACGCAACTGAAGCGACTTAGCAGCAGCAGCCACAGCACCAGAAGAACCTGGTCCTATTCCTGTCTTTATGATAGCTAACTGGGAAACCTCAGACAAACAATCTCAGGTCTCATGCTTCAGCTTCTTTTTTTGTTTGTTTTTAAATGGTACAAAACTCTCTGTTTCTTGTACCTGTGGGAAGAGAATGAATGAGTGGAGTGGAAATGGCCCTTGGAGTTAAGCTGATTGATGTTCTTGTTTTCATCATCTCCCTGCTGGACACATAAGCACAGGACAGGTCTCCTACCTGAGGCCTGGACCTCCATGATGTACTGGTGCAGATCCTGGCCTTGCTGGATGACCTCAAAGGTCATGTTGTTCATGGCTAGCTTCCGCTCTGTGTGGCGCTGCAGCCGCTGTTCCGCCAGTGTTAGATCCTCCGTGTTGAAGTCATTCATCTGCCGAAGCAAATCCTCATTCCAAGCGTCGAGCTCTGCTGTCACCTGTAAGGGAACCACCGTCAGTGCAGCTTCACTGGTTCACAAGAGACAGCTATGTAGAAGCTCACTGATTCTGAGCCTTATTAACTAATCTAGGTCAGATCTGACTCTGCTTTGCATCTCTTTCCTGACCCCTAGACTACGTTTAAGCAATGATGCCAGGCACCCATGTATGCATGCCTTTAATAGGGTTCTCCCTGTGTTTCAATGTCTACAACAGCTACTTTGCTGCACACCTGGAACCAGCTATGCTCCAATATAAAATTAAAATGTTAAAAAAATTGTTCTCCCTGTGCTTTAGTGTCTACAGCAGCAGCAAATACTTAAATGATGACTTATGGTTTAGAAAGGTTTTGCATGCTCCATCTCACTCCACCTGCAATAACCTGAGACAGAGGCCGAGTGGAGATCTCTAGGTCCATCTCACAGAGAAAGCAGCCGATACTCACTCACACAGATGGAATGGTTTGCCCCGAGTTTACCCTACTCATGAGGGACACGACCGGAGGACATAACTCAGTTTCTCTCCTTACTGCAAACACTTAGTCCACCATACCGTAACTGTTGTTCTAAAGATCTCATCATTGGAGAAGGCCTCAGAAACTAAGTACTGAGCCTAACTTCAAGAAACAAACAGAAGGCTGGAGAAGCCCAGGCAATGACCGAAGGTCACATAATTGTTCAGAGCTGGTGTACACCAAACCCAGGGATCCTGATCTGGTTCCTGTGTTCTGGGTACAGGATTCTATTATTCACAAAGGGTGATGCCTGGTAATAGTGACTAAAGAAGGTGTAAATGTATAGCTTACCAGTAGAAATCCAAGAAGATTACACGCTATTGAAAGGCACACATGATTCTAATGAAGACTGAAGCATGGAATGAAGGGAGACTGCCCTAACATGGATTTGCTAATTGGTTATTGCTCTACAGTTTCAGTCATGTGATATGCCCTCATTTACTCAAATAAGTGCCTGCACCCGGAGACTGAATCCTACACTTCCTTAGGCTCGCTGCAATCAAACACACAGGAACAACTCAGAAGTACTTAACTGGATAATAATTCCACATGATACATAAATCAAACAAAACCTTTTCCAAAGTGGGTTTCAGGTGTGTTATCTCATGAAGTACCTGTGAATGGCACAGGTAGTGTCTCTCTCTTTTCTGGGAAGAGGCAATGGAAGCCTCACCCCAGATCACACAGTGCAATTTGGTCCAGGCACCCTAAGCACACAGCCCAGAGACCAGCTTAGTGATTTTCATCATGCTGGCAGTCATCCCAGCTGACATGTGGCAAAACCTTCCCAGTTACCAAACACTGCTATCCAGGAACATCAGGAGACAAAGAGAAGGAAAGACCAGTCTGATGCAGCCTATTCACAATGGGAGATGGTGCTGTACCATGCTGTGCCAGGGCCACACAGACCCAGATGGGAAAGGCAAGCAGTCCCTCATGAGAGGCACAGGATTCCCATTCTTCGTCTAACAGTAAGACTTTCCTCCATTGAAAGTGCAATTACTGTCTTCGAAGCAGAAATGGGGCAACTAAAAATATTACCTTCACAAGTCAGACAGAGGAAGACAAATATCATATGATATTACTTATATGTGGAATCTTAAAAAAAAGGGTACAAATGAGCTTATCTACAAAACAGAAATAGAGCTACAGATGTAGAAAACAAACTCACAGTTACCAGGGGTTAAAGGAGGGGAGGCAAAATACATTGGAAGACTGAGACTGACACATACACATGACTGTGTATAAAATAGATAACTAGTAAGAACCTACTGTACAGCACAGAGAACTCGGCTCCATACTCTGTAATGGCCTATATGGGAAACAAATCTAAAAAGTGGATATTTGTATAACTGATTCACTTTGCTGTACATCTGAAGCTAACACAACATTGTAAATCAACTATAGTACAATAAATTTTTTTTTTTTAAACCCTTCAGTGTCATGGGTTCTCACTTTATGCCCCTACCTCTTTGCAGGTCAACTAAGGGATCCACTGAGTTCAGCCCAAAACCTGGTATCAATTTATTGTGGGGAGTTCTTGGTGATTTGGGAATCAGCAGGTTGGCAGGCACACAGGTTTTTGTTATATCCTATCTTTGAAAAGCACTTCATTCTCTAACTAGAGAAGGGAGTTAAAATATAATTGTGGGCTTATAATTGTGGGCTTCCTTGATGGCTCAGTTGGTAAAGAGTCCTGCCTGCAATGCAGGAGACCCATGTTCAATCCCTGGGTGGGGAAGATCCCCTGGAGAAGGAAATGGCAACTCACTCCAGTATTCTTGCCTGGAGAATCCCATGGACAGAGGAGCCTGGTGGGCTACAGTCCATGGGGCTGCAAAGAGTCAGACACAACTTAGCAACTAAACCACCACCAACTTATAATTTATAAGAGATAATTTATAGAATGAATAGAACTTTGTAGGCTAGGCCTATAACTGTTTTTCCTTCTTGTACTAAAAAAAATTGAAGTAAAATTTGCATACAATAAGATACACAAATATTCAGTTCTGTGAGTTTTGACAACTTTAGATACCAGTGTAACCGCCACCAAAAACAAAATACAGGACCTTTCCATCACCCTAGGGACTCACCCCTTCCAGTCAGTTCCTGTCCACTGCCTTCAGGTACTACTTTCTGATTTCTATCATCACAGATTCTTAGATTCTGTATAAATGAAATCATACAATGTGGACTCTCATGTCTGGCTTCTTGTGTTCAACACACTGTATTTAAGATTCAGTTGTGCTGTATCTGTTCATTCCTTGCTGCTGCTGAGTACTGTTCCACGGTGTAGAGACACCGTGATTTTTTTTACCAGCCCTCAAGTTGATGAACTCCTAGGTTGTTTTCAGTATTTCGCTATTATGAGTAAGGCTGATGTGAAAGACTTACACAAGTCTTTTGTGGACACAGCTTTTCATTTCTCTTGAGAGTCACTTAGGAGTGGGACTGTAGGGTCATAGGATAAGTATATGCTTAACATTCCCAAGAGGAATTTCACATTCCCTGTGAAAGTTACAGTTGTTCACCATCATTTGGTACTATCAGTCTATTTAATTTTAGCCATGCTAGTGGGTGTGAAGTGATATCTTATGACTTTAGGTTGTATTTTCCTGATGACTCATCATGGTGAGCACATTTTCATATGCTTATTGAATCTACTTTTAGAAAGTGTCAAGTTTTTTTTCTCATTTTTCAGAACCTAGGTTATCTTTTGATTATAGATTTGTTAGAGTTCTTAATACATGCTGGATATAAGTCATTTATCAGATAATATATGGGAAAGAGCCCAAACAAAATTTTTAGTCCATTTCCTTGCCTACAAACTTAAGGGAAGTAAGAATAAGACAAGCATGAAAGAAAGAGTCTTTTTCTTTACATTTCTTTTTCTTAACATTTTAGCTTTTGCTTTGTTTTCATGAAACTGAGTCAATGAAGAAGCTGTTTGTTGCAGGAAGACCCTAGAGAGGTCCCGAGCCATGAGTCTGTGGAGCGGAAAGGCAAGTGCCAAGAGTCCTGATCAGAGCAGAGCAATGATGAGGTGCTTTAGCTGTGAGAATAAAGCTCAGAGGTCTGGTATCTTGAGAATCTGAATCCAAACCAAATGTGAAGTATACCCAGGATTCTATATCTGGTGTTTCTATATTCCTTCCTTCCCCTTCTCTACCTACACTACCCAACCCCATTAAGCTGAGGGGCCCACGTCTGAAATGAAGCCTGAAGAATGAGAATTTCAAGAAGCTACTCAATGCAACAGCCTGACTTCCAAGCTTTGCTCCTTGGGTCTACACATTCTTTACTATCTCTGTGGCTGACCTTTCCCAACCTCCAAGAACTGAAGCCCAGAGCCTTGAAATAGTCTGATTTATGTATTTCAAATGATTGCTAGAGTTTAATTATTTTCTTTCCTGAGTATTTTCTGTTTCCTCAAGGAATATTCTGTTATTGGCTTCCCCCTCTCGACCTTCTTTCTAGGGCACAAGGCTGGCACAGAGCAGGGGTTCATTTTTTAAGGGAAAAAAATTTGTTTTCAAACCTGAAGTTCACTTTACTGCTAATGAACAAACATAGCATTCTAGCCCCATCTCATGCTGTCCTGTTATGTGAACTAGGCATGTGGCTTACTCTCTGGTGTGAGAAGTTGCTCTGCCCTCTCCAGCCACCTTCTCTGGTCCAGCAGCCCTGAGACATCCTTGTTCCTCCTCCCAGTCTGCTCAAGTCCTCACCACCCTTCAAAGTCAACTCTGGCATAGAGTTTCATGACAACCCCCAAAACCTGATGTTGTTCTCTGGCTTATCTCATTACACGGGACAAGGGTTAATTTGCTAGTACAGAAACAAAACCACGAAAAGAAAAACCTGCCCGGTGGACTAATCCAGTGATCTAACTCCATTTGGAAAGGAAACCTGGAAGAATTTGTTCTGGGCAGAAACTAAGGCCTGAACCAAATGAGTGAAAGATGGAACATAAGGTACCCACAGGACATTCAGCTTTCAATCAACCTATTTTTCTTTCTCCTTCCACTCAATTAGCTCCATCTCAGCTCCTGGCTCACTCAGTTCCTCTCTTGGCTCTGATGGCCACTCTCTGCCTCGTTCTTCTGAATTAATTGAAGTGTTAGGATATGATGACCTCTTTGAGAGATACATTGGCAGTGTTTTCTATTCTAACAATTATCTACTCCAGAGTCACAGCCATAAGGGAAATCAGAGAAAAGAGCTAAACAGGCATTTAGATAGGATAAGAGGCAGTGGGAAATGGGAAGGCACTTCAAAAAGAAGCCCAAAGCTTTCCTGCCAGATGAGATTCACTGAATCCAGTATTCTGCAGCCCAAAATTGACTCCAGGGACTTGGTTTAGCAGTGGCCTTGGGCTCTGTTCTCAGAAAGCCCTCTTCTTTGGCTCCTCTCATTTTCTGGGTCCTTCCCAGTAGTTATGGTAGAGGATACTTTCTCCCCTCACCCCCAAGTGTCTTAAAGAAGATATTTGACCCTGAACTGTGTATTCATTATGGGATAGACAGTATTTTACCACAACCTTCCCAGGTGGCACTAGTGGTAAAGAACCCACCTGCCAATGCAGGAGATGCCCGAGACAAGGGTTTGATTCCTGGGTGGGAAAGATCCCTTGGAGGAGGGCATGGCAACCCACTCCAGTATTCTTGCCTGGAGAATGAATCCCCATGGACAGAGGAGCCTGGCAGGCTACAGTCCATAGGATCGCAAAGAGTTGGACATGACTGAAGCAACTGAAGAATCCCAGGGACAGGGGAGCCTGGTGGGCTGCCGTCTATGGGGTCGCACAGAGTCAGACACGACTGAATTGACTTAGCAGCAGCGGCAGCAGCAGAAGCGACTGAGCACGCAGTGTTAAGCATTTGATTCTCTTTTCTTTCATCCTCATAGCAGCTCCTCACAGCAACAACATGAGAAAACCAAGGCACAGAGAAGTCGTATCATTTGCCTCAGGGCCTCGGAGCTGGTGGAGGCGGGACTGAGCACTCAACTCCGAGGCCAAGAGCTCTTAACCACGGTGTCATATCCATAGAGCTGGTATAAGAACCGTCTTCAGGGTGTACTTTTTAAATTTTTATCACTTCAGAGAAGTGCCTGTTTAACCTTTCCTCTGTTTTCTTCTCTAAAAAAACCTTCACAAACTCATTGTAACTCCATTTTCTTCACTTCACATGAACTTTTAAAATTAATCATGTGCTTTGAACACATCAATAAATTGTATGTTTGTGGCTTTATATAATGCCAGGAATAACTTACCCTTTCAAAAAACACACAACCTTCCCCTAGTAAGATATTTGTGTTAAAAAGTTTGGTAAATTTTAAAAATTGATTCTGAGAACTTATATACTTAAAAATATAGTTTATATATTTAAAGTATACTGAGTACTTATACTCAATATAAAGGTCATATTAATCTAACTGGAATTCTTTGGTCCCTCAGAAGCCTTTGGGGCTTCCCTGTGGCTCAGACAGTAATGAATCTGCAATGCAGGGGACCTGGGTTTGATCCCTGGGTTGGGAAGATTCTCTGGAGAAGGGCATGGCAACCCACTCCAGTATTCTAGCCTGGTGGGCTACAGTCTATGAGGTTGCAAAGAGTTGGACAGGACTGAGCAACTAACACTTTCACTTTTATTTTCAGGAGCCTTTGCCATGAACAGGATAAACATCTGCAATCTGGCATTGGGGTGTGAACACTGGGACAAAAGTTGTGGCAAAGAGAAGTGTAATCTGCCCTCTGCATAGGCACATTCTCTTTATGGCAAGAGCAAACGCCTGTGTCTCTCACAGCAGTTACATGAACACTCAGGGATCACCTAACGGATCAGATCAGATCAGTCGCTCAGTCGTGTCCAACTCTTTGTGACCCATGAATCGCAGCACGCCAGGCCTCCCTGTCTATCACCAACTCCTGGAGTTCATTCAGACTCACGTCCATTGAGTCAGTGATGCCATCCAGCCATTTCATCCTCTGTCGTCCCCTTCTCCTCTTGCCCCCAATTCCTCCCAGCATCAGAGTCTTCTCCAATGAGTCAACTCTTCACATGAGGTGGCCAAAGTACTGGAGTTTCAGCTTTAGCATCATTCCTTCCAAAGAAATCCCAGGGCTGATCTCCTTCAGAATGGACTGGTTGGATCTCCTTGCAGTCCAAGGGACTCTCAAGAGTCTTCTCCAACACCACAGTTCAAAAGCATCAATTCTTTGGTGCTCAGCCTTCTTCACAGTCCAACTCTCACATCCATACTTGACCACAGGAAAAACCAGTCTTGACTAGACAGACCTTTGTTGGCAAAGTAATGTCTCTGCTTTTCAATATGCTATCTAGGTTGGTCATAACTTCCTTTCCAAGGAGTAAGCGTCTTTTAATTTCATGGCTGCAGTCACCATCTGTAGTGATTTTGGAGCCCAGAAAAATAAAGTCTGACACTGTTTCCACTGTTTCCCCATCTATTTCCCATGAAGTGATGGACCGGATGCCACGATCTTCGTTTTCTGAATGTTGAGCTTTAAGCCAACTTTTTCACTCTCCACTTTCATCAAGAGGTTTTTTAGTTGCTCTTCACTTTCTGCCATAAGGGTGGTGTCATCTGCATATCTGAGGTTATTGATATTTCTCCCAGCAATCTTGATTCCAGCTTGTGTTTCTTCCAGTCCAGCGTTTCTCATGATGTACTCTGCATATAAGTTAAATAAACAGGGTGACAATATACAGCCTTGACGAACTACTTTTCCTATTTGGAACCAGTCTGTTGTTCCATGTCCAGTTCTAACTGTTGCTTCCTGACCTGCATACAGATTTCTCAAGAGGCAGATCAGGTGGTCTGGTATGCCCATCTCTTTCAGAATTTTCCACAGTTGATTGTGATCCATACAGTCAAAGGCTTTGGCATAGTCAATAAAGCAGAAATAGATGCTTTTCTGGAACTCTCTTGCTTTTTCCATGATCCAGCGGATGTTGGCAATTTGATCTCTGGTTCCTCTGCCTTTTCTAAAACCAGCTTGAACATCAGGAAGTTCACGGTTCACATAGTGCTGAAGCCTGGCTGGGAGAATTTTGAGCATTACTTTACTAGCATGTGAGATGAGTGCAATTGTGCGGTAGTTTGAGCATTCTTTGTCATTGCCTTTCTTTGGGATTGAAATGAAAACTGACCTTTTCCAGTCCTGTGGCCACTGCTGAGTTTTCCAAATTTGCTGGCATATTGAGTGCAGCACTTTCACAGCATCATCTTTCAGGATTTGGAATAGCTCAACTGGAATTCCATCAACTCCACTAGCTTTATTCGTAGTGATGCTTTCTAAGGCCCACTTGACTTCACATTCCAGGATGTCTGGCTCTAGGTCAGTGATCACACCATCATGATTATCTGGGTCGTGAAGATCTTTTTTGTACAGTTCTTCTGTGTATTCTTGCCATCTCTTCTTAATATCTTCTGCTTCTGTTGGGTCCATACCATTTCTGTCCTTTATCAAGCCCATCTTTGCATGAAATGTTCCTTTGGTATCTCTGATTTTCTTGAAGAGATCCCTAGTCTTTCCCATTCTGTTGTTTTCCTCTATTTCTTTGCACTGAACACTGAAGAAGGCTTTCTTATCTGTTCTTGCTATTCTTTGCAACTCTGCATTCAGATGTTTATATCTTTCCTTTTCTCTTTTGCTTTTTGCTTCTCTTCTTTTCACAGCTATTTGTAAGGCCTCCCCAGACAGCCATTTTGCTTTTTTGCATTTCTTTTCTATGGGGATGGTCTTGATCCCTGTCTCCTGTACAATGTCACGAACCTCATTCCATAGTTCATCAGGCACTCCATCTATCAGATCTAGGCCCTTAAATCTATTTCTCACTTCTACTGTATAATCATAAGGGATTTGGTTTAGGTCATACCTGAATGGTCTAGTGGTTTTCCTTACTTTCTTCAATTTAAGTCTGAATTTGGCAATAAGGAGTTCATGGTCTGAGCCACAGTCAGCTCCTGGTCTTGTTTTTGCTGACTGTATAGAGCTTCTCCATCTTTGGCTACAAAGAATATAATCAATCTGATTTCGGTGTTGACCATCTGGTGATGTCCATGTGTAAAGTCTTCTCTTGTGTTGTTGGAAGAGGGTGTTTGCTATGACCAGTGCATTTTCTTGGCAAAACTCTATTAGTCTTTGCCCTGCTTCATTCCGTATTCCAAGGCCAAATTTTCCTGTTACTCCAGGTGTTTCTTGACTTCCTACTTTTGCATTCCAGTCCCCTATAATGAAAAGGACATCTTTTTTGGGTGTTAGTTCTAAAAGGTCTTGTAGGTCTTTATAGAACTGTTCAACTTCAGCTTCTTTGGCATTACTGGTTGGGGCATAGACTTGGATTACTGTGATATTGAATGGTTTGCCTTGGAAACGAACAGAGATCATTCTGTCATTTTTGAGATTGCATCCAAGTACTGCATTTCAGACTCTTTTGTTGACCATGATGGCCACTCCATTTCTTCTGAGGGATTTCTGCCTGCAGTAGTAGATATAATGGTCATCTGAGTTAAATTCACCCATTCCAGTCCATTTCAGTTCGCTGATTCCTAGAATGTCACCTAACAGAACTGGGTAATAAATTCAGAGAGAATAAGACGGGATGTTTGCTTAAAATGTGGATGCAAATGCATATGCATATGTGTGTGTGTATATATATATATATATATATATATATCAAATTTGTATATATTATTTAGGTAGTTTATTAATAATAACAGTGTTAACTACAATGTATTACAGTGTTAAGTGCTAGGTACTTGAGTTCTATGTGTTAACTCATTAAATCCTTAATAACTCTATGGACTGGGAATTATTATTCTCATACCTATTTCTCAGATGAGGAAACCAAGGGAGTAACTTGCATAAAATCATACAATTAGTGAAGCTGGTGAGACGGGTTTCAAACCCAGGCCCTGTAACTCATACTGCATACTCAATGACTATACTACACTGCCATTCAGCAGAGAGTGACTGTGTGTGTGCGTGCATGTGTGTGTGTGTATCTACACTACACGTTATGCACATTAAGGTCCAATCCCATTCCAACTAATAATGAGGAGGAAGGGTGTAAGGCATTTCACTATGGTAAGATGCTCTGAAATACATGAGCATGCTCTGTCAATGCAAATGAACATCTTTCTGTTCTATGATGTCATTATTTATATTAAAATGAGAAAAAGTGAAAGTGAAGTCGCTCAGTCATGTCCAACTCTTTGTGACCCCGTGGGCTGTAGCCCACCAGGCTCCTCTGTCCATGGGATTCTCCAGGCAAGAATACTGGAGTGGGTTGCCATTTCCTTCTCCAGGGGATCTTCCTGACCCAGGGATTGAACCCGGGTCTCCTGCATTGCAGGCAGACGCTTTACCCTCTGAGCCACCAGGGAACTGAAAGCTAAATATTCTTCACTGACCTACAAGTGCTGGCTGGTAGGAGAAGAGCTATTGCAGCTAAATAGAATTTCATTGCTTTGGGAAGGGCTATTTCATCTACAATGGGTATGTATATTTACATGTTCTTTGGACTGAAAGAAGATCCAGTCAGTCAATCCTAAAGGAAATCACCCCTGAATATTCACTGGAAGGGCTGATGCTGAAGCTCCAATACTTAGACCACCTGATATGAAGACCCGACTCACTGGAAAAGACCCTGATACTGGGAAAGATGAAGCAAAAGGAGAAGGGGGCCTCAGAGGATGAGGTGGTTAGATAGCATCACTGACTCAATGGATATGAATCTGAGCAAAGTCTGGGAGATAGTGAAGGACAGGGGAGCCTGCTGTGCTGCAGTCCATGGGATCGCAGAGTCAGACATGACTTAGCGACTGAACAACAACATATTTATGTGTATTACCACTGTGAAACTAAACTAAATTACCATAGCCATTTGTTCTTCCTGTAGTCTAGTATTAGGCTCTTTTCTGTTAATCAATTAAAATGATAAGATTAGTGAATTCTAATACAGATTATTTTAAAAATATATCATGGAATTTCACTCTGTTTTAGAAATACATACAATCTGTCCAGAGTTAAAATACTGATGTATGTAGCTATAAGGAAACCTTTGAGGATACTGAAAGAAGCAGTATGGAAAAGCAGGACTTAGCAATAAAGAAATCCATGCAGTTATTTTTTTTATTTTTGTGATAAAAAGTAAGAACATATCATAACAGTCTAACTGATGAGTTCCAATGTTTGGTTACCTAATTTCTATTCCAACTGGATAATTTAGATACTGGAACACAGTTTTTACAACCAAGTTCATGTTCTTTTTTTCATCATCATCATAATTAAAATTGAGATCTTTTAAAATCATGACTGATACTGAGGGGATCTTGAGTCTTTATTTTGCCCATATCTTGGCCTCTTAATCAGTTTGAGACTCATAGAAATCTATTGTTTTCAAAAAATCTCCTGTCTGTTGAAGAGCTCCCATGATATATATTGTTCACCCATTCTAGAACTTATCAATGCTTGAGTTTCAGAACGGATTTTCTTCCGCAAAGGCTAAACACCCCATGCTGGAGTTTACATTATTTCCTTCTACTGAGTTACTTGCATCTTTACCAGAAAGGAGAAGTGGGCAGCATTTGAACCTTCATAATGTCACCTGACTTCAGGTCCACAGCCCCTCACCCACCCCATTACAGAATGATCTGAAAGCTTCCATTAGGGATCTTTGATAATTTAACAAAACAGGTGACATTCTAGAATACTAAAGCTATGTAAGTAATTTTTTTTTTTTTAATGGAAGATGTGAGGGGAAACCGCCAATGATTCTGAAATCAATTTGACAAAAGTCTAGAAGAAATGATCAAATAAATATTTTGTGAGAATTTTGGTTTACTTTATTGCACTTATTCTGTATTTCCTTTGCAAAAGATCTGGATCCATTTAGAAAAGGATATAGGGATCCCAAGGGAGCCTACAAAGATTGATCCCAAACAAATATTATTTTTTTTCTTGATATAGTTACTATGTTGGTGGGTTTGAGGCACATTATAACCAGGAGAACAGCAAGGCTTTGCAGAGTCTAACACTATCTATGGAGGAAAGGGCTGTGAAATCGGACTAGAAGATGATGTGGCCCTTTAAGGAATGACTGTGCGGGCTGATGGCTCTGTGTCACTGAAGGAAAACGTCCAGTAAAGCACCACAGAGCCCTGCCTGACCTGGCCAATATTTCAAATTGTTGAAACACTGATACAATAATAAATTAAATATATTTTGATAGGCTGAAGAACTGTGCCAGAAAAAGGAGAATAAAATTTGAGAGGAAAAATACATAAGACACTTTCATTTAAATTTTTTACAAAGTCAGTGTACTGGAAACATGTACCCAGAAAAAACAGCCAGGGGCTTTTGGGGGAGCAGAAGCGTCAACAGGACAGGTGATAAGTCATAGAAACGTCTCTTGGGCTGAGTGTATAGAACACCAGCGTCTTGGACACACAGCTGCCCCAGGGTTGGTGGGGCCGGGGGTATAAGCCACCGTGGATAACTAGAGTCCAGCCACCAGGGGGCAATGAGGCAACAATGTGGGCCCAGAAAGTGGGGAGAACACTGGGGTTATATCCCACAGAGAAGGGCTAACAGTGAAGAGAAGTAGTTATTGAAGTTTTAGAGGGGACTGCAGAAATAACTTTCACAATCTCAACACTTTCTGGATAAAGGAAAAGAGGCCTATGACGAACATTTTCAAATATGTTAAAGCTTCCAAAAAGCGGGAACAGATTTGTTTTGTTTCTCCAGAGAGCAGAAGCAGGAGAAAAGGGCAGAAGGAGATCTTGGTTCAACACAATAATGAGATCCTGAGTTCCCTCCTCTCCTGAACTCTGCTTCTGGGCTCTGGAGATATTCTGGTAGAGGCTGGATGGCATTCTTCAGAGATGCCAAACCCTGGCCATCAATTTTTACCTGTCCTCCAGGTGTCATCTTACAGGGAAACCTTCCACGGGCAGCCTGAAAAGCTAAGCGGTCTTGCCTCAGTGTTCTCATCGATCTGTAAGCCTGTCTGTGTCATAAATTATCACTATGGGATGGTTCTGTTTCTGCGGTTCTTCCCATCTAGCTCCCTGATAGCAGGGACAGTTTCATCTTCTGTGCCCAAAATAATTTTTGAGGCATAGTAGGTGCTCACTAAATGCTTACCAAGTTGAATTTGTTAGGTAAAAGACTGACTGAACAATCTCACTCAAGTATAAAACATAAGAGGCCTCTGCATACAACCAATCACAGAGTTGATGCTACCAGTGAATAACAATCAGCTTTCTCTCCTCTAGGAAGAATTTTCCTCCTTGAAGGCCATTTTCCTCTAGCCTCAGCCTGGCCCCAGCCTATCCCAATATGAACCCCATGGATTTAGAGCTGCTATTCCGTTCCTTACTCTGATTAATTGTGCAGATTAATTTTCAGGTACATTGAAAAAAACTCTGATTGTAATTACAGAGTCAGAAATTTAAAAGAAAGATTATAGGTGTGGCCCATTTTTCATAAAGTCCTTGTTTGGGTTTATCTTTCTCGGTGTCATTCCTAGCACTCTCCAGTATGCGTATGCTCATCGCAGGGGGCACCCAAGATTGCCCATTGATAACAAATAGAAAAATTCTAAGTATATAAATAAGCATATGTATGTACATATATATTATACACACACATATTTGATCAAACTACTAAAAAAAAAAAAAGATACAACAGTTCCCTGGACTTTCATAGTATACTGACCCCAGACTCTCACTTGTACCACATGGTAGATGGTGTGTTGGGAGGGCTCCTCAGGGGACACAGGAAGTACCTCAATACTTCAGACGACGGACTTTCTGGCTCATCTGTTCAGCTGCTTTTAGCACATTTCAAATTATTGCTCTTTTCATGTGCCCAGTTAAAGGGACTTATCTAGTTTTAACTAAACTACCCTTCACAAAAGACATGTGGCTTAACAAGGTTCCTCAAAGAAACTACAGTTTGAAGATAATACTGACCGTGAAAGCTCAAGAGAACTCAGAACTCTTTGGCAGCCATGTGACGGGGTAAAGAAACAATGACAATCTAATCCGATCTGTCAAGAAGCAGAACCAAAAAATAATTGAAAATTATCAAGAATACTATTTGAAATACAGAACTGCAGCTTCTGATGAAAAAGTCAAGCTTCCTTCGCCCTAAGGGCACAGTGAATTTTGAGATTATTAGTGACAGAATACATACATAATTTATAAGCTAACACAGATGAATATGTAGAGAGCTGAAAGTTCAAAAACAGTTTATTGAGTATATATAATCAAAGGAGTTTTGAGACCACTGACCTGTTCCTGTTTCTAAAAATATTTTCTTTCCAATCATTCTAATTAATTGTATAAAAGGTGAAATGCATGGAAGCATCAAAAAGAAGAAGAAATTTTCCATATTCTTACCATCACAAGATAAAGATTATTTGCATTTGGTGAAGTGTCTTTTCTAACTGTTTCTTATAATGTGTCTTTCACAGAAGGAGGCTGAACTTACAGGGAAAAAACTTTATAGAATATCTGTGAGTCATTGCTTCTGGTCTCCAGGGATGTGAAGAAGGCATATCAGGAATGCAGTCTTGGTTTTTTAACTTTTGCCTAATACGTTTGGGATAAGTGTCACTCTTAGCCGGGGACCCTTAACACCACCCCAAGTACTTCGGGAGCCATATAATTACGTAAAAGGAGACTAGTGCAGCAACTCATGTCTTATCTTAGTTTTAAAACTATTAGCCCATGCTAGCCATCAGTGACATGGTTAAGGAGTCTTAACTTAGACTCCCCATATGTGGGGGGCAGGCCTGCACTGGTCTTCAGTAATCCCTAGGAATTCTGAGTATGCCCATCAAATGCCTTCCTTTAGGGAAGGAAACCATAGCTGTGGGTCCTGCAGTGACAGGCTCTGCCCTGGCTTATATCAGCTCCACACAGCTCTCATTACAGAACCCACCCTCAGTTTCACACTCTGAATCTTCTCTAGAAGCTTGCCTTTTACCCCCACAGTGAAACACTAGCTGGCATTTGAAATAATCTCATCACCCTCAAATATAACTCTGACAATCTGACTTAAAGCAGAGATTTTCCATAGGTTTGGCAGGATTTTCATTCCTATCTGAGATGAAAAGCAACATTTCCCCAAGTTTTGGGCCACACCTGCAATGGGGAACCAGACCTCTGCTAAAACCTGGGTGCAGAACCAAATTCTTATTCCCCTCATTTGACCTATTCACTATTTTCATCTCCCTCATTTTATTAGACCCTTTACTGCTTCCTTACTTCAGCTTCGCTGCATACCAAGCTGTCCAAGTTGTCAGGGTGGGAGGGGAAACTTATACAACACAAAGGCTGAGAAATGCAAATCCTACAATTTAAATATCAAGCTCTTCTACTGCAACATTTAAATAGGATCAAATTTTAAGCTATTTGATCTATAGCCAACTTTATTTATTTATTTTTTTTAAAAGCATATTTTTTTTCTGTAGGCTTTGGGCTGGAAATGGATTGTCCCAGAATCACGGCAGGCAAACACATCCTAATGGTGCCCGCAGCTGATGTCAATGGGTTACAGTCCAAGTGGTGAAGTGAAGCTAACCGGCCCATTGTGGAACTAAACCAGCAACCAGGCCTCAAAACCACAGCCATCTCACCAAGTAAAGCTTAAACACCCAAACCCTAGGTTATTTCCTTCCCCTTAAGCATTTTTTGATGTGGACTTGGAATGATAGGAAAGTAAATAAAGAGCACAACAGCCAAATTCCCACACCTGCTAACGTAATTCCCTCATGGATGTATTCACTCTGTGGGTGAAATGAAGTCAAGGGAAGATGGTGGGAGTGTCCGTGGCCAAAACTACTGCAACCAAACATCACCTCTGTTCATTTCTCACTCTCAATTATCACTCTTTCATCACCTTTGTCACCACACGTTCATGCCTTTCCACATACCAGTATCTCTAATTTTCCATTGGCATTTTCATTGTTCTTTCAATATATGTTTAAATACCATTTGCAACCTGAAATCACTATGAGTACCAGTTCAAAATAGATTATAAATAAAAAGTATAAATAAATTCACTTGAAGTTATGGAATGAGTTGGAAGGATAATCAAGACCTAGATTTAAAGACTTATCTCTTCCTTTATTTCAGAAATTGTCCAGAGAGCACCTTTTAGAACATGACATCTTTAAGTAAAAACTTGCAGTGGCTTCTAGGAAGCTCGGATAGAGGTGAAGGAGAGAAAGGTCAAAAGAGAGTCAGAGATAGGAAGGATTGCTCTAGGGATTGAAGAAGAGGGCTACTACTACTAAGTCGCTTCAGTAGTGTCCGACTCTGAGCGACCCCATAGACGGCAGCCCACCAGGCTCCCCCGTCCCTGGGATTCTCCAGGCAAGAACACTGGAGTGGGTTGCCATTTCCTTCTCCAATGCATGAAAGTGAAAAGTGAAAGTGAAGTCGCTCAGTCGTGTCTGACTCTTAGCGACCCCATGGACTGCAGCCTACCAGGATCCTTTGTCCATGGGATTTTCCAGGCAAGAGTACTGGAGTAGGTTGCCATTGCCTTCTCTGAAGAAGAGGGCATCTGTTGTCAAAACAGCTTTCTGGCCTATAAGGGGTTGAAAATGACATTGAGACTGGAATACTGGAGCATTCAACATTTGAAGGGTTTCCCTGATGGCTCAGATGGTAAAGAATCTACCTGAATGTGGGAGACACAAGTTCAATCTCTGTGTCTGGAAGATTTCCTAGAGGAGGGAATGCCAACCCACTCTAGTATTCATACGTGAAGAATTCCTTGGACAGAGGAGCCTGGTGAGCTACAGTCCATGGGGTCACAAAGAGTCGGACACAACTGTGTGACTAACACTTTAACACTTACATTCAAAAAAATAATAATTTTCCTTCCCAAACCAGTTCCACAGAAGTTTCCGTAGATATTGTTGGGAAGATCAATCCCAGACCCCCAGAAGCCTCAACTTGGAGGAGATGGCGGGAATGCAAAGTAAAGTTTTAATGAATGGTAGACAGAGAATTGGTTTTCCTTCACAACACACCAGCCAGGAGCAAAGAGAAGACATAGTTTTTAACCATTTGCCACCCATAGGTGTTGAATGTTTTTCGCGGCTCAGAAACCCTACTGACCTGGCTTTAGTCACTGGCTTAAAGCAGAAAATAATAAAAGGTTGGTATTGTGTGGGGCAGACATTATTAGTAGGCATCAAAAGAGGACATAATTATACCAGAACACCAGATTCTGACCTTCCCAGGATGAGCTGAGGCGCTGATGAGATGAACCAGCAAATGACCTTTGCACACGCTTAGTTTCTTCACAAGCAGAAAGCAAACGAAGGACTGTGCCTTCCTTCCTCGGACTTCCTGGCTGCTGTGTGAGTCCATCCAACCCCTCATCTATAGTCACCTAATCTTAATACCTTCCTACTCAAGAAGCTGTAGAATTTAGCAAGTCTACCTCAGTCGCCAAACGACCAACTCCGTGGTCTTCCAGGAACCAAAGTGCCAAGCAAGAGTCCAGTGAAACCAACAAACCCTTCCCAGTGGACTAATCCCAGAGACTGAGGAGAGGGCCTCTGCTTGGCAGTGGGGTGAAAGGGACTGGAAGGAATCTAACATGATGATCATGAATTTGCTGATCTCTAAAAATGTATTGTGATACATAGTCCCATCCAGTCCCCTTAGTCTAGCTTTGGGGCAGTACCCTTGGCCGGGAAGCAGCCTGCCCTCCACCTGCCCATACCTCCTCCCCACATCTACCTCAATGGTGTACTGCTCAAAGATGCGCAGCTGCAGGAAGATGTCCAGCTTGATCTTGCGTTCGTGGAACAGCTCCTCCATTTGCACCTGGGCGTCATCCAGCTGCTGCAGCACCGACTCTATGTGGCTGATGGAGCTACTATGGGGCGTCTTGTTGTTGGACACAGCTGAGTCCCTGTGGCACAGTGGGAGAGAGAAAGGAGGGGGCTTGCCATATTAAAAGTGACAGTGGAGAGGGAGTCTTCCTTGTCTCAGCAACGGGGATGGGAATCAATAGAGTCACTCAAGCAATAGGTGTTTATCAGACTCCTATTGTGAGCCTGGCACAGTCTGCCTAATAGGTGAGCCAAAGATACATGTACCCTCTTTGGGGTTCACAGCACTGTAACTCCGAGATTAGCTGCTGTCCTATTCCTCAGACAGAACTGTGACAGGAATCAAATGAATAGCACATGCAAAGGGGCTCTATAAACATCAATGAAATGGAATGGTTCCAAACATATATGTAGTCTAATATACACATATTTCAATATACACACACAAATACACATATCATGATACATAAAGGTAGACAAATTAAAAGTATATGGAAAAAATCCTTCCTAGTTTTAACTCAAAGGATCATGGTTAAAGTAAAATGAGATAATGGTTGCAAAAACTATTCATCCCCTTTATAATTCTATGCCAAAGTTATGGCTGGTATTATTTAATAGGCTTCAAGCTGTACTTAGGAAAGCTTGAAGCCTGGCTCAAATTCCTGATCTGACATACATGGGCTGGTGACCTTGGGAAATCTCCTCCCTGAGGCTCAGTTGCCTCCTGTAAAGTGGACTTAATAATCCTCACCCTGCTCATGGCATGGTTTGCTGTTAAATAAGATGGCATGTATGACCGTACTCTGAGACCAGGAATGTGCTGTATGAATGACTGTTAATTCTGAAAGATGTGTCAGGTTCTTACTGGGCACAGGTCCAGTTGGGGAAAGTAGAATCTAGGGCACAAGAGCCTGAGCAACGAACAAAGGCTTCAAAGATGATAAGCCCTGATTTGAGTGTTAGAAGAAAAGAATGAACCAAGTAGATGGGAAGGGTGGGCTTTCTGAGCAGAGAAGGTCCATACAAAGGCAGTAAGGGGAGATGACACATCACAGAGGGAATAAAGAGATAAACATTGATCGAGATAAACATTGATCTGCTGAGACAAGCAAGGTGGTAACACCTCCAAAGAGATCGTTACAATAGAAAAACTGGAATTCACTAAGTTAGATTCTATAGGGCCTTGAGTGAGTAAGCTAGAGCCCCTAGCCTTGAAAGAAACAGGCACATTCATTATCTCATGACATCTTGGTTTCTGATACAATCTAAGAAGTCAGAGGGGAAAGTCCTTAGTTTTGAATGCTCTCATCAGCAGCTTTTCTGAAGATCAGGTCCTTTTGGCCCATGTCTGACTCAGAAGCAATGGTATCTGAGCTCACACTGTTACTGGAGGGAGCACAAGGCCAAGAGCCTGCCCTTCTGTCATCTAGAGGACTTACAGTCCCTCTCTTCTCACCTTGGCCTATTTGGGCATGAAAGCCCACCATGCACAGCTTCCCCAACTATGAAAAGAACTCAAGAGGAGTACCGAACACTATACATTGTGCATTTGCTGAGAACAGCACTATTGAGAGGATGTGACTACTATTTCTGATGGCTCCCCTCAGTCTTTCTCTATCACTCAGCTTCCAGAAGGAAAAGGATGATTTCTGGCCCCTTTGTATAGCACCTCTGTCACTGTCATATACACTAGAATCAAAGACATAATGTAAAAGCACCTTAGGTGCTTCAGTGTGAAGAGTCATGAGGCCTAGGGAAGATGTGTGTGCCGGTGTGTGTGAGGCATCTTGCCAGTGTCTACTAGGAATTGTTTACTTTTTTCTTTGACTGGTCTTGATATCAAGGAAGGGAGCCTAGATGAGTGTCAGACTAGTGGAGGAAGGAACAGTCACCAGTGGTTCTTGTCACATGTCTGTGGTCCTCTCTGAAATCCATAGAACTTAAACTTGTAGGACAGGCATCAGCCATATCATTGTCTCCACCAACACTTAGTAGCCGTCAGCCTTCAGGCATGGTGCAAGGTGGGCAGGGCATCTGCCACAGACTCAGTCCCACAGACAGGCCAGCCAAGCTTGTGGAAAGCGTTTGGAAAGAAAACACAAAAGCCATGACATAATTCTAGAGTTGACAGGCTCCTAGAGTGAACTCCTTAAATCACACAGATGAAACAGCTGAGGCCCAGAGAGGTTAAGTCACTGCTCATTATTTGGAATTTTCCTCAGAAGCAAATAACAGTGGAGTTTCCTGGGCAGGCAGACAAAACTGTCATGTATTATACATCCATGAAGATGAACCAGGGGAAGAAAGGAAAGAGGCTGTCTTGTTAGTATGCAATAGGAGGACTCAGAACATGGCCTGTGAATGTTTGGAAAAGAAATGATCAATCCAACAGAAAAACATGCCAGGGCTATCTTTAGGTAAGTTCTTATTGTTTATTTAATTGGACAACTGGTTTGAGGGTGGGGGGTGGGAGGAAGCCCTCTCCTACTGAAGTAATTCCCTCTGGCTTCAGGATTGTCCTGGGTCTTGCTGATGAGATTATTACTATCTGGAGCTGGCAGAGGTCCCAGCACTCAGTGATCCGGGGATAGGAACAAGTCCCCGCAGGCAGGCATCATTAGTGCCATCAAATCCTATTTACATATCACCTGGGCACATGGCCGGTTGCTGAGGGCTTGCTCAAGGCCTCATGACACTTCATCTGAGGAGCTGATGCCCTTGACAGGGACAGGAAACTAGATACTGATACAAATGGAAAGGAGGCAACGGGGTGGATTATTAGAAATGAATATAAGGTGGCAGACAGGATTTTCTAAGATTTATTCTTAGCTATATTTGTTTAGGGCAATAGAGAAGGAGTTTTATTTTCTGGGTACCAAGGAATGGTAGAAAGGTCATATGTGCGTAAGCAGAGAGCAGAGTAGGACACATTACACACTCTCTACGTTCACATGAGGCCAAAGGCAATCATTTGGGTCACATATTACTGACTGGAGCACTGGAATTCAGAATAGCCCAAGACCAGATGCCAAATAACACTATGTTCCATAATGGCTATTTCTTCACATGATCAAACATGCCATCATTCTTAATGAAGATGCTGTTTGTTTTCTATTGAATATTGCTAAATTTTTATTGTATTTATATTACTTATTGATCACTGAATAACATCTTCAATGATATACATAATTCTTTGAAACATAAGAGCTTTTCCACTGACTACTTCATTCTAAATTCAAGTTGGGTATGGTACAGGCATTCTTATAGCTGACAGATGGAGAAACTGAAGCTCACACAAGACCACAAAGCTGGCTGCAGCTGAGCCAAGACCAGGACATGATGACTTATCTCGTGTCTAGTCCAAGGCATTTCCCACTGGAAAGCACCGCCCATGCTGACCTGGCCTCGCTGGGCTCCCCCAGGGAGGGAGGCGCTGACCTGAGTTGCTGGATAAGGTCTTCGCCCTCCTTGATGACATTAAGTGTGGCATCCAGAGTGGCGGTCTGCTGCTGCTGGAACTGCTTGATCAGTTCCTGGACCGCATCCACAGAGTCTGCACAGACATCCTCCAGCATCTCCTTCTGAAGGTCTTCCATCCATGTCCATAGCTGTAGGGGATAGAGAAAGCAGAGTCTACTCAGGTCACATGGGAGTGGAGGGCTGGGGTGAAGGGCAAGAGTGTGGAACTCAGGTCATCCAACCTACTCTCAACTACTCAGTCAATATCAGACTGTCCTTCTCATCAGCACCCTACGGGTCAGTTTACATCTCTGTATTTATATTCACTATCCATCTCTGCTAAGTTTACTCCATTAGTACAGGCATTCCCTAAGGACAGGAATTACCCTCTGCTTTATTTTCTAGTGATTCTGGAAAACTGGTCTTAGAGCAGGAAGCTCAGTCATTTTTGAGAGAGCGGGAAGAACAGGAAACTGATGGACAAATTCTATTTCATCTTTCATAAAGGAGGACTCTGCACAGTTCCTGCAGATAGCTAGAGGCTGATTCCCAGAAATGTATCATGATTTTATAAATACGTAAGAAAGAATGGGATGTTCACTAAGAACTAAGTGAAGATTAATTAAGAAAATATGTGTTAGGCTAAACTATTTTTTTCTTCTCAGGACTGATTTGTTGGTTAGAAAGTTAACTACTAAAGAGGTATAGCTTATCTTAATTTCAATATAAGACATTTCCCTCGTGATATTCAAGGTGATGAAATGCAGTCAGGATGATATTACTGGTCAGACAACTTTAAAAGAGCTAGTTCAGTTCAGTTCAGTCACTCAGTCATGTCTGACTCTTTGCGACCCCATGAATCACAGCATGCCAGGCCTCCCTGTCCATCACCAACTCCCAGAGTTCAACCAGACTCACGTCCATTGAGTCAGTGATGCCATCCAGCCATCTCATCCTCTGTCGTCCCCTTCTCCTCCTGCCCCCAATCCCTCCCAGCATCAGTCTTTTCCAATGAGTCAACTCTTTGCATGAGGTAGCCAAAGTACTGGAGTTTCAGCTTTAGCATCATTCCTTCCAAAGAAATCCCAGGGCTGATCTCCTTCAGAATGGACTGGTTGGATCTCCTTGCAGTCCAAGGGATTCTCAAGAGTCTTCTCCAACACCACAGTTCAAAAGCATCAATTCTTCGGTGCTCAGCTTTCTTCACAGTCCAACTCTCACATCCATACATGACTACTGGAAAAACCATAGCCTTGACTAGACGGACCTTTGTTGGCAAAGTAATGTCTCTACTTTTGAATATGCTATCTAGGTTGGTCATAACTTTCCTTCCAAGGAGTAGGCATCTTTTAATTTCATGGCTGCAGTCACCATCTGCAGTGATTTTGGAGCCCCCAAAAATAAAGTCTGACACTGTTTCCACTGTTTCCTCATCTATCTGTCATGAAGTGATGGGACCAGATGCCATGATCTTCATTTTCTGAATGTTGAGCTTTAAGCCAACTTTTTCACTCTCCTCTTTCACTTTCATCTAGAAGCTTTTGAGTTCCTCTTCACTTTCTGCCATAAGGGTGGTGTCATCTGCATATCTGAGGTTATTGATATTTCTCCCAGCAATCTTGATTCCAGCTTGTGCTTCTTCTAGTCCAGTGTTTCTCATGATGTACTCTGCATATAAGTTAAATAAGCAGGGTGACAATATACAGCCTTGATGAACTACTTTTCCTATTTGGAACCAGTCTGTTGTTTCATGTCCAGTTCTAACTGTTGTTTCCTGACCTGCATACAGATTTCTCAAGAGGCAGATCAGGTGTTCTGGTATGGCCATCTCTTTCAGAATTTTCCACAGTTGATTGTGATCCACACAGTCAAAGGCTTTGGCATAGTCAATAAAGCAGAAATAGATGTTTTTCTGGAACTCTCTTGCTTTTTCCATGATCCAGTGGATGTTGGCAATTTGATCTCTGGTTCCTCTGCCTTTTCTAAAACCAGCTTGAACATCAGGAAGTTCACAGTTCACATATCGCTGAAGCCTGGCTTGGAGAATTTTGAGCATTACTTTACTAGCATGTGAGATGAGTGCAATTGTGCGGTAGTTTGAGCATTCTTTGTCATTGCCTTTCTTTGGGATTGAAATGAAAACTGACCTTTTCTAGTCCTGCGGCCACTGCTGAGTTTTCCAAATTTGCTGGCATATTGAGTGCAGCACTTTCACAGCATCATCTTTCAGGATTTGGAATAGCTCAACTGGAATTCCATCAACTCCACTAGCTTTGTTCGTAGTGATGCTTTCTAAGGCCCAGTTGACTTCACATTCCAGGATGTCTGGCTCTAGGTCAGTGGTCACACCATCATGATTATCTGGGTCGTGAAGATCTTTTTTGTACAGTTCTGCTGTGTATTCTTGCCATCTCTTCTTAATATCTTCTGCTTCTGTTAGGTCCCTACCATTTCTGTCCTTTATCGAGCCCATCTTTGCATGAAATGTTCCCTTGGTATCTCTAATTTTCTTGAAGAGATCTCTAGTCTTTCCCATTCTGCTGTTTTCCTCTATTTCTTTGCATTGATCACTGAAGAAGGCTTTCTTATCTGTTCTTGCTATTCTTTGGAACTCTGCATTCAGATGCTTCTATCTTTCCTTTTCTCCCTTGCTTTTCGCTTCTCTTCTTTTCACAGCTATTTGTAAGGCCTCCCCAGACAGCCAAGTGTAGTTATTTGAATGGAATAAGTACTGGAAATGATGAGGAGTAGAACTGAATTAGTAAATTAATGGATTGATAGCTCTTCCTCATAGTGAAAACAGGTGGCCTTCCATGGTGCTCCACTTCTAAATGCTCTCAGTGAGCATTTTCATGAGTGGTGGAGGGAAAGACATGTCTGATGTTTGCTTAGAAACAAGAAATCTTCCCCTGGTTAGCAGAAAAGATAAGCTCATGACTCTACCAGGAGAAAAGCCAGTGGAGAGAAAAAATTGATGGAAGGAGCCAGAAGATGCAGACTGTGACTGCTGTTCTTCCCATAACCTGTGGTGTCTCTGAGTACATCACCTGTGCTTGTCAGACTTCACGTGTAACATGGGCTGAGGAGAGCATAAAATAAAAGTTAACTTACAGTCCTAACATTCTGTAAGTTTTCCATGTCAAAAACATGGATAAACATCCATCTTAAGAATATTATTTCATCTTGCTAGTTCTCATTATGGTAAATCATGGTGTGGCCTTTGTAACAAGGGGTTAGAAGAGAGACAATAAAGAGAGACAAAAATAATCTTCAGACTTTTGACAAGTTATTCTTGTCCTTAAGAGAGTAAAGGCCTTACGTGTGACATAAGAGGTTGAGTTCATAAAACTAAGAAGCCCTGGAGGTAACAAATAAAGGGAGGTGTTCTTTTTGGACAGGTAAGAACTTCTCTGAGCTTCAGTTTCCTAATCTACAAAATGGAAAGAAAAAGATTTGACCTGCTCACTTCAAAGGTTATGAAAAATGAATTATTTACTTATTATCAATGCTTTAAATAAAGAGATAGCATTATTAATAAGCCATTGCAAATTATTATTCAGTGTTTCTGTCATTTAGCTGCTTGTGTCTGGTTTAGTTCAATTTACTTATTTATTTATTTTTTACAAATAAGCTTTCTGTTGTAAAACACAAATTTTCAAGACTATTTAAGCTGAGGCACATTTTCCTACAGATATGAATGTATCTATTTCAAATCAGTATGAAATCAGAAAGTTCAGGATATTGGTCACTATAACTTAAAGTTACTTCACACTTTCTGGCTGCTGTTTTTCCTAGAGCAAAACCATTTTCCAACTATGCTGAAGTCCTTGGGTATGAGACAATGGAATCTCTGAAAAATTGCTATATAGAGAGGCAATATAGCATAGCAGTTAAGAACTTCTAAATCAACAATACATTAATTTAAAAAATTAAATAATAAAGGAAAGAAGAAAGAAAGAAAGAAAGGGAGGGAGGGAGAGAGAGAGAAAAAAAAAAAACAAAAGATAAGAAAGAACGAACCCCCCGTTCTACCACATATTAACTCTATAACCTTGGGTAAGTAATGTAATAGTAATAGTTGTTATCCCTACAGAGTTGTAAAGATTATTAATAAAGTGATATATCTGTGTGTGTTATGTCTTTATGTATACACACACAAATAAATGAGATACATGTGTGTATGTATATATACCAGAGAAGGCAATGGCACCCCACTCCAGTACTCTTGCCTGGAAAATCCCATGGATGGAGGAGCCTGGTGGGCAGCAGTCCATGGGGTCGCTAAGAGTCGGACACGACTGAGTGACTTCACTTTCACTTTTCACTTTCATGCATTGGAGAGGGAGATGGCAACCCATTCTAGTGTTCTTGCCTGGAGAATCCCAGGGATGGGGGAGCCTGTTGGGCTGCTGTCTCTGGGGTCGCACAGAGTCGGACATGATTGAAGTGACTTAATACATACACTCTACATTTATATAAATTTTATATATAAATATATACATATGATATAATATGCATATCACTTAGAAACAGTGCTTGGCATATAGTAAGTGCTAGATATTATTATATTTAAAAGATATTTTTATGCAAGTCACCTCCAGTTCCCACTAGAAGACAGAGGAAAAGTTTGAAGTACTCCATTTTTAAATTGGTAAAAGATCGATACTGGATTTGATCTTTCAATATGCTAACATGAGTTGGGCCCCTCTTTTCTGTTTTTTGCAACTTTTTCGTGGGATATCTAAAGAAAACCTAGAGATTGAAAAGTCCAGAAATTTCCTTTTTTTTTTTTAATTTTATTTTTAAACTTTACATAATTGTATTAGTTTTGCCAAATATCAAAATGAACTTTTTAAAAAAGCAAGAAAAGACAAGACTATGTGAAGAGAGAGAGATTAAAATTGTGGACAGGAAACAGGTCACTTAAGAAAAACAAATTTAGTGTGTCCAGGTAGAAAAGGCACTGGATGGAAGACTTCTCAGGATGAGGCTGGTATTCCTATTACAAGAATGAGAGAGCTCAGAAGCTTATAGATATCTTAAGGAATTTATTTTATTCAAGATAATTTTGTTCTCAGTACCATCCTTAAGCTATTTTAATGGCTTCATAGCTTGGAGTTTCTTTTTTTTTCTCCTCTTCAGTAAAAAACTTGAACATTTCTGGTGTAGGTCTAGGGAAGAAAGTCAGCATTATTCTGTTCTGAGGAAATCCACCATGACTCATGACACTCCCTCCACCTGATAACCATGTAGCTAAATTATAGGGACCAGTCAAAGATCAAACTTGTCAAACACGAGATGTCAGTGTAACAACAAAAAGACTAGAGAAAGATTAGGTATGTCTGAGGAAACACACCAACCTTGGGAGTCAATATCATTTTAATAAAAATGTGTCCTACTCCTGTATATTCTCTGATTAATGAGTTGAAGTTGATTTTTCACATTATCAGGTCATATATTCTACTTTATTATAAAGAAAATCTTGTCTGCTACTATTGCTGCTAAGTCGCTTCAGTCGTGTCTGACTCTGTGCGACCTCAGAGATGGCAGCCCACCAGGCTCCCCTGTCCCTGGGATTCTCCAGGCAAGAACACTGGAGTGGGTTGCCATTTCCTTCTCCAAAATCTTGTCTAAGGTAGTTTAAAACCTACCACTAAGGAAAATCAACTAAGAAATCAATGATGTACAACATAGATGCCACTCAGCCCAGTGGTCAGCAGCCTGGTGAGGAAAGGAAAGGGCCGGTCTACCTTCAAAGGATAAAATGTCAAGTAAAATTGCTATGGAATTTGACTCAGAGATAGGGAAGCACCAAAGACAAAGGGTTAGTGATAACATTTCTTCATTTTTCCTTCTGTAAAAACAAAACCAAAACAAAACCCAGAGGGAAAGAAGTTCTTGAATGGAATTGGTATATACTGGGGATAATTCTCGATCTTGCCCTTGTCCTAGCTCTATGATCATGGGAAAACTACTTCCAGTACTTCATACTTAAAGTACATGTGCATAAGTGTGTGTGTGCAGGTGGGTTCTCCAGAAGCTGACCTAAAGAAGAGAGTTGTAATCAAAATGCCTCTCTAAATTGAAAAAAACTGTAGTCACATCTTTGACACCAAGACACCCAAAGTCCAGAGAGTTTAGCACCACTTTGAAGATAATTGCACTACCAAGTTAAGATACTATTTAGTATCTGGAAGGCTTGAGTGGAGAACCACAGGAAAGCATGCACAGTCGCCCCCTGGTGTCAGCAAGCTTAAATTGCAGGCTCATAATTCTGAATAAGCACCTCTGAGGGATAAACATTAACATCAGCGTGACTAACCTATGACTAAGGGCCCATATTCTGTTCCTTAGGCTGTAAGTTTTCTACTATCTGAATTTCCTGTAGGTCTCTTTCTGTCTATGTGTCCATCTGACTTATTCTTGAAGAGCATGCCTAGACTGAAACGAGTCCAAATCAGAGAGTCACTTCTATTATTAATTTATTCATTATCAGGGAGCCAACGAGACTGAGTCAGAATGATCTTGTAGTTCAAGTTATCACAAGCCATTGCCAGAATGAGGTGAAATCATGGAGTGAGTGAGGCAGCTCAGGAGCAGCCACCACATGTTTCTTCCTGCTGTTCTCCATTTCCATTTCTCTCCCCTATGATAATCTTCCTAACCCTCTGGTTATCTACAGTCTAAAACATTAATTAGCACTGTGCCTCTGCCACCAACCCACCTGCTCCCGAGAAAAAAATCTCCTGTTTCAGCCATTTCCAGATCCTCTGTTCTTGATCAAACACACCTGTGCAAAGACCATTATTTCAGGGTTCTGCTCTCTGCTTGGCAAAAATTATTTGGGCCCTGCTTCCCAGGTGGGAGCCTGGTGGGCTACCATTCATGGGTTTGCAAAGAGTCAGACGCAACTGAACATGCATGATACATACACTTAGGTCTCTTTATGTGTTCTCTCAGAGAACACATGTAATTATGGCCCCAAATACCTATATCCAAAAGAATGAACTGATTTGAGACTCTCTGAACTTTTGTAGAGGGGGAGTTAAGGCAGCCTTTCAATGAGCTACATAAAGTTTGCTCTAAGACTGAAACCAGTGAGTTCAGGAAGGGCCAGTGCATGGACCCCATTCTGCTTACATAGAGGGGCAGCCTGAGAAAAGGGCAACTGAAAAGGGCAGGAAGGGAGAGACAGGAAGGAAGAAACTAGCAGGTCTGTAGAAATGATGAGGCTTATGGATTTGGACAGTTCTGGTAGCCATTGTGCTGATACAACTGATTGACTCCTGGAGATGCAAAAGGAACACCAATTCCATGGGATGAATCACCCTCCCTCATTTTGAAGGCATCATTTTCCTTTGGCATTGACTACCAGTTTTTATCTCTTAAATAAATACCATACCAGCCTAACAACTGACATGGAAGAAGAAGTTGTTCTGTTCTTAAGGCCAATAATCCCTTTTGAAAACTGATTTAGTTTTTGTTCTATAGTGGGCAGACAAAGGGATATGTGTGTATGTGTGTATCTACGGCATTTGTGGTATATGTACCTATTTGAGCAGGAAATAGCATGAAAGAATGATTTCACAGGGTTATAAACAATTGGAAATGGCATTTAATTAAACATTTAACAAAGAGCTGAGGTTGATTATCTTGGACACATTCCTTAGTTAATTTGACTCTCATATTATGACTACAAAAATATCTAAAAACAGTTATTTTGAAAACCCAGCAATTGCAGCATTTCCATGGAAACACAGCAAAGAGAGAGAATTCTGCCTGGACAATCTCTGTGGAGCAGATGACACTTGCCACAAACGCCTTTTTTTTAAATGCCTTTTTTTTTTCCCCTGGACAAAGAAAATGAGGACTTGAGTAAATACTTCTCCCTACATTCTCCTTGAGGTTTCCAGACCAGCAAACAGCCAGCTAGCCTCTTGTCCCCAGGCAAAAGGAAGATATTTGAAAGTTCAGCACAATTTCTATTAATCGCTGAGGTTCTGGATGCATAAGAAAGTTCCAAGCACATGTTTGTCACCTATCTTTATTATGTAGCTCTTCTCTCAAAGTAGAGATGGAAAGTTTTGTTTTTATAAAATAGTATTTATTGGGATTGTTCCTTTCAATTGAAAATATTAAAGAAAACTTATAAAACAAATAAAATATTCAAAGGAAAATTAAATCATTCATAACATTCTTAACTTCTTTGGATACTTCCTTCTAGTCTTTATTCTAAGTGCGTAATCAAAATTGTGGTCGTGATAGATATACAGCTTTTTATATATTATACCACAAGCTCTTTCTCATACCATTAATGATCTTTGACACTGTGATTTATAACTGTATAATATTTCACTCTATAGATTCATTATGATTTAATGAATCACTTAACATGGAATATTTAGATGGTTTCTAATTATTCAAGGTTATTACTAACACTGCAATTAAATAATTAGAAGCCTTTAACCCTCCGGACGCCTTTAGTCACGAAGAATTCACAAAGCCAGCAAACAGAATCAAGCAGACTCTTGAATCTGCGGAAGAAACGAGCCTGGGGGACATCTTCTTCATATCTTCCTTCTGTTTCCCCTCTGATCCTAATTAAAGTACATCTTTGATACAGCTGAGTAGAAAATTATTCTTCCATTCACTCTATTTACTATAAGAGAGAAAACATCCATAGCAACTCAAAATTCCCTAACAGACTTGTGGACTAGTAAACTTGGCTACTAACCTTGCCATGAGTAAAAATCAGAACTTTGCCTACAGAGTAAAGAGGATGGAGTCAAGAGTTAATTGACCAGGATCAGCCAGGATCCACACTTAGCAAGGTCTGAGAGGCGGTGTGTCTTGAAAGGCATTAAACAGAATAGGGAAAGAGCAAACCACAGGTGTTCCTTCATTAGCCCATTCAAGGATCCTCACTTCTGACTACCCAACAATCCATTTCTGCCTGCTATACAGGCTGTAGAGGAAAGCTCCCACAGGCAACTCAGATTTCCCCACCTGCCTTTCTTTGTTTACACTGTCCGTAGAGTTCAAATCAAAGAACTGGAGTAGATGAATGATGCAATTGAATGGGCTTTCCCTCACCTTTTTATTTTTTCTATTTTCTTTTTTTTTAGGAGAAGTGACTAGCTTCTCATTGTCAAGTAAGCCTGTTTAATATTTATTCAGCGTCACTAAGTATCAGACACAGCAGCAGAAATATTAGAATCTATGTTTACACATCTAAACCCACATGTATACTTACATATGAGTACCCCCAATTTAACGAGGGAGAGTCAATAATCTCAGTGAGATCCCAGCATTGTTGATGAGGTACAGACACAGTGCTCCTATCCTGTCTGGGTGGGAAGCTGGAAGCCCCAGGGAAGAATTTCAAGGAAAAATGATGCCTCTGAGTTGAGTTCTTTACAACCTACTTTACAACCTACTTTAGAGATGATCTAAGGATAAATTTTGGAGGGAGTTTTCCACTAGGAAAAAGTGGGTATTAGAATTGTACGACTCAAATTTGTAATGGTCACCATCATAATTATCACAAAATAATAGAGACTAAGTAATTACCCCAAAGACACACAGCCGTGCCCAGTGAAGATCTGGATCTGGAAATCTGGCATCTAAGATCTTGCTGCATCTAACATGTGTGTGTATAACACATATGCATAAGTGTGTACTCACATACACAGGTCGTATTCTCTACTCTGTATAAAAGGGGCCTCAGACAGACTAGTTTGGGGGTAGGAAGGTAACTGAGAGGAAACAGGCAGATAAAAAGTCCTAAAGGATGCCCCACCATGAGGAGCCCCACTATGATAGCCACTCAAAATGATACTTTTCTTTCCCTCCTGGAAAAAAGTTAGAATGTATATGATCTGAGAGTTGTAGATCTCTTGAACAGAAAAGGCCTCACAATCACACACCCCTTTGCATCCAGGCAGGACTGCTCCTAATTTCTCTCCTATTTTGGGGTCCCAAAGATAGAGACTATGCTACTTGCCGACAGCCTCAAATAAATTCCTGGGTTTAGAAAACTCTTCCAAGTCTGTTTCCTGGCTGTTGTACGAAAGGCCAATGAGGAACTGCAGGAGCTTTAGAGTCAGAAAGATCTGGGTTCAATCCTTACATTTACCACATCCTCACTACAAGACCTTGGGCAAATTATTAATTTCTCTGATATATAAAATTAGAATTAAAAATGACAATTCTCAGTGCTATTGACTAGACAGAGGAATAGTTAGGCACATAGTAGGGGAAATCCGTTTTCGTTCCCTCTCCCTTTCTCCACCTGTCCCAGTAACATCCCACTCACCTTGGTACTATTTCATACGAATGTGGTTGCATAAACTGAGCCATGGTGGGAAAACAAGTCTCAGATTCAAACAGGACCAAACTTAGCAAGGTTTGAGAGCTATCTTGGAAAACAGTGGTTAATAACTGCATCCCTGACTATTCTTTCACTTTTTTCATCTAAGAGCTACCCTGCCTCTGTCTTGGAGTTTGGAAAGGTAAAAAGATGAGTAAGGAGAAGGAAGAAGAGCAGAGGAGACGCGAGAGGGAGACAGGAGGACAGAATGCATGGTAGCAGGTAAGAACACGAGCACAGAATTTAGGAAAACAGGTCAAGACCCTGCTGCACTGAGCAGCTCTGTAACTTCAGACAGGTTCTTTTCTGGGCCTTAGCGTCTTCATTTGAAAATGTGTTGAGTAAAGTCTGTATCATAATATTCTCACGAGGATTACATGAGATGATGTATGTGTCTAGCAAGTAGTCAATATTCAATTAGAAAAAGATACTACCTAATATACACTGAGTGCTTGCAACAGACCAAATCTTAGGCTAGATAAATCACATATATCACACCAGGCTTAATTACTATTATTAATTATGATTATCGACATCAAATAAAGAAGAAGAGGAGAAAAAAAAATCTTGAAATCACATTAGAACCATAAAGGGCCTTAGGGACATTGAGTCTAACTGCGCAACTTTATAAATGAGGCAACCTAAGGCCATTGGAAAAGACTCTGATGCTGGGAGGGATGGGGGGCAGGAGGAAAAGGGGATGACAGAGGATGAGATGGCTGGATGGCATTACCGACTTGATGGACGTGAGTTTGAGTGAACTCTGGGAGATGGTGATGGACAGGGAGGCCTGGCGTGCTGCGATTCATGGGATTGCAAAGAGTCGGACACAACTGAGCGACTGAACTGAACTGAACTGAAGGCCAGAGACACCGTGATTAGCACAAACACACAGGGTTTTATAGCAGCAGGCTCTGGACTAGAATCCCACCCTCCTTGTTCCATGTCCAGAAGGCTAAAGATGCAGCTAGAGAGCTTTCCTGGGAGCTTCAGTTACCTTTTCAGGAGCAGCACTTCCCTGGAAACTAACCTGGTCCACATCTCCTTTGGCAGCCTACAGCCCCACAGTCCTCACAAGGAACGTGGCTCTTGTTCATTCATGCTCTTTTCTCTCACCCACAGCCTCATAATTAAAAGAGAATACACATGCCTTTGGTTTCTGAGACCTTATTCAGAATCGAGTAAGCCACAGCAAGCAGACAACTAGGCAGGAAAACTTGGATTAAAGCTAATCCCCCCCACACCCCCCTTGCTTTACAGACTCTCATCAGAGGGTGGTTGTAGGTCCCATGGAGAAGAAGCAGAGCTAGCTTCACAGGGCTCCCCAGCCCTTCATCTGCCTGGGGAATCTCAGTTAGAAAACATCTTTTCATGTTTAATTCTGATAGACACTGCAATGATCTGTATTCATTCCCACAGAGAGTCAGAAAAGCCTGTGAAGGAGAAACAACCAGGCTTCTTAAGGCATTTCAAATATCAAAAATCAACTTAATTAAGTAAGGTTAATATTTCTTCCTGAGCAGCAATCCAACTTTAATTGATACTTCATAAAAAAATTAATTCCTGGGGGAGTACAAGCATGTATACACCTAATGAGTTCATCTGTCAAGGGTGTTATTACAGAAGATGTTAAATGTGCCTCCTCACCGGCCACTTAGACTGCCCCGTGTTAATCGGAGCCAAAAAGCAACCATAGGTCTGCAACTCTACTGCTCTCTGTGGGCTCTTTGATCCTGCCAACAATGTAACATGATCCATCCTCCTCTACCCTGTCTCCACTCTGTGAATGATTCAGGGGCCAGATTTAAGCCCAGCCTCCTGCATGGACGGCATCCCAGTTTCCCTCCCTTCACTGGCTTTTGCTCCACAATGAGAAAGGTTAGGACACTCTCACTTTATTAGCACACTGTGGCAGACTTCATTAGATGATTTAATCCTCTGTTTAAAAAAAATAAAATAAAAACTTTGAACAGATTTGCAAACTCTCTATATTCCCTGCTGGTAGGAAAGATGATTTAAGTTCTGCAGGACTCTGATTTCTGATGGGAAACATCAACCAAGAGAAACTGGGTGTTGCATGGGAAAGAAATCTCTGATCCTCTATTATTGCCTCTTAAGGTGACTATTTCTATACTAGGAATTCCCAAATTTCTCCAGTTGCAGACTGAATGCTCTAACAGACCCCCCCAAACCATCTGCCTCCCCAGCCCTCTCCTCACTAGAAATAACGAGGAAATTTTGCCCCATATTGGTTGAGACCTCAGTGTAAATTATCAGGAGCAAGTTGTTAATATCATCAACCTCAGGAGGCTAGTAACTTCCAGACCACCCAGGACACCAGGCAGACCTCAGGGAGCTAGGACATCGACCTGACTGTTGCCAGAAAAAAGCAGCCCAGCCCAATGCCCCTCCTTGCTAACTGCCCATACCTCTTTGGTGTGAGTATGGAAGGAGACAGACATGTCCAGCAGAAGCTTCCGCTGCTCCACCCTGCGCACGAAGTCTTGGATGCGCACCTCCAGGTGTCTAGCTGCCTTGTAGATCTCCTCCGGGTCACATTCCCCTGTCTGAGCCAGCTGCTCTGCCGCTTCTAGGAGCTTGTCCGCATTGGTGTATGTATTCTGCCAGCAACGACAGTGAGGAAAAGTCAACTTGCAGTCACGAATGGAGCGTCACGTCTTCCCCCAGCCCACCAGGGCTGCCCAGAGCTGGAGCGCAGTGCGTGGGCACTGAGCCCAGAGCTCCCTAATCTGGCACGGAAGAGCTGAGTGCCCAGCTCACCCACCACCTCCCAGCAAGCCAGCAGCCTGCCTGGCAGCTCAGCACAAGCGGGTACTAGCTCAGTGCCTCCTCTGTGCCTGGGATTTCTCCCAGGTGGGGTGTCCTGGAAAGAAGTGAGCAGACATGCTAGAATCTCCATTCCTCAGCCTCGCCTGGACCCCCTACCCTTAGGGAGATCCACCACTGCCCTCACCTCTCAGGCTGTAACTGCCAGAGTTGGAAATACCTCATCCACAAAGATCAGCTGTGTTTCTATATGAGAACACCAGAGAAATAATAACTGGGAAACTTGCATGACTTTTCCCCCAAGTCCCTTATAACTACTGGTGTTTATCTTTTGGAACAGAGCTATCTCTTTGGAGGGGAAAGGGTCAGAACTCAGGGAACTGACAGAAGGAAGCAGCCACAGCCAGAGTGAGGAGATACAGGCAATTCCCTGTGTGCCCAGTAAAGGCTTAAAGCTTGCAGGAAGGTTGGGGAGGTGTCTGGTGATTTTGTTTATCTTACGCTACTGCATGCACGCACACATGAACACACTCATTCTCACACACACACTCTCCTCCAAACCCCTGTCTATGTTCTCCAGAGCATTTTGAAAAGCAACCAACTTGTAATTATTGCTCATCAGGATGGAGTCACTGCCTCTGCAATACATGTATGTCAGTTAGTACATATATGCCATGGATACAATTTTTCCTGGGTAGGCTTCCTGTAAAAGAGAGTTCCAGACAGACCCTTAATTAGAGCTGGTGGCTCAGATGCACATTATATTTCTCAACACCCTTATAATGACACAAGGCCCAACAAAGTGATGAACAAGTGAACTGGGGATGATATGAAACTGGCGGCAGAAACAGTCAGGATCAAGTGCAAAGTGAGTGGAGAAGTGGAACGAATTTTGTAGCAATGATTGTGCGTGGTGCTTTACTTTGCCTATATCTGAGTGGTCTCCGGTCCCTGGAGAGTTCACTCACCTGAAGACCTGGGTGTTAAAGGTTGAATTGTGTCCCCTCTAAATTTGCATGTTGAAGCCCTCAGCCCCAGGACCTCAGAATGGGGCCCTTATTTGGAGACAGAGTAATGGCAGAGGTAATTAAGATCAAATCATAGTGAAGTAGGATTCCTAATTCAATATGACTGCTGTCTTTACAAAAATAACACCATGTAAAGACAGGTACCTCCCTTGTGGTCTGCGCTTAAAGATAGGTCCCATGTGTCACTCACTGTGGGTTCTTCATGCCAGACACCATGGCTGGTAGACAATAGGCACTTACTAAATGTCTACTGAACGAACAAGACTCAGAGCTTGAATGAGCATGTCATGTCTGGGTAAGTTGAGCTAACCTCACTAAAATTGGAGAGTAGAAGGAAATCATATTTATAAGGCAGGGAAGGGCCAGATAATAGATTTTACAGTGAGAGGGAGAGGAGAGCCGGTGGGAGGGCAACAGGGTCAGCACTAGAAGCAGAGCTCCCTTCTTTACCTGTTTCCCAGCCCTCCTCCCCATCATGACTGGAAAGAGCCTCTAAAATTCAGACCCAGTCATAGCTCTCTTCCACGTAAAACTGTCCAGTGGCTTTCCACTGCCTCTGGGGTAAAACCCCTCAGGGTGCCATGCAGGGCCCCTCTTCATCTGACACTTGTTTTTTCCCTTCAGCCTCAACTCCCCTAAAACAGCCTGTGAAATAAATTGCTTATACTTCTGGAAACTCATAGCACTGGGTCTTCCCCTGTGCTTCTGCCTAGGTTGTCCTTCCCCTACTTTTTTTCCCATGACCAACTCTTACTCACCCTGTAAGACCCAGCCCAGGTGTCACTTCCTCCAGGAAGTTCACCCTGAGATCCACTTCCCTCCCAAGGTTGGCCTATATGAGCCCCTCTGAGCTCTCAGAGTGATCTGTGCCAAACCTCTTCTTGGTTCCTGCCATATTCTAATGCCAGTGTTTGCCTTTCTCATCCACTTAGGGGCAGGCAGTCTTTCACTTCTTTCCCTTGGTGCCTGGTACCAAGTAAGTGCTCTATAAAAATTTAATGAATGAATTAATAAATTAAAGAATACATCAATCCCCACCAATCCTAATGTTCAATCCTTAGCCCCATCAACTACTTGGTACAAGATCTTATATGCTAGAATTTATGTTCAATGTTTAATCTCATTTGGTTTATCCTATTTCCTGGCAGAATCCTGAAATAAGAATGTGCTTATAGAATATAAATTAAAGTGTTAATGGAGCAATTCACTGATACCTGTCATTGCCCCAATTGGGCAATCCTTGTCCCACTGGGGCAAGGATCACAACTGGGAGGGCAACGGGGTCAGCACTAAAAGCTGGGCTCCCTTCTTTACCTGTTTCCTAGCCCTCCTCCCCATCATGACTAGAAAGAGCCTCTAAAATTCAGACCCAGTCACAGCTCTCTTCCATGTAAAACTGTCCAGTGGCTTTCCACTGCCTCTGGGGTAAACCTTCTCACCTTCTGACCAAGCCAACAAGAGTTTCTACCCCAGGGCCAGAATCCAACTCACTATGGGTATAGTTCCTAGGCATTCTTTGGCTCCTCAGTCTCCTATCCTCTGCCTTGGGTTTGATCCCTTGATGACATTTCCTAATTGGCATTGCAAAAATAGGTTACGAGTAGGGGGACATCAATTCCTCAGCCCCTGGGGCTTTTAGGCAGGGCCTGTGGTAACTGGAGCCCTGGGTCAGAGATTTAGGCCATATGGATGGCTGCATTTCCTGTTCTTCCCTCCCTCCATGCCTGTGTCTACCAGGTAAAAGGTTCTAGATAATTCAGCCCTTACGTTGATGGGCATAAATCTCATCTTCACCTCATTGTGCTTTGCAGATCCTGCTTTTTGTTTTACAAACTGAAGGTTTGTGGCAACCCTGTGTTAAGCAAGTCTATCAGCATTGTTTTTCCAACAACATCAGCTCACTTCATGTCTCTATGTCACATTTTGGTAATGCTTGCAATATTTTAAATTCTTTCATTATCATTATCTTTGTTGATTTTTGATCATTGATCTTTGATGTTACTACTAGGACTTACTGAAGGCTCAAATGATGGCTAGCATTTTCTAGCAATAAAGCATTTTTCAATATCATGGAGGGCATTTATTCATTTACATTGAAGGTCTCTTTACATCTGATCATTTCTACAGCTGTGCATACACAAATAACTCAAACATGAATCCTCCAGAAATTTAGGTTCATATTTGACTTCAAAAACACATCTCTAAAAGTCCCAAACTGAATCCTCCAGGAATTTAGGTTCATATTTGACTCTATAAACATGTTTCTGACAGTACCATCAACTCCCCAAGTCAACATATCCTTCTGGAATCCTGCACCCCTACTGGATCACATTTACTTTTCTCGATCACACTGAGCTAATAACAGAAACCAGGGGTGTGTTTTCCCTTCGTAATGTACCTATATCCTAGATTTCAGTTTCCAAGTGTCCTGAAGAAAGCTTCTGATAGAACCAACAACTAGGTAGGGTGTTACAGCATTATGTATCGGAACTCAGATGATCACACATGTCACCATCACAGTGAGGACAGGGGCTGGGCCTAACCCAAATCTTCCTGGGACATCCTAAGTCTGTAAGAATCTCCCAAAGTTCAGCCTGTAGCTGGGCAAGTCTCTCCTGATGAAGAATACCCAAAGTGCTGTAACTCTCCCGAGGGACAGGATAAAGCTCTAGACTTAAATCAGGAAGCCTATCAGTATGATGCAGGAGACTCTCTAGGATGGCCATGGAGATGAGATTTCCACACACGCTGATGACCCTGAGCTGGGAGCAGTGGCTCAGGGCAGGCAGAATGGCCGTGAGATGGGAGTCCATGATCCCATACAGGTTTAAGTCCAGTTCTTCCAGAGAGCCTACAACTTTCTCCAGCAGAACTTGGAGGAGCTCAGGACTAAAGCTGGTCAGGATAACACCACTCAGATTCAGGCCCTTTAGCTGATAGATGTTCAGTCTCTGGGACAGATTGGTCAAGTCAGATTCTCTAGACAGGCAGTTGGTTACTGAGAGGTTGTCCAAGGCGGGTCTTCAGGCATCTGAGTATCTGGCTCAGATGGCCTTCCAAGAAAGATGGAGATTCCATTAGGAGATACTGGAGGTACTACAGCCTGAGGATCTGAGAAGTAAATTGCAGAAGATGCTGATTGTCCTGATCCTCAACAGCAGACACATGAATGGGGCAGAGAAGGAGTTTCTGAACATTGCTCATCTTGCCCAGCTGATCCTCAGCTGGCCAGAGTGGACAGCTTCTGAGTGAAACTCAAATCCACCTCCTGTACACAGTCCAGCTTCACTAAACTGAGAACTCTCTTAGTATCTTCCGTAGACACTGAAATAACCTTCATCTTCTTACAGCATAGGTGTATAGAGCCTTTTCTCTGTCCCACCCACATGAAGAAGTAAGCGAGGAATTTACCCAGGCCTTTTTCTTGAGACAAAGTTCTATGACTACCTCCCAGGGAGTCAAGGGATGCTTTGTCCTTGACATGTCCTCAGCCACTGGTGCCATCGGTGAGCTTGAGGGTACATAGTCCATGTCTCCAGACCACGTCCTCCAGAAGTCCCAGCCAGTATTCCTCAAGTCCAGCACCTGAAATTTGTACTTCCTGGGGTGAACCTTCTGGGCCAGCAGGATATCAAGGCCATCCAGCACTGCTTGTAAGGTTCCCTTGTAAGGCTGCTGCATCAGGCCCCCCAGAGTCAGGTGGGCAAAGGGCCAGGCTTGCACCATGGCCTTCAGGGTCTCACTATGTCTGCCAGAGAAGGTGACCATGAATAATGGTGGGTAGAGCTCAGTAGGCAGACACTCCAAAGAGGTGATGGCTGAGGCTTCGTCTCTCATCAGGCTTACTGCTGCTAAGTTCACAAATCTGGGTGGGTTGTGAACACTCATCCTGACTCTTCTCTGAATGGAATCCAGCTCTGATCTGTTTGGTGGGTTGCTCAGACCTCAGACTTGGTGGAGAACACAGGCAGTGACTCCAGAGTGAGAAGCTTCTGCATCTCTTCTTTGATGATTGATGCTTTTATAGAACTTTTCTAACCACATCTGCCCTCCTTCCAACCACTAACTTCTAATCAGAAGGCACTTCCTGTTAAGATTCCACAGCGCCCCTCAGGTTAACCCTGACTGGGTTACTGTCAATCTCCATATGAATTGATTGAGTCAGACCTTCATTAATAAAAGAGAAAGAACAGGGGGAGAGGTGGTGGCATCAAGGATTTATTCATTGATTTACCTCAAAAAATTGGATTGAGTTTTGCTAATATGGACAGTTGTATCCCTGGATGTGAGAAAGGGAAAGGATTATGGGTTTCTGACATTACACAAAAAGCTAAGTCAAAAACAATGTCTTCAACATATCATTGTTGGGAGATCTTTGGCAAAATCAAAGTTGTTAAATGTCCCAGAATTAAAACAGCTTCATAAAGGCAGTGGTATCATTTCCAAAGGAAACAAAATAAACTCCTATTTCTTTCAAGTTGTCACTTAGGTGTTATATGAGGAAGATAGCAAATTATGAGTGTATTCAGAGAGTTAAGGGATGTGCAATTGGAGATGTGGTTGGACCTCCAGATTCAAGTTCTGACTTATTTAAAGAACATCTAGTCAAAATCCTAATGAGAATTAAGGGTGGGTGATGGGCAGTGTGGTGGTGGCCATTCCTAAAGGGACCCTGTGAATGACTCAAACAGCATCATATATGTTGTTTTTTTGTTTGCTTTTCTCTTGGGAAAGAGGGACATTAAAGACTTTTCTTTGGGTGATATTTAGAAATTAAACACAAGAGGCTAAGAGGAGACAGTGTCATCTTTGAGGGTGTTTCCTCCTAGAATGTTGCGATCAGGACAGCAAATTGACATGAAAAGACTAAATCTGAGAATGTGAGCAAAGGGAGACATGACCAGCTCTGCACAGGAGGGCATTTTCATGTCTGGGAGTCAATGATGGTGGTCATTTTGGGCTCTTTGGGAACTTGGAGCAGGGGGTGAAACAAATGTGGATCAGTCTGACCTAACCTTGTGCTCAACATGGCCACTGCTACCAGTAAACACTGTCTTTCAGGTTCTTCACACAGGGGATGAGCCGAGATGGCAACTGACCGCAGGCGTATTCTAGGGACATCACCAGATGGTCAACACCAAAATCAGATTGGTTATATTCTTTGCAGCTAAAGATGGAGAAGCTCTATACAGTCAGCAAAAACAAGAACAGGAGCTGACTGTAGCTCAGATCATGAACCCCTTGTTGCAAAATTAAGACTTAAATTGAAGAAAGTAGGGAAAACCATTAGGCAATTTGGGTATGACCTAAATCAAATACCTTACGTTTATACAGTGGAAGTGACAAACAGATTCAAGGGATTAGATCTGGTAGACACAGAGCCTGAAGAACTATGGATGGAGGTTCATGACATTGTACAGGAGGCAGTGATCAAGACCATCCCCGAGAAAAAGAAATGCAAAAAGGCAAAATGCTTGTTTGAGGAGGCTTTATAAAATTGCTGAGAAAAGAAGAGAAGTGAAAGGCAAAGGAGAAAAAAAGAAAGATATACTCATTTAAATGCAGAGTTCCAAAGAACAGTAAGGAGAGATAAGAAAGTCTTTTTAAGTGAACAATGCAAAGAAATAGAGGAAAACAACAGAATAGGAAAGACTAGAGATCTCTTCAAGAAAATTAGAACTACCAAGGGAACATTTCATGTAAAGATGGGCACAATAAAGAACAGAAACGGTATGGACCTAACAGAAGCACAAGATATTAAGAGGTGGCAAGAATACAAAGAAGAACTATACAAAAAAGATCTTAATGACCCAGATAACCACAATGGTGTAGTCACTCACCTACAACCAGACATCCTGGAGTGTGAAGTTAAGTGGGCCTTAGGAAGCATCACTACAAACAAAGCTAATGGAGGTGATGGAATTCCAGCTGAGCTTTTTTCAAATCCTAAAAGATGATGCTGTTAAAGTGCTGCACTCAATATGCCAGCAAATTTGGAAAACTCAACAGTGGCCACAGGACTGGGAAAGGTCAGTTTTAATTCCAAGCCCAAAGAAGGGCAATGCCAAAGAATGTCCAAACTACCACACAACTGCACTCATTTCACATGCTAGCAAGGTCATGCTCAAAATTCTCCAAGCTAGGCTTCAACAGTACATGAACTGAGAACTTCCAGATGTTCAAGCTGGATTCAGAAAAGGTAGAGGAACCAGAGATCAAATTGCCAACATCTGCTGGATCATCGAAAAAGCAAGAGAATTCCAGAAAAACATCTGCTTCATTGACTATGCTAAAGCCTTTGTGTGGATCACAACAAACTGTGGAACATTCTTCAAGAGATGGGAATACCAGACCATCTTATCTGCCTCCTGAGAAACCTGTATGCAGGTTAAGAAGCAACAGTTAGAACTGAACATGGAACAACATACTGTTTCAAAATTGGGAAAGGAGTGCATCAAAGCTGTATATTGGCACCTTGTTTATTTAACTTACATACAGAGTACATCATGTGAAATGCCAGGCTGGATGAAGTACAAGCTGGAATCAAGATTGTCAGGAGAAATATCAATAACTTAGATATGCAGATGACACCACCCTAATGGCAGATAGTGAAGAGGAACTGAAGAGCCTCTTGATGAAGGTGAAAGAGGAGAGTGAAAAAGCTAGCTTAAAACTCAACATTCAAAAACTAAGATCATGGCATCCGGTCCCATCACTTCATGGCAAATAGATGGGGAAAAAATGGAAACAGTAACAGACTTTATTTTCTCGGGCTCCAAAATCACTGCAGATGGTGACTACAACCATGAAATTAAAAGGCACTTGCTCCTTGGAAGAAAAGTCTAGATTTGTCTGACAAATCTAGATAGCATATTAAAAAGCAGACACATTACTTTGCCAACAAAGGTCCAAACAGTCAAAGCTATGGTTTGTCCAGTAGTCATGGATGCGAGAGTGGACCATAAAGAAGGGTGAGCGCTGAAGAATTGATGCTTCTGAACTGTGGTGTTGGAGAAGACTCCTGAGAGTCCCTTGGACTGCAAGATCAAACCAGTCAATCCTAAAAGAAATCAACCCTGAATACTTACTGGAAGGACTGATGCTGAAGCTGAAGCTCCAGTACTTTGTTCACCTGATGCCAAGAGCCGACTCACTGAAAAAGGTCCTGACGCAGGCAAAGATTGAAGGCAGGAGGAGAAGTGGGTGGTAGAGGATGAGATGGTTAGATAGCATCACTGACTCAATGGATATGAATTTGAGCAAACTCCGGGAGATAGTGAAGGACAAGGAAGCCTGGCGTACTGCAGCCCATGGGGTTGCAAAGAGTAGGACAGGACTGACTGACTGAACAACAATATTCTAGGGACTCTGGGAGCTGAACCATAATCCCTCACATTTGGTTATTCTCACAATATTTTAAATTCTTTCATTATCATTATCTTTGTTGATTTCTGACCAGTGATCTTTGATGTTACTACTATAACTTGCTGAAAGCTCAGATGATGGTTAGTATTTTTTTAGCATTAAAGCATTTTTTAAAAAGTCATATACATTGTTTTTTTAGACATAATGCTATGGCACACTTAACAGACAAAACTTTTATATGCACTGGGAAACCAAGATTCATGTGGCTCACTTTGTTTTGGTATTTGGTTTATTGCAGTGGTCTGAAAGTGAACCCACAACAGCTCTGAGGTATGCCTTCCTTCCATTCCCCCTGCTGCAGCCTTGGCTCATGACTTTATGCCTTTCCTCAGGGAGGAAACAGAGCATTGGAGGATAACTTGTCTCTAAAAACATTGTCATCCCAGCAATCTAGCTGTGGTTTCAGCCTCCTTAGGCTGAAGCAGAAGGATGAGAAGTAGGCTTTTTAAAGACAGAGTGTGGAAGAGGCGGCGAGTGAAAACACTTGTGGAGTTAAGAGGTGACCTCCTTGATAACATGAAGTTAGCACTCTGGGCCCTGTGCTCTGGGGATGAGGATGGATGAGGATGGATAAGGCCAAAGTTCCTCTTATAATTCAAAAGAGGTAGTGTGGACCGGAGGATGTAACAACCAGAGGGCCAGTATAGAACTGTCCCCTCCTGACGATTATTTTTCCAGGCTTGGAAATGGACATTTGCCTTATCTCCTAGTGTAGCTAGTCCTAAGTTTAAGGATAAGTAGTGATCCAAAAGTTCCTTTGTAAGACTCTTATTTAGCACCAGGAGTGTATATTCCATGTAAATGGGAGTTAGATTCCCAGGACAAAATAGAGAAAATCAGTTGAGCACATAGCATTTTTTTTTTTTTTTTGGCTATGCTGCATGGCATGTGGGATTTTAGTTACTTAATCAGGGATTAAATCTGAGCCCCCTGCAGTGGAAGAGCAGAGTCTTTACCACTGGGAAGACTCCATACCATATTTAAAATATAGTACTAGCTTCTCAGGTGGCTCAGTGGTAAAGAATCCACCTGTCCATACAGAAGATACAGGAGACCCAGATTTGATCCCTGGGTTGGGAAGACCTGCTGGAGGAGGAAATGGCAACCCATTCCAGTATTCTTGCCTGAAAAAAAATCCCATGGACAGAGGAACTTGGGGGTTACAGTCCATGGGATCTCAAAGAGGCAGACATGACTGCGTACGCAAGCTCACTGATACAGCACATCAGTACAGTCAAAATGTATAACTAGGGTGATACAGGAAAATGCTTTTCGGTTTTCATTCCAGGGCATCAGGCACATATTTCTCCATCATCTGTTGGCTCTTGGAGAGGACGAAGGGATGGACTCTGATGACAGCAAAGTGTCAAAGCAATAGGATGGAAAGGAGGAAACCACTTGGTGACAGTGATGGGTTAACCCACCACATTACGTCTGCTGGAAGGACATCTGCCTACATATCCTGAATAAAGGAATAAACAGTAGTTGTCTCCATGAGGACAATTTGTGTGTCCAAACAAGGAGTAACTAATGACTACTCCTAATCAGATGCTCCTTCAATTGGAGACTGTCTATACAAATCTGCTACAAGTCTACTAATTGGGACTGATACCAAAAATAACTATTGCACTTGCCAATACTTCCCAACACAAATAGTGTGGGAGCTGAGAGTATCTCTGGGAACCTAAACACTGGCTTTATCACATTTACATATACAATCATCACCCTGTCCCATTCTCATACACATCTCTACTTGCTGGAAAGCATTTTCCTCTGCACGTCTAAAATGTTTCAACACCTCTTCCTATTAACAATAAGTGGTGTATTTTCAGAACTCCACATTTTTAAAGTAAAGTTTTATTTCCTATAGTCTAACTTTTATGTGTTTAAGAACACCTAGACTGAGTAATTCTGAGAAAAGAATAGCAGTTGTTCTTTGCCAGGGTGTTCTCCTTTACTGATTTTCTCTTTCCTTCTTATCCTCAGTAACCCTCTTCATTTACAGGCTATGCTTTAACCTTGATGTATTTTCTTTTAGTTGCAGGCCAGAAGCTGAGTATCTAGGTATTCTCAGGCGAAACAGCAGAAGAGATAACAAGAATTAACTATTAGCATATTACCTATTTAATATAATGATAAAAAGCAATGCTTTGTTTCTGGACCAAAAGCCAGGGTCAATCCTAGAGGCTGCCAATACTGGTTACAAAACATGATCTGTCAGAAAACATCAGGACCAGCTTGTAAGAAAGGACCAACCAGATTTCAGAAAATTTGGCCACCCCAGGGGACTGAGACACAAAGCAAGGAAGGACTTTCTCCTGGACTCTTCCCACCTACGCCTCCAGGGCAGAGAGAGCAGTGGATGGCAGAGACTGGGCCAGGTCTGATGCTCAGACTGAACAAAAGAAGACGGTATATACAGGAAGGGACCTAGAGGCCAGAGACTGGCCTAGAGCTGCAGGCTGGGACTAAAAGAAGAGTGAGGAGAGAGAGCCCTAGGGAGCTGAGCAATTAGAAGATCAAAACCAGGAGAGTGCCATGCAGACACAAAGCTCTGAAGACTGCTCCTGCTGCTGCTGCTACTAAGTCGCTTCAGTCGTGTCTGACTCTGTGTGACCCCATAGACGGCAGCCCACCAGGCTCCCCCGTACCTGGGATTCTCCAGGCAAGAATACTGGAGTGGGTTGCCATTTCCTCCTCCAATGTAGGAAAGTGAAAAGTCTAAGTGAAGTCGCTCAGTCGTGTCTGACTCAGAGGGAAGTATTTAATCCTTTTCCCACTAAGCAAGTCCCAGATGCAGCCAGCTGGCAACTATATTGCTGCTGGGAAGCAACCCACCACCCCAGCATTATGGGAATTTGATAACACAGTCTCCACCCTGGCTACCCTTCCCCTCCTTCCTCCTCGTCACTCAGCTCAAATGGGCAAAATAATGGAGGGGAACATGTAACCACAAAAGAAGAATAAGGACAAAAATGTTTTAGAAGTGAAGAAGGCAGACCTAAGTGTTCAGATATGAATTTGTGGATTGCCCAGTAGCCTGGCCCTATAAAGTTCATTCTCACGTGGAATTCTTGAAGCCAAAAAAATAGCGGTTGGTGAGACAGGATCTCCATGGAACAGAGATAAGTAGGGCCACCTGCTGCAGGGTTTGGCAGTTCAAGAGATTGGGGAGGCGGGGAGCTGTACCCAAAATGCTGTTCTCTCTCAAAAGAGTAACTTTGCACTGTTGCTGTTTTTCCTGTTTTCCATATTCTATGTTTGGCTGTCAGTGGGAGGCAGTGGGCGGGAAGAGGGAGAAGGCAGGCCTTTGGAGAAAGACAGTTGGTTTGAAAATACTGCTGAAAGCCTTGGGGCTTGTGGACTTACTTTCTCTTCTGTTCTATCCTGAAAAGGGCAGACAAAAAAAGATGTGCCTGACCCAGGGAAATGGGGGTCAGGTGAAAGGGGGAATGAGCAGAGGGGCTGGTCCACACTTCTGCTTCTGCCCCAGTGAGCACAGTGCTTCTCGAGCCCTTTCACCCCCATGTGGTCACATATAGCCCTAAGTGTCCACATTCCGATCTGAAGGGAGCCCACTGCCTATGACCCTCTTTATGAATGGTGTTCCTGCTCATTTTCAACTTCGTGGACCCTGGACCCCTATCTGCCCTGTTCTTATCATAGCTAACCTCCCTGGGTTTCATCCATAGACTCTACGAAACAGGGTCTCTTAACAGCAGCACTGATATCATTTTGGGCTGGATAATTCTATGTTAGGGGGCTGTTATGGGTTGAGTTCTGTTCTTCCAAAAAGGTATGTTGCAACCTTAATGGCCAGTACCTGAGAATGTGACTTTTTTTTTAAAGAAATAGTGTCAATGAAGGTAGAATTAGTTGAGGTCAGACTGGAGTTGGGTGGGCTGTAATCCACTATGACTTGTGGCCTTATAAAAAGATGAGTTCAGGAACATACAGATACAGAGAGGGCACTGTGTGACACGAAGGCCAAGGCTGGAGTGATACAAAGGAATACCAAAAACTGTCAGCAAACACCAGAAGTCCAGAGAGAGAGGCTCGGAACAGATTCTCCCTTACAGAAGGAACTAACCTACCAATACCTTGATTTTAGTCTTTGAGCCTCCGGAACTGTGAGACAATACACTTCTGTTGTTTTAAGCCACCCAGTCTGTGGTCCTTTGTTACAGTAGCCCTAGGAAATTAACACAGGGCTGTTCTCTGTACTGCAGGGTGTTTAGCTGCATCCCTGCCCTCGACCCACAGGATGCCAAAAGCAATGCCTTCCCCAGATGCCAACCCAGAATGTCCTCGGACATTGACAGACATGCCCTGGGTGGAGGTGGGGGATGGGCAAAAATGTCTTCCAGTGGAGAAGTTCTTTTAGATCATAAGACCATCAAGGAAGCTCCAGTGAGGGAGCCCATACAACCTCCTTAGCTTATACTGCTTTTCTGACAGTCCCTCAGATGGCAGAAGCCTTAAGAAATCTAATCCTGTGGTTCGCATAGGACAGGACTGGGCAGTAGATCAAGGAGCCTGGGGGAGAAAAGCAGTGTTCAGGTCCTACCCCAGATTACTCAAATCAGAATGGGAGCTAAGGAGGAGGTGGGGGAGGGGAGTATCCAGCAGCATATGTTTTTAAAAACTTAAACTTATATGTAGAGTACATCATTCTAAACACTAAGTTGGATGAATCACAAGCTGGAATTAAGATTGCCAGGAGAAATATCAATAATCTCATGCAGATGATACCATCCTAATGGCAGAAAGTAAAGAGGAACTGAAGAGCCTCTTGATGAAGGTGAAAGAGGAGAGTGAAAAAGCTAGCTTAAAACTCAACATTCAAAAAATGAAGATCATGGCATCTGGTACCATCACTTCATGGCAAATAGATGGGAAAAAATGGGAAAGTAATAGACTTTTTCTTGGACTCCAAAATCCGCAGACAGTGACTGCAGCCATGAAATTAAAAAATGCTTGCTCCTTGGAAGAAAAGCTATGACAAACCTAGACAGCATATTAAAAAGCAGACACATCATTTTGCGAACAAAGGTCTGTATAGTCAAAGCTATGATCTTTCCAGTAGTCATGTACAGATGTGAGAGTTGGACCATAAGGAAGGCTAAGCGCTGAAGAATTGATGCTTCTGAACTGTGGTGCTGGAAAAGACTCGTGAGAGTCCCTTGGACTGCAAGGAGATCAAACCAGTCAGTCCTGAAGGAGATCAACCCTAAATATTCATTGGAAGGACTGATGCCAAAGCTGAAGCTCCAATACTTTGGCCACCTGATGGAAAGAGCCGACTCATTGGAAAAGACCCTGATGCTGAGAAAGATTGAGGGCATGAGGAGAAGGGGACAAGAGAGGATGAGATGGTTGGATGGCATCACTGACTCAATGGACATGAGTTTGAGCAAACTCTAGGAGATAGTAAAGGACAGGGAAGCCTGGTGTGCTGCAGTCCATGGGGTCCCAAAGACTCAGACATGACTGAGCAACTCAACAACAACAAAAGTGTTAGTCACTCAGTCATGTCTGACTCTTTTCGACCCCATGGACTGTAGTCCACCAGGCTCTGTCTGTGGAATTCTATATGCAAGAATACTGGAGTGGGTAGCCATTACCTTCTCCAGGGGATCTTCCCAACCCAGGGATCAAACCTGGGTCTCCCACATTGAAGCAGATTCTTTACCATTTGAGCCACCAGGGAAGCCTGTAAAAGCTTCCTAGGTGACTATAATTGCAGTCTCTCCTGCTGCTGCTGCTGCTGCTAAGTCGCTTCAGTCGTGTCTGACTCTGTGCGACCCCATAGATGGCAGCCCACCAGGCTCCCCCGTCCCTGGGATTCTCCAGGCAAGAACACTGAAGTGGGTTGCCATTTCCTTCTCCAATGCATGAAAGTGAAAAGTGAAAGTGAAGTCGCTCAGTCGTGTCCGACTCTTAGCGACCCCATGGACTGCAGCCTACCAGGCTCTTCCGTCCAGGGATTTTCCAGGCAAGAGTACTGGAGTGGGGTGCCATTGCCTTCTCCGATTGCAGTCTCTATCTAAGGTTAAAAGCACTCTCTAGGCGTAGGGCTCACAGCCTGGGCTGAAATTCTAAGGTGACAGGAATCTCATCTTTTGCCCCCAAAGAGCTACAGGTTTTGAATGAATGGTAATATTATTAATGACCGGAAAAACCTGGAGAATTTAGGACTATAATGAATTTAACAGTTTACCTAGTAGCTTAAATACAGTAACTATGGTTTATAACAGTAAAAAATAAACATAACCAGAATGTTCAATACTGGGGGGAGGTTACTACACTGTGGGCTTTCCTGGTGGCTCTGCCTACAATGCAGGAGACCCAGGTTCAATCCCTGGGTTGGGAAGATCCCCTGGAGAAGGAAATGGCCACCCACTCCAGTATTCTTGCCTGGAGAATCCCAGGGACAGAGGAGTCTGGCTGGACATGACTGAGACAACACTTTTAATACACTGTGGTATGACCAAACGAGGCAGTCCTCACGATTATGCTTTGAAGACTATCTAGCAATCTGAGGAAGTATCCCTGATGTAAGATCAAATGAAGAAGTCAGCATAAATCAAAGTATGGTCCTGGTCCTAACTACCTACCTATCTACTGGGAAAAACTACTACTGGTCATGATGGCTGCCAGTTTTGGACCCATCTACAAACATTACTACAGTGGAAGGTAGCAATGCTATTATGTCATGTTATAGATAAGAAAACCGAGGCTTGGAAAGGTGAAAGAATCTGAAATCTCAAATAAGCTCACATAGCTGCTGAATAGTAGATGTCAAGGTGGAATTCACACTCATTTGACTCTAAGCAAAACGTTCTTTGCATTTTGCTGTGCTGACTGGAAACTTGCCAATAAATATTAATAGTTTATATATAACTATCTCTAAGCTATATTAGGGATATGATTTTCCCCACTATTTTCTTGTTTCCAAATGTTCTATGGTCAGCATGTATTAATTTTATAGTCAAAAAAATGGGAAAATCATTTGAAGTAAAAAAATTATATGCAGGGCATTCTTTAGAAATTATTCCAAAAAATAAACCAAATATTATGTTTACATGTGTTTGCTTCTTTTTGTCTGTGTAAGAAGAAAAACATACAAATTAACTGTGATTGCCTTGGGAGGAAGGGATTAGGAAGTGGGAATGGAGGGATAATTAGCATTTTTATTTACACATATCTTTGCAAGGTTTCGCTTGTTATTGTAACAATTAGGAATCTCTTTCAAACTTTGAAAAATACTAAATAAAAGAAATTTTAAAGGAAAACATGGGGATCTAATATATTTTTGTCAATTGTGTAACATCTAGAAATACAAATAACTTTCATTATAAATGTATTTATGTTAGAGATGGATGCATTTCCTAGTTCTGGGTTCCCAAAGACACTCATGCTTGAGCAACCAGTGTGACGTATTCAGTCATACAAAAACGCACAATCTCTCTGTAGCCCCAGTCAGTGATTTCAGCTTTCTCAGTTTGGATTTTATGACACTGCTCAGCATAGCTCAGAAGAAACATGATTTTGATATGACATATATATATGCAAAAAAGATCCAGTCAAAAATAATCACCTATGAAATCTTGGAAATTATTTCCCCTGGCACAATGCCAGCATCAACTACCCAGGACCCTGAGCTGTCTCCCACAGCAGGAAAAAAATAAGAGACATGTCAAATTTGAAAATACTTAAAAGTGAGGCTGATCCTCAGACAATACTCCCAAGAGCCTCTGTCTGGAATGCTGCTATAGGCTTTGGTTGAAAGCCTTCCTTATCACCATCACATAAATATCAAAGCCCTCATGCCGATGGCATGGAGCTGACAGCAGCACAGAGTGACAGGCAAGGGCCAGTCCTTGGGTACTTATGTGTATGAAACTGACAAGGTGATGTGATTGAAAAGCTTAGGGCCTTTTAAATAAAAGTCAGCAAAATAAAGATGGAGTGATGCAAAGATCAAAGGAATAATAGAAGAATCATTTTCTTCTTCTAGAAGAAGAAAATGATTTTCTTCAGATTCTTCTAGAGGAATCATTGTCTCTCTCCCTATCTTGCTGATGCACTCTGGGACTGTGGTTTCAGTGGCTTTAGAAGGTCCAGGTCACTTATATCTCACCTTCCCCAGGTGTGCCACTAAGATCATCATCATCATCCAAGAGAAATAGGGATTTTAGCCACAGGACTGCTCCAGGGCCCACGGGAGGTGACACATACTGCTCTAGGGTCTACATTCCCTAACCTGATCAGGTCTCCCTGAATGCAAGCCAGCCCTAGAAGGGTTCTGAAGTGTTGGGAAGGACCCTCAGTAAGGGCAAAGGAAAACCTTGGCCTCTGCAGTGGCCCTGAAGGTCTTTCTACTCATGACTGAAATTAGTGAACATGGCCATGCATCCTGAGGCATCCAAAAAAAAAAAAAAAAGATGAATTATGTTCAGAATGATCTATATATAAAGCATAGAAAGTTTAAACTGTATTTCAGAAAGTTTACCATCAATAAAGATGACCTTTGAAAAGTTTCAGCATAAAGTGGTTAGGATTAAATCTTGGTTCTCTATGAAATAACAGAGTAGTTCATTCTCTAACGATGAGAAGGAAATGAGGTGTGACAGTACAAAGTGATGATGTGATGCTCGGTGTACACTGGATAACAAATGACTGGGTAAATGTATAGGCCTGCAGAAGGTTTCAAAAACAGGCACGTTTTTGAGCCAACTTCAAGAAGTCTAAAATGTGAAGGCTAAGAGGAGGAATCTACCAGGCAAGAGAATGGCTTGGGCAAAGGTCCAGATTGGAAAGTTGGGAAGATATGAGAGCTCTTGGCAAGGAGCTAAGAGAGGCACAGTCCTGGGTTTTCCCCCTTCAAGCCAGGGCTGGTGATGGAAAGCTTGCTGGGGGTAAAAAGAAGTGGCACTTGGTTCTTCAGAAGAACAGCCACTCTGTTCAGAGAAGCACAGTGTAGGAGTCAGAGAGCCTAGCTCTAGTCCTCACTGTGGAATATGTCCAGAACAGTGGCTGTGTGATATGGAACAGTGGTAGGGAGTGGGCTGAAAGAGGCAAGAGAGACAGAGGAAGGAGACCTACACAAAGGATGGGGCCACCTGCACTCCCTCCTCAAAGAGGACCAGGCTCGGAGATCTGCTCTAAGACAGAAGAGACACCATATATCCACCAAGGACCGTTTACCACAAATTGTCCCCCAAAACCCAGGGCCCTCTGAAACCTCAGGATCTCCATTTTCAAAGAGTAAACAACATTTTCTTGTTTCCTTAGGTGATCAATTGAAGACACTCACCCACTGGAGCATTCCTTGGAGCAGAGATGCTGCAGGAGATCAAAGTCTCCCCACATATGGCCTCCAAGGGAAAGGGCAGAATCCAAATAGCTGGAGATCAACTATGAGATAGGGAAGGGTCATAGAGTTCAGTTTCATATCTCATCATTCACCTCATTATCTGGAGTTCTTGAAAGTTCCTAACTTTCACAGACCAAGCAGTATCTTCCATGACCAGACTATACCCATAATGCTCATCATGAGAACCTTGGCATGATCATGAGTAATTAAGTACAACTCCCCTCCCTCAATACAACAAAGGGGAAATTAAGCAATGAGGATTCTTTACTGCTGAGCCAATGGGGAAGCCCAGAGGTTATGTGAACTCAGAAGCAATAAATGGGAGAAAGCTGGCTAGGTGGTAAGGTCTGGCAGGGCATGGATACATTGACATAACCCTAAAGAAGGTAGAGGGAAGGGTCCCCAGGGCTTTCTGAAAGCTGTGAGCAAGGCTTCCTTGTTCTCTTTGGGCAGAAGGGTATGTAAGAGAAGTGGCCACCGTGCTCTGTGTACAAAGCATCACGATGTTTCCATTTCCAAAATCCACCTCTGACCCCAAACTCTCCCTGATCTATACTTACATAAACATCAGAACAAGGCTCATAAAATTACTAGCTTTAGCTTTAGAATGTGGGAAGTTTCCCGGCTAATCCCTGCTACGCATGGGAATCTGGCCCTCAAACAGTGTCAGAAGTCTGGGGCGTAAAGAGTTCACTTAAACTCAGAGACTGGTCAGCACATTCCCTCTCTTGGGAAATAGCCGGTATGGGGCAGCAGCATCAATCTTTTCTGTATCTTTAGCTCCTCTTTCCTGAGCATGTTCCAGACATGATCTCATCCACTGTCATTATATGCCCTGAGTAATAATGATAATTTACATCTGCTTTGTGCTCTAGACTTAAAGCGTTTTTAAGTACATTATCTCATTTAATACTTACTTCAGCTATGATGGAATAAACATAATCCCCACTTTGTAGATGTAGAAAGGCTGTTAGGCGACCTGTACACATAGCCAGAGTGGCTCTGGGCTTCCTACCCAGGTGTTCCAATCCCTGTGCCCTTCCTTCTCACTGGGATCTTGTTGCCTCCCACAAGGAAAAAGGGAGGAAGAATCTATAACTCTCATTTTGTTGATGATATGGTTATAGCTTTAATTATCGAAATGGCCTTTATGTGGGGCACAGGATAAGGAAAGAATCTAGGAAAATAGTGTGTCAAAGTCATCTGGTACCAAGTCATTTGACCACCTGAAGCCATGATGGGATGTAATTCCTTGGAACAAATTTCACACCTTTCTAACTTTATAAACTTGTAAAACTTTTACCAAAGCCACAGCAGGTGGGTCAGACCCAAGTTTTGCATCCAAATAACCCTCTCTTCTGTAGCTGGTCCCCCAGCCCAAGCAAATGAGACTGACCTTATTAAATCCCAAGACACTAAAGAGTCCATGACTTCCCTAGTAGCTCAGATGGTAAAGCGACCGCTTGTAATGCAAGAGACCCTGCAGAAGGAAAGATCCTTGGGTCAGGAAGATCCCCTGGAGAAGGAAATGGCAACCCAATCCAGTATTCTTGTCTGGAAAATCCTATGGATGGAGGCCCCTGGTGGGCTACAGTACATGGGGTGGCAGAGAATCAGACATGGCTGAGCGACTTTCACTTTCACCTCACTTCAAAGAGTCCATAAATTTAGAGTCCAAGAAGGCTCCTGAAGAAGAAGAAAACTGAAACATGTCTATCACATGGATTTGGAGTTCCCTTTTTAGCCTTATTCGCTGCCCCCTTCCCTCAGAGTTATTTTCAAATTCTATGCATGTGATGGACTAAAGTCCACCAGAGCTATTTCAATCCATACTTGACATTGCTGAGGCTCAGATATATTATACAAAATAGCCCAAAGTGTGAAACACCATGGGGATGTGTAATTACAGCTAAGGTTGCCCATGCTCCTAGAATATAGTAGGACAGCTGTGCTAGTCTCAGAAGATGAAACTGAGTTGCTCAGTTGTGTTTGACCCTGTGCAACCCCATGGACTGTAGCCTATCAGACTCGTCTGTCCATGGAATTCTCCAGGCAAGAATACTGGAGTGCGTTCAGTTTAGTTCAGTTCAGTCGCCCAGTCGTGTCCGAATCTTTGTGACCCCATGAACTTCAGGATGCCAGGCCTCCCTGTCCATCACTAACTCCTGGAGTTTACTCAAACTCACGTCCATCAAGTCGGTGATGCCACCCAGCCATCTCATCCTCTGTCGTCCCCTTCTCCTCCTGCCCCCAATCCCTCCCAGCATCAGAGTCTTTTCCAATGAGTCAACTCTTTGCATGAGGTGGCCAAAGTACTGGAGTTTCAGCTTTAGCATCAGTCCTTCCAAAGAACACCCCACCCAGGACTGATCTCCTTTAGGATGGACGGGTTTGATCTCCTTGCAGTCCAAGGGACTCTCAAGAGTCTTCTCCAACACCACAGTTCAAAAGCATCAATTCTTTGGTGCTCAGCCTTCTTCACAGTCCAACTCTCACATCCATACATGACCACTGGAAAAACCTCAGCCTTGACGAGACGGACCTTTGTTGGCAAAGTAATGTCTCTGCTTTTCAATATGCTATCTAGGTTGGTCATAACTTTCCTTCCAAGGAGTAAGCATCTTTTAATTTCATGGCTGCAATCACCATCTACAGTGATTTTGGAGCCCCCAAAAATAAAGTCTGACACTGTTTCCACTGTTTCCCCATCTATCTGTCATGAAGTGATGGGACCAGATGTCATGATCTTCGTTTTCTGAATGTTGAGCTTTAAGCCAACTTTTTCACTCTCCTCTTTCACTTTCATCAAGAGGCTCTTTAGTTTCTCTTCACTTTCTGCCATAAGGGTGATGTCATCTGCATATCTGAGGTGATTGATATTTCTCCCAGCAGTCTTGATTCCACCTTGTGCTTCATCCAGCCCAGAGTTTCTCATGATGTACTCTACATAGAAGTTAAATAAGCAGGGTGACAATGTACAGCCTTGACATACTCCTTTTCCTATTTGGAACCAGTCTGTTGTTCCATGTCCAATTCTAACTGTTGCTTCCTGACCTGCATATAGGTTTCTCAAGAGACAGGTCAGGTGGTCTGGTATTCCCATCTCTTGAAGAATTTTTCACAGTTTATTGTGATCCACACAGTCAAAGGCTTTGGCACAGTCAATAAAGCAGAAATAGATGTTTTTCTGGAACTCTCTTGCTTTTTCCATGATCCAGAGGATTTTGGCAATTTGATCTCTGGTTCCTCTGCCTTTTCTAAAACCAGCTTGAACATCTGGAAGTTCACGGTTCACATATTGCTGAAGCCTGGCTTGGAGAATTTTAAGCATTACTTTACTATCGTGTGAGATGAGTGCGATTGTGCGGTGGTTGGAGCATTCTTTGGCATTGCCTTTCTTTGGGATTGGAATGAAAACTGACCTTTTCCAGTCCTGTGGCCACTGCTGAGTTTTCCAAATTTGCTGGCATATTGAGTGCAGCACTTTCACAGCATCATCTTTCAGGATTTGGAATAGCTCAACTGCAATTCCATCACCTCCACTAGCATTGTTTGTAGTGATGCTTTCTAAGGCCCATTTGACTTCACATTCCAGGATGTCTGGCTCTAGGTTAGTGATCACACCATCATGATTATCTTGGTTGTGAAGATCTTTTTTGTACAGTTCTTCTGTGTATTCTTGCCACTTCTTCTTAATATCTTCTGCTTCTGTTAGGTCCCTACCATTTCTGTCCTTTATTGAGCCCATCTTTGCATGAAATGTTCCCTTGGTATCTCTAATTTTCTTGAAGAGATCCCTAGTCTTTCCCATTCTGTTGTTTTCCTCTATTTTTTTGCATTGATTGCTGAGGAAGGCTTTCTTATCTCTTATTGCTATTCTTTGGAACTCTGCATTCAGATGCTTCTATCTTTCTTTGTCTCCTTTGCTTTTCACTTCTCTTCCTTTCACGGCTATTTGTAAGGCCTCCCCAGACAGCCATTTTGATTTTTTGCATTTCTTTTCCATGGGGATGGTCTTGATCCCTGTCTCCTGTACAATGTCATGAACCTCATTCCATAGTTCATCAGGCATTCTATCTATCAGATCTAGTCCCTTAAATCTATTTCTGACTTCCACTGTATAATCATAAGGGATTTGATTTAGGTTATACCTGCATTAGCCATTCCCTTCTCTAGGGGATCCTTCCAACCCAGGGATTGAACCCGGGTATCCTGCACTGCAGGCAGATTCTTTACTGTCTGAACCACCAGGGAAGCCCATACTAGTCTCTACTGAAACCCAAGAGGTAGTGCCTTGGGCCGGCTGGGCAGCTGCCTTGCATATCCTGAGACAAATAAAGGGATCCTATCCCAATGAGGCTTGGATATCACCTGGTACCACAGGAGGCCACAGGAACTCAGCTCCCTCTGTCCCAAACCTGCTTGCCTATCCATGTGGAATAACCAGATGTAATGCTTTATGCCTGTCAGAACTTGGCAGTGGGCTTTTTTTTCCTCCTATTAAAAAATTATTCCAAACATAATTGGTTCATGAAATATCTCCAGTTGCTCAGCAGAAGAGAAAAAAAACATGTCTATTTGGTGGGCTGTTCTTGTTGGTGATGTAAGTTTAGCTTTCAGTTTTCATAATATTTAGCCTGAAACCCTTTCACCTGAAGCTCTTAGGTGCTGGTTCCTGGAACCCTTGTCCCAGAAGCACTCCAGTCACAAGTTCTCAAAAGCCTTTACCCTAGAGCCCAGAAACTCCTGATTTGCCCATCACAGCTACAGAGGACTCACGTCACACAGCTCTTAGGGGTCCTGGAAAGTACTACCACCTAAAACCACACTTGGGTCAGAACCAAGTGCTGCATCCTGGATCCTGGCTAGAACCCTGATTTCAGGAAAGGATCTCCCAAGAGGAGATGGAACAAACAAAATGGAAAAAAAGAAAATGGGAGGTACAGAAAAAGCAGAGAGGGAAGAAGGGGGAGGAGGAGAGAGGCTACAACTATGAATGTTTTGAAGGATTCCCCACCCACCCACCACCACCACCTCCACCATCACCGTCTCCACCATCATCTTAGCCAATTTTAGGGGCTCAGAATGTCCTCACATTCCTCTAATATACATGCATCTACAATGGGGAACTGGAAAGTCTTGGGAGGGCATTTGTAAGTAAGTTGCCATTCTCTGAAGCTTTCTCTTGGGAAATGATTCTGAACATTTGGCTTAAACCTAGCCCTCTGTTTTCAATGCTTATTTTGCTTCTCTTTACCAACTTATAACTGTACCTACTTTAATAGCCTATAATTATAGTTACTAGAATCTGGGAAAGAGTAAAAAGTCTCAATATAAAAGACTTCATCACCAAAAAAACAAAAACAGAACCACTGTAGATATTTATCCATTAACATGGATATATCATTAAGTGAGAAAAGCTGACAACCAACATACATATATGTATAAATAATGGAAGAATAAATATCTGAAAGAATTAACACCAAAGTATTAGCAACTAAGACAGACAACTGAGTGGGTAAAATATTTTTGTTCCTTTAGGCTTGTCTGTATTTCTATATTCATATGGGTATATTTTTCCTTTTACCCTTTGCTGTTTGCTTCCTGTCTTTTCACAGCTATTTGTAAGACCTCCTCAGACAGCCATTTTGCTTTTTTGCCTTTCTTTTTCTTGGGGGTGTTCTTGATTCCTGTCTCCTGTACAATGTCATGAACCTCCATCCATAGTTCATCAGGCACTCTGTCTATCAGATCTAGGCCCTTAAATCTATTTCTCACTTCCACTGTATAGTCATAAGGGATTGGATTTAGGTCATACCTGAATGGTCTAGTGGTTTTCTCCACTTTCAATTTCAGTCTGAATTTGGCAATAAGGAGTTCATGATCCGAGCCACAGTCAGCTCCTGGTCTTGTTTTTGCTGATTGTATAGAGCTTCTCCATCTTTGTCTGCAAAGAATATAATCAATCTGATTTCGGTATTGACCATCTGGTGATGTCCACGTATAGAGTCTTCTCTTGTATTGTTGGAAGAGGGTGTTTGCTATGACCAGTGTGTTCTCTTGGCAGAACTCTATTAGCCTTTACCCTGCTTCATTCTGTACTCCAAGGCCAAATCTGCCTGTTCTTCCAGGTGTTTCTTGACTTCCTACTTTTGCATTCCAGTCCCCTATAATGAAAAGGACATCTTTTTGGGGTGTTAGTTATAAAAGGTCTTGTGGGTCTTCATAGAACCGTTCAACTTCAGCTTCTTTGGCGTTACTGGTTGGGGCATAGACTTGAATTATCGTGATACTGAATTGTTTGCCTTGTAAATGAACAGAGATCATTCTGTCGTTTTTGAGATTGCATCCAAGTACTGCATTTCAGACTCTTTTGATGACTATGATGGCTACTCCATTTCTTCTAAGGGATTCCTGCCCACAGTGGTAGATATAATGGTCATCTGAGTTAAATTCACCCATTCCAGTCCATCTTAGTTCACTGATTCCTAGAATGTCAATGTTCACTCTTGCCATCTCCTGTTTGACCACTTCCAATTTGCCTTGATTCATGGACCTAACATTCCAGGTTCCTATGCAATACTGCTCTTTACAGCATCAAATTTTGCTTCTATCACCAGTCCCATTCACAACTAGGTGTTGTTTTTGGTTTGGCTCCATCCCTTCATTCTTTCTGAAGTTATTTCTCCACTGATCTCCAGTAGCATCTTGGGCACCTACTGACCTGGGGAGTTCATCTTTCAGTGTCCTATCTTTTTGCCTTTTATACTATTCATGGGGTTCTCAAGGCAAGAATACTGAAGTGGTTTGCCATTCCCTTCTCCAGTGGACCACATTCTGTCAGAAATATTCAAGAAAATTAGAGATACCAAGGGAATATTTCATGTAAAGATGGGCTCAATAAAGGACAGAAGCGGTAGGGACCTAACAGAAGCAGAAGATATTAAGAAGAAGTGGCAAGAATACACAGAAGAACCGTACAAAAAAGATCCTCATGACCCAGATAATCATGATGGTGTGATCACTGACCTAGAGCCAGACATCCTGGAATGTGAAGTCAAGTGGGCCTTAGAAAGCATCACTACGAACAAAGCTAGTAGAGTTGATGGAATTGCAGTTGAGCTATTCCAAATCCTGAAAGATGATGCTGTGAAAGTGCTGCACTCAATATGCCAGCAAATTTGGAAAACTCAGCAGTGGCCACAGGACTGGAAAAGGTCAGTCTTCATTCCAATCCCAAAGAAAGGCAATGCCAAAGAATGCTCCAACCACTGCACAATCGCACTCATCTCACACGCTAGTAAAGTAATGCTCAAAATTCTCCAAGCCAGGCTTCAGCAATACATGAACTGTGAACTTCCAGATGTTCAAGCTGGTTTTAGAAAAGGCAGAGGAACCAGAGATCAAATTGCCAACATCCTCTGGATCATGGAAAAAGCAAGAGAGTTCCAGAAAAACATCTATTTCTGCTTTATTGACTATGCGAAAGCCTTTGACTGTGTGGATCACAATAAACTGTGGAAAATTCTTCAAGAGACGGGAATACCAGACCGTCTGACCTGCCTCTTGAGAAACCTATATGCAGGTCAGGAAGCAACAGTTAGAACTGGACATGGAACAACAGACTGGTTCCAAATAGGAAAAGGTGTATGTCAAGGCTGTACATTGTCACCCTGCTTATTTAACTTCTATGCAGAGTACATCATGAGAAACGCTGGGCTGGAAGAACCACAAGCTGGAATCAAGATTGCCGGGAGATATATCAATCACCTCAGATATGCAGATGACATCACCCTTATGGCAGAAAGTGAAGAGAAACTAAAGAGCCTCTTGATGAAAGTGAAAGAGGAGAGTGAAAAAGTTGGCTTAAAGCTCAACATTCAGAAAACGAAGATCATGACATCTGGTCCCATCACTTCATGACAGATAGATGGGGAAACAGTGGAAACAGTGTCAGACTTTATTTTTGGGGGCTCCAAAATCACTGTAGATGGTGATTGCAGCCATGAAATTAAAAGATGCTTACTCCTTGGAAGGAAAGTTATGACCAACCTAGATAGCATATTGAAAAGCAGAGACATTACTTTGCCAACAAAGGTCCGTCTCGTCAAGGCTGAGGTTTTTCCAGTGGTCATGTATGGATGTGAGAGTTGGATTATAAAGAAAGCTGAGTGCCGAAGAATTGATGCTTTTGAACTGTGGTGTTGGAGAAGACTCTTGAGAATCTCTTGGACTGCAACGAGATCCAACCCTTCCATCCTGAAGGAGATGAGTCCTGGGTGTTCATTGGAAGGACTGATGTTGAAGGTGAAACTCCAATACTTTGGCCACCTGATGAGAAGAGCTGACTCATTGGAGAAGACCCTGATGCTGGCAAAGATTGAGGGCAGGAGGAGAAGGGGACAACAGAGGATGAGATGGTTGGATGGCATCATCGACTTGAAGAACATGGGTTTGGTTGGACTCCTGGAGTTGGTGATGGACAGGGAGGCCTGGTGTGCTGTGGTTCATGGGGTCACAAAGAGTCAGACACGATTGAGCGACTGAACTGAACTGAACTTCTATATTGAAAATGTGTGGTTTTGTAATTAGAAATTTTTAAAAAATAAAATAGAAGCTTCATTTGGAAAAAATACAAAATGAGAATTGAATAAGCTCAGTTTTTCCCATTACTCTGAATGTACATGAGCTAGAAGCATGGGCTCTGGTATCAGACTGTCTGGGTTCAAAGCTTGTCTCCAACACTTGAATGATCATCTCTAGGCCTGATTTTTTCATCTGGAAATTGAGGACAACATTAAAATCTACTGCACAGAATTGTTTCAAGGATGAAATGAGATATTTCTTATAAAGGTATGTATTCCGTAAATGGCAGTTATTTTTATTACTTATTTTTACCTGCTTATAGCACAGGTTTAAAACACTCTCAAAATGTTTTTATCCAGGAGAAATATTTTCATTGTATAATTTGCATACATTCCCCTATATGCAAATCCATCACGGTCTCCTTCTCCCTTTCAGCTACAACAATGCTGGCTTCCAGAGGCCTACCCTGTGGGCCCAGTGTCACAGAAATGAAAGAAAGGCAGAAGAGAAAGGAAGCCAGTATGGTTTGAAATCAACTGTTGGAAGACATGGTAATACATGGCTTGCTTTCAGAATCAATACCGGGCAGATGAGGAAGCTCTTCTCTGGAAGAGCTTTCCTGGTTTCCTTTCTAAACCACATCAGCACTCTCTGAGGTCAGCAACTTGATTCTTCCCACCAGTGTGTTAGTCTCACTGTGCAAGGTAAATATGTGGTCACCTTGTGGAAGTAGTGCCCACACACTGGGGTCCCTCTAAGGAAGAGCACTGAACCCTTTAGAAGGGAGAGCGCTCTCACTTGGTACCCAGACTCTCTCCCCTTCCTTCCCCTTTGCTGAGGCCCCTTGTAGGCTCAGATTCAGTCCCATGACAGAAATCAAATGGTGTCACATGTCTTACCAACAGGCTAGTCCTCCATATCAGGTCTCACTGGCAGCTAACTCAGCCTTGCCCTGGTGTTCACATTTGGTAATATGGCTTTTACCCCTATCCCTGCCTTACCTGGTGCCCTAGCAAACCTGCCTCTGATTTGCAGCACAGTAACTGAAGCCTGCTAGCTGTTAAGAGAGCTTGCTATCTGTTAAGAGTCTTCTCAATGCAAACCACCAATCTTCCTCCTCAGATTTCTGAATACACTGACTCCCAGATGCCCAATGCTTGGTACCCCCTATCAGCCCAAGGCTGAATGTACCATTACTCTATTGCTTTTCCATGATTCTGACTGGTCATATTGGATGGACCCCTCTTCCATATGCTTAATCTGAGGGCCAAGCTTAGTTCCTGTAGCTGATCTTTCCAGTCGGCACCTGACCCATCTCAAAGGACAAGCTTACTTTTTCAAACATAATTAGGCAGACCAGGCAACACCTGGGGCTTCCCAGATGGCGCCAGTGGTAAAGAACCTTCCTGCCAATGCAGGAGATGCCTGAGACAAGGGTTTGATCCCTGGGTCAGGAAGATTCCCTGGAGGAAGGCATGGGAATACACTCTAGTATTCTTGCCTATGGATAGAGGAGCCTGGCAGGCTACAGTCCATAGGGTCACAGTCAGTCAGTTCAGTCAGTTCAGTCACTCAGTCGTGTCCGACTCTTTGCGACCCCACGAATCGCAGCACGCCAGGCCTCCCTGTCCATCACCAACTCCCGGAGTTCACTCAAACTCACGTCCATCAAGTTGGTGATGCCTCCAGCCATCTCATCCTCTGCCATCCCCTTCTCCTCCTGCCCCCAATCCCTCCCAGCATCAGAGTCTTTTCCAATGAGTCAACTCTTCGCATGAGGTGGCCAAAGTACTGGAGTTTCACCTTCAGCATCATTCCTTCCAAAGAACATCCAGGACTGATCTTCTTTAGAATGGATTGGTTGGATCTCCTTGCAGTCCAAGGGATTCTCAAGAGTCTTCTCCAACACCACAGTTCAAAAGCATCAATTCTTTGGTGCTCAGCTTTCTTCACAGTCCAACTCTCACATCCATACATGACTACTGGAAAAACTATAGCCTTGACTAGACAGACCTTTGTTGGCAAAGTAATGTCTCTGCTTTTGAATATGCTATCTAAGTTGGACATAACTTTCCTTACAAGGAGTAAGTGCCTTTTAATTTCATGGCTGCAATCACCATCTGCAGTGATTTTGGAGCCCCAAAAATAAAGTCTGACACTGTTTCCACTGTTTCCCCATCTATTTGCCATGAAGTGATGGGACTGAATGCCATGATCTTCGTTTTCTGAATGTTGAGCTTTAAGCCAACTTTTTCACTCTCCTCTTTCACCTTCATCAAGAGGCTTTTTAGTTCCTCTTCATTTTCTGCCATAAGGGTGGTATCATATGCATATCTGAGATTATTGATATTTCTCCCAGCAGTCTTGAGTCGGACACAATTGAAGCAACTTGGCACAGCACACACAGACCACACCAGGCTGAGTCTTGAAAGGTGACAGTACGGCACATGACAACCCTTCCTGGAGGGGAGTGAGGCTTGGAAGTATCCCATCACCACCACTACCATGGTCACCACTGCTGCTGCAGAGGCCACCATTCACCAGGCACCACCTATGAACCAAATGCTCTATTAGGCACATTCCATGTGTTATTTCTGACCCTCAGTCTTCAGGGGAGGTATCACTATCTCCATTTTAGACATGACACTGAGTCTCAGGAAAATTGATTATCACAGGGTCCAAGGCCAACAAAAGGAAAGAACAGATTGACTGCAAATGCTACACTTTTCTTTACTATATTGTAAAAATTACAACTGAGAGGGATGTCTCAAATAGGTTCATGGAGCTATCAAGGGGGATGTGGTCTGAAAACAAGGAGGTTTTGTTAATGAATGCCTGACTTCAGCATAAGGTAAAAAGGAAGAGACAAAATAATATCCTGGGCTGGGTCAAGTGTAGTCCACTTTTTGCTAGGAAATGGAAATGAAGACTCAGGCCAGATACTGGCCAAGTTAATTGTTAGATAGGCCAAGCTCCAGCAGAAAGCATAGCAAGCTATCACCAACCGTGGGTACATGTGTTTCAGATGAGGCAGAGGATAGGCAGAGAATAGTGAGAGGCAGTCATAGGATTCCACAGCTCTGGGGTCACACAAAACCTTTAGATAAGAAGATGTCATAGAGGGTCATGTAGGTGACCCTGAAATCCAAGGGAATTCTTAGACACAAGGCGGGAAAGAGTGTCACTCAGCAGTCCTGTGGCCACAGGCTAACGTGTGGCTGTCTGAGGGGTCACCCAGATCCATACACAAAAAGGACTAGGAACTGGTTCTGGGGTAGAACTGAGCATCCTGCCAGGTCTGATCCCAGAGACATCCAGAGCTTTGTGAATCAAGAGACTCTGCAGCAAAAGGGTTGAGAGCCAGGGCTTTGGAGTCAGACTACTGGGATTTGAATCCCAGTTCCACCACTTACTAGTTCTGCCAACTCGACCTATTGTTTTACTTCTTTGCCTTAGATTCCTTGTCTGTAAATGGGAATGTCAATACCTAACTCATGGGATGTTATGAGAATGAAGTGAACAGGGTCTGGCACATAGAAAGTACTCAGCGTTACTGTTATTATTATTGTTGTTGTTAGTCACTCAGTTGTGTCTGACTCTTTGTGACCCCATGAACTGTAACCCACCAGGCCCCTCTGTCCATGTTATTATCTTTAGTACTGTTGTTATTAGGATCTCCTCAAAAGGGAGAAGGAAGAGGTAAGACTTGATGAGTACTCAAAGATGAACAGAAATTGGTCAGGGTAGTTAAAGAGCCAGGAAGGATTAAAGAGGAGACTGCATTGAGACTTGGGAGCATGACCTGTTCAGTTAAAACCCTGAGACAGCAAAAGTATAGAGTGGGGTAGAGGGAGCACAGAAGGGATAAAAGGTAAAACCAGAGAGGTCAGCAGTCAGGTTCTAGTATCAAGAGCTTGAGGGACTTTCTTTGAGTCTAGATGGTAAGAATCTCCCTGTCAATGCAAGGGACATGGCTTCAATCCCTGGTCCGGGAAGACCCCACATGCTGAGAGGCAAAACTAAGCCTATGTGCCACAACTACTGAATCTGAGCTCTAGAGCCCGTACTCTGCAACAAGAGAAGCCATTGCAATGAAACGCCCATGCACTGCAACTAGAGAGTAGCCCCTACTTGCCACAACTAGAGAAATTCTGCACAGACAGAAAAATAAGAGCCAAGCTGTCCTTTATTTAAAAAAAAAAAAAAAAGTTTGAACTTAATCCCAATGGGAAGATACCCATGAGTACCATAACAAATGGAGTAACACAATGAGATGTGCATTTTAGGAAAACCACTCTGTAGCAAGTTGTGCATGGATTTAAGGAGACCATGACTAGAGTCAGGGAAAACAGGAGAATACTGCAATAATCCAATCAAGAGATAATGAGACTCTGATCTGGGGCAGTGGTAAAGAAGATGGAAGAAAAGGGACATTAAAGATATAGTCAGTAGAATTTTGTGAAGGATTCAGGAGGAGTGAGAGTCAAGAATGACTCCCACATTTCTAGCTCAAGCAGCTGGATGGTTGGTGCTATTCACTGGCACAGGGAACACAGGGGTAAGAGTATACCTGGAAGGAGTAGAAGATGATCAAATAAATTTTGGAGACATTAGGTTGGAGAATCCTCTGAAAAATTGAAGTGGAAATGTCCAGAAAGCCAGTGGGTTTTCAAACAGGAAGCACAGGGTGAGACCAGAGACAAGACATGGATCTGGAAGCCATCAGAGCAGGGGGCCAACTGAGAGTGGGAAAGAGTATAAAATCATGCAGGCAGTGTAAAGGGAGAAGAGAAGGTCTGGGGAACAAATCCTGGGGAAAAGTAGAAGAGCCTAAGAAGGACCAGTAAGAAAGTCATGTGGAAACCATGAGATCCAGATGTCATGGAAGGCTGACAACGAGGGAATTTAAAAAGTGGCTGACAGGGTCAAATGCTGCAGGAAGACCAATATCTAAAGAGTATCCTTTGGATTTAACAAACAAAAAGAAACGTTCAGGTGGAGACTTTGGTAAGATTAACCTCTATTGAGTACAGAGAACAGAAGCCCAATGGCAGAGGTCAAAGGGCATCTAGGAGGTAAGGAAGTAAGTGCCCATGCAACTACAAACTGTTCTCTTAAGAACTTGGGCGTTCAAGGGAAGGAGAAATGGGAAGTAGGGTTTCTTTTTATTCATTTGTTTGTTTTTTTTAAGATGGGAAAAACTTGAGGATGTTTAAGGAAAAAAGAGTTGCCTCTAATGTAAAACCTCCCATGATAAGAAGCACACTGCATCACAAGACATTTCATTCTGGCTTTGGATAGTGTATAAAAAAGTAATTGTGGGTTGGAAATGATACATGAGTTAAGCTAAAATTAGCTTCACAATACCTTTCACCCTATCTCTTCTACAGGAAGATTTCAACTATCAAACCTCCACCCACCCCAACCTTCCATAAAAAAATATTTACTCAAAATAATTGAACATAATTGAACATATAATTGAACATATCCAGTTATTTCAATGTCGCTATCTTGGCAGGCTTCCAACAATCACAGCACAGTTTGTCAATAGCCTTTTGAAAATATATTTTCTAGAATTAGGCACAATATTCTCATATGATCTAAATAGTGCATAAAGAAATTCTTATTTCTCTGGTTGAGAGATTATATTTTAATTTGTATCATCACTCAAATGTCTTTAATATTCCCCTTTAAGAGAAATGTCTAAACTCTTTAATCTAAAGGTCAAGGTTCTTGAGAGTCTTTCAAGCTTTTCTAAAATGATCCTCTCTCTACATTGTATTAATAGAACACTTTGCTCTCATCAACTTATTAATGTTTTATTTACGGTGTCACAATTTACAGGAGATGCCAGGAAATTTGAGGGTTCTCATAACCACTACAGTTTTCCCTGAGCCAGAACTGAAACCATATCAGACATTCCTATATCCTCCGTCTAACAGAGGAGACTATGGTCCTCTTGAGTCACAAGCATGGCTTTCTGTTTGCTCTCCTTTAATCTCTCTTATTTCTTCATATTGTTTACTACCCTCAGGCTTGTAGATCTCATATAGATAAGAACCTTTCTAATATATCCTTAGCCCTCCTATGAAAAGAGTCTAAACAGAAAACCTTATACAATTGCCATTTTTTACTTATGCTTAATACCCTAAAGTCTCAGGAATATTTACATTTATCTTTTGTTAAAGTCTAAGTACCTTACTTATTACACATGCCTTTTGTTGATATATGGATAAGAGAGACTACAAATATTGTTTACAATCTGTATTTTTGGTATTTTTCTAACTTAAGTTGACCTACGGGCATTTCCTTCAGCAAATGCTTCTTTCTGTGTTACCTGTGGGCCTCACATATCTGGTTTTGGCTTTACTGGGGTAATTTCTCCTTCCATCTCAAAATTCACTTAAATCCTTCTAGACAGATCAACGTTTCCTGCCAAAGCACATCCTTCTCAATCTTTACAAGATGCACTCTGCCCCTTGCCAGAAGTCCGTCATCCTGGCTTTGCAGGATATCGTCCAAAAGACTTTTTAAAACATCATTTACACAGGAAATCATTTGTTTCTCAGCCTCCCTTCTTTCTCATAGTCACTTCCATCATACAGAACAAGAGATAGAAACACCATTTGTGCTTCTGAATCTTTCGGTGTGCCACCCAGAACTTAGCCATTAAGAACGGACTCCCAGTTCTTCTGAGTTTGCTGTCTGTTCCACACAGGAAGCAGCAAAAGTGGTGGCGGGGGCGGTGGGCAATTCACAGTCTTGATAAGAAGTTCTTGGCAGGCTCTATATAATATCTTGGATATTGGCTCCGACCGCCTCTCAATTTTCCACATCAAGTCTATAGAACATGACCTTAAAAACCCTTGTTTGGGAATTATCCACTATATAAAATATCTTTCTTCTTCCTGACAGTGGTCACAAGACCCCTCCCATCAGCTCATGCCAGTAACTTCTCCCTAGCGAGAGAAGGAGAAAGAGGAATGTATTGAGTCCGCCCCAGTGGGAAGAGTGCCAGGCAAGCTCCAAAGGGTAAGACTGTCCTTCATTTCTCTGCTGTTTCACATTCTTCCACTTGCCCACTTCATGACATTAATTTATCAGCATTTTCCTGGCTTTCTCACCATTTTTTCCATCCTGCCTAAGAAGCTTTCATCATCTCTAATAAACTGGTGTGTGAAAAAGTATCTACTTAATCTCTCCCCGCTCTTCCTTCTGCTTGCATTTGCAGCTGCTATAATTGGTTGCCATCTCAGGAGTGACAAGAAAGATGGAACTTACTCCAAAGGTCACTACACTACCTCTAGGCAGCCATATTTTTTGGATCATCAAATGAACTAAGGCTTTATCTCGGTTTCACTAGATGTACTCCTTGAAAATTCTAAAAGAGTAAAGATTACGTCCCCTCTCTTACTGCAGGACTTCTTAAGAGGGTTAGAATACTCTGGCTGCATGTTTTTCATTAGATTGTGAGTTCTGCAAGACAGAAACTATGCATTTGTTTCATTTTCTACAGGGCACTACACAGAGACTTGATGGGACATGGAAACTGAGTGTAATTGTCCAATTCTGTGGACATAGGCTATCCATCTCTATGAATTATCCTATTCTCCTCACCCCTACTACCCTGGTAAGTTAGCTGATTATACTTTGAATATCGTTTAGGGGCAAGGTCATTAGTAGGTCCACCAAAATGTTTCTCTTCCATTTTTTGCCTTTTTTTGACCCTAAGACTCAGAATGAGGTTTTTTAAAAATGTATTCAAGGTTGAAGAAAAGCAAGGATCAGCTAGAGAAATAACTAATCAGAAATTACTGAATGAAGTACCTAATTGTGACTGTGTTTTTAATATTTCTTTAACTCTTTCTTTGAATGGTCTGTTCTTTCAAAAATGTTACACTAGTGCTTAGCTACTTAAATGTGACTTGTGGCTTTGAGATTTTAAAAAATATATATTTGAATGTGAATGCTTGCTAATTTTTGACTAAACCAGCTTACAGAGAGTCTGGCATTTCAGATAATGAGGTCATACAGCAGACCATTAACAGAGTGGGCACAGCTGCTCTCTAAACCACAAGCATTTGTATACTCCCCTGAGTTATAGAAAATATCTCAGGACAAAATGGCAGCACCATTGCCCATTCTACCTCCTGAGCAGATAGGGACGCATCTGTCCCCGGACAGCTATGCTCAATTCCATTCCTATGCTTGTTTATACCGCCAGTGACATTTAACATGCAACACACACACACATTTATATATATATATATATATATATATATATATATACACACACACACACACACACACAATACACATATATACACACATATATATAACGTGTGTGTGTATGTATGTAATAAGTGTTTTTAAAAAATCTGATTTACTCTATCACCTGAGTCATTTGTTAAGTTTATGGGCAACTTGAGTCAAGTATCTGTCTGGACCAGAAGGGGTCTCCTGGTCCCCAGCTCTTCTATATTTGAGCATGGACAATCTCAGCAGCTTAGACTAGAAAGGCCTGCAGAGACACCTGTTGGTGAGCCCCCTGGCCTTGACCCCTCACCATCTGTCTGTCAGGCTGTCATGACTGAGGCTCCCTTACTCACGCAGCTCGGCTTCTACATAGGCTGTTGAAAGAGTGCCATCTGCAGGATGAAGGAGGACTCATAAATACTTAATTAATTTCCTTCAAATGAATTAAAATGTATTCAAAGGTAATCAACACAAGATTTAAGTTAAAGTTTAATGACAGATAATGAATTGCAACATTCATTCTTCACAGATATAATTTCTTTCTATTTATTTTAATGACTGCCTTAAATATCTTTACCTCAAACAGTAACAAGCAGTGAGACTCAAAGGTGCATCCACTATCCCATGAGCGGAGAAGTGTTGGTTCAGGGACTTTGTGCTGCTCTAGACCTGTCCCTGGAGAAGGCAATGGCAGCCCACTCCAGTGTTCTTGCCTGGAGAATCCCAGCGATGGGGGAGCCTGGTGGGCTGCCGTCAATGGGGTCGAACAGAGTCGGACATGACTGAAGCGACTTAGCAGCAGCAGACCTGTCCCCACCGGTAGCCACTTCTCTGCTCTTCCCTGCAGAAGGGCATATTTCCAGGGACTGTGACAGATGAGACAGCTCTTTTCCTGCTTTCATTCAAGACAGTTTTTAAACTTGAATGCAGAAAATGGGAGCTCAGAATTCCCTTGTCATATCAGCCTTGGGTCAAAAGAATCATAAAATCATGAAGCTGAAAGAGGTTTCTGCACTCAGTCATGACCCTCTGTAGTGCTGCTGACCCGTGGCTCCCAGCCTCTGACTTCATACGATGTGTGATGCCCTTCGTGACTGTCTCATAACCAGCAGCCCATAACAACCAGCACAGGTTTCTAATGCTTTCACTGATTGACACTGATCTCTAACTCAGGAATTATCTAATTCTGGGTCAAATCCACTTCTCTCCTCCCAGTGGCCCTCACCTAGTTGAAAACAGAAGCAAGAAAGAGAGAGCCCTCTCCTGCCTGGATCACCTCCTTTCTCATCACTTGAGCATGATGGTCACACTGCACAGGACAAAGCAGAGCTGAGGCAGCTGGCTACTGACTGTCCGTCCACCTGCCTTCATCATGGTCACGGGTGGTTTTCCTATGGGGACTACCAATTCTAGGATGCTAGGCAGGTCCACTGCCCACTCCCTTCCCCAGGATGGGGACAGGGAACAAGACATGAACAAGGATTCATTTCCAGAATATGAGGCCATCTCCAGAGGCCTGTTTGCAGGGCAGTGATGTGGTGACTGCACCTGCATGTCCGTGTTTCCTCTGTGGCCCACACCCACTGCGCTCCCTTTCCGGAGGAAACACTCCTCCTAAAAGCAGGAGCCTTTTGGAAGGTACAACACTCTCTTCTCTCATAAAGACACAGTCTAATCAGGAAGCAGGAGCAGGGAGAGGTGGATTATATCAAGAGATTACTTGTTGGCTGGACAGGGAAAAGTAATGCCTGTGACAGAGGAAGCCTCCCCACTCTATTTTCTCTCTGACCTGTAATTTACATGAGCAAACTGGCAACGGATTTTACACCCAATTCCTCTACCTCAGTAAGGAAAGACAGCATGGGGTTAGGGTTATCATCCTGTACTGATACCCTTCCCAGCTACCTCTTCCCTGCCTTACTCTTTCTACTGCAACTGTCTGCAGTTGACAAATATTTATTTACCATTCATCTAGTGATCCAAAACAAGGATCTCCTTGCATCAGGCAGGAAGGCAGCCCAGAATGTCCCACCAAACACCAAAGCCACAGCCCTGGTCTCCCTCTCCAGGATCCAAACACATACAACCATTCACAACATCTCACCTGAGCCACCTCTTCAAAGTCATCGTGCCTCTTCTGCAGGGCCCGAGCTCGGTGCAGAGACTTCCCGACCCCTGTGTGCTTGCTGAGAAAGGCCTCGCCGTGGTTTTCAATCCAATCTAACACCTAGTCAGAGAAGGAAGACAGAAACAATGACTTCTTGGCAAAAGGAAAGACATGTGACAACATGTGTGACCGCTAGGCTATCAGAGTCCCATCCCAATTAGAAAGTGGCAGTCCAGGTGGAAATGTTCAATCCATGATAGGGATTTCATTACTGTCATTAGCAATATAACAATCCCACCCTTAACTAAGTTCAGCTCCTCCTCTTTGATCTCCAGAATATCCTCTCATTACTTGTTCAGTTTTTTCAGCCTTAATAAGCCCATTATTTTAAACAAGCTACATAGACCACCAGACACAGTTTAACCCTCTCACAACTTTGACTCCAACCATAAAGTCAGACACACTTGCAGGAAATTAGGCAGTAATCCCTGGGTCGGAAAGATCCCCTGGAGTAGGAAATGATAACCCACTCCAGTATTCTTGCCTGGAAAATTCCATGGATAGAGGTGCCTGCCAGACTACAGTCCATGGGGTCACAAAGAGTTGGACATGACTGAACCACTGAGCACACATACAGGCGGTATCAGGTCAGGGCAGTTCCTTCGCTCTCACTCCACCATAAAAATGCTCATGGAAGTGTCACTAAGTCATGGGGACCCTGCCTCATTGCTCTCCTAGGACTCCATCCCTAATACTGGAAGTCAAGTCCAGAGTAGTCAATCCCCAACTGGAACTGTACTAAAGATAGCCCATCACCAGGACAATTGTGGTCTCTGGTTTCTTTTCATCTTTCTCCTCCAATCAGCATCAACCAATCAACCAAATAAAGTAAGGTCTTTAGTATCGCTGATGCTCTTGGGAAGCAGTAGAAACTCCATGTTCTCCCGACTTAAGGTATAGTGATTGGCCTCAAGACATTTTCCCTGGAGTTGAGGGCAGCTGAAAAAGAGGGATGGGTGAGGGAATGCTGAGAAGGTGAGGAAATATGTTGTCCTGAGGGGCAGTAAAACCCTTGAAATATAGGCAGGATCAAAGCCTGGAGTCCCTTTTGCATTTGTCCACATCAGTTCAGTTCAGTTCAGTCACTCAGTCATGTCCGCCTCTGCGACCCCATGAATTGCAGCATCCCAGGGAGAAGGGAAGCAGTTTATCTGGGCTCTGAGAAGTTGGCATTCAATAAATCAAATGGCCACAATTAAATCAGAATTACAGGACAGACATACCTATTGCAGATCCTGCCAAGATTCAACTAATGTGACTCTACTCCTACTACAGTAAACTTCAACTAAACATTTGATTAATGAGGTGCTAGCTTTCTCAGATTTTAGAAGGACTTTTGGGAAAATTATTTAGATGGACTAGGCCTGTTTAAAAGGATACTTTAATTTTACAGATACTTTCTTTTACAGATTGTCCTGTGGTAAGCAGAGAGACCAAATCATTGCCTGGATTGTAGGCATGGGAGTTATGGTTCTACAGAATCTACCCTTTGGCTTCACATCCTCTGACATTTGAGACAAATTAATGTCTGCAATTGTACGAAGTATGGAAACTTTCAATATCATAAAGTCATACCAAGATGGTATTAGAGAAAAGCACATATAAATATAAAAATGAGGTTTAACAAAAGTACATGGTATAAAGCCAAGTCAGGTAATTATCCATGAAAATGAAAGGGGAAAAAAGCCTTTAAAAAATAACTTTATCTAAACACTTAGTGTAAAGAGCTTAAACACTTTAGCAAAAAGAATTTATATATAACACAGGGAACTATATTCAATATCTTATAATAATCAATAATGGAAATTAATCTGAAAAAATATATGTATAAAACGGAATCACTTTGCTGTACACCTGACTCTAACACAATATTGTAAATCAACTATACTTCAATCAAAAAGATTTTAGACACTAACAAAAATCTGACAATACTTTTTAATATTCTGGAGGCATATCTGCAGAAAGAAATTGCAATAGTAAGTGAACTGAATTTTTACCTTTTGCAAACACTGAAAGGCAGCACTGAAAGGAACTTTAAATATCCCTTTCCCAGAATAAAGAAGAGCCTACTTTTCTTTTGAGTTACTTATGGTGATATTTCAGCAAAAAAAAATCAGGAGAGTGCATTTTTACTTGACTTACCACAATTTGATCCCACAGTTCTGTACAGTAAAAGGGATGATGGGTATTAGCATGCAAAGCCAAAGATAAACATTTCTAGTCACAAATTTTTCCATATATTGTGTACCATGGATGGTGTAACTTTATAATTTTTATGCATATTTAAACTTTCATTAATCCCCTTTTGAGAATGAACTGAAGCTTGGAGATAATTTTTATATACAAAAGAGCTGTCTTGTAGCTTTTCATGAGTGCTTTGGAATTTATGACGTATTTTCAGATCATAATTTTTTTTTTTAAAAATTCGTTTTGAGTAGTTAAGTGTGATCTACTTCTCTGGCACTTTTTTCATGAATTTTATTTTGTTCCTTTTCATTTTCAACCTCTAAAATTTCAATCTATTTCATTTTCAATAAATATTCTAAATAATATTCTAAAGCAAATTGGTTAGAGAGAAATGTTTGGTATGTACTAGTTCATAAATGGTTAGCTTTTATACTCCCTGGGGGTGTTTTCACAACTTTTAAACATTTTCTTTTAAAAGCAATTTGTTTACTGTTTCAGTTATTTTGGTTTCTTTAAAATGTCAATTTATTTTCCTTTTGTGACACCTAGTTTACTCAATTAGCTCAAATTTAACCACTTAAAAGTCTATTTCATATTTAAGAGGCTTTTACTTAGTTTACACATAACTTTGCTCTGTGATGTTACATTGTCTCCGTTTAGTCTAACTTCTTTCATTAGAACTGGAGCTGTGGGGAAAACAGTGCAACCTCAATGCCGATTCAGGGACTGCAGGGAAATCAACTTAACAAATATAAAAGCAAAAGATTTAGGAAGGGAATAAAATTACTTTAGTAATACATAGAGACTGAAGAAGTACCTGAGGACAGATAAACGTAATCAATGAATTGTTCAAAATGATAATTTCTGTCGATTTTGTTTCAGACAGTTCATAAGCTCTCTTGACCTTTGATTTCATGGTCCCCAACCCTGGGGATACAGGGTTCTAACACGGACTGCATAGCAGAGAAAGGTGCTTGTGAGCAGACACCAGCAGTGCCTGGCACTTAGCGACACACTGTAAATTAATGTGCAGCATCGGAAGTCTAGTGAGACCCAGAACCTGAACATCACTGGCTGAAGAATAAATTGAGTTTCTAGCCTCACCCCGGACCCTATCAAAGTGTAAGCACCAATCAAGGTACCCCTTATTTGTGCCCCTTTATTTAATTTCTCTCATCTACAAGATCTTATTTAAAATAGTCAATTATCAGTTATAGTTAGGATAGTACAGGATGATAGGTAATGATACTTCTGATGGTTTTGAATTGGTATTTAAGTGTTTCCAACAATAGGAGGTTTTCCTTTTATTTTTTGTCTGAAGGAAGGGTCTTCTGGATGCAGAGAAGCATGTGTGGGATATGGCTATTCACATACTCTAATAAATATATATTGTTCGTCTTATGGTGGCCTAGTGTCAGGCCAGAGGACAGCCCGAGGTGCAGGATTAAACAAAGCAGGGCTGGCCCTGACTCTAGGAACTCAGTCTAGGTGGGTAATGAGCACTAGATATGAAACCACACAATTCATCATTAATGGCAAGGGTGAAAAGTGCCAAAAGCCAGGGAAGCTCACTCTGAAGAAATGAGGTTTAGCTGAGACCTGAGAGACAGTAGGACTTAACCAAGTTAGCAACTGAAAAGATCAGCATGGCTTAAGCAGGCTTTAGTAGGAAATGAGCCCAGAGAAGGCAGGCACCAGATAGAGCTAAGCCTTGGTGGGCTGAGCTCCATTCCAGTGTTTGGCCTAAGAGCCCCTAAAAGGCTAACTAAAGGAGGAGAACGACACCATCAGATTTGATTTAAAAATTATTGCTCTGACTGCTTTGTGGAGAATCGATTGGATGAAGGCAGGAAAACAGGAAGTTCCTATAGAAATCCTGACAAGAGGCAATAATAGCTCAGATGAGGCCAATGGCAGTGTCTGTGAGGAGGCAGGTTTGAGTAATATTTAGGGGACAAAATGGCTAGGATTTGGTGAGTGGGCATGGGGTGATGAAGAAGCAGGTGTAAGGTTAATCCCTCCAGGAGAAAGCCTTGAAAAACTGGGTGGAAGAGGAACTTGTCACTGGTACAGAAGCAAGTGAATCACAAGGGATAGCAGATGACAGATTTTTTCATGTTTTCTTTCAATTTGCATACTCACATTCTGGTTTTGATAAATGACAGGTGTGCGTCTGAACTTGAGTGGGAAGTAGCACCCAATGATAGTTCTCAATCTGATTCTGGCAAGATGTGCCTTTAATTTCAAAGGAGTAATTTTATACATGAAGGTTTAAAAATAAATTATAAATTATTAATACAGCTGGATCCTAATGATAAAAAAATTAGGGATATGAAATCCATCTGAAGAATTATAAATTTAGGCTTACATCAAATTAACCCTTGCATTCCTGAAGGCATTTCACTGGGGTATAATTTTTGGTAGTGGTGGTTTAGTTGCTAAGTTGTGTCCAACTCTTGCTATCCCATGGACTGGAGCCCACCAGGCTCCTCTGTCCATTGGATTCTCCAGGCAAAAATACTGGAGTGGGTTGCCATTTCCTTCTCCAGGGGATCTTCCTGACCGAGGAATCGAACCCAGGCCTCCTGCATTGCAGGCAGATGATTTACCAACTGAGCTATGAGGGAAGCGTTAACATGACATGTGAAGTCCTCTGTGACCAGCCCTACCCACCCCAAACTCCACCTCCAGCGGATTCCTGTCCCACCTCTCAATATCCCCAAAACTGCTTGTTACCTTCTGAGTTTTGTTCTTGCTATTTTTCACTTCACATGAAATGTCTCTTTTTTTCTCCCTACATCTACTTCCCAGGCTCCTTCGTATTTATCCTTTAAGCACCATCTCAAAATCTCTAGTTTTGGAAAGTCTTTTCTCTTTAACAGCCCACTCAGGCTGGGGGTGGTATCACTCTTCTCTGCTCTGTTCAAACTACAATTATTGCCCACAGGCTGGTCTCTTCCACTAGACTCTGACCTCTCTGTGATTCCTGTACATAGCATGGTACTTGGCAGAGGGGTTTGCTTAAGACATGCTGAAGTCAACTCAAACTCGTCCTCTCAACATATGACTCTGAATGTCTCTAGCTCCATACTCCTTAGCTAGGACCCTCCATTTCAGTACCTCTCACAGTCTGCACTCAAAGTTCTCCCTTTGTGTGTATCCTCCCTCTGCACTGCCTCACTTTGCAGGTGGTTCCTGAAGAAGTACGAGGTTTCCACCACTGTATGCTACCCTTTCATCACTTGCCTGCCCCCAGTGTCCCCACCAGCCTTGCACACGCAGGAGATACTCAATGAATATTTATAGACATGAATAGTCAGGTGCAAGCATGGCTGCCTACTGTCTCAGGGAAAGCTGTGCCAACCCATTCAGCCGGAGGCCTGTTCTTTGCCCTGTCACTGGGGACAGTAGTCCTGGTCAGCCCAGGACTCCTCACCACAACAGCAGGCAGGTAATCTTGCAAACCACTTGTAAAGTTCTTCCTCCTTTCTCATGCCCCAACTTTCCCCAACTTTTTCACCAGAATTAGTCCTTTCCCAGAACAGCCTTTTCCAAGGGAGGACACTCACATCCTGAACTGGATTCAGGAGTCAATCTAACAGCCATTATGTATAATTCCCTAATCACCCCCTTTCTTCCTCATCTAATTGTGTTTATTCCAACCAGTATACAATCAAGACTCTGTTTTTCAGGGGAGGAGACAGTTATTTCTAGCTGCTAAGGAGAACACAAAAGTCCTTTTGAAGAGAAGTATTGATATTTTCTGAACTGTGGGCATGAATGCAACCAAGTGAATGGGAGAAAATCAAAGGCGTAGCTGCTTTCTGTCCTGGGACTCTGATTTTTTTGATTCTTCTAATATGATAGAATCTTAATTTTGGAGAAGGAGAGAGTGACTCTTTCCAGTATCGTTGCCTGGAAAATTGCATGGATGGAGGAGCCTGGCAGGCTACAGTCCATGCGGTCACAAAGAGTCAGACACAACTGAGTGACTTCACTTTCACTTAACACTGGAGAAGGACTCCAACTTAAAATGCAGGAGGACCCTGCATTTTAAGGCAACTACCTTTGAACACAGTTTTAAGTTGATGTCTAAGCTCTGTTTACATGAATGGTTTAGGTGGCTAAAGCATCACCAAAATGTGCACCATCATAAATTAAGGGCATCATAACTTAGAGGAACCTAGGTTCTTGTCCATTCTCCCTTGACTCACTGTGGTACTCTGACCGTTCTCCTGTTTTCATGAATGCACCTAGCTCATTCTGGCCCCAAGGACTGTGTAGGTTCCATTTCACATACTTGGAACCTTTTCTTAAACACATTCCATGGCTTATTCATTTAGCTCACTGGCTATCACTTAGCACCTATGACATATTTGTTTGTTTGCAGTAGTGTTTTTCTCTACTTCCTAAATATAAGCCCCACACGGGCAGGGGCTTTGTTTGGTTTACTGCTAAGTCCTCAAAGAACATCAGCTGAATAAATGAGTGAATTAACTCAACCAATCTGATGTGAGAACTTTCTGTGTGAAGAAGGGCAAAACCATGAAAAGAAATGAAGATGTTTAGCAAACAGTTGTGAAATCAGAATTCCAACTGATTCCCTCCCTGGCTCTCCCTGATCAATCATCTTATTTGAAATATGTTATTAATTTTGTGTCATAATCTGATCCCTGATAAAATAGGCAAGATGTTTTACATAAAGTGAAGAACTGCCCCACTCAGTTCTTCACGCCCCCCTACCTCCCAGCCCCACCCCTCAACTCTGTAGAAGCCATTATTCTGAGCTCAGGGAGGAGGGCTGACACGTCATCATGTGTCAACAATACATTTTGTCCTGTTAAAGGCTCCAGTACACATGATGTGTGACAGTACCCAGGACAGTCCATCAAATCATTATTTCTGCTTCCTTACACAGCACACTGCACATTAGTTCTAAAGGGGAATGGCTCATCCTTTGCCAGCACCACCCTGCTCCCCATTGGCTGTGACTGGAGAGCATGTGGGCAACACTTGAAATGCCCAATTATCAGCAATTATCAGTTATCAGCAATTCATTTTCTGTCTCATCTTTGGAACAAGTATGATCAAAATAAATGTCTTGCTATGGCAGGGAAAGCTGTCACGTTTCCAAGAGGGCTCAGCTGAAACTCATTAGCAGGTGAACAGATTATCTTCCCCTGAGAACCATGGTCCTGTCTCCTGACACATGTGATGCCAGGTGGAAGCCAGCTAGGAGACCAGCAGTCTTCTTCCCCTGGGCCCCTCCACTCTGGCCAGCCCTACAGGCTGGGGTGACTGGAACTCATCTTTGTCCTTGGCAGCTTCCTGAGAGCATCTCCTCACTACAGTGCCTTGATTCCTGTTTATGGTATCACCACACTTTTCATCACTAAGGACTGAATCTCTCAAGTCAGAGGCTCTCAAACTTTAGAATGCTTCAGAATCACCTGGGGTTCTTTCTAAAACACAGGCACCATGTCATCCACAGATTCTGAACTAAATAGTGTGGAACAGGACCAGATAATCTGTTTTTAACAAGCCCCAACTCTGCCCAGATGATCTTAATGCCAGAGATCTGAAACCCTGGCAAGTCCCCCCCTAAACTGAGTTTTTAACTTCTCTATCCAAAACTGTATTCCTTTTATTATCCCACCCCTGTTCCTCTCAGGATTGAGGAACATCAAAGAAAGGGAGGAACTGAAACTGAGTAGGATCTCCGAGGTCCTTTCAGGTGCAAAAGCCTCTCCATGTCCCCTGTTCTTGTTTGGCCTTCCTCAGGTTTCAAAGAGGAGGCTCATGTAGTTAATGATTAGAACAACAGAGCCACAGGACTCCTAGTTCCTCCTGAAGGAATACGGATAACAATCTGGTGCGTATCTTTGAGTCGTTCTGCAGAAACTAAGATCACTCCCACCCCTATCCAGGGGAGAGTGGTGATTACATGCTGACCACAAGCAGTAGACCCCAGACTGGATGGAAATAGAAGGTTGCTAATTAGGATTCTCGAAACATCACCCTGTTACCTCACCACCAACCAATCAGAAGAATGTCCATGAACTGATCACATACCCTGTGTGTGTACCCCTAATGTTGCCTTTAAAAACCCTTCCCTGAAAACTATTAAGGAGTTCAGGTCTTTTGAGCACCAGCTTCCTGTTTTCCTTGCTAGTCACCCTGCAAAAAATACTGTACTTTCCTTCACTAGGACTTGATGTCAGTACATTGGCTTTGCTCTATGTTGGACAAGTGGACCTGAGTTGGGTTCTTTAACTGGTCCAAGAACCACACTTGGAAAAATACAGTTCCATATTCATAACTGACACTTCCTTTGCTTTCTATAACAAAATGGACAGCAATTTTCAGTGATGCTTTTTCATAAGTACTCTCATATCTACCCTCGTTCCCATCACTTCAGTCAATGACTGTGATCCCACAATCTTCCCACTCCAACTCAGTCCTCTGCTGGCACAAAATTACCTCAGCCCTTCACTCTGATAACCTGTTTTCTCTGGTCAGAATCTTTTCTAGCTCTCCACTAGTTACAAAGTGTGAATCTTTTATCCTTTAGCCTGGTATTCAAAGCTCCAGACATAGCACGTTGAGGTCAAGGACACGCTGAGTACATGTTTATCAGAAATGTCCTTGGATGGTGACTGTCTGGTTGTTCAGTCACTATGTCCTATCTGACACTTCGCAATGCCGTGGACTGCAGCATGCCAGGCTTCCCTTTCTTTGCTATTTCCCAGAATTTGCTCAAATTCATGTTGAGTTGGTGATGCCATCCAGCCATCTCACCCTCTGTCACCCCCTTCTCCTTCTGCTCTCAGTCTTTCCCAGCATCAGAGACTTTTCCAATGAGTCATCTGTGCACATCAGATGACCAAAATACTGGAGCTTCAGCTTCAGCATCAGTCCTTCCACTGAATATTTAGGATTGATTTCCTTTAGGATTGTCTGGTTTTATCTCCTTGCTGTCCAAGGGGCTCTGAAGAGTACCATAATTATGGTACCTCCAGTACCATAATTTGAAAACATCAATTCTTCAGTGCTCAGCCTTCTCTTGGAGAAGGAAATGGCAATCCACTCCAGTATTCTTGCCTGGAGAGTCCCATGGACCAAGGAACCTGGCAGGCTACAGTCTGTGGGGTTGCAAGAGCCAGACACAACTTAGTGACTAAACTGCTGCTGCTGCTGCTGCTGCTGCTGCTAAGTCGCTTCAGTCATGTCCGACTCTGTGCGACCCCATAGATGGCAGCCCACCAGGCTCCGCCGTCCCTGGGATTCTCCAGGCAAGAACACTGGAGTGGGTTGCCATTGCCTTCTCCAATGCATGAGAGTGAAAAGTGAAAGTGAAGTCGCTCAGTCGTGTCCGACTCTTAGCGACCCCATGGACTGCAGCCTACCAGGCTCCTCCGTCCATGGGATTTTCCAGGCAAGAGTACTGGAGTGGGGTGCCATTGCCTTCTCCGAGCGACTAAACTACTACTAGTAAAATTCGCATTGGAGAAGGAAATGGCAACCCACTCCAGTATTCTCTCCTGGAGAACTCCATGGACAGAGGAGCCTGGCAGGCTGCAGTCCATGGAGTCACAGAGAGTCGGACACAACTGAGTGACTAACACACACACACACACACACACATATACACACACACCTTTCTTTATGGTTCAACTCTCACACCTGTACATGACTACTGGAAAAACCATAGCATTGACTATATGGACCTTTGTCGGTAAAGTGATGTCTCTGTTTTTTAATAAGCTGTCCAGGTTTGTCATAGCTTTTCTTCCAAGGAGCAAGTGTCTTAACTTCATGGCTGCAGTTACTGCCCATCCACAGTGATTTTGGAGCCCAAGAAAATAAAATCTGCCACTGTTTCCACTTGTTCCCCACATATTTGCCATGAAGTGATAGAACTAGCTGTCATGATCTTAGTTTTTTTGAATGTTGTTTAGTCACTTGTTAACAATAAAAGAGGAACTGAGGACATTAAAGGTGTTTAAAATTACAGTGGCTCAAGAAAGCCCCGAGGCTCAGTAACTTCTGGGGAGGGACTTCTCACTGCTTCTCAGGACCCACCAGCTTCCCAAGGCTGCCAGAGGGAGGGACCCAAATCCTTCCTTGGAAGGTGCTCATCACAGAATGACCACTGTTCAGTCAGAACAGAGTCTGCAATCAGAAAATCAAAGTAAGCACCAAGGGAGAAGACCATGACAGGGAAGGGAACAGAAGGTGGAAAGCAGGGCAGAGAGGAAGGCGGGTGAGGTGTAGAGTGTGAAGGGTACTAAGGGTCCATGAAATTCCAGGCAGGAGGGTCTGAGCACATCAGAGGCAGGCCTCCAAGGCCCACTTCCCAGCCCTGCTAATTCTAGCTGGAGAGTACATGGAGAAGACTGGAACATACACTTTGGTGCCAGCCTCCTCCCACAGGGAGAGGGATAGAGTGCCCCCTCCAAGATCAGTGACACAGAAGAGTCAGATGAGAAAGCTTCCTCATCCCCACTCCAATCAGAAAGCAACCCTGACTGGCAGAGCCCTCTGTTTCTCCCCTCTCTACTTCCCCCAGTTCAGCCAAGCCCAAACCTGCTCACTTTCTGGACACCCGCCCTGCCCAAAGAATCATCAGTTGTCTACTTGAACAGATTTGAATGACTGGATTATCACCATCAAAATTTAATTGAGAGTTTTTATACTGCTAAATACTACCATGGGCAAATGGAAATTATTCAAGATACTCAAAACCACCAACAAAGAAAACCACCAACAATGTTGAGGTAATGTAATTATGGTTGTGAAAAACAAGTGAGAATGGGTAGGGCTTGTTTTAGGGGCATTTTTTTTTTTTTTTTAGGGGCATTGTGTTAGATATAAATAACCATAGCGGGCCATTTTCTAATGATGGAGCGGGTGAAGAGCGTCTGAGTGCGAGTGTGATTGCCTGTGTGGGTCTTACTGCACAGGCAGTTTGGGAATGAATCTCATCTGTCTGCAGTTATGCAATCTTGGGCAAGTCTCAGCCTTTGGGACTAAGTAATCTATCTGGGCCCTTTGAGCAATGACATTCCAGCACTAATTTATAAACCCCTTGAGGGCAGGGGCTGTGTCTCTCTGCATCCCCATCATCCAGCATAGTGCCCAGGGCATAGCAGAGAGGCTAAGAGCATGGACTTAGAAATTCAGTGGAAGTGGGTATAAATCCTTCCTCTGCCTCTAGCTATGTGACCTTGTACAAGTTTACTTAACCTTTCTAAGCCTCAATTTCCTTATCAGTAAGATGAAGACCAAACTATCACCTGCTTTATAGTGTTGGAAGATTAAATAAGATAAGTGATTAGATATTCAATTGCTCATAAAGATGAATCATGAGCTATGAATAATAAAACGTTTATAGACACATTTAATCTCAGGAAAAAAAAAAATCTCAGGGCTGGAATCCAATCATACCTCTGATGTTTGAATCTCCTCCCTGACATACCCACCAGCTACCACCAGTTGGCATTTCAGATTTTTGAGAATGATTCCTACTGTGTGTGTTCCCCCATCTCCCTGGGACTATGTATGCCCTGGGTGAGATTTTCCTTCTCAGATGCTTTAATCCTTCCTTTTTATAAGAAGAGTTCATTTCTAGACCCATCATCATTCCAGTCATTTTTTTCCTAAGCATGCAATTTGTAACCTAAAGTGCTCACCTTTTATTATGCAAAGCTGTTAATTGGATTATACAATGCCCAAACTGGTTTAGTATGATTAAGGGGCTTTAGTCATTATAGCTAGTAAAAGATCCACTATCTGGAGTTTAAAAAAATTACCCTCAAATCCTTTTTACACATTGTTTGGCAGGCAAGAGCTGACACAGTAAAAGCTATAGCTTTCCATATGAGGCTTCAGTAAAAACTGAGAGAAACAGGTGAGATTCATTTGTAGTACAGAACTATGGATTTTAATATTAATGCATTCATTCAGAATGGAAAGTCACTGAGCCAGAAAATACTGTCATCATTGCCCCTCCCTAGCTCACTTTTGGGCCACTTAAAAGCAAAACACATTGTTCTTAAGGGAGGGCACTGGAACCTCAAACAGGTCATGTCCTAACCCTTCCAGCCTGACCTCCTGCTATCACTGCCAAGAGCAGGCACTCAGTTAGATTTCCTCTTCCCTGTCCCCTGGCTGTAACTTAGCTCTCCACTTCCTGGCTATCCCCAGGAATACCATCCCCAGATCCTCTGCCTGAGCTCCAAGGACCAGTGCAAATGCCATTCCAACCATGGGAAATTTTCCTGCTGTGACTCCACCAGCCCATTGTTGTCTTGCTTCTCTGGCCCTAAACCCAGACAGACACCTGCCACTGACACATCCTCAGGTACATATGTCTTCTCTCAGGCCAGGGACCCCCAACTCCTAGCACAGGGGCTTGCACACAAGTGTTTCAAAACACTTTACCAATTTATTCTTGCACCACAGGCAAGGGGAAGAAGAAAAGGAGGTAGAATAAGACAGCTTACAGAGATACTCATGACAGTTTCTCTGCCTGTAAAAATGGGATGGAATTTGCATCTGTCAGAAAGATCAAGACTAGCTACTCCTTGTTCTTCTCAACAAAATTAGGTCTATCTGGGCTCAGAAGGAGCCCATGATGGAAAGATAAGTTGGCTGATATTGTTGTGAAATGCTCTTTTGGCTATTGCTTAGTAGGGAATGGCAGCCCACTCCAGCATTCTTGCCTGGGAAATCCCATGGACAGAGGATGGGGTTGCAGAGTCAGACACAACTGAGGACCAACACTTTCGTTTTCACTTTTAGTACTGTTCCACTCTACGCTGGAAAAACAACAGCACTGAAAATTATTCCACTAGCAATACTATGGCAGGTGTGCCCTGTCCATGCATTTCTGCATCTTAATGAACCCAAGCTCCAGTTTCATCCTCAGAGACTTATTTTCACTGCCTCCAAGCCCAGAGGGGAAGAGAATGGTAAAAGGACACCTGTTGGGACCCAGAGAAGAGCTAGCACAGAGGTAATGTGTCAGGCCGATTCTGGCTACATAATGTCTAAATCTTGTTTTCACTGGTGTCTATCTCGATTTCAACCTCTCTGCTTTACTCCATGCTTTGGACAAGGTAATCCTGCTTGGGAAAAGACCACCCCCAGAAATGGCAATGTGATAAGGAGTCAGGCACAGGGAGAGGTTGGCTGGTTCTCCCTCCTCTCTCCACAAGCAGGAGTCCCTGTCTCTTTCTCTTCTGTCTCTGCTCCACCTTCCTCTTTCTCTTTCTCCTCCCAGCCCATGTATGTCTGTTTCTCTGATCTCTGTTTTTAAATCTATCCCTTTCTTTCCCATCCCCCACAGTCCCTGTCTCTCCTTTCTCTCCCTGTTCCAGGGTGTGTGTATGTGCGTGTCTGTCTTTCTTCTCTCTCTGTTAGGTTGTATGTATCCCTCCTGTCTCTCTTCTGTTCTCCTTCTCTGTCTGCCAGGCTCCTTTCTCGTGTGACTTTTCTGTAGGATACCTGGACTGGGAGCCAGAAGACTTAGTTTCTGGTCCTAGAACTACCATTAACTAGCTGTGTGGTTATGACCAAGTTGCTTTACATCTCTGGGACTCAATTTCCTTGACCTATAGTAGGTGAGACTGGGTGCTCTTCCAGTCCCTAGCAGTTCTGAAATTTTTATCATTGAATGAAATGAAACTCAACAGATCCATGAAGCAGTTGCTATTGTAGAAACAAAGGAATCAGGCTGGGGGTTCCCAACAGCACAAGCATCAGGGCACACCCGAGTACTACTCAAAGAAGATGTGACTAAACCCAGGCCATACTGCTGGAGGATCTACTACATGCTAGGCAGGCACTGTGCTTACACCTCATTCAGTCCAAAAAGATAGGTATGTGATGTTTCCTATTTTAGGGGTGAGGAACTTGAAGCACCAGGAGTGAAGTCACTTGCCCAAGGTCCCATGGCCAAGACTTGTCAGGGCAGGGTTTAAACTCAGGCTCTCTGGCTCCAGAGCGCATGCTTTTTATCCACAATGCTATATTGCCCCAGCCACTGATGCTCATTCACAAGCTTCCCACTTAGGCTGTAGAGTAAACATCTCTCAACCCCAAATGTGCTCAGGAGTCTTGGATCCAGACTATATGGTTAATCAATTCTCTCCTCTTTCAGGATAACAACTCTGACTTCTTGCGCCTCGGCCTGTCCCATTAATACTTGATTGCTGTGCACCTGCCTGGCATGCTCAGGTAGCATGGAACTTTCTACTTTCAAGTGTGTATCTTTTGTTGCCTTTCTATGTAAGCAGGCATCTTGCCAGAACCTAGTGCAGTGTTGGGCTCCCCGCCCAGGCCCCGCCTTGCTGAATAGCTGATGGGCACCAAGATGCTTTGTAGCGCTAATGCTATGTCCCTGAGTCCCCTGCCCGGGGCTGTAAGTAAGTATCTGGGACCCTGCCGCCTTCCACGATTCCTGCACGCAGACCCCAGCTACTCCCTGGCAACTACTGAAGGGGCTGGGAGGGAGGGTTAGCTGGTGCTCAAGTCATAGAGGCAGAAACTGGGGTTCTCCAGGGACTATTTCAGCTCAAGTCAGCAAATACAGAAAGAACTCCAGCTTTATGCCAGACAGCTAAGAGTTGTAAGGGGCACAGAGAAGCAGCAGTCGTGCCTCCTGCTCTCAAGGAGATACTGGAACAGAAGAGATAGAAAAATGCAAAATAAAAAAATGATAAATATATAAAATTTCAATAGCACTTTGACTTTTGTGTTAAATTATTTTTTATGTATGTGGATGCATGCATGCATGTCAAGTTGCTTCAGTCATGTCTGACACTCTGGGACCCTATGGAATGTAGCCCACCAGGTTCCTCTGTCCATGGTATTCTCCAGGCAAGAATACTGGAGTGGGTTGCCATGCCCCCTCCTCCAGGGGATCTTCCTGACCCAGGGATCAAACTCAAGTCTCTTATTTTTCCTGCAGTGGCAGGTGGGTTCTTTACCACTAGTGCCACCTGGGAAGTATGTGTATATGTGTGTGTGTGTATATATATATAATTAAATATAATTATATAATTGTGGGAGCACAGAGAAAGGAAACTACTTGTCCCAATCTCATTGTGAAAACTAGGACAGGCTCCTGCATGGCTTGCAGTTGGGAGACCAAAATCCGAGTTTGTCACTGGAACCACCGAGTTCACCATGTCCAGTGACCTCTGAAGCACCAGCTCAGACACTGATCAGATGCTGATGGTTGCTGGGTGTCAGGAAGCATCTGAGACCCATCACAAATTAGTAGCCCTTGTTTATCACATTCGTCTTTGCATATCTGTCCCAGAGTCAGATATTTGGTGAGCGAGAGTGAGTGGGACAAATGGCTGAATGACATCATGTCTTCAGAAGTCACATTCACATGTCCAGAAAAGAACAATGGAATTAACCACCCTGGGGGATTCAGTCCTCATGGAAAATCCAAACCCTTTTACTTCTACCTCATAATCTTATTGCTTTTATTGAGTGCCGACAATGTGATTCACTGATAGAGGTGAACTGATAGGGTCTGTATTCCTGGAATGCTCTCGTTTCTAAGAGCATGATGTAAAACAGTCAGCGGTGTAGCTTTGTTATACTTTCCCCCAGCTGCAGTGTAGACGTCAGGGTGGCCATGGAAAAGTCTGATAACCGCTATTTCCAGAGAGTCTGTGTCTAGATGCCGCCCTCCTAACGGGGATGTCTTTCCCCACCCTCTTCACAGCCCTCTGCCCCTCTCCAGCATCGATCCTACACCATCCAACAGCCATGAAAACAGCAGGAAGGCAATGAGCACACCAAGGAAGCTGCATAATACATGGTACAGAAATCTCCAAAAGTCACTCAAAACAGTAACCTCTCCTCTGTGTGCCTCTGGAGGCTGGCACCTCTGTCTCATTCACAGACCAACTCTGTGGCCTCCTGTGCTCAGAGGTGATACACTGATCTGAACAATTCCAGACAGCAGGAGCAGACAACTAAAGCATTTGCTTCTCCATTCCCAGCAAACCCCACAAGGGTTTCAGAGCCTGGGCCAGCACATCAGCAGTTCCCACCTCTCCTGAGACTAAAGTGTCACCTCTGAAGTCTCCTCACTGCCCTAGCTGGGGGGTGGGGGCTGCAAAGGAGTTAGGGCAGCCCAAGAATATGGGACACTTCTGGAGGGCTGTCTACTCCTGGGACTGACTGCATGGCGGTAACCCAACACACAGAGGGTGTCACAGCCCCTGATAGGATGCCCTGCTCTCCCTCCAAACCTATCTCCTTCTCAGGGTACCCAGTGTAAGGTCTCCCTAACGACAGCTGTAAGGGGAACCAACATTCCAAAGATACATCCAGTTAGCTTTCCATTTTCCATGTATGTTTCGATATACTTTTTGACTACACTTGGTCAATATCACAGGAGGTGTGGAAGCAGAGTAAAATGCTATTTTATGTGTATAAATCCTGAAATTATGAGGTGGCCACAGAAAAAGTCTGAGAACATGAGTGCTCCCACCCCTGCCTCTTGCAGTGAACCAGCAGGGAAATGATACTAAAACTTAACTCTCATCTCTAGTTCCCAACCACCCCCTGCTCCAGCTATTAGTCCTCAAAGAAAAGCTCCCAGGGGTCCCCAAAGAGACAGACAAAGGAAGTATGAGGAGAAAAGAATGGGTCATTTCATCCAAAAGGGTATTTGTGGCAAGGCTATCCTTTTATAGTTAGAAAATAACCATTTCTTTACTCTTTGTGGTAAAGAATAAAAGCTATGACTATTATAATAATGCAAGAAACAGATTAAGCCAGAAGTAACCTCTAATTACAGAACATACAATTATCAACAGCCCATCTTTTAAATCTGGTTTCCGAATCAAGCTTGCCAAAGAATCCCCTAAAGGCTCTGTATGCCACCACCCCCCAGCTCCAGCAGGCCACCTGCATCCCTGGTTGAGAAGCAAGCTGGCTGGGGGTCCAGCCCTGACAGTGCTCAGATACCCACCACCCCAGACCCAGAGCTGTCCAGAAAGCTAATGCCTGGGGGACGGTCAAGCTTTCCCCAAAGAAAACAAAGTCATGATTGCAAAGAATTGTTCTTTCTCAGATTGAGCCTCCCTTCCCAACCCCAGGCCAGGTCTGTAAAGCTGCTTAAGTGAGAAGCATCAGTGAACAAGTCTGGATGGGTATAGGAGGGGGTGGGGGCTGCTGGGGGCTGGATTGCCCTCTTCCGTCCATAAATCAGGCATCCCCAGGCCTGGTCACCTCAGTGAGGGACTCAGGCATGCCTGCCTGGTCTGTGACAGATGCCGGGCGGGGGAGCAGTGTGGTACCTGCTGGACGTCCTGCTGGAAGACGCAGAGCTGCAGGCGTTGGTGGAGCCGCACCTTGCGGTGCTGCCAGATGCTCTCGAGCCGCCGCTGGTGGTGCAGCACTTCGTGCACCACGTCCAGCACCTGGTGCACCGCCTTGGAGTAGTTGGCTGTGGCTGTGAGGGACTCAGAGTTCCCGGGACTCAGGGGCCGCTGCAGCACATCCAGCAGTGCTTTGCCGTCCTGGCTGACCTGTAAGATGAGAAAGGTCAAGTTGAAGGAGAAGGGGGAGGTGGGGTGAGGCACAGAGAGGCAAGGCAAGCTGCCAGGGCCCCTGGTTGGAACAGAGATTCCCACCCAGATTCATGACAGCCGAGGAGTGTGCCACCAGAGCTGACCCAGTGTTCGGCCTGCAGCCTGGGGAGGTGCTGGTGCTGCAGCCATGGTCTTCAAGACCCTGAATCAGTGTCTCTCTTCGAATTTCAGCTTTTTCAGGGCAAGTACTCTGCCTTGTTTATCTTTCTCCATGCCTAGAACAGTGCCTGACACTCGGTACTTGATAAATATCTTGACTGACTCTCTAACTAGGTTAGGCAACAGAACTCCACTTTGGAAAAAAAAAACCTGAATATAAGCTGTCACCATAAACCCCTCTGCCTCTTCCTTCCTCACCTTCCTTTGCCTAGCTCTGAACTTCTAGGTGTGTGACTAGAGGCAAGTTACTTAACCTCTTTGGGCCTCAGCTTCCTTGTGTGTGAGGTAGGCACATACCTCAAAGAGTCGTGGTAAGGATTAAATGAATTAACACAAGCAGAGTACTTAGTTAGAACAGAACCCAGTGTGTAGTACTGGCTACCGAATTCTATCTTTATCATCATCATCATCATTTCTCTGTCTTGCCTTCTTTATTTCCTTGTCATTTTCTTTCTTTTATATTTATCCTTCTTTCACTCTCCTTTTATTCAACCCCCCTTTTTTTTTTATCCTGAAAACATGCAGAATAAGTGAGAGACCCTTAGATTGTAGACACAACATCCATGCTCCTGGGTTCCCCAAAACTCACCCTCAGTGCTAAAACCAGTGGGGGTGACATTCCCTGTCAATCCTCACCAGATTCCTGGCAATATTTCTAGAAAGTGGCATCATCTGATTGACACTTGTGGCTCTCCAGTGCTTGGCAGAGTATCCAAGGAGCATGTGTCTTTCTAATTTAAAACAGTGATGACTAGGAATTTTAAGACCCCAAATTAATCTGGTTAACAATTAAGTCAAAGTTAATGAAGAGTTAAGACAGTCTTTTCCTTCCAAAAACGTGGCAGAGGAGGTGTGCTCCCACTTCTGGCCTTATGATGATGAATAGGGAGCTATTTGCTGGGCTTGCAGCTTCCCCTCCCCTACCTGCACATCTTGATAATAGCTTGGCTGGGGGTTCAGAAATACAGAGCCTGGAGTTACTCCCCTGTTGATGGAGCCACAGAAGTGCATGGGGGACTGTCGCATGATTAAGAAAGGAGAACACATGATTAAGGTGGAGAACGCAGCTGAGACAGGAGAGAGAGCCTGGCTGGAGGAAAATGACCAATTTTGATGACCAACTCCATCCACCCCATTCTACTGTGCTGCCTCCTACGATGTATTGCCAGGAGAGGGAGAGGGGAAGTACCTCATCAATAATAGAGACATGAGGAAGATACACATTCTGTGGCCATACCCGGGAGAGCTCTCTTCAGGGAATTCTGAGCAATGCTGCCTTTGGGCACTGTGCTCTGTCCAGGGCTGGGTGGTTCCAGTTGGAGGGCCAAGTCCTAAAACTCAAGTCAACCCAAGTCCCAGCCCTCAGCCTCAGCCCACATGTGCAGGACGCAGGGGCAGTCCACTGCCCTCTAAAGTGGGCTTGAAGGGAGCGTCTCCATCCCACAGTGCTAGGGCCTGAGAATTAACTGAGAGAAACGCCGTGTCTCTCTACATATATTATAATCACACTCCATTAGTGTGTGAGTATAATATTCCTCTCATTTACATGCTCTATTTTTATATTTTATAAAGAGTAAATTTAGAGATTCTTGACCCACGGGCAGAGGCACAGTTCTGTCCTGAGAGAAAGCCTTTGGCTGTGAGCATTGCAGCTGGTGAGATCAAATTTGGCTCACTAGTTCTCCTCTCTCTGCCTCTTAAAATGATGAAACCTGTTACCTTTTCAGTACTTATTACTGTCAGGCACTGGGCCAAGTGGATTATACAAATTACCTTTACAACTCTTAAAACTACAGGCATTTGTTATTACTTTCATTTCGCAGAGGAAGAAAATGAGGCTTTGGGTGGTTAAGTAACTTGTTTGAGGTCACACGGGTAAGAGAAGGAACCAGGATTCAAATTTCCATTTTGACTGTGGCAAAAACTCTTATTTTCACTCAGTTGAAATTAGTTAGTTCTTTGACTTCAACAAGCACCAAACTTACTTGGGTTGATATTTATTGAAATGGAGGTTCCAGGTTCTACTTCTTGACAGTCTGATTCAGCCTGGCATGGAACCCAGGAATCTACACCTTTAACAAGCACCTCAGGTGAGTCTGAGGCAGCTGGTCCAGGGACACACTTTGCGAAACAGTGCCTTAGCTGACCTTTCCCCCAAGAAAATCCATGGGCCAGATGTGAAGACTCTTCCCTCTTCTCATCCAGCTTTCCTGATCAGCCCATCTCTTCACATCCCTCAGCTGCTCCCTCAGAGTTCACATCACTTAACAAACTTATTGGGCTGGGTGTATTCACACACATGCACCTATATACTTCTTTTCTTTTACTTTAAAAGGAAATGTTTCCCCCTTAACTTGTACCATGTTCCCAGTCTTTGATTTTTTAGCATAAGAACTGTTTAGTTGGACTTTCACTTCCGCAGCAGCTTCTCACTCCTACAAACACTTATCTCCACCCCATGGTGAGTTGTCCTCTGGACCTGCCAGTGAGGAAATTAGTACTTTTTTTGATGAGCTGCTTCATAAAAGTGGTGACAAGGCTAGTGTGTACATGCCTGTTCACCATCCAGAAAGCTCCAGAGGAGCACAGTCTTGCTTTCTTACAGTCCTTCCTCTGACAGTCCAGTCTTCACACACAGGGTGAGGTGCACACACACATGTACACCAATGTGGTACCTGCTGATGGCTGCATTTTTCTGCTTCCTGGGCGGAGACCATCATTCACAGATCAAAGATCTTAAAGATGTCTCCGAAAGGAGAAAAATGGCCTCATTTCTTCTTAGTCCAACCCAAGCTATTTCACAGCTCACAGGCTGGCGCTCTTGCCACCCACGCCCATACATAGCCAGGACCCGTGGGTGTCCTGCTTGGTTCTCACCTCTGTGTAGGCCTGGGTCACCTGCTCATACAAAGACTGGTGGTGGTGGATCGCCAGCTCCAGGTCCTGCATCTCAGAGGGCAGGCCACCTTCACTGCACATCTTGCACCAGGCATCCACTCCTGACAAGAACTGGAAGGAGATGCCAGCTAGGTCAGTGTGGGAGCACTGGGGGCGGGCAGTGACAGGCACAGACAGATACCTTTAAGAAGCATCAGGACCTCTGGAAGCTTTCAGAGACCACTGCAGAAGGTGGAGTTTTTTCTTTAATTCTATAAACACCAACCTCAGGAAACAAGTCAGACCCAAATACCTATTTAGAAAGTGTAGTTTACACAAAGAAAGATGACTACTATGAAACTGCTGGGGATGGAAGTTGTCTTCATGTTCAGTGGGCTATATCCACTATAAAATACACGTGTGAAAACAGCTCACTAAATTATATGTGTACATGAGAGATGCTTATCCTGTGCATGCTCACACATGAGAGGCAACATATAACAAAATGGGATATTTACACATACGTGCTTTGCAATGTGGATATCTAGCTGTGAAGAGGAGCAAAGAACGCCTCATAAAGGCCCATCCAGCACCCCAGGGAACTTGGAGAGACCATTCCTACAGGGGATGGAGATTAACACTCAATAAGATTCCTGCTGTTGGGTCAGAACCCCAAGGGTCTGGCAGGGGGAGGGGAGATTAAGGACAGACTGCACTATGTCTAGAGTGACTCCTGGGATGTGATATATAGATATAGATCTTGACAGAAATCAAATTATTTAAAAATTAAAATTAACAACTGTGGAAGACTATGGGTCTCCATGCACAAAGGGTAAGCTAACTGAAATCACTCAGATTTATTGGGTGGAAAATACACCTCTAAAATGCAGATAATTCTTCACCCAGTAGTCTGGAATGGTTCTGTCTATGATTCTTCTTGCCTGACTGCACAGCTCCATTTAAATTAATTGCCTAAATACCTTTTTATCTCATTGCCTAGAACAGCCCATCTGAGGACAATAAAGAGCTGCCTAAATAAATGCATTGAAAAAATAGCCTTGAATCCATTGTTTGGTGTGTGCGTGTGTGTGTATGTTTTCCAGCTAAAAATAAGCATGGTTTATGAGTTTCCCTGAAGGACTGGCAATCTTGAGAAACTGCATTAAAAAAAAATGGATACAAATAAAATTTCTTCTCATTCGAAGTAATCCAAGTCAGGAAACAGCAAATAAAAGTTGATTCCTCCAGTTACTCTCAATTCTGGTATGTGCTTCTACAACTGCTTGAGTCGTCCTCTTGGTATTATGTCAGCTTTCAGTCCTTAGCCAGTTGGCTGTGGCGGTTGATTTTTCATTCTGTATGTTTATATTGCATTAAGCCACCTCCTAACAATTCTGGAAGAGTGCTGGGTATGACCCAGTATCAATCTGCACGTGTTTTCTAATACCTCAGAAGCTGCTTTGCTCCATCAACAACCATTTTACCAAGGAACCTGAAAGTAACTTGACGGTTATATGTCAATCATGGGGGTGGGACTGCTTCAAGGCCTTTGGGATTTCTTGGTAACACTCTAACCAGAATCCTATATCAGACCCCACACAATGGTCATCTCAAGGACAGAAAGAGAGGCAGAGAGGGAGGCATTGAATCTCCATTGCCAATCTGGAGAAATCTTGAACAACATTTGAAGTAATAGGGTTGAAGAGAGAATAGGAGATTAGTTGTGAGTATTTGCTACTACCACCATTATCATAAAAAATAATAATAAAACGTTAGATTCCTCTCAATGTGTAGGGCTGCTCTTAACTTATAACACAGAATTTCAGTTTCTGGGAAAGGCTCAGATAGAATCAGACACAGGGTAGAGGAAATACAAATATACCAGGCTAGTATGTTGAACATATACCCACAGTAGTAATGTTTACCATTTAATAAACACACTAAGCACCTAATGTTCCATTTCTAATTCTTATAACAGTGCTGTGAGATTTATGATCATCCCCACATTAGAGATGAGCAAACAAGCTCAGAATGTTGAGGTGACTTGCCTAAGAGTTAATGATCAGAACCTACATATGTCTGGCATCAAAACCCAGACTCTTTCAATTATTCCATGCTGACTTCCATGTTAGGTGGGTAACAGAGGAAGAGATTTAAGGAATGACCTTGTGTCTGACTCTACATTACCTATGAGCTAACCAAATGTCATACAAAGAAAGAAATTTAGAGGATAAGACCATGGCTTTAATGTTAGACACACTTGATCCCAGATACCTATGGATTGATTTTCACAATGGTGTATGAATAAACTTTTAATAACCAGCATATATATGTGTGTGTGTACACACATGGTATGTTATAAATTTTACTGCTATAAAAGATGTGTAGCACATACATAGTTTACAAAGAAACTGTAAATTTAGAAGCATATAGAATGCTTATGATAAATTCCATGTAACAAATTAATTCTCACAGATGCTTCTATTTGTAAATGAAAAACTTATATAGTTACAACACAAAAGCTGGTTGGTATTTTAACTTTCGTTAAGGTATAAGACAAAAGTGAAAAACACCTGGAGACTTATGTCAGAATGTTACTCATTCATCAGTGATTTTAAGTGGCTTTTTTGCCTGAATGAAATTATATTTTTGAATATCAGAAGAATATTTCCTTAATTTTGTGTTCTATTCACAGTGTAACAGCTCTACACAGGGCACATTTTTATACTAAATCTAAATTTTAAAATATTTTTTCTTTCATTTTTTTTTTAAAGATTCTATACAATCAATAAAACAACAAATTAAGCACTGGTTTGTAACACTTGATGATTTCCATGGTGTAAAACATCTATCTTGGTCTATTTCAGGCTACCAGTGTGACATCACCAACTGTGGAGCTGGGAGGAGGTGATCAGCAGCACACAATTGTATACTTTTTCCACCATAGACATAAATATTAGAAATAATCTCAAGAACATAGAAAATAATAAGACCTATTGAAATAATTGAAAATGATGAATTTTGAGTACTAATTACCTTTGTTTTTAATATGATATATTTAAACTTATACAGTTTGAAGTAATGGCTATGTTTAACAACCAGTTCATTTTTTAAATTTGTGAAAATTTAGCTGTTGGCTCTTCCTAAGCTGGTTAGAGTCAGCTCCTACACTGGATCTTAGGCAGGTCACTTAATCTCTCTGAGCTTCCCTGCTCCTCTCCATAAAATGGGTTAATAATGTCACTGGCCAATGCCAGTAAGAAAATGGCAACAAATAATAATTATTTCTGTCCACTGTATTATTATTATCCACAGCAAATGCTTCATGTAAAATTAGTTTTTCCCTGATAAAACTCAATGATCAGTTTAGTTTCACTCCTTGGTCTATGTTCATGGAATGCAAACTAAGCAGTCAACACACACACACCAATAAACTAGTAAGCAGAATGTAAACAGGGTCTGGGTTCCTTCCTGTTTGAATGTAAGCAAAGCCACTAAGAGTTATCAATGTTTCTCTGTGTACACAGGGGCCACGACCGTGGTAGAACATGGGTTTTGTCACAACTACCCAACAAGGTCTTCAGTGTTTCAAAAAGAGAGGAGGGGCTCTCTACACCTCAGGGTATGTCCCTCCCAACCTGCCCTGTCTCTGCCCCTCCCCACCACCAGCAGCTGCAGCAGTTCCCCTTGGCCTCACCTGCTCAGCCTTCTGATGGAACACAGCAGACATGGCGAGGATGGTGCTGCGTTCATCCAGGGCAGCTGCGAAACTCTTCCACTCCTGGTCTAGCTGCGTGGAGATCTGCTTGATTTGCTGTGAAGCATAGTGGCCAGCCTCTGAGAGGCGGGAAGCCACAGACATGATGCGGTTGATGTTGACATAGGCATTCTGGGAAGCAAGGGAGAGTGGTGCTTAGTGGGGCAGGCTGAAAGGGCACCCACAGAGCACTCTGGGGTGGGGAAGTACATAGTGAAGGAGGCCACCCAAACTGAAAAGTTTGAAAGAGGCTCTATCAGCCATATTAGCATATCCATTTTAGGCCCAAAGGAGGCCTTTGTTTACATATTAAAATTTCAGCAGATGGCAGGTACAGAAACTGAGCTTTTCCATTCTGGGGACCAACACAGTTCCTGTGGTTCAGACACTAAAGAATCTGCCTGTAGTGCAGGAGACCCAGCTTTGATCCCTGGGTTGGGAAGAGCCTCTGAGAAGGGAACGGCTACCTACTCCAGTATTCTTGCCTGGAGAATCCCATGGACAGAGGAGCCTGGCAGGCTTCAGTCCATAGGCTTGCAAAGTGTCGGACATGACTGAAGGGACTCAAAGCGGCACATGGCACATTAATACCCGTGAATACAGTCACTTTACATGGACGACCTTAATAATCCTCACAATCACCTTATGAGGTCATGCATGGGGACAACATGGTACTTCCAAGAGTTTCTCGCTAGAAGCAATGGCTCAGACCAAGGCGAAAGCAAGAGGAGGAAAAGGCACCCCTCTCAACTCAGGAGAGGGCTGTACCCAGGGCATTACTACAGTAGGGCAGCAATGCGCAGAGAGCAAAGTACACAGGTCACAGGATAGCCACACATCTTCCTACCACCAAGTGAAGACTTTACTGTCCCCCGTTCCTACCCCCACCAAGGAAGCAGGTGAATAAATAAAGATAGCATGTGCTGTGCTTAGTTGCTCAGTCGTGTCTGACTCTTTGCAATCCCACGGACTGTACCCTGCCAAGCTCCTCTGTCCATGGGGATTCTCCCGGCAAGAATACCGGAGTAGGTTGTCATGCCCTCCTCCAGGAAAGACAGCATATGAAGCCACAATATCCACACTAAAAATAAGACCCGTGGAGCCCTTTCTTATCCCTATGTGATTTAGGAACATTTCCCCACCTGACCTCAAAAAGGCACCTGTGAGGTTCTCCTGGCCCTGCTGACTCCGCTCACCCTGTGTTTTGTTTACATCCATTCTCGTCTTTGATTGCCAATTAAAAATTCATGACCATGTGTTTCATTCCTTACTAGGCCGGCAGAAAACTCTCCAGGAAGAAACAAGACAATAGAAAACCCACAGAAACAAAGACAGTAGTGAGCATGGTTATTTTTAACTGCTATCTCCTATTAATTGTCTGAGGTGTCAAAACAATCAAGCAATATTGTGGCACCTGCAAGGAGCTTTTCTGACTCACACAATGTCTGTCTGAAGAAGGACTAGGGTGGCAGGTTGCTTGCACACCTTTGTTCTTTGTTACAAATCTTCTCATATGATAATAAATATTCTTTAGCAACGGCATTTTCTCTTGTCTCTATTAGCTCAGTGGTAGTTCATCAATAGTGGGTAAGTTTAATGAAGGTTCTTTATTTTCTTTTCCCTCTTCCTTCATGGTCCCTACTCATCTTCATTGTCCCTGACCTCAAGCATTCTGTCCCAAATCTGAGACAGGTTTATAAAGTGGTTCTTCATTTAAAAGGTCTCTGTGAAGGTTTAAAGGGTTAAGTGAAGCACTTAAGCACAAATCCATCCTGATGTCTATGCGTGATTTCTTCCTTTAGACTGGCCTGAGACCTTTCTGATGTAGCATGTTTCCTTAATAGAACTAGAATATTATTAACTATTATTATTTGAAATAACTATCCTTCAAGGATTTAGGAATCATTATCGGTCCTGTTTTCTGAGTTAGGACATAGATTCTTCTTAAAATTAAACTCTATTTATAGAACTGACAAGAAAGACCAACTCTGAATTAGATGGAAAGAAATGGGGAAGATGGGCATACACTCAGTTTAATAGTTCTGTCTTCTAAGGGACTAACATCTGGATTTCCCCCAAATTTCCTGCTAGGGTTTCACCCAAAGCAGACTTTGGGTGAAACAAGGATTTGGGGCAGATTGTTTATACAGGTATGATTCCAGGAAGCACAATGAGGGAGTGGGCAAGTCAGAGGGAAGGGAGGCAAATGAAGACAGTATGTGCTCATTAATGGGTTACTGCTGTGAGCACCTGGGGGGTCCTCCTTCCTGAAAACTTTAAGAGACTGTATAGAACATACTTCCAAACCTCGCAAGGGGAGATGAGGGATCTGGAGTATTAATGCACCAAGTACCATCACTCATGGTTGAAGTTCCTCCTGGAGTTACTCCCTGGCATTTCCAGCCTGGCCTATACACAAGCCTAGTACACTCCCCAGGCCAGAGAGTGACCATGGGCAGAGAAACGTGGGAAGCTGTAATTGTATATGGGAACCAGATGTCCCTTGGGGCAGACTGAGGGGTATGAGTGGGACATTGACAGAGTCTAATAAAGCTCTCCTTCCAAACTAGGTTCAAGTCCTGCAAACCCTCCCCACCCTCATACATTTATCCAGACCTATCTAGTTTTGCTGGGTTTTCCTGTCCTGGGAAAGACCTCCACATCCTCTGGCCAGATGGGAAGCAAGAACAGCAATAAAGAGCAGAGCATGGCCAGTCCCCAGGCTCTCTTGTGTGTACAGCATGAATGCCTGGCCCTTTGTCATCAATGCCTGTTTTATGTTCTCTCCCCACAGGGACAGGGAGACATGTTCCTGCTCACTTTCAGGAAGAACTTTCTAGCTATTAGAGATGTCGAATTGTGACTACCACTGGAGGCTGTTAACACTTTGTCACTCATTCAAATGTTTATGGAGAGTGGACCAGGCTCTGTGCTGGGGGCTGTGGGACATCAAAGAGGAATGAGACAGGATTTCTGTCCTCAGGGGCTCACAGCTGAGACTTAAGGAAAGTCCTCAAATAACTGTAATTTAAAGCAAAATGAAGTAAGTGTTGCGACAGAGGTAGCAGCAACTCACAGTGGGGATGCAGAGAGAAAGAATCTGAACCACCAGCCAGGATGTTAGGAAGGGGCTTCCTGCACAGAAGGGGGTGGTGAAGCTGGCGGTCCTCCAAGGCCCCCTTCAACCCTTAAGCCTGTGATCATAAATGAAAGCTAAAGACAAACAAATAGAAAAGACCATAGCTTACATTTCACATTCTAGAGACTAGCACAGTAAATGCCTTTTTGTTTCCTTATCAGTGGGCAGGGAAATGTCTTACTTAAGCTAACAAATGATTATGCTTCACACAAGTAGAGGCAGTATTCCTCACAATAGAAGGATAAATATAATGTTGACTCATGAATTTGCTCATTGTTCTTCTCCATAGCCCCTGTGCAGAATAGCAAAACACTGCAGGCAAATCACGTGGCCCAAGCTCATCATCTTCATCTCCCTGGAGCTTAGAACCCGAGACAAGTAGGCAGATGGATTCTAAACTGGAGTCACAAACCAAATAACCAGAGATGAATGGAGGAGGTCTCCCATCACTTAAAAGGACAAAGTAAGGTTAAGAATCCAAATATATAGGGTGCTTAATCGTTAGGCCAGAGAAGGCAATGGCACCCCACTCCAGTACTCTTGCCTGGAAAATCCCATGGACAGAGGAGCCTGGTAGGCTGCAGTCCATGGGGTCGCTCGAGTCGGACATGACTGAGTGACTTCACTTTCACTTTTCACTTTCATGCATTGGAGAAGGAAATGGCAACCCACTCCAGTGTTCTTGCCTGGAGAATCCCAGGGACGGGGGAGCCTGGTGGGCTGCTGTCTGTTGGGTCGCACAGAGTCGGACACGACTGAAGCGACTTAGCAGCAGCAGCAGCAGCAGCAGTCGTTAGGCACAAATGTCATGGCCTTTGGTCAACCCCTCTGTGTAGTTTTTCTGTGTTACTGTTTATGCCTCTGTTAAAGAACATCTGGGACTCACATTTGTCTTGGGAATATGGCTGGCAAGAATGGGTATTTTGAATCTTTATGGCCTTTCCATTTCCTACCAGCTGCCTCCTCCACTCTCTCTGCATGACTCTGCTGTTCTTCCCTGTCAGCCTTCAATGCCCTTTCAGCTGTAGAGTTGACCAGCAGTCAAAGACATCAAAGTTGTTAGACCAGGAGCCAGGAGTTAGATGTGAGTTCTGGTCCAGCCCTGGCACTCACTTAAGATGTCATGTGCCTCCTCTGTGCCCCAGCTTCCTCATCTGTACTATCAACTGAAGATCTGACATTCCATTTCTGAGTAAGCAGTGTTGGTGCTATATAACCAGGCCTCGAGGTATTCCCTGATTCAAGGAGAGTGTCCAGATTGAAAGTAGAGAGAACCTAGGAGGTCACAGTCTTCTTCTGTCTCATCTCAGTGCCTGGGGGAATACCTGCTAAATCTAGACTCTTTTCTATGGAGGCGGTGAGGCATACATTGAAGCAACAAGAGTAACTCAAAGCTGTCAAGTATCCATGCGCAATGGGGCGGTTTTAAACAGAAGAGTAATACCTGGTTTATGCTTTCAACAAACTGCTCTGTTTGCTAAAAGGCTAGCAAGAGGATGCCTGCCTGGAGTGAGACCAAGAAGAGCAGTACAGCTCAGCCTAGGCTGTCTGCATGCCTCAGCCCCTCAGCCCAGCTCTGCTCTCTGCTCCGTCGCGTGAGATCCACGCCTGGAGCTGGGTGACCAAAGACCAGCCTCTTCACCCAAGCTGAGCTACCAAGACTAACCATATTCTCTGACCAGAAATTTAACAATAGGACTAATGATTCTGGCTTAGTGAGTATCCTATTAAACCCTTATCTCAACACTGCCTTATCGATTTACCCCAGCCCCCAAGTGCTGCTATTATTATTATCATTATCAAAATATCGCACTGTCCAAGGTTTAAGCACGATCTGCCCTGCAGAATGCAACCCACCAGCAGCCTGCTCTGCTGCACCAGTCACCCCCTGCCGTCTCCCCTCAGAGCCATTCCTCTGATCGTTTTGGTCACAAACAGAAAAAAATAACTAAATTCAGCAAAATCATGCTAACTTGAAATCCTCTCTCTATATTTACACCTTGCCCCCACTTTTGTTGCCTATAAAATTCTGTTTTCTCATTTCATTCCTGTAGTCAGTAACTGAAGATCAGAGGATGGACGACTCGTCTCTTCTCCTGAGGTCTTGTCTCCTCCTGTGATTAACTTAAATCGATGAAACAGAGTCATTCTGCTGAAATTTCTATGTGGCAGAATCTTGATGAAAGTTTTCAGCCCTGCCAAAGGCTCTCACTTTGAACCTGGCCCCTGGCTCCTCTGACTGGCTACAAAACATGCAAAGTTGCTTGCAAGATAATGATAACTTTCCACATAAAAACCCAGCTAAAATTTCTCTTTAAATGTAGTCTCTTATGTGGTATACTCTGAAAGAAATCCTGGTTCTTTTTGATGCAAGCTATCATTTTGGTAACCCTGGGGTCTGTGTCAGGGGCTGATTATAAGAACAGATTGTTTCTGAATTCATATATTATTTGAATCCCATTCATTTCACTCCTAAAATCAGGAGTAAATTTTATATTCCTGTGGTCATAGGTCCCCACCCTGAATCATAAACTCCCTGCTGTGGGCTATATGAGATAACATAAAGCATCCAGTCAGTCTGTGCCTGGCATATAACTGATAACTCAAAGAATATCGTATCTTTTCCCACATCCAAGTGCAGCAGTTTGGGGTTAACTCTCCTCTCCAAACTAAGTGCAACCTAAATCAAAGTATTAGTAAAAAGTAAGACAAAAGAAAAATCTATCAATGATTCCAACTAGAGACAAATATTCCAATAAGAAGCCAGAGTCCCACTGTACTTCACAGAGAGTTTGCCACAAAGTCCCCTACTATTCCTGAGAAAGAGCCCCTTGCACAAGAGCCTGCGACGGTAAACTTCCCTCGCTGTCTGTCAGGCCACTGCCCTGAAAACCACACTTTCAGTGTTAGCAGAAGCCCTTCCTCTAGGATTCAAGGGTCTGTGGCCCTGAATTATTCATAAGCCTTTCTTTGATTCAGAAAGATTGGAGAAATCAGAGTTGGCTAGTGACTGATTCTGTGAGCCATGCCCTTTCAACCTTAAGCTGGAAAAATAGAGGTTCTTGTCTTTGGGATAGCCTTCTTAAGGTGTCTCCACTACCTTGATATGTGTGAGCCACATCCAGAGCGCCCAGAAGTGGGAATGTCCCATGTTCATACAAGGGGATAGATCCATCTCCTTATCAATGAGCATATTGCAAAAGGTGGCCAAAGCCTCTTCCCCAGCCCAGCCAAGGGAGCCTGTCACTTTGTTGTCCAGGGGCACATTTCTCATCATCACCTCCAGAATGGCAGAGGGGATTTACTGAACTGTCTCATCTCTGCAAGGAATAGTCCTGGGCACAAGGTTTTCAATTCCATTCTGCTCAATGGGACTGCAGCTTTTAAACTATCATAGTGAAAATGGAAGTTGTGAACCGACAGGTCATCACAGAAGGTAAGGCCAGCTACCACAGAGGGGCCACTTTCCTGAAAGGGGCTCAGTCCTCTAGACAAGCCCTGCAGATCTTGTCTCTCCGAATCCAAAAGTCCAAGGAGGGAGGCCAGGCAAACAATCAGTCAAGAGCCAGGGTACTGGGCAAAATCATTCAGGTCAAATGCAAACTGAATGCTAAATCAGAATGTGAAATACAAAATATATAAACCTCAGCTGATAAAAATATTATGCAAACCAAAGAAGCACACCCAAAGGTTACTGAATGCTATTTTGTACTAGATATGCACGGTGGGTGGGGAGAAACTTTTCTTTAGGGTCTTTTTCTGATCTTATTTCTCCTGTGTATAGAGAAGTTTTTTTTTTTTAAGTAATTTTGAGTATATATATATATATACAGTAATTGGGGGAAAATATTCTTAAAGCTATATAGAGGAAATATATTTTTTATTTTTATATATTATATATATATTTATCCCCTAGTCCTTTCCCGCCCCAGTGAAGCTAGTATTCAAAGCATCAAATGTCTATGAGTGATGGAGCTAAGGGGGAATTTATGTTCAACCTTCTACTTTTATCAAGCTCATTCTTTTTCCTGAGACACAAAGGTTGTTTCTAGTTCAGTATCACTGAACAAAAAGTTCAGTGCTTTTTGATCCCCCTCTATAAATAATGCTGAGGGTTGCAGTACATTTTTAATTTTAATGCATTTGGTATTTTAAATATTACTTAGTTTTAAAAATTATTTTAATGTACCTTTAATTTTAATAGATTTGATCAAGTTACATTACATGACAGCTCTAATTATTCAAACGTCCTCACAACTTTTTACTTTGGTAAAGCATTTTTTTTTGCAAGTAAAGTATAATTTATTTACAAGTAATAGGCAAGTTTTAGTGACCAAATTATACTTTAAGAAGGAAAAAATATAAACACACTTTATTTAAAAAATTTTAGAAGCCAAGTTCATAAACAATCTAATTTTATAGTTAGAAAAAAATAATAAGACCCAGACATTTCTTGAATCCGCCTAGTAGGTGCTTAAAAATTTGTAAAATCAATTAAGTAGTATGTTCAAAGTCACAAAAAAAAAGAGAGGCAAATTGGGACTAGATCCAGGTCCCCTAATTCCTAGTCTGCACAACCCCTTTACTTATACTACCCTTTTCTCTTGCCCTACAGATCATTCAAAGTATTGTTTTTGTTTTTTTCACAATACTCTTAAGAGAGCCACGAGGAGATGTATTTGGATATCTTCCCAGGCAGCTTTCAGAGATTTCATGAGTAACATTCAGAATTAGTAAGAAAATAGAGATTGTGCCAAGGCAATGGAAAAAGCTGACCATCACCTCCTTTTTCCCAATTAATAATACCATATGTACTGCTTACATCTTTGCATTACCAAACCCACTTTGGGTCCTGAAACTGTTAAAGCATCAGCTTATGATTAATTACTTGAACATTACCATGTAAACCTGCTGATCCCACCTCAGAACATATGGGCATCGGGATAGTTACTTACATCTGGAGTAAGAACTCTCCATGCTTGAAACTCTACTGCAATAGCCATGAGATGTGGTGAGCTCTAAATGAAACCTCTAACTTCTGCCTCCCTCAAGCCACAGGGTGCCCTCTAGGGGGCCTAACAGGCAGCTGATGGATGACTATCTGGTCAGGTCTGGCCAAACAGTAGGTCAAACCATGTGGAAGCCATCTGTCTCTGTCGGGCAGAGAAAGGAAAGAAGCTGGAAGAGCCCTGGTGCTCAGCAAAGATAACACTGGCCCGTGAATCCCTCAGTCTCTCTTGCCTGGCTTGCTGTAGCAATGTTTCCTCCAGCAATTGCTTTACAAACCATTAAACAGCCATGAAAACAAGTGCCTGGCCATATGTCTGAGGGCCAAGGAAGCCCAGGAGCAGATTTAAGTAAAAGAGAAAATCTCTCTCTCCTCTTTTAGTTTTGAGTGAAACTTCCTTAAAAGGGTGAGTGTCTTTGCATGAGGCATTTTTTGTGGGATTGAAATGGTAGGGAGGGATGAATATAGGCTGGAATCAGATTCAAGGACACCGTAAGTAAAGAGGCTAGAAACAAAACAGCTCTTTTGAGTTGCTGCTGCTGCCAAGTCACTTCAGTCGTGTCCGACTCTGTGCGACCCCATAGACAGCAGCCCACCAGGCTCCCCCGTCCCTGGGATTCTCCAGGCAAGAACACTGAAGTGGGTTGCCATTTCCTTCTTTTTGAGTTAAGACGTAGTAATTTCAGGATTCCTTTAAGGCTGGAATCAGAGATTATGAAATGTCACAGAAACACCAGTATTTTATACCCCAGGCCTTTCTCCTATATTTTCTCTTGACTACTCAGAGCTTGGTCTGAGACACCATCACAACCCAGGAACTGGTTAGAATGCAGAATCTCAGGCCCCTTCCCAATCTTCTGAATAAGACTGCATTTTAACAAGACTGTCTCAAGTGATACGTATACACATTAAAGTTTGAGAAGCTCTGTAGACAGAACTGTGAGGAGCTGTCCTGAACAAAAGGAACCATTTCTTCTGGCACTCTCACCCTAAGAATGATAAGAGCTGAACATGTGCCAAGCATAACATCATGCCAAATGTTGTGCTTAAAATGCATGATCACATTGCATCCTTACAATGTCTGTGTTTGTCAAAGGCACTATCACTGTTCTCCATTTACAGACGAGGTAGTGAGGCTCTGAGAATAACTTGCCAATGATCTCACAATTAGGAAGGAAACACAGAGCAATGGTTAGCACCAAGTGCCCGTGCTCTTTTCCACTGTGCTGTTTTACTTTATCATACACCTGAAAGCAGTTGAGCTGGCCAAAGATGTCCCGAGAGAGAGAGAGGAGAAATGATGAAGAGAAATTGCTCCCAAAGACCCAAAAAACTCAAATTCCAGAAAACAGGTCTCCTGGAGACAGAATTCAATAAGAATTTCTACTTCTCTGAAGTCTCCCCACTGGGGCCCTTGACTTGCCCATGCAATGCCTAGAATAGCTCTGCTCCAGAATGGGCATGAGCCTGGCAGGTGGACTTTTCTTGTCCTTTCCCTCCTTGGAGGAAAAATCACCACCTGTAAATCCAAGACCAGTCACCTTGAGGAATAGGTCCCTGCCTCAACAGGACCATAGTAAAGCTCAGGATTAAGACAATTCTTTGACCCTCGATATCTTGATTTATCATTGGAGACTAAATCTGCTATCCTATTTGTTTATTCAACCATTCATCCAACAATGTAAGTGGAGAACAAGACAAGCAAAACTCCTATGTTCGTGGAGCTTACATTTTGGAAGCGCCATTATTACAATAATGTAATATCTATTATATATTACCTATTTAGGTGCTATACAAAATTCAGGTGGGGAAAAGGATAGTGTATGATGGGGCTGAGAAGTGCTACTTAAGACAGAGAAGTCAGGGGAAGCTGACCTCTGAAACTGAGGGTAAGACTGGAGCTTAGCCCTGAATGAAGTGAGAGAATGAACAGCCAGAAAGAGGCTGCAGGTAGAGGAAATAGTTGGGGCAAAGACCATGAGGCAGGAGTGACCTTGGAGCATTCAAGAAACAACAAGTCGAGGGTGGCTGGAGCAGATGAGTAAGTGATAGAGGATGAGACTGGAGGGGTAATGGGGGTCTAGGCCACAGAGAGCCTTATAAACCATGGTAAGGGACTTCAGCTTTTATCCTGAGAAGGACAAGAAGACATTAAAGCATTTTGAGCACAGGAGTGACATGATGTGAAGTACCTTACTTTTGGCAGGATCACTAGGGCTGTTATGTTGAAAGTGGATTGTAAGGAATCAAAGGTGGAAGCAGGGAGACCAGATAGGAGCTACTACAATAGTCCAGACAGGTAATGGCTATGGAGGTGGTAACAAGTGGCCAGATTCTGGATTATTTTGAGGGTAGAACCAAAAGGACTTGCTGATGGAAATCCTTTATGCTCTTCCTTATTTCTGGGCCTCTGGTTGCATCACAAAGTCTGAGTTCTGTTTTTTTAATTTTTTTAGCACTGCCCTTTTCTCATTTGCCTATTTAACCCAGACCTCTCAGTTCTCAAATATTCTGATTTGTAAACGTTTTGCTTGTATGTCCCTGATCCATCTCTGTCCCTCATCTGGTACTCCTGGTCGGCAACCAGCCATGTCCCAGAAGACATATGCAGTGCTGCTCCTGCATATTATTATTAATACTTCATATTTGTGTCATGCTAACAGTTAAAGCCCTTTGGTGTACATTATCTGATCTGACGTGTGAGGTTTCACAGACCATTTCACGTCTTTTGGCTCCAGGAAACCTCAGAGAAGAAGCATGAGTCAGCTTTGGCTGAATTTCAGACAAGTTAACTCCATGGCAGCTACAGACCTGACAGAGAGCAGGCACTGGCTGCATGTGAGTATGTCAAAGTGTGTGGGTAAACTGAGCTACAAGGCTCAGGGGGCAAACATCCAGAGGGCAGAGCAAATATCCTGAGGGCAAGGTACATGCTGACAGAGGGCCTCTGAGAGCAGTAGATTGAAGCTAGAAAAGTGGTATCAGGGGTGTTGGGCAGAGAACCAGGAGTGAGGGGGAAGAACAGGGAAAACTGGGCCCTGGAGGGGTGAATGATCAGGAGAGAAGGCTGAACTAGGCCAGTGCCAGCCACAAGTCAGAAATCTGTGTGGTCAGTCAAGCCCTGCAGGTCAGCTCAGAGAAGCCTTCCAGGAAGGGACCCGTGCCAAGTATCTGGGCAGCAGGTGAGGGAAGCCAGCATTGTATACCAGAGTGACACTGAGTAATACAGGGTGGTTCTTTGCCTATGCCAAGGAGCTGCTCTCTGTTTCTGGTTAAAAAGGAGCCAGTCCTCAAAACATGGCTGATCAGTGGGTAAAGGAAAATGGGGCACCTGGAAAGGCTAGAGTAGGGAGCAAAGACAGGAAGCAGACAGATGCTCTTTCTCCCTGGATACTCTTGAACTTGAAGAGAAGTCCTCCAACTCCACAGACTAATTAATCGATAGCTTTAGAGTCTGACCTCAGGGATAGTGTCAGCTGACTTATTTTCTTAGTCCAAAGCATATTCCTTCTCCTTTGGACAATTCTAATGTCAATAACGGTTCTAAAAGCATGGATCACAAATGGATCCTGAGCACATCAGAAAATAAATCTAATCCTTCTCCTGAGTTGGAAGGAAAGGGTAACTCCATTCACAAGGCTGTTTGTGGAAATACAAACATTGCATCCTGTTCAACTGATTAGTAAGAAAAGGTCTGGTTGGAGATACATGTATTATTTTACAAGCACAGGTTTCCTTAGAAGGCCTGCCCTAGGGACTCTCAGTGTTAACAGAAAACACTGGATTATATTCATTCTTGCCAAAGAAGGACACATTTTAATGGCTTTACTTCCGTCTTTAGGATTAGAACCTCAGAAACCAAGATGCGTGAGGTCAGGTTGAACTTAAAAGATCGAGTCCAGTGCTTCCTGAACTTTATTGTGTACCACGTGTGGACCCTTAGGCCTACAGGGTATTTTCTCATTTCCCTTTTTATTTTTTTCTTTGATCCATTATATACTAAAGAGAGCATTATTCAATTTCCACATATTTGATAATTCCCCAAATTCCTTCTGTTGCTGATTTTTAATTTCATTCCTGTATAGTCTGAGAACATATTTTATGTTATTTTTATCCTTTTTATTTATTAAGATTTGTTTTATGGCCAATATATAGTCTTATTTTGGACATGTTTCATGTGCTTTTGAGAAGAATATATAGTCTGCTGTTGTTGGGTGGAGTGTTCTATAGGTCAATTTGGTTTTTTTCTTCACTCAAGTCTACTATTTTCTTACTGATCTTCTGCTTAGTGTTCCAATCATTATTAAAAGTGGGGTATCAAAGTCTCTATTAATTTTAAATTGTATATCACCCATCATTTTTGTCAGTTTTTGCCTCATTTTGGGGTTACATGTTAGGCACATATGCTTTAATTGTTGTATCTTCCTGATGGAGTAATTCTTTCATCAAATGTTCTGCTTTTTCCCCAGTAACATTTTTGTTTAACTTATTTTAATTGCAGGATAACTGCTTTACAATACTGCGTTGGTTTTGCCATGTATAAACATGAATCAGCTATTAGTATACATAAGTATACACATGTCCCCTCTCTCTTGAACCTCACTCCAACCCATCCCACCCCTCAAAGCTGTCACACCACCAGGTTGAGCTCCCTGAATCGTACAGCAAATTCTCACTGGCTCTCTATTTTACATATGGTGATGTATATGTTTCCATGCTACTCTCTCAGTTCTTCCCCTCCTCTCCTTCCCCCACTGGGTCCATAAGTCTGTTCTCTTATGTTTGTGTCTCCATTGCTGCTCTGCAAATAGGTTCATCAGTATCATCTTTCTAGATTCTATATAAACACATTAGTATACATTACTTGTTTTTTTCTTTCTGACTTACTTCACTCTGTATAATAGGCTCTGGGTTCATCCATCTTACTCAGTTCAGTTCAGTTGCTCAGTCATGTCCGACTCTTTGTGACCCCATGAACCGCAGCACGCCAGGCCTCCCTGTCCACCACCAACTCCCAGAGTCCACCCAAATTCATGTCCATTGAGTCGGTGATGCCATCCAACCATCTCATCCTCTGTCATCCCCTTCTCCTCCTGCCCTCAATCTTTCCCAGCCTCAGGGTCTTTTCCAATGAGTCGGCTCTTCGCATCAGGTGGCCAAAGTATTGGAGTTTCAGCTTCAACATCAGACCTTCCAATGAACACCCAGGATGATCTCCTTTAGAATGGACTGGTTGGATCTCCTTGTAGTTCAAGGGACTCTCAAGAGTCTTCTCTCCAACACCACAGTTCAAAAGCATCAATTCTTCGGCGCTCAGCTTTCTTTATAGTGCGACTCTCACATCCATACATGATCGCTGGAAAAACCATAGCCTTGACTAGATGGACCTTTGTTGGCAAAGTAATGTCTCTGCTTTTTAATATGCTATCTAGGTTGGTCATAATTTTCCTTCCAAGGAGTAAGTGTCTTTTAATTTCATGGCTGCAATCACCATCTGTAGTGATTTTGGAGCCCAGAAAAATAAAGTCAGCCACTGTTTCCACTGTTTCCCCATCTATCTGCCATGAAGTGATGGGACCGGATGCTATGATCTTAGTTTTCTGAATGTTGAGCTTTAAGCCAACTTTTTCACTCTCCACTTTCACTTTCACCAAGAGGCTTTTTAGTTCCTCTTCACTTTCTGCCATAAGGGTGGTGTCATCTGCATATCTGAGGTTGTTGATATTTCTCCTGGCAATCTTGATTTCAGCTTGTGCTTCATCCAGCCCAGCTAAAATGCATTCCTTTTTATAGCTGAGTAATATTCCATTGTATATATGTACCACAGCTTCTTTATCTATTTATCTGTCAATGGACATCTAGATTGTTTCCATGTCCTAGTTTTTGTTTTGAAGTCTATTTAAAAGTCTGTTATTAGTATAGCCACTCTGGGTTTTCTTATGATTGCTGTTTTATCATTTTTCCCATTCGTTTACTTTCAATATATTATAATCTTGAATCTAAAGTGTTTGTCCTATAAACAGTATATAGTTGGATCTCATTTTTTAAAAATCCATTCTGACAATCTCTGCCTCAGATTAGATTGTTTAACCCTTTCACAGTTAATGTCATTATTGATACAGTTGGATTTATGTCTGCCATTTAACTGTTTCTATATGTTACAAGTTTGCCTTTATAATTCTGTTCTTTCTAGAGTGCTTTATGTATTGTATTTTATAATGTAGCACTTTATTATTTTGCTAACTTTTGTTCACTACATATTTTTTGTTATTTTCTTAGCTGTTGTTCTAGGGTTTACTATGAATATCTTAACTCATGAGAATCAGCTTCAGATGTATACTAACTCAATTCCAGTGAGATATTAAAATGTCACTCCTGTGTAGGTTCATTCTCTTTCCCCAGTGTTTTGTGATGTTGTTATTATATATATTACATCTCTCAGTGTTATAAACCCAACATTAGATTTTATCACTTTTTATAATTTATGTCTTTTGAAGCTGAGACAAGAAAGTACAGTAAATATAAGTCTACAGTTCTTATTATATCAACTTCCTTATTTATCATTTCTAGATCTTCCCTTTTACCCCTGTGCCCATCCTTTATGCTGTCACTGGAAAATATGTTACATTTCTGTATGTTTTATGCTCAGTAGTACATTACACACATATTATTTTATATAATGGATTTTTAAATCAGTGAAGAGAAGAAGAAAAAATTTGCAAGTATACTGTCTTTTATAGTTATATAATTACCTTTCCCAGTGGTTTTTGTCTTTTTGTATGGATACAGATTACTGTCTGGGTTACCTGCTTTCACTGTAAAGAATTTCCTTTATTTCTCATAAAGGAAGTCTGCTAGCAAAAAATTTCCTCAGTATTTGTTTATGAGGAAATATCTTTATTTTATTTTCATTTTTGAAAGATATCTTTGCTGAATACAGGATTCTTGGTTGACAGTTTTTTTTGTTTTTTTTGTTTTCCTTTAAGCACTTTGAATATATTATTCTATGTCTTTCTGGGCATGATTGTTTCTGATGAGAAATCATCTATTATTCTTATTGAGATTCCCTTGTGACAATTCATTTTTCTCTTGCTGCTTTCAAAATTTTTCTGTCTTTGGCTTTCAGTAGACTATGATGAATCTATTTATGGATCCCCTTCCTTTATCTTACTTGGAGTTCCTTGAACTTCCTGGCTGTGTAGATTGCTTTTCAATGTTTGGGAGGACTTCCACCATGATTTTTTTTAACTGCAAAATGTTTACTTTAATTTTTTAACATTTTGTCTTATATTAGAGTATAGTTGATTAAAAATGTTGTGCTAGTTTCAAGTACACAGCAAAGCAATTCAGTTATACATACACATGGATCTATTCTTTTTAAAATTCTTTTCCCATTTAAGTTGTTACATAATACTAAGCAGACTTCCTTGTGCTATATAATAGGTCCTTGTTGGTTATCCATTTTAAATATACCAGTGTTGTACATGTCAATCCCAAACTATCCCTTCCCCCAACTCTTTCTCTCTGGTAACTATAAGTTCATTCTCTAAGTCTGAATCTATTTCTGTTTTGCATCATTTGTATCATTTCTTTTTAGATTCCACATATAAGCAATTTGTTGTTCAATCGCTAAGTCATGTCCAACTCTTTGTGAACCCATAAACTGCAGCACATCAGGCTACCTTGTCCTTCACTATCTCCCAGAGTTTGCTCACACTCACATCCATTGAGTAGGTGATGCCATCCAACCATCTCATCCTCTGTCTCCCCCTTCTCCTCATGCCCTCAATCTTTCCTAGTATCAGGCTATCTTCCAATGAGTCAGATTTTTGCATCTGATGGCCAATGTATTGGAGCTTCAGCTGCAGCATCAGTCCTTCCAATGAATATTCAGGGTTGATTTCTCTTGGGATTTACAGGTTTGATCTCTTTGCTGGTCCAAGGGACTCTCAAGAGTTCTCCAGTACCATAATTCAAAGGCATCAATTCTTTGGCAATCAGCCTTCTTTATGGTTCAACTCTCACACCAGTACATGACTACAGGAAAAGCCATAGTTTTGACTATACAGACCTTTGTTGGCAAAGTGATGTCTCTACTTTTTAAAATGCTGTCTAGGTTTGTTACAGTTTTTCTTCCAAGGAGCAAGTTTATAGTCACCATCTGCAGTGATTTTGGAGCCCAAGAAAATAAAATCTGTCACTGTTTCCACTTTTCCTCCTTCTTTTGTCATGAAGAGATAGGACTGGATGTCATCATCTTAGTTTTGTGAATGCTGAGTTTCAAGCCAGCTTTTTCACTCTCCTCTTTCATCCTGATCAAGAGATTCTTTAGTTCCTCTTAACTTTCTGCCATTAGAGTGATATCATCTGCATATCTGAGGTTGTTAATATCTCTCCCGGCAATCGTATGTAAGCAATATCGTACAATTTTTCTCTTTTCTGAGTTCACTCACTATGACATTCTCTACATGCATCCATGTTGCTGCAAATGGCATTATTTCATTCTTTTTAATGGCTGAGTAATATTCCATTGTACATATGTACCACACCTTCTTTTTCCATTCCTTTGTTGATGGACATTTAGGTTGCTCTCATGTCTTGGCTATTGTAAACACTGCTGCAATCAACATTGGTGTATATGAGCCCTTTCATACCATGTTTTTCTCCAGATATATGCCAAGGAGTGGGATTGCAGGATGATATAGTAGCTCCATTTCTTTTTTTTTTTTTTTTTAAGGAACTTCCATCTGTTCTTCACAGGGATTCTACCAATTTACATTCCCATCAACAGTGTAGGAGGGTTCTCTTCTCTCTACACGCTATCCAGCATTTATTGTTTGTGGATTTTATGATGGTGGCCATTCTGACTGGTGTGAGGTGATATCTCATTGTAGTTTTGATTTGTACTTCTGCAAATCAAATAATTAGTGATGTCAAACATCTTTTCATGTGCCTCTTGGCCATCTGTATGTCTTCTTTGGAGAAAGGTCTATTTAGATCTTCTGTCCATATTTTGATTGGGTTGGTTGTTTTGATATTAGGTCGCATGAGCTCTTTGTATTAATAAATTTTAGAGACTAATCCCTTGTTGGTTACATCATTTGCAAATATTTTTTCCCATTCTTTGGGTTGTCTTTTCATTTTGTTTATGGTTTTCTTTGCTGTGCAACATCTTTTGAGTTTAACCATGTTCCATTTGTTTATTTTTATTTCCATTAATCTCAGAGATGGAATGAAAAACATATTGCTGCAACTTATGTCAGTGAGTGTTCTGCCTATGTTTTCCTCTAAGAGTTTTATAGTGTCCAGTCTCACATTCAGATGAGACCTAAATGGAGATTAAACAATATGTTATTAAACAACCAATGGATCACTGAAGAAGTCAGATAGGAAATTAAAAAATACCTAGAGACAAATGAAAACAAAACACAAGGATTCAAAACCTATGGGGTATAGTGAAAGCAGTTCTAAGAGGGAAATTTATAGTAATACAGTCTTACCTCAGCAAACAAGAAAAATCTCAAATAATCTAACCTTACACCTAAAGTCACTACAGAAAGAAAGAACAAAGAAGCTCAATCCCAGAAAAATAAACGACCCAATCAAAAAATGGGCCAAAGAACTAAACAGACATTTCTCCAAAGACGACATACAGATGGCTAATAAACACATGAAAAGATGCTCAATATCACTCATTATCAGAGAAATGCAGATCAAAACCACTATGAGGTACCATTTCACACCAATCAGAATGGCTGTGATCCAAAAATCTACAAGCAATAAATGCTGGAGAGGGTGTGGAGGAAAGGGAACCCTCTTACACTGTTGGTGGGAATGCAAACTAGTACAGCCACTATGGAGAACAGTGTGGAGATTCCTTAAAAAACTGGAAATAGAACTGCCTTATGATCCAGCAATCCCACTGCTGGGCATACACACTGAGGAAACCAGAATTGAAGGAGACACGTGTACCCCAATGTTCATTGCAGCACTGTTTATAATAGCCAGGACATGGAAGCAACCTAGATGTCCATCAGCAGATGAATGGATAAGAAAGCTGTGGTACATATACACAATGGAGTATTACTCAGCCATTAAAAAGAATACATTTGAATCAGTTCTAATGAGGTGGATGAAACTGGAGCCGATTATACAGAGTGAAGTAAGCCAGAAAAACACCAATACAGTATACTAATGCATATATATGGAATTTAGAAAGATGGTAACAATAACCCTGTATACGAGACAGCAAAAGAGACACGGATGTATAGAACAGTCTTTTGGACTCTGTGGAAGAGGGAGAGGGTGGGATGATTTGGGAGAATGGCATTGAAACATGTATAATATCATATATGAAACGAGTCACCAGTCCAGGTTCGATGCACAATACTGGATGCTTGGGGCTGGTGCACTGGGACGACCCAGAGGGATGGTATGGGGAGGGAGGAGGGAGGAGGGTTCAGGATGGGGAGCACATGTATACCTGTGGCAGATTCATTTCTATATTTGGCAAAACCAATACAATATTGTAAAGTTAAAAAATAAAATAAAATTAAATTTAAAAAAAAAAGAAAACCCAAAGTTAATAAAAAGAAAGAAAGAAATAAAGATCAGGGCAGAAATAAAATGAAATAGAGACCAAAAAACAATAGCAAAGATTAATGAAACTAAAAGCTGGTTCTTTGAAAAAATAAAATGAATAAACCTTTAGACAAACTCATCAAGAAAAAAAAGGAGTGGGTTCAAATCAATAAAATTAGAAATTAAATAGGAGAAGTTACAATTGACACCACAGTAATATAAAGGATCATAAGAGGCTACTACAAACAATTATATGCCAATAAAGTGGACAACCTAGAAGAAATGGACAAATTCTTAGAAAGGTACAACCTTCCAAGACTGAACCTTGAAGAAATACAAAATATGAACAGATAAATTACATGTGCTAATATCAAATTTGTGATTTAAAAAACTCCCAACAGACAAAAGCCTAGGATCAGAAGGCTCCACAGGTGAATTTTCCCAAAGATTTAGAGAAGGGTTAACACTTATCATTCTGAAACTATTCTAAAAAATTGCAGATGAAGGAACATTTACAAACTCACTCTATGAGGCCACTATCACTGTGATACCACAGCCATATAAAGACACTACAAAAAAGAAAATTTCAGGCCACTATCCCTGATGAACATAGACACAAAAATCCTCAACAAAATACTAGCAAGCAGAATCCAACAAAACATTAAAAGGATCAAACACCATGACCAAGTGGGATTTATTCCAGGGAGGCAAGGATTTTTCAAACTCTACAAAGCAATAAACATGATACAGGACAATAACAAACTGAAAAATAAAAACCATATGATCATCTTAATAGATGCATAAAAATGTTTTGACAAAATTCAACACCCATTTATGATAAAAACTTTCTAGAAAGTGGGCACAGAGCGAACATATCTCCACTTAATAAAGACCATATATGACAAACTTACAGCTAACATCACACTCTACAGTGAATAGATGAAAGCATTTCCTCTAAGATAAGGAACAAGACAAGGGTGTCCACTCTTGCCACTGTCATTCAACACAGTTTTGGAAGTTGTAGCTACAGCAATCAGAGGAGAAAAAGAAAAAAGAATCCAAATTGGGAAAGAATAAGTTAAACTCTCGCTGTTTGCAGATGACTTGATACTATACATAGAAAATCCTAAAGATGCTACCAGAAAACTACTAGAACTTATCAATAAATTTGGTAAAGTAAAAATTGGTTACAAAATTAATACATAGAAATCGGTTGCATTTCTATACACTAACAACAAAAGATTAGAAGGAGAAATTCAAGGAACAATCAAATTTACCATTGCATCAAAAAGAATAAGATACCTAGGAATAAACATACCCAAGGAGACAAAAGACTTGTACTCCAAAACTATAAGACACAGATGAAAAAAATCAAAGATAACATAAGCAGATAGAAAGATAAACCATGTTCTTGGATTAGAAGAATCAATATTGTTAAAATGACTATACTACACAAAGCAAGCTATAGCTTCAACACAACTGCTACCAAATTACCAATGGCATTTCCACAGAACTTGAACAAAAAAAAATCTTAAAATTTATATAACAGAGACACAAAAGACCTTGAATGGGCAAAGCAATCTTGGGAAAGAAAAATGGAGCTGAGGAATCAGACTCCCTGATCTCAGACTATACTACAAAACTATAGTAATCAAGACAGTAGAGATATAGATCATTGAAACAAGATAGAAACCCCAGAAATTAGTCCATGCATCTATGGTTAATTAGTCTATGACAAAGGAGGCAAAACTACACTTAAAAAAAAAACATATTTATAATGGCTACTTTGAATCTTTGTTAAATTTGGTATCTGGTGACTATCGGAGGCATTTTCTGTTTCTTGCTTTTTCCAGCAAGTGCTTTTTATCTGTTTGTCCCCTCACCCACAACTTCCATTCATACATTTGTTTCTTTGCATAACTTATAATTTTTTGTTAGAATCTGGACATTTTAGATAATATATTGCAGCATCTCTGGGTACTGATTCCTCCACTTCTGGGGCTTGTTATTGTTATTTGTTTACTTATTTGTTTAGTGACTGGCCGGATTATTTTAGTGGGAAAACTCTGATGTTGTTCCTTATGGGGTACAGCACTGGGTATGCCTACAGTCACCCTGGGATGACACTGGTCTTCATAGTCATCTCTTTAACTTTCTCTTTCCCTGACCACATCAAGCTGTTAAATTTTACTAATTTCCAGATCACTATTGTATTGTTTCCCATAATGTCCTGGGGGTATCAACTGCTCCACAGATCTATCCAATCAAATCCAAGCTCCTTTGAAGGGATAGATCCTGAGGCCAGTATTTCAGATTTGTTCTGACCCCAGGAGGTCCTTTTCTCTCTGGCAAACTAACCTGCCTACTATTCATCCTGTATCTTCAATTCTCTAGCAATCTTCTCTTAGTTATCTCTCACCATAACTTCCCTAAGGGCATTTTTGAGAGTGCTACTGGCTTGAACTTCTCCACCCTCTGTTGAAAATAAAATCAGTTGCTTTGGGAAAAGATTTGGGGCTCTCTGCTTTATATTGTGCTTCTACTCCAAGGCAGTGCTATGCCCATGATATAGCAGCAGCTCCATGAGTGGGGGGTTAAGCAGAAGATGCTCCACCTCTTGGCCACACTCCCCTAAAACTTAACTTCAGCATTCGGTAGCTTGGAGCAGGATAGGAATTGTTTTATCCGAGAAGAGAGTCCTTCAATTGGGAACTAGGGAGAAAGGGGATCCTGTGTTCCTGGTTGCACTAGTCTCGAGCAGAATTTCCATCTCACTGAGGTGGAAATGGGGAGAAAAGAGGGTCCTCGTTCAAATACCACAGATTCACTGTTCTTAGCAAGTTTTAGTACATTTTCTTGAATAAATGTTTCTTCATTTGTTGTATGCACTTAGGAAAATTTTTAGAGACTTTTTGTTTAAAACATGTCTGCCAACCCACTGTATAGCACAGGGAACTCTACTCTGTAATGGCCTATGTGGGAAAAGAATCTTAAAAAAAAATACTTTCACTAGAGAGTAAGTCTGCATAGCTCATCATTCTATCACACTGGACACACACTGGACACACACTGGACACACACACATCATACTGGAAGTGGACTCTCGTTCAGAACACGTAATGCTACATTTTAGGGCATGACTATTTTATACATATACATGTCCACAGAATAATAGTTTGCTAACTCTAATATGTACATAAACTCACCAGTGAAACTTGTTAAAAATGGAGGTGTGGGGGTCTCACCCCCCAGAGATTAGAATTTTCTAGGATTTTCTAGTCTTCCAGGAGTAGAAGCCAAAAAGAAACCTGCACTTTTAGCAAGTGCACTAATGATTCTTTGGGGAAAAAAATTTCACTAAAAAGACTAAAGCATATCAGCAAAGATGTCTCTTCTCTTTTTCAGCAGGTTCTGTGTCTACTAAGAAACTTTGCAGCTACGGCAGGGTCAAACCCTATTAAACATTACTATAGTGCGCGTGCAAGTGTGTGTGTGTTTTCACCAAAACCTAGAAATACTGTCATTATAGGAAGTGCTGCTGCCTGTTTGCGGGTAGGGAAGTGCTTGCAGAGTCACGGTTTGGGCCTGCTGAGAATCAAAGGTGACAGAAGACCGCAGAGCTAGGCTTCTCAAATTGGGTCAGGAAACCTGCTCAGAATCTTTCCCTCTTTTGCACCAGGTTTGATTTCTCCTTGGTGTTACTATTTGTAACTTTCCCTCAAAACAAAGAGAGTGCCACAGGCTTTGTTGCAATTGGTCTGATTTGCACACCACCAACTGACAGTTAGTGCCTCTGGTGAGCAAATTAATAGCACTAAAGCAGCTATCAACATGCCGCTGCAGAAATGCTTCCTACTGCCCAGCTGCACATGGTTATCACTAACATGAGTCCTCACAGTCATAATCATAGAAAATGAATATCATTTCATATTTTAAAACTCTAGACAGAAACCATTGGCAATTTATTTTTTCCCAAAGAACCAGCTAATTAAAATTGTAAATAACACTGTTATGCTTGTATGTACTTCTGTGAGTGTCTTTTTCATGAGTGACTGGAGCATAGATGGCTACATAATGGTTCTATTGCACATTACAACCCAAACTCTACTTCTATCTGCCCACACTCCCATCAGAGGAGGAGGCCACACTCAGGGCAAGGAGAATTTGTAAGAAAGGCTTTCACAACAGAAGACATATCAGGAAAAAGGAGGGCCCCAGAGAGCTCAGGAAATCTGGCTTTATGAGGCACTATAAGAAGCCAGAGAATATTTATCTACTGGGTTTAGTAGGTAGGTTATTATTGTTATTATTGGAGATGAAAAAAGTATAATAGGATTCCCCAGTTGAAATTGCAAAAAAAAAAAAAAAATTCTTGCCATAACAAAAAGGCAAAAATCAAGCATTTTAAACCATTTTCTTTCAGAGTTGCTCACGGACCGTTCTCAATGGGGCATTACTCCCACACTCTCCACGTGTTAATAACTGATAGCCTTTACTAGTACCAATTCATAGATAAAATCTAGGATATTTCTGATCTTTATCCATAATTTGCTGATATGCAATTATTTCTCAATAATGGTCATCTCAGCCGGAGTTGGGTCTTTAACTGGTATATAAAACTAGACATGAAAACAAAACTTAAAAAATACACAAATTATAACTAGATCATTTTCATTTACCAAATGATATACATAGGGCTTCCTTAAATTATAAAGAAGAATTGGTACTTTACAGAGTTAATTCATGGGTGTCCCTGGTGGTTTAGATGGTAATGAATCTGCCTCCAATGCAGAAGACCCGGGTTCAATCCCTGGATGGGGAAGATCCCCTGGAGGAGGGAATGGCAATCCACGCCAGTATTCTTGCCTGGAGAATCCCATGGACAGAGGAGCCTGATGGACTACAGTCCATAGGGTCACACAGAGTCAAGCACAACTGAAGCAAGTTAGCACAGCACAGCAGTTAATTCACAGACCAATAATTACTATCAATTAATGAACAATAAGTCAATACTAATTATTAATTGAAAATGTACCTGACCTCTCATCATTTAAATGGAGCCTCTTTTGTTATTCTCCATCATAGCAGCCCTACTCTTCCAACACAAGACTTATTGATTTATGATTATATATTTACTTATGAAATTATATAATATCATCCATCTCCCCATTGAACCTCAGTTGGAGAGACCATCTCTCTTTTATTCACCACTATATGCTCAACATCCAGCACAACGTCTGATACTTAATTATTTCTGGAATGAATGAAGAAAGAAGTCATGAGGTTCTTGGGATCTTAAATTGGGGAGGATGATCAATAGGCTTTAGAATTCCCTCAAATCCCCTGAAAATATTAATATCTTTAAAAAATTGTCTACATACATTTCTCTGCAGAGAAGACTCACAATTTTCATTAGATTTCAAAGGGGCTTGTGACTGCGCAGAAAGGTAAGGGATCACTGGCTTATTTCAGTAGTAAACCCTAAAGCCTATCAATCACCCTCCCCAATTTAAGATCCCAAGAACCTCATGACTTCTTTCTTTACTCATTCCACAAATAATTAAGGATTAGATGTGCTGGATGTTGGGCATATAGTGGTGAACAAAAGAGAGATGGTCTGTCCCACAGAGGTTCCAGTGGAGAGACAGATGACATGATAAGGATTCAGTAGCAAACAACTCACCTGTAGCCTGAAACAAAGTATGCTACATGTACCTTTAGGTGGACAAATGTGTGGCATATGTGTAGGTCCTGTTCCAAGAACCAAAATGTAAATGTCTCAGTGAAATTACAGAACAATCCACATTCCCACTTCCCCTGAGTAACTGATCATTCCTACAGTCACTGGGCTCCATCAGTAGCTGCTTAAATTCATCTGTTTCTTGGCAGCAACATCCATCATTCAGGCCAGAGAAAAGGAGTCTGTAATACCCTTCTTTTACCTGCTTGGGATGATGACATCCATTTGGGGGAAGTTCCTTTTAATAACAAACCTGTAAACCTCCCAGTTAACAAAGGCACTGGTCTCTGTCTATAATGCACTGGTTTGGGCAATTTGATCAAACAGCACTGGGGTTTCCCTTCCCCTGCCTGCAGCTGGAGAGGAAAGCCAGGATAATCAGGCTAAATGGGCCTCTGAGTGCTGCAGGCACTCATGGCAGTGGGAGACTTAGAGATGGGCTGGAACATATTAATTGGCTGTTGTATATTAAAATTCCTCTTCTTCTCTCCCAGCTCCAAAAGATGCTTCCCTTCAGTAAAATTCTTCCCTCATTTTAATTTTTTTTGTCCTGAAAATGGAAACATCAAAGGTAAATTTGTCAGAGGAAAGAGTTTTTGATGTGTCATTAACTCTCAGTTATCCATCTTAACAGAGAAGAGCAGTGGTGCAGATAATTCAAAGCCAAAGCTCTCTCTATTTAACTTTGTAGTTCATTGTTTTGAGGGGCTTGGTAGCAGACTTACCTCTCTAATTATGTTTGTCTTTGCTTCTTATTAAAATGAGTTTGTCTGCCTTAGGGCCAGGCAGTTGGGTGACATGAAGATTCTGGTACAGAATTTGTAAATTTCACCAGGGGAAATCTACAAGGCACACAGATAATCAAACCTGACTATATTTGAGTTCACATTCTTAATCACTTGTGATCAATTGCTTTGCTCCTCTGTGACTAAAGCAAACCTGAGATGAGACATAATTATAGAAGACTAGTTGGAAGAGAATGAGTCTTTACATTTAGATAAGACAAGACTGCTGTGGCCAAAACTGATAACAGTCAATATTGATGTTTTCCCTGCCTGGTCCCACAGCCTTCTATTCTGAAGCCAGAAGTACCTTCCCATGCAAATCCCCGTTTTGTACAGATGAATAAATGCTGTTCATCTGTACCTGATTATCCTGCAGTGACTCCCTCTGCTAACCATTAGGGTTATTCACAAGTACCCACTCTCTCTTCCCCAATATGTGGAGGTAAGACCATATATCTTCACACACGAAGTTAGATGTGGCCTTGTGACTGCTGTTAGGTAGTAAAATGTGCCACTTCTAGGTGGAAGCTTTCAGAGCTAACATGTGCCTGGAGGCTTGCTTTGTCTAGTGAGGCACTGGCTGCATCTGAGACAGTGGCTGCTCCCTCAGCCTGGATCCCTGAGTGACTGTGATGAGCAGAACCCCCACCAGCCAGTGATGGGTACATGGTAGGAACAAGAAATAAACCCCTATTGCTTTACATCATTGAGACTGTAAGGTTCTTAGTCACTCAGCATCTCTTGTTGTTTAGTTGCTAAGTCACGTCCAACTCTCTTGCAACATCATGGACTGTAGCCTGCCAGGCTCCTTTGTCCATGGGATTTCCCAGGCAAGAATACTGGAGTGGATTGCCATTTCCTTCTCAGGGGATCTTCCCCACCCAGGAATCAAACCCGTATCTCCTGCATTGATGGGCAGATTGTTTACCACTGAGCCACCAGGGAAGTCCATACAGCAACTCAATCACAGCACATATCAAACTGCGCCATGACTGTCTGAGTTATCTCCCTTATTAGACACTGAAAACTTGAGGCCAGAATTATTTCTTCTTCAATACATTAAGTCCAGTGTATAACATAATTAAAATAACTCCTTAGAAAATGAAATTGTCTTCCTTCCTGGCCTCTGTGATCCTCTGTGTTTATGTTTTTCTAACATTTGCCCTCCTCCTATCATCACCAGTTGAAATGATAAGGTGTCTTTGACATTCAGATATATGGGGAATGGCAGAGATATTCTTTTGGACCAGCAGTACAAGTAGGAAGAGCTGGCAGAGGGGAGAGAGAGAGAGATGTTGAGGCATACTTAGGCTGCAGGCATTTCAAATACAAAGGGTTCAAGAGGCAGACAAGATTTCAAAGTCTTGGGGTGACCACATGGAAAAATAAGTATCCCAAAGTGTTAGTTTCTCAAGGAATCACAGGTATTATCTAGACTAGATTCTTATATCATCAGCATCATTAATATCACAATACCAATACTTACTGATAATGGACTAAGTACCAGGCACATCTCCAGCCACCTTACAATTAATTCAGTAAATCTTCCCAACCACCGTATAAAGGAGCTATTATTATTCTGACTTTACAGATGAAGAAATTGAAGGACAGAGAAGTAAATTTCCTCTGACCACAGCCATTATGTATCCCTCTGTGTTTGAATTCAGCATCTGCTTGAACTCTCCCCATCACGGGGGCTCTAACTTCCAATACAAGCCAACTCCTGAGCCATATCCTGCCTCCTGCTCCAACTGTGGTCCCCTGGACAGTTCTGCTTCCTAGACCAACAGGAAACAATTCCACCTCTTCTCTGCAAGGCAGCCCTTCACATGTCTGAAGGCAGCAATTGTAATGCCCTGCCAGGCTCCTCTCCTCTAGTCCAACAACCCAGTCTACTCACTGGTTTCCAGCATGCCATAGACTGAGGTCCCTCTCCATCAGCTCAGTGACTCACATGTGCCAGTCGGTGGAGTCAGTGGAGTAGAAAGGGGCACTCTCCCTTCTAGTACAGCATAGGGCTGATAGTTTCTACAACCGCAGCACATTCCTTTTACCATGTAAAGCAGGGTTCACAGGCCGAAACGGGGCCATAATCTGCTGCAGGAATAGCCGACTCACCGCATGCTCTGCACACGTCCCCATGCTAGCAAATGGAATGCTAAAAGGGGCTTCATGCTCAGAGCTTCTCCTTCCTACTCAGGTTGGAAGTCCGTTTCTACCCTCTGTATCCCAACCCCTTTCCCCCTCATCATTCTCTTGCCCCAAGAAAACAGGTCCTGCACTCACCATGGAGTTCATGGCAAAGTGATTGTGCTGTGTCTGGAGGTCTAGGGCGTGCTGGTAGCTGACTCCAATCTCTGTATGGCTCTGGAGGAATAACTCCTTGTTGTGGCTTATCCAGTCAAACATCTGGAAGGGGGAAAGAAGACACAGATAATGGTTATGAGTTCAACAGCAAGAAACTTTAAGAGCTACTGGAAGAAAACCAGCCCTTCTGCTGGTGCCCAGTGAGGACCAGACATTGTGCTCAGGGTTGGAGTGCCCACAGCCTGGCTTCCCAGAAGAGCCCTCCTTAGAAGAAGGCCCCACCATCAGCCTCGATGCTTCCTTACAAAGTCTAGAGGAAAAAGAGAAAATGAGTAAGAGGACCAGGGAGAGTTAGGAGAAAGCTGTTCACTATCAGCTGCTGCTTTTAAAAACTTTTAGAAACCTTTACTTCCCCTTTTAAAAACTTTTCAAAATCATCAAAAGAACCCCACACATGCTTTAGGGACAGGACAGGTGGGAGGTTTCATGTATCCCCTACTGCACCAGCAGGAGAGACCCTTGTCGGAAGCCACAGAGCATCCTAATATACTCCCCTCCCATTTACACTGCCTGACCACACACATCGTTGAATTGACTCTGAATGGAATCAACTTTTCTTTTGATCCCACAGCCTCACAATTCCAGGGTTTCTGCTATAAGCCATGAGGAATCAGAAGAGGAGGATTTTAAGGGTAGGGTAAATACTGCCTGGCACAGTGGGCACTGAGCCATTTTCCTTCCCCAGCTCTGTACCTGGTTTTCATTTAGGTTTCTACCTCCTTCCCAGGCAGCCCATTCACTTTTAGGGGAGCTGATCAGAATCTCAGTTCCAAGGAAAAGCCTGGTCACTCTAAGGGTTATCGCTTCTCAGGACACCAGATCTAAGCTAATCAGTGTATGACATTTCCTGACTGATGGGATTATCTTAGAAACATGTCCAACTCTTTGTGACCCCATGGACTGTATGTAGCCTGCCAGGCTTCTCTGTCCATGGAATACTCCAGGCAAGTATACTGTAGTGGGTTGCCGTTTCCTTCTCCAGGGGACCTTCCCAACCCAGGGATCAAACCTAGGTCTCGTGCATTACAGGCAGATTCTTTACTGTCTGAGCCACCAGGGAAACTGGTAAGAAATAGGAATGTTATTCAATTCAGTATAATAATACATGAAGGGAAGTTTGCTGGAAACTTCTGGGAAAACAGAACTGCAGTACTATAGATACAGCTTCTCTTCCTCTGATACTGTCATTGTGACCCTGCACCTCAAATTGCTGAATTGTCACAATTCTGGTGGTAGCTTGAGGGAGAAGTCAATGGGCAGAGAAAGGGTGTAGCCAAAATAATGGAAAGAAATAGGCAGAGTTCTGCTTGAGCCTTGCCTGATCACCACCTTCTCTCTGGACTTCCTTAGTACCTGAGCCAATAAATCCTCTTTATTTTTCAAACTGGTTTAAGCTGGATTTTCTGTAATTTTCTGCCTAGAGTAGTCAACTGATATAGCCAGGAAAGATGTTAAACCTTTGGAGAAGAGGACTGCTGCACTTGGAACTCAACGCTCAGTAGCTTGGGATGAGCTAAAGACTGCGGCTCAGTTGCAGAGAAGAGCAGGGAAGAACTGAGCAGAGATGCAAGCTGAGACGCTGCAAAATTCACGCCAGCTTTCCTCGAGGCCGAACCACAGCCTCATTCCATTTTCCTCCTTTAAACAGACAAATGAATTTACTTTTTCAGTTACATTTAACCAATATTTATTGGACACTCATTATATGCCCGGCACTGTTCAAGGCAAAAATGATTAATATGTGCTTCTTGAGTTTAAGTGGCTTAAAAGCCACTGTGAACAGCAAACATGGACTCAGATACAATGTTAGTATAACTTGGCATATGACAATTAAGATCACAATTTGAAAAGAAATCTATCAAGATAAAGGTCAAGATGGTGGATCAAGGTAGCTGCCACTCTTGGTGGTGTGGAGACAGGAAAGAGCACAGAAGGCTTCCCAGAGTTGGCGACACCTGAGTTGATCTTGACTCAGGTAGGAATTAGCCAGGGGAAGATGAATGAGATGTAAGCTCCACACAAAGGGGAGATCAAAGGGGCAGAACTCTGGGGCAGCCCAGTGTGCGAAGGGCTCTGAAATCACCACTTTTGTGCTTCTGGACCTGATGTAAGGAGAATATGTGGCTGAGGAGGTAGATGGGACCATGAAGAGCTCTGGACACAGACTTTAGGAAACCTGGACTATATACTGTGGGCAGCAAGGCATCAGTGGAGGGCTGAGCAGTGAAATTCGATGTCAGCTTTGAGAGCAGTGTGGGATGGGAGACTGGAGGGGAGATATGGAGCAGTGAAAATGGTTAGGAGGCTGTTACAGTAATCCTGGGGAGCAAGAGAGATAACCTGGAAACCTGAGTGTAGGGAATGGCAGTGGAGTTTGAGAAGTGGGCAGAGTGAGAGCTACTAGGAGGGGACTGAGGACTCCCAACTGTTTAGGAAGTGGGGGTGAGGGAGAGACAGGGAGCATAGTCAGGCATCTGGAATAGCACCCTGGGTCCTTGTAAAAGAAGATGCCATGGCACTACCTCAAGAGGAGGGTGAGAAGCTGGGGTGAAGGAAGAGAGATCGTGGTTCCATTTTAGAAACTGAGTTTTAGACGCTTAGGAGAACTTCAAGTGAAGGTGTCCTGTGGGTAGTTAAGAGTTTTGTCTGGAGGTCAGGAGAGAGACATCAAGGCTATGACAACCCACACATAAGCATAAACAAACCACCTTCCCAAGGCAAATGGGCACGCTTTGATTTAGAGAGGGTTCTCCCTTCTGAATTACCCAGATCACTCCCTGCTACCTACACAGATAAAGGGCAAAGTAGCATTCTTCACTTTCAACTGTCCATGGATGTCCCAGGCTAGGGAAGCCTGTGGAGGCTGGTTGGTATTGGTGGTGTGCAACACCCTGGTTCTGCCAGCCATAGCCAATCCCATACCAATGGCATATGGTTGGTGTGGCACATGGTTCTTAAAATTATTATTAAGGACAAGAGGGGAAGAAGACAAGCTCCCCTGGAGACTAAAGGAATTTCATTGTGTAATTTTTGTTCTTTAAAATTCTACCTCTCAACCTCATTTTAAAATAATTCTATCTCTTTTTCTTGTTGATGAAAGAATCAATAAAATTAATGAAAATCTGAAATGCTTGAAGTCCTTAGAACTTGGGATGAACACATTCCTTATATTTTCTTGGCTATCCTAGTGGCCTGGAAGTGACCTTCCCTGTATTTTCTGCTAAATGACTATTTAGATATGCTAATAAACAGAGAGTTATGTGCTAGCATCAGAATTATTAGATTGCCTGGCGCCAGGTCCCTGCTGGACTACAGAGCAAGGAGAGCTGAGCATGGGCCAATTAGGGAGGAAATGCAGGGACAACAGTGAGTTAAATGGCAGGTGACAATAGAAAGTGCTGGAGGAAGTACACATCTCATTGAGTGGACTTATTACATGATCAGGTCTGTGCCCAAGCCATTTTGCCCCCTCTGCCTTCCATAGTGGAGCACATGAGCAGTCTCTGGGGGCTGAACTTTTTGGGGGAACTGCAGCTATGCTCGGAAAAGGCAATAGCACCCCACTCCAGTACTCTTGCCTGGAAAATCCCATGGATGGAGGAGCCTGGTAGGCTGCAGTCCATGGGGTCGCAAAGAGTCGGACACAAGTGAGCAACTTCACTTTCACTCTCCACTTTCATGCATTAGAGAAGGAAATGGTAACCCCCTCCAGTGTTCTTGCCTTGAGAATCCCAGGGACGGGGGAGCCTGGTGGGCTGCTGTCTATGGGGTCCCACAGAGTCAGACATGACTGAAGCGACTTAGCAATAGCAGCAGCAGCAGCAGCAGCAGCTATGCTGGAGGCTAGATGCAGTGCTCCAAAGATGTGACACTCACCTCGTGAAGCGAGAAAAAGCCCTGCTCTAGAGGCCAAATAGTCTACATGATAGCAGGAACCAGGGTTTCTCCAACGTGACTGTTTTCTAGGGACAGTCTCAAGTCTCCTCTGGGCCTGAATCTGCTAATTATATATAACCCTCACCTTTTTGAACTTGGCTGCCTGCAAGGATCATCAGCATTTCTGCTGCATTCAGTGGAACTGGCAGCAGACAATGTGTGTGTGTGCATGCATGCTCCCAGGTAGGTGTGCACTTAAGCAGGATGAGGACAAGACTGGGTCTGGGCCTGGCTCTGTCACTAACTACCCGTGAGACTGTGGGCAAGTCTCTTCATTTCTGTGCTTCTCTTCATTTGCAAGGGATAAGTAGTACCCAGAATGGAAGTAAGCATCCTGGCTTACAACTGGCTCAATTGGGAAACTTATGCAAGGTATTTTTTTCCATTCAAAATAAAAATTAGTCTTATTGAGTCTCCTGGATCAGAATACATATTCATTGTTACAAAGTACACTTCTAACTTTTGATTACAAAGAATGTCTGTGAGAAAACTGGCATTGTTTTGACAGCCAGAGAAAGGCAGCTTCTTAGTCTTAGCCTTGGTATCTGTCTGGAGCTTTAGAGTTCAACATGTCCATTCACACACATCATCTCACTGCCTCCATCAGGCCCAATTTACAGACGGCAAACAGGTTCAGAGAAGTGAAGCCCCCCCAATGGGCTTTATTCATTTCACCCAAGGCACATTCACTGAGTGTCTGCTGATCCAGGCTTGAGGGATACTGCCCTGCCTCCTTGACTACAGGACCTCCTCTGCCCAGGCTCCACAGAGCTGTTGCCCCTCAGAAGGCAGCCACCAGGGCACTATGAGGCTCCAGCTGTGGTAGGCCACTGTCCCTCATAGGCCACGCACTGTCTAGTACCCAGCCCCCTCCTCTCTGCCTCACCTTTGCCCTCTCAGTGCCTGGAGATAGCTGATTCAAACAGCTACACTTCTCTCAATAAATACTTCAGTTCAGTTCAGTTGCTCAGTCGTGTCTGACTCTTCACGACCCCATGAATCGCAGCACACCAGGCCTCCCCGTCCATCACCAACTCCCGGAGTTCACTCAGACTCACGTCCATAGAGTCAGTGATGCCATCCAGCCATCTCATCCTCTGTCGTCCCCTTCTCCTCCTGCCCCCAATCCCTCCCAGCATCAGAGTCTTTTCCAATAAGTCAACTCTTCGCATGAGGTGGCCAAAGGTGGTTTCAGCTTCAGCAGCATTCCTTCCAAAGAAATCCCAGGGCGTATCTCCTTCAGAATGGACTGGTTGGGTCTCCTTGCAGTCCAAGAAATACTTGGTGAATGAAGGTAATGTGTGAGCAAGCTGGCCATGGGTTCTGGGCTTGCTCATCTCCAGACAAGCTGACCCTTTCTAAATTCCCTTCCAACTAGGACACTGCGCTTGATTTGTTGAACTGGCTTCTCTGGAAGACACTTCAACTAGACACTTGAAAAAAACTCTAAAGAAAAAAAAATTAAAGGAAATATTTCCACAGTGGTTTCAAACATTTTGAACTCTTTATTGTTGTTGTTGTTACTGTTGTTTATTTTTTTGAGAAGCAGCAAATGGTAGGTTCCACAAAATGTAAAAAGACAACAAAATTCCTCCAGGAGGAAAGTTCATGTCTAAATAATGAAATTTTATCTCTTTGTTTGGAAACCAACATAGTTTCATCTCATTAAGAAGATGAATGTTACATGTAAGCTACTTGAGTTTTTTTTCTTCATATTTTGCTAAGTAATTTTTTATGCTGGCTAAAACTCAGTGAAAATATAAAAATCTAGTTTTTAATATATAATAAATGATAGAATCTATTTAAATGCAAATTAGGAAACTAAACAGAAACATTTTTATCCTTTTCTTTTAAATATGGGGGTAGCTAAAAGATTATTATTGTTCTGTTCTGTTTTTAATAAAGCATAAGCTATTTCATAGAGCAAGGATATTAAATAAGGATCCTGGACTTATTTCCTTCATTTGCCACATTTAGCAACAGAATCTGATTTAGTTTTAACTTTCAAACCAACTTACCACCTAGTGTTAGAATTTTATGCTATCTGTAATTTAAATTATATCGGTTTTAATTTGCTCATATCCAGGTTTGGTGACTTGATTGAGAGGATAGAAGACAACTAAGTGATTTTCTTTTCTAAGTATGCACATTCCCGCACTACCTGTTGTCCCCTGTATCCTGCTTATATACTGCATTAACCCATCCGTGAACGCCTATGCCCTAAAGAACACTAACAACCTCCTCGCCAGAGAAGCTTGCTACATCTGAAAACTTGCTGTGCAGTCAATTCCACAGCAAAATGTTATGTGTTTTATAGCGTAAAGACGAGGTTTCAATTCAGGAGACTTGGGTTCTAGTATAGACCTGCTTTATAAACTTTGACAAGTTAGTTAATGGTCTGAACCTCAGTTTCCTTATCAGTGAAATGGGGATAACAATTTACACTATTTCAACCTTATCATAATAGTGAGATTAAAATAAGACTATGAATTTCATGCTTCAGTAATTGCTACATACCAGATAGATTTTTAAACCTATATAGTGAGCATATACTATTGCACATATTTCCCTAATGTTTGTGTCAGAGCAGAGAACAGATGAAAGGTGTGGATTTAAAATTGCACAACCTTCACCCTACTGCAAAATCACTGTGGGCTCATGGAAATTACCCCTGAAGCTCATACACAAACATCCACAGCCCACCCCTGCCGGAGACATGCTCCCAGAGCCACCACAGGGCGCTAGACAGACCAAGGACACCTGTGCGTCTTCCCTCTGCCCCAACCCTGACATACACTTGGGGTGAGAAAGAGAGGGAGGGAGAGAGAAAGAAAGAAAGAAAGAAAGCCTTTGCTTACACAGGCCTAAAAGCCCTGCATATTCTCTCAGGGTCATGCCTGAGGGCATTGTCCCCTCCTGGCCTCCCTGTGTAGCCCAAAGAGTGGAACAGTGATCTAACCTTCTCCTGCCCTCCCCCTTCCCCATCCTCTCTGCCACATCCCAACCCTTCACTATTACAGACTCAATCCCTTTGACTTTTAACAGTTTTTCACCCAGGAGAGACTCCTATTAAAATGCATCATTCCTGCAACCCCTCCTGAAATTGGTTTATCCTGGACACAGAAACAGTTCATTAAGAAAGCAAGGCCCTTTGCGAGCATGACTTAGGGATGGGATCCTAAAATGGGGTGGCAGAGGAGCCCTAGACCAAAAGAGACAGGCCCTAAAGTGGGAGTGGGAGAGAACCAAGGGCAAATTTCCCCACTTTACAACTCTGCTTTCACAACTCTGCCTGACCCTGGGAAAATGTCTTCAGGCAAACAGGGACACACACAGACCCCATGTGTGTGTTCTGGCCTAGGACCCTTGTTGTTGTTATTCAACAGCCCAGTCTTATCTGACTCTTTGAGACCCCATGGACTGCAACACACCAGGCCTCCCCATCTCTCACCATCTCCCGGAGTTTGCCCAAGTTTGTGTTCATGCCGTCCACCATCTCATTCTCTGATGCCCTCTTCTCCTTCTGCCCTTGATCTTTCCCAGCATCAAGGACTTTTCCAATGAGTCATCTGTGCTCATCAGATGACCAAAATATTGGAGCTTCAGCTTCAGCATCAGTCCTTCCCGTGAATATTCAGGGCTGATCTTCCTTAAGATTGACTGGCTTGATCTCCTTGTTGTCCAAAGGACTTTTAGGAGTCTTTTCCAGCACCACAGTTCGAAAGCATTAATTCTTTGGCATTCTGCCTTCTTTACAGACCAGCCCTCACAACCATACGTGACCACTGGGAAGACCATAGCCTTGACTATACAGACCTTTGTTGGCAGAGTAACATCTCTGCTTTTCAACACACTGTCTAGGTTTGTCATCGCTTTCCTGCCAAGAAGCAATCTTCTTCTGATTTCATGGCTGCAGTCACCGCCCACAAGGATTTTTGAGCCCAAGAAGAGGAAATCTGTCATTACTTCCACCTTTTCCCCTTCTATTTGCCATGAAGTAATGGGGCCAGATGCCATGATTTTACTTTTTTTTAATATTCAGTCTTAAGCCAGCTCTTTCATTCTCCTCCTTCACCCTCATTAAGAGGCTCTTTAGTTCCTCTACACTTTCTGCCATTACAGGGGTATCATCTGCATATCTGAGGTTGTTGATGTTTCTCCCACTTATCTTGTTTCTGGCTTGTAACTCATCCAGCCTGCATTTCTCATGATGTGCTCAGTCTATAGGTTAAACAAACAGGGTGACAGCAGACAGCCCTGTCGTACTCCTTTCTCGATCTTGAACCAATCAGTTGCTCCATACAGGGCTCTAACTGTTGCTTCTTGACTCACATACAGGTTTCTCAGGGGACAGGTAGGATGGTCCGGTATGCTTTCCACAGTTTGTCATGATCCACACAGTCAAAGGCTTTAAGTGTAGTAGATGAAACAGAGATAGATGTTTTTCTGGAATTCTCTTGCTTTCTCTATAATTCAGCAAATGTTGGCAATTTGATCTCTAGTTCCTCTTCCTTTTCTAAACCCAGCTTAGCCATCTGGAAGTTCTTGGTTTGCATAATGCTAAAGCCTAGCATGCAAGATTTTAAGCATGACCTTTCTAGCATGGGAGATGAGTGCAAATGTCTGATGGTTAGCACATTCTTTGGTACTGCCCTTCTTGGGAATTGGGATGAGGACTGACCTTTCTCTTGTGGCCGCTGCTGGGCCTTTCAGATTTGCTGACATAATGAATGCAAAATTTTGATGGCATCGTCCTTGAGGGATCCTTAAGACCCTTCAGTCTTTGTTTTCAATTATCTGCTCATCTAGGATTGAGCTTTCCTGCTTTTCCAAAGCAGGATAGAGAAAGAAAAAGTAAAGGACCCCAAGATGTGGACCTAGTTTGTAGTTCCCCAGAATTCCCTACTGAAGGGAGTTTGATACCTTGCCTCTTCTGTATCCTGCAGGCCTGCAGACCATAAGGAGCTCAAGGTTCTGGGAGATAGTCTTTACACTGGTGTCTATAGACAGGGAGGCAGTTGGGACTTGTGCCTGACAGACGTTAATAAATACCTACTGAAGGGGAGAAGGTGTTCTGGGCCCTGTCTGTTCTTCTTTAGGCTTTTGGAATGACAGCAGGCATAGCTGTATATATGGTACAAGAAAGAAGTCAATTTTATCTATCACCATAAATCCAGCTCTTCTTAGAGGATGGCTCAGCCTGGTTACCTGGGAGACCCCAGCACTGGCCTCAGGAATCAGTCAGGGCACCAAACAATATCACAGGCCAGGCTGTATCTCTGACCTGCAGACATGCTATTGCTGCTCTAGCATATTTCTTACCCACTCTGACCCGCAATTCCCTAATTCCCAGATCTCAGATCTAACATCCTAACTCACATCATGATACTCACATCTAGAACTGCCCAGTTTCTCTATAAAACAGATAAATGTCCCTGTTTGCTCCCATTGTGAGCAAGGAGTTAATAAAACCCTTTCCCCTTGAGCATGCTAATCTGACCTTCAGTTAACACCCTAGTTCTGTTTCCCTGGAAACAGATAAAGACAGTATGTGCCAACATGTTACTAAATCATGTTGCCTATGGTTAAAAAAAACAACTACTCTCCCAACTGGTAAACTGAATCTGGATTGGAAAGACTATCAATGAACTATAAATAACTGGTGGGGATAATGTTCCTTGATCTTCCCTGAAGAGGGTGACTCTTGTAACTAAGGGTGTGTCCATTGCCAGAACCCTGGAAGCTGTGTCAATAGAGTTGCTATAAGAGATACTGGCTCGTGTGAGACATGGGTTATTGAGCCGTGAGAGCTTCTGCAGCTGCCCACCATGGATCTTGTCTCCTTGCACCTGAATTGGCCCACTGCAAGGACTGTACGGCAAGGAAACCATAGCTCCCATCTTATATTGTCCTGAGTGGATCAGCACCAAAGGTGGCCCATAGCAGTCTTTGAGTGTGAATGCTCAGTGGAGTCTAAGGAGACTCCTTAGTATGTGTGGTATCCATATTGCAGAGCCAAATCCTGTGTACATAGTCTCTCTTTGTCTTCCCTTTCCCCAGGCTCCTTTCTCACTTTCAACTTCTCTCAATATCAGCAGTAATAATGGTAGCAACAAAAATAATAGCAACTAACATTTGCTAAATGCTCATCCTGGGCTTCCCTGGTGGCTCAGTCAGTAAAGAATCCGCCTGCAATGTGGGAGACCTGGGTTCGATCCCTGGGTTGGGAAGATCCCCTGGAGGAGGGCAGGGCAACCCATCCCAGTATTCTTGCCTGGAGAATGTCCCACGGACAGAGGAGTCTGGTGGGCTACAGTCCATGGGATCGCCAAGAGTCGGACATGACTAAGCGACTAAGCACAGCACAGCACCTTGTGCCAGGCACAGCTCTAAGCATTATTAACATATAACTCATTTACTTCTCTTAATAACATCCTAATTATCTCTCCAATACTAACCCCCAATATTATCATCTCCATTCTACAAATTGAGAGACTAAGGTACAGAGAGGCTAATTAACTTGCCCAAAGTCACAAAGCTAATAAGTGGCAGAGCCAAGATTCAAACTCAGGAGGCCTAGTTCCAGTGTTGATATTCTTAACCCTGTTGCTCCACCTTCCAAAATGCTCAAAGCTTCATTTCTGTCTACCCTTCTCTTTTTCACCAAACTTTCAGACGTACATTTGGCCCCTTGGCTGCTTTTGTTTTCCTCCATCCACTTCCTCTTTAACCGCTTGTAATATCTTTTGCCTTTACTGCTTTCCTAAGTCTGCACTCACCATGAAAACTGACTGCCTCCTCCTTTCTGAGATCTTGACCCTATCCTTGATCTTGCATTAAAATCCAGTGCCGTCAATTCTGCCGTCCTTTCGACTGGCTCTGACCCTCTAACAGAGGCAGGCCATCCGGCTGCAGGCATGATTCGCTTTTCCCTCCTGTTTTCACAAGTCTCTGCTGCTGCTAAGTCACTTCAGTTGTGTCTGACTCTGTGCGACCCCATAGACGGCAGCCTACCAGGCTCCCCCGTCCCTGGGATTCTCCAGGCAAAAACACTGGAGTGGGTTGCCATTTCCTTCTCCAATGCATGAAAGTGAAAAGTGAAAGTGAAGTCGCTCAGTCGTGTCCGACTCTTAGCGACCCCATGGACCGCAGCCTACCAGACTCCTCCATCCATGGGATTCTCCAGGCAAGAGTACTGGAGTGGGGTGCCATTGCCTTCTCCTCACAAGTCTCTACCCAACACTAATTTCTCCCGGGAGAATCAGGGCTTCACAGACTCAGGCTCTCTTGACACACCACATCTAGTCTCAGCATGACAAAAACAATAGAACACTCTAATTTCAAAAGCTCACCAATTCTTCAATCGTACACTGATTTATCTAAACTTGCCTCCTAATTCTCTGCTGCCCCTTTATGGCTGTCCTTCATGTCCTTCACATCCTCACTGGAACCATCTCAACCCTTAGCCCTCTGCCTTTTATTCATCGGCTTTGTCCATTTGAAAATCCATTCAGGCTCACATTTTCAACAACCCAAATATTATTTCCTGTTTCATGTGCCACATCCTGTGCCAACTACCTTCACAGACTTTCTTATGTAGTCTTTATAATAAGGCAAAAATAAGGTATTGTTAATTTCGCTTTTGACATAGTGAAAACTCAGTACAAAGAGCTGAAGTAAATTGCCCAAGATTACACAGCTTGTAAGTGATGGAGATAAATCCAGAATCTACTGTCCATCTGAACCTAATTTCCTCTGTTCCAGGGTGCTCTCTAACCTCAACTTCCCTGATAACTGACAAGAAGAAATATGTGGCTCTGCACAATGAGCTTTACACACATTATTTCAAGCCTCAAAACAGCCCTTTGAGTTAGATACTACCATCACCACCTTTCTGTAGAAGAAACTGTTTGAGAGATCAAATAATTTGGCCAAGGTTGCACAGTCTGGGTGCATATTAAAGCAAAGTCTATATGACTTCAAATTCCACGCTTTTAAACTACTATCCAATTGTCTTCCAAACGCACACAATTTTGGATTATTCCTAGTCACCTGGTGCCCATGAATTCAGTATGAATACCCCCTTGTTGTAGCATCAGCATCTCAAACTACTCTGCCTGCTCTGTGAAAACTCTTAGTTTCTCTCGATCCCCCACATCTTCACCCTACCCCCCTGAAGTCAATGCATTGTCTTTCTTCAAATCATTCTGAAATATACCCTTCACTTTCCACTGCTACGGATACTCACTGCTCAGCCCCTCCTGCAAAGATTACTGTAATTACTCCCTTACTGGTTTCCCTGACTCTGTTTTCTTCTTTATACCAAGCAATCTGCTCCACCAGGCTCACTGCTCTGATACACTACTTTTACCCTGTCATTCCCTCAGTCCAAAAAAAAAAAAAAATCCCCAACAAAATTATTGTTGCTATCTATTATCTATAATTAAAATCTAATCTCCTTATTCTGGCATGCAAAGTACCTCCCCCTTCCATGCCCAACTGGCCCATATCTGCCCTTCTCCCTGTTCTTTCACACCACTGTCTGCATCAAGCATCCTTTCCTGCCATATTCTATTCAGCACCAGGCAAATAAATCACACATGCTCATTGCCACCCCTACATATGTGTTCACATCTCTCCTTCCATACCCAAATATCCAATTTACTTCCACCCTTCAAAATGTACCAGAAGTCTCCTTTCCTCTCAATGATTTCTTTGACCAACTGAGCCCATACTGATTTCTCTTTCCTCCAAGTTCACTGCCCAAGTATGTACCATAATCCACAAACCTAACCTTCATTCAGAACTACCTAAAGTGTTTTCTTAAAAAAGTATAGCTTCCTAGGCCCTATCCTTGAGATTCCGATTCAGCAGGAACTCTGCAGGTAAATCTGATGCACTTGCATTTTTATCTAAACAGTTCATGTAGACTTACAGTCTGTTTTTGATGGGGTAGCTAGTAGGGAACTTAACTCTACCACATGTACACTAGTTAAAAGCATTGGTTAACAACCAACATAAACCACTGATCCTTGATGGAAGGGAAACATACAAGTAAGCCCCAGGCCCACCCTGGCTTTCTCCCTGAGTGTATTTTCCAAACTATGAAGCCAAGCAACAGGAGCTGAGCAGAGAGCAGCAGTCTTAATGGCTGTAATACAACAGAGACTAGACTTAGGGGCTGGTAGGGTGGTGGTAATTATGGTGATAGGAAATTAGAGAGGAGGGAGCTAAGAAAATGAGACCTAAAAATCTTCACCAAATTTCCTTTAGGTCCTTGGCCAAATCCTAAGCTGTGCATAGGCAAGGTGAGATTCCAGAAGGTCCAGGAGAGAATAGCTGTGGTATGTGGAAAACTGAAGAGAAATATCAGGGGCTACAGTGCTGAGGAAATGTTATGAGTTCTAAATCAAACAGTATGAAGAGACTTTGGTGAACTCTGGACACTCAACTGGAACCCCAAAAAGACAAGACTGGTAAGAGTAAGAACTGCATCCTAAGAATATAGGCTATATCCTAGAATTAAAGAAAAGATGGAAGTAGATACGTCATAGCAAAGCCTAAACCAAGGCTCAACAGGATCACAATCTGTAGTTTAACTGCATCCCAGAACTAAACTTAACAAAATTTAGAGGAGGATAACCTAATCAAGTGGAGAAGGCAATGGCAACCCACTCCAGTACTCTTGCCTGGAAAATCCCATGGGTGGAGGAGGAGCCTGGTAGGCTGCAGTCCATGGGGTCATTAAGAGTCGGACACGACTGAGCAACTTCACTTTCACTTTTCACTTTCATGCATTGGAGAAGGAAATGGCAACCCACTCCAGTGTTCTTGCCTGGAGAATCCCAGGGATGGGGGAGCCTGGTGGGCTGCCATCTATGGGGTCGCACAGAGTCGGAAACGACTGAAGTGACTTAGCAGCAACAACCTAATCAAGAGGCTGAACAATATGTCATCTATAACAACCAGTAGATTATTCAACCTATGAAGGAGAGAAAAGTGACTAAGAATAAAAAAAATTAAAGTCGATAGAAACAGAACCTGAGATGATTAGGCTATAATTTAGCAGACAAGACTTTTGAAAGAACCATGATTAACATCTTGAAGAAAATAGGAGGGAAAGGCACAAAATGAATTAAAAGGTGAACATAACAACAGAGTCCAGTCTTCTGTTTCTTGTAGCCAAAAGCATCCCAACATAAACAGTCACATGCTCAGGATGCTTAGCACACTATTTTCTTCACTTATTGAGCGCCCACTGTATTCCAGATATTGGATTAGAGACTAACAAGAAAAGATCAAGGTCAGAGTCTAGTGAGGGAGGCAAATATATTTGATAGTCTGTCACTTTTAACTGTGAAAAGTACTATGAAAAGTGTACATGCCCTGGAGAAGGAAATGGCAACCCACTCCAGTATTCTTGCCTGGTAAGTCCCATGGACACAGGATCCTGGCAGGCTACAGTCCATGGGGTTGCAAAGAGCTGAACATGACTTGGCAACTAAACAAGAACAACAAATATGTGTATGTATAACTGATTCACTGGTGCAACTAATACACCATTGTAAATCAGCTATACTTCAATAAAAATTTAAGAAATAGAAAAAAAGGCAAAGGTCAAAATGCAGAAGAAGTAGGTCTTTATTTTGTGGTGGAGAGGAACCACTGAAGGAAACTGATAAGGTTGAATTCACTTCTAACCCTAAATGGGTCTCTGCACTGAAGCCCTCAACACACAGTCATTTATCTCATTGCAAAGAAGAGTCCAAGGCAGCCACCATGATCTCACAAAAAATCAACTAACACATTACAGGTTTCTCCATGACCGAGGGCTCTCCCACACAGCCCCCTGCCTCCTTCCTTCCCCTTCTCCTTTTTCTTAAAAACCCTTCAGCATCTGAGATGAAGAAGATAAATATAAAGGAGGAGATGCAGATGACATACGAAAGGTGCCTGGCACAGTGCACTGCACACAATAGATGCTGAACACGTGCTAGTTCCTTCCCACTTTCTTCCCCTCCTTATCCTGCCAGACAGGATAAGCTGCCAGTCACAGGTAGCTGCTTTCTGACTAAAGAAACCCAGGCTACAACTCTCCACGCTCGAGTCACACACTGTCCTAGAAAATCAGCACACTCCTATTAGGCCTGAAAAGGCTACTCTCTTCAGACTTGCCCTCTCATGCTAAGTGAGGTAATGAAAAGTTTCACCAAGTCAATTATTAATATAAATATTTTCAGAATTTGAATAATGTTTTTATTCTTTGCATTTTATTTCCAGTCTGCTTGCCTGGATGGACTAAATTTCCTGCAGTCCTGGCAACACACACACTACCCCATTGTGGGAAGGAACGGTCACCCAGGAGCCAGCAAGTCAAGCAGAGGAGAAACAGGACCAACCAAGCCAGGAGTCAGCCCGGGTAGCCTTGGGATATTGACTCTGAGTGGCCAAATTCCTTCCATCTGAACCACAGATGATGATAAAATATTTTCAGGAACAGCATGAGGGAATGTTTACTCACTTCCCAAAATGTAAAATTGAAGAGGTCAAACTCAATTTAATTCAAGCTGAGAAAATAGTGCCCAACTTTATCCCAGAGCTAAATTTAGGCATAAACCGAGTTCTGGCCCTGGCGAGTTAATTTATATGAGCTAATGCTTGTTCCTGGCCTATAAGATACACTCAGTAAATGGTAACTATTATTGTTACTGCAAAAATGGAGTGTCTGTTGGATGTTCTCACCCAGTCCTCCCACACATCCTAAAATCAGCTGTCGCAATTACTTGCACATCTGGGGAAAAAATTCCACGTGGACTGAGGAGGAGGTGGCCTCCCCTTCAGGAGTCCCTCTTCCAGAAAGGGGGGCAGGTGCTATGCTGGAAGGGGTCTGGACTAGGTGGGCTTGACTCTGAGCAGAGGAAGAAAGCTAGCCCTCTCCTTTTCCCTTCTCCCCTCTTCCTATGGCAACAATGAGGCTGAGAGGTGGGAGACCACGAGGGAGCCAGGCTCAGGTACCTGCTGGAGAAGATGCTCTATCACGCTTCCAGCTTCCAGACCCCACCTAGCAGAATATACTCCATAGGAACTCAGGAAAGACTTAGGAAGGAAGAGCCCAATCTTCAAAACCCTCCATTTCCTTAACAACCTCATTCAGAGGACTAAGGTAAATTCTTGTGTTTAGATAATGCCACTGTCCCTAAGAGCAGAGCAGAAATGCACTAACCAGATAACTCCTGGTAATGTTTTCAATAACCTTCATCACTACATCTTTGACTTCTCCATGCCTTAAGAGAAACCAACATTTGAAGTAAGTCATTTATCCTCCTTCCAAAGTGCTTTTGGGCTTTCTTTTCACCACCTTAACACCCTAACATAAAAGTCTGGTGGTTCCCTTAGTCCTCCTTCCTCCTTGACCTCCAATTAATCACCATGTCCTATTTTCTTTCCCTTAGACTATCTCCAGGGCTAGCCCCTCTCCTTTCCTCTCTCCCTGTCAACTCATCTGCTCACATTTGGATTAGTATAAAAGGACAAGAATTGGTTTCCCTAACTCCAGCTCTTTCTGTCCATTGTGAGAGGAAACCTGTTAATTCCAATTTTTAAGCAATAGAATTGGAGTCACATCTCTTGAAGCCACTCAGCAGTAGGTGGTGCTCTTGTGCCAACTCAGAGCACTCACAAAAGTTTTGTTCCATCAGGCAGCTTATTGAGTGCCTCTGAGGAACGCAGTTATCTCAAACACTGGCCCTGACCTCTGGGAATGTGTAATATCACTGCATTGGAACAGGGCCAATTTGATAGATAAAGACTATGGAAAGTTTCCCAGAGGAGAGAAAGACCACCTCCATCAGAGGAGAGTGGGGAAAGTAGCTAGGCCTTCAACTAAGATAGGGTTTCAATAGGCAGATAGGAGGGAGGTCGGTATAAACACAGGTGTGAGAGGTGGACCTGTGCAAAGCACAAAAGAGGTTTTCCTGACATCAAGGCTGAAGGCCCAAGTCCAGTCTCATTCTCCATTCTAGGACCTTCTGGTTTGCACCTCCTCGGACACCTCGGGACAAGGGGTATCCCAGGGAAATCTTTAGAACAGGACACGTGCCTCTCTCAGGTGAGACAAGTCAGTCCACCCATTTGCATGGAAGAAACCAACATCCCTTTTTTCTCTATACCAAGAAAGGGCAAGAATGCAGCTTTCCTCCAGTCCCTGGTTACTCAGGGAGTGGTGGGACTAGATTTCTGACCCCCTGTTGTGACCCCAGGTAATCGACATGGCAAGGACACCCCTCCCTCTGCTGCCCTACCCACCGCCTACAGCCCACATCCTCCCCATGCCGAGCCTGAGCTGCAGCCACACTGGACAGAACCTACTCTGTGCCTCTGAGGCTGCCATGCCTTTGCTCATGTTCTTCCCTGGCCTGCACCCCAACCCAGGCTGAAGGTTTCCCTCATGCTCTTCCCACAGCAGTGACAGGTTCTTTGGTCAGCTTTCCCTGTGCAGCAGCTGTTTGCCAGTGCCTCCCCACTCTAGTGTGGTAAATAAAGCCTGACTCCAGTTCATCTTCCAATGGCCTGTTCCCAGTACAGTATCTGGCATTTATTTAATTGGCTTGTCTTCAGCAACAGTGTTTTAGATCCTGCCAAACTGGGCACACACTTCTAACTTCCTTCCTCTAGCTTCCCCAGACACCAGGGCCCTACCTCACCTCTATGTTTTGCTGCCACATGCTGGCCACTGTCTGCTCCAGTACCCATGCTGTGGACGACCCTGTACTCTCTGCCCTTCTTCCCATGCCCTGAAAGAAAGCCCCCCCACCCCACAAGCCTCTTCCACTCTTGATGGCCCAGCTGCAATTGGTCTCCATAAACCTATCATCCGCTGAGCACCTACTGGGCTCCTGGCATACTAGATGCTTCAGATACATTTTCCACAATCCATACAACAACCCTAAAGCACGTATTAAAAATCTATGTTTTACAGATAAAGAAACTGCTCAGAGAGGGCAAACTCGCCACAGATAGTCAATCAGCTAGCAAGTGGCTAAGCTGCAATTCAAAACCCAAGTCTCTTGTGATTGTAATGCCAGTGCTCTTTCTAGAAGCCTTGGCTGGGTCTTCTGGTGGCCTATGCATGCTGCCCTCCATGGGAGGCCTGAGCCACACAGGGAATCACCCAAGGAAGGAAGCAAGACCACAAAACAAGACCACAAAAGGGAAGTGAAACAACCAGTTCCGAGAGAATGAATGCATCCTAGAAGGCTGGGGTAACAGGCTAGAGGAGGTGTGTGGGCACCGAGAAAAGGGCCACCAACAGGAGAGGAAGCAGAAGGGGCGCTTAGGGAGGGCAGAAGGTGAAGGTGAGGGAGGACAGAAGGTGAAGGGAAGGGAGGACAGAAGGTCAAGTGAAGGGAGGAAAGTGGCTTCTTCAAAGTAAAATGCCTGAGAAGAAATCTTGGAAAACAATTTCTGTTTATATCTCTGATGAGTGTCCTTCTTTTCTGCTGCTGCTGCTACTGCTAAGTTGCTTCAGTCGTGTCCGACTCTGTGCGACCCCATAGACGGCAGCCCACCAGGCTCCCCCGTCCCTGGGATTCTCCAGGCAAGAACACTGGAGTGGGTTGCCATTTCATTCTCCAATGCATGAAAGTGAAAAGTCAAAGTGAAGTCTCTCCGTCGTGTCTGACTCTTTGCGACCCCATGGACTGCAGCCAACCAGGCTCCTCTGCAGACAGACTCAGAGTAACAACCCAGATTCTGGAAAGTACTGTTAGCATAGTGTCCCAGTTCTCAGTTCTGAAGGGTCATCTTGTGGGGTCCACATGTAATGGGAGGCCACCTATGACACATATGACAATTCAGGCTACTTCCAGCCCTCATAAGAGACCTGGGAGGGTCGGGGGAGTCAAGCCTGCTGTGCCCAGCGTTCCCGCCACTCCTTGTTCCACTCTGCTTTTCACACCCATTTCCCATGCAGGCCTGGCCACCTCAGCGCACACTGAGCACGCGGTGTCCTGAGCATGAAGCAGAGTGAAGGACAGAGCGGGAGACCGGGTTTTAAGGAGGAGAAAAACAGCTTCAGGAGAAAACACGCACACAGGCATTCTGCAAAACACTGTGACGTGGATTATTTTTGGAATCTAATGTTTCTAATGTTCAAGGGGAGGAAATGAAAAAGAGGAAGTAGAGATTCCCGGGACCAACAGGCTGGAAATAATACAGGACACGATGTCCTGTGTTGGGTGGGACACAGACACACTTCCTTGCCCTGAGCCTGAGCCCAGGCAGTGGGAGCGGGGCGGGGCAGTGGAACGGCCTCAGCAGGAGGGAGGGCAGGAGCGAGGGGCACCGGGAACCTTTCTCCAAAAACAGCAGGAAGTTACAAGCCACCCAGTAAAGACTTTATCTCAAAGGTCATAGTTCTTGGAGGCCTCTCTCCCAACACCAAGGGCTCAAGCAAAGGAATCACAGAAACTTGTCAACATGCTCCCTAGAGGCCCAACCAGTGCTTGCCCTCTTACCATAGCAGCGGTAAGGTCACAGGTCAGGTGACCACCAGCCTCCACTCCACCCCAGTCTCTCTAGCCACCTCCTAGGTTACTGGCCTATGCACTCTTTCTCCTGCAGGGCAAGGGCAAGATTGGTATTGCGGTGCGTGCGTGCGTGCGTGTGTGTGTGTGTGTGTGTGTGTGTGTGTGTGTGTGTTGGGGAGGGGGAGGAAGCCCAGCCACAGAGCAGAGGGCCCACCTTCCCACTGCCTACCTGACACTATCCCAGGCACACCTCCCACCGTTGCCAAATCTCAGCTTTCTCAAGTAAAATGGTGCTCACATTCACACCCCCACCCTCCCCGACAGACAGGAGACCAAATGAGGAGCCACCAACTGCGTGACTCTGGGTGGGTCTCTGCTCTGGGTCAAAGTTTTCTATGTAAAAGGAAGGGCTGGACCAGAAAATCTCTAAGGTCAGGGGTGTGAGAACACTTTAAAAACCGACATTCAAAAAAAGATTTCATATAATGACAACAATAGCACTTCAGTCTGACGAATGACACTGTTGGCTCAAGGCGTGTGGGGTTGGAGAGGTGGCCAAGAGAAGAGGCAGTGAGCCAAGTGTGGGGCAGGGAGGAGGAGCACTGCGTTTCTTCCACACTGGCTCCAGTGGTCCTTGTCACCCCAGGCACAGTGAGATTTAGGGTCCTGCTTTGGGCTCTGGGGAGTGAACAGAAGTGTTTGTACCTCAGAGGGAAAGGGCAGGAAACAGCAGTGGATACTCTGTCCAGTGAGTATTAGTGTTGCCCACTGTGATGCTCTTCACCCATCTTCTCAGGGTGACTAACATGAAAGAAACATTATTTTGTTTGCATAGACCTCAGAGAATATAAGAATGCATAGACATTTCTTGGATAAACTGCAGGAAGCTCTGGCTGCAAGACTGTAAGAGAATATGACAAATATGCTCTCTGCTCTAACGCATGGCAGAAGGTGACAAGTGTCTCAGGTGTAGCTCGTGCATGGGGACGGGTGCTCTCCTGCACCTGAGGAGACTTGCTTTCCTCTGTGGCTGTTTCAAGGACAGACACTACTTTTCCAGAGACCTTTCCCTTTGGCAGCTCCCCCACCCTGACTCATCAGATATGATCCCAATTTGACCTGGTGCTTCTCTCTTTTGCTTCATCCAGGGGCACCACACAATGCAGTGATCTTGGGGGACCCTCATGAACCTATATCATAATCGCCAACTTCTCTCAAAACTCAGTTCTTAACTTCATTCCACTAGGGATCATTAAAAATTATTTGGAGCAAGTTCATTTGAAAGGTAGCATCGATCACACTCTTTGAGGTCTCAGCAGGTGCCTGATGACTAAGAAGTAAACCAGGATTGAAACAGCACAGGAGAAGGAAGGGAAGCCAAGGTTAAGGGAGCAGTGATCTGGGCTAGGCACAGGGCTGGGGCCTCCACACATATCATCTCATTCAATTTTCCTAACAACCCTGGGGAGCTTTCTTTTTTTAATCAGGAAAAGAACTCAACAAATCATGATTCTATTTGCTGAGAAAAGCTTCTCTTTCTCATTTTCCATCATCACCAAAATGATAACCCTGAAGAGAGAAAAGTCAACTGAAGATACACAGGGGAGGATGAATAGTAAAAAGGCAAAAATTACTGTACAATTGTTGAGCTGTGAAGGGGCTTACACACCATGCAGTGTGGCAAGTCTCAAAGGAGAAGGAACATTAGCACATTTGGGTTGGGCGGAGAGGGGTCTTCACTCAACCACTCTGGGGATTGTGAAACACCCCCTTCACAAGGCTACTTTTGACCACCACTCTCACTACTGTGAACACACACATGCCCCGCCACCCTCTTTATCCCAGTGAAGGTCATTTTCACAAACAGAGAGGATTGTACATGAATAATATCATGTGGAATCAAGAGAGAAAGTCAAAAGACACTGAGATAGCCCAAATTCTTCATCTCTGTTTTGTTGGGAACATAATTGGGGGTCAGAAGTTAAAGATGTGCCTAAGATCTCCTAAGTGCTAAGTGGCACCCCAGGCCACGTCGGAGCCCCCTCTTACAAGACTCTATTTCATCACAGACATGGCACCCATGAGTGTGAATAGAATTTCACCACACAAGGATGAATATGAAGGAACGAATTTAAAATTAGGTTCTCCAAAGGGAGCTTTCCCACAGGTGGCATGGTAAAGGCAGCCATTGAGGTCAGGCTCCTCTAAGCAAACGAGAGGTCCTCATCTGGGCAGGTGCCTTGGTCATGGAGGAGGCAGGCACCTAAATATCCTCCCAAGTGTGGTGATAAATACCTTGTCTTGGGTGTGTCCCACATGAAACAAATACAACATGCAGTATAAACTGATAATAAGCACAATTCTAATACTGGAAGCCCACTGGATAGCTCTGTTCATTCTTTGGGGGATACTCTCACAGGAAGTGGAAATATATTCCTTCTTTCCAGAATGGCTTTGAACAAGATTAGAGGGCCTCCTGGATAGACATCGTATAACCTCCTTTATTCAGAAGCAAAGTAGAAAAAGGTTTCTCCATTAATTAAGTCAAGTTATGCCCTAGAGCCCTTCTAAGAGCTTCCCTTTCCCTATAAAGACTGGAAGATTGTAGGGAATCTTCCAGCAGGCATCCGGTACAGCAGCTCTGGTATTCTCTGATAGCTATGATCAGTATCAGCACATATATGGGCAGCAAGAGGTCACAATGGCAGGTGTCAAGATGACAAGGCTGGGTTTCCTATAGTGCATGGAAGGTAAACTCTTGTATCTCAAGATCTCTTCCAATTCTACCATTCTAAGATGTACCCTAGGCATCCAGGAAAAGTGGGGAGCTAAGGAAGACACTCCACTGAGCTGTAACTGTACCCACCCTTCTCTTTTCCAAGGAGGCATCTACCATGAGTCTACTTAATGACTCTTACAAACTTCCCCCTAATGGGGAAGAGGCCTCCCTTCTCTCCAGTAATGGGATGTGATTGCAGGGCAGATATCTTCATCACACAGGATCCACTGCAGCTAGTGGGGCAAATAGCTGTGAAACAGGGCTGCAAAGAGAGTCGTAATCTGTGCCTGGCTAATGAGGAGAGACTGGACCATGCTCTGTGAACACAGTGGAGGACAGGCCCATTAGTTACAGACCAGAGGGCACAGGGCCCAGGCAGTGGTGCTCATCTTCCAGCAAGATGCGTTCTGTGTTACTCGAATCACCTCTGAATTACCCAGCCCTCCCACAAATGGCTCATTAAGGCTTTCCTGTCATTTCTGAGCTGCAATATTTCCCTTTTCTAAGAACTCCTTAATCACAGAGGCTGTGCCTAGGACAGTGGGGTGCACACAGCAGACATAAGTAGTAATAAATAGGACTTGATGACAACCTGCTGCTGACAGACAGAAATTCTGGCTCACTCGTCTTTATCCAAGTGCCTTGTTTTGGGCTCATGACAGCTGCTCAGCAGACGTTTATTAAATGAATGGGTGGCCTGCCTTATGAATTATCTGTAAAACAGAGTCCCTCCTCCCTAAATGTTTAATTGGCAGAGAAAATGGCTCCTTCATGGCCACCCCCGAGATGAGGGATGCATGGGGTCATTGCAGAGGTCAGGGGAAGGTGGTGAGGGGTGGTTTCACTTCTCAAGGCCAGCTGGCAAATGGGAAGTGCTGCCATTATTGAAGGCCTGGGAAACAAGCTGTCACCCACAGGGCCAGAGAGGAGACCGCGTCCACCCCTTTATAAAAATAGAAGCTGGGTGATCACCAGACTCCTCCAATTGCCAAGAGCTTCCCAGATCTGGAGTCAGAGGCCTCCAACAAGCCTCCCACCAGAGAGGAGGCTAAGACGTGGCTCATGCAGTAACTATTTCCTCAGGCCCTTGTTTAGATGTGGATCTGCTCACATAACTCTTACCCAAACCACCATCCTCCTCACCCTCTTTCCAAAACACCAAATAAGTCAAGGGCTGAGGCACTTAGTTCTGCACAGATATTTTAAATTAATCTTGAAGCAATTTAAAAGGATTATTTTTCTCCCCTGCCCCTCACCCAGCACATTTCTGTGGCAGCTAGGTCAAGCCTGAGCAGCATTTCCACCACTGACTCAATACCAAAATATTCCTGGGCTGCCTTTTCCCTATCAGCCTTTCACTCCCTCCGTTGTTTTTTTGATATTCCTCCTTGCCTCCTCTGCACGCACGCATGCACACACACACAAACACACACACACACGTGCACAAATATGCAAGCAAATACACTTCTCTTTAAGGCATGAGCATGGATCCTAACAGAGTCCACATACAGAATTCAGGGATCGTAGACTTCAATAGGAAAAAAAATATGCTTTTATTTTTATCCACCGTATGCAGGTCAGGAAGCAACAGTTAGAACTGGACATGGAACAACAGACTGGTTCCAAATAGGAAAAGGAGTACTTCAAGGCTGTGTATTGTCACTCTGCTTATTTAACTTCTATGCAGAGTACATCATGAGAAACGCTGGGCTGAAAGAAACACAAGCTGGAATCAAGATTGCTGGGAGAAATATCAATAACCTCAGATATGCAGATGACACCACCCTTATGGCAGAAAGTGAAGAGGAACTAAAAAGCCTCTTGATGAAAGTGAAAGTGGAGAGTGATAAAGTTGGCTTAAAGCTCAACACTCAGAAAACGAAGATCATAGCATCTGGTCCCGTCACTTCATGGGAAATAGATGGGGAAACAGTGGAAACAGTGTCAGACTTTATTTTTCTGGGCTCCAAAATCACTGCAGATGGTGATTGCAGCCATGAAATTAAAAGACGCTTACTCCTTGGAAGGAAAGTTATGACCAACCTAGATAGCATATTGAAAAGCAGAGACATTACTTTGCCAACAAAGTCCGTCTAGTCAAGGCTATGGTTTTTCCTGTGGTCATGTATGGATGTAAGAGTTGGACTGTGAAGAAGGCTGAGCGCCAAAGAATTGATGCTTTTGAACTGTGGTGTTGGAGAAGACTCTTGAGAGTCCCTTGGACTGCAAGGAGATCCAACCAGTCCATTCTGAAGGAGATCAGCCCTGGGATTTCTTTGGAAGGAATGATGCTAAAGCTGAAACTCCAGTACTCTGGCCACCTCATGTGAAGAGTTGACTCATTGGAAAAGACTCTGATGCTGGGAGGGATTGGGGGCAGGAGGAGAAGGGGACAACAGAGGATGAGATGGCTGGATGGCATCACCAACTCAATGGATGTGAGTCTGAGTGAACTCCGGGAGTTGGTGATGGACAGGGAGGCCTGGCGTGCTGCGATTCATGGGGTCGCAAAGATTCGGACATGACTGAGCGACTGAACTGAACTGAACTGAAAGAAGTACCTAAGTTGCTATACTTTAAGAATTTTAATAACTGTACTTCAATAATTATTTTCCAACTGGCAGTGTGATCTTAGGGAAGCCACTGTACCTCTCTGAGCTTCCATTTCCTCCATATGAATTAAGAATAATAATACACCATACAATTCTGTGAGCATGAACTGTGAGGCAGCATTACTGCTTGGCTGCCTGGTACTAGGCTGACTCTAGGTCAGCCTTCTCTACCTGGGGGCTTCTGTGGTAAGGCATGTTATGCTGTTTTGTTTTGTAAATGGGCACTGTCTGGGCCCTTTTAGGCTTTCCATTTCCTGAACTTGAAGGATGCCGTGAAGTGCCTCAAACTCAAACACATCTAGGCAGACCCAAGTCCCCTACCTCCCTGAAACAGGCACCCAGGCCAGGATGCAAAGCAGATCTCCTACCTCAGAGCAGAAAAAAATCTCAAGTAAAAATGAAATGCTCCAGACCTTTCCAACACTGGTCACAGAGGCCAAAACACATGGCTCTGGCTTTACAGAGTAGCTGGCTCCTGACCTGCTGTTTCTTCTCACTTGGATATGAGCAGGGGGTTCTGCAGTCCATGTGCTCCAAACCTCAGGCCCAGGCCAGGCTAGGGTCAGACTCAGGCTGCCTGGCCACTGGGTCAAGAGTCCTCAGAAAGGGCAGAGGAAACCTTGAAACTCCAAAAGTTGTGCAAGAAACTTCTATCTCTTCCAAACTCTGGATTAAATGATGTTTAAAAGTTCTGTTGTAGAAAGGGGTCATGCACTCTTTTAAAATTATATGTATTGATTTTCATCTGATTATAAATTATAAAAGATTGGAAAGCACAGAAAACTTACACAGAGAGATTAAAATTAATCATAATCCTTGCCCCTGGAAATAAAAACTATTAATGGTGAATGTTTTTCCAGCTATACCTATATTGGCACACTTACTATATAAACTAGGATCATAATTATATAGTTTTGTATCTTGATTTCATCACTTAAAATACCTAGAGACATTTTCAGTATAGGCTCTTAAAAGACACAAAACTATTATATCAGACACTGTCTGTAAGACTCACAGGTTACTGAGAGTCATGGTGTTCCTACTAGTGATATTATATATTTAAATTTTATTCCCAGAAAATTGATAAGAGAGCCCCTTTCACTCCTCTTAAAAGTATATGCAGCAGTCAACTCTCTTCTTTAGCTCAGAGAGCATCTAGAGAAGATATTTTGCATCCTTAGCAAAGAGGCACTATAGGGTATTTTCCTTTTTCACTTTTCTCTTTTTCACTGATAAGGGGAAAGCTTTGAAAATTTACTGCTGGAAAAAATATCTTGCTTGAGAAAATGTGCAGCAGTGAGGAAAAACCTCCAGAAATAAAGTGGTATGGCAGGAAGAGAGCCCTGGACTTCAAATGGAAGACAGCTAGATTCCCATGTCAAGCTACTATTGTAGCCCCAAGATCAAAGAACACCCAACATCACCCACTCAAAGGGCCAAAGGACTGTATAGACTAAATGAGACTCTGTATGCAGAAGTGCTTTGTCAATAGTCAAGTATAGTGCAGGGCAATAATCACTAAGTCATGTTGCGGCTGGTAATACCATTGTTACTTCTGTTGCTCGGCCGGCTGGACCCATTCACAGCACGCCCCAAGAGGGGCAGTGTCCAACAGTGCAAAAGTGTGGAGTCTGCAGCCACGCTGCACCTCCTAGTTTGCCCAAGATATTTAGCTTCTCAGTTTCTTCACCTGTAAAATGGGATGATGATAACATACCTACCTCGTAGGACTCCTGACAGATTAAAATGGGTTAATTTACACACGGTGCACAGAACAGTACCTGATGCATAATAAACACTACACGAGGGGAGCTTTAAAAAGCTGGACTAGCAGTATCTGTGTGTGCCCCCACCCCAGCCCCACTCAGGTCTGGCCGGCACGCCCCTACCTTTTCAGCATCCTGCTCGAAGAGCCGCAGCTGGAAGCACTGGTCTAGCTTGAGCTTGCGCACATGCCACATCTGGTGCAGGTGCTGCCGGGTGGAGTGCAGCTTGTCCAACAGGCTGGTGATCTTGGGCACCAAGCTCTGGAAGTCGGCACTGCCCGGGATGCAGTTGCGCCCTGAGAAGCCGTCACTGCAGCGGATGCACTGCAGCAGTCGCTGCCCCTCCCGGTCCAGCTCCTCCACAGGCGCCTTCAGCACCTTCTTCTTCAGCTGTGTGTGTTCATCAATTAGCCGCCTCGAGCCCTCCACATCCACGGGGAACTCCTTCCGGGCCAGCATCTCCTGCAGGTCTTCAAGGCGTGAGAGCAGGTGTACGGCGCTGTTGAAGAACTCCTCCAGGGAGAGCCGCAGCTCGATCCACTCCTCGTGGTTGTAGTCCAGGGAGCCATCGAACTCCTCCGTCAGCTGGGAGGGGTCCACCAGCTTCGTGAGGCCCTCCACGGACACCATGCTTGTCTGGGATGGGCAGACACAGAGAGGGAGACTCAGTGATGCATGGGCAAGTCTGGGGAAGACCCCCAGGGGAGCCGTGGTCAGAAAAGAGAAAGTCAAGAGGAAAGGCCAAGATACATCTAGAAAATGACCAGACCCTGCCTGGAAAAGGGCAAGTGGGAGAATGTGCAGCCTCCTGATCAGATGTCACAATCAGCCAAGGTCAGTAGTTTCAACAGACTAGCTGACTGGTTCAAAAAGTCTCTTCACCTGCCACCATTTGCCACTGAAGGAATGACTGTCTTTATGTCCCTACTGTCCTCATTTTCCTCTCCCCAAGTCCACCACAACAGGATGCTAGAAGCTGGGAGAATAGACTGAATCTAGTCCCAGGGGCCTAGTTCTCAATAGCTTTAAAACCCAGGATCCTATCCTCATGGGTGGATTAAACAGTGAGGGTCAGTTTTGAGCTGCAAGGGTCTCAGAGTTGATCTTCCTGTATCTGTCCACGAGCAGATGCCCTTCTCTGGTGCAGAGAACAGACAGGGCTTGGGGACAGGGAGTCTGGGCCCCCCATTTTCTCTGAGCCCCCTACAAGCTCTTAGAGAGTAGAGTGCAGAAGGTTTGTCTCTGGGACGCAGAGCAGCAAGTGATGGCACAGGAAACCACTCTAATTTACCAAGAAAGATCTTTTCCTTCCTACAGGATTACCTGATTCTGTTTCCTGGAGAAGGAGAGGCAACTAGAGAATATCTAGATCCAAGGTCCAACCCTACAATTAACAATTGTGCAAATTAGGTAAACCAAGTTTGCAGAGCTTCTGTTCCTTCCACTGTATAATGGAGATAATAATGGGCTGTGTGTAAAGTGCCTAGGGCACAGAGTCAGCGCATGCTCAGACCCAGTTAGCGCTCACTGGGATAGCGCTCATCCTTTCTGAAGCCCTTAAATGCACATGCCCTTCTGTCTAGCTGATCTTTGAGCATCTCCTCCTCTTCTCCCTTTTCCCTCTATCTCCTTCCAAAGACATAGAAAGGGGCTCTGAAACTGGACTGCTCATCAGAGCCCCTTGGCAAGTTTACGAAAACACTGATGCTCAAATCCTTGTCCCTAGAAACTCTCATCTAGTTGGCCTGGACTGGAACTTGGGCATGGGTAGCTTTAAAAGCTCCTAATGTGCAACCCGGAGAAGGCAATGGCATCCCACTCCAGTACTCTTGCCTGGAAAATCCCATGGACGGAGGAGCCTGGTAGGCTGCAGTCCATGGGGTCGCTAAGAGTCGGACACGACTGAGCGACTTCACTTTCACTTTTCACTTTCATGCATTGGAGAAGGAAATGGCAACCCACTCCAATGTTCTTGCCTGGAGAATCCCAGGGATGGGGGAGCCTGGTGGGCTGCCGTCTATGGCGTTGCTAAGAGTCAGACACGACTGAGTGACTTGACTTTCACTTTTCACTTTCATGCATTGGAGAAGGAAATGGCAACCCACTCCAGTGTTCTTGCCTGGAGAGTCCCAGGGACGGGGGAGCCTGGTGGGCTGCTGTCTCTAGGGTTGCACAGAGTTAGACACAACTGAAGCGACTTAGCAGCAGCAGCAATGTGCAACCAGTGACACACCTCTGCAGATCCAAATCCCTGCTACTCACAACGCAGCCCTGGAACCAGGAGCACTAGCACCACGTGGGAGCTTGTTAGAAATCCAGGATCTCAGGCCCCACCTAAACCTGCTGGGTCAGAATCTGCATCTAAGATCCCTAGGGACTTTGTGCATTAAATCCAAGAAGGCTTCTTTTAGAGCACTTTCCCCCTTTGAATTTGGCCCCAAGTTTACCACTTCCGGGAAGTCTCCCATGATTTCATTCACCAATTTTTCTTTAAGTATCTGCCATTGAAAATGCCAGGACTCTCATCTCTTAGCACTTATTGCCTCAGTCTATACTAAGTACTGGAGAAGGCAATGGCACCCCACTCCAGTACTCTTGCCTGTCAAATCCCATGGACGGAGGAGCCTGGTAGGCTGCAGTCCATGGGGTTGCTAGGAGTCGGACCCGACTGAGCGACTTCACTTTCACTTTTCACTTTCATGCATTGGAGAAGGAAATGGCAACCCACTCCAGTGTTATTGCCTGGAGAATCCCAGGGACGGGGGAGCCTGGTGGGCTGCCGTCTCTGGGGTCGCACAGAGTTGGGCACGACTGAAGTGAATTAGCAGCAGCAGCATACTAAGTACCTCATCTGCTCTTTGTGAAACACTACTTTATAAGCATTCTTTCAAGTGGGAAGCTCCCAGCTCTCTCTCCTGTTCTTCATGGTTAAGGAGGTAAAGACCAGCTTTCTCAACTTGGGGTGAAGCGGATGCAGGGAGATGGAAAATGCTGGGCAGCTGTGCTGAAGCACAAGTTTGAAGACTTGGAAAGATTGTTTCCAGTCATTTCAACTAATAAATTTATAAGCCTGTTGTCACTGCTTCTGTATATAAACAAACCCAAAATACACAAAGCATTTATTTCCCTACAGGACTCCTAGTGCTGGGGAAGATGAGAGTTAACTGTTTTTACACCAAGTTGAATTTCTCATATTATTTACATAGAGAACTGCCTCTCAGCTGGTCTCATTGCTGTGCTCAAATTGCAGCCTACTGGGGCCACCCCCCCTCCACACACACACACACACACATACACACACATACACACACACACAGGTGCTCCCGGCCCCTAGGGCCAAGCCTCTGGAATGGGAAGTTACTGATAGATTAAGGGCAGCTCTGCTTTCCAACATGAACACATACTGTACTCAGGGTTCATCCTCTTGCAGATGAGGGCAAAGTTCCCAGAAAGGGGGAACAGCTCGGATTTGGCTGGAACAAAGATTCCTAAATCATTGCTTTAATATGTTGTCACTAAAGGCTCTCAGGGGACTCATATGGCCTCTAGAAAAATCTAGTTAAAAAACAACATGTTTTCTGAGTGTAAAAGTAATACAAAATTCTCAAAAGAAAGTAGAAAAACATGAAAATCAAATCACTCCTCCAGCCACCTCAAATAAAGCACTGTTACCATTTTCATGTATTTCTCAGTCTTCCTCTCCATATACTATACACTTAAAACCAACGGCATTGAAACATGTATAATATCATATATGAAATGAGTCGCCAGTCCAGGTTCGATGCACAATACTGGATGCTTGGGGCTGGTGCACTGGGATGACCCAGAGGGATGGTACGGGGAGGGAGGAGGGAGGAGGGTTCAGGATGGGGAACACGTGTATACCTGTGGCGGATTCATGTTGATATATGGCAAAACCAATACAATATTGTAAAGTTAAAAAAGAAAAGAAAAAGAATTAGATTAGACTATTAGATAATTAAAAAAATAAATTATATTGCTAATACTGTCTTATAACTTGTTTTTAGAAAAACAATATATCAGGCACATTTTTCAGTGACACTATTGTTCTAAATATGATTTTAATGGCCTTATAGTACTTGTGTATTAATGTAGCCATAATTAATGGATATTTAGGATACAAACTATACATATGTTTGTATATATATGTATATGTGTAAATATGTGTGTATACATATGTATGTATATTACTGCAAAAAACAATGTGATGAATATCCCTGTAGACATTTGTTTGTTTATAATTATTAGTTATTCACCTTTTTATTTTTAATTTTTATATTAAAAACATTTTCCTAGAAGGAGAATTAAAAGATCAGTAGATATAAACTCTTTTTAAGGCATCTGACCCAAATTACAAGGTTGCCCCCAGAAACAATTCCTCTGACTTCCACTCACCAGTAGACACAGGACTGCTTAAAGACTCTGTGCCCTTGGGACAATCTCGTGGGCCTCTCCTCCCTTCTGAGAATCTCACTGGAAAGGCCACAGTGACCCAGGAATCCTGAATTATCAGCCAGTCCCTGACATGTTGGGGATTTTAGGGTGGTGGAGAAGGGCAGGTGAGAAATGGGTGGGTGGCAGAAAGGGGAGGAAACAGGAGCTAAGAGAGAGGTCGGCCTCACCTCAAAGATGAACTTGGAGCTGCCAAAGTTGGTCTTCTGTTTCTGCCAGAAGTTGTCGGGTTTGATGATGAGGGCCACATGGATCTCAGCGGGAAAGGCTTCTTGCAGCGTCTTGAGGAGGGGCTTGATGAGGTCCCACTTGGACCCCCGCATATCGATGATGACAGTGAAGCCACGTTTGCACACGTCCTCGCTGTGGGGAGGTCAGAGGGCAGGCATGGTCACTCTGGGCTGCTGCGACTTTGCAGTACACAGTCGAAAAGCATCTGGAAACCTGCATTCCTCTTAATCTGGACCAACCTTCCAACTTCACACCAGGTCTCCTGGCTGTCTTCCAATGTAACTCAAAATGTACTGCCTCAGAAAACCTTTTGCGATTAACCTCATTTGACCAAGGGCATCTGGCTTCTCCCAGCACTTAGCAAATAACTCAGCCTTCCCTGTAGTCAATTGCACTTGTTGGGACGTTTATGGTTTCAGCATTCACTATTGTGTTAGAGTTTCTTTTAATTCTTGTCTCCCTCTCTTGCTTCTGGGATGAATCATCTTTTCTCCATTTGAATGCTGTACAAGCTCTCTAAAGACAGGGATGTTGCTGCCCTTAGATCTGAAATGGAAAGTCCTCGGCATGAGTGCTATCCTTCCCCAGGCCCACATCAATGGTAGCCACTGGAATGCTTTACCACTGAACCGAACCTGGGCCAAAGAATCTTTTTCAAAAAAAGGGATCTAGGCTGATTCTATCAATTGATTAGAGATGGTACACAAGGTATTGATAACACCACTGTATTTAAGACGTATTACTTGTAGTTCAAATTGTATGTCAATTTTGACAAATTGTTGGGTATGCCAATTACTCTTAAATGGCCAAGGGTGGGACTGATTAGAACAGTGGATGTGGTCCCATAGTCTCACACACTTCCATTACAAGAGTCGGGTATAAAAAGGCACATTTCAGGAAGTTAAGTAAGGGGAACTACTCTTGAAATTAACGCAAGATGAAATGACAGTGACCAACTTGAAAACTGAAAACTAATCAGACTAAGTGAATCAATATGATGCTACAAACTTATTTAAACACTTGGACTTTATAACACCTAATAATTTAAAGAAAAAAGAAAGTCAAAATGGTTATAACATCTCAGTTTGGAATAAATTCTATGTTTTGGTAGTTAGGGAGCTTTTCTTGCTTTATTCAATCTACGTATTTATTATCTAACTCAAAACAGACTTTGGTTAATTCACATGTTTGTATAAATACTGGTGTAACATTTCCTTAGGGTGCTTGTCTTAATTTTCTATTACCCAGACTGTACTCCGGAGAAGGCAATGGCAACCCACTCCAGTACTCTTGCCTGGACAATCCCATGGATGGAGGGGCCTGGTGGGCTGCAGTCTATGAGGTCACTAGGAGTTGGACACGACTGAGTGACTTCACTTTATTTTTTCACTTTCATGCATTGGAGAAGGCAATGACAACCCACTCCAGTGTTCTTGCCTGGAGAATCCCAGGGACGGGGGAGCCTGGTGGGCTGCCATCTCTGGGGTCGCACAGAGTCAGACACGACTGAACCGACTTAGCAGCAGTAGCAGCAGCAGCAGACTGTACTCGCTTAAAGCCCTGTGCATGTTGCATGCTCCACAGTCATGTACCACCAGCTACTAATCACTTATTGCTACTGGAGGTAAGGCTACAATTGGAGGATTTAGTCTACAAATGGAAACAAAATTCTGTTTCAGGCTTCACTCTCGAATCTCAACCAGTGATAAACTTGTCAGACTTTTGAAGAGACCACAGCTCTTGCAATTGTGTGAATGTCTCAAGCACAAGGCAGCTTATCGGGCCTCCCAGTTATACAGGAAACTCCCCAGGCAGGACAGACACTCTTTCCATTTCTTCTTGTTGACACAAAGGATTAGACTCAGCAAGGAAGAAGGTTGAGCCTTCTGTTTCTCCGCAAATCCTATATCCCAAAGGAAAGCAGTTACTTCTCCTACTCTGACATTTACTGAGTCAGTAAGTGGCCAGCGTAATTCTATATTATTGTATGAAAGCAATGTACCTTTTACTTAAATTGCAGAATTTCTTTCCCATTGTAAGAAAACACCTGCTAATCATAGAAAAGTTAAAATATTCAGAGATCTGTATAAGAGATACTAATGATAGGGATGTATAATACTCAGGCCTATTTCCTTCCAGCCTTTTTTGTGCATGTAATTTTCATACCCTATAGTGTTCTACCTTTCACTGTAACACAGAATTTTTCTCATGTCTCAGATTTTTTTGAAATGGTTACATTTAATGGCTTCCCTGGTGGCTCAGAGGTTAAAGCGTCTGCCTGCAGTCTGGGAGACCAGGATTCGATCCCTGGGTTGGAAAGATCCCCTGGAGAAGTAAATGGCAACCCACTCCAGTATCCTTGCCTGGAGAATCCCATGGATGGAGGAGCCTGATGGGCTACAGTCCATGGGGTTGCAAAGAGTTGGACAGGACTGAGCGACTTCACTTCACTTGTAGCTCAGTCAGTAAAGAATCTGCCTGTAGTATAGGAGACCTGGGTTTGATCCCTGGGTTGGGAAGATCCCCTGGAGAAGGAAATGACAACCCACTCCAGTATCCTTGCCTGGAAAATCTCATGGACACAGGAGCCTGGTGGGCTGCAGTCCATGGGGTTGCAAAGAGTTGGGCACAACTGAGTGACTAATACTTACTTACTTAATGACACAAAATCCATCTTGTAACTACACCATAGTTTATTTAATCATTCTCATTACAGCTTTACAGAAGGGCACATCAATTTACATGTATACCAGCAAAGCATAAGTGTACCCCCTGCCCCGACTACTGTATCCTCATCAGCACTGATTATTGAATTTTTTAAATCTTTGCCAATTTTCTAAGAAAAATATTGTATTACATTTATATTGGCATTTCTTTGCTTACTGGCTATAGCTTATTGACCTATAAGAATTTCTTCTGTGACTTACCTGATCATTTCTTTTAACTATTTTTCTATTTCAGTTTAATGGCATTTCTTATTGAGCTTAGCTTCATTTGCAAATGGAAGTCACTTGGTCTTGTCTGACTCTTTGCAACCCCACGGATTATACAGTCCATGGAATTCTCCAGGCAAGAATACTGGAGTGGGTAGAAGTTCCCTTCTCCAGGAGATCTTCCCAACCCAGGAATTGAACTGGGGTCTCCTGCATTGCAGGCAGATTCTTTACCAGCTGAGCTACCAGGGAAGCCCTAGTCTGACTCACATTTGCTGCATGCCCACTTAGGCCAGGCATTGCACAGTAATAGGGGGTCTTCCCTTCTCTTAGAGATGACTGACTTCCTTGTTTACCAGCTCCTCAGGCCCCGTCGCTGTTACCATAATTATGTAGACATGAGAAAACCCCATCCCTAACAACAAAGAGTCAGTGTTGCTACCAAGAGCTGGAGTTTGACTATCCCAGATTTCAATGTGGTCATCAGTAACAGCTCACACACTGTTAATGAATAATTTCTGACAACTAAAAGAGAAATCAGGTACTAATACTCTCTAGGAAGTTCTCACTAGCTCAGGAGATGGAGAAAGAGGCCCAGAGGCTGAATGCTGAGAGATAACCTAATTGGGCTTCCCTGGTGGCTCAGACTGAAAGGAATCTGCCTGCAATGTGGGAGACCTGGGTTCAATCCCTGAGACGGGAAGATCCCCCGGAGAAGGAAATGGCAACCCACTCCAGTATTCTTGCCTGGAGAATCCCACGGACAGAGGAGCCTGGTGGGCTACAGTTCATGGGGTCACAAAGAGTTGGACATGACTGAGCAACTAACAATTTCACTTTCAACCTAATTGGCATCTCTCTGTGAAAATAGCTAATCTACCAAAGTGTTTTCTCTGTGTGATTTGAATCAAAAAGCATAGCCAGGGGAGGGTAAGGAACTTTTTATCATGTGCTTGTTGTGCCACGGACTGTGGTTAGACACTTAACCCATGTTATTTCATTTTGTTCTCACAATGACCTATAAACTTGGCGTGGTTATCATCATATAAGAGATGATGCCACGGAGGCAGAGGATGTGCCTAAGGTTACGTGACCGGTAGGTGCCCAGCACAGAATCCAAACCAGGACCACTGACTCCAAAGCCCACACTCAGGTTACCACATCAGATCACACCTACCAGTGCACTACGTGTGGCGCTTTTGTGACTGGGTGTGGAATGAAGGGTCAGTGATGAGGGGACCAGATTAGGAGACGGGGGAAATTAGGGCAAGGAATCCAAGTGTATGGCTTCATTCTACAGTCTTCAAAAATCACAAAAGCACAGAAGCAAAAGATCATGGCAAATTCAGAAAGTTCAAGTAATTCACTTTGGTTTAGGCACAGGGGTAAGAGACAGCGTGGTGAGACAGCGTGGTCCGAGTGCCTCAGAGAGCCCTATTCAGGCTCTGACCCTCCTTTTCCACACCCTCCCCCCAGAGAATAAGGAGACTTGCCACAGAGAGTCCAGGCTGCCCCTACCCTTTTCTAGACCAAATTCCTTGTCCCTGACATCCTAAAATTTTCAGCTCAAAGGGCCCTTAACCTACTTCCTGAGCTCATATGTGCCTCTCTCCTAGGTTCCATCCCCAGGGGGTAAAGAACACTACCAGTGTGAGCACCTTGGTCTGAGGGGTGGCAAAGAGCTGCTATTTTCAAAGATGTGGCTAAAACATGGATGTGTCAGCCAGGGCGTCCACATGCATGTAGGGGGCCCTTCCACAATCAAAGACAGACCTAGGAGGTAGGCAGAGAAGTGGGGCAGAGCATGGAACACAGAGAAGTCTAACAAATATGAATCTGAAGTTAGCCTCCTAGGTTGCTATGAAAATATTTTTGTCAAGGTGGAAGGGTAGAACACATTTTTTTCTAACAGTTCATTAACTTGCTATATTAATTTTCAATATTTAGACACAGGGTATGTAGGTTTCCATTTGTACTCCTGCCCCACCTAGCATTGCAATGTTAGAAGCAGGTCTCAAATTCAGAAGCAACTTGTACCACGGCAGGAGTGCTGCATTTATCCCTAAGGGCAATGAGGGACAGAACATGATCAGGTGATTTGGGAAGATTACCCCTCCAGGTGTGCAGAGGGAGAATAAATTGGGGTCAGCCAGACAGAGTAGGAGAGCAAAAGCAGCAGAAGCAAAGAGACCACCTCCCTAGGACTAAAATGTGTCCTAAATGAAGCCTTCCTTGGGCTACCTGATTTAAAGCTGCAGTTGTCCCCTACCACTCCCTACTTCCCTTCCCTGATTTATAGTCTCCTTAGTGTTCTTGCCTGGAAAATCACAGGGACGGGGGAGCCTGGTGGGCTGCCGTCTATGGGGTCGCACAGAGTCGGACACGACTGAAGCGACTTAGCAGCAGCAGCAGTAGTACTCATTAACCAGTGATTTGGTGGCAAAAACAGTAAAGAATTTGCCTGCAGTGAGGGAGATGTAGGTTCAATCCCTGGGTCAGAAAGATCTCCTGGAGAAGGAAATGGCAACTCACTCTAATATTCTTGTCTGGAGAATTCCATGGAGAGAGGAATCTGGTTACCATCTGGAGTGTGTATTTTACTTATTCATTTTTACTGTCCATTTTCCCCTCAATGGAAAGTAACCTCAATGAGGGAAGGGCTGTTTGTGTTGACTTCACTGCTAGATTCCCTGTGCCTACAGCACCTGGGGCAGGCTAAGACTCAACATATTGAGGAAGGAGGGTAGCAGGTAAGGGTATGATAGAATCTAGAGCCAACACACCTTGGTCAAAATCCCAGCTCCATCATCTACCTGTTGGGGAAACTTAGGCAAGTACCTTTAAACCTCTACATCTCAGTTCCTTCACTATAAACTGTGAATAATAGTAACTACATTACAGAGTTATTTTAGAGATTAGGTTTGTGAAGATACATAAAGCACTTACGGTGGTGCTGGGCACATATCCCTACTATGCAAGTCTAAGCTTCTGGGGGAGACACTGTTGGTGTCCCATCCAGGGCAATTCTGTTGATCTTTGTGCCCAGTCCCCAGCCCATAAGTGTTGTGGCAATCAGCTTATGCCTGAGACCATCTCAGGAGACTTGCCTTTGACTGATGGGTGCACTTTTCCAAAAGACATGTGGCAGTTATACCCCTATCCCAATGGGGCCAGTGCTTCTCTTATACAGAGGTGCCTTTCACTCAAGGCAGGGTATCTCTGAAGTGTGACTTATACTCCAGAGCCTTCTCTCTCCCCTGAGTGTCACCACTGGACTTCATCTTTGCTCAGTCCTGCTCCTTCCTACTCTGTACCTCCAACTCCTTTACAATTTTTTCCTAAAGAGAATGCCCTTTAATAGACAATTTCTGTCTGAGTCCCTGTCTCAAGAAACAGTCACACATACATCAATTTCATAAATATATGACATTCTGAAGGCAATCTGAGGTATAGTCTTGAGATTAAAAGAGAAATATGAGTTGCAAATTTTGACTTGGGAGTCATACTATGCCTGGCACATAGTAGGTGTTCAATAACATTTGCTAAATGAATAATCCATAAACATTGGCAGCAGATATGCACAGAAGTGGGTGACATCACCCAATGAAGACAAGTAAGATGAAAAAAGGGCTCCCTGATAGTTCAGTTGGTAAAGAATCTGCCTGCAATGCAGGAGACCCTAGTTAGATTTCTGGGTTGGGAAGAGCCGCTGGAGAAGGGATAGGCTACCCACTCCAGTATTCTTAGGCTGCTGCTGCTAAGTCCCTTCAGTCGTGTCTGACTCTGTGTGACCCCATAGATGGCAGCCCACCAGGCTCCCCCGTCCCTGGGATTCTCCAGGCAAGAACACGAGTGGGTTGCCATTTCCTTCTCCAATGCATGAAAGTGAAAAGTGAAAGTGAAGTCGCTCAGTCGTGTCCGACTCTTAGCAACCCCATGGACTGCAGCCTACCAGGCTCCTCTGTCCATGGGATTTTCCAGGCAAGAGTACTGGAGTGGGGTGCCATTGCCTTCTCCGATTCTTAGGCTACCCACTCCAGTATTCTTGGGCTTCCCTTGTGGCTCAGCTGGTAAAGAATCTGCCTGCAATGTGGAAGACCTGGGTTTTATCCCTGGGTTGGGAAGATTCCCTGGAGAAGGGAAAGGCTATCCATTCCAATATTTTGGAGAATTCCATGGACTGTATAGTATAGTCCATGGGGTCGCAAAGAATTGGACACGACTGAGCAACTTTCACTTTTAAGATGAAAAAACCGGCTTCTGAGTCTAGGATAGAACTGATGTGAATATCAATTTTAAGAGATAGGAGAAGAAAGTAGCTGAAGAACAAATACAAAGAGGTAAGATAAAACTGGGAGAGCAGTGAAGTCAAGAAAATCAGGGAGGAGAGGACTTCAAGGAGGAACTACAGCATCAAGTGCTCCAGAGAGGTAGGTCTTAGCTGAGATGAGAACTACTGCATTTAGCAGCTAGAAGGCCTTAGTCCAGTTGGTCAGCGCAATGTCACTGGGCACTGGGGCAGGAACTGGGTGGGGCAGGAAAGCAGCCTTCCTAATTGGTCTCTGAGATGATGGGAGAAAAGGTCAAGGTCATCAGAGACAGGATTTGGTGCACGTACTCCAGAAACCAGCCGAGTTCACACTGCTCTTTGGCTATGCCCAACCCCACAGAGGCCACCAGGCCACCTCTTCCTCAAGCCTGCATACCCCCAGACCTCCCTTCCTCTCACTCAGTGTGCTCACATGGGGAGAGCTGCAGCAAGACAATTTACACTGGAACATAACTAGCAGGTGGTCATCCTTTTCCCTTTAGGATATTTACCTTTTCAGTGATATTTCTTAGCCCAAATTTAATCTTCAGGGGAAGAATCTGCATTGTGTATGGTGAGGATGGGAGCACAGAACGTGAAGTTTGGAGCAGTGGGCCTTCAGATCCCACTAAGTAGGGGGAAGGAGACTGAGTGACCCTTCCCATCTCTCATACCCTCTGCTTTAGAGGTAGAGTGCAGTCACTGCCCTACTCCCCCTGCCCCGCTAATTTCCCATATGGCACTTGAGACCTGGGCCCTGTTGGCCAGCTTCTCATCCTTTGCAATAAATTACAGTTCCTTCCAACTGAGCTGTGAACTGTTTCATGGACTCTCAGGGGCGCTCAGGACATAATGTATACTGAATGACAGGATGATTGATCAGATAGTTCTTGTACTCAGTTCTACACCATTTACTCTTTTGTTCTTATGTGTCACTGGGGCTGTTTTCACTCAGCAAGCCCATGCTACCTCAAAACGGCATTTGCACCACTTTATGGCAATGCTTTTCAAACTTTACTGACTTTCATCATCACCTAAGACCCTTATTTAAAATGATGAATTCAGGAGCTTCCTTTGTGGTCCAGTGGTTAGGAGTCTGCCTTGCAATGCAGGGGACATCAATTTAATCCTTGGTCCAGGAAGATTCCACATGCCACAGGGAGCTAAGCCTGTGAACCACAACTACTGAGCCCATGTGCCACAATTACTGAAGCCAGACTGCCTAGAGTCTGTGCTCTGAAGAAGCCACTTCAATGAGAAGCCCACACACCACAACTACAGAGTAGCCCCTGCTTGCTGCAACTAGAGAAAGCCCCTATGCAGCAAGGAGACTCAGTGAAATCAAAATACAAATAATTTTTTTAATTAAAAAAAAAATAATGATTTCAGTGACCCTTTTCAGATACTTTGATGAAAATCAGTCTGGGATGAGCTCCAGGAATCTCCTAGGTGATCCAAGGACAACACCTAGACTCTCTTAGGCGTGGTTTGTGCGAGTTTAATGATGTGCACTTTGTCTACAATAGATGAGGCCTGGCGTTAATAAACAGGTGATAGAATGCAACTCCACAGTCTGAATGTTGTTTGCAGGGAGGATGGACAGCTGTGCTATACAGAAGTTGGTCAAAAATGTTAGTGAGTTCCTCTCTTCATAGCCTTATGCTCTCTTGAAGGGAGTTATTTATTGCAAGCCCAGGTATATAAGCCTTCACAATGAGAGACTAGTCATGAAGGGGCTTCATAAATAATACAGTGTCATATAACTATATTTTTCATTAATTTTTTAATCTAACAAATATTTATTGAGCACTTACTCTGCGGCTGGCCCAGTGCTAGGCACTAGGGATATAAATGTGGATAAGACAGAAACATGAAGGTTACATTCTGGGGCGAGAGACGGACACAAGACAGTGGCTAGATCAATAGAACAAAGCAAATTGTGATAAGTCTTAACAACTTACCAGGTGGCCAGAACAGGCCACTATGAGGAGCTGACATTTAAACAGTGGCCAAAACTATAAGAAGGAGATAGTTAAGGGAATGTTGTAAAAAGAATAATGTAGGCAGAGGAAACAGCCTGAGCAAAGGTCCTGAGGTGGAAAAGAGCCTGTGTGCTGGCTGATCCTTCACTATGGGGAGGAAACAGGGGAAGTGAAGTTCATAAGGAAGCGGGAGACCAGCAGCCAGAACTGGCTGTAAATATTGAGGAGCTCCAAACTCTAACCTGGAGAGAAATATAAACTGAGAGCCAAACTTGGGGCAGCTTTTTTTTTTTTTTTAATTAAAGTGGGACAGACACATAGATTGTTAATTATTATTAATCTACATGTATGTTCATGAGAATCTATGTCTGCTAAGTGTTTTAAATGCATTATCTAATTTATTCCTCACGTGAAACTCACAAGTAGCTTCTATTATTATCTCACCCTATAGTTAAAGGAACTAAGGCCCAGAGAGGCTGAGTAACTTGCTAAAGTCATCAGGAAAAAGTAAAATCATATTTGAATCTAGTCTGATTGCAGTATCTGTCATGCTGCCTTGCCTCAGAGAGAAACAGAACACTTGAACCTGAAGAAACGTTAGTGCTTACCCTGCTGATCCTTCATTTCAGAGCTAAGGGCAGCGAATTCCAGAGGAGGGATGCGATTTGTTCAGAGTCACACAGTTGGGTGGATGTTTTGTATATTTAGCTTCCCTGGTGGCTCAGGTGATAAAAGCATCTGCTTGCAATGCAGGAGAGACGGGTTCAATCCCTGGGTCAGGAAGATCCCCTGGAGAAGGAAATGGCAACCCACTCCAGTTCTCTTGCCCGAAAAAGTCCATGGCTGGAGGAATCTCGTAGGCTATAGTCCATGGGGTCGCAAAGAGTCGGACACGACTGAGCGATTTCACTTCACTTTGTATATTTGAACCAGACATCCAGTTGTCAATCTGCCCGTTCCATGTCTTCTATTAAGCCACAAGAAGTTTGGAACGGAGACATCAAGTAATCTGGTTTGCAGGGCCAGTATATCCCATTTTGAGCATCAAAGTTCCTTCCCTGGGAATGAGGACTCTGCTGTTTATGGTTCCACTGAGCTCTGGCAGTAGAGAGATAGCCTGATCCCCTGTGCCCCAGCTTCTGTGGTGCCAACTGAGATTTACCCCATATATATGAGTGCCTGACAGATTCTCACTTGGAATAGCTACTGGAATAAATGTAACAATGACCCATCCTGGTGGCAGGTGGGGGAGCAGAGATCAGCAATGAGTACCACTCCAGTGGAATAGGTGAGGAGGCCTCAAGGGCTTCTGCTTAGTGTGTGCTGATGGGAGCTGCTCAGGTGCTGTTAATTGTGGGGTACAGGGTGTGTCTGAATCCTAGTGTGGGGACCTGGGAAGGCCCAGAGCTTGGGCTATGATGGAGCAGAAGTAGATTTCAAATCAGACCTATTTTCCAAGGAAGGAGACAAACTGAACACTGGGGTAGAGGGCTGGACTGGTCACTGAGGAGGGAGTGAGGGACAGGACGGCCAAGACAGATGGGAGGACTTCCCGTCTCACAGGGCAGCAGGGCCCTACCACAACACAGCTCTGGCCCCACAGGAGCAAGCAGGACCCGAAACGCAGGATGATCTGGAGGGATGATGAAGTCTTACCACGGTGCACGGACAGTTCACAGCGAGCAACAGAAACCAGCAAAGTGTGGAATGAAGGGTAGCCCCAAGAAATCTCCCACTTCACACTTTCCTTAGAACTACACTCTACCCATGTCTCCCTGACATCATTTCAAGCTGAACTTCTCCATTCAGAATTTGAGCATCAAAAAAGGTCCTTGGAGTTCTGAGAAGAAAACCATGCCCTGACCCATTTGTGTCTGAGTTCTCAAGCCATTCCCAGGCCATGGAGAGTCCGTGGCTATGGGATCCCGATTTTGTTTCGCTCATTTTGTCTATCACGCTGATCTGTGTTAACCTGTTTTCTGCTCTTTGGCGCTATTCTAATAGCAGCTTTCTGCTGATTGCCCCAAACCACACCACACCCACTTTCTTAAACAACCAGAAATCAGCAGGTGTTAAAGAGAAGTGTTAAAGACACATTAGCACCTGCTTTAAGCTTTCTAAATGGTATAATCAGAACCAAAAAGAACATTGGAGGAGGCAGTGCCTTACAGAGCAATGAGCCACTCGAGAGAATATCCTGTAGTGAGTAGGAGATCAGTCACACAGACAGTTCTCAAACTCAGCCTGCACAGCATTAAGGTTCCTGTTTGGCTGTATGTGAAAAGAAGAGGAGAAGCTCAGAGAGGGGGGAGGGCTCCCGTGCTTGTCCTGTACCTCTTGGCAGACTCAGGGGTGTCTGTCCACTATCAGCTGGCTTTTATAAGGTGATTCATCTACCATCAAATCCTTATCAGGATCCATGTTAATCCATCCAGAGGGTTTTTTTTTTTTCCTTCTATGTTTGTTTCTTTAAAAAAAAAAAAAATTATTTATTGTTAGCTGTCCCTGGTCTTCGCTGCTGCACAGCATTTTTTTCTCTAGTTGCTGTGAATAGGGGCTACTCTCTAGTTGGTGCATGGGCTTCTCATTGTGGTGGCTTCTTTTGTTGCAGAGCACAGGCTCTAGGATGTGCAAACTTCAGCAGTTGTGGCACGTGGGCTCAGCAGTTGTGGCACGTGGGCTCAGCAGTTGTCACATGTGGGCTCAGCAGTTGTGGCACGTGGGCTCAGCAGTTGTGGCAAGTGGGCTCAGCAGTTGCAGCCCCCAGGCTCTAGAGTACAGGTTCAATAATTGTGGTGCACAGGCTTAGTTGCTCCACAGCATGTGGGATCTTCCCGGATCAGGGATCCAACCTATGTCTCCTACATTGGCAGGTGGATTCTTTATGTTTTGTTTCTGTATTTTGTTTTGATTTACTGGAAGACACTCTCTGTCCACTTTTCCAGGGTATGATTATTCCAAACAACTTGTGTCTTTTCTATCCAATTACCAACACATCTTTTGCCTCTGCACCTCTGATCTGTGATGCCAGGGCTACAGGGCAAAGCTCAGAGATGATCCTTTATCCAAAACAAAGTCTCAATCCTTTCTCTGTAATGTGGGGAGACTGACTAATTGGTCTCGGGTTTCGGCTCAGCAGTGTTTAAAAGTTCCCTGGAGATGTGAACATGCAGCCATGGTTAAGTGCCCCTACAATAAACATTCTAGAGATTTTCTTGCCTGTTTCTGGGTCTAAGAGCTCCCACTTGCCAGTTCCCCACCCTTGACTACCAGAAGCCAAGCCAACTCTTGCCCAACTCAGCATCCCAGGTAGATCTCGCAATGGAGTCCAAATAAAGAAGGGTTATGTTTTCTACTGCTTTAAAGTTTGCTGTCTAATTCCACCCAAATGAAACTGTTTTTATAATAAAAAAAAAGAAAAGAAATAAAACATTTTGACTGCAGCTGTGCCAGAGGCAGAGATGTAGCCGATTCTCTTTTCTATCCATGGACAGAGTGTGGTGAAGATTCAGGCCCCAAGATTACTCCCACATCCCCAAGTATGGCCATAAAGTAACAGGTCAATGGCCTAAAAAACACAGCAAGACCTCTGCACCCACAAACTGACTTATTCTCAATGCTGTCTTTAAAAACACTTTCTAAAAATAAAAAACCAAAAATGCTCAAAAAGAACAAGATTTTCCAGCCTACAGATAGTCAAAGGAGCATGCCATAGACTGAAAGGAGCTCCCAAGAAGAGTTCCAGAAGTGGCCCAACTAACAGTAAGATCAAAGTAAAAGGATGCAGCCTTCCAAAGGAAGGTACCTGTGGGGGCCAGCCTGGTTAGAGGCATATAAACCTAGAATGTGTTAACCTACCAGGTTATATTACCTGACAGTCTCACATTCTCTGAAACACAACTTCCATTCACCAAAGAAAGACACCTGCTTTCTAAGCCAGACTGGTCTGGGGCAGGGCACTTGGAAGGAGGTACTCTCAGCTAGGAGAAAAGGATCTGGGAAACTTGGGAGAAGCACCAGAACCATTGCTCCTAAAAGTTTGAGGCTGGCTGGCTAGAGAGAGCAGGTGGCAGAGGGGCGGGTCCAGGGGTGTGGGATGGAAACTGACATTTCCATTTCCCAACCTCAGCCTCCTGTCCTATTTCCTATTCTCCTTCATAGAGTTGTTCACCCCCTCCTTCTAGGGCATTCAGAATATGAAACAGAAATGAAATGGAAACCAAGGGAAAGAAAGAATGAATGAAAGCCCAAAACAGCAACCTCTCCACACTGCCCTCCCCTGCCGCTCCCTAGACCATCCCCAAGGCCATGCTCCTCTGGCCTTCACCATCTGCGCTTTCCCATAGTCAGGCCAGGTGAAAAATCAGGCATCTTTTTTTTTAACTTAAAAAAATATGCATCATTATAAACTGCTCATACTTCTGTGAGTAGTAGGCCAAAGACTGAATCCACATTCCAAAGACTGTAATCTAACCACAGTGTCTCAGTCACCCCAACTGTCAGACACAGGGAGCTTTTCCAAAGCCGGGAGACAGAGAAGAGAGTTGACCCAGGAGAGGCTGCAGCAATGTGCCATGTGCCGCCCCACCCACACAACAGGACTTCTTGCTCACTGCAATCTCTGTTGCCATCACCACTCTTCCTCCTCCTCTCACTGCACCCCCACCTCTCTCACCCTCTCAAGGGGATCCCCTCCTCTCCAGCTGGGCTCCACTTTCCTAGCAGGGCAGGTGGAATCCTCATTAATAAACCACACACTTCCTCCAGGAAATAATCATTGGTCAAAAGTGCCTGCATATGCCTCCTCTCCTCCCTGAGTAACAATCACTTTCTTGAAAGCCCACTGCTATCTCCCTGTACATACAGACAAATGCCCAAATAACCCATTAACACAGACCCCTCAGCTGTCTTTACGGTCACTGTCAGGGCCAGGTCCACTGGACTTTGCTGAGGCAGGAGCTTCACTTGGCGCAGAGCAGGCGGCCTCACCTAGCTTCTACCTTCTGACACCAGCCAGGGTCTCTGTGATTTCCATGGTGGAAAACCTCGGTAAGGCTCAGGCACAGGTGTAAACCTGAGAGCAGTGAGGGAGGGAGTGGAGACCCAAAGGAGAAAGTCAAGGGAGTGGGACATGTCTGGAATTTAAACTAAACAGGAAGGGCTCCTGCATGCCTTTGCCCTGACCCACAGCTAGCTTAGAGACTCTGAGAGCTTGTGGGTAAGGGGATAATTCCTCCACACAAGACTCCAGGGAGGCCCTGACCCCAGTGACTGTCAGTGACAGTTCAAGGTTGTAACCACCAGCCCCAGCAACACCACTGGCCAGCTGGCTGACCCTCAGCATCTCGCCACACTCTCTGAATAGCACTCCACCCTTTTAAAGTGAAGGGGTTGGCTTGGCTGACCTCTGCAATCCCTTCCTGCCTCAAATTCCAGGATCCTAATCCATCTACTTCTTTTGAAATTCAGTTCAGATTATACATCCAATAAACTGTCTCTGATGACGTCCACTGAACTGCTATGCTTATTTAACAACTGCCTAGAAAACGTATAGTTTGTTTTCTCCAGTGGGTCCTAGGATCTCTACCAGACTGAAAGCTTTTCCAAGGCCAAGAACTAGGTGCCCTCCAGTCTGCAAGTTCAACCTGAAAAAAACCAGAGGATTATTTGAACATCATTTCTAAGTTGTTGTGTATGTAAACTAAACAATTGTCCCAATTATTCACAGATTTAAACCTGGACTGATTTGCAGGTGTCCTAATGGAATACTTTATGCCCATCGGGGCTAGGTCAGGGGGAGGAATGGTTCTTGCCTTTCTCCAGGTCCAAAACAGGGAATTTCTTCCTTAGTAAGTAAGTTCTGAAGTCTGAGTTTCCTGCAAAGGAAAACTGCCTCCAGTCTAGAAATGAGAGGACAGTCTCTTCTGGGACAGGGCATCAGGGTGGAGAGTGTCACAGCACAGGTTCAAACGTTGCCTGGAGCACCAGGCCAAGAGGAGTTTCCGTGCAAAACCTGGCACACAAATTGCTAGCATTGTAAACATGAGATTCCAGCTCAGGACTGCATGAAACAGTCTGAGATAAGAGGGAGAAAAATGTATTGGTTTTAGAGTTTTTCAATAGTTCTCAAAACCAAAGCTGGTCCTTGTTTGACCTAGAATAAGATGGGGGGTGGGGCAGAGGAGGGAGGCCCTGAGAGAAGGCAAAAGAGGGAGCAGGACCATCAGAGTGCACACTTGGATGATGTCAGTAAGTGACTCGGAAAAGCATTCGTCCTAGCTGAGTCACGGTGGCTCTGACAAAGTGCTCGTGTCTGGGTTCCGGAAGCAAAAGGGCTGGCTGTCACACTTGCTCGATATAGAAACAGGAATACTTCTTGTTGATGAGACAGCGTCCACTCCCAGCTCCCTGGCATGCTCCTCCACATTCTGTCCTCTGATAGAAGGCTCTGCAGTGGAGCCAGTCCACCCACCCAGCCCAGGCCCCCTGGGTACAGCCCCTTACAGAGGAAAGAAGACATCCCAAAGGAGCCCTGGGTCTGACTTCAGTGACTTCATGTCTGGAAAAGAGAGGCTGGCATTGGCTCTGATGGGATGAGAGGGTGAGACACTGCCCTTTTCTCTTGGGGCTCTCCCAGTCTAAGGGAATTCAGCCAACTTGCAAGGTGCTGCTCTGTAAACTTCCAGCCAAACAAGACCCACTGACCCGCCCTCAAGCTGTTTTCCATCTATCAGGGAAAAAGCTTTGTGAATAATCAGAACTCATGGAAGACAGGGGACCCATCACCACTACCTGATGGGTTTTCCAGTTTCAAAAGTCTTCTTCAAATTTTTTTCAAAGTATTTTGTTCTGCATAGGTGATGCCAGACTTTCAAGAGAGAAATTCTTTAAAAGTTGTTTTATCTAAAGCAATCCAAGGAGAGATAAGGTGGAGTAAAACAGGTAAGGGGGAAATCTCCTTCTTATAATAAAAGCTACAGTGACAAACTGGCATAGAGATTTCCCACACTAGTAAGTATATACACCAGGATTATACTCTTTGCACCAAAAAGCCCTACATGGTGATTTTTTCTTGTTCTCATTTCCCATGTTTGGAGAGAAAAAATAGAACCTTTAAGGGGAGGTTTGAAAAGACAAATTAAGATGTCAATCTTCAGTGTTTGTGGCTAATGCAAACAGTGAGGGAGACAGTAGAAATTTCAAGAGATAAGTATGCCTGGGGCACTGCAACTTCAAGTCTACCTAAGACTGAAGACAAACCAATAGGAGTGATTTTCTTTTTAAAAAAGGATTTTATTTTATAAAAGGAAGAATTGATATAGAGATTCTACATTATTTAAGCATTTTTACCCAAAATACCATTATTATAAAATTCTCCATTTCAACTGGAAATTATTACATATTCAAGCTAAAGATTTCTACAAACATTATTTAATATTTCAATGTGAAAGTGTAAGTTGCCCAGCCAGGTCTGACTCTTTGCAACCCCATGGACTATATAGTCCATGGAATTCTCCAGGCCAGAATACTGGAGTAGGGTAGCCTTTCCCTTCTCCAGGGGATCTTCCCAACCCAGGGACTGAACCCAGATCTCCCACATTCTTTACCAGCCCATGGACTATACAGTCCATGGAATTCTCCAGGCCAGAATACTGGAGTAGGGTAGCCTTTCCCTTCTTCAGGGGATCTTCCCAACCCAGGGACTGAACCCAGATCTCCCACATTCTTTACCAGCTGAGCCACAAGGGAAGCCCAAGAATACTGGAGTGGGTAGCCTATCCCTTCTCTAGCAGATCTTCCCAACTCAGGAATTGAACCAGGGTCTCCTGCATTGTAGGCAGATTCTTTACCAACTGAGCTATCAGGGAATTTAATATTAAGCTCATCCCGTAGTTCAGGAAAAATAATTATCACTTAGTGATTACTTAAGTTTAAATGTTTCAATAAAAATTTAAAAAGTAAAGCCTAGAAAATCTAAGGTCTAAGGAGGAGAGAGCATAATATTTGGAGCCCTTGACAAAATCCACCTGTATCTTCCCTGGAGAAGGAATGGCAACCCACTCCAGTATTCTCGCCTGGAAAATCCCATGGACAGAGGAACAGCTACAGTCTATGGGGTGGCAGGGAGTCACACATGACTTAGCGTCTACACCATACAAACCATCTCCATCTTCCAGGCAGCTGAGCTAATGTACTCCACCACTTGGTGGCAGCATACCTAAACTGCCAGAGTGTGAAAAGGGTAAAGTGTTAGCAGTTCAGCTGTGTATGACTCTGCAACCCCATGGAATGTGGCTCACCAGGCTGCTCTGTCCATGGAATTCTCCAGGCAAGATTACTGGAGTAGGTTGCCATTTTATACATATATAAGGCTTCCCTAATGGCTCAAATAGTAAAGAATCAGTCTGCCATGCAAGAGATCCAGATTTGATCCCTGGGTCGGGAAGATCCCCTGGAGAAAGAAATGACTACCTACTAAAGTATTCTTGCCTAGAGAACTCCATGGACAGAGGAGGCTAGCAGGCTACAGTCCAAGTGGTCGCAAAGAGTTGGACACGACTGAGAAACTAAGTTTCACTTTCATACGTATATAATAAAGGCAGTCTCAACAAAACTAATGGAGAAGGCAATGGCACCCCACTCCAGTACTCTTGCCTGGAAAATCCCATGGATGGAGGAGCCTGGTAGGCTGCAGTCCATGGGGTCTCAAAGAGTCGGACACGACTGAGCGACTTCACTTTCACTTTCCACTTTCATGCATTGGAGAAGGAAATGGCAACCCACTCCAGTGTTCTTGCCTGGAGAACCCCAGGGATGGGGGAGCCTGGTAGGCTGCAGTCTATGGGGTCACACAGAGTCGGACACGACTGAAGCGACTTAGCAGCAGCAACAAAACTAAAGTGACATAACATGAAGTGTCAGCATCCAATATATTCCTCCCAAACATGCACTCATCTCACATGCTGGCAAAATAATGCTCAAAATTCTCCAAGCTAGGCTTCAACAGTGTGTGAACCTAGAACTTCCTGATGTACAAGCTGGATTCAGAAAAAGCAGAGGAACCAGAGACCAAATTGCCAACATCCACTGGCTCATAGAAAAAGCAAGAGAATTCCAAAAAAACATCTACTTCTGCTTCCTTGACTATACTAAACTTTTTGACTGTGTGGATCACAACAAACTGTGGAAAATTCTTCAAGAGATGGGAATACCAGACCACCTTACCTGCCTCCTGAGAAATATGTATGCAGGTCAAGAAGCAACGATTAGAACTGGACTTTGAACAAAGGACTGGTTCCAAATTAGAAAGGAGTACATCAAGGCTGTATATTGTCATCCTGTTTATTAAACTTCTACAGAAAAGGCGATAGCACCCCACTCCAGTATTCTTGCCTGGAAAATCCCATGGATGGAGGAGCCTGGTAGGCTGCAGTCCATGGGGTTGCGAAGAGTTGGACACGACTGAGCGACTTCACTTTTACTTTTTCCTTTCATGCATTGGAGAAGGAAATGGCAACCCACTCCAGTGTTCTTGCCTGGAGAATCCCAGGGACAGGAGAGCCTGGTGGGCTGCCGTCTATGGGGTCGCACAGAGTCAGACACGACTGAAGCGACTCAGCAGCAGCAGCAGCATGCAGAGTGCATCATGCAAAATGCTGGGCCGGATGAAGCACAAGCTAGAGTCAAAATTGCTGGGAGAAATAACCTCAGATATGCAGGTGACACCACCCTTATGGCAGAAAGCGAAGAGGAACTAAAAGTCTCTTGATGAAAGTGAAAGAGGAGAGGGAAAAAGCTGGCTTAAAACTCAATATTCAAAAAACTAAGATCAAGGCATCTGGTCCCATCACTTCATGGCAAATAGATGGGGGAATAATGGAAACAGTGACAGACTTTATTTTCTTGGGCTCCAAAATCACTGCAGATGGTGACTGCAGCCATGAAATTAAAAGATGCTTGCTCCTTGGAAGAAAAGCTATGACCAACCTAGACAGCATATTAAAAAGCAGAAACCTTACTTTGCCGATAAAGGTCTGTCTAGTTGAATCTATGGTTTTTCCAGTGGTCATGTATGGATGTGGAGTTGCACCATAAAGAAAGCTGAGCACTGAAGAATTGCTTTTGAACTGTGGTGTTGAAGAAGACTCTTGAGAGTCCCTTGGACTGCAAGGATATCCAACCAGTCCATCCTAAAGGAAATCAGTCATGAATATTCATTGGAAGGACTGATGCTAAAGCTGAAACTCCAATACTCTGGCCACTTGATGCGAATAACTGACTCATTAGAAAGACTCAGAGGCTGGGAAAGATTGAAGGCAGGAGGAGAAGGGGACAACAGAGGATGAGATGGTTGGATGGTATCACCGACTCATGAGTTTGAGCAAGCTCTGGGAGTTGGCGATGGACAGGGAAGCCTGGTGTGCTGCAGTCCAAGGGGTTGCAAAGGGTTGGATGTGACTGAGTGACTGAACAGAACTGAAACATACACAACCCCAAATACCAGTGAGGGGCATCTGATAGAACCTAACCAATGACAGGTGAAGAGAGAAATAGAAACATGTTGAAAATATTTACATAATGAGAGAGGGAATACGTATGCTTAGTTGCTCAGTCGTGTCTGACTCTTTGTGACCCCATGGACTGTAGCCTGCCAGGCTACAGAAAGCTGGGTCCCAGAATCCATAGGATTCTCCAGGCAAGAATATTGGAGTGGGTTGCCATTCCCTTCTCCAGGGGATCTTACTGACTCAGGGATCGAATCTGGGTCTCCTGCAATGCATGCAGATTTTTTACCGTCTGAGCCACCAGGAAAGCCCCAAAGGGGGAGGGCGAAACAACCCCAAATCTGGAACCCACAAAGTGAAAAATACATTCTTCTTCCTCAATGCCAAGCTCTCTCTCTGGTATCCATATTTAGGGATCTCCCTCACTTACAACATTCCAGACAAATGAATTTGAATGAAATTTAAATCATCCTGATTCCCCAGCATGAATTCCTGAAAAATCTGAATACTCTGGAACTTATTTCACCTGCAACGCAGAAGTTTACCTAATCTAAGTGGAAACAGCAACATTAGCTTCCTAATCAGCCTGCTGTCGGTAAGCCATAGATCTCTGAATCCTAAGAGAGCGAGCAAATGACTGCACCTAAGCTTTAGAGGCTCGTTCAACATTGCTGCCCAGAAACAAACTCCAAGGAGACCCAACTTTCTCAGCGGAAGGCAGATGAGGACCTCGGCTCAGACGAGAGCAGAGGAGATTAACTACCACTTTATGCCAAGCCAGGAACTCAGTGCACAACTAGCCAAGGAGATGAAATATACCCAGAGGCAAAACAAAAGATTCACCAAGGGCAAAAGCAATTAAGTCATCATAGATTTCTTATCAGATTTGAACTTTAATGTATGGTCCCCCTTTCAACATTCCTATTAGTTTAGGCAAGTTAAAGGAATCCTCCCCTGGACGACCCCAAAGGGTAATTCTTTTATTCTTTCAAATCCAGGGATAGGTTTAAGTGCATAACCCTAAATTAGGGTTCTTGATGATGGTAATGACAATGTTTTCACAGGGGGTTCTGGTCAGTGAGGAGTGTAAAAACTTAAATTTGGAGAAACAAAAAGACTTGGAAGTCTATAGCAAGGCATACCGGAACTATAAATTGGGAAATTTGGAAAGAAACGTGGCAATGCAGATCACTAGCCTTAAAAAAATCCAAAATTGCCACGAATCTATCCCCAAGAAACCATTTAAACCATTTAAAATGTAGACAAAGGTTCATACACCAAGAAGTTTACTGAGAGTCATTTATAGCAATGAAGTTTTTAGAAATGACTTGGCTATCTAATGATAAGGTTAATTAGAATATGGTGTATCCAAAGATATACTATTATGCATAAAATGTTATGAAAATATTCTTAGGGTATAATAGTAAGTGGGATAAAACATGAAGCAAAATTAAATAAACAATATGATTCAATTCTGCTTTACAAAATCTCCAATAAAAAGAGATAGAAAGAAAAATGTCAATATACTAATTGTTTATATTTCTAGAGGGTAGAGTTACAAGTGACTTAAAATTTTTTTCTATTTTCTGCATTTATTTTTATAATAAATAAATAGTTTTCTAATTTTAAAATAGGCCAAGACTTTATCACACTATTAGGTGTGTGTATATATATATATATATCCATTAATTCAGTATTTATTATAGTGATGATATACTCCTATATGATACTGATCTTATTACTATTACTACTATTCCTTTTAGCTCTTATTCTAACCTTAACCATTATTGTAACATTGACTTTAAGGGACTTCCCCTAATAGCTCGGTTGGTAAAGAATCTGCCTGCAATGCAGGAGACCCTAGTTCGATTCCTGGGTCAGGAAGATCCGCTGGAGAAGGGAAAGGCCACTCCAGTATTCTGGCCTGGAGAATTCCATGGACTGTATAGTCCATGGGGTCACAAAGAGTCAAACACGACAGAGCGACTTTCATGGGACGGGCCCAATTTAAGGACTTTTCTGTAGCTCAAATGGTAAAGAATCTGCCTGCAATGCAGGAAACCAGGGTTCGATCCCTGGGTTGGGAAGTTTCTCTGGAGAGTGAAGTGAAGTCTCTCAGTCGTGTCCGACTCTTTGCAACCCCATGGACTGTAGCCTATCAGGCTCCTCTGTCCGTGGGATTTTCCAGGCAAGAGTGCTGGAGTGGATTGCCATTTCCTTCTCCAGGGGATCTTCCCGACCCAGGAATGGAACCCGGGTCTCCCGCATTGCAGGCAGACGTTTTACCATCTGAGCCACCAGGGAAGCCAGGGACTGGCAATCCACTCCAGTATTCTCGCCTGGAGAATTCCATGGACAGAGAAGCCTGGCGGGCTACAGTCCATGGGATCACAAAGAGGTGGACATGACTGAGCGATTAAGACACACAAACCTGACTTTGATAAAGTTGTGCTAGACACAGTGAAGGACAAATAACAAAACAAGGTCCCCACTGCCAAGCAAGAAAAGGGAAAGAAATCGGCCATCAGCCCCTGCTGTGTGCCAAGACCTTGGCTAGGTACCTTACATGTGTTCTTACGTGATCCCCACTACCTTTGTGTCTGGTGATATCTGTGCCTATTTTACAGGTGAGGAAATTTGTCAGCTACATGTACATTTCTCCTCCCAGAGGGGAAGGTTCAGAGGTTCATTCTTCCTGGGCTGGAACACTCTGCATAATTTCCAAGATCAGTAATTGTCCTTGAGGCCACTCCTTCCTCCTCTACTAGTCCATAGTTCCACTCCCAACAAGTCAGTGGCAGTGTCCAAAGTCCCTTCTATGGGTCACGTTGAAGATGCACGTGAAGAAAAAACAACACTCCCCTCTCCATCAGGGGTCCTTTTGTCCAGTGCTGGGTCCTTGATTCATCACCTAAAGGCGTTTACTGGAAGCATTTCTGGAATAATGAGAGCAGCTTCTCATAGTTACGTTATGACCACATGGTTTCTGCCTCTGATTGTCCAGGTTATTGTTCTCCAGGGAATCACAAATGCTTGTCTCTGCATTTGAAGCATCACAGTAGGCTCTTCAGGGTTTCCACAAGCCCCCCCTGGGCCCTCTGCCTCAGGAGACACCAGCATAGACACACACCTGCGAAGTCTGGCAGTGGCATGGTCAAGAAAGTGAACTAACTTCAAAATGCCTATCGGCTGACTGCTAAGTAATGCCAGAATCCTGCTTCTGATATCAGAGCAATGCAAGATCACTCCAGGCAGGTGACTGAGTGAAAGAAACATCTCAGACCCACGGAAACAGAACAGGATGAGCACCCTAGAATACAATGGAGACCACCCCCACCTATCCAGTTTATATGTTCAGGGTCCCTACTACAGACTTTCACTCATCTCTTTAAACAGTTTCCAAGGTCTTCAGTGCTTTAATTTTTTCACAGCATCCCTCAGTGTAATTCACACTTAAAAACCTTTGACTGTTCATCCACAGATGAGCATAAATGAATAGAACTGTGTGTCTAAAACTGAGCACACATACATGGGAGAGGAAGTTTGAGGCACCAACCCCCACCTCCATCACCCTGCACACCCACAGCCACCACGGGTGTCTTGGCCAGCAGAAACCTGAGCTTCAGACAATCACCACCTGCATTTCCCACCTGCAACAACCTTCATACTTAGAATCTAAAGAGTATCTTGGATGACACAGGTTTGATGGGACACCACTGCCCACCATAATTAGAATCATCCACCCTTCTTCTCGGAGAAGGCAATGGCACCCCACTCCAGTACTCTTGCCTGGAAAATCCCATGGACAGAGGAGCCTGGTAGGCTGCAGTCCATGGGGTTGCTAAAGAGTTGGACATGACTGAGCGACTTCACTTTCACTTTTCACTTTCATGCACTGGAGAAGGAAATGGCAACCCACTCCAGTGCTGTTGCCTGGAGAATCCCAGGGACGGGGGAGCCTGGTGGGCTGCTGTCTATGGGGTCGCACAGAGTCGGACATGACTGAAGTGACTTAGCAGCAGCAGCAGCATACGTAAGCAATAAAAGATATTTAAAAGGGATCTGGAAAAGGATAAGATTTAGGCAAATGTCTTCATTGGCTCTATTTTCTGAACTTTACATCACATTCTTTGCAGTCTTCTTTAATTGATGGGGCTTCCCTGGTAGCTCAGCTGGTAAAGAATCTGCCTGCAGTGCTAGATACCCTGGTTCCATTCCTGGGTTGAAAAGATCTGCTGGAAAAGGGATAGGCTACCCACTCTGGTATTTGTGCTTGCCTGGTGGCTTAGCTGGTAAAGAATCTGCCTGGAATGCAGGAAACCTGAGTTCAATCCCTGGGTTGGGAAGATCCCCTGGAGAAGGGAATAGCTACCCACTCTCATATTCTGGCCTGGAGAATTCCATGGACTGTGTAGTCCATGGGGCTGCAAAAGTCAGACACAACTGAGCAACTTTCATTTTCACTTTCACTTTCAGATCAAAGGGCAAGATACCACTGGCACATCTCAACAGGCCCTTACAACAGACACATTCAGTGATGATAGATTCCATAGCTTGGGTTCTCTCATGCTGAATACAGTGGGAGGAAATCCTTGCAGCTTTCACCCCTTCATCTTTTAACTTTCTGGCCCTCTCTATTTATTTCTATTTTCTGGTGACACTGCACAAAGACAGTGCTGGCTATAAGCCCAATTTATCTGTTGCTGAAATTGTAGAATAAGAACAAATTATCAGGTAATAAGCTGAATATTGGCATGTTGGTTTGATTGACATTACAGAATATCCCATCATTATTTCTTGTCATTTTTCCTCACCAGTATGATACCTGTATTCCCTGCTAGAACACTCAGCATCTCAGCAGCATTGCTATTAAGTGCCAGATACATCAAGGTGCTAACAATCAGTGCCCAGAGGAGCCGCAGAAAGCTGATCATGACAAAGCAGGATAACAATGAAGAAGAGGAAGAATACAATGCAATAAAAATAACCTGGGATTTCTTTACTAGATACTTAGAAATTTCTATTCCAAGCATATGGTCAACTCCCAATAATCACAGTGGGTAGACTATCCATACTATGAGCAATGCTCGGGCAACTACTTACTCTCAGCCTAGATTTTGTCTCTCAGTTTCTAGGGACACTCATCCACTGCTTGTTTCTGAGTATTTCTTTCCCACTCCTTTCATGTAAAAGTAATTACAAGCAGATATCAGGGCAGAAGGACTAAAAAGTCAGATAAGTATAGAATGGATGAGAGAAAAGATAACACAAGTTTGCCAAGATCCCTAACTGTGCTTCGGTTTATGGTAGGCACTCAATAAATATTTGTTGAATTAAGTGAATGAAGTTATCAGAAAGTTGAATTAGGAGACTTTTAAGGCTTTTCTTCCTACCCTAATTTCATCACTCCTCAAAATAAGATAACAGAAATCTCGGAGAAGCCCCATGAGATAGATGTTCAGACTCATCAGGAGCAAAAAAGGGAAGTTGGAAAAGACTCATCGCAGGCTGAGATGGATTCCAAAAGAGTAACTGCTGCTGTCACAGCCACACTCTAGAATCATATTTCGCCCCACCCAGAATGCAAGGGGACTGGAAAAGAGTTCTCTTAGAATTTAAGATACACACAAGATCTGAAGTGAAATTCCAGGCCTTAAATAATTTAGGGGATTTGAGAAAGAGAGTATGTTTATGGGGTGGTAATACTGTTTTGAGGTTATAGATGTCTGTAACGTGTTTTCCCCCAGTATCATAGAAACACAGAATTCAGGGCAGGAAAGTTTCTTAGAAATGATCTGATCGGCCTCCAACCCACTGTAGACGTCTTGGACAGGAAGCTCACTTTCTCCAGAGGCAGCGGCAGCAGTGCTGGACAGCTCCCACCTGGGCAGATCGTCTCTCCACTTCAGGTCCCGACCTCTCTAACTTCCACCCGGTGATGCAACAGAGACCATGCCTGTTCCCGCCTCTTAGGGGCAGCACAGCTCTCCTGATACCTGAAGTCAGGAGTCACTTGTCTTCCATTTTCACCCCCACCAGAAAACATCCTTCAATTGCAGAAACAGTTTGTGGATCCCTTAGTATGCTGCTCTCCTGACAATATTCTAACTGGTCCACATAGCTCCTAAAAAGGAGCTGGCAAGGTTCAGTGTAGCAGACTGAATGCAGTGGCCCAGACATAACCTGTTGGGACTTTTTCTTCCCATTCATTTCATACAACCATCCTTCTTCCCAGACTCTCTTGGGTTTTTGTTCCCTTTAGCTAGCAGAAACCTTTTCCTTTTAAATCGCTTACAATCTGTTCTGTCCCACTTTTGCTTAACAGGTCAGAAATAAGTTCTTTTAATTGTTCGCTTTCTGTTTAGAGTATGCAGTAGCTGCATGGATATGATAAACCTACCAGAAAGAAAATCACACCCTTCATATTTATAAAGGGCACACTGTAATAACTTATAAATTATCACAACCCTCTGTTTAATCACCTATTCTATAACAGTGCCCAAAGTGGCCATCGAGCTGATTGGTCCCTTAGATTCTGGGATCCTCTTTCATCACTTATTGACCCTGTTTGCTTGTCTTCTCTTGCTTCATCCCTACGCTACCAGCACAGTTATATACTGTACTGTCCTTTATGGTCACTGGTTTGGCACTCAGTAGGCAAATACTTAGGTTTTTCCTAACTTTCTCAAAATGTCTGTTCCTGCTCACCATGAATCCTAAATCAGCCTGGCTTACAGAGGCTCTAAATATTTGTAAAATAAATAAATGATAAATGCTTGAATAAATGAGTGTCACCCACAGGTGATTACCCCAGTCTGAAGAGCACATTCCACCTGACAGAAGCCTAGCTTTATAGCCTCCTTGGCCATGACCCAGAATAGTCTATTTCTTCTAGTCAGTGTCACCTGCCTAAATCTAGCTGTTCATTTTTGCAGATTCCTTTCTTTCCAAAGCCAGGGCTAAGCAGAAGAATGGCAAACACTATCTGGTGTGCTAAGTGCTTCAGTTTCCTCCCCAGACCTCACTGTCATTGGAATAACCCTGTTCAAGGTTTTGTTTCCAACAGTCATCATGTGTGAACTTGTGGCCAACAGAACTAGGAAGCGATAGGTGGGCATGACTAGTTGGTAAGCTCTTCAGCCTGCCAGGTACACACACTCCTGGTAAACATAGGCCCCTTGGGAGGGAGGCAGCAGGCATCCCTGAACAATTTTTCCCACTGAAAGTAGCAACAGCATTTTTGCCTCCCACCTGCCAGAACCTGTGAACCTTTTCTGTTATCAGGAGCCTAGGATGCAATGCTTAGGACTACCCTCAGGGAAGCAAAAAGCCTGAATCTACTATGCTCTTTCCATGATAACCTATTGTTTATACTTTTTCATGACCTTCCTCCCAGCTCTTCTTGAGTTTTGTTCCCCTTTACCTAGTAGAAATCTTTTCCTTTTTAATTGCTTCCAATCCTTTTTGTCCCAGCTTTGCTTAACAGTCAGAATTAATAAAATGTTCTTCCAATTCTTTCGCTTACTATTAAAGAAAAGAAGAGTGTGCATTAGCTTCAGGGATGTGATAAACCTATCAGAAACAAAAACATACCCTTCAGGATCCCAAATTTCTTCTGACTCTGAAAGAACTAAGAGTCTGTCATGGGTCCCCATGAAAACTCTTCCTGTAAATTGCTTTAGGAAATGCTTGGTGTTATGCCTGTTAGTAGTATACTTGGGAAAGATGCCTTTAAAATTGCTTAGCCCCTCAATGGCTAAATTGCTAAATTACCTACATCAATCATGGGTTATTTAATTCATCTCCTTGCCTCCAAGACAGATGGGAATATTTCTTCTGAATAAAGACCTCCTAAGGGGGCGGGGGGCGGGCGGGCGGGGAACCTTCTGTTCTATTCTTTATCCAACTCTCTTATAGTTTAGAAGCTCTTCTTTGGATACAACCTAAGTCCATTTCATTGGAGCTTAAGACTTCTTACCTTTATTCTGGTTCTCTGTGGATACCATAAAGAAAAAAAAAGCCATCATTTGACATCTATTTGTTCACAGCCTTCTGCTCAGAGCTCTTCATTCTGTTCAACATCCTTCCAAGCATTTGATGACTGCCCTTAAATCCCCTTTACCACCTGCCCACCACCATCCACCAATCCTTATACATGTGTCTCCCCCATAGCTCTTTCAAATGCAGTGATTGCCTCAATTGACATCTGTTTCAAGAACTTAATCAGCACGTTCAACAATTATCCAAGGTCTCCCCGCAAAGGCAGAGCTCCTCTGTACAATTTACTGCTTCCTCTATAAAATGCAGAGAGACAAGATGAAAGTTCTAAAAGCCCCAGGCACCACTTCTTATTTGCCACAACAAACACTTGACAGACTCCAACCCCACTAAGTCAGAGAACAGAGTTCTCACTGACTGTGAACAAGGATGGGGAGAGCACCAGGGTAGGAGTCAGGAGGGCTCTGAACCAAGCTCTGCCAATGACCACCACCACCCCGTAAGCAACTCCAATCCCACACAGATGTTGTTTCCAAAGTAAAACACGACATGTATTTGCTTGGATTACTTCTCAGGGCTCTTCTGGCTCTCACATTCCATGTTCCTCTAACCATGCAAAGGCCTCTCCTCCACCTTCTTAAAAGATAAATTCCATGTCCCTAGCATGTCTACCTTGCCACCCTCTGAGCGCAGCACCACCTAGAAACACTCAGAAACCAGTGTTTCTCAATCATTTTTTAAAATCATCATCCTGCCACAAAAGAGGCTTTTTATACTTTTTTCCTTAATCAGCCCCAATGAGATTTTAATACCATGAATATATTGTATATATGTTTATGCACTATATATTTAACTGTGCTTAATACATGAAAGTTTTTTTTGTGTGTGTGTGCTGTACACAAGAACCAATTCGCATCCCCCTTGGAGGCAATATTGCCCCCATTGAAAATTCATGACCTAGATCGAGCTGAAGGCTGCCTCTTGAATGATATAAGTGGAGCTATTTGCCCTAAACTCTAAAAGCCACAAACATATTCAAAAGCCAGAGGTTTTTTAGAAAAAAATCCATTACACAAGCCAGAGTGGAATCAGCCAGAATTTCCATTTCCCCAAGGCAAAGAATGGCTTCCCATCCCTGCCCCCACAGGCCACACTGTCACCTGTTCCAGGGCCTGTCCTGGTCCTCTAAGCCTGGAAACTTCACCTCTGCCCATGGTTCCAGCATCCAGCTTCCACTTTGTTCACATGAATCCCAGCAGTAACAATGGGAATGCTGGGAATGAGGTGAACAATAGGTATTGACGTAACAGAAATAATTAGAATCCATTCCAAGGGCAGACAGCTTACTTGCATCAGGCCAGCTTCCCCCTCTCTCCCCTGCAGAACTTTCACCTTACCTTGGCACGCTGGCCAGATAGGTCACCAGTTTCCGCAGGTCTTCCTGTCTTATTCTGTCATGATTGCTGCGAGCAGGGAAGGTCAGGATGGGTCCACCTCGCTTATCACGGCCCCCTGCAAGGAAGAGAAGGATGTTTAAGAAAGACCAGCTAGAAACTGCCACAGAGGAAAAAGAATTCTCCTGAGTGCTAGATAAAACAGGCAGAAAGATGGTACCCAGAGAAATCTGGTCACTGCCTTGGGCAAGGGCAAGGAGTTTAGATTCGTGACCGTGGGCGAGTCTTTTGACATCTCTGTTGCCTCATCTGCAAAATGCAGATGAAAATAATGATGACTACATTACAGGGCTGCTGCAAGACTTGATAAGATGGCACATGGCGAAGCACTTTGAGAAGTACTCTCTACAAATACGAGATGATAATGAAGGAGGTGATACTTGCTCTTACTGAGAAAACAAGCCAATGAAAGTGCTATGGTCTTTGGAAATTCAACCTCCAGTTTACTTCTCTTTGCAGACCTCTATGAGCAGAGTGCTCAGGGTTAAATGAATACCGTGGTGAGAAGCCCCTAAAGCATCCAGCTGGGACATCATTGCTAGGAGGTTTTTAGGGTCATAGAAAAGACCTAAGTGTGGTCTACACAGCCAAGGATCCACCCCTGCCTGCAGGCCTGCCTAAGTGCCACCTGTCACTCTTGCTGGAGAAGCCCATGAATCTTCATTGGAAATAGGATGCTCAAGGTCTTAATCACTGCAAATGCATATGTACACACTATGATTACAAATGTCTTCTAAACATCTGGTTTAAAAAAAAAGTGGGGAGGAGTAACTGCGACAATGATCATTGTTTGCTATCAGGATGCTGGGGTTTTACATGGTTGCTTTTTCTTTCCTCTATTTTCCAAACTTTCTACTCCTGATTTATTCTGTGATTAAAAATTTATTCATTAGTGGATGCTATGATTAGGAAGCAGGACCAAATTTCCCAAAAAGGTTAAATGAGGACAAAGCTAAGGTGCAGTAACTGTGTCCTTACAGGCACTGGCCATTTCACAAAGAAGACTCTGTCATGATCTCAGGCTGCCACCTGACACCCCCAGAGCAGGTCTACAAAGGGATCCAGTGCAAGATGGAGGAAAGGCTGGCAAGGCCACCACCAGTACTGGAAAGCAAGCTTAAAGGGCAGCGCCTTGAAGAAGGGCACTTTCCAAGCCTCCCAGGATCCCACTCAAGTATGAGTTCATGAATATTGTTTCCCTCTGATTGTGGGGTCCAGAAATCACAAGACAGAGGGAGTCTAAACAAACAAAGTCCAACTCATTGCAGGATACTCCTCAGGAAGAAATAAGAAGGCTGCAAGGAGAAAAAGGTCAAACAAGATCATGGCCACTGAGAGATCTGGCCCTGAAAAAATATTTCACCACCACCATCCCCCCTCCCTGCAGCCCCCACCCAGCCGTATTTGTGTACACATACCGCAGAGTTGGATCCTGACCCCCAACTTCAAACCTTAAAAACCACAGGCTCTCAGCTCTGAATATGGGTGACCAATCTCATCTCATCTACCTTGGAAATGATCTCCATCTCCCAACTGCCTTCACAGGGGGAAGAGGAAGTAAAGGGATCAAGAGGAAAGTTTCCTCAAAGCTAGGAGGCTCTCCCTCACTATCAAACTTTGCCTGCAGTGTTGACCTCATTTGAAAGATTTTCACTCTTGGGTGGTTTTAACTGCAGCTATTGCCTTTCTCACAGTCTTTCTTCTGTGGATGGTTTAAGAGAAGGGAACCTGGGGAGCCAAGGTTGGTGTGATGGCAAAGACTACCTAAGAGGCTTGGAAGGATGTGGGCATTGTCCCTCCTGAGCAGAAGCCAGTTCTTCCCTGGGAGTCAAGAGTTTCATAATCTTGGCTACAGAAGGTTCCAGATGGTGGTGAGTGGTGGCGGGGGACATGGGATGGGGAGGGTGGGGGAGATGACCCAGGGGAGTGGAATCCCTTCCCTCCAGGAAAAATGAATGGATATGGAGTCCAGAGTGGGCAGCAGGACCAAGCCAGGTATTTTTCAGAAGGAAGATGAACTTGCAAGATTGTAGGAAGAAAAGGAGGAACAGGCATAAAGGAAGAGAATCTGTGCTGGAAAAAATGGAGACAAGGGATGGATAAAGGCTTCAGGACAGGTACAAGAGGGGGGGCCCTGACCTTTTGTCTGTGGTAGACTCAAAGAGGAAGGAAAAAACAGACATAAGTTAGAAAGACAAAAAGTTCAGCCTGCCTAGGAGACACTTTCTCTAGGTAAAATAGTGTTGAAGGTCAGAGTAGGCTTGAGGTACTGGGGAAAGGGAGGATGGACCATCTTTGGAGAGTGTTCCTAGAGAATGGACAGCCAGACTGGGTATGATGTAGGTTTAAGGGTAGGTGCAGGTATCTGGCTTTAATGAGAGCTCTGTTGAAGGTCTGGCCATGGTGTCCATGCTAGCCTGTAACCTGAGCAAAGGCAGAACAGAGCTCATGCATAGATTAAGTGGGGAGGACTTGGGGAGGAAGGAAAATGGCCTGCTTCTTTGTGAGTTCTCAAAAGAGAGGGAACAGCATATGTTTTATTTACCTGATATCCATACTTCCCCAACTGATAGGGGAACACCAGAAGCAGTCATGGGTAAGAAGATAAGGCTACAGACAGACATATCAAGGTCAAGGTCTTGAATGTGCGTGGCTACAGTAAGGAGGTGGAAGACTTCAGTGCCAAGGAGATTGAGGAGCCATGAAGCTGTAGGATTTGACTGATAATTAACATGAGTGCTGAGGTTCCAGAGGGCACTAAGTAGAGATAAAGAATGAGAACCCTTTGCTGAAGTCAAGGTGCATTGTGGAGTGGGCCCCAGACAGTGGAGACAAAAAAGGGAAAGTTTTTAAAAGATGATAGAGATGATGGCAGGATCTTCAGCAGCGCCATCCCCTTATTTATCCAACACCTGCTGTTTGCCAGTTAATTGAGGCTTTGGTGCTGGGAATAGAGGCTGGGAATACAGAGGATAAATAGGGAGGGAGTGGTCTGATGTGCTAGAAAAGGCACTGATCTCCTTCTGCAAAAGCAGGGCAGGACAGGCCTAGGTAGGAGGCAAGTTCAAAGGCAAGGGAAGTTAAGGCTTTGCTGATTGAGGTGGAGGAAGATGGCACTCATATTTTTCAGGGGGAACCAGGCTCCAGTGGGGACAAGTAGATTAGGGTAATTTTGGAGGAGGACAAGAAAAACACCTCTAGGGAATCATACCAAAAGTTTGGCCCATACAACTGTAGTTCTGCAAGATGCTGATGGATACACAGGGTATTTTTAAGAGAATGTGTTATTTGTATTTTGGGAAATGCTTTCATGTTTTGAATGGACAGTCTCCAAGAAGGTGGCTACAATAGGCAGCATTACCCAAGTTTACTTGAGAGTAAGCCCTTTTTTCTTTTTTGAGGATCATCTCATGTACCTGTTTTTCTATGGAACATGCTTTGAGACATGGGTCCAGAGTATAAATGGTGGTGCCACGGCAGTGTGGAGTTCCTCTGAGAACAAGGGGCATGATGTTGATGGTTGATAAGGTGGCAAAGAGGGACATCGGGAGGAGCCAGATGAGGGTGTGAGCACACACAGAGAACAGGGTGAAAAGGGTCTGCACAGGGAGGCTGGAGAGAAGGGACAATGGGTGCTGAAAGTGGGAGGCAGAAGCACATGAAGGAAGCTGGAGAGAGAGCAGAGGGAGAGCCCATGGCTGAGAACACAGAGCAGGATGGGGCAGGGCTGGAACGATGCAGGCTGCCTGAGCACAGCCACAGATTCTGTTGCACACACGTGCACTCGCCCACACACTGGTGGGCCCTGGATTATTCCAAATGCCCGTTCCCATGGCAGCACAGCTTCCCCTCGCCTTGGCCACACCAGGGCACCAGCAGGGGAGGGGGCTTAACCAGCACTTGGTTTCTCTGCTCAACACTTCCTGCAGGGCTTCTTCTCAGAGAGACATGGATCCGGTACACTGCATTACTTAATTCTGGGTTTCTTTATTTTTATTTTTGTGTTTGGTCTTCTAAAAGCTTAGGATACAAATGCCTTTTTTGGTTTGTTTTTTGTTTGGGGTTTTTTTTTAGCTGCAGCCAGTCATCTCTCTGGCACCCTCAGTGTCCTTACCAGGCACAGAAGGACAACACTCCCTAAACCCCAAAGTTCCTAGCACCACTTGCAAATGAATAAGACTTACCTCACATAGAGAACAGACTTGTGGTTGTTGGGGGAAAGGGTGGCCCACGTGGACACGTGGGCATGAGTTGCCCACTGGCCCCCTTGGTCCCATTCTGGGAAGCAGCTACCTGCCTCTCACTTGACTGACCATCTTTCTGGCACATTGCTGCTCTGTACACCCTGAGGAAACCTCCTGACGCTTGGAAAGCTCTTTTCTAGGGCTGGCTGGACCCTGCTCCAGGGCTCTAATGGAATTCACATGGGAAAAAATAAGCCACAAACAATCAAGCTAGGGTCCCGATGCCAGACTGTAACATGTCTGCATTCATATGCCCTGAACTGCTGTCCAACAGGATGGTGCTCAGAAGGTATGCATTAAAGCCAGGATGACCTCCAGGAGGAGGCAAAGTGGGAACTGACTTGGGAAGCAGAGGAACGGCTCAAAGGCACTGCAGATAGAGGGAGCCTCAGGCATAAGAGAATGGAAGGATGAGCAGGACACCTGGGCAGAGGTAGGACACCTGGTTAAACAGGCTCAAGGCATTAAAGAAGAGGAAGAGAAACGCTCTGGCTCCCTAGAGATTGTGGCCATGTCCTGGGAGCCCAGATGATGGACAGCAGTAGAGGTCAGAGCCCTGGTGCTACTCAGCAGTCCCAAGACTTCTACACAAGGTCTTCCCAAAATGCTCAGTGAGCACTCAGATCCAAGTCTATGAAGGCTTCAGAGGCTGTCTTCTGTCTCCACCCATACTGAACTCACTGCCACCTGATCGAGTCAAGGATCCAGCCTAAGCTTCAGCTTCTTCAGTGACAGGGGCTCATTACCTAATAAGATATACCAGTGCCTAATGCTAATGGAGAAGGGGAGCTTCCCAGCCACTCTAACAGCAAAAACAGTAGCAAAACACTATATTATTATTACCACTACACTGCTGTGCTTAGTCGCTCAGTCGTGTCTGACTCTTTGCGACTTCATAGACTGTAACCTGCAGTAGCCTGCCAGGTCCCTCTGCCCAGGCAAGAATACTAGAGTGGGTTGACATGCCCTTCTCCAGAGGATCTTCCTAACCTAGGGATCAAACCCAGGTCTCCCACATTGCAGGCAGATTCCTTACCGTCTAAGCCACCAGGATACCACTACTACTGCTATTACTACTAATAATAATATAGAATGCACTTAGTACTTACAAAGGCTTGACTACTCCCATCACATACTCCGCCTTCACTTCCCATCCCTACACTCTGAGTTATCAGTCTCCCCTCCAGTCGGGTGGGAGACACCTGCTGCTTGGTTTCTCCCTCCTCAACCCCCCCGCCCCCTTTCTCCCTTCTCTCCATTTTGGCTGTCACCCATCAGTGCGCCCAGCAGTGCCTATGGAGTGAACCCCTGCACTGAAGAACTCTGCTGGCTCTTTCCCTGTGATTCCATTGTCACTCCTTGTAGATGGCCAGAATCATCCAGAAACAAAAGTTCAATCTATGAAGCCTAAGTACCTGGGTGTATTTTTTAAAAATCTGATCCCTGGTTATGCACACTGCCATTCCCTCAGCCCCTGCTAGAGACTCTGAGCCAGGAGGCCTATATTGATGGCCTAGAACTGGCACCCATAGTGATGCTGGTACACCTCATAGTTCAGTTTCAATTACATCAGCAGTTACCAGACTTTTTCTTAAAGGGTCAGATGGCCTGTGGTCATCTGGTCTCTGGTAGAACTACTCAACTCTGCTATTACAGCAACAAAGCAGCCATTAGCAACACTGGTAGTAGACTGAATAATGGCCCCCAAGCATATCAAGCCCTAATCTCTGGAACCTGTAAATGTTACCTTATTTGGAAAAAGAGTTTCTATAGATAGTGATTGTTAGCGCTCTAGAGATGGAAAGATTATCCTGGGTGGTCTGAGTGGGCCCCCAAGTGAAGTCACAGGTATCCTTACTGTGAGGCAGAAGGATCTAACATAAACAGAAGAGCAGAAGGCAATACCACCAAGGAGGCAGAGACGGGAGTGGCATGGCCACAGGCCAAAGGATGCTGGCAGCCCCCAGAAGCTAAAAGAAGCAAGAATCAAATTCTCCCCCAGAACCTCTGGAGGGAGCACAGCACTGCTCACATCTTGATTTCAGTCCAGGAAACTGATTTTGGACTTTTGGCCTCCATAACTGTGAGCGAATACATGTCTATTGTTGTAAGCCACCAAGTTTGTGGCAAGAGGAAGCTAATACACTACTAAACATGGGCTATGTTCCAATAAAACTTTATTTGCAAAAACAAGTGCCTGGCCTGCAGCAAAACACAGGCTATAGTTTGCTGATCCCTGAATTAGACATTAAAAGGACTGGGTGCACAAGACATGCTATAGAGAAAAGTCAGAAATGAATATTATTCAGAAAAACAAAAAATAGATACAATTACTCACTTGAGTTCCCTTTGCTAGAAGAAGAGATAAGGAAGAGCCAGAAAAAAATTTACATCTCTTGTCCTTGACCCACTTAGAGATGAAACTAAATAAAACCTGTGGGAAGGTGTGAAGGGGACAGACCCTTGCATCTCTCAGAGGGGCCTCAGCAGCTCCCACAGGCCTGACAGGCCTGGAAGGGTAGGGCAAGGTGAGGTGGATGTGCGTGGGTGCATGATGGACCCACCTTTGGTTGTGAATGTCCTCCAGGACACCCAGTGGGGACCAAAGTGCTCCTTTCCCTTTCTGCCTACCTCTGGAGAGAGGAGCAGCTGCTTTGAACATCACCACCACCCCCACCTCTTTCTCATTAGCACACAAAGAAGTGCATGCCTGCACACATTCCCAACACACACACACACACACACACACAAATTCTCTAGATCTGTAACAGAGGAAACTTGCATAGACACTCACCAGACACGAAGGCCACTTTTTCCTTTAGGATGGGAAGGACATCAGAAGCTTTCAAACCATCATTCCGAAAAGAGCCTGTCAGAGAATAAAACAGAAGGAATTAGAGTGAAAGGGGTCAAAAGACTGAATCCCTCGGTTCCCCCTTAGCTTTTCAATCCCCTCATGGGCCAGAAAATAATGCCCTCTTTGGGGCCCACAGCCTAGCCCAAGAGCAGGAGAGGCTCCACAACAGAAAGGACACTTTGACATGATGCCAGTCCACAGGGGTGACCAAGAGTATGCCCCTCTGGGTCCTTTTCAAGAAGAGGACAGTGCAACTCACCCGCCCCCCCCCCCCCAATTATACACAAAGTACCATGTCCTGGGAGCAAAACTACAGCCCCATTGCTGTGCACTTGAAGATGGGGGCTTTTTGGAAATCGTTTTTGTACTTCCAGTGCTAGCACAGTGGCTGGTACATAGTGAATGTTACACACTAGACACTCAGTAAATATCTGTTGAACAAGTCAAGTTAACATCAAGGTGGACCACAATGTCCTAAATAATTCCTTTTGCTTTTTCCTCTATGTGGCATAGCAACTGTTAGTCTTCATTTTACAGATGGAAAAAGTGAAAATTCCTGAGAAGCAAAGTCGAGCAAAACATTTTCCAGCTCTTCTCCCTTCCTTCAGTGTCACTGTCATCAGTCCACATGAACGACTGATGAGCAATGGCAATTCCACGGGAAGCAAATGCACTCCCTTCTTCAGCAGCTCACTCTCTGCCTAAATCTCATTTCTCAGGTGGAAAGTCATTTCTGGGGTCCAGCTGAGCTCCTGTTAGGAGGCTGGAGGCAGAGGCCTGGGGCTCACACAGAATAGAAAATAACAATGTGCCTGGAGAAACAGCAACCTCAGGAAGCAAAGGACAACCCAGGCTGGTGTTAGATGTGTGGGAAGGGAGGACTCAGCTTACACATGCACACATACAAACTCCAGGCCATCTCACCACCCCTTGTCATTTATCCTGAGTACCCCAGAGGACTCTCAGGGAGAGCCAGCCCACACTCAGAGCCCTGCAAGCTGTAAATGGAATTTCTGCTGTGTACCACCTTCAGGAACATGGCACAGAGGGACCCCAGAAGAAAGGCAGCCCTGTGTGGGCTCAGTGAGACAGAGCTAGAGACCACGGACACCCCTTCAATGCCTTTCTCCACTTGCTTTCTCCCTTGTGCGCCCAACCTGATAATCTACAAAGGGGAGAAACGTGTTGAGAAGGATGGTCTTGCTCAAAGCGTCTCAATTCCTAATCACTGACTATTTCAAGCATCCAAAATTGTTGGGAATTTTGGCAACACCCCAGGACTAAGCTCACTGCCTAGAGAAGGGAAATAAGACAGTTGCACACTCAACCAAAGAGGAGAAGCAGGCTCAGAATGCCAGTGTCCATGGTAAGAGGTCATATGCTAGCCCAAGACAAATTTACAAAGGATCTCTGACCCTTCCATCTATTTCCTCATTTTCATTTTTCACTAAATGTAGACAGTGATGCTTTTTGCTCATCAGTTGCTTCTCTTTATAAGCTGACCCAGAGCAGCTGATGCTGAAGTAACCAGCTGCAAGGCTCACTTTGAGAAGACTGTGGGCAATAGAAGAAAAAAAATAACACCATAAAAAGAAAGTTCTAACTATAGGACTTTTTGTACTTTCTATCTTTGTTTGTACTGATCTTTATGCTCTGACTTTATCTTCCAACAAAGGAAAGCTATTAAACCTCACCAGTAGAAAGTAATTAGGATCAATGTGCTGCTGCTGCTGCCAAGTCGCTTCAGTCATGTCCAACTCTGTGCAACCCCATAGATAGCAGCCCACCAGGCTCCCCCTTCCCTGGGATTCTCCAGGCAAGAACATTGGAGTGGGTTGCCATTTCCTTCTCCAATGCATGAAAGTGAAAAGTGAAAGTGAAGTTGCTCAGTCATCTCTGACTCTTCGCAACCCCATGGACTGCAGCCTACCAGGCTCCTCCTTCCATGGGATTTTCCAGGCAAGAACACTAGAGTGGGTTGCCATTGCCTTCTCCAAGGGTCAACATAAATTATCGTAAAAAATTACAAATAGATACATAGATAATTTTTCACCATGATGCAATAAGAATAAGCTTCAGTTTCCTGGGCAAGGAAGAGTCCTATTAGACTTTACCAGCTAGACAGAGATCATCTTTAACACATGAGTTATGTGCACAGAATGATATATCTGCATCAAAAGTTTTATTTTCATATATGGAATACATCTTTCTATACATCAGTTTTAAAACATTCTCCTTGACATCACTACATACACTATTAATTTCTAGAGAAAAAAACTTAATAAGTTAAACTTCAGTTCTGTGTCCTTCCAGATTATTTCCAAGTTCAAAAACAGCAAGACCCAAGCTAATGAAATATTACTGTATAACAACAATCCACATAACCCTCTTGTCTCCTAAACTCTTGTCCTATTTTCTTCCACTGTTGTTTCTCTCCTGCTCTACCATGTTAAAGTACACAGAAAATGAAAGTCGCTGTAGCCTTTTCCTTCTCCAAGGGATCTTTTCAACCCAGGGATCAAACCCAGGTCTCCCACATTGCAGGCAGATTCTTTACCAGCTGAGCCCCAAGGGAAGCCCAGTAAAGTATACAAGATGGCTCTAATTTCCATACAGTTCCCAGACAATTAAGGAAGAAAATGCTATAACAGAAGCAAAAGGTTACCCATCCTACCACCTCCCACCTGTAGAGAGACAGAGAGAGAGCGCTTGGAATTCCATTCTGCAGACCCCACTCATCAAGCCCCACCTCCTCCTTCTCCACTCCAGACTCCAAGGCCTGAGAGAAGAGGAGCAGCTTATCCAGGCAGCTTGCAGTTACTGCTCCAAGTATATGTCACTATCTTGGGTTGGGCTGGTCTATGATTCCTGGCAGGGGTTGGGGGTCCTTTCTCTTCCCAGGCCGGAGTTTTCCCCATCCAATTCAGACCACAGCTGAGCTATTTCCTAGGTTGTGTGTCCAGCCATAAGAAAACCTAAAGGGTCCAGGTTTACAAAATCCCTAACTAAAGGATAATCATTTCCAACAGCAACAACATTTTTCACATTATAAAAGGATGTGATCCAGGGTCTCTTTAAATAAAAGTTGCCTTAGTGGTTTGAATTAGTTTCCTATTTGCCAGAAATTGAATTACAAATAACTTTTCAACAATGTATGTATTATGTAAAGCCAAGTAGAGCTAAACTAATTAGTCTAGCAGCTCAGAAGTTGGTGACCTTGCATAGAAAACCTATTTGCACTGGCTAAAGATCCTATGTATTAATAACCCCATGGCCCTTGTGAAACCAGTTGTCATACATAATCTGTAAGAAAGGAAAACTTCATTGAACACTAACTCAAACAGAACCAATGAAATAGCAACATGTTTTCACTACTAGGTACATGTCTGCACAGACTCATAGTAAATGTTCAATAAATATTTGATGACAAAATAAATATATGAATGAAATGTTAACCTTTCCTAAAGTGACTTGCACAAGGTCAGTGGCCTCATCTGTCACACCAAATGCTGGTGATCTGAGTAGATGATCTCCAGAGTACCACTCAGCTCTAGCATTCTGAGACTTTTTAAACCTTTTCCTCATATTTATTGGCCTTTGAGATCCTTAGATTATCAGATCAGTATGCTTTGAAAGAACCAATTTCCTGACATGATTCAGTATACTTCAGGAAGACAGAACAACTCTTCCTTGGACTTCCAGTCCATTCTTCCCCAGGAATCAATTTAGAAACTGGAATACTCAGGGCACATCGCACCATTTTGCAGACAGCCAAGTTACCAAAATGAGAGACTAGTGACAGGAGAACTTCCAGGGGCATCACACTTTGAAGGAGGCAGGCCTGAATGGCAAATTCTCTCTCTGATATAAAGGTATATTTGATGGCACTAATAGACTATAAACCCTAGGTCCCTTGCTACCTCTAAAGAAAGCCTGGGAAGAAATAAAAGCCCCTGTGCTCTTGCAGTTACTGCAGGAAAAGAAAGAACCAGGGGGCTCCCTCATGGACCTGACCCAACATGAATGCTGTGCTTTATCTTATGGACAAAGACACACTTCGCTGGTGCTCAGTGCTAGTCCCACCCCATTCACGTCCTGCTGCTGTCAGAATTACAAGCCTGCTGTTCTGTTAATTAGCAACGTTCAAATGCTCTACATCTATTAGGGAAGTAAAAGTTACCACTGCCATCGCCCCAGGATCTCCAGCATGGGTCTTCTCCAAGCCCCACTCTTGCCTACTCCTCACTCCAAATGGGCTATGCTCACATTGCTGCTGCCTGCTCCTCTTCACATTTTCCTAGTCACTGTTCCCATGCAAGAAGATGCCAATCACCCTCATCTGGCTCCCAGCCTCTGTGTGGCTCCCTGAGGCAGGAGCACAACTGGCCCTCTGTCACAGGCCCTGTCTGTGGTTCCGTAGCTCTGGGATAGCAGGGAGTCTCTCAGGGGAGCTGGAGCATCATCTAGGTAACCTTCTTTAGGAAGCAATCCTGATTTCAACAAAAAACAAATAAGCCACTGTTGAACATTTGGAGGTGAAAGCTGCCAGGGTACCCATGGATTTCTTTTTGTTTCCTTTTGGTTTGCAGTCACTCCCCCTTAATTTGCACTTAGAAGTTACTGTGTTAAGTATTCTAATGTTGCATCAAATGGGCCCGAACCCTGTTTAGCTACTGAGACAGCAAGTTGCCCAGTGCTCTGGTCTCCATCTCCTCTTTCCACTCCAACCCTGTGTGTCCAGGATGGAAGGCTTGATCATGGTGGCACTGAAAGACTGAGTGATCTGCCACACAAAAATGATTTGGCTTAGAGCTGAGAGTTCCAAGAGCTCATTAGGCCAAACCTTAGTTTGGGCACTATTTGGACAATTTCCTATTCCCAGAGTCATTCTTTTATCAATTATTTCTTGAACCCTATTATGTGTGAGGCCTTATGTTAAGCTTTGGTTATACTTTGACAAGTAAGAAATGGATCCTGCTCTCCAGGAGGCTTCCAGGCAGAGGTAAGTAGGCATGCAGACAAGACAGTGAGCTATTATCAGAGACAGGATAACATGAATGCAAAGGAGTCCAGAGGAAAGCCTTAAGGATGAGTCCTAACTGCTTGCTACTTAAAGTAACAAGCATCACCAAGCAGCTAGAATCTTGCTAGAAAAGCAGAATCCCAGGCCCTACCCCAGACCTACAGAAACAGAACCTGTATTTTAACAAGAAGCTCAGGTGAGGAATACACATCATGTTTAGGAAAGTGCTATACTCTAAAGTTTGTCTTTGTATTCCAGAGTTGCCTCAGAAGCGGAGATAGACAAAAGCATCCTTTAGCCCAGTCTAAACTGAACCCCTAAAATCTGATCTAGGGCTTCTGCTCACGGCCAACCCCCCGCATAGGATTCCAGAGATTCAGCCATTACTCTGTGACCCAAAACTCAAATCCAGCTCTGGAATAAAAAGGCTATCCAGGAAGGCTATCCTCCTCCAGGGCACTGAGACTAGACCATGTCATATTTTTTTATGGTAGGAACTTTTATGAATAACACTTGTTCAAACTGCTCAGAATTTTGGTAGTTTAAATCACTTTCTCATAGACCAGATGCTTTAATTTCACAACAAATCTTCCTCTACACCAGGCCTCAGACCCCTCTTGCCTTCTGGAACTGTTCTCAGTACCACAAGCACTGCCACTGATCATATTTACAGGCCAAGATGCCATCTCTGAGATAGCCCTGGAGGATAGAGCATCCAAGTGGCGTATACCTGTTTGCCACACCTGCTCTCCCACCCACGGTACAAAGCCCTGAACACTGGGCAACACTGGATGAGAAACAGAGAAGGAGAGGGGCTGTCACCCTAGGGAGCCTCACATCTATGGAGAGCACAGTGCTCATCCCGGGCAATTTGCTCCTTAGGAGAAGAGACCCAATTTTTGCCCTCTGAGAGTTTTCTGCCTAATACCTAATGCCTATTTCCTCTGACACCAGAAAGCTACCAGACACAGTACAAAAAGATAACTTAGATTCTGAGATGCTGATAAAGATCCTCCCATCTTGCCTCCAACATGGCTGGCCCACATCCCCTCTACCCTGATTACTGCTGCCATCACCCACTGAGTTACCAAAACAGAACCTTGGAGGCGTATCCCAGACTCCCCTCCTTTGCAAATATCGATTCAGTCACTTGATAATGTTGATTCTGCCTCTTCAGTCTTTCTCTAATGAATCACTCCTTCTGGGCAGTTTGTTTGACCACCCCCGTCAGGTTGAGCTGTCCCTGACTATAACTTGTACTCTGTTACTCCTAAAAGGCATTTCTGGGTTTTCATTCTGTTCCCCCATTAACTGCCCACCATACCCCAAGGGTGGGGACCATGTCTTACTTGGTGCTCTACTCTAGCACCCAGCACAGTGCCTGTCATGCAAAAGAGGCTAAAGAAATACTGAACTGAGACTGAGCACACACAGGTCCTAAGAAGACAGAGAGTAAGAGTGGTGAGTGGTCAGGATGGTTCCCCCAGGAGGTGATCTTTGAACCAGATTTTGAATAAGGGAGGGGCCAAAGAAGAATGCTCTGATGGGAAGCAGTACATGCCAAGGCAGAGAGAAAGGGGAAAGCAAACCGTGTGCTATAGATGGAGAGATTACTGGCTGAACAGAACAGCAGGGTTAGAAAGGCATGGTGGTAAGGGGTGGGCTGTGTGATCTCACTCTGAACCTGATCATTCTCAACAGGTTGGGCTCCTGAGAAGGCCTCCAGCAAAGATGTGGCTGCAAATGCCTACAGAAGCTCAGAGAGCTGGATTGTGCCACAGTAAGGACCAGAGCTGGTAGAATCTGGCTGGTCCCAAAGGAAGGCTATAGTTCCGGAATGGATTTGGATCCAGCAGGCACTGACTCCAACCTCCATGAGACATCCTGTTCTGTCTTCAGGGAGACAGGGTAGGACGGGACACAGCCCCTGCTGAGGTGGCTGGTGGGATGGGGTGTGGGGGGCACTGGAGCTTGGCCTCTTTGTATCTTCTCCCTAGGTTCCAAGACAGGCAGGAGGAATGTTTGCTTGCGAGGTACCTCCTGGGAGCCTGCCAGGCTGGGAGTTTGGGGAAGACCCCATGAAGATGCAACATGGAACGATTCATAAAGGGAAGAGACTCAAGGACATGGCTCCTTCTGTGTGGGGACTAGTTGGGGGAAAGCTCTTGGGAGAAGATGCTGTCAGTGCAGCTGGGATGAGAGGGAACCCACTGGTGCAAAGAGGTAGTGGTCTTTATTCCCCTCACTGTCCTTTCTTTCCATCCTCTTTTCCTATATTAATTCAAGACAAGGATGAGAGGGGAAAGGGTAAGAGAGATAAAGAGCTGGAAACACACACACACACAGACACACACACACACACGCAGATGGAAGTGATTGTCTTGTCTCGTCTTTACAGACGCTAATGAGCTATTGAGGCAACTGCCTGTGGGAAACTCTTTCAGGGACTATAAATATGTTCCTTGGCACTCTCCTTAAAACACCTGCCACTGAGGCAGGAAGTGTGTGCAGAGCTGAACGGAAGGAACAAATCTGGCCAAGAAAGAGAAGGAACAGCTTTGTGCCAGCAACAGACACACAGCACAGTGTGGGGATTCATTGCCTCTGCCCAGTCTGGGGACCCATTGCCTCCAGTCAGGCTGACTCCCTGCAGTGTCCTTCACCACTGACACTTGCAAACATCAGATCAGCCAGCAGCATCCTCCCACCCCACGAGCAGCAGCCACGGAGCAGTGATAGTGCGGCAGGCTCTCACCCCCACAGCACCAGGCCATAGCACTTCTGAGAGAAGGATAGTCACAAGCCTCAGCTCACCTGATCTTAATGCAGAAAGGGAGGGGTGGGGTGGTGGTGGTGCAAAAAAACAAAAGGGCTCCTCTCTCAGTAATTACTAAAATTAAGCTTTTCCAAGCAAACTGATAGGCGTTATGCCAGAAACTGGCAAGGATGGCCAGACTGAGCCGTCTTTACATGAGGGGATGCAAGGTCTACCTTCTCCGAACTCTGGCATGCATCTGAATGTCACTCCTCACAATGACCACTTTCTGCCCTTCTTCATTGTGAAGTGTGCCTCTTCCCCACAGTACCTTCCCTAACTCCTTCCTGACCCCAGGCTGGCCCGGCTTCCCTTCTCTCTACATCACATGGCAGGCACCCCACTGCAATGAGGTCTCCACCCCTGAATTGAGATCTTTGTCTAGACTCTTAAGCTCTTGAGGGAAGGAACTGAGTGCTTTTCTCCATATCTCCAGTGCATGGCACACAGCTGGTGCTTAATGAGTGACCTAGGAACTGAATCTTATTCATCCACAGTGCCTTCTACACAAACGGTGCTTAAGAGCAGCTGTGCCTCTTCCTCTCCTGGTCCCGCTTTGTGCCTGCGTCCACCCCATCTCCATCTTTCTCTCTCTCATGCTTCACACAAACTCTAACTGTGGCCTACTTGACTGTTAACTTCCTAAAGTCAATATTAGATATAAAGGCCTGGCTAATAGGCTACTTCTGAAGAGCAGAAATGTGTAACACTTACCATTACTAAATTAGCTCCTTTAAAGATCACTAATAATTAGCACTTTAAACATATGGGTAACACCTCTCTGAGCCCAGCTAATGAGCAAACCATTTCTGTTTATTCTTCACAAGCTTTAGCATTAGCTTGAGTTGAGACCTCAGCTGCAATACAGGTTCACTCACTCTCCCTCCCTTCCCAGAAAAGTTGCCATCATTTAATGTACTCTGGACACAAGAAAATGGCCACTTCAAAAGAAATTATACCGCTCATCACTTTTTTTAACAGAGTCTTTTCTAACTGATCAGGTTATTTAAAGTGCTCATACCTTACAGATGGTGGTGATGGTGGGAGATTTATTGTCTTTTTGTTACACTGAGCATTACTCTTGGATGGGTCCTCAAAGTAACACAGAACATTAGCCAGAGATGAATATAAATAAGCTGTTGAACATTAGCAGTATATTTGCTTTTATACTATGTTTAGAGAGAGCTATACAGGTACTCAGAAGCAGAGGGTGTGTACTATGGAGGTTTTGACATATAAAAGGTTTACTCCTTGGAACCCTCACTCTCAGTGTCTTTCCTTCTTCCCCGTGTGCATATCAATAACATTTTAATTAATTTTACTTTAATCAGGATATTATGACTTTAGTTAAAAATGAAACTGTTGACTTGAAGAAAAGTCAGCTTAGGCCTCTGTCATTATAGAAGGCATTCAAGCAGGCATCCAAACATGAAATGGCCCATCGGTGGAAGCAACGCCAGAGGGACATACTGGGCACAGACTGGACGCAGGTCCACCACAGACATGGAAAACCTAGGGCCTAAGTAAAAAACAGGTTTGCAAAATTGCAAATGCAGCCTGATAGGTGAGAAAGGCCATACCCGAAGGTCATATTGTTGAATAAACTTTAGCACACTAAAGCCCCTTCTCCCACTTTAAGGACATGCGTGCTGCTGTCCTTGGTCCTGAGTTAGATGTTCAGTTGCTACTCAGAGTAGCTGCTGTCCAGCCTGCCTTAGGATATATGAACCAAATGAGAAAGAGTCAGAGATGATAGAGACGTTAATAGGTATCAGAAAGATAAACAAATACGAAAAAGTATTGAAGGGCATAGACATGGAGACATTACTGTAGCGAATTGAAAGAGTCATTTTGGGATTGTTTTCAAATAATTGCAGCAATGAAGAAAGGTCTGTGTACATCACACGACACAGACACACACACACACACACACACACACACACCTCCCATGGAAATGAGACAGCATGAACTCATGTCCCCCAATATTATGTGTTGGTTTCTGAATAAACTGACATAGATGGGTTGGTCATGGAAAGACTCTTAGAGTTTTAAGGAATTTTAAAATCTCTCCTTAAGTATTACCTTAAGCTATTATCTAAACACTGTACAATTCAGCTCAGTAAATATTAACTGAGCATCTATATGTGCCAGGTAAAGTCCCAGTCACTATGGGTAAAATGAAAAAAATGTAGAGTTTCTGACCTTAAGGGACTTTCAGTTTAGAGGGAGACTCAGACATGTCAACATGTAATCTTAATATCAAGTAAGGAGCATAATGGTAGAGGTACACACAAGGGACAAACATTCAGAAAATGCCAAAGGGCTAATGCAACTCAAAGTATAAGAAAGTGTCTGAAAAGTGAAGGGGCAGTAACTAGAGAAGAGGCAATAGGTTATGGGTACCTCAGCAAGGTCCAGGACTAGACTGGACAGTAGCGAGTACTGAGGTCTCTCTAGTGGGTTTCAGGGAATAGAGAAGAGTAGCTAAGACATGGTGAGTTCCCTCCTACAACCCAGACCCTCTCCACAGTATCAGAGTGATCAGTTAATGTTTGCCAGAGATAAACAACAAAGTTCCCTTACAGACTTAGCATTATGAGGAGCTAACATAAGTTAGGAAATGACCAGGATCAGGAAGGGTCTGACTCATGATGCCTGATATCTCTTTAGAAAGAAGCATAACCATGTCACCAGAGAAGGAAGGCAGCCCACTCCAGTATTCTTGCCTGGTGAATCCCATGGACAGAGGAGCCTGGCATGCTACTCTGTCCATGGAGTCTCAAGAGTCAGACACAACTTAGCAACTAAACTACTAATTACTACTAACCATGTAATGTGTCAAATTGGAAACCAAAGTAATCCAAATATCTCATGAAGCTAGAATTCTTCTCCAGAATATGGAAAACAAGGATCTTGGGGCAGGGGAGGGTATCTGCAAAGGGTTGCCTAGGTAACCTTCAACTCTGCTCACCAGAGGACATACTAAGCTGCACATTCCAGGAGCATCTGGTAGACTGAAACTGGCTTTTTAACCTTGCATCAAAATGTATGTGGTGGGAAAGGCCTTGAAACTCATGAAAATGCATGCAATTTATTGAATATATGTCCATACATGTTCACTTTTCTGAGAATTGTGTAATTCCAGTTTTCATGAGATGTCCAAGGGGTCAATGGCTCTCTAAATGGTAGAGAACCACTGGTCTAAAGCAAAGTCAAATGAGAGCCTACAATCTGTCTTGAGTTCTAATCAGTAAACCCTATCACCCAGCATCTGTCTCACTCATGGCCCACTAACAGGGTTTAGCTGAGACCCAATACAGTTGTTGGGCTTTCCTGGTGGCCCAGATGGTAAAGCATCTGTCTGCAATGCAGGAGACCTGGGTTCAATCCCTGGGTTGGGAAGATCCCCTGGAGAAGAAAATGGCAGCCCACACCAGTACTCTTGCCTGGAAAATCCCATGGACAGAGGAGCCTGGTAGGCTACACAGTCCATGGGGTTGCAAAGAGTCAGACATGACTGAGCAACTTCACTTTCACTTTCACTTCAATACAGTTGTTGGGCTAGAAGAGAAAGTAACTAGAGAAGACAAATGATTTAGATTCCTTAGCTTGGATAAGAGGAATCTGAGGCAGATGGTAGGATGTGAAGGCTGAGTGCCAGATCCTGTGTTCCAAAGATAAGCTTCAGAGATGGTTTTCTCTTATTACAGAGTTACTGAAAGCCAGAATGAGTGAGGTTAAACACAAAATGAGTTGTGTAAATGTCTAGGTAGTGCCTTTGCTGGATGCCTTCTTAACTGAAGATTTCCCTGGTTTCTAGCAAAGTGATGACAACTTGACCCAAGACCACTCCTAGACCGTGAGGGGTTATGGTCAGAATTAGAGCTGACAGAGAGAGTCTGCAAACTTATTTAACATGATCCCCCGGAGGCTGCATTGTGGCAGGATGAGAAGGAGGCTCTCAGATGTTCCTAGTAAGGCTGCCACACCAGAACAAGCCTGGCCACTATTTGCTCATCAAATCATCTTGTACCAGATGGTGAGCTCTCTCAGGGTAGCACATCCTGAGAGGGAGCTCACATCCCTGAGTAAAGCACAGGCTCTGGATTCAGACAGAACTAAGTCTGACTCTCAGCTCCAGCACTTATTAGCTGTGTGCCCTTGGACAGCTTACTTAACATCTCTGGGTCTGTTTCTTCATCAGAGATTTAAAATATCTACCTTACAGGCTGTGGTGATGATTAAAAGAGAAAATCTATTTGAAGGTACCAGACACATAGCTGATGGTAGGTCCCCATGATACTCCTCTCCTTCCTGTTCATCTTGGCAGTCCCAGCATGGGCCCTAGTATGTAGTAAGTGTTGACTGTGTCAATAAATGAGTTAATGAATAAGTGAATAGAGTAAATTCAGAAGACAGCAACTAAAAACTGCCTTCCCACCTTCCCACTACATACCTGTAAGCCAAGCTGCTCATACTTAACTGTGTAGTTGCTCTGAATTTTTATCATTTCTTTCCCCTACCTAATATCGGCTATTTGGCAAGCACTCCAACCATCCCTGCTCCCCAAAGCCTGGTTCCTCAGATGCAAAAGAAAAGTATCCCCAGTGGGAGAGCAGCTGCTGACTGAGTGCTCACCCTGTCCTTCTATGTCCAGAGAGCTATGGTCCTGGGCACCCCTTCCACACTAATCTCTATGTGCTTGTCCCTGTACCTAGCCAGCCTTGCCTCTTCTTCCCTAGCTCCTCTTCCCCACTGCTCTGGATTCCAGACGAAGGTGTACTAATTCAGATGGCATTTCTGAGAAGTACCCCTACTGAAAACACATCCCAAAAGCAAGGCCACCATCTGAGATGAGATGGGCCTGACATCTACCTGTAGGCAGAATCTTCACAGCCCTGTGAGGAGACACAACAGCTTGTGGGGAGAAACAAGAGGCCTGAGGGGAGTCCCTGTTCTGTGGATCTTTTCCCTTGTTGCCCTTGAGTTGTCAAGCCACTGAGTGGAGAATTCACAGAGGCAGAAAGGGCTAAAGAGGTCAAAGAGCTAGGTTTGGAGGCCAGGGGAGTGGCAAATACAAATCAGGGTGAGTTGAATCTTCAGTCCACCTGCTACATAGGATAAATGGCCCCAAGCTGCTAAAATTCTCTGTTCTGGGTGCTCTGAAAGTCTTTTCTCATTTATTTTCCAATACTTACAATTTTTTTTGCCAGTAATCTAAGCAGAATACCTCTAGGAGGCTGGGAAACCAGACCTTCTTTGCTCTCTTCTAGCTTCTTAAAGAAAAGGAACCCTTAACCATGGCCAGGGAGCTGTGAGGCTGCCTTGTCCATGGACAAATGCACACATATACTCAGAAAACAGCTTATATGCTAAGTACTAGAATCATATTAAAGTAGGGAGTAATGACATTCATTATGGCTTCATACTATTGAAAAATCACACAAAACCTAAATGTTGAACCACAGGGAACTGGTAAAACAATCCATGGTCTAACCACTCTATGTAACCATTAAACATGACTGTACAATAATAATTAATGCCACAGGAATTGTCATGGTATAAGGTTAAGTGGGAAAGCCAGATTATAAAACAGCATGTGCAACCTTATCCTAATTGTATATACACTGGTGTAAGCGAAAGTGAAGTCACTCAGTCGTGTCCAACTCTTTTCGACCCCGTGGACTGTAGCCTACCAGGCTTCTCTGTCCATGGGATTCTCCAGGCAAGAATACTGGAGTGGGTTACCATTTCCTTCTCCAAATTGTACAACCTTATCCTAATTGTATATACACTGGTGCTGCTGCTGCTGCTAAGTCGCTTCAGTCGTGTCTGACTCTGTGCGACCCCATAGACGGCGGCCCACCAGGCTCCCCCGTCCCTGGGATTCTCCAGGCAAGAACACTGGAGTTGCCATTTCCTTCTCCAATGCATGAAAGTGAAAAGTGAAAGTGAACTCGCTCAGTTGTGTCCGACTCTTCACGACCCCATGGACTGCAGCCTACCAGGCTCCTCCGGCCATGGGAGTTTCCAGGCAAGAGTACTGGAGTGGGGTGCCATTGCCATACGTGAGTATAAAAACCAGATATACATACACAGACAGTGGTTATCTCTGGAAAATGGGATTATGACTAATTTAATGGTTCTTAACTGTTTTTCACTGTCTAATTTTTCTTATCCTTAAAATAATTGAGAAGAGCAAGTTCCCTCCTTTGTATATTTATCTTTCATTTATAGGATCCTTATATAATAATATTCATGCACTTAAAACATTTAATAATTAGGTTGTGGTTATGACAGCATCTGCACCCAACATTTTAAATCAAACGTATTTAAAGTTAAGGATGGCTGTGTTATTCAGCTGTTCACTCTATGATGTGATTCCATGGCAAATTAAAAAGTGGCTACCATTCATCATAGATAAAGTTGTTCCATGACTGAAAAAATGAACTTCAAAGAAGCTGTAAAAAGAAATTTAATTTTTCATTAAATCCCATTCAAAGATTTGCCATATATCCAAATAAAGTTTATCTCAGGAAGGCAAGATATTAAAGATTCAAGTAAAATAAAATTCAAATAAAATCAACATGGTTTTAGATTAAAAACTAAACATTATATCAGTTGAATAAATTTTTTTTAACATATGCTTAATTACTTTATTGTAATAAAGTCAGGCAGACATGCTAGGGCAAGAAGGAATGAATTTCTAAGTACTTATTATGTGCCAAAGGGATTTTCAACTAGGCTTCTATTTGGAGGAATAAGTGGATAATAAGGGCTTCCAGGTGGCTCAGTGGTAAAGAATACACCTGCCAATGCAGAAGACGTGAGTTTGATCCCTGGGTTGGGAAAATCCCCTGAAGGAAGACATGGCAATCCACTCCAGTATTCTTGCCTGGAGAATCCCATGGACAGAGGAGCCTGGTGGACTACAGTCCATAGGTCGCAAAGAGTCAGACACAACTGAGCGACTGAGCATGCATGCACATGGATAAAAATAATTAAATGTGTTTTTGAAAAAAGATGAATAATGGGTTGGGTTTGCCCTACTAGATATTAAAATATATATTTTTTAAACTACAATTATTAAAAGGTGGCACAGACACAAGGATTAACATACAAATGAATGGCACCTGATTCATAGACCTAATACAGACCTGACATTTAAGAACCTAATATATGATAAGAGAAGAAACTAAAGCAAAGGAGAAAAGACAAATTATTCAATAAATGGCACTGGAAAAACAGACTAGTTGGAAAAGAAAAATCAAGTTAATTCTCATAACTTCACTCTATACACCACAATAAATTTTAGACAGATTAGAAAACCAAATCTTAAAAATGATGTATACAAAAACACCTTAGGAGAAAACATGGGTGAGTATTTAACTGACCCCTGAATGACAAAGAGCTCTCTAAACATGAAAACACTGAAAAAAATAAAAAAGGAAAATATCTATGATTTTTGTCTATGGAAATTTTTAAACTATACATCAGAGTATAAACAAAACTTAGAATGCAAATGACAAGCTGGAAAACATATTTGCAACAAAACTGACAAAGGATTAATACTATTCCCACCTGAAAAACAGGCAAAGAATATAAATACACATTTCAAAAAGAGAAACAGCAATAAACAAGAAAAAGGGGTTGTGAGGCTTATGATGATATTTCATTTTCTTCTTCATACTGTTCTATAGCTTTCAACATTTCTTCAGTGAACATGTATTATATTAAAACTTTTAAGCTGTATATTTATATTTATGTGAAGACCATATGAAGAAACATCCAAAACTCAAATCTGTAACAAACCACCTTTTTTCCCCCTTGTCTTGATTTTACAGTTCTCTGCCTCCTTGATCTCTTAATATCCATGCTACTCATCTGTATCTCTCTTTTAATTTATCTGCATGTTCCGTCATTTGTTCTTTGGGGTTAATCCCCAGAAAAAGAAGCAGGGCCCTAGAAAAGGTCTGACCTGTTCTATCAGTCCCCTTTCCTCCAGGAAGACTTCCCAGATCAGGCATGAGTATCAAGAGATTTCTAATGCCCAGAAGTGGTCCCATGTTTTCCAGTCAGCGAAGTATCACCGAAGAGGAAAGCAGGCAGCCTTCTCATTGGAAATCCTCCCAACTTGTGTCACTGCCAATCCCCTAGAGTTGGGAGTGAGGTTCCTGTCCCTGCTTCATGGTAGGATCACAAAAAAATGTAAAAGATCACCCACAGGCTTGGGGAGAGGCAGGTAGCAGCTTCCCTCTGACAGCACAATGGTGAGAATGAGTCCATCACCTGTAGCCTGACATCTTGTGCTCTCTATTCTTGGCATTTTTGTATGCTAAATGATGAAGATCTTTTGATGACTTGTCCTTTCCCAGAACTTCTTGACTATGCCACTCACAGAGCTCTTAGGCCCCATGGGGTGGCAGAAAGAGCACTGGACTTGGGAGTCAGATGATCTAGGTTCAACTCGATATATCAACTTGGCCACTTTGAGGAGGTTCTTCACCCCTCTAGTCTCTCAGGTGTGAGGACATAACTCTGCTGATTGAACCCTGAACTCTAGGCAGGCACCAGTTTGCAGGGCAAACATGGGACTAGACACTGGTTAACTGTGTGGCTATGTTCCCAATCCCATTCAGGGAACACGGTTCCCAGTGTAGGGTGAGGACTCTGTCAAAATAACCAAAGTCACATCCTTGAATTCCTACATGTGCTAGGACAAGTGGATGAGTGAAACCTGAGAGTCAGGCTCAGTTCTTCATGAAATGCCAGACCTAGTCATGTCCTGCCACCTCTTCCAACCTCTTTCTCTTCCGACAACTGAATGCATCCTTATAACCTCTAGATGCATGAAGAAATGGATCACCATCCCAGGGCCTTCACATCTTTACCAGTCTCCCAGAGTAAAGCATCACTTCATCTTACCTCCCTCTCCCATGACCCTCATCCAGAAAGAACTCCTAAACGTGCCCAGCACCTCTACAAACAGGTCCTGGCAGTGGGTTCATCAGAGACAACAACATTCCTTCTCAGAGCCCTGGTCTGTGACAAAATGTGCCCCGTCCTAGAGCACCCCACTGGGGGGCCAGAACCAGTGGAATGACATATCTAGAAAACCCTTACAGACTGCCAGTCCTTCATTTACAAGAAAGGGAAACTGAGATCCAGTAAGAAGAAGGCACTCAAGGCCACACAATGAGTGTAGAAATCCAATTTCAGTCAAGCATTCTCTGTTCCATACCACACAGCCTGAAGAGTATCCCCACTATAGATGCTTAATAGTAGAATGCAAGGATGGGTAGATGATAATTCAGAGCTTTGCTATTCAACCAGCTACATGAGGCTATTTAAATATCAATTGATTAAACAAAATTAAAAATTCAGTCTCTCAGTCACATTTGACGTAGCTAATGGCTGTCATATTAGAGAACATAGAGAATATCTTCATCACTGCAGAAAAGTTCTACTGACAGTGCCAATCATTTAGATGGATAGAAGATGGATAGATATCCTACAAGAAGAAAAGCTCCCTGGGGTCAAGGTCTATGTCAAGTACTCCCTTGAGAGGTACTGAGGAGTGCTCTCCATATCCTATAACCAATGACTCGATGACTGAAGGAACAGCCCATAATACAATCAATAAGGGCTCAGCCAGTGCGGATCACAAGTCCAAGAGACACAGATCGCCATCCAAGGGAGCTTCCTGGGTCTAAGCACAGGAGTCTATGGAAGAAACAAGTGGCTTCTGTCTCCTCTTTTTTCAAAAAGTATGATTATCAATTTTTGAAACTTGATCAAATTTTCCCATAGGTACCAAAGGTCTCAGTTACTAACCACCAAGCCTCATACAGATGCTTCTGAGCCTCGGTCATTTTGGGAGGCAGCTGTGCAGCAGGCAAAAAGAAGCTGAAAGGAGAAGGGAAATCCTCAGGTTCCCTAGTGGGAAAGTCTTCACTAACCTCTCATTTTCAAGAGGCAATTTGAAACCCTGCATGTGTGCTTACTTTGTAGTGTCCAATCACCCTCCATCAAGCCAACAAAAAGCTGACTGGTTATACCAGAAATCAGGCTGTCATGCTCTAGAGAAAAGTCAACCTGCCCGATAGCTTTGTAAGCCCACAGTCCAACACGTGACAAGGTGAAAAGTCTCTTAAAAGACTGGGTGAATATTCTGTCAAGAAAAAAGCCCCTTTGCAAACAGGCTTGACTTGTTCTGCTCTATTCAAAATTTGGATTAAAAGCCTGATTAAGAACACTTGCCAATTAAAAAATTAGCTTTAGAAATTTCAGGATGCTCAGCCTCCAGTAAAGATATCCTTAAAAAGATTTTATTGGAAAAAAATTGCTTTGCAATATCATGCTGGTTTCTGCCCTACATCGACATGCCAGCCAGATGACCCCTCCCTCTTGAACCTCCCTCCTATCTCCCACCCTATCCCATCCCTCTATGTTGTCACAGAGCATTGGGCTGAGTTCCCTGTGTCACAAAGAAAATTCTTACTACATAAAGTTTCAGTCATTAAAATGAGAGACATCCGCTACTTACAGAGAGCAGAAAAAGACCAGGTCCTCTGGATATTTTTTCTTTTTTTTAAATTGAAGTATAGTTGATTTACCCCTGTGTATTTTCAACACCTGAAGATCCAACTATACATGAGACAAAGAAAAGATCTATTCTGAATTCTACTGGCTCAGTTAAGGCAATAAATATAGTTAATCTTTAGTTTTAATAAGATCTCAATGAACATTCAGTTTCTTTTCTATAGCCAATGAGTATATTTTTATTAGTTCACACTGTAGTGATTAATAATCTACTTTGCTATTTCAATTTTAAGACATTTTTTCTTATAACAATAGAATTCTCTTTTGCTTTGGAGTGCCCTAGCTCCATTTTTCCGGAGAAGGCAATGGCACCCCACTCCAGTACTCTTGCCTGGAAAATCCCATGGACAGAGGAGCCTGGTAGGCTGCAGTCCATGGGGTCACTAAGAGTCGGACATGACTGAGCGACTTCACTTTCACTTTTCACTTTCATGCATTGGAGAAGGAAATGGCAACCCATTCCAGTGTTCTTGCCTGGAGAATCCCAGGGACGGGGGAGCCTGATAGGCTGCCATCTATGGGGTCGCACAGAGTCGGACACGACTGAAGCGACTTAGCAGCAGCAGCAGCAGCAGCTCCATTTTTCAGGAGGAAGATTCATCAGTATTCAACCTCAAAAAAATGTTAGTATCCCTGTGCCTCAGTTGTACCATCAGCAACATGTAAGTAGCACCACCTCACAAATGTCGTTGTGAAAATTAACTGAGATTATGTGCATGTGTTTTGACTGGTTCTAAGGAGTAAATGCTAGGTGATGGAGTGAATGAATGAATGAATGAAGTGTCTGAACTATGTGACTGATTTGTCAATGGACTCAGCTATACAAACCTGGAAGCAGACAAACTGCAGAAACGATTCACAATTTAAGACACAGTCATTCATGTACTGTTGGCTCCTAAAATTGTAGATACAATAAGTGGGAGGAAATAAGCTGCCTACAGAAAGCATGCCTTGCAAATTCAGGCTACTACAAAGGTGAGAACATTACAGTTTTCCCATGAGAAAAAATCTTCCCTTCCAATCTAAAGTTTTATGATTGTGTATTTGTGCAAATGGGAAGTTAATCTAATAAGTTTCAGCTTTGGAGTTATAGGATTAAAATCTACCCATCAAAATCCATATGTAGATTTGGATTTGGAAGTGTTCCCCATTTGACTTGGATCCAGGTATGTATAGAGTAATTGAGTCATAATTATGTTATTGTTTCATGCTATAATGTTTCTGACATGGAAGGAAACTGGACTGAGAATCTGAAGATCTGAGTTTGCTTGTGGCTTTTTCAAAGTCTCTTCCCCCTTCTGACCTTCATTTTGAACACCAGTAAAATGAACAAGCCAGGCAAGATGATTACTGAGGCCAGTCCTCCCCGAGCTGTCCTGTGCCTAATTCTGTTTGTTGTAGAAGAGATAATGGTGTGCAAGAAGATAGAGAAGCAGGCACCCCAGAGAGGAAGTGAGAACGTAAGGGTGAAAATCATGCTAGGAAAATACCATGTTTAATTAATTATAAAATGTATCATTAGTTTATATACCACTAAGAAAGAAAAGAAGCAAGGTTCGATGCTGTAAAGAGCAATACTGCATAGGAACCTGGAATGTCAGGTCCATGAATCAAGGCAAATTGGAAGTGGTCAAACAAGAGATGGCAAGAGTGAATATTGACATTCTAGGAATCAGCAAAATTAAATAGACTGGAATGGGTGAATTTAACTCAGATGACCATTATATCTACTACTGTGGGCAGGAATCCCTCAGAAGAAATGGAGTAGCCATCATGGTCAACAATAGAGTCCGAAATGCAGTACTTGGATGCAATCTCAAAAACGACAGAATGATCTCTGTTCGTTTCCAAGGCAAACCATTCAATATCACAGTAATCCAAGTCTATGCCCCAACCAGTAACGCTGAAGAAGCTGAAGTTGAATGGTTCTATGAAGACCTACAAGACCTTTTAGAACTAACACCCAAGAAAGATGTCCTTTTCATTATAGGGGACTGGAATGCAAAAGTAGGAACTCAAGAAACACCTGGAGTAACAGGCAAATTTGGCCTTGGAATACAGAATGAAGCAGGGCAAAGACTAATAGAGTTTTGCCAAGAAAATGCACTGGTCATAGCAAACACCCTCTTTCAACAACATAAGAGAAGACTCTACACATGGGCATCACCAGATGGTCAACACCAAAATCAGACTGATTATGTTCTTTGCAGCCAAAGATGGAGAAGCTCTATACAGTCAACAAAAACAAGACTGGGAGCTGACTGTGGCTCAGACCATGAACTCCTTATTACCAAATTCAGACTTAAATTGAAGAAAGTAGGGAAAATCACTAGACCATTCAGGTATGACCTAAACCAAATCCCTTATGATTATACAGTGGAAGTGAAAAATAGATTTAAGGGCCTAGATCTGATAGACAGAGTGCCTGATGAACTATGGAATGAGGTTCGTGACATTGTACAGGAGACAGGGATCAAGACCATCCCCATGGAAAAGAAATGCAGAAAAGCAAAATGGCTGTCTGGGGAGGCCTCACAAATAGCTGTGAAAAGAAGAGAAGTGAAAAGCAAAGGAGAAAAGGAAAAATATAAGCATCTGAATGCAGAGTTCCAAAGAATGGCAAGAAGAGATAGGAAAGCCTTCCTTAGTGATCAATGCAAAGAAAAAGAGGAAAACAACAGAATGGGAAAGACTAGAGATCTCTTCAAGAAAATTAGAGATACCAAGGGAACATTTCATGCAAAGATGGGCTCAATAAAGGACAGAAATGGTATGGACCTAACAGAAGCAGAAGATATTAAGAAGAGGTGGCAAGAATACACAGCAGAACTGTACAAAAAAGATCTTCATGACCCAGATAATCACGATGGTGTGATCACTGACCTAGAGCCAGACATCCTGGAATGTGAAGTCCAGTGGGCCTTAGAAAGCATCACTATGAACAAAGCTAGTGGAGGTGATGGAATTCCAGTGGAGCTATTTCAAATCCTGAAAGATGATGCTGTGAAAGTGCTGCACTCAATATGCCAGCAAATTTGGAAAACTCAGCAGTGGCCACAGGACTGGAAAAGGTCAGTTTTCATTACAGTCCCAAAGAAAGGCAATGCCAAAGAATGCTCAAACTACCACACAATTGCACTCATCTCACACACTAGTAAAGTAATGCTCAAAATTCTCCAAGCCAGGCTTCAGCAATATGTGAACCGTGAACTTCCTGATGTTCAAGCTGGTTTTAGAAAAGGCAGAGGAACCAGAGATCAAATTGCCAACATCCGCTGGATCATGGAAAAAGCAAGAGAGTTCCAGAAAAACATCTATTTCTGCTTTATTGACTCTGCCAAAGCCTTTGACTGTGTGGATCACAATCAACTGTGGAAAATTCTGAAAGAGATGGGCATACCAGACCACCTGACCTGCCTCTTGAGAAATCTGTATGCAGGTCAGGAAGCAACAGTTAGAACTGGACATGGAACAACCGACTGGTTCCAAATAGGAAAAGAAGTACGTCAAGGCAGTACATTGTCACCCTGCTTATTTAACTTCTATGCAGAGTACATCATGAGAAACGCTGGGCTGAAAGAAACACAAGCTGGAATCAAGATTGCCGGGAGAAATATCAATAACCTCAGATATGCAGATGACACCACCCTTATGGCAGAAAGTGAAGAGGAACTAAAAAGCCTCTTGATGAAAGTGAAAGTGGAGAATGAAAAAGTTGGCTTAAAGCTCAACATTCAGAAAACGAAGATCATGGCATCCGGTCCCATCACTTCATGGGAAATAGATGGGGAAACAGTGGAAACACTGTCAGACTTTATTTTTTTGGGCTCCAAAATCACTACAGATAGTGATTGCAGCCATGAAATTAAAAGACGCTTACTCCTTGGAAGGAAAGTTATGACCAACCTAGATAGCATATTCAAAAGTAGAGACATTACTTTGCCAACAAAGGTCCATCTAGTCAAGGCTATGGTTTTTCCTGTGGTCATGTATGGATGTGAGAGTTGGACTGTAAAGAAGGCTGAGCGCCGAAGAATTGATGCTTTTGGACTGTGGTGTTGGAGAAGACTCTTGAGAGTCCCTTGGACTGCAAGGAGATCCAACCAGTCCATTCTGAAGGAGATCAGCCCTGGGATTTCTTTGGAGGGAATGATGCTGAAGCTGAAACTCCAGTACTTTGGCCACCTCATGTGAAGAGCTGACTCATTGGAAAAGACTCTGATGCTGGGAGGGATTGAGGGCAGGAGGAGAAGGGGACAGCAGAGGATGAGATGGCTGGGTGGCATCACTGACTCGATGGACGTGAGTCTGAGTGAACTCCAGGAGTTGGTGATGGACACGGAGGCCTGGCGTGCTGTAATTCATGGGGTTGCAAAGATTCGGACACGACTGAGCGACTGAACTGAAGAAAGAAAAAACTATTGCAACTACCTCCTAATTTGAGAGATGGCAAAATGTGACGGGGAATCTCATAATGAAACATGGGAAAGTATTTATTACATTACTGGTTACTATTATACTCCAGGCACTAAGCTAAGTGTTTTAGATATATCTTTATTTAACTCAAAAACAACCCTACAAGATAGAAATGTAGGATCTTATATAAAAGATCAGCATTTTACAGAAGAGATAATTGAGGTACAGAGGGTTTACATTATTTGCTTAAGATCCTCTAACTAGTCCATAAGAAAGGTGAGATATGAACCTATAACTATTTCACTCCAAACTCCATCTTTCTAACCTTTTACTCTTTGAACAAGGCTGGAGCATTTGATGCAAAGTGAAAACGAGCATCTGATGGAGACAGGGCTGAAACATTGAAACTGTCAGGATACATTAAAGGAGCTTATTAGAGTAAAATACTTAGAACTAGAATGGACCTTAAAGACAATGTATCACAAGCATATACTTTACAAAGAATCTAAAGCCCAGAGAGGGGATATGTCATTTGTGCAAGGTTATATAGCCAGTCCTAGTGGCTCAGACCATAAAGAATCTGTCTACAATGTGGGAGACCTGGATTCGATCCCTGGGTCAGGAAGATCCCTTGGAGAGAAGGGAATGGCTACCTACTCCAGTACGCTTGCCTGGAGAATTCCATGGACAGAGGAGCCTGGTGGGATTCAGTCCACGGGGTTGGCAAGGAGTCCAACACAACTGAGCAATTATCACTTTCACTTCACATACAGCCCATCAGTGTAAAAGCTAGGATTCTAGAATTTTGCCAGGTAATAAAATCAAGCTTGCTAGTCTATAACTGCCTGAATCTGGCAATTCCCATCTTTTTACATCCTAGGCATTTCCCATTCTTATGCATTGATTTCTTAGTGATTTGCCTGTGATGACATAGGCAAGTTCCTTCAGTGTTCCAGGATGCAATTTATTCAAGACTGAGATACAGAGCATTCTCAAAGCAGTGTGGGGAGGTGGACAGAGCAGGAGGGCCGGGGGTTCTAATCCCTCTAGCTCTAGAAACCCTGCAGGCTTAATTTCTCTGTCTTGTGGATTCATATGTAAAACGAGGCTAACAACACTAATCTCACACAGAGACAATGTCTACAAAGTCCCGATGGTGCATCAATGGCAAGTATTTTGGCTAAGATTGTTGCAATAGCTTGGGGTTTGTATTATGCCCTCACCTTTCTTGGCCGTCAGTTCTTACGTGGATAAACTGTTGGGCATTTTCCAATCTGAACTATACCTTCTTTGGCTGGATACAGTGGGAGCAGGATGACAGACTTGACCCTTGCCTTCTCCATTTCCCTTTAAGATGATTCAACTTTTCCAAGAAGAAAACCAAAACCCTTCTCTATACTGTTCTCAAGCTTGTCTCCTGCTAGCTTTAGTTTTGTTACCTGACTTTACTTTAAATTTTTGTATAAGGCCTTTAAACATCTAGCTCCTCGAAGAAGACCCTTTCCCTTCATAATTCATGCTGCTCATCTTAAAGTGAAGACCAACCTCTTTCCAAAGTGTGGGCAGTCCTCAAGATAGTCACTTGAAGCTCAAGGTCAAAGCAACCTACATCTAAACTTCCAACCATTGGGAATTGAGTGCCAGTACAGGAAAAACCCCTTCCTACCTTTTCAGGGATCTTTGTTCTTCTAGTTATACATGTGTGAAAAGACAATGTGTGATAATTATGTTGCAGGCTGCCAGGAGCTAGGGCGGACCCTCAAGCTGGGAAGTGGAAACTGCCAAAGAAACTGAGTAGCCAGGATGTGGGCTGACTTAACAGTCCTACTTTCTATTTTAAAGGCACCCAACTAGGGGGAAGCATGTACCCAGCTCCACAGTCAGCCACTCTATGGAAAGCCCAGCTGGTGAAACCAGCGGGCATAACCAAGGCACCTCCACCTCTATGGTGATAGCCTACCTCACAAAATACATGCTTTGTAAATCAAGCATCACAAGAGCCCAAATTTCAGCTCCCGCTTTTGCAAGTCCTCGTGACTATTCTGTTATTGCTGCTTTTGTGGGACTTGGCAGTAAATGTTTGCTACAAGGATTAAAGGCTGCTGGAGACCTGGGTTCAATCCCTGGGTCAGGAAGATCCCCTGGAGAAGGAAATGGGAACCCACTGCAGTATTCTTGCCTAGGAAATCCCATGGACAGGGGAGCCTGGTGGGCTACAGTCCATGGGGTCACAAAAGAGTCAGACACGACTGAGTGACTAACACACCTACAGGTGGAAATCCTAAGTGCCTTTCATACCTGATGTGAAGTCTCACACCTACCCTCTGAGATATATATTATTTCTACATTTTATGGATGAAAACTAAAAGTGAGTGAAATCAAATAATTTACCCAAAGTTATAGGACTAGGGCATAGGGAACTCTATTCAATATTCTGTGAATAAAACCTATATGAGAAAAGAATCTGAAAATAATATCTGTGTATATATAATTGAATCACTTTGCTGTACACCTGAAACACAGCATTGTAAATAAACTATACTCCAATAAATTAAAAAAAAAAAAACTGAAAAAGCACAAAGTTATAGGGCTAGGAAAGGATGAAGTCACAATTTGAATTCAGGTCTATTCCATTCCGATAACTGTGCACAAAACCTCAAATTATATGGATCTATCTCATCTAGTTCCTGAGCACTCTGGGTCAAGGCACATTCGAAGCATCAGCAGTCTTAGACACACAGTTTGATGTGACTGGGTTGAGCCTCCAGTGCCTGATTCTATAGAGTCAGAAGATAGTCAGACTGCTGAGCCTCTGCCTCGGTTTCCTGCTGAGCACGGCAATTAGTACCCTGCAGCTAGCATTGTGATCTAAAGCTCCACCTGACTGATTAGAGCCTTGCTCATCATTTGCCATGCCCCTCAACTGGAGCAGACCGGAGGGAAATGTCTTAGCCCTGTGCTCCCAAGTCACTGTCTGGGAGCCTGCCAGGAGTGGATAGATTGCCCCACAGGGTAGGACCACAGACTCCCTTGACCCTGAGGGTCTCTCACCACTTGTAGACTCCGGTGACACCCTCTCCCAGGATTACCCTTATCTTCCCCTACCTTGGATGGTGGATGGTGGTGCTGGCCTGAAAGAAACTTTCTTTTGTGATGCTCCACTGGATCCCATGTATTTCACTGCTCAGTTGTGTCCGACTCTTTGCAACCCCATGAACTATAGCCTGCCAGGATCTTCTGTCCATGGGATTTTTCCAGGCAAGAATATTGGAGTGGGTTGCCATTTCCTTAAGCATCACAAAAGAAAGTGATCCATGGTGGCAACTATTTCCACCAAGCCCTGTAAGGACAGGCCAGAGACTGGCCAGATGCTCACCAAACCCATTCCCTCTTCTTCTGGAGGACACAATTCTTATTTTTTCCACTCTCCCTTGCATTTCAGAGCAGTCATGTGACTGAGCTCTAGCCAATGAAATATGGGCAGAAATGTTATGTGCCACTTCCAGGGCTAGCCCATAAAATCGTCCCACACATGTGTCCTCTACTCTCTCTCTCTCCTCTTCTGAAGGCTGAAAGCAGAATTCCACTAGAGGACTCCAAGGAATGGCAGAGTCACTAAAGAGAAATGGAACATCTGGAGTGAACTATGATGTGAGCAAGAAATAAGCTTCTATTACACTACCCCTGATACTTGTAGATTATTTTAGTAGGCAACATATGATGACCAATTAGCAGAGAACACCAACACTGTTGACATAATTTTGGGTGAAACATGGTGATGGTAAACTACACAGGCTGAAGAAATTACTTTCTCCATTCCAAAATCTCTGTCTAGTGTTAATGTGTGAGGAGTAGACAGGTCTCATTTAAAAGCAATAAGGATATGGCAGTGATGCGGGTACCAAAACTTGTGGTAGTTTTGTGGGAGATAAATATAAAAAAAGGAATAATTTAGGGGGACTTAGAACTACTTAGGACTCAGTAGTTAGCTGGGCTCTCTATTCTCCTCTCTGAAAAAGTTGATCCATTCCCATGCCTCTGACAAACACATGTGAAAGTATCAGGTAAATTTCAAAGATAGATAGATATTAACACAAAGCACTGTGATTGTTTTTATTCCCAAATCTAAATTCTTGACCTTGTCTCTCACCCAGCCTAGCTCCAGCTGCATGGCCAACCACCAGCAGGTATTTCCATTTGGATGCAAAGTTCAAATCTTCCTCTATTCTCAACTTTGTCCCCATCCTGTCAGAGAGGGGAATCATCACTTGCTTCACACCTAACATATGCCATATCCGTACGTAATAATTATAATATATAATATTATATATACATGATTATAGTAATCACCTAATTAAATTCTCTTATATTCTTTCCTGATATAAATGTCATTATCTCATTTTGCAGATGTGGAAACTGAGATTCATAGAAGTTATAAAACGATTTGGCCAAGGTCACACAATTGGTAACTAGGAAGAACAATTTTCATTTATGTAAAACCTATAACTGATGAGAGTGCTTCCTTAAACAGCTAAATACACCTGGTGGTGTGCTACAGCCTATTGTTCTGGTGCCCAAGAGCCAGTGGTAATCATCAGAATTTTTGCCAGCTGGTTGTTAAATAGGTTGGTAGCTTGAAAACTGCCACAGACAGAAGTATTTACACGTTGGAAATTGGCAAATGCTACAAAGGCTACAATCAGGACTTTCATTCCTCCATCACTAACAACTCTTTCTATTTGGACCAGTTAGGCAGGCAACACTGTTGTTCTGTTGAGATTTCAGGAACAAGAATTAGGAGGAAAAAGCCTTATGGAAGACTTTGCAAACAAAAAACTAACAAAAGTAAAGGCAAACATTACCAAGATACAAAGCAGTGAGGAAGAAGTATGAGTCCCTCAGAATGGCTCAAGCGTCTAACAATTCCATACAAGCTCTCCCAGTAAACTGGTAAGAATGAAAAAGAACGATGCCAGTTTAGGAGGAGAAGCAGTTAAACTGTAGGGCAATGTGAAGAAATGCTATGGAAAGAAAGATCACAGAGATTTAGTTTTAGAACTAAGGGACGAGGGAGGTATTACAAGCCCCTTGGGGTCACTTCTGAACTAGGGATTATTAAAAAAAATTTTTAACCCCCAAATCTGCAGTTAGCACATTAATGCAGCAGCATGGATAATCCAAAGCAGAAGATAAAATCACATGATGCATTCCAAAGCCAAAGATAAATAACTGGAATACTTCCTTTGATCAGCTGCACATAGTTTACCTTTTGTAATCAAAGTACCTTAATTAGATGAGCATGTGTATATATACAGTATTTAGGGAAAGGAGGTTAGAAGCTTACAAAGTGGTTAGGGGCATTCAGCCTGCATTCACTTTTTTTTTTTTAAGTAAACACTCCCCCTGTGGACAATAATCCCCATGTGAAAAATAAAAAAATTGGTGTTTTTATTTGTGGCCTAGAGGAATTATTCCCAAACCTGGCTTATCATCAAATTTGGCTGAAAAAAAATTTAAACATAGACTTTGGTATCTATATTTAGATTTAGATTCAAGGAGTATAAGAAACAATATGTGTTTGCCAGAACTGAACTGAAAGACTCATAAAAGCATAACACCAAAGCAATAATTTTTGTTAAAGGATTAAAGAATCCTAAGAAGAAACCTAAACAAGGTTGACCAACCAACCCCAGTAAGGCCAGGGAGGGAAAAACACTTAGGGCAGAGGGACTGAGGGAATTCCAGTTTTTGAAGAGATTACACCAGATGAAGCTGGACTCTAGGAAGGAATACTAATTGCCACTTATTAGCTATGTTTGAAAAGCAGAGACATTACTTTGCCAACAAAGGTCCATCTACTCAAGGCTATGGTTTTTCCAGTGGTCATGTATGGATGTGAGAGTCGGACTGTGAAGAAAGCTGAGCGCCGAAGAATTGATGCTTTTGAACTGTGGTGTTGGAGAAGACTCTTGAGAGTCCCTTGGACTGCAAGGAGATCCAACCCGTCCATCCTAAAGGAGATCAGTCCTGGGTGTTCTTTGGAAGGAGTGATACTAAAGCTGAAACTCCAGTACTTTGGCCACCTCATGAGAAGAGTTGACTCATTGGAAAAGACCCTGATGCTGGGAGGGATTGGGGGCAGGAGGAGAAGGGGATGACAGAGGATGAGATGGCTGGATGGCATCACCAACTCAATGGACGTTTCAGTGAACTCTGGGAGTTGGTGATGGACAGGGAGGCCCGGTGTGCTGCGATTCATGGGGTCGCAAAGAGTCAGACATGACTGAGGGACTGAACTGAACTGACTGAGCTATGTTTGGGGAGAAGGCAATGGCACCCCACTCCAGTACTCTTGCCTGGAGAATCCCATGGACGGAGGAGCCTGGTAGGCTGCAGTCCATGGGATCGCGAAGAGTCGGACATGACTGAGTGACTTCACTTTCACTTTTCACTTTCATGCATTGGAGGAGGAAATGGCAACCCACTCCAGTGTTCTTGCCTGGAGAATCCCAGGGATGGGGGAGCCTGGTGGGCTGCCGTCTATGGGGTCGCACAGAGTCAGACATGACTGAAGCAACTTAGCAGCAGCAGCTATGTTTGGAGGGTGAATGACAATCTCACTGGGCTTCAGAATTCTTATCTATGGGATGAGGAGATTCACGCCAAAACTGAGAGGTGCTTTCCATTCTCCAACTGCCTATCACAGTTTCTAGCACAGAGGAGTTCATTGTTAGCTACTGCTCTATTATTATTTTCTCCTTTCACCCTGCTTTGGGAACATTATCCATTTCCAAAGCTATAGAAGCTGTTGCCTGGGTGCTGCCAACCTCCCTCTCCTGCAGCACCCTACAGCAGGCTCAGAGTACAGGATGACAGAGAAGGTTCATCACTGCACCAGGCCAAAAATCAAAAGAGCCCCTTTCACATGGCTCTGCTTTCAACTCTGCATGACCTTGAACAAGCTTGCTTCCCTTGGTCTCAGTTTCTAGTCCTGAAATGGGCACAATAAAAAAGAACCTGTCCTGGCCAGAAAGCTCTAATGAAGAGCCCAGGAGAATGGGTTAATATTAAGCTCCAGACAGCTCAGGGATAACAAGACAGTTGTCACTGTCCCTGGGAAGCTCTCCCTCCCTCCTGTGTCAGGGAGATGGTTGGTACTCCCAACCTGCTGCACTGAGCTTCTGCTCATTGGAGACTTGATGACAGATTGCACCAAGTTTCTGGGAGACAAAATGATCTCTCCAGTCTCAGAGCTCTGCAGTGAGGAGGAGGGAGGATAGGAAGCTTCCCCTGAGTACTGCAACCAAGGTTCCTGAGAGCAGCACATAAAACATTCATGGAACTCGAGCCACCACTAGAACATGTCCGGGGGTATAGGAAACAAGCAAAGCTAAGAGTGGAGAATGCTTCTGGCCTACCCTGCCAGCTGCCAAAACCCAATGGGAACCCGCTGGGGCCAGCCAGGAGCAGCAGGACAGTTATAGAGGGCCACAGCAGCTTGAAAGCACCAGAGACTCTGGAAGAGTCTCAGGAATTAAGGGAAGGGTACTTTGTTCCCTACCAGAGAGGAAAACAGGCATGTCTTGAAAAAAAAAAAAAGGTGGTGACGCAAAATTAGGAGGGAAGGACCCTAGTTTGTACCTGTTGTAAGAGATCATCACAGGAGAGATGAACAAAGGCCACATGTTGGAGAAGGAAGACTTGGGAAGAGGGAAAGGCTGATGAGTTTGTGAGAATGCAACCTGAATAAAAGTGAAGGAGAGAGACAAAGAGGAGGAGAGAGGGTTCCAAAAAATTAGGATACCCAAACTTAATTAAAAGAGTAGGGTGGAGTGGCTGCTACTTATCAACACGGGAAAGAAAATTCTAGATCTTTATGCTGACTTCTTTCTAATTTAAATTTTCTAAGTCACTTCCATGTAAATGAAGTACACCAAACACATGGGATTTCACACTTCCAACTTGAGTTAGCTCTGAAGTCACCATATTTTCTCTCCATCCACCCCATCCCCTCATCAAGTGAAGGGAGGTAGGAGGTAGGGAGGGGTGACAGGGTGAGGAGTGACAGAAAATGCCCAGATGACCCTAGCCTGCTGACTGGGTCATCCTCATTTCCAGCAGCTCTTGCTCATAGCTCCAAAGCCCAAGTCTAACTAGAGATGAGGAGATAGCCCAGGTAAAAGCCACTTCTTCCTAAGATGGAAGCCACATCATTGGAGTAACTCCCATGGCTACGTTTATGGACTTAATTCATATCAAATTGATTTCAGTTCAGTTCAGTTCAGTCACTCAGTCGTGTCCGACTCTTTGCGACCCCATGAATTGCAGCACGCCAGGCCTCCCTGTCCATCACCAACTCCCGGAGTTCACTCAAACTCATGTCCATCGAGTCGGTGATGCCATCCAGCCATCTCATCCTCTGTCATCCCCTTCTCCTCCTGCCCCCAATCCCTCCCAGCATCACAGTTTTTTCCAATGAGTCAACTCTTCGAATGAGGTGGCCCAAGTATTGGAGTTTCGGCTTTAGCATCAGTCCTTCCAAAGAACACCCAGGACTGATCTCCTTTAGAATGGACTGGTTGGATCTCCTTGCAGTTCAAGGGACTCTCAAGAGTCTTCTCCAACACCACTCCTTTTCCTATTTGGAACCAGTCTGTCGTTCCATGTCCAGTTCTAAATGTTGCTTCCTGACCTGCATACAGGTTTCTCAAGAGGCAGGTCAGGTGGTCTGGTATTCCCATCTCTTTCAGAATTTTCCATAGTTTATTGTGATCCACACAGTCAAAGGCTTTGGCATAGTCAAATTAATTTACATATCCTTAAAAGTTAAACATTCTCCAAAAGTAAACATTCCCATCTTCTACTTCTTTATGTTTAATGTTCTCCATCAGATCTGGAGTTCCCAATGGCAGCTCTAGACTTCTCCCTTCCCACCAGGAGCTTTGGGAGAACAGAAATCATACCCATCAAACTGTACAGACCCCAGCAGAGCCATAAACAGGACTTCGTGAATACTTTTTGATGAGGATGGCATTTTAAATCCTTGTTATTCCCTAAGGATTCTCCTCCAGGAAGAGAAAAGTTCTGAGAACTAGCAATGCCTGTTAAAAAGGAAAACACACAAGGTTCCAGTCTTCCGTGGGGAGTGCCAAGGCCTGGAGTGACCAGGAGCTCAGCCAGCCGGAGTCAAGGAAAGCCATTGTTCTTCCCGCTATGAAGGACGACTTGCACCATGCAATGTCTCCACCACCCTCTGAGCCCCAAATTCAGCTGGGACTTCCCAGACCTCACAATCCTGCATTGGTTAGGATTGTGTTTGGCCGAGAATAATGGAAAACCCCACTTATACAAGTAAGGTGCTTATATGTCTCAAGAAACAAGAAGTCTGGAGCTGGCAATCTGGAGCTACTTCAATGGTGACTATATTCTTGATCCACCATCTTTGCACATGGCTTTTGTCTCTTGGTCACAAGATGGCCGCAACACCTCCTGGCATCTTGGTCCCATTCCAGGAAGGAAGAAGGGTGAAAAGCAAACAGCTTTCTCTTTGGGTGTTTTTATCTTTACTTGAGAAGAGAAGGCCTTCCCATTGACTTGTGCCTACATATCAAAAGAATCATGTCACATGGTCTCTCCTAGTGGCAAAGGAAGCTGGAAATGTAAGTATTTCACTCTCCACCCTTCATAATAAACGAAGAAAAGGGAGAAGGTCTTTGGAATAGATGCAAGGTGTACCAGCTGCAGTATTTGTGCCATTCATACAGATTCACAAATCAAAAGGACACACCCTCCTAAAAGGGATGATGTGGGGTGCCTCTTGATTGTCTGTTCTCTTAAATGGGGAAGGCTGTGAAAAAATGTACCCAAGGCTCAGAAAAGACTCCTGGGCTCCCAAATGTGCCCCCTTCCACTGAACATGCTGAGTCACTTTTACATGTATTGCTCACCACAATTCCCCAGGGCACGGATAACCTATCCCACTTTTAAAGATAAAGAAGGAAAGGCTAATACCAAATGTCCATGGCTTACAAGAGGGAGAAACAGATTCTGAACCCAGATTTCTAGTCTCAAATCAGTGCTCTTTTCTTTACACCATTGGTCATTCTTATACTGCAGCCTATTCCTGCTGTAATCCCTGAACCCTTCCTGTTTATGACAATCCTTTCCCCTTTTAAAATGGAGATTAATGCAAAAGAAGAAGACGGGCATAGGGAATCTGGAAAATACCATAAAAGGTTGGAAAAGATCAGGAACCTCTCACTCTTGCCAACAGAATGCACTCTCCCAAAACTCACCCAAAAGAGGTTTTAAAAAACCAAATTCATGAATAGAAGATGTCTTCCAGGGGTCCTCTGCTCCATGGCCCTCACTCCACCCACCTCAAACTGCAGAGACAGATCTTGGAGTTCCCTGGCATGTCTGCGACTACCCCCCAATGCAGGTTGCTGCACAGGCTCGGCATTGCTCAGGCTAGCCACGTACTCCTCCAGCAGAGCACTTCTATCCCTGCATGGCAATTGCCTGGCCACTGTTTTGACTTCCATACAAGACCCTTCACTTGTCAAGAAAAAAGGACTAATTCAATATCCTATCTGCAGCATCTAGCATGATGCCTGGTACATGGTAAGGTCTTAATAAAATATATTCAAATAAATAATGCAAAACATCAATTCTTATTGTAGTATCTGTGTATTTCTTTTTGTCCTCTCCAGAGTAGAAACAGAAAGCAGCTGGTCACTCTGGTAGGAGCTCAAATAGACTCCACAGACTCCAAGGATAGTAGAATTCGAGCCATTCAGCACAAATTTCTTAGGATGTAAGATCCAAGGAGGCTGAAATCTACAGCATTGGAAATGATGTTTCTGTATTTTGGGGTGGGTTGAGGGTGTGAGAAGGAGAAGGAAATGAGCTCTGAACTTCTAACTCTTAGTGGGACTCTTGGTGCAAGAAAAACAGAGAAGAAGGGAAATGGGAAGAAGCGCAGCCTGGAAGCAACAAGAGTGAATGCCAGACGCTACGTGAGCTTCCCATTCAGCGAATCGGTGCTTCGCCACACAGGCAGCCTGGACTCGACTTCAAAGTCCCCCTGCCTCTGGCTTCTCAGGCTCTTTTTTTAGCTTAAGTCCATCCTACTGCTTTGCCCTGACCCCTGGTACCCTGCCCCTGACTCTCTCCTAGCACTGATCCATCATGCTTTCATAGATTCCCTGAGTCTAGCTGAGGCCCCAAGATCCATTCCTGCTCTGCCCACTGCAGCCTGATGGAGGAGGAGGATGAAGAAGCGAAAGGCACCTCTTAAGTAGCGGTTCCTAGCCTCCCTGGAGTCAATGACCCCTTTAAGAATCTGAGAAAAGCCACAGGCTTTGCCCCTGCTACAATTGCACATATGCATACAACCACAAAATTTTCATGTGATTATAGGAGCTTGAACAGGCTTCCCAGGTGGCTTAGTGGTAAAGAATCCAAGGAGCCTGGTGGGCTACAGTCCACAGGGCTGCAAACAGTCAGACATGACTGAGCATGCACGCACATAGGAGCTGGGCAGACCTCCAACAAAGCCTACTCATGAACCCAGAATAAGAACTCCGGGTCCAAGGGCAGGCACAACTTTTGTCTTAGGGCTGTTGCACTCCCTGGGAGAAGCTCTCAATGGCCTGGGCAGGCCACTCCCAGCTTGTCTTTCCCACATGGAAGCTTTTGGAACAGTGAGAACACAAATTGTCTCTTTGATCCCTCCCACCTGAGAATCCTTTAATGAAAACACTAAGTGTTTACTGTGTGGCAAGCTGTGGGAAGTCAAAGGAGTGACACACATCTTCTGGAAATCTAATCTTCACAATGAACTTGTGGAGCAGATATTCTCCCTTTCAGATGAGGAAATCAGGCTTAAAGAAGTTAAGGAATCAGGTGGTCACACAAATGCATAGTGGGTTATGGAATACAGAATCAGACCCAGGCTTATCAGGGGTCCATGGCTGCTCTTGTGTGCACCACATTCGAAACAGTTCCCAAGCCTAGATTACCGTTGGAAGTAAGCAAAAGAAAGCTCCCCTGGCCACCCAAAATCTAACCCCTCCCTCCTTGCCCACAAAAGCCTACAATTCCACAATCGGAAATCTAGCCAAAGAGAGAACTAATGCCTCATGGTTATGAAGCCATTTCTCTGGTTCTATATCAGTGTGGTTTTGCTGTTTGGACAGCTCATGGAACTGTCATCTGAGTCACTGAGTGTAGACCAGAAGACAGGGTAGGGAGCACTCCAGCAGGAAGTAGTGAAAGCAGCTGAAGGTGGGTTGGAGGACATGCTAGAGAGCATCTTCGAAGATGCAATGAAGAAAACTAGCTGGCAGATGGAAGGAACATTCCCTGATAAACTGTAAAGCAAGAAAAAATAATAAGACAACACCTGAAAAAGTCCTTCCTATGAACAACACTGTAGGAGCTTGAGGTCAAAGCAAAGGACAAGTCCTACCTTGTTAGGTAGCTGTTGGAGGGTTTGGGGCTGGAAATGGCCTGTTAGGTAGCTGTTGGAGGGTTTGGGGCTGGAAATGGCCTTTAGAATGGACTATTTTCACATGCTGAGACTAAGCTGGTGATCAAGCCCAACAGAGATCATTCAGGAAAGATGTCACCCATAGCTGGAAGAATGTCACAGCTTGGGAGGAGTGGGGTGGGGACTAAGTCAGCCTATGATTTGACAGAGTCTGGAATCCAGGAGACAGTGAAAGCAATTTGGGAGCAAATAAGGGGAGAGGAAAAGACCTCATTCTGGGTGTCTGTTTATAACCAGCACCTAGGGCTTACTTTTAGAGGCCAGAGGCAAGGGCTTGATAAGCAAGAGGGCTGGTCTTGACTAAAGCACCTGAAGAAGGTTGGGCCCCTTCCCCCAGCATCATGGAAATTCAGGAAATCAAATTAAAAAATTATAACATAGAATGAAAATTAAAAGTTTAACATGCTATAAGTCTGCAGAATAGCATATTCTCCAAACATATTAGAATTGATATAAGGCAAAGCTAGTCAACAATACCATTATGTATGTATGTAAAGATTAAAAAAGTGTTTATAATTTTTTGTTAAAATAATCCCAAATGGTCAACAATAAGAGTGTAGTTAAATAAATCACAGCATAATTGTTAGGTATGTAGGGTCTGAAATCAGAATGCTTAAAGTCCTGGCTTTGTCAGTCAAGAATTATGTGCCCTTTTGAAAATTTAGTTCCTTAAGCCTCCATTTCCTCACCTGTAAATGGGTATAATTATAGTAATTGCCTTCTAGTATTATTATTTGGCACAGTGCTTGATATATTCCTAGATAACTATATAGCAAGAAATTATTCCAGAAAATGTTAGCTGGCAGTTTTGTTGTCATTTTAGAAAGCAGGGAAAATCACCAGGCCATTCAGGTATGACCTAAATCAAATCCCTTGTGATTATACAGTGGAGGTGATGAATAGATTCAAGGGATTAGATCTGGTAGACAGAGTGCCTGAAGAACTGGGCAGAGGTTTGTTAACACTGCAGAGGAGGCAGTGACCAAAAACACTCCAAAGAAATGCAAGGAGGCAAAGTGGTTGTCTGAGGAGGCCTTTCAAATAACTGAGGAAAGAAGAGAAGTGAAAAGCAAGGGAAAAAGGGAAAGATATACCCAATGAATGCAGAGTTCCAGAGAATAGCAAGGAGAGATAAGAATGTCTTCTTCAAGATAGAACACTATTGAGCCATTAAAAATAATTTATAGAAATATAATATTGGAAGATGTTTACAAATAACTTGTTTGGGGTCTTAAGAAGGAAATTATAAAAGCATGCATGCTTTATTTTTGTTATTCCTACATTTATATAGTTCTGTATCTATGTTTTATACATGTATTTTTTTCAATTTAAATATAGTTGATTTACAACATTGTGTTAGTTTCAACGTGTATGTATTTATGTGATTAAAAAGATGAGAAAAAGATTCAGAAAAGACTAGCCAAGGAGAAAAAGAAAGCACTTTTGCACTCAGAAATGAAGACAAGAAAGACCAACTTCAATACAGCCAGAAAAAGCTCTAACGGAGTATGACGCTGAGGAATTTCTTTGATGTGAGCTTATAGAAAATTCCTGGCTGTCACTGCTGCCCCTGCCTTCACCCTGCCCTTCTTTTCACTTGTCCTCAGTCCATGAGCCAGGATTTGAATCTCTTCAATTGCAGGAGGGTGGAGAAGAGCTACTCCACGTTCAAGGTCAGGAGGGCTGGCCGTGAGGAGATATCCCTCTTCCAAGGTAAGGAGCAGCGGCTGCGCCTTGCTAGAGCAGCTGTGAAGAGATATTCCACATCCAAGGTAAGAGAAACCCAAGTAAGATGGTAGGTGTTGCGAGAGGCATCAGAGGGCAGACACACTGAAACCATACTCACAGAAAACTAGTGAATCTGAACACACGGACCACAGCCTTGTCTAACTCAATGAAACTAAGCCATGCCGTGTGGGGCCACCAAAGATGGGCGGGTTATGGTGGAGAGGTCTAACAGAATGTGGTCCACTGGAGAAGGGAATGGCAAACCACTTCAGTATTCTTGCCTTGAGAACCCCATGAACAGTATGAAAAGGCAAAATGATAGGATACTGAAAGAGGAACTCCCCAGGTCAGTAGGTGCCCAATATGCTACTGGAGATCAGTGGAGAAATAACTCCAGAAAGAATGAAGGGATGGAGCCAAAGCAAAAACAATACCCAGTTGTGGATGTGACTGGTGATAGAAGCAAGGTCTGATGTTGTAAAGAGCAATATTGCATAGGAACCTGGAATCTTAGGTCCATGAATCAGGGCAAATTGGAAGTGGTCAAACAGGAGATGGCAAGAGTGAACGTCGACATTCCAGGAATCAGCAAACTGAAATGGACTGGAATGGGTGAATTTAACTCAGATGACCATTATATCTACTACTGTGGGCAGGAATCCCTTAGAAGAAATGGAGTAGCCATCCTTGTAGATATCCTACAAGAAGAAAAGCTCCCTGGGGTCAAGGTCTATGTCAAGTACTCCCTTGAGAGGTACTGAGGAGTGCTCTCCATATCCTATAACCAATGACTCGATGACTGAAGGAACAGCCCATTATACAATCAATAAGGGCTCAGCCAGTGCGGATCACAAGTCCAAGAGACACAGATCGCCATCCAAGGGAGCTTCCTGGGTCTAAGCACAGGAGTCTATGGAAGAAACAAGTGGCTTCTGTCTCCTCTTTTTTCAAAAAGTATGATTATCAATTTTTGAAACTTGATCAAATTTTCCCATAGGTACCAAAGGTCTCAGTTACTAACCACCAAGCCTCATACAGATGCTTCTGAGCCTCGGTCATTTTGGGAGGCAGCTGTGCAGCAGGCAAAAAGAAGCTGAAAGGAGAAGGGAAATCCTCAGGTTCCCTAGTGGGAAAGTCTTCACTAACCTCTCATTTTCAAGAGGCAATTTGAAACCCTGCATGTGTGCTTACTTTGTAGTGTCCAATCACCCTCCATCAAGCCAACAAAAAGCTGACTGGTTATACCAGAAATCAGGCTGTCATGCTCTAGAGAAAAGTCAACCTGCCCGATAGCTTTGTAAGCCCACAGTCCAACACGTGACAAGGTGAAAAGTCTCTTAAAAGACTGGGTGAATATTCTGTCAAGAAAAAAGCCCCTTTGCAAACAGGCTTGACTTGTTCTGCTCTATTCAAAATTTGGATTAAAAGCCTGATTAAGAACACTTGCCAATTAAAAAATTAGCTTTAGAAATTTCAGGATGCTCAGCCTCCAGTAAAGATATCCTTAAAAAGATTTTATTGGAAAAAAATTGCTTTGCAATATCATGCTGGTTTCTGCCCTACATCGACATGCCAGCCAGATGACCCCTCCCTCTTGAACCTCCCTCCTATCTCCCACCCTATCCCATCCCTCTATGTTGTCACAGAGCATTGGGCTGAGTTCCCTGTGTCACAAAGAAAATTCTTACTACATAAAGTTTCAGTCATTAAAATGAGAGACATCCGCTACTTACAGAGAGCAGAAAAAGACCAGGTCCTCTGGATATTTTTTCTTTTTTTTAAATTGAAGTATAGTTGATTTACCCCTGTGTATTTTCAACACCTGAAGATCCAACTATACATGAGACAAAGAAAAGATCTATTCTGAATTCTACTGGCTCAGTTAAGGCAATAAATATAGTTAATCTTTAGTTTTAATAAGATCTCAATGAACATTCAGTTTCTTTTCTATAGCCAATGAGTATATTTTTATTAGTTCACACTGTAGTGATTAATAATCTACTTTGCTATTTCAATTTTAAGACATTTTTTCTTATAACAATAGAATTCTCTTTTGCTTTGGAGTGCCCTAGCTCCATTTTTCCGGAGAAGGCAATGGCACCCCACTCCAGTACTCTTGCCTGGAAAATCCCATGGACAGAGGAGCCTGGTAGGCTGCAGTCCATGGGGTCACTAAGAGTCGGACATGACTGAGCGACTTCACTTTCACTTTTCACTTTCATGCATTGGAGAAGGAAATGGCAACCCATTCCAGTGTTCTTGCCTGGAGAATCCCAGGGACGGGGGAGCCTGATAGGCTGCCGTCTATGGGGTCGCACAGAGTCGGACACGACTGAAGCGACTTAGCAGCAGCAGCAGCAGCAGCTCCATTTTTCAGGAGGAAGATTCATCAGTATTCAACCTCAAAAAAATGTTAGTATCCCTGTGCCTCAGTTGTACCATCAGCAACATGTAAGTAGCACCACCTCACAAATGTCGTTGTGAAAATTAACTGAGATTATGTGCATGTGTTTTGACTGGTTCTAAGGAGTAAATGCTAGGTGATGGAGTGAATGAATGAATGAATGAAGTGTCTGAACTATGTGACTGATTTGTCAATGGACTCAGCTATACAAACCTGGAAGCAGACAAACTGCAGAAACGATTCACAATTTAAGACACAGTCATTCATGTACTGTTGGCTCCTAAAATTGTAGATACAATAAGTGGGAGGAAATAAGCTGCCTACAGAAAGCATGCCTTGCAAATTCAGGCTACTACAAAGGTGAGAACATTACAGTTTTCCCATGAGAAAAAATCTTCCCTTCCAATCTAAAGTTTTATGATTGTGTATTTGTGCAAATGGGAAGTTAATCTAATAAGTTTCAGCTTTGGAGTTATAGGATTAAAATCTACCCATCAAAATCCATATGTAGATTTGGATTTGGAAGTGTTCCCCATTTGACTTGGATCCAGGTATGTATAGAGTAATTGAGTCATAATTATGTTATTGTTTCATGCTACAATGTTTCTGACATGGAAGGAAACTGGACTGAGAATCTGAAGATCTGAGTTTGCTTGTGGCTTTTTCAAAGTCTCTTCCCCCTTCTGACCTTCATTTTGAACACCAGTAAAATGAACAAGCCAGGCAAGATGATTACTGAGGCCAGTCCTCCCCGAGCTGTCCTGTGCCTAATTCTGTTTGTTGTAGAAGAGATAATGGTGTGCAAGAAGATAGAGAAGCAGGCACCCCAGAGAGGAAGTGAGAACGTAAGGGTGAAAATCATGCTAGGAAAATACCATGTTTAATTAATTATAAAATGTATCATTAGTTTATATACCACTAAGAAAGAAAAGAAGCAAGGTTCGATGCTGTAAAGAGCAATACTGCATAGGAACCTGGAATGTCAGGTCCATGAATCAAGGCAAATTGGAAGTGGTCAAACAAGAGATGGCAAGAGTGAATATTGACATTCTAGGAATCAGCAAAATTAAATAGACTGGAATGGGTGAATTTAACTCAGATGACCATTATATCTACTACTGTGGGCAGGAATCCCTCAGAAGAAATGGAGTAGCCATCATGGTCAACAATAGAGTCCGAAATGCAGTACTTGGATGCAATCTCAAAAACGACAGAATGATCTCTGTTCGTTTCCAAGGCAAACCATTCAATATCACAGTAATCCAAGTCTATGCCCCAACCAGTAACGCTGAAGAAGCTGAAGTTGAATGGTTCTATGAAGACCTACAAGACCTTTTAGAACTAACACCCAAGAAAGATGTCCTTTTCATTATAGGGGACTGGAATGCAAAAGTAGGAACTCAAGAAACACCTGGAGTAACAGGCAAATTTGGCCTTGGAATACAGAATGAAGCAGGGCAAAGACTAATAGAGTTTTGCCAAGAAAATGCACTGGTCATAGCAAACACCCTCTTTCAACAACATAAGAGAAGACTCTACACATGGGCATCACCAGATGGTCAACACCAAAATCAGACTGATTATGTTCTTTGCAGCCAAAGATGGAGAAGCTCTATACAGTCAACAAAAACAAGACTGGGAGCTGACTGTGGCTCAGACCATGAACTCCTTATTACCAAATTCAGACTTAAATTGAAGAAAGTAGGGAAAATCACTAGACCATTCAGGTATGACCTAAACCAAATCCCTTATGATTATACAGTGGAAGTGAAAAATAGATTTAAGGGCCTAGATCTGATAGACAGAGTGCCTGATGAACTATGGAATGAGGTTCGTGACATTGTACAGGAGACAGGGATCAAGACCATCCCCATGGAAAAGAAATGCAGAAAAGCAAAATGGCTGTCTGGGGAGGCCTCACAAATAGCTGTGAAAAGAAGAGAAGTGAAAAGCAAAGGAGAAAAGGAAAAATATAAGCATCTGAATGCAGAGTTCCAAAGAATGGCAAGAAGAGATAGGAAAGCCTTCCTTAGTGATCAATGCAAAGAAAAAGAGGAAAACAACAGAATGGGAAAGACTAGAGATCTCTTCAAGAAAATTAGAGATACCAAGGGAACATTTCATGCAAAGATGGGCTCAATAAAGGACAGAAATGGTATGGACCTAACAGAAGCAGAAGATATTAAGAAGAGGTGGCAAGAATACACAGCAGAACTGTACAAAAAAGATCTTCACGACCCAGATAATCACGATGGTGTGATCACTGACCTAGAGCCAGACATCCTGGAATGTGAAGTCCAGTGGGCCTTAGAAAGCATCACTATGAACAAAGCTAGTGGAGGTGATGGAATTCCAGTGGAGCTATTCCAAATCCTGAAAGATGATGCTGTGAAAGTGCTGCACTCAATATGCCAGCAAATTTGGAAAACTCAGCAGTGGCCACAGGACTGGAAAAGGTCAGTTTTCATTCCAATCCCAAAGAAAGGGAATGCCAAAGAATGCTCAAACTACCGCACAATTGCACTCATCTCACATGCTAGTAAAGTAATGCTCAAAATTCTCCAAGCCAGGCTTCAGCAATATGTGAACCATGAACTTCCTGATGTTCAAGCTGGTTTTAGAAAAAGCAGAGGAACCAGAGATCAAATTGCCAACATCCGCTGGATTATGGAAAAAGCAAGAGAGTTCCAGAAAAACATCTATTTCTGCTTTATTGACTCTGCCAAAGCCTTTGACTGTGTGGATCACAATCAACTGTGGAAAATCCTGAAAGAGATGGGCATACCAGACCACCTGACCTGCCTCTTGAGAAACCTGTATGCAGGTCAGGAAGCAACAGTTAGAACTGGACATGGAACAACAGACTGGTTCCAAATAGGAAAAGGAGTACATCAAGGCTGTATATTGTCACCCTGGTTATTTAACTTATATGCAGACTATATCATGAGAACGCTGGGCTGGAAGAAGCACAAGCTGGAATCAAGATTGCCGGGAGAAATATCAATAACTTCACATATGCAGATGACACCACCCTTATGGCAGAAAGTGAAGAGGAACTAAAAAGCCTCTGGGTGAAAGTGAAAGAGGAGAGTGAAAAAGTTGGCTTAAAGCTCAACATTCCTAAAATGAAGATCATGGCATCTGGTCCCATCACTTCATGGGAAATAGATGGGGAAACAGTGGAAACACTGTCAGACTTTATTTTTGGGGGCTCCAAAATCACTGCAGATGGTGACTGCAGCCATAAAATTAAAAGACGCTTACTCCTTGGAAGGAAAGTTATGACCAACCTAGATAGCATATTGAAAAGCAGAGACATTACTTTGCCAACAATGGTCCGTCTACTCAAGGCTATGGTTTTTCCAGTAGTCATGTATGGATGTGAGAGTTGGACTGTGAAGAAAGCTGAGGGCCAAAGAATTGATGTTTTTGAACTGTGGTGTTGGAGAAGACTCTTGAGAGTCCCTTGGACTACAAGGAGATCCAACCAGTCCATTTTAAAGGAGATCAGTCCTGGGTGTTCTTTGGAAGGAATGGTGCTAAAGCTGAAACCCCAGTACTTTGGCCACCTCATGAGAAGAGTTGACTCATTGGAAAAGACTCTGAAGCTGGGGGGGATTGATGGCAGGAGGAGAAGGGGACGACAGTGGATGAGATGGCTGGATGGAATCACCAACTCAATGTACATGAGTTTGAGTGAACTCCAGGAGTTGTTGATGGACAGGGGGGCCTGGCGTGCTGCAATTCATGGGGTCGCAAAGATCGGACACAACTGAGCGACTGAACTGAAGTGAATCTCAGAAACAGGAAACAGAGGCCTCCATTATTATCAGTATGACTGATGATAACAGTAATACCTCTCATGGGAGGAGCACTTCATCTTTTCTATGAGTGCTTCACACACCCAACCAGTCTTTAAAACAACCTTTACCTGAGCATTGACCAAGAGTAGGACCCCATCTGCAGCTCATCCCAGTCTGAAATGCACAACCTCCCCCGGGCCAGGAATTAAATGAGTAAATCAGGGATGCTCGCTCAGGCCACACAAATCAGGAGAGGACCATGTACATCATGCAGATGTCACCGAAGGGCAGTTCTGAGGGTTTTTGGCTAAGACTGTTACCAAAACTCAAGTCCCTGTGCCTGCCACACAGTGAGCCAAATAATACCAAAACGTCTGAGTTTGGAGCGAGAAAGATTTACTGCAGGGCCCCACAAGGATTGAGTGGATTATGCCTTAAAACCCCCAAACCCCTCAAAAGTTTTCAGCAAAGCCCTTTTCTAGGAAGGTGAGAGAAGGGCATGGTTAGTTGTTGCAAATTTCTTGGTGTCTGCTCTTGATGTCAGTCATGGCCAGGTAACGATGTTCCTATAAATCTCTACCAAACAAATGTTATTGTGTTTTTACAAGAAAGGACAAGGTCCCAAGGGTCAACTTTCACCCTCCAAGGTCCAGGTCCTGGCTAAGAGGAGACAGATCTCAGCTGGCTGCTCCTTCAAGGCCATGTCCCCAAACCCTGCTCAGCTGTCATTGCTGAGGGAGTCAGGTGCCCAGGACCCAGTTGGCCCTCAGACTTCTCATGCAGCCTGTATAGTGGGTGCTAGGTCCCAAGGCAGCCTGCCAGCACTATTAGGCTGCAAGGCAGGGATGGAGAGAGGTTCAGCCCTGCCTCAAGGCCTGGGCCCATGTGCAGCCTTGGCAAGGGCTCTGGAGCCCTGCACGACATAGCCCCCCAGCCTGTTCCCCGCCCACCCCGCCCCCAGCCCACCCACTGGCCTGAGGCTTACCTCTTACCTCACTCTCTGCCTAATGACCATCATTCCAGCAACAGTTGGCTGAACAGCCCCATTAACGGTAGATCATTGACAGTTGGTTGCTTGGGGGAGGGGCCCACTGTAGTGGTGACCAATGGCTGAACAGAACCACTAACGGTCACACATGGACAGTTGGTTGCTTGGGGGAAGGGCCCACTGCAGTGCAGACCAATGGCTGAGCAGGACAACTAACGGTCACACATGGACAGTTGGTTGCTTGGGGGAGGGGCCCACTGCAGTGGTGACCAATGGCTGAGCAGGACAACTAACGGTCACACATGGACAGTTGGTTGCTCGGGGTAGGGATCCTTTGCAGTGCTGAACAATGGCTGAGTGACCATTAATGGTCTCATAGTAACCATTGCTTGGTAACAGGGTGAGAGATAACAAGCTGAAGGGGAGCTATAAATAATGATGAATCATATTATGCAATAGAGGAGGGCAATATGCAACCCTTAGCATGCAGCAGTTGCTGGGCACCATTACGGTGCAAGCCACTATGGTTATAGTTACTGCAAGATCACTACCATGGGATGGTTAGAGTGGCAGCAGTTAGGGCTCCCCTCTCAGTATAAGCAGCCTGAGGAGCCTGAGGGCCAGTAGGGTCCTGGATGCTTGGCTCCTTCAGTGATTACAGATGAGCAGGGCCTGGGGACCTGGCTGAGATCTGTCTCTTCAGAAGCACCTAGGTACTGGTGGGAGGACTCAGACTGAGTGCTGGACCCAGGCAGGGTAACCAGCCAGAGCAAGGACCCCCTCCTCTTAGCCAGGGCCTGGACCTTGGAGGGTGAAAGCTGAACCTTGGAAACTTGCCGTTTCTTGTCAGAACAGAGAATAATATTTGTTTGGTGGAGATTTACAGGAACATCGTTACCTGACAGTGGTTTGCCTCAAGAACAAAGGATTTAGCACCAAGAAATCTGCAACAACTAACCACGCCTCTCCCTCACCTTTCCTAGAAAAGGTCTTGCTAAAAGCTTTTAGGGAGTTTGGTCTTTTTAAGGCATGATCCACCCATCTCCTTGTGGGGCCTGCAGTAAACCTTTTTCTGTTGCAAACTCCAACATGTTGGTAATGTTTGGCCTCAGTGTGTGTCAGGTACATAGACTAGCATTTCGGTAACAAGATCAGTGGAGGCATGGAAAACACTCTACCCCATTTCCCATTTATTCCCAGTATTCAGAGTGGGTAGCTGGGGAAGAATTCCATGCCCTGAGGACAAAGCTGGCAATGAAAGAAATGTCCCCAGTTCTCTTCCTCTGGGCTCTGGGGAGCTCTGCCTCCTCCCAATGCAAAAGAGCAATTTTGTTGAGAATCAAAACAATTATATGTGTGCATGAGTGCAGATGAGTTTGATGCAAGTGTCTGAAATTAGGGTCCTGGCAGGTAGGCAGGCTTTTGCAGGCTTCGGCAGCTGTCCTTTTGTGCAGAAGCACGGATAAAGCACCCCATGCTCACTGCTAAACTCGGCTCCTCATTGTTATCCAAACAATGGAGTCAAGAGGTAGATGAGAGTGGAGGCAAAGAGAGGGGCATTGTGGAGCCAATTCCGTGCCCAGGAATAAGCATCCAAGGGCAGTGATTCATTGAGGCTTTATATTTTAAGACCTCCTTTCAGGGCAGGTTGGATAAGCCAGGTGGCTCTGTAAGGGCCTTGGGGAGGAGAAAGAAAAGACCGATTCCATCTTCCCACCTTGCCCACACAGGGAGACTCACAAGGAGGTTCTGGAAATGACAACATTCTATTAGGACTCTTAGAAGGTCAGGGTCCACTCGCAAGGAGCTCCCTCTCCATCCTCAACAAAGCACTTCAACGTGCACCATCAGTTTGATCCTTACAACAGGGGAATGGACAACCTATCGATTTATAGCAGGCAGCATCCCAAGGACCACGTCACATAGGAGGTCTTGAGGAAAGTGAGGGACTCTGTGGGGAAGAATGAGGCCCTGTGAGGTCTGGTAAGCAAGGTTTCAGCAGCTTGGCTAAGCTCCAGGAGAGAAGGTAATTAACACAGGGCTGCAGGAAAAGTTCTTTCCACCTTCTGAATGTGTGGATGTGGTTTCTTCTAAGTCTTAACCTTCTCACTAATTCTTCCCACATCTCTTCTAGTAGTAATAACCAGTCAACTTTGCAAACAGACTCTAAAGTATTTGTGGTCCACAGACATTTACCCCAATGTGCAGTATTTGCAACAACTACATACACATGTTCTCATTCTGGTGATTCCCCCAACCTTTCACCTAACCCCCTACCATCGAGATTCGCTTCTCTTCCTAACATTCAGGTCTACCAGCTCAGGGTCCTCGAACACATGGCCTTAGAAAACACACTTTCCCTGATATTCAGCCCTCTTCTTGTGAAGCCATAGATAAGGGCCCATCCAGGAAGGGAAAAAGACCAGGCTGAAATCTGAGAAACCACACTGATCCAGAGGCCCTGGCGGTGCCTAGTGTACAAGGAGCACTGGGCAAAGGCTCGGTGCCCTTTGGGTTCAGCTTCATCAGGAAATATATCTCCCAACTCAACTCAGATACTATTGATACTTTGTCCTGCTCTTGTAGGGCAAACCATTTATGCTTTAGTAACATGGAGATGCAGGTTTAACGACAGGTGACAGCCAACAGCAGGTCTTACATGAAGATTATTCACTTCCATGTTCACCTGGAGGTAATGTTCATCCTGGTGGGAATAAGGTTGTCACTCTTTTTGAATACTGCATTTCATTCTAAGAAGTAGGTACTAGTATCATGACCACCAAGAAGCTGGAACCTAGGGAGGCACCTAACTTGCCTATCATCACACATATAATAGAGATAAGGGAGCCCGGATTAGAATTGGATCTCTCTGAGTCCAACGCCCCAAATCTGCACCCTCCTTGCCCTGGAACTCCTTCCCTCTCCTCCAGACCTATCTGAATCCTGCCATGTGACTCTATACTAATGGCATCACTAGAAGAGACCTGGGGGGATAGTCCCACTCATATTGATCTCTCCTCCCTCTGCTCTTTTATTACACTCACAGTCTGAGGTACTCCACCTAGCATTTGATTTTTTTTTTCACTCTCCTATTTCTCTCTGATTGCTTCATATGTGACCTCTTGGCTCCAAATCAGTCCTTGATCCTGGATCATTTTCTCTCACTTCTCCCACTATGCCGTGGGCACTGTAAGCACTAGTGAACAATTAGTTTGAGAGACACAGATTCACACTCTAGTTGGCACCCTCTTTCTGGGGTACAGAATTTCAAAAGTCAGAATTTTTCCTAATTCTACCTTTTTGGCTCCTTTTACAAATTAACAGTTGTGTTTATGAATAATTCTAAAGAAATGGGAAAATGCTTATGATAAAATGTCAAGCTAAAAGAGAAAGGATGCAAAAATAAATATACCTGTCTGAGTTCAACTATGTAAAAAATACATTAAAAGGTTGGAGAAAATATATTAAAGAAAAAAGAAAATAAAGACTGGAAGGAAATATACCAAAGGTTAAAGAGGGGTTATCTCTGGTAGGACTATTAAAGATTGCTATTTTTCCATTTAGTTTTCAGTCTCTCTTTTGGAAATGTCAGAAACTGCACTTAAATTCCAGAATGAAAGTCAAATTGGATTCTATCTGTAGAGGAGTCGGTGAGAGTGAACTTGGTGGTGAAAAAGAGTTACGTTAGGGAAAAAAAAATCTAAAAATATTTCATTCAGGGTCCAAACAGACAAACAAAAATCACTCTAGGAACTAAAAATGGAGGAAAATTGACTACCCAAACAACAGAAAAGCTAAGACGCCAAATAGGATGGCGTCAGAGTCACCCATGGAAACTTCCCATTTCCAGGACAGGTGGGCCTAACTTCCTTCGCCCAGAAAATGGAGCCATCAGAGAGAGAAGAGAATAATGCCCCATCTCCTTTTTTCCTCCACCCTTCAGTTTCCTGCCAGTGTCTTCCATTAGTCAAATTCAGTTAGAGGCCAGATCTCACGGGGCCTGGGAAACACAGTCTGCAGGGGCTGGCAACCTGCAAAACCCAACAGGGCAGGACAAGCTGGGAGAGGAGGGGATCCGAAGGGAAACTCTCTCAGGACCAGCACGAAGGGGGCTAAATTAGATCAAATATCAAATTCTAGGTCAGGTCAATACAGAATAAAAGGACACATGTTGACAATTTTCAGGAGTATGTAAGTTTTGCACACATGCAATTAGTTCAAGGCAAACACATTCTATTTTAACAGCCATCTAAATATCAGTATTTCCCAAACTTTCCTGATAGTAAGAGTCCCCTGGAGTTATTTGTTAAACACACAGGTTCCCAGGCCCCTACCTGAAGATATGAATTTTGATCTGCCCAGACCTTCTGTGGTAGACTAAAAGACGGCAACAAATTGTTTGCTGCTGCTGCTATTGCTAAGTCGCTTCAGTCGTGTCCAACTCTGTGCAACCCCATAGATGGCAGCCCACCAGGCTCCCCCGTCCCTGGGATTCTCCGTTGCCATTTCCTTCTCCAATGCATGAAAGTGAAAAGTTAAAGTGAAATCGCTCAGTCGTGTCCAACTCTTAGTGACCCCATGGACTGCAGCCTACCAGGGTCCTCCATCCATGGGATTTTCCAGGCAAGAGTACTGGAAGTGGGGTGCCATTGTCTTCTCCAAATTGTTTGCTAGTCCTCCCATTAAGAGACAGAGTCCACTCCCCTTCCTTTGCATCTGGAATGGTTTTAGTGACTTGCTTGACCAATAGAATGAAATGGAAGGAGCCGTCTACGGCCTTGGAGCATCTGCCGAGTACCCTTGAAATACTCACAATGAGAAAGCCAGCCACGACACAGGAAATCTAACTACCCTGAGACCCCCATCCTATCAGAAAACCCCAGAGAGCCTTGTGGAAGGACCACACAAAGAGAGGGAAATGGCTGGCCAGCTCAGCTGTTCCCCTTAGCATCAGACATGGTATGAAGAGCTGTCCTAGACATCCCAGCCTCTGCACACACAATGTGAGAGTGTGTGTGTGTGTATGTGTGTGTGTGTGTGTGTGTTGGGGAAGCAAAAGATGGTAGGGAAAGAATCTAGCTACAGCCAATATGGAAGCCTCAAACATAGCAGTAGTGTACCTGTCCCAGCCATCTCTAACCATAAGAGCCACCCCTGAGGCCTCAAATGTTATGAAGTAGAGATAAGCCACCCCCACCGTGCCCTGCCTGAATTCTTGACCCACAAAATCATGAGCATAATAAAATGGCTTTTGTTTCAGGCTGTTATGTCTTGGGTCAGCAACAGATAAAAGGAACACCTTGCCAGGGATTTGAGAGTCTTCAGAAGTGATCTGGTACACCCCCAGCCTCCTCAGGTAGGACTGTGTTCCAAGTAACTGACAGATGGATGTCAGTGTTGGTGATGGAGGGAAGGGGACTCGTTAGAGTTTTGAAGATAAATGACAGCACTCAGACACATAAACACTGGGGGGAAAGTCAGAGGCCCTGGAAGGATTCAGAGAAGAACTGCTCCCTGGTTTTTGTTTTTGTTTTTTCCAGCTTTGGGGCTTGAAAACAAATTCTTTTCCTCTCCAAATGCTTTCTGCTCCTCAGGTCCTATCTATTCTTTATCCTGTCCCTTCATCACCTTCCAACTCTGTTCAAAGTTGCTTCCTAGAGTAAGTAAGACCTGACCTGGTTCTAGTTTCATTTTCTACATTTCCTCAATGGCCATGCGCAGAAATTGAGGAAAATAATTGTGGAGTAAAATAAGGTAGTTTGGGAAAGTAGTTATGGACTGTAAAGCACTGTATAAATAAATATTTCCCTCGTATGTTTCTTTTTATACAATCTTGTATGTAAGACTTCTCCAGAGACAAGAACTGGGTGGTCACAGGGAGAAGCATTTCTATTTCCTGCTTCCTGTGCCTCTTTCAAAACTCCTGGAATCCCATGCATGCTCTGAGGGTATGCGCTGATACCACATACAGTATCAACACTTGAACAAATATAAGATTTGAAGCCTTATGAGTACTTGGATTACTGTCTCAGGACACATTCCACTCCATCTCCATTCCAAGGTAAACCTGTGTGCTCAGTCTTGCCTATGTGACATATAGTGAGAAGACCAGAACAGTCTTCAGTTCAGTCGCTCAGTCGTGTCCAACTCTTTGCAACCCCATGGGCTGCAGCATGCCAGGCTTCCCTGTCCATCACCAACTCCCAGAGCTTGCTCAAACTCATGTCCATCGAGTCAGTGATGCCATCCAACCATCTCATCCTAAGTCCCCTTCTCCTCCACCTTCTTTCCCAGCATCAGGGTCTTTTCCAATGAGTCAGTTGTTCCCATTAGGTGGCCAAAGTATTGGAGCTTCATCTTCAGCATCAGTCCTTCCAATGAATATTCTGGACTGACTTCCTTCAGTATTGACTGGTTTGATCTCCTTGCAGTCCAAGGGACTCTCAAGAGTCTTCTCCAACACCACAGTTCAAAAGCATCAGTTCTTTGGTGCTCAGTTTTCTTTATAGTCCAACTCTCACATCCATACATGACTACTGGAAAAACCATAGCTTTGATTAGATGGACCTTTGTTGGCAACGTGATGTCTGCTTTTCAATATGCTGTCTAGATTGGTCATAGCTTTTCTTCCAAGGAGCAAGCATCTTTTAATTTCATGGCTGCAGTTACCATCTTCAGTGATTTTGGAGCCCCCCAAAATAAAGCCTGTCACTGTTTCCATTTTTTCCCCATCTATTTGCCATGAAGTGATGGGACCAGATGCCATGATCTTCGTTTTCTGAACGTTGAGCTTTTTCAAATTCCTCTTTCACTTTCATCAAGAGGCTCTTTGGTTCTTTTAGTCTCTTTAGTTCTTTAGGTATTGCACTGGGAGGACAGTCTTAGTGCAATACCTACTCACTGGGAGACTTGAGGTGTCAGGTATTAGACAGTTCTCCATGGTGCCCTGCAATTATGAGCAGATGCCCTGATAACTTGTGTTTCACACCACCTTTTCCCTCTGAGGCAAAGAGCAGATTTGTTTGCTGGTCAGTGTAATAAAGACATCTCCTTCTGGGACAAAGGCTAGGCAGATTTGCCTTACCTGTTCATGTGCAGCATCTGTCAGGCCTCCTCTGCATGGCTGCTGTGGGTAAGGGGTAGCCACACAAATATGCTAAAGCTCATGCTACTGGTTTTGCCATGAGTAACGAAGTCCTTTGTCTCTGACCCAGGCTAACTTGTTAGCTTGCAAACAGATAATAACTCAGGCCCTTCTGAGTTGGAGTTTTTGGCCACTGGGTACTAGAGTACACACTCCCCTCTCCCCTAAACACCTGCTCCAGTTTCTCCTGTTTTTCCTGTCCAAAGTACTTCCTTCTGTCAAATCCTTGATGACAAACCCACTGCCTGTGCTAGCACAAGACAAGAAAAGCTGAAGGTAAATGTAATTAAGGGACTAATTCAAGCACTAGACACCAATTTCTGTCAGAACCAGCCTTGCTGAGGGGATAATGATACTAAGTAAGGCAGCTTTTGCTCTGAAGAAAAATCTATTCAGAAATTTCATTTTTCCTACACAGCTTTTCTCCTCAACAATCCCAGTCCACTCAGGACTGTTTCTCACTGTCCTGAAAGTCCACATCCTCCACTCCATTGCTGCACTGCAGAATCAGTTTATTTAGACACCTTGTGAAAACTGCAGATCCCTGTTTCACCCCCAACCTACTGAGTCAGAGTCTTTAGAGGTGGGGTCCTGGAACTTGCATTTGAAACAAGTGCCCAGGTGATTGTAAGTATGCCTAAATCTGCTTTAAACACTGTGGGCTCAATCCTGGCTTAACATGAAAATATGATGCCCAGGTTCCAGGCCAGAAAATCTCATTAATTTCTCTGGTGTGGGGCTTTGGTGCAGTTTTTTTTTTTCCTAATGCTTTCTTAGAAGAGTCCATTTGCAGTCAGGATTCAAAACCCCCAGTCTATTTACCCTAATTGGAAATGCATATATTTGGAGTTTTCTCTAATATTCTTCTGCTCCAACATCCCACTGCCCTTCAACAAATGTGTTTAGTTCTTCTCCCTTTGAATATAAATCTTAAGACTTTCCTCCACGTGTAACTCTTTAATAAATCACTTACAATAGAAATCTACCCTCACAATGTACAGTTAATTGGCCCATTACCTTTCTTTCACTCCACCTAGGGGCTCCAGTTAATCCATTTATAATTCATGTATCCATTAACCCCCATGAGCCTTGCTAAAGGTATCTCAGCAACCACTGGGTTTCTCCTGGCTTATGACTCTGCCATTCAGAGTCAATTCTCCCTGCCTCCCTCCCTATCCCTTCTCCTCAGCACCCAAATCTTTAGGGGAACAGAAGCCCGGGAAGACACCCTTCATACCCACAGGTCTGGGAACATTTGCTAATAAAGTGGAGTCCAAATGGTTGCTAAAGATCATAGCTTGTCATCCCCCACACACTCCCTCTGTCTGGATGGGTGACCAGGGTGCCACAGAAGCCTCTATTCAGATACTAAGTTCAGCAGGTCTGACGTAGAAGGCCTGCTTTCTTCTCACTGTGCTCTCGAGGGTACCACTTAACAGGAGGGTTACTTAGGTACCTCTAAACATAAGACATTGACTTTTTGTTTTTTGGAAATACTTCCCATTCCATCAACCATATCAATATATTTATATCATAAATTTCAAATGCTCAGTATTGTGTTTGATTTTAAAAACTGTTTTTATTTTTTTATTGGAGGATAACTGCTTTACTGTTTATGGGGTTCTCAAGGCAAGAATGCTAAAGTGGTTTGCCATTCCCTTCTTCAGTGAACCACGTTTTGTCAGAAGTCTGCACCATGACCCGTACGTCTTGGGTGGCCTACATGGCATAGCTCGTAGTTTCATTGAGCTAGGCAAGGTTGTAGTCCAACTCAACATTCAAAAAACAAAGACCATGGCATCTGGTCCCATCACTTCATGGCAAATAGATGGAGAAACAATGGAAACAGTGACAGACTACTTTCTTGGGCTCCAAAATCACTGTGGATGGTGACCGCAGCTATGAAATTAAAAGATGCTTGCTCCTTGGAAGAAAAGCTATGACAAACCTAAACAGTATATTAAAAAGCAGAGACATTACCTTGCCTACAAAGGTCCATATAATCAAAGCCATGGTTTTTCCACAAGTCATGTATGGATGTGAGAGGTGGACTATAAAAAAGGCTAAACACCAAAGAATTTGATGCCTTCCAATTGTGGTGCTAGAGAAGACTCTTGAGAGTTTCTTGGACTGCAAGGAGATCAAACCAGTCAATCCTAAAGGAAATCAATCCTGAATATTCATTGGAAGGACTGATGCTGAAACTGAAGCTCCAACACTTTGGCCACCTGGTGTGAAGAGCCAACACATTAGAAAAGACCCTGATGCTGGGAAAGACTGAAGGCAGGAGGAGAAGGGAATGACAGAGGATGAGATGGTTGGATGGCATCATTGACTCAATGGACATGAGTCTGAGCAAACTCTAGGTGATGGTGAAGGACAGGGAAGCCTGGTGTGCTGCAGTCCATGGGGTCACAAAGAGTTAGAAATGACTGAGTGACTAAACAACAATTACTTTACAATATTGTGTCAGTTTCTGCCATGCAACAACTCAAATCAACTGTAACTATATGTATGTACGTATATACATACATACATACATATGTGTGTGCTCCATGTCTGCCCCACTTGCTGTGCTTTTTAGGAGGCTCTCCCGTACCCCTACCAAGGTGAGCTTTGGACAGCACTGCCAAGTCATCAAGATCATTGATATATTAAATCACTAGCCATTTCTGCCAGTATCATTCCCCTCTTCTGCCATACTCCCCTTCCAGAAGAATAACTAGCCCCACACTCTCACCACAGTCACCTCTGTCAAAACTCCCACTGAGTAGGACTCTTGATAAACTCAGGCTTGGAGTGCTGATAAGATATGGCCAGGGAAACATCTTATGTCAAAAGAATGAGTCACTTTAATTGTCAAAATGTGCACTGGGTTGAGCTGGAGAGAGAGATTTTCTAAGGGGAAAGCGAGAAGGTTTTTATTCCTAGGATAAAGTAACAAGTTCATTAGCCTCAGCCTCTGCCTAATGAAAATATAAACTGGGGGAAGTAATCAGAGATCTTAGCATTTCATTCAGTAAACAAATGGGCACCTATTTGCAACAGGTTCTGATTGGGCACTGTGTGGATTTAGTAATGGATGAGATATGTCCTTTTCTACCATAAAAAGCAATCACACATGAAGAAGATACTTGGATAAGAATGGTCAATAAACCACAAAAAAATGTTCAATATACTAATCATTGCTGCTGCTGCTGCGGCTAAGTCACTTCAGTAGTATCCAACTCTGTGTGACCCCATAGACAGCAGCCCACCAGGCACCCCCATCCCTGAGATTTTCCAGGCAAGAATACTGGAATGGGTTGCTGTTTCCTTCTCCAATGCATGAAAGTGAAAAGTGAAAGTGAAGTCGCTCAGTCGTGTCCGACTCTTCGCAACCCCATGGACTGCAGCCTACCAGGCTCCTCTGTCCGTGGGATTTTCCAGGCAAGAATACTTTTGAGTACTTTTTTGAGTGGGGTGCCATTGCCTTCTCCCACTAATCATTACGGAAACACAAATCAAAACTACCAAAGAGATACCACCTCACACTCATTAGGATGACTACTATAAAAAACAAAACAAAAACAAAATAATGTTGGCAAGGATATGGAGAAATTGAACCCTTGTGCACTGTTGGTGAGAATGTAAAATGGTGTAGCTGCTGTAGTAAATAGTATGGCAATTTTAAAGACAGAATTACCAAATGGTGCAGCAATTCCACTCCTTGGTATATTAAAAAAAAAAAAAAACACCTAAAAGCAGGTCTTAATGAGATATTGGTACACCTATGCTCATAACAGCTTTACTGACAGTAGCTAAAATATGGAAGCAACTCAAGTGTCCATTGACAGATAAATGAATAAACAAAATATGGTATGTATATACTAGTATATTGTCTGGCCCTAAAAAGAAAAGAACTTCTGACACATGCTACAACAAGGATGAACCTTGAGGACCTTATGCTAAGTGAAATAAGTCAGCCACAAAGACAGATACGGTACCTTAGACTGGGCAAAATCATGGAGAAAAAGGTAGAATGGTGGTTGCTAGGGGAGGGGATAATGAAGAGTTATCATTTAATGGGTACCTGGATGACACTTTGATTGCAGCCTCATGAGGGGCCATGAGGCAGCAGACCCAGTAAGTTGTGTCTACACTCCTGACCCACAGAAACTGTAAGATGAAAACTGTGTGTTACTGTAAGCCATTAAGTTTCAGAGTAATTTGTTACACAGAAATAGATAACTAACACACTACCTTCAAGTCCTCTCTCTAGCCCCCAAAATGTGCCAGCCTATGGTTTCGATTTCTGACTAATTAATATCTTCCAATATCCACATCTGGGCTTAAGTTCCTTAGGATAATTTTATATTATATATAATTTTCATCAGATTGATATTTCCTATGGCAGAAGGATGCAGTCACTATAAAGGCATTCCTGGGCTCAGAACAGTCAATGTGGAAACATTCAAACTGAGATTGGTAACAGGATTCTCATTCTTGATCTGCACAAGGTCTCTGTACCCTGTTTCTAAAACACGAGGGCACTCACTCTCCCACCTGGCTTGGTTTCCCTTTTCTACTGCCTCCTTTCTTTCTTTCCCACCAAAGAGATGCTGTTCTCCTATATTCCTAAGAGGAATCACTTTCCACTATAAACTGTATTTTCACAGAACATCCTAGGCCTGTCTCTTTTCTTTATTTCCAATTCTCTCCAAACTACCTTAGGAAAAGATCTCCTTCTCCCTCCCTTCTACCTTCTCCTCCCTGCTTTGTTCCATTTTGAGCCAAAAAATAATCCTAGTCATGACTGAAGTGCAAGATCAGTACCAGGAATTTACACCTGTATCAGGAAAAAGGCAGAACCACACATTTTGAAGTAAATGAGAGCTAATAGCCAAAGCTAACAACTCGAAAGCCCTTGGCAGCACCCCAAATCAACATCCGAGCCTCTACAAAAACTTCAACGCCCACCTCCTCATCATCTAACTTAACCTGCTTCTGATCATAAGCAGCTTGGCAGAAAAAAATAAATAGGACTTTCCTTTGCTGAGGTCTTCATTATCCATACAATTAAAACAATGTGTTCTCTATTTTTTTAAATTGCAAATGCATGATATGTGGCGAGTTATTTTGTATTTAGCCTGAAAGCTAAATACACATTACACATAAATGTGTTTTTTAGAAAACTATAAGGCTAGTTCTGCCATCTGACCTCTCAATGAATTTTGAGACAGAGCCCACTTGTAAGTTGGGTCAGAGAACCTGCAGAGTGTGAATGGTGTTGTTCATTAAGGAAGTGAGGTGAGAGACAGGCAGATGTATAATTACAGGCAAGGGGGTGGAGTAGAGCTGAGAGGAAGGAGACCAGGGAATGAAGTGAGTTCTGTGGAAAAGAGGACCAGGGGAGGGGAGTGGAAGGAAGATGCTATTCTCTGAGTAACTCACATGTGAGGGACACTTAGTAAACTGAATCCTCACTTCCACCCTGTGAGGCAGGGCATCTTCTTCTGCCACTTTTCAGATGAGGAGCCTGGTTCTTAGGACATTTATATGATCTGCTGAAGGTCATGTAGCTCATAAGCGTTGAGGTCAAGATTTCAACTGGGATCTTTTTGAATAGTCAGCAAGGTCCTTCTGGCACTTCTCTGTGCATCCACCCACTCCCTTCTTTATCTGGGCTCCTAACAGCCAATGTGGAAACATCTAAACTTTATCTAGGTGGAAAAAAAGGAGGAGGTGGATTGTCCCACTTTTCTTGATGAAAGTTGGGGCAAGGAAATGCATAAGAGGAAAGTAGCAGATAGAGTCTGTGAACCAGAGAGTTTCCATTTCCTAAATCATGGAAAACTGTTTGGCTTTTAACGTAGGAGCTGGAGGACTGGTGGGCTGGGTCTTGACTACTCAGAAGGAATGAGAAGAAAAGGCCAGGGGACCCCTTCTCAAAGCCACCACAGTCTCCCTGGGCAGGTGAGAAACAGCAGCCCCAGCAGAACAGGGCCAAGGCAAGGAGAGCAGCCAAGAAGGGCCACAGCAATGAAACCAAGAGCAGCTAATACCAGTTACCCAGGCACAAACTTGGTCTCGTCTTGATCAAAGTATATGCATATGATTATGGTTGGGGGAAAACTGAGGGAGGGGAAGCTACAGCTTAATGAAGAAGATACAGCAATGTATCCTGGGCATTTGTTTCATTAAAATGTTTGCTCTGAAAGAATTATCTTCCTTTTGCTTGCTTGCTTTGTGCTATTTAAACATCACCCTTTTAATAATAAGGTATGCTGCGAATCCAATAAGAGGGATATAGAAACTGTGTCCAGCTTTTATCTCAAGCAAACATTTGGATGCCACTGCTTGGACTTACACTTCCAGGCAGAGCCCAGGTCTTGCCTTGGGAAAGATCCCCCCAGGGGATGCAGATGCAAGTGGTCCAAACCCACTTTAGGAAACTGGCTCAGACCAAGTGGCTATAGAAAAATCTACCTTTGGCAAGGATACACTGATTAGACTGGGACCGCTCTTTAAGACATAGGGCTTAGGAAACTGAGGGGAAACTGTTGCAGGATAAGAAAAACTGGGCTACTGGCCACTAAAATACAATGACCACCAGCATACTCCACCTGCACTCCTCATTGACACTTCACAACTCCTCACTGACTCCTTATAACCCTCCCATCCCTAATATTGCTCCCAGTTAACTGCCGATCCTGATGTTTTTACTAGACCACAGGCTGAGGTCAAGGTTGCCAGGATACTTATTGTGTTTAAAATGCTGCAGGAAGAGAATAGAGGGGTTTGCCTGAGTCCACACTTGTCCAAGCAACGGCCTTGTCCTGAACACATGGGAGGTGACTGGCTTTCCCCTAGGGAGGCCTCCCCTAGGTCTCCATCTGCACAGGGCAGAGCCCCCAGACTCCTAGGTCCTATGGAAGGCAGGGGGAGAGCAGAGGAAGCCAGTTGGCACACCTGCCCCCATGGTGGTGCCCACCTGGGCATCTGTCCACCTCTAACAGCAGAGACCACCTCTGCCTCTTCTCAGGGAAGGTCAGTGATCTTTACTAAGTGCTCTGAGACCTTGGGATGTGAGGGGCCTCCCTGCCCCAGGAGTCTGACAGGAAATCAATCTGCTGTCTCCTTTGCTTTCTGAATATTATGAATGTCCATCAGGTAGGAGTCTGACTCAGATGATCTCCAAGGTCCCGCCTAACACCAACACTCCATAATTCCTTTTAGCCTTTAGGTCTGAGGATGGCTTTTTGGCTTGAGGCAAGGATAAAACTGACATAAAGTTAGCAAATGCAGTCACCTCCCAAATTGCCTTGAAATCAGAGGAGAGTAGTGGCATGAATAATCCAGAATTAGACCTTCTCTTGCATTGGAAGAAACTGAGACCAGATTGGAGGAACTAGTTAAAGATGAGGTGATATGGCTGACTGTTGAAGTTGGACTGGGGCCAGGACTCCTGACTTCTAGTGCTTGCCCCTCTCCATCGCTCAGGTCTGCTACGTTTGGCTTGAGAGTATATGCCCTGACTTTTGGAACCAGCAGCTGCTTTCTGCTCATAGGGATATTTGGTTCCAGCTAACATCCGTAAGAGTCAAAATCTTGAGCACATACTGGTCAGATGATGAGGACAGGTGCCATGGCCATGTTTGAGGGGCAGACAGAAGCCATCCCAGGTTTTGCAAGTCATCATAAATGTATCACAATGTGGGTGATTCACATAGAGACTACTGAGTAATAAAAATGATCACTTCACCAAATACTATTAAGGGGTTCCCTCAGGATGGATTGCCTGGTAACTCCAACCATCCCACTTGATGTTTTTATAGATGATTCTGATATGATCCTAAGTGAAGTCTCTGCTAGGAGGTGGAGAGCAACTGAACATATTTACTGTTTCAGGAAGACTGACCCAGGTGACCTACCAAGGAGAAAGGCAGGATGAGACAGGCTGGTCAGGAGGCTTTTGAAGCAGCTAGGCATGAGGTTAAAAATGGGGATGAGAGGGAAAAAATGGAATGCAGGCAAGAGGTTATAAACAGCTACTGGATCTGAAGACTAAGATGAGGCGGCCATTGGAGAAAAGAAATCAAGAAGAAACTCAAGGCTTTAAGTCCTGAAAAAGAAAAACCATGTATGTTGGGAAAAGAGGCTGAATTTCACTTTGGACATCTTGAAAAGGGTATTCACACAGAGTTCATACAGAGCAGAGAGAAAGGAGAACCTGAAATCTAAAAGGTATGTGCATGCACATCCATGGTGATCCAAAGAACAGGCCTGGATGCTCAGCAGGGCACATGCCATGCTGGGCGCTCAGGGCCTCCAGATGTGTGTGTGTGTGTGTCTTACATTCCTAACATTCTGTAAGCATCTTGAGGACGGAGAACTCGGCATGTTGTTATTCCACATTCACCACCATACCCAGTACAGGGCACACGAAGCACAGAACTGAGAAGTCTCCTCTGGCAGCACACATGGGGCCCCATCAGTGGTCTCCCCTGCATGTTAGCCTTCATGTCAACAGAAGTCACACTGGCCCAGGGCCATAGGGGCCTGCCAGCTGCCCCCTTCTCTTAGAGGACAACACAAGGTCCCCACACAGACTGAAAGGCAGAAAAGGAAGCCCCTCTCTGGATTAAACCCTGCTGTTATTTCCTCAGTTCTAAAGATGATGACCAGCTCATAAAACTCGAGTCATTCTCCAAATATCTTTCCTGCCAAGGATTATAACACTGAAATCAAGAAAGGAAAAAGAGCCCTGACCAACGAGGGAAGTCAAGACTCTCCAGGCTCCAGGTCTTGTGGATGAGTTCCCAGCCACAAACCCTTCTACCTGCAGCTGAGGCCACATACACAGGACCCTCCTGGGCCAAAGCCCACCTCCAGTTCCTGACTACATAGCCTTCCTGTCCCTCCCTGGACCCTGGGGCAAAGGTCTACTAGCCACCATTCCACATCTGCCCTGTGATGAGAAGAGCAGGGTTGGGACCTTTTCCCCAAGGCACCTGGTGAAGGCTAAACAGACAAGCTGATACCTACATGTGGATACATTCCTCAAACAAACTGGTGCATCCAATCTCTACAGATTTACTGTCACTGAGGAACATATTAAAGATAAGGCCTCCCTCTTTCCCTTTTGTCTGAGGCAGAAGCCAGAAAAGATGATTAGGAGTGGAGAATGCCCAAGAAACATAGTGGCCTGCATTTGCCAGAGGTACCATAAAGCTCCACATCATCAGGGGAGATGGGGGCTCTGATGTGGCTCACCCCACACCTTTTGCGTGTGATCAGGGAGCAGAAGCTGAGAGCCCAAGCTCTGTAACAAAGTCCTGAATTCACATCCAAGATTCTGTCTCCAGAGCACACCTCCAGCATGTCTGCAGGCTGCTTACTGGAAAGCCCTCTTACTGGAAAGCCCTCTTCTGGCTATGCTCTGCCAGCTCAGGCCTGGTCAGTCAGGGCTACTCTAGGGGCTGGGGGTTGGGGGGTTAGGTGGAGCTGGCGGAGACCCAGCACCAAGCCACATGCACAAGGGCCCAAAGGGAGCCCTGCACTTGTGCCCTGCTCCAGAAAGAAAGCCGTGATTTCAGACCTCTGGGCACTGTGCCCAACAGCCTGACATCCTAGGAAGGCAGGCGAGGCCCTGCTGGCTCCAAGAAAGGAGCCTGCCATGGAAGTAACTGGTGGAGGGGCTCCATGCAGACAACCCAAATCTGAGGGGTGACTGGCAGCGATGAATGAGCAAGGAAGCCTTGTGCCTAAAAGGGGCAAAGTTCCCACCTCACTGCTGCAGAAAATCTGCTGGAACATCAAGGATGCCTAGGCAGTGATGAATGGCAGGGCATTCTCTGCTTCACAGTGTCAACAACAAGCTTTATATATATATTTCCCCACAGTTCCTGGAGAATCTTCAGCTCTGCCCAGCTGGGCACTTCGAAGGCTTTGTCCCAGCTTCTCCAGTTGGCCCTGAGATAGGGCCACTGAAAATAACAGCAAACCTTGATTCTTTCCCCAGTTATCACAGGCCCTGGAGGCCAAGGCAAAGACGAAGGAGGTAAAGGAAACTTCAGCACAATGGTTTGTGGACCCTACCTCCTCCTCATCTACCTGCCAAATCTTCAAATCAACCTAAGCACTGCTTCATCCACAAAGCATAACAGAGGGCTAATGTCTACTCCCAGTTGCGTCTGCCCTTTGCTAACTGCATGCCCTTCCATCCAGTCTGGGACCACCATGTCCACAATCCAAACAGCAGTTCAGTTCCACTCACTCAGTGGTGTCCGACTCTTTGCGACTCCATGGACTGCAGCATGCCAGGCTTCTCTGTCCTTCACCATCTCCCAGAGCTTGCTCGAACTCACGTCCATTGAGTCAGTGATGTCACCCAACCACCTCATCCTCTGTTGTCCCCTTCTCCTGCCTGCAATCTTTCCCAGCACCAAGGTCTTTTCTAATGAGTCTGAATATAGGCCACAACTAAGGCTCTGTCCTCCCACGTTTCTCTTTTCAAATTTCTTTTTTCTCTTTATCAAATTTACTCTAGCTATTATAAAAGCACTACATGTTAATAACCCTGGCAAGTTATTTCCTTAATCTCACGAAGCCAGATTTCTGGGCTGGCATGGCTATAGGGGTGGAAGCTGACCGTGGCAGCTCTGACCATTCCTATTACGTCTGCTTTCCAATAAATGCTTTCTCTGAGATCAATGATCAGACCCATCAATTAAAAAACAGTTCAATTAATACAACTTCATGTGACACACAGCTTTTTTGAAATGCGGCTATCGTATCCCAGGAGGTAGATCATTTAAAGTGTGGAATCATCACTTCCTGTAGATAGCACAGGCCCAGCACGCAGGCAATAGTGAGGTACAGTGTTGACAGAGTCAAGAAGAATCACAAAGCTATCACTTACTGTGCACCTACTACATTCTAGGAACTCTGCTAGGCTCTGGGCAAATGTTTTTCTCTTATTCTCAACAAACTTGCAGAACAAATTCAGATCCCCAGATAAGGGAAGCTAGGCTAAAAGACTTACCCAACACCTCAGATCTGGAAGCCCTGGAGTCCAGTCTTCTGCATCCAAATCCACTCTGTTGTCCTAAGCAGAGACCTGATTCCCTGTGGATCATTTCTGGCTGTTCCCTGCAGTACTCAAGTAGAATTTCTTGCCATCGAGAGCAAGAAATTTCTTTCTGGCTTTCTCAGACTTCCTCCTCTAACTTTCTACAAGGGACTGAGAGGAGTTAGGTGGAGCCATTGTGACCTTCCCAGCCCACAGCAATCAAGACAGAATAAAGCAGGAAGATCTGTGGGAACTCAAGACCTTCTGGCCATTATGCCATGGTAAGGTAAAGGAGGATGTGCAGGGGCGGGGGGGCGGTGGGGGGGGAACCAACATGATTCAGGAGCTCTGAATGAGGAACTTGAATTCGTTCTCCCCTTAAAATAGAATCTAATGATTCCTGGAACACCATCACCCTCTGTTGAATGATTTACATCTTATATGAATCACACAAAATAAATACAGTCATATTATGGATGAGGAAAATAAGATTCAGAAAAGTCAACTAATCTACTGAGAGCCACACAGCCAGTCAGTGCAAAGGTGAGCTGGCTAAACCCAGGTCTGTCCAACTCCAAACTCATGCTTTTCCACCCCGCCAAGCTGCCCTCCTTACTAAGCATCCAAAACATATTTTGGTAGTGCCAGGTTTAGGGAGCAGACGCTTAGGACACCCATCAGAACTTTTCTCATATTATGAACCCCCAGGAAGATGATTTTATTTAGGGACCTTGATGGTAACTGCTCACAGCTATTAAGCCATCTGCCTGAGAATCCAAATTCTAATTTCTGCTACAGGCAGGAATTCCTCAGGGAACATGTAGTTCAAACTTCAGGAAGAGTTAGAAAAACATAGTCCTTCTGTGGTAGATTGTTTACAAAGCTGGTCACATTGAGTCCTCCCATCCACATGTACATGCTCCTCTGCAATGTGACTGTCCCTCTGTCCATCATGAGGTGGCATCTATCTCCTTACCCCTCCCCACCCCAAACCTAGACTAGTCTGAGACTTGGTTGAGCCAGCATGTAGCAGAAGAGACACTGTGTGACTTCTGGGTTTTGACTTCAGGAGGTCTTGTATCTTCTGGTCTCATCTTCTTGAATACTTCTGCCATTACGTAAAGAAACTCAGTCCTGTCTTCTGGTGGACGTGAAGCCATCAGATGAACAGAGAAAGACACCCACTGACAGCCAGCACCACTGCCAGAAGTGAAGCCATCTGAGACCATCCAGCCCCAGTCAAACTGTCAAATGACTGCAGCTACGTAACTGACCCCAGCTGACCCCAACCCAGATCGCTGACCAACAGAACTGTGAGCAAATCAGCAGTGTTTTAAGCCACTAAGGTATGGGCATTTTGTTACACAGCAACAGGTAACTGATACAACTTGCTTTTTGCCTCTGGGAACACTTCCCTCACCTACACCTCTCAGCAATACCCACCCACCTATCTAGTGAGGAATCTCTTTTGGTTCTAGGCAACTCCTGCATAGGACTTCTCTCAGAAGTTTCTTGCTGATAATCACTTTCATTCGGCACATTTGATGCAGTGTACCCTACAAGGCCAGCACTGTGCTGGCAGACACAGGATATTCAGGATATTTTCCTCAATCAACTCATGGCATTACAGATGTCAGTAACCCAAGCCCCCAAACAGCACCAACATAGATAGAAATGTGGGCTGCAGAGCTGAGTTACCAGGTCACCAGAGTATGTGCCTGTGGTGGGCAGAAGTGTAAATATATGAACAATATCGAGAAAAGTCATTTGGGGTCCAATTTCCCAGATCACCTTACAGAAGATTACTCCAGTGCACACATCCATGACTTCTGAGAGCATAAAGGAAGTGGGAACTGAGGAAGACCATAAAGTATATGTCAGGCAAGGCACTGACGTGGCTCATGGCCTGAGACTCCACAGGCTCCAAGAAGCCCTGAGACTGGAACCAGAGAGCACATATAGTCTTGACTGCATAAAGAACTGAGCCCAAGGGTTTCACAAGGGCTCATAAAAATGGAAGAGGTTTAGAGACTGCTTTTATTGATGCACAACTCCTCCGTGTGTACTCAAGAGGAAAATGTCTTCTCTCATATATCAAGCTGTTGGTCACAGTCAACAACTCCCTGCTGTCTTCTGAAGAATTCCAAACTTCTAATCTGACATGCGGGGCTCTCCATGAGCTGTTGCTAAAGTCGGTTCTGGGATTTGATTCCCAGAACTAACACTACTCACCAGCTGTGTGGCCCTGGACAGGACACTTCACACTTCTGAGTCTCCGTGTCTTAATCTGAAAAACTGGGATTTTACATGCATAGGTAAAAGGCATGCCATGAAAACTAAAATAACATAACAAAGTGCCCAATATTGTCCCTGGCAATGGGTATTGACTGAGTGTACAGTTCCTTCCCAGAATTCAACATTTTCCATCACAGAGAACAGTTAGTTAGATGCCAGGAAAGAGGTCAGGATTCCTTGGAATAAAGGCTAGAAGCTTGATGTGGTTGGTAAAGGACCAGAGTGATGCACTATGTCTCTGTGTAATTGGTTTTGTTTCTTACTGCTCATCCCAGCTACATCTACACAGCAATCAGGTTTTTTGGCAAGGCTTTGGCAAGGGATCTCTTGAGACAGGCACTCTGAAATGCTCTTGCTTGCACCTTATCCAAACCAGCTTCCTCTTGCCTTATACCTCATATCCAACAGTGGGCAATAACCTCTTGTACTCAGAACACTGGTCCCATTTGAGGACTGTTCTCACTCCATATCTGGTTTTATGAGTGGAAAAAAGTGGTTCAGATGGTAAAGAATCTGCCTGCAATGCAGAGACCCAGGTTCAATCCCTGGGTCAAGAAGATCCCCTGGAGAAGGGAACAGCTACCCACTCCAGTATTTTTGCCTAGAGAATCTCAAGGACAGAGGAGCCTGGTGGGCTACAGTCCATGGGGCTGCAAAGAGTCAGACACGACTGAGCGACTAACACTTTCAATTTCAATTTCCTTAGTTCCATCTCAGCAAGGCACCACTCCCATATCCAGGCAGACTGAGAGTCCCAGAGAGACTCACCCCCAGCTCTTCCCCTTCTGACAGGAAAGTCAGTCCATTGTTGATCATAACTCCTTCCTGCCTCTCTCACACAATGCACACTGATATTCTATAGTAAAATGGGAAACGGAACTAAGAGAAATAAATCTTCATCAGAGACCAATCAATACCATTGACTGGGGCAGCTTTTCACTGAACATGAGGCGCCAGGGAGCTATGGAGATCCTCCCCTCCTTCTCCTAAAACTAAATGTACCACCCCTCTACCAATCCCTGGGATTTCACTGCAGGGTAGTCGTATTGCCCACAAGTATTAACCTCTGCCCAACTAGAGCCTAAGGCTGAGCAAAAGCTACATCTACTAAAATGTCAACCATTGGCTCAGGACAAAAGAGAAATAGGTTCCTTCACACCTGTGAGCCTTTGTCCTGTGGAAGGGCCTCCCTTCCACAGGAAGGGAGTAACCCACACACACCTCTACCCTGTCATTCAGACAGCCCATAGAGCACACACATTTAGTAAAATGGAGTGGTTCCCAGTCCAAGCATCAATTCCCACGCTCCACCAATCCCATCCAAATCACAGCACTGACCCCTCATAAGAGAATAGAAATAATTTAAGTGACTCAATGTGCCAAGCCTTCTGGTCAGTCCTTTATACAAGTCATTATCATTCATTTCTACTACATCCCTCTAAGTAAAGCATTATTATTTCCATTTTACATATGAGTAAACTGAAGCTAATAGAGCCTAAAAACATAGTCCATGCATGAGTGCAAGTCACTTCAGTCGTGTCCAACTCTTGTGACCTTATGGACTATAGCCTGCCAGGCTCCTCTGTCCATGGGATTCTCCAGGCAAGACTACTGGAATGGGTTGCCATGTCCTCCTCCAAGGGCTCTTCTTGACTCAGGGATCAAACACACATCTCTTATCTCCTGCACTGGCAGGTGGGTTATTTACCACTAGTGGGAAGCCCACCTGGGACTATCTACATAGTCCATATAGGATTAGAACCAAGGCCCATGTAGCTATAAGTCCATGACTTTCCAACCAGGAGTCCACTTGTAGAGTTTCACTCTCTTGGTATGTATTCTGAAAACATCTGCCTATGTCTGAGTGTCTACATGGAACAGTGTGTGCTTCAGTCACTGGTTTTCGGTAGCTTCCAATACAGTGTCATATTTGAAGGTAGAATTGACAATGGTGACAGATGGGGTTGTCTTCCAAGTCATTCCCAGAGTCCTCCCTGTCAGAGGCCCAGAGACCTAACTCAAACCAGAGGGCATGTAAATGTAGTTGCCAACAGTCATCAAAAATGACATATTTCTTCCAATACTTAGCATACTATGTTGTCATGGCAGGAATTTAGACCATGATGAAAAGACATGAAAAGAAGGAGAGAGATGTGCGGAGAGGGTAGACAGAGTCAGTCACCTTTTCCATGAGCTCACTCTGCACCCGGGGAAGAGGGTGGCACCTCGAAGCCTCTTCCCAGGGAGCTCCCTCTAGTTTTCAAACCTAGCTGAGCCCCTGACCAGGCACAACTTAGGACTCACCACCACTCCAGGAGCTCCCTCAAAGTTGAGGCAAACAACTCTCTCTGCAGAAGCCAGCTCTCCTTGCTCTCCCCTGAACCACCCCCCATCCTCTCTAACCCAGGTTCCCAGAGCTTAGACCAGGTAGAGAGCCAGTTGCCAATGGCAACCAAACCAGACTGCTTCAATTCCAACTCCACTTTGATTGGTCTGAAGGGATGGAAGTCAAGGAGGGGCCAGGACCGAGTTGCCTTGTGTCTAATGCATTCACTTAACAATCATCATGCCTTGCACTCATGCAACTCTTCAACTTTTCTAAGGGCTTTCCAGTATCATCTCATCATCTCTTAATCTTGCTGCAATCCTTGAGGTGAATAACAATATCCTCAGGCAGACAGGCACTCCTTGCAGTTGCTTTGTCCCTCCCCACCAGACTTAGCACCTTTGGAGACTTAAAAAAGACTTTCAGCAGAGGAAGAGCAGGAATCTGATCCTCTCAGTACAAAGCCACAGATTCATTCAGCCTTGAGGTGGATGGAGTCTTAGCAGCTCTTCAACTAAACATGTCTCATCCCTAGCAGGGGTGCCCTCCTAATCAGCACCCTCCAATAGAACTTCTTGTGATGCTGGAAATACACATATCTGTTCTGCACTACTGTCCACGGGGGCCACATGGGACTATTGGTCACTTCAAATGTAGCAATTTGATGGAGAAGCTGAATTTTTCATCTTATTGTAATTGTAAATAATTTTAATAGCCACATGTGCTAGTGGCTACTGTATAAGACAATAGTGTCCCAATCAGACCTCACTGCGATGGTAACTTACTGCCTCCGTTTACTGCTGTCCCACAGAACAAAAGGTGTCATGGAATTCGACACTGAGGATACTCAACGTATGTGCCAAAAGAATCACTTGGTGCAAAGGTCAGCTGGATCACTTTTGCCTACAGTTTGGATATTGAGTGCTTCAATTACAAAATGCTCACAAATGCCTGCAGACTGAGAAGGCTGGAAACAGAAGGCACGGAAGGGCATTGAGCCCAACCCCTTCAGAAAACAGACTAGCTACCCTTTTCTCCTCAGATCACACCTGACAGATTCATGTTCCCTAGGAAATTCTCTGTTGGTCCAACTTTCTCCCAAAGTTGCTGACTACCTTCCCAATGATTCTCTACCTGCAGGTATCCCAGGGCGAGAGCCAAGCTAGGGAGAAGTTACATCTGTCACTTTGCTTCGCCTCCTCAAAAATTCCACAAGGGCCCACAGGTCAGCAGTATCCCTCAGGAAGAGAGCTGTGGGCGTGCTGGGCCCAGGCTGCTAGTACAAGGTCCTCAGGTTCTCTCTAGTTCCTGCCCATCTCCATCTTCACTCATCAGTCACCTATTCGGAAATCTCCAAATTTAGATGTTCAGAAAACCATATTTTCCTCTCAGATTAGCTCAGAGCAGTGGTCACAGTTTAAATTTGGGGCTTCTAGGCAAAATTGCTTCCCAGAGGAACCTCATTCCCTTTGTTACTTTCTGAATGGATCTCTAGAGAGAGGGAGTGCCCACTGGTGTACGCCCTAGAAATGAAGATTTTGAAGTTGTGGAGAGATGGAATCTAATTTTCTTGTAAGAAGAAAAATATCTGTGGGGAGCCAGATCAAGATGGCAGAATACATCAAAAATACATCTCCATGTGAAATAATTCTCACAAAATATCTGCTGGCAGAAAATCTCATACAACCAAAACTACAAGACAAATATTTACTTTTCCTGTTTTTTAAACTAGAAATTAAGAAGAATGAATATGTAGGACTGTCTAGTGTTTATTAGTATTATTTAGAGATTTCCAGTCACACTGTTGTACCTACAACTCTTCACCCATCCACCATGTATTGAACATGGTTCATACTCTTTCCAGTCACTATGCTGGCCATAGCATTATCTTATAGAGGAAACAAAGAATACCCAGCCACTCAATATTTATTGAGCCCCTACTAGACAGAGTTCTTATCTTCACAGAACTTATATTCCAGTAATGGAAGGCTTTCAATACTCTGTGTACAAAATAAAAATATCATTTCTGATAGTGTAAGTCCTAAAAGAACATAAAGCAGTAGGACTGGGGAGTGATGGGTAGAGTGGGGGATGTGCAGTTTTAGTTCTAGTGGTCAGGAAAGACCACTTGAAGGAGGTGACATGAGCTAAGGCCTGATCCTTGGGAAGGAAGCAAATGAGGAGGCAAGGGAAGATGCCCCATGGAGCAGGAAGAACATGCGCAAAGGCCCTGAGAGGAGAACAAGCTTGGCAGGTTTTAGGAATAGCAGACTGGCTGCAGTGAAGTGAACATGTGGGAAGTAGGAGAAGAGGTCTGAGAAAGAGGCAGGCTCACATTATGGAGCTTCTGACAGGCCTCAGTGAGAGGAAGACACTGGGGGCAGGGGGTTTAGGCATGAGAGAGACAGGATCAGATTTATGAATACTGGAGTGGGTTGCCATTTCCTTTCTTCAGGGGATCTTCCCGACCCAGGGATTAAACCCACATCTCCTGCATTGCAGGCAGATTCTTTACCATCTGAGCCATCAAGGAAGCCCCGTGAGTAAAATACATTATTATAAAATATAGGACAGGAAGAGTACTGTAAATCATGCCATTACAAAGTATTATAGGAACTATGCTAATAAAGAAACCTACACTGCAGGAAAGAAGCAAAAAAACCACTAGGCTTCTCAGGATGCTGGCATTCCAGGCCATAACGACAGCTGCCAAGGTGTGGAAGTGTGAGACAACACATGTAGACATGATGGCACATTGGAGGGACATAGGTAATCAGCATGGAGGGCAAGTGGGTGCATGCACGGGAGGTCTTATATACCAGCCTCAGGAATTGAATTGATTTTGCATGTCACTGGTTCTTAAATTGGCTCTTAAAAATACTGGTACCCAGCCCCACACTGGACTGATTCCATCAGAACTTCTGAGGTGGGAAGACAGGCACCAGTACATTTAAAAGCTCTCTAGGTAATGCTAGTGCACAGCCAGGGTTGACAGCCACCACTGTAGGTGATGACTGAGGAGCCTTGAAGGGTTTGAAAGGAGCAGTAACAATTATTTATTTTCCATAACAGATTTGTTTGTCTAAAGATTATATTTTAGAATACAGTATTTTTAAAGTATAATATATTCAGGCAATGAAGACAAATTATTAATAATTACCTACATTTGCATTTTAAAGTTTTGAACATTATTGCAAATGGAGTCACGAGTTTCCATCCCTACTGAACTCTGGCTCTTCTGACAGTTTATGAGAAATCTAGCAACATCTAAACAGAAGAAACCATCAGCAGTTCACAGTTGATGGACTTTAGAACCAGAAGGATTTCCCCTGAGAGCCTCTTTATTTTACAGATTTGGGAAAAAATAAAAAATAAAAAGAGGCCCAGGAGGTGCTATGACAAGGCTAGGGTTATCCGGGATTAGCAGCAAAGGTATAATTGGAACCCAAGCTCTCCACCACACCACGCTGCTGCTTGTTTATTAGAAAAGCCATCCCAATGTCTGGACTCTGCATTTTTCACAATACTAAGTAGATCATGAAAGTGCACTTAATTTTATAAGAGAAATATGAGAGGAAAAGGACAGAAAATAAAAATCCAAACTAATCAAAGGCAGTTTGGGTCACATAGAACTTTATTTTTCACATTAACTCCTTGGTTTATGACCTTCTGATGCTTTACTTTGATATTTTTGATAGTTTTCTGTAAACAGAATTTGTTTAAAGGAAGACAGGTTTTCTACAGATCAGTAGTTCTTATTCAAGGTGCATATTTCAAGATGTAGACCCACATCTTTTTCCAGAAGATGGAAGAATTTGAAGTGAGTGTCACAGAAGACTGGTCCTCTCCCTGGGCTCCAGGATGCATTTGCAGGACAGAACCCCTGGCTCTATATTAGAATCAAACACCTTAGGATTTTTGAGCCTATACTTGGTAATACCATTCCAACACTGAAGGCTAAAATATGCTGCATATTTTATAGGTGTGCCAGGCAAATGCAGCAGCAGTGCCACCTGCATTTTTACTGCCACCTTTGAGCACAAGATCCAAGATTCAAGTGGCAGCAGCAGCCAACCATGTGGTTCTTCTCCAACTCTTGATGAAGTCTTTTACTTTACTTTCATCTGGACAGGTTGGAGGAAGCACACAGACATTTTATTTGCCAGCTGAGTTTATCTGAAACAGAGGTAAGGGATGGTTCAGCCAAGGTCACTGTTTAATCCGGATGCAGTGACAGCTATAGAAACTGATTTTGTCCATTTAAGTATGTGAGAAAGACACTGCTTCTTACTCAGAATGACCACAGAAGAGATTGGGTTCAGGCTGGACCGTGTGTAGGCTATGAAAGCTTTGACCATCCCCAGCAGGAACAGATGTTGCAACTGAATCAACAGAAAAACAGTGGCTTGGCCAGGTAAGGCTTGGTCATGCAGAGGAAGCAAATCCTCAGGAATTAAAAAAAAAAAAAAAAAAATCAGTCAGGTGGCCCAGGAGAAGACTGTGTGCAGGGAAGCTCAGAAGGAGGAGCACAAGCTTAGAAGCTGGCTCAGAGCAAGCCTGCAGGTGAAAAACAGGACCATGGTCAAGGGCCACCCAGCCCAGGGGTGGCCACTTCTGACGTTAAAGGGACAAAGCTCATCAGGACAGTCATCAGTACGTTCTTCAGCCAGAAATCCTCTGAAATTATCTCAGGATCTTCCTAGAGTAGACCAGAACATTACTACTGTCTGGAATAGAGACAAGGGTTTCCAGAACTGGGTTATCTTTCTAAGCTATGAAACTACAACTTATAGTCCTTTAAGATCTTCAGATATTACTTTACTGAATAACTTATTCTTAAACTCCCAAGAGGACATCAATCCTCCACATTATCTAGTGTTTTTCTACAGCTTCTCAGTGTCTTTTATAAAATTATCCAATTTTTTTTCCAACCCTTGAGTAACAGTCCCCAAATTCAATGTCCTGTTGTAATATTTATACATCTCTTCTATCTTTCTATCATTTCCTTTTCCTTCTTGCGTACCCTCAACTCTCAAACCTATTTCTCTATGCATCTTAGAACCTATTTTCCTCCCCTACCTATTTTCTCGAATGCATCTGGCTTATAAAAATCTACAAAGAACACCGACAAAAAATATTTTTTAATGTCAACAGGTTTAGGCTACGGGATGCACACTCTGATGCAGCATCAGATGGGGACATTTTTCTCCAAACTGTTTCCACATCACTTGCAAGGTGATTTGTCAAAACAAATTACCGCTCTTCTCTGGAGGATTTCATCTACTCCATACATGGTGGTCGCCTTCCATTTTTAATGATTCTGAAAACACAAAAGATGTTTCAAGTGTCCTATGACAGAATCTGAGGTTCCCTCTCTCTGTGCAAATGATCGACCCTCCACTGCAGGAGCTGCTGGCTCTCATGGGTGCTTTCATTGCCCATGTGTTCACAGCCTCACTCTGAAGAGGTTTGCTAACCTGTCCTCTGAACTTGGGGCTAGTGAGCACCTGAAACATCTAGCTAAGGTCCACTTTCAGGCATTCAAACCAGCATGCCAGAAGAACCCACGCTCTTTTTCTTTCAATCCTTCTCATCTTCAGACATCATCTTACTCATGATGTGTTTTGAATACGGCGAGGAGGACAGTGGGTGGTTGGCATTTGCTCCCCGTGTGGCCCTGGTAAGGACACTGAGGTTTCCCACATGGCAGCAGCAGGGAGGGACTGCAGTGCTAGGAGGAGGGGCCGGCATTTTCTTCATCTTGCACATTCACTTATGAAGAAATTTTTATGCAGCAGACACATCCCACACATGAAGATATATTCACTTCCTTTAGACACACTTATTTCCTTGGGTGGTTTTGGAGGTCAGCTTATTTCTCTCCTTTGGAATAACCTGCAGTTAGAAGGGCTTCGTGTGCAGGAAGGAAGTTGCATTTTGCTGAGGAGAAAAAGGACAAAACTGCAGTTAGTGCCTCTCTTGTTTCTAGATAATTTTCTGTAACGTATAAACTCTGATAACAGCCTCTTCAGAGGGTACTAAACAGTATTCCAGCTCTGAAAGCCCCACCTCAGGAGTAAGATAAGGTATTTGACTTTGCCTCTAAGCATGGCTCCATAAGAATTCAAATATAATTTATACACATTATGGAAATATGCCACTGCAGCTAAAACAGACTGTGATGTTCAGTTTAGATAAATTTAAACTCTTACCTTTCTGTGAGGAGACATCTCTCTTTCCTTTGTGAATCTCAAAGTGAAGGGCCTCCAGGAGCTGGTCTCCAACTTCCTGCCAACTCCTGCACCTTCAGCTGGCTCTGCCCCTGCCTCTCCTGACTGAATGAGGCAGGGTGCTCCTTGTTTCGCAACCTCCAAGGCTCCAGCGAGCGTCTGGGCCACGTAGACTCTAAAGGCCTAGTTAGGAGGACTGGGACTTGTGCTCCAACCTGTGGAGCAAAATTCAGCAACAGGAGGCCCACCAGGAAGGCACTGATTTTTCCTATCCCAAGCCCCTCTTAGTACATTGGCTGCCGGCCCTGAAGACAGAAACACATGCAACCATTTCATCTGAGAGCCATACCCGGCTCTGTGCGTGACTCAAACCACCTGGCACCATGGGCAGTTATCCACCATACAGTGCTCTGTGTCGTTATCAGAGATGATGTGGAGGAGGCACAAGACAGGTCTGAATACAAAACTTTAAACATTTGATTTTATGCTAAAATGAAACAATTTCTCAATCCAAAAAATGTCCATCTTTCCGAGTTATTTTCTGGGCCTTCAGCCTGTGGGGGTTCCTGAGAAACAGAGAGGCCATTAGGCAGTGCCTGTGGTTCTGATCTTCAGAAGCAGCTCGGGAAAGAAGAAAATTGCTATGAGGCTTTGATGTGGATGCCCACAGGCCTGGAGAATGAAATGTTTTGGGAGGTGTGCAAATAGTTCTCACTTTTCAGAGCGAAGTCGGAGCCAGAATACCCGGGTCCATGATAGTACAGGACATTTTTGATGAAGTGTGTGAGGCCACATGACACTCACATATTTCTGTGCTGTAGATGCAGACCTGTGTCCACTCAGTGGAAGAAGGTGAGTGTGGGATGATCTGAGAGAATAGCATTGAAACATGTACATCATCACATGTAAAACAGATGACCAGTGCAAGTTCAATACACGAAGCAGAGAATCCAAAGCCGGTGCTCTGGCACAACCCAGAGGGATAGGATGCGGAGAGAGGTGGGAGGGGGGTTCAAGATGGGGGGACATATGTATACCTGTGGCCGATTCATGTTGATATATGGCAAAAACCATCACAATATTGTTAAGTAATTATCCTCCAATTAAAAAAAAAAAAAAAACTGTGTCCACCCTAACCTCCTGGAATAAAGAGTACATTGTGAATCAAAGGGAAGGAAGAAAGAGGAAAGCATAGAGTTGGAGAGGGAGCATAACCTTGGGGGCAGAGGCAGAACCGGCGAGATGATCTCAGATCATCTGTTATTAAGCACGGCCATACAGTTCATTTCAATCCCCCTCCCAAGGGAACTTACAGAGCCATCCAAAATAAATAATATATTGTGTTAATTTAGTCCCAGTTAACAGGGCCAAGGGCTTCCCTGGTAGCTCAGTGGTAAAGAATCGGCCTGCTGAGCAGGAAACTTGGGTTCGATCCTTTGGTGGGACGATCCCCTAAAGAAGGAAATGGCAGCCCGCTCTAGTATTCTTGCCTGGAAAATCCCATGTGCAGAGGAGCCTGGTGGGCTACAGTCCATGGGGTCACAAAATGTTAGACACGACTGAGCGGCTAAACAGCAGCAGCAGCAAACAGTGCTTACCCTTCCCAATGATTGTAAATGGTGAGCATTTACCACAAAGTGCAATAATCAGGGTGTCAAATTTACCTGAATATCAGCTTAGTCCAGTATCTGTATTATTTTGTTTTGGGGGAAAATGCTTGTGCTTTTTGTTCATGGGAAAATATACATAACATACAATTGTAGCCATTTTTAAGTGTACAGCTTAGTGGCATTATATATCCACGTTGTTGTACAGCCAACACCTTTCAAATGGCATTAAGTATACTCACCTTGTATAGCCATCACCACCATCCACCTCCAGAACTTTTTCATCATCCCCAGTTGAAATCCGCATTACTTTTCACACAGTCTATGAGCCACCCCGGAACTTCAAAGGATGAAGCCCCTAACTACTATTCTATGCAGTCCTGGGGAGGACTCTAAGATACAGTATTATCTAGCATTTTAAGCTTCACAAAGTTCTTCCCCAATGCCCACACCAACCTCATTTGGCTCCTGTAAAAGGGAGGAGGCCAAGGCTCTGCGAGGGAGACAGACTTGCTCCAACAGACACCGACAACAGTGGAACCAGCTCGGCTTCCAGTGCACATCTCATGACACCTCATCACATCCAACGCTGAGAAGGAGGACGCGAGAAGGCCCTGCACTGGTGCCCAAGACTATCCTCCAAGGGCTGACCTATCCCTTGTCCCACCCTCTGCTTTGTGGGATTCTCACTGCTTTGGGCAGAGCGCCAGAGTTGCCTGGTAGCCCAGAAAAAGACGGCAGCTCTCTCACACAGCACTCACTGCAAAACAAACTTAGTTGCTGGCACTTTCTTTTTCCTTTCCATTTTCATTTCCATGAAAACAAACCCACTTCCCATCCGCTTCTTCACAAAATCGCCATAACATACTCCCTACCACGCTTCCCTCGGTGTTCTTCCCAGCAGACAGGAATAGAGGAGGTCTCTATTCCTAATCAAGATCACTGGTTTAGCCAGATTTCATCTGCATAAAAATAGGAGTGCCCAGGAGATCCTGCCTGGTGAGAGTTCTCCTTCCTGTACCTTGTAGGGGTGGCTCTGCCCATGACTTCCCATCAAGCTCAAGATGCCCCCAGTGCTTCTCAGGTCACCTCCGTTCAGGTGACCAGGAGCTTTCAAGAGGAGATTTGCCATTGTGTAGTTCTGGGCAGAATTGCATCACAAATGATAAGTACAGACTTCTTACCACAAACAGAACCACAACACCACAACATTGTCACAGTATTACACACATACACTAGCACCCAAGAATTTGATCCCCTGAATTTCTGCTGCATACACCCCAAGTGCATGCTGAACCCCACTGAATTCCTTTCTTAGGGCTGCCACGACAAATCACCACAAACCAGATGGCTTAACACAACAGAAATTTATGCTCTCAGAGTTCAACCCCAAAGTCCAAAATCAAGGTGGCAATGCCCGAAGGCTCCAGCCTTGGCTCTTCCTGACTTCTAATGGCTCCTGAGAATGCTTGTCATTTTGGGGCTTGTTGCTCCACCACTCATCTCTGTTCCTCCTTCACATGGCCCTCTTCTCCATGAATCCTCTGCTCTCCTTACAAGAACACTGAACATGGGATTTAGGATTCACCCTAATCCAGTATAACCCCATTTTACCTGAACTAATTATTATCTGCATAAGTCCTATTTCCAAATAAGCTCACATTCTGAGATTTTGGGTAGACATGAATTGTTAGACAGTGCTTATTCAACCCATGATACTCACCTCTAAGATATGTTCAATCCAGTGTCTCACTTTGTTTTCTTTGTTTTTGCCTTCTCCGTTTCAATCCTACTTGTGACTGACCACTGCCTTGTTGGAATCGTTTCCAAGACATCTGCTTCCATCCTCAAAACCCTATTCAAATCTCCAGACGGCACTTTAAATGGGTGCAGACCTCACCAGGTCAAGGAGGAGATGATACTAAGTTGCCCACAGAGGGTTCAATACTTCAAATATCCGTCTCTCCCCATTCACGCAAGAAGTTGTGTGCACTCAACTCACATTCAGCATTGCACTGGAGGTTACAGGTTTCCTGCCCTCAGGGAACTTAGTGCACAATACAAAAATGGGCAACTGCATGACCAGATGAGCAAAGCAAGCAAAAGGGTGAGGCAGTGAAGGAGGAAGAGGATATAAGCCATGCAGGAGCAAGGACACAGAGACAACCTGGGAAGAGGTAGGAAGACACCAACAAGTCCAGAATTTTCAGATCTCTTCAAGAGACTTAGAGATACCACGGGAAATTTTCATGCAAAGATGGGTACAATAAAGAACAGAAACCGTGTGGACCTAACAGAAGCAGAAGAGATTAAGAAGAGGTGGCAAGAATACACAGAAGAACTATACAAAAAAGATCTTAATGACCCAGATAACCATGGTGTGATCACTCACCTAGAGCCAGATATCCTGGAATGTGAAGTCAAGTGGGCCTTAGAAAGCATCACTACGAACAAAGCTAGAGGAGATGATGGAATTCCAGTTGAGCTATTTCAAATCCTAAAAGATGATGCTGTGAAAGTGCTGCACTCAATATGCCAGCAAATTTGGAAAACTCAGCAGTGGCCACAGGACTGGAAAAGGTCAGTTTTCATTCCAGTCCCAAAGAAAGGCAATGTCAAAGAATATTCAAACTACCTCACAATTGCACTCATCTCACACGCTAGTAAAGTAATGCTCAAAATTCTCCAAGCCAGGCTTCAACAATACATGAACTGTGAACTTCCAGATGTTCAAGCTGGTTTTAGAAAAGGCAGAGGAAACAGAGATCAAATTGCCAACATCTGTTGGATCATAGAAAAAGCAAGAAAATTCCAGAAAAACATCTACTTCTGCTTTATTGACTATGCCAAAGCCTTTGACTGTGTGAATCACAACAAACTATGGAAAATTCTGAAAGAGATGGGCATACCAGACCACCTGACCTGCTCTTGAGAAATCTCTTTGCAGGTCAAGAAGCAACAGAACCGGACATGGAACAACAAACTGGTTCCAAATTGGGAAAGGAGTATGGAGCTATTCCAAATCCTGAAAGATGATGCTGTCAAAGTGCTGCACTCAATATGCCAGCAAATTTGGAAAACTCAGCAGTGGCCACAGGACTGGAAAAGGTCAGTTTTCATTTCAATCCCAAAGAAAGGCAATGTCAAAGAATGCTCAAACTACCACACAATTGCACTCATCTCACACACACGCTAGTAAAGTAATGCTCAAAATTCTCCAAGCCAGGCTTCAGCAATATGTGAACTGTGAACTTCCTGATGGTCAAGCTGGTTTTAGAAAAGGCAGAGGAACCAGAGATCAAATTGCCAACATCCACTGGATCATAGAAAAAGCAAGAGAGTTCCAGAAAAACATCTATTTCTGCTTTATTGACTCTGCCAAAGCCTTTGACTGTGTGGATCACAATCAACTGTGGAAAATTCTGAAAGAGATGGGAATACCAGACCACCTGACCTGCCTCTTGAGAAATTTGTATGCAGGTCAGGAAGCAACAGTTAGAACTGGACATGGAACAACAGACTGGTTCCAAATAGGAAAAGGAGTTCATCAAGGCTATATATTGTTACCCTGTTTATTTAACTTATATGCAGAGTACATCATGAGAAACGCTGGACTGGAAGAAACACAAGCTAGAATCAAGAATGCCGGGAGAAATATCAATAACCTCAGATATGCAGATGACACCACCCTTATGGCAGAAAGTGAAGAGGAACTCAAAAGCCTCTTGATGAAAGTGAAAGTGGAGAGTGAAAAAGTTGGCTTAAAGCTCAACATTCAGAAAACGAAGATCATGGCATCCAGTCCCACCACTTCATGGGAAATAGATGGGGAAACAGTGGAAACAGTGTCAGGCTTCATTTTTCTGGGCTCCAAAATCACTGCAGATGGTGACTGCAGCCATGAAATTAAAAGACGCTTACTCCTTGGAAGGAAAGTTATGACCAATCTAGATAGCATGTTCAAAAGCAGAGACATTACTTTGCCAACAAAGGCTCGTCTAGTCAAGGCTATGGTTTTTCCTGTGGTCATGTATGGATGTGAGAGTTGGACTGTGAAGAAGGCTGAGCGCCGAAGAATTGATGCTTTTGAACTGTGGTGTTGGAGAAGACTCTTGAGAGTCCCTTGGACTGCAAGGAGATCCAAGCAGTCCATTCTGAAGGAGATCAGCCCTGGGATTTCTTTGGAAGGAATGATGCTAAAGCTGAAACTCCAGTACTTTGGCCACCTCATGCGAAGAGTTGACTCACTGGAAAAGACTCTGATGCTGGGAGGGATTGGGGCAGGAGGAGAAGGGGACGACAGAGGATGAGATGGCTGGATGGCATCACTGACTCGATGGACGTGAGTCTGAGTGAACTCCGGGAGTTGGTGATGGACAGGGAGACCTGGTGTGCTGTGATTCATGGGGTCGCAAAGAGTCGGACACGACTGAGCAACTGATCTGATCTGATCTGATGTCAAGGCTGTATATTGTCACCCTGCTTATTTAACTTATATGTAGAGTACATCATGCAAAATGCCAGGCTGGATGAAGCACAAGCTGGAATCAAGATTGCAGGGAGAAATATCATAACCTCAGATACACAGATGACACCATCCTTATGGCAAAAAATGAAGAGGAACTAAAAAGCCTCTTGATGAAAGTGAGAGAGGAAAGGGAAAAAGCTGGCTTAAAACTCAACATTCAAAAAACAAAGATCATAGCATCCGGTCCCATCACCTAATGACAAATAAATGGGGAAACAATGGAAAGTGACAAACTTTATATTCCTGTGCTCCAAAATCACTGCAGATGGTGACTGCAGTCACAAAATTAAAAGACGCTTGCCCTTTGGAAGAAAAGCTGTGACCAACCTAGGCAGCTTATTAAAAAGCAGAGACATTACTTTGCCAACAAAAGTCCCTCTAATCAGAGCTATGGTTTTTCCAGCAGTCATGTATGGATGTGAGAGTTGGACTATAAAGAAAGCTGAGCACCGAAGAATTGATGCTTTTGAACTGTGGTATTGGAGAAGACTCTTGAGAGTCTCTTGGACTGCAAGGAGATCAAACCAGTCCATCCTAAAGGAAATCAACCCTGAATATTCATTGGAAGAACTGATGCTGAAGCTGAAGCTCCAATACTTTGGCCACCTGATGCGAAGAACTGACTCATTGGAAAAGACCCTGATGCTGGGAAAGATTGAAGGCAGGAGGAGAAGGGGACAACAGAGGATAACATGGTTGGATGGCATCACCGATTCAATGGACATGAGTTTGAGCAAGCTCTGGAAGTTGATGATGGACAGGGAAGCCTGTTGTGCTACAGTCCATAGGGCTGCAAAGAGTTGGACACGACTGAGCGACTGAACTGAACTCAGAATTTTCAGGGGGCTGTAAGCAGATCCCATCTAGATGGGGTCTAGATGATGGCTCTGCTGAAAAGTGTAGGGTCATCAGTGTTAAGGTTGTAAACATATCTGTTTGTAGATGTGTACCTGATCCTGCAGGGCCTTGAGTCCAGGCCAAGAGGACCCATTAAGTTTTTCTAAGCAATTGGGAGGGCTGACTAAGTCATGTTCAGGGAAGCCAGATCTAGTTGGGTGTGCATGACAGACTAGGGGGGAGTCACGAGCTGGCAAGGAAACACTGGCTGGGAGCCCAGTTAAGAAGACAGGCTTGAGGGCCAGAGCTTTATTCCTCTGCTATCAGTGAAGACCCATTCACAGCCGAACCTTCCATTAGACTCTGCAGTCAATACAACCATCTGGACATGGTTGGGGGTGACGTGGGCATCCTGGCTGCCCTCCAGCCCTCCCTTCCCATTATTGTGATGAGTTACAGAGGGCACGTCAGGGAGAGTGTTCAATGAATTCCGGGAATGGAGATCCCCTTTGGACAAAATTCCCCAAAGAGGAGCTCAGGAGTACTTTGCAAATCAACACACGAATGCCTCTTATGGACAAGAGACTGTCCTGAGAGGAGAGCACCACAGTCTCAGTTCAGATCCAGCTTCTTCCCACTGCTGCATTTCCCCAGGACTGGCACTGGCGTCCAGGAGGTAATGAAGCAACGCCCAGCTCAGGCACCGCTTCCCACAAGAGGCAACCAGATGGGTGATTATCATCTCCTCCACGAGACTGGAAACTCCCCACCTCCCATAAGGCTCCATCTGGGTCCCTCTGGTCACGAGACATGAAGCCCAGGGGAGGCTATAAATACAACCCCCTCCCCTGCCCCACCTTCTCTATCCTCTTCATCTGTCCACAAATTTTACTTGGGACCTTAAGGGCCAGAGGGTGGTGTGGAGGTGACATGGATGGAGCAGGAGCAAGCCCAGAATGTAGGGGGACAGAACAGTCTCTGAAGTTCTCAAGGCACATCTCTGAGCTTGTCTTCTTGCCTAAGCCTTCCTGGAGAAATGCAGGCAGAAGGGAGCTCAAAGGAGCAGCAGGATGGCTCATCCCTTCGGTTTCCTTTCTCCTTAAGAAAAGTTTTGTGTACCATCACAGGAAGCCTTCACAGGCCCCACAGTCACAGCCACCCTTGCCCGGCTGGAAACCAGCCTGGAGCAAAAGGCCTCAGGAGAGAGCCCGGGGCAGGCACACCCACCACGGAAAAGGGGTGGGTGTGGAATTTCCTGAGTGCAGCTTAGGCAGAGGAGAGAAAAGGCACACTCTCCATGTCCACCTCCATTGGCCTGGAGGCTCAAGCTCCGCTAGTAGATGGGGCACAGGAAAGCTGTCCACAAGGAAAAGGACCCTCCTACAGCTTGTTTTCACTTTTTCAGCAATCAATCTAACTTCAAAGACATAACTTCCACCCCCTTTATTTCTGAAGGGAGATGCAAACGGGTGATCTGTTTGGACTAAAATTAAACTCCCTCTGTGTAGCTTCTCAATGGTATTCATTTATTGAATCTGACTCACACTTTTGATGTGGAAAGGTTTTATTAATATAACTACTTATCCCAGCCCACTCCCACTGGGATTCATGGCTCTTGCCCAACGTACATTTTGGCTAGTTCTGTTACCTTAAATTCTACCATGGGTTAATGTTTCATGACAAGCACATCCACAGATTTTGTGAGAAATTCCTCGCTGTCTTTAGGTAACAATTATGAAGCAAAATTGGAAATGGGAAGCAGCCTTGTCTACCCTGGCAAAGACTCCCAGATTAGGGGTCTGGAGGCTCAGGGTCTTATCCTACAACTATCCACGAGATCCAGCCACTGCCTCTTCAGAGTCTTGGGTTTTTCATCTGTAGAATGAGACCACTGGCCTCACACAGTTCTCAGTTCTCTTCCAGCTCTGACTTCCTGTGATTGTAAAAGACATTTTAAAATATCTCCAGGGAGAGAAATCTCACAATATTATTTAGTCATGAGAAGATTGGACTAATGATATCTAATATCTCTGAGTTCTGAAAGTCTGTTATTCAATTATATACAATGGTTTTTAGATGTGCATAGTAAAACAAAAAACCAAAAGTTTAACAAACAGAACAGTCTTCTTTAAATGCCCATTTTAAAAGAACAGAAGTTAAAGAGCCTAAAATAAAATCTCTAGCCATTCTGTATACACACAGAGAAAAAAAGTGGATGAGATTAAAGCTATATAATATCTGGGGCAGCAAGACTTTGGTGACCATGACACTTGGCTGACTGAAATAAGACATAACAATTACCAAAGGGAAGTTATACCACAGTCCTAACTCCACGTCACCACTACATCTTTTGCCATTAGACACAAGTGGAATCCAAAATCCCAAAGTATGGACAGCACTATGCAAAAAAGATTAATTCTCTCTTAGCAAGGGCACTGCTCTCTCCCTCACTCCATGGCAGACCCTAGGGCAGTAGAACAGCGTCTCAAGATACTCAAGAACATGGGTAGGACAACTAGAGCTCCAGCAGGTACCAGTCTGGACATTACTATGAAAAATCTGACATCAGGTTGAAGTTACAGTCATCCTGGTTAACAGGCCATAGATGAGCTCAGGTCACAATAGAGGTACAAAGAGGGGGTACAATACAGGACAGACGAGTGGCACTCATTACCAAACACTTAGCTACGTCTGGTTACAGCAGGGAACAGTAACAGGCAAGAGTTTTGGTCAAGTGATCAAGGATCAGTAAGGTTTTGTTGCTGCTGCTGCTGCTAAGTCGCTTCAGTCGTGTCCGACTCTGTGTGACCCCACAGATGGCAGCCTACCAGGCTCTGCGTCCCTGGGATTCTCCAGGCAAGAACACTGGAGTGGGTTGCCATTTCCTTCTCCAGTGCATGAAAGTGAAAAGTGAAAGTGAAGTTGCTCAGTCGTGTCCAACTCAGCGACCCCATGGACTGAAGCCTACCAGGCTCCTCCATCCATGGGATTGTCCCGGCAAGAGTACTGGAATGGGCTGCCATTGCCTTCTTCGAAGGTTTTGTTAGGCCCTAAGTTTAGCCAAAAACTATCATTTAACACAGTCAGAAGTCATCTAAGCCCTCAAGGGCTAGGAATAGATTTTGAGTGCTGGCATATAGAAGATTCTCAACTGTATTTCTTGATCAAATGGAAACTTACGAAGAAGCTATTGCTCCACTGTTTGCTGAGCAATGTTTCCCATTGATGGCAGCTCAGGCTTCTCAGTCACCCAGGAGAGGAGAACAGGACTGAGGAGTAAGCTTAAAGATGCTTGGACCAGCTCCAAGATCCCTCGGAAGTAGAATTTCACTTCATCGACCAGCCTGTGTGTCACTTATGGAAAGGAGCTGTGTTATCGGGATGCACTGATGATCTGACGGTGACTGATATCCTCCATAGATTGAGTTGGGTTGGGCTTTTGGAAAAGGGGTGCTCACTCACCTGAGGAAACACCCCTCAGCAGCACCTGAGACCCAGATGCCCCAAGATCTGAGAAAACTTGAAAGATTTCTGGTTACTTGAGGTAGTCAGACCCTCCACAGAGTCATCAAAATAAACAAGCAATTAGAGGCTTTGGGTACCTAATGCCTCAGCAGGACAATCGGACAGATGGGATGAACCTCAAGAATAAGAACCAGTTAACCCTATTTTGAGTGAAAGTATTCCCTTATTAAGAGAAGAACTGACAGATAAAGTAAGGAACATTGTCAGTTGAATATTGTGAGAAATTGTATTTAACTTGAAAATAAATATTGCATTCCTATCAAATCCATTTCTTATGGTGTATCTATCTTCTAACACAGAGGAAAATTAACTAATAAAATTGATTTTATTAGAATTATTTTATTTGGAGAAGTATATCTAAGTACAGTCTGTGAGTCAGTGGGTTTTATATCTGGGAACTTTCTAGACCTCTGATCTTGTCCTGGCCTCTCTTAGCCATCCATACCTGTGCCAATAATCTCACTAGCCACTTATCCAATAAAATCAAGCTCAAAGTAGTATCAATTACTTGATGGCACCTCCAAATTTTAATGCATGGAAACAGACCCACAAATATATATGTATCCCGTGATTCATGACAAAGGTAACACTACAGAGCTGTAGGGAAAGAACACTCTTTTCAACAAAAGACTAAGTCAACTGGATGGTAAAACAGGAAGAGAAAAAAGAATCTTTCCCTCACTAGACACAAAGAGCACTTCCTTTCTGTGTAAGCACTTCAACTTTTGTGAAAACACTTCCTTTTACATCTAAATGTGAAAAGTAAAATAATAAAGCTTTCAGTTAAAAAAAAAAAAATTGGGGTAGACAAAGATTTCTTAAACAGGACACAAAGAGCATTAACATTAAAAGAAAAAACTTGGATTACATTAAAATACATATTTTATCAAAATACACCATAAAGAGCATGAAGAGCCAAGCTATAGACTGGAAGAAGATATTCACAATGCATATATTCCACAAAGAACTCATATCCAGAACATACAAAGAACTCCTACAACTCAATAAGAAAAAGGAGATCATTCCATAGCAAAGGCTAAGCAAAACAAGTGAAGATTCACTTTACAAAAGAGGGCATCCAAATGGCCAATAAACATATACAAACGTTCTTGACCTCATTCATTATCAGGGAAACACAAAGTCAAACAAAAAGCAAAGCCACAATGAGGCACTATCACATACCTACCAGAAGAACTTAAACAGAAAAGACAAATAACACCGAGTATTAGCCAAGATGTTGAGTGACTGCAAGTCTCCTACCTCCTGATGGAGATGTGAATTGTTATAACTCTTTAGGAAACTATTTGGCAGTACTTACTACAGCTAAACATAATCATCTTCTAGAGCTTAGTAACTACTCTCCCTGGTATATACTCCACAGTACTGGGAACATACACTCTTCAACAACAGCTTTATTCATCATAGCCCCAAACTGGAAACAACTCATATTCCTTATACAGTAAAATAAACAATTTTTGGTGCTTATAGACTATTATATCACAATGAAAGTGACATACTTGCTACACACAGCATGAATTAATCTCTCACATATAATGTTGAGCAAAAGAGGACATATACAAAATAGTACATACTTTAAGATTTCATTTATATAAAGTGTCAAAACAGACAAACTAATCTATGGTGCTAGAAGTTACCCTGGATAGTGCCCTTGAGAGGAGAGACTAGTGAAGGAAAGGGGATACTTGGGGGCCAGTGTTCTGGGTGCTTGTAATGTTCGGATTCTTGATCTGTACCCTGCTTTCTCAGGTATGCTCACTGGGAAAAATTCATTGAGCTGTATGCTTAGGATTTGTACACGTTTTCTTTTATATTTCAATAAAAAGTTAATAATGAGAAAACACAAACACAAAATAAATTTAAGGCATAAAGTCTATGGGGGGGGGGACATAAAAATCTACCTTCCAATCCAAACCTATTAAATGACAGCAAAATTGACAGCTTCTGTTTAGATTATTCTGTTCTCAAATGAAAATTTGACTTTATTTAAGATATAGGCCCCACTTTTCAAAAAAAATTGGAAACCACCATCTTATTGAACGAACACACATTAGAGAGTTTTCAGTCTTCATCAGAAACTTTTAGGACATCAAAATTGTTAAACTTTGCTTGGTTTACTTTTACTTTTTTTCCTATGTTTATATTGTTGTTGTTTAGTCGCTAAGTCATGTCCAGCTCTTTTGCAACCCCGGGATTGTAAGCCCAGCAGGCAAGAATACTGGAGTGGGTTGCCATTTTCTTCTCCACACCATCTCCCCAACCCAGAGATTTAACCCATATCTCCTGCCTAGCAGGCAGATTCTTTACTACTGAGCCACCAGGGAAGTTCTCCATGTTAATATGTGGGTTTTTAAAAATATAATTTCTCTTGGGTAATATTTTCTAATGAAGATTAGCCACCCTAGTACTCATTATAGCCAGCAAGCAAATTAACCTGAACAGAGCACAATCTACCCAATCCGAATCTGGGGAAGGTCAGCCAGTGATCATTATTCATATCTAACAGCTTCACACTCATTGGACAGGGAAGACTGGGAGCAATTATCTCAATAATCCAAGGCAGGAAATACAACCACACTATTCAGGAAAAAGAGTGGGCCACAGGGATCAAAGTTGCTCCAGTGAAATGGAGCCTGGCTAGCCAGAAAGAGCTCATGTTTCCCAAGCGCAGGCTTCCACCCTTTCTGGAGGAAAGCTTTTCCAGGAGATGGGAACATTCTCTTCCACCCCTTAGACCAACATTTGTACAATGCCTATGGTTTACAAAGTTGCCCAGATACTACTATCATCTGAGTCTTATGCTCACCCTAAAGTAAGATTATTACTACCTCCTTTTTGCTGATGAAAGAACTGAGGCTCAGCAAGCTAAAAAAAAAAAAAAAAGAAAGTCGCTAAGTCATGTCTGACTCTTTGAGACCCCATGGACTGTAGCCTACCAGGCTCCTCCATCCATGGGATTTTTCAGGCAAGAGTACTGAAGTGGGTTGCCATAAGGTCCTCCTTAAAGCTGCAGGACTAGAAAGTCACACAGCAAGGACAAGGCACATTCAAGCACAATGCGGTCTCCTCTACCATGAGGTCTTCTGACTTCTCTCCAATCTTGCTTGTGAGAATGAGAACATAATTCCAAGACTTGAAAAAAAATAAATCTAGGGCTCTTAGACATCAGGCAGCAGGCAAGCTGGAAACTGTGCCCCAGCCCAAGGATGGTGTTCATACCTTCACGATCATACTTCCTGGAGGCACTGGGAAGTGGGGGAGAGGACTGGGGCAATTTGCTGTCGAGTGTAGCAATGGTCTGAATGCCCTAGTCCAACTCCACTGCAGAAAGATCATCAGCAACAACGAAACATGCTTCATGAAACATCAGGTAGGTCTTCTTGCAGATGGAACTGACACATGGCTTTGAAATACATACCATATAGTTCTGAAATCCATTCACAAACATGGTAAGGTTGATTTCGCTAGAAATGACATGTCCCCAGTACTAAACAGCATAAAGAGCACTGGCTTTGGAGTCCAACAGACCTGGCTTTGAATTCCAACTCTACTTTGTGAAGACACATCTAGTGAACAAGTTACTCTTCTCAGCTTCAGTTTCCTTGGCCATAAGAAAACAATAATATCTGTTCAGAATCACTGTGAAAATTGATGAAACAACATATGTAAAGTTCCTTTCCCTGATTCCTACTTTAAAAAATCTTTTCCTGCTTCCTACTTTAAAAAATAAATAGATGGTAATAAGATTAGTTTTCTTTGTGTGAGTTTTTAAAACATATGATAAGTTTGCGTCTTCCTTGGCAGCTAAAATGAAATAAAAACATAAATCATTTATTTTTTAAATTAAATTTATTTATTTTAATTAGAGGCTAATTACTTTACAATATTGTATTGGTTTTGCCATACATCAACATGAATCCGCCACGGGTGTACACGTGTTCCCAATCCTGAACCCCCCTCCCACCTCCCTCCCCAAACCATCCCTCTGGGTCATCCCAGTGCACCAGCCCCAAGCATCCTGTATCCTGCATCAAACCTGGACTGACGATTCGTTTCTTATATGATATTATACATGTTTCAATGCCATTCTTCCAAATCATCCCCCGCCCCTCCCTCTCCCACAGAGTCCAAAAGACTGTTCTATACATCTGTGTCTCTTTTGCTGTCTCCCATACAGGGTTATCGTTACCATCTTTCTAAATTCCATATATATGCGTTAGTATACTGTATTGGTGTTTTTCTTTCTGGCTTACTTTACTCTGTATAATCGGCTCCAGTTTCATCCACCTCGTTAGAACTGATTCAAATGTATTCTTTTTAATGGCTGAGTAATATTCCATTGTGTATATGCACCACAGCTTTCTTATCCATTCATCTGCTGATGGACATCTAGGCTGCTTCCATGTCCTGGCTATTATAAACAGTGCTGCGATGAACACTGGGGTACATGTGTCTCTTTCAATTCTGGTTTCCTCAGTGTGTATGCCCAGCAGTGGGATTGCTAGGTCATATGGCAGTTCTATTTCCAGGAAATAAAAACATAAATCATTTAAAATATACCTTATAGGATAATCATATATGAATATATAATCACCTTCTCAGATGGCCTAATTTAAGAACCTTGACTTATTTTTTTTTTCCACCTGGAAGTAATCTGATTAACTCAGTGCCTGCTTCATTTCCTGGAATAGAAATTGCAATAATCTTCTCCTTAATTTCAACAAATGATTAACATGACCAAAACATGTGAGCTGTAGTCAGAATCCAGCTCCTACAATTTCATCTAGAACTGGAGTTACCAAATGCTGCCTGAAAGAAAGATGAATATCTGATTGTCTGGTTAACTCCAGATGTTGTCTTAGGCATATTCCACAGGTTACCCAAAGAAGCAGAAATAAAGGGTCTTATATTTAGCTGCCTATGACTTTCCTTTTAAAAAGAAAAAAAAAAAATCAAAATCTATAGGTGTTCTTCCATGAGAATGTTTTGCTTTCACCTCAACCCCCATGAATACCCTCAACCCATAAACTGGTCTGCCTTCTCAACTGTTCTATTTCTGCCCATGCCTGCACATTCTTAAAACCTTAGAAACAAGGAACTAGAAAGATTTCCGTTAAAGCCATTCAGCCTAATATCAAAAAAACGCAGGAATCATTTCTTCTGCATCCCTGACAATCTGCTATTAGCAAAGTACTTCCAGTGTAGGGGAGACAGCTACATACTTCTCTGCTGCACCGTTTCCATTCTTGGTTAAATTCTTCTATAAATCCAGCTGGGATGTTTCCCCTTTAGTTCTTCCCCCATTCACTAGTCCTAGCTCTGCTCTCATGAACAATGGGGGACATAGATAAATCTCACCAGTCCTCCTTATCAGAGGCTCAGCAATATGGAAGGCAGTCATTATGTTTATATATACATTTTCTGCTCTGAATCAAACACTCAATTCAAATAACACTTGTTGAGGGTCAACTACGTGCCTTATATTGCTTTAGGGGCTAAGGCAGGAGAGCTACATAACACATGGCACCTATACGTAAGACGCTGACACCAGTCCCTAGGAACAATCTGGATGTGACCTGTGCTTCCAGACCACCCACCCTCTCCAGGTACACTGTGGCTTGGTGATGCCTCTCTGAAAGCATGGTACTTTGGGGTATTTACCCAAAGAAGTTGAAAAGTTATGTCCACACAAAAACCTGTATACAGATGTTTATAGCAGGTTTATTCTTAACTGCCAAAACTTGGAAGCAACCAAGATGTCCTTCAATAGGTCAATGGATAAACTGTGGTGTATCCAGACAATGGAATATTATTATTCAGGGCTAAAAACAAATGAGCTATCAAGCCACGAAAAGACATGGAGGAACCTTAAATGCCCTTTACTAAGTGAAAGAAGCCAACCTGAAAGGCTATATACCGTATGGTTCCTACTACATGACATTCTGGCAAAACTATGGAGACAGTATAAAGATCAGTGGATGCCAAGGGGGAGAAGAAGGGAGGGATGTATAGGCAGAGCACATGGGATTTTTAGGGCAGTAAAACTTCCTATGTATGCACCTATAATAGTAGACACATTATATTTTGTCTTAACCCATAGAATATACAACACCAAGAGTGAACCTTCATGTAAAATGTGGACTTTGGGTGATTATGACACGTCAGTGTGGGTTCATCAATTGTCACAAATGTACCGCTCTACTGGGGGATGCTGACAATGGGGTAGGGTAAGCATGTCTGGGGGCAGGGTGTAAAAGTGGGAAATCTCTGTATCTTCCTCTCAATTTTTCTGTGAACTGAAATTGCTCTTAAAAAACAAGTCTTTTTAATGGAGAAGGAAACAGCAATCCACTCGTCTTCTTGTCTGGAGAATGCCATAGACAGAGGAGCCTGGCGAGCTACAATACATGGGGTCGCAAAGAGTCAGACACAACTGAGCGACTAACACTTTCACTTTAACAATGGGCACCTAAACCTCTCCAAGCCTCAATCTCTTCATCCTTAAAAAAAGTTAATAGAAAATAGATGGGTAGGTCTGTATGGCAAGGTCGATTTCCTGGTTTTGATATGGTACTATAGCTGTGTGAGATGTTGACGGTAGGGGGTGCTGGGTGGAGGGTACAAGGACCTCCCTGTATGTTTCTTTGCAACTTCCTGTGAATCTACAATTATTTCAAAATTAAAAGTTTAAAAATAAATGGGTAGATGGGATGACACTGGCAAAAGCTGCTGATAAGACAGTTCAGTTCAGTCAGTCACTCAGTCGTGTCCGACTCTTTAAGACAGTTCAGAGTCTAATAAAAAGTCCAAACCAGGGTGGGTCCATCTACTGAAATATCTCTGGAAGTGAGCACCAAGGACTGTCAGATCAGCATCCACACCCTGCCTCTCACTAGGAGGTAAGGCATCTTTCTGGAATGGCAACCCTGAGCCCTGTGTTCTGAAACTACAGGGCCTTCTCCTCATTCCCATTCTGGAACAACTGGATGGGCAGAGTCTGTGTCCTGTGCTCTGTGTCACCTGGACGGACTCCGTGAAGAAGGGGAGGGGGTCATGAGCCATCAGGTCCCAGAGTCCAACATGCTTTAACAGGCAGGCCTGCCACTCACCAGCTATGGTGGCCTCTTCCAGACTCCACAAGATAGGGATGGAGACAAGCATGTTATCACACAGGTTGTGAGAGGAGTCAATGAAAGAATTCACACCAAGCACATATAAAGCTCCAGTAGCTACTAGAAACTCAATAAATGTTCATGGTCTTAAGAGCCTCCTGCATGAGTAAGGTCTAGGTTTTCAGGACACACTCTTACTCCCTTTTCAACATCAGACAGAACACGCGTCCTTCCCCACTTGGTACCTTTCAGCTTGCCATGACGTCTCACATTTCCCACTACTCTAACCAGAGCTTAAACCATCTGCAGTAAAGGACCAGTTTAGCTTGTTTGGCTCATTTTTTTTAATCCAATCTGTCATAGACTGGTACTTTGATAAAATACAGTGAAAATGAATTACTCGAGAAAGGCAAATTAAAAACAAAATATAAGGCCTCGGTCTTTTTTTTTCTTTAAATTTTTACATTCAACAGACAAAATTGCCCTGGCAAATTGCTATACAAGTTTCTAAATGCTTCCTTTCGATTTCTGTACTTCTCATTACTGACTGCTAACAGCTGGCAGAGCTGAGCCGTGGCTTGCACTTTCAGTCATGCCTCTTTTGTACCTTTTCCTCCAAGTTCCTAATAATCTTATAGTCATAAAATACAACTGGGTAGTTTAAAATCTCTATTTTTTATATTAATATTAATTTTCCCAAGACAGCATATTTTTTTTTAGTGCCACAGTCACATCCATGGTGCCTAGCATGGGGCAGGTGCCTCATAGGGGCTCAAATCCTTGCTAATACTCCAAATATTAAACCGGCATATTACTTTTACTTTTTCACAAAGTGCGTTTGTGAAAACCTGCCCAATGAACACATCCTATCTTTGTAGCATCCCTATTATTTGCCTGCCTTCCATCTATTTGTGTTTGTCTTTTTCACCACCTGCTTCATCTCCATTTAACTGAAACACACCAGATATAGTCACTGTTTCTCTTCCACTGAGGAACAAGACAGGACAAATCACTGAAAATCCCATTCATCAGAAAAGCTGGCTCTGGTTCACCAGATAAACATTCAAGGAAATGGAGTGCTTATATTAACACACTTCCAGGAGATACTGTTATTCCGTCTACTGCTGGGCCTGTGATAGCCGCTCGATAAACTTTTATGTGAACTAGCCATGGAGCACTGGCTACATCTCAGGGACTACAACACACATCTTTATCTTGGGTAGAGAGACCAACAGTGGTGATGAGTGCTGTTACAGGAAGGAGCCTCAGGCCATTTAGACCAGTGCTTTTCTACCCTGGCCACATAACAGAATCACCTGTGGAACTCTCCAAAATCATACTCATGCCCGTCCCACAGACCCAGAGATTTTTTAAGGTAATTATTCTTGGATAAAATGTGGACATCAGTATTCTTCAGGTTCCATCACTAATTCCAGTGTGCGGCTAAGATGAAAAGCCACTAATTTGGCATACCCTCCCACCCATACTGGTACTTAGCAGGTGTTCCTTAGATGTTTGTTGAGTGGATGAATGACCCATTCAATGAGTGTGGCAAATGTGGAGATGGTCTTGACTCCTGTCTCCTCACACCCTTCACTTTCAGTGTGCATCTCCTCTCAAGGTCCAGCCTTAAACTCTAGCCAGAAACACCCCCTTTCCATCCTCTTCCTGGTGGCAGGAGGGCTTGTTTCTCCCAGGGATTACTGTCCCTAAAAAAGCACTAACTTAGCTCATCCTCACCTTTGTCAAGCAGGAAAGTCCAGGACTTTCTACACATCCAGAAGGCCCCCACAAACAGCTCTGGCCCCACTCACACAGGATAGGAACATGTTATCTCATATATCTTGTGTTTATTTAATGCTTGTTCCCTGACTGTTTTTCTGGCGGTCCATGGGACCATGATGCTATCTCAGACTCCAGACCCCAGAGGACAGAGGCCTGAGAACACTTAGTACCAAGTGACTGATTCGTGAAAGTCTAGTAAATGGACACTGTTGTGCTCCTGAGGCAGGGCCAGAAGGCAGGAAATAGGCAGTGTGAGAGGTGAAGAGGGGCGGGGAGTGAGGCAACATGTTGGCCTGGAGGGGAGATGAGATGCTGGTGCCCGCTGTGGGCAGGCATGGGGACACATGGATCAGGAAGTGTCTGCAAACCCATCCAAGGGCCAGGGAAGAGCTTCACTGAGTTCTGAGTCCTCTGCTGAGAAGTGTGCCTGCAGCTGCCCTGGCTTCTGACCTCAGGCTGTTCCCCTGGCAGCTGCTGCTGCTATTCTTAGTCCAACAACAGCCCCACCCCAGCCTCCTCTTCAAACCTCTTTCCATGACCCCAAAGGAGCCGCTGAACTTTCAATCTCCCTCTGGACCCTGAACCTTCCTGTCCTTGACTATGGGGACGTTTGGAAGGAGATGAACACAGGGTAGCTAAAAGACAGTTGTGAAATCCAATACATATTTTTTAATATAGAAAGGAAGAAAACAAAAGAAATACATTAGGTCCTTCCTCTTACCCCCCACCAAAACAGACATTCCCTGGGTCTCCCCTTCCTTGCCCATCCACATATTGATGACATCTCACTACTAGTAATGGGCATTTTCTGGTATGTTTCTATCTCCCCACTAAACAGGGAAAAGGTAACTCACACTATTTGGGCACCCCTGTTTCCTGGCACTCTGCTGGCCTTTCCAGGTAGTGCTAGTGGTAAAGAACCCACCTTGCCAATGCAGGAGACATGAGACGTGGGTTTGATCCCTGGGTCAGGAAGATTCCCCTGGAGGAGGGCATAGCAACCCACTCCCATATTCTTGCCTGGAGAATCCCATGGACAGAGGAGCCTGGTGGGCTGCAGTCCATAGGGTCGCAACGAGTCAGACACCACTGAAGCGATTTAGCACACATGCTGGTCTCTGCTTTTTCTCATACAATTCTTCTAATCCATGAGCTATGTTAAGAGACCCACCAAGGGTCACAGAGTTTGCAGTTGGCACAGCTGGGATTCAAACCTGGTACTTTGTGACTTCAAAGCTGACAGAGCATCATCTTCTCCTGAATGCAAGTACCATACTTCTGTCACCAAAAAGAATAATCTTCCCTCAGCCCTAACGCAGCTTCTCAAGGCAAGAATCATGAAGCCCCATTAGACTGGTTCCTCCCACTGGGCTCTATAAACCCTGTGGGCTGACTGAACCATCCGCTTCCAGAAAACACAGAGAGGAAAACATATTTGCCATCCACATGCCAGTGAGAAACGAAGAGATATGTGGCTTCTCTTGTTACATCAGATTTTTAGGAGGCTGAAGAAAGGGAGGAGGGAAGCACCCAGCCAACAGAGAGGAATCATTGACCACCCCAGGATCCATAATAACATTTCTGAGTCCCAGAAACCTCATAACTGTAGGGATTATGAGAAAGTGATTCATTTATTCACCATCCAGTAGATACTTCCTGAGCACCTACTATGTGCCAACATTGTACTAGGTGCTGGGAGAAGAGGTGAAAAAGCCATCAGCCTCTGTCCTCATAAAGCTAGCAGCTATTGGAGGACATTTGTGGGGTAATGGCATCTCCTGACACACTACCATAAATTTAGAGCTGAGGCACTTTTAAGGGAGTAGGAGGAGGAGGAGGAGTTAAGGAACCCAAACTCGTTGCTATGCAACCGTGATGATTATTCTTAGCCAGGGCAGGCAGCACAGCAGCACCGCTCAGGGCGTGGGTGGGGGAGATGGGAGCGGGGAGGGCGGGGGGTGTGGCGGGGAAGCTGAAAGAGTGGGAGTGGGCCCTCTCCAAGGGCACAAGTGGACACTGAACAGAATCACACTCGCCAGAGGCAGACAGAATATGGTGGGGACAGCCCCCGAAACCACAGAGAGGACCTCCTGCCCGGCTACGAAAATCCTTGTTCTTGGGCCTGAAATTAACCTTCTGTTACTATAATCACATCTGTACTGAATACCAAAAAGGGACAAAGAACAGCACAAATGCTGGCATGTTTCTTGCCCGGGGGAACACGCAGTCCACCAGGGCAGTGAGATCCATAGGCACAGAAACAGTCCATCCACAAGTATTTATTAAGCTTCTCCTCCATGTGCATTCTGCACTGCACAGGATGCTGTGGGGGCGGAGGCAGCCCGGGGGCTGAGGGAGGGCACAGATCGTGTTGGCTGCACAGAGGCCAGCACCATGCTGACCGACACTGCTGGGTCATGGCTCTGAGTGCTAGACCTGGCTCAGTCGCCATGGGCTCCAGGCAGCCTGGGGCTAGTTGTTAGACGTCTCTGAGCCTCAGTCTCCTGATCTTTAAAACAAGACTTACACTAAGCAATCCTTCCAGTTCTGACAAGTCTTTGCCATTATAAACACTACAGGATTTCAGGGGAAGCACAACGGGGTACGTAATAAAATACTCAGGAGCTACGTGGAAGAGGGAAGATTTGAAGATGGGGTGGAGAGGTGGGAGACCGATGTTTACTGAGGGCCTATTATGTACCTTTACCTAAGGATGAAGGATTTTCAGAGTTGAAAAAGCCAAGCCTCAGGAAGGTTGAGTAACATGCTCAAAGCTACATAGCCAGTAAGTAGCAGATCCAAGATTCAAACCCAGATCCACCTGGTTCCACAGCCAATACACTTGCCACGGGTTCCCACTGCTTCTCTAAGACGGTAGGACACGGATAGGAATGGGGGTGTGGGTAAGCAGCATGGACAAAGACACTGGCAGCTCGAAAGCCTCCAGGATTAACAAGGGAAGACTCCTGGGGGCTGTGTGGGGAAGGAGGGTGTGGTGAGCAGAAAGAATGAGAACTGGGCAGTTCTCACTCACAACACTGTGCTTTGTTGTGCTTAGTCGCTCAGTCGTGTCCAACTCTTTGCGACCCCATGGACTGCAGCCTGCCAGACTCCTCTATCCATGAGGATTCTCTAGGCAAGAATACTGGAGTGGGTTGCTATGCCCTCCTCCAGGGGATCTTCCCAACCCAGGGATAGAACCCAGGTCTCCCACACTGCAGGTTAATTAATTCTTTACTGTCTAAGCCCTAGCATTGTGCTAAATCCGAATAAAAAGAAAATGTTATATAAAACAGTCTTTACCCTAAATTGGGACTTCCCTGGTAGCTCAGACAGTGAAGAATCTGCCTGCAATGCAGGAGACTCAGGTTCGATCCCTGGGTTGGGAAGGTCCCCTGGAGAAGGAAATGGCAACCCACTCCAGTATTCTTGCCTGGAGAATTCCAAAGACAGAGGAGCCTGGCAGGTTGTATAGGGTCAGACACAACTGAGCAACTAATACTTTCACTTGCACTTTTCGTCCTAAATTAATGTGCAACCAAGGAGATAAAATGTGAAAACCAACAATTAGAGAAATACTCCAAAAAAAGTCCCAAAGAAGGTGTTCAAAAGTACAGTATATCATAGCACAGTGTAAGTGGGGGGGACTGCTGCTTCTGATTTGGGTGACCATAGATCTGTGGAGGAAGGGGAGTGGATATGAGCCTTAGAGGATTCCATGGGGCACGGTTGGGGGAAGGGGAGAGAGGTAAGGACATTTGGGACAGGAAAAATCTCATCCTGGGGAGAAAAGTGCAGAAATATGCTCTCTCTGCTTAGAAGACAGAGCTGGTAGGAAACAGCTGGCTTGAGAGAGACTAGAGCACTTTGGCTGATGGAGTGAAGAGTCTGATCCTTAACTAGAAGGCTGTGAGAAGTCACTGAGCACACTTGAACAGGGGAAAGACAGGCTGCAGAGGGATTGATGTAAAAGGCAACCAGCAGCACTTAGAGAGCCAGGCTGGGCTGAGCAGGGTCTGAACAAGGGGGTCACCTAGGGATTGGCAGGGAGGACAATGTCCTCAGTGTTTCAAGATGAATAGGAAAGTCCTGGTGAATGGGGTGCAGGAGACGCTGGGAATGAGAGTCAACCTGAGCTTCAAGAAAATGATAGGGTCATGTTCAAAATCAGAAGCCTAGCAAAAAGTAAAATTTGGGGGGAGGATGGTGATGAAGTTGATTAGTTTCATTTTAGACATTCTGTCTAAGGTTCCTTTGGGATATCCAAAATCATGAATCAAAACTCAGGGAAAGAAAAGCTTAGGCTGGGGGAGGGAAGGTGGGCTCATCCATTGTCCAGGGTGAGAGGAGACCACCCTTGCTCCTGAAGCCCCCAGGAAAGGCAGGACAGCTGCTCTGTGAGTTAGAACTATATGTCCTGATAAGAGAAATCACAGGAGAACGGAAACAAAATCTCTGAGCCAACCCATAATTATTCCCATCAATAGACATAGTGAGGCTCTCTGTCAGGGTCAGGCCCAGAAGAATGGAATCCGCTTCCCTCTTCAAGCTGTAATCCCTTCTGGGCTCTTGGGAGAGACTGTCAGCATTTGTCAGGGACAGGGACTACAGAGGACCACACCCAGCATCTCAGTATGGATACAAGGAATAAGATTTTGGAGTAAAGAGTTCTGGGTAAGAATCACGACAGCTCTATCTTGAGTGTGGGCAAGTTCCCCAACTTCTGTGAAGAATATAAAAGACAAGCTTCAAGTACCTGACATAGTGCAGGACGTACATACAGTGTCAGTTAAATGTTAGCTCCCTCCAACCCCACCCCAGAGCAGGCCTTTCTGTTACTGATCAGTTCTTATTGATTCAGTTTTTTTCATTAATATCTACTCAGAAGACCTAGTTATACTCTCTGGGATAACACACAAAAAAGTCAGTTTCCCCTTCGACCTGTCAAATGATATGTTTCCTCTGAAGCTGGATTTGACACATCTTGAACTGAATTTCATCCTCAGGATAAGGTCTGACAGATACAGAGCAGACAGAGGGTATAACTGTTCTATAAATGCAGCCCAAAGGCCCCAAAATATCATCTCTGCCTGACTGTTAAGGACATATGAAATTCTACCATTAGATTTATTTCTTTAGCCTAACTTTCTTCTTTTAAATAACAAATTCTCCCATGAGGAATACATTGAATTGTTGTTGTTTAGTTAAGTCCTGTCCAACTCTTTCTGACCCCATAGATTGTATAGCATGCCAGGTTCCCCTGTCCTTTACTATCTCCGAGTTTGCTCAAATTCGTATCCATTGAGTTGGTGATGCTATCTGGCCACCTCATCCTCTGTCGTCCCCTTCTCCTTTTGCCTTCAATCTGTCCCAGCATCAGAGTGTTTTCCAGTGAGACAGCTCTTCACATTAGGTGGCCAAAGTATTGGACCTTCAGCTTCCGCATCAGTCCTTCCAATATTCAGGGTTAATTTCTTTTAGGATTGACTGGTTTAATCTCTTTGCTGTCCAAGGGGCTCTCAAGAGTCTTCTCTGGCACCACAATTCAAAAGCATCAATTCTTCAGCACTCAGCCTTCTTTATGATCCAACTCACGTCTATACCTGACTACTGGAAAAACCACAGCTTCGACTATACGGACCTGAATGAATATTGAGATCTGAGCAATCAATGAACTAAAATGGATAGGAATGAGTGAATTTAATGCAGATCATCATTATATCTATTACTGTGGGCAAGAATCCCTTAGAAGCAATGGAGTAGCCCTCATGGACAACAAAAGAGTCTGAAATGCAGTACTGGGGTACAATCTCTGACACTGTAGTCAGAGCCACGAGGCACTTCCAAGCAATGCAGAAATTCTCCTTTGTCACCCAGCTAGGCTTTCCTTTGCCCACCACTCTCTGAAACTGTACCTTCAATAATGACCTATGATATCCTATTTTCCAAATTCCAGGGTTCCACCTCACTCCTTAGCAGACTGGAGGCCAGCATCCACATCTTCCTTGAAACCCACGTGTGAATATGCCCAAGGTATCTCAGAGTTACCACTCTCACGAGCCGTTTCACCTGGCCCAGGGCTCTGCCCTTCTCCTCTGCACCAGCCCATCCCCAACAAGGCAGAGAGCCTTTCCCCATCCTGCAGGTCTCTGCAGAGAGGGAAGGGTGGTTCCGAAGAGTGGTTCTGAAGTCTCTTCCACAGTGGGCCAAGCACACAGCCAGTGCATAATAAATTGCACACAAAGCAAAGGGAGCCATCATATTCAGATGCTGGCCAGAGTGTGGCTCAAGAGGATGGTGCCCCAAGAAGTGAGCCACAGAAGGAAAGGACTTTGCTGTGTCTCCAAGGGAGTTTCCGTTGCTCAACATATGCAACCTGATCCACAAGCACCTGTTCAGCGTGTTTTCTCCAGAGAACAACGTAAAGGGAGTGCCCCAGGGCCCTTTGCCTCCTTGCTACTCTGGTCTCCGTGTCCAAGGAAACGTTCTCACAAAGGACCACATCTCCGTAGAAAAAGGTTCCAGCAATGGAACCCTGAGAGGAGAACCCTCCTTGGCCAAAAGGGGCTTTTCTCCTCCAGCCAGCTTCCCCAGTCCCCTGCTGCAGGCCTCCAACATCCTCCCGGGCCCCCACCCTTGCCTGAGCTGCACCAACTTTCTTGGGATGCAGTCTTTCTGTCACCTCACTTCTTCATTATTTGTCCCATGATACACACAAAGATAAACAATATCCGAGATCACCACACTTCCAACCACTAGGCTCCCTCACACCAAGGTCTTTCCTCTCCTCCCAGCAGAAGTGCCATGGAGGGGAAGACCATGCTCTCCCGTGACAAGTGTGGAGCTCTCTGAGGACCACAGCCATGACCAAGAGTCACATGTCATCCCCAACTGTTCCTCCCTCTGGACCCACTGCTTTTCCTTCAACTACCAGCAGAATTCTGCCCATACAGGCCACCCCCAGTTCATGCTGGTGACTCAGAGTACACAAGGAAAAACAAGAGGCCCCAGGATAGACAGGGAGATACAGATATGCAAGGAAAGGTGGAAGGAGAGAAGGCAGGAGAGGGTAGGACTGGAGTGAACCCTTTGTGAGCTCAGCCGTTTCTTACACCTTATCTTAGTCACCCTTGTCATCTTTGGCCCTGGTCCTGATGCCTGAGATTCACCCTTTGATCTGCTCCTCCGTCTCTGCTCATTGCGTGTGAAACCCTGAAATTTGTCAGATATTCTGAGCTCCAGACCCATGAAGAGAGTTGCCAAGGCAACAGAATACTCCTCTTTGGTTATAATTATTCGTGGGTGATGCCACTGGTGGAGTTAGAGCTCAGCTGTCTACCCCACTCCCCCTCCTTAGGCAGGTCTGGCTGGTTTCAGTTGAGGTAGACATTAATGGCTTTGACAGGGGGATTGGAATGGAAAAGAGTGGGTCCCTCCAAAGACCGGCTAAGATGCTACCTAATGGGCCACCCAGTAGGGAGACAGGATTTTGCAGTGTTGATTAAATGCTCTGCTCCTACTGGGATGGGGTAGGAGGGGGATAGAGAGAAGACTGTCAGAGGGTGCAGCAGCATGAGCTGTGGGAGAGGACTCCCGCAACCACGGTGCCAGGCCATGGCACTCAGGACAGGGGCTCGAGATAATACCAGCCTGCTCGGGCTAGGGGGAGGTGTCTGGGGCCTTATGTCCTGTCTAGGTTTGTTCTGACCTCCCTTGTTCTCCACACTTTCTCCCCAGACCTTCAGAGACACAGACTGCATAGAACACACTTAGGCTCAAGTGCCCAGGCCCCGGTGCTACTCAGGGAAGACTGCTCAGCAGATATTGTTCCATTCAGAGGGCTAGCTCAACCATTTCCTGCGTCCAACCCACATCTGAGCCCCATTTCTAGCCCCTACCCTTCCCTGGATCTCAGTCTTACCATCTCTAAAAGGGAAGGGCTTTCCTCTCCTCCTTCTATCACTAACATTTCTGGAAAAGGTAAAAATACTATGAACTTTTACCTGTGAGGGCTCCTCGGAGAAACTCTTTAAAGAAGCAGTCAGTACCAGCAGCCCCACCACCAAGAGGCAGGGGTCCTCAGGGGTCCTCAGAGACCCAGGCTCTCTTGTTTTGAGGGAGACAGGGCACAATAGTCCAGAACAAGGTCTCTTACACTCAGCCTCCCTCTTCCTCCATATCTTCACCATCATTACCCACATGCACCCACTGCCCTCAGACTGAGCTGTTCACTCAAGGGGTGCTTCCTCCCCCTACCCTGCTCACACCATGATCACTACACATCTCACACTCACTCCTCCCACCAGGACCAGCAGACTCACCTCCCCAAAGCCTCCACAGCCACACAGCCCACAGGACTCTTCTCCCCACTCCTAAGACTTTCCACCTGCACCAATCATTTGACACATCCCTCTCTTGTGTTTTTATCAGTCTTGTCTTGAAGGCCTCACAGAGCCTCTAGACAGTGCTGTGCACATAGTAGGCACTTAAGTTTGTTTGAGGGTGGATTTTTAAAAATTATTCCTTGTTCAGCAAAACCAGGTGACTCAAGCCTCCAGGTGTCTGAGCACGTCCTTCCGGAGAACGGGAGCTCCTCACATCCTGCTATACTTCCCAGCATAGTTCTCCTCCTCCTCCCCTAAATACACCGTTTCCAGCTGCGCAAACTCTCACAGCTGTTCCACCCCATCCACCTTGTCCCCTACTTGTCTGGATGGCTTGGGACCTCACTCCCCTCTGACCTCACTGAGCCATGTTTCCCTCACTAGAGGCCCCTGAATTTCCTGTGGAGCACAAGCTAGGCGTGTAGCTTTAAAGCAACATCACCAGCTTGGTCACAAACACCCTGGGACAATGCACATCCATGACTGTCTTTTCCCAGGTCACACCCAGCACCAGGAGTCTGTGTCCAGGCTTGGAATTCCAGGATCTCTTTGCTGCCTTGAACCTCTACCCAGAATTTCTGGGCCTCCAACACCTCTGGGTTTCCTGGCAGGAAACTGGTATTGTCTCTCCCTGTGAGGAGACTATAAAGACCACAAACTCTACGCTCTTCCTGGAGCCTAAGCAGATGTCAGGCCCGCCCTACATGCTCCCATGGGCTCCCCGAGAGTAGGCTCAGTGTCATGATGAGAGGGTGGGCTTTGCTACCAGGCAGCCCAGGGTTCAAATCTTTGGGTGATTTGATAATACACCCAAGTCAGCCATCATCTATTGATGGGCTGCTCTTGTTCCAAGGGGTCAGGTGCTCTCAGAGTATGGTCCTCACACAGGCAGCATGAGTAGGATCTGGGGACTTGTTAGATATGCTATTTTTTCCTGATTTGTGGGCTCAGGAACTGCTCGTTTTAAAATTTTTATTGGGGTATAGTTGATCTACAACATTGTGTTAGTTTCAAGTTTTCAGTAAAGTGAGTCTGTTATACATATATCCATTCTTTTTTAGATCCTTTTCCCATATAGGCCACTACAGAGTATTGAGTAGAGTTTCCTGTGCTATACAGTAGGTCCTTATTAGTTATCTACTTTAAACATAACAGTGTGTATGTGTCAATCCCAATCTTCCTTATCCCTTCCCCCTCACCGCCCCCCATAACCATAAGTTTATTTTCTACATCTGCAACCCTAAGAAATGCAAATTCTTGGGCCCACCCCAGACCTGCTAGATCAGAAACTCCAGCAACCTGTGTTTTAACAAACTCTCCAACTGATTCTGGTGCACATTCAAATTTGAGGACCACTGACTTAGGTCTTGCATGCATGACTCTTTGTGACCCTATGGACTATAGCCTGCCAGGCTCCTCTATCCATGGGATTCTCCAGGCAAGAATACTGGAGTGGGTTGCCATGCCCTCCTCCAGGGGATCTTCCTGACTGAGGGATCAAATTTGAGTCTCCTGGGGTTCTTGTATTGCAGGTGGAGTCTTTACCCATGATATACAAAAATGAAAAACCTATAATCTAAACCAGCAGTTCTCAGCCCTAGCCACACATTAAAATCAGAGGGGGAGCTTTTAAAATGACACCAAAGCCCGGCTCCATCCCAGAGTAATTCCATTAGAATTTCTAGGAATGGGTAAATAATCATAATGCAATGTGCTGAGAGCAAAGACTAAACAAGCGTGCAGGCAACTGAGCAGAGAGAAGGCGGTGAGATCAGGGCAAGTGGGTTCACTACCTGTGCCTCTGTTTTCTTATCTGTAATATGGGGATTGCAACATTCACCCTACATGAAATGATGTACCTAGATGCCTGCTATACAGCAGATGCTAAGTGTGGGCATCAATTCCTCTGTTCCCCAGACCTGGCTCTTATCCAACTCTGAGCTCAGTAGCTGGACTGATGTATTTAGTATGCCCCACATTAGCTCTTCGCCAAGGATCCCGCCCCACCAAGGAGAGACCTCCTGGCTAGCCGTAACTTTGGACAAGATCTCTTCGGCAGCCATTTCAACATTTCTAAAGTCTTTGGTCACCATCCTGAAAAACAGCCTGAGTCCTTGAGAACCAGAGTATTCCCAGAGAGCTGCTCACAGCCCAGACCCCAGCTCTCACATCCCCAGTTCGTTCAAAGGCCAGCCCTCTAAAACAGTGGACAAAGGCCTCCTGAGTTACACAAGGGACACATACATGGTCCTACACCTGCCCCTTCTCAAGCTTTTGCCTGTGGCTCCAGGCAGGTCCACGGGCCCAGGGGAAGCTCTCTCCTATCAGGCAGATGCCCTGGTACTGAACCATTCTTATTCCATCTCCCTCCTCAGCAACATCTGAATGCGGGCCTACTGGGGACTTGGCAAAAGTACCAAGCTCATTTCCCCTCCCTCCTCACAAGGCACAGGAGTGGGTGTGCTGTCACAGACAGCACGCTGGGCCTCCCCCACAATGCTGCCAACCCCCAGACCCACAGGCAACCCCATGGCTCCCAAACAGAGCAGAGGGCTGCCCTTGTGGCTGCCTCCTTGGGCTCTGTGCTTATCCCAGCAAATGTAAAAACATTTTTGGCCGCTTGAGAACAATCTTCTCTGTCATTTAAAATGTTTTAAAAAGCGAATTGCGTCATCACTTCATAGGCAAACCTAGCTTTTTTTTTTTTTTAAACTAAAAATGTAATCACTCAGCTTGCCCAGACTTGGTTTCCTCTCCCCTGGATTTCATCAAATGAAGCTGGGCTGTTTCCTAAAATCAAATTAGCATTCAAAGAATAAAGTTTTGTCACCACAAAGAATGTGCTGTGCTATGCTTAGTCGTTCAGTCTTTGCAACCTCATGGACTATAACCCACCAGGCTCCTTTGTCTGTAGGGATTCTCCAGGCAAGAATATTGAAGTGGGTTTCCTTGCTCTCCTCCAGGGGATCTTCCCAACCCAGGGATCAAACCCAGGTCTCCTGCATTGCAGGCGGATTCTTTACTGTCTAAGCCACCAGGGAAGCCCATGAAGAATAGTTTAAAACAAACAAACAAGAAAAGCTCTGCACCTCCAGATTGGGAAACAGTCTCCAGAATGCAGACCCCACAGAGTTGAACACAGGTGGCAGCCCTGGCCTCAGTTCCCCTGGAGGAGGTGCCTTGAAAGCAGCAGCCCCTCAGTAGGAAGTGGTCAGTAAAGCATCAGTCATGCCATTATCTATAAGACACCTAGAAACCAAGCCCCCACCCCAAATAAGGGAGTGGGAGGGGGACACACAAACAAGGAGGGATCTGACTTCAGAGAAAAGGGGCTAGACGACCATTTCTCCAGGAAAAACCAGGCCTATCCTCCTAAGAGGCGGGGGCTGCCAGGAAGAAACAGTGTCTTTGGAAGCCAAGGCCTGGCCTCGTTCCCTGCCCCTGACCCACAGAGTCCCCACAGAAGAATTTGGAACATGAGACAAGAAGAGAAATCCCTGCACAAACAGTCTTGGAGGAAGAGGAAAAATAAAGCAGCCACACAGCTTTCCCCCAGCTCTCTGAGTGGTAATGCTAGGGCCGGATTCCTTCCCAGACACCACAAAGTCATCCTCTCCTGGCCCCATCACCCCTCCTCCTTCCCCGAGTCCTGCCACGTGCAAAATAAGACCTCAGCCCAGGCTGGCCAGAGGAGAATGAGATATTTTCTCCTTGGCTCTGCATTTTCATTCAGCCTTAAAAAGCCCAAGCTGGGCAAGAAGCCTGCAAGCGTGTTGTGCTGCGCCTCAATGCTCCCTCCCCAGGGCTGGCTGAAAATCCCTGCGTTTCTCCTTCTTGCTCTGGCGTTCTCACTGGCTGGGGTGCCAGTCCCTGGGATCTGGAAGTACTAATGGAATGGCCCTTACAATGCTTAGAAAAGTGTGACCCCAAACTGAGCATTAGCAATGCACAGTTCTGTCCACCAAGACAAGCCAAGGTGGGGCTCCGACAGGTAGAGGGCAGGGAAAGGGTGCGCTATTGGTGGTATGCAGTCATTGGCACTAATGGTGGAAAGAGACACTGGGTAGCCAAAATGATGGACAGTTGATACTCCAGAATCAGGGGAACTGTTTCTTAGGAGACAGCATGCTTTTTCACAGCAGAGTTGCAAAGAATCTACTTGTTTAAAAATGAATTTCCATTTCCTGAATACAAAATACTGGGAAGGACTGGGAAACACATGAAGAGAGGAAGCCAGTTCAAGCTTTAAAACTGACCCTATAATAGACATCTAGAAATAAGCAAGAACTGGCTGTATGGGCAAGATGCATAGGAAGTTAGAGTTGAGAGGGACCTGAGACCACATTTAACCCCTGCTTTGCAGATTAGAGGGGCCTAGAGGTGGTGGCTCTGGAGAAGGAAATGGCAACCCACTCCAGTATTCTTGTCTAGAGAATCCCGTGGACAGAGGGGCCTGGTGGGCTGCTGTCCATAGGGTCACACAGAGTTGGACGTGACTGAAGCAACTTAGCATGCATGCATGCATGCATTGGAGAAGGAAATGGCAACCCACTCCAGTATTCTTGCCTGGAGAATCCCAGGGACAGAAGAGCCTGGTGGGCTGCCGTCTATGGGGTTGCACAGAGTTGGGCATGACTGAAAGGACTTAGCAGCAGCAGCAGAGGTGGTGCCTCAGATGATAAAGAATCTGCCTGTGGTGCAAGAGACCTAGGTTCAACCCCTGGGTTGGGAAGATCCCCTGGAGAAGGGAATGGCAACCCACTCCAGTATTCTTGCCCGGGGAAGTCCCATGGACAGCAGAGCCTGGTGGGCTACACTCCACGGGGTCACAGAGAGTCGGATATGACTGGGCAACTAACACAGATTAGAAAGCTAAGGCCTGGGGAAGTGAAGTGATTGCCTCATATTACAAGGCCCCTGGGCAGAAGAACCACAACTAGAGCTGGATGGTCTAAGTAGAGCCCTGTTCACTTGGCTACATTGGTCCAAGAGCTTCCCCTTGAAAAGATCCATCATCCCAACCACCTGATACCAGCCAGTGTGCCGCCAGGACCCTGCAAGGCTCTTGGCAGTGGCTGTTTCTGTGATTACCATGTTTCCCTACACAGAAGTCAGCCTCATGTGCTACTGACTACACTAAATCAACCACCAAAATGATTAATAAATTACTGCCCAATCATTCAAAATCACAGCATGGACTTTGATAGCAGCACCTTATCTGATTCAAACCAGTGTGCTGTGCTCAGTAATGTCCAACTCTTTGTGACCCCATGGACTGTAGCCCACCAGGCCCTTCTGTCCATGGAATTTTCCAGGCAAGAATACTGGAGTGAGTTGCCATTTCCTACTCCAGAGATCTTCCCCACCTAGGGACTGAATTCAAGTCTCTTGCGTCTCCAGCATTAGCAGCAGATTCTTTACCATTACCGCCACCTGGGCAGAGCCCGATTCAAACCAGGAGCTGATATCAATTTCATCAAGTTCTTGTATAATAATATTCTCAGTATTTGGGTGGCCCTTTTGAGTTTTTCCAAAATTCTTTGATATCTTATGTTTAACATTCTGTTCATCAAACCCCAGGGATTAAAGGTAGAGAAGGGGCTGACACACCTGTTTCACAGACTTTTCCAATGATTATCCATCAGTAAACAGCTGGTGAGTGAGGCCAAGAGACCAGCTGCTGCTGCTGCTGCTGCTGCGTCAATTTAGTCATGTCCGACTCTGTGCGACCCCATAGACGGCAGCCCACCAGGCTCCCCCGTCCCTGGGATTCTCCAGGCAAGAACACTGGAGTGGGTTGCCATTTCCTTCTTCAATGCATGAAAGTGAAAAGTGAAAGGGAAGTCACTCAGTCGTGTCCGACTCTAGCGACCCCATGGACTGCAGCCTACCAGGCTCCTCCATCCATGGGATTTTCTAGGCAAGAGTACTGGAGTGGGGTGCCATTGCCTTCTCTGAAGAGAGACCAGCAAAGGCCTCTTATTCCCAGAGCCAAGCTCTTTCCTGAGCAAGTTGGGAATAGGAATAAGAAGCTAAACTTTACAAGAAGTTTCAGAAGGAAGAACCATAAGGATATTGTCTGTTAACCTGCAGGCAAACAGAAGATACAGGAGCCTGGGGGCTAACTACTGAGAATCATACGTCAGTCATACTTCCTTTTTCTTTTTTTTTTTTATTAAAGTATTAATTGTACACAGTAAAGTGTACAAATCTTAAGGGAAGAGCTAGGTAAATTTTTGCATGTTTATACACTAACGTAACCATCCAGACCTCAGAACGTTTACAGCTACCCAGAAGGCCTCCTCATCCCCCTTCTAATTAAGAATAACCACTATTCTGACCTCTATCTCATACAATAGGTTCTTCTTGTTCTTGAACGTCATATAAATAAGAGAATATAATATGTATTCTTTTTTATGCCTGGCTTCTTTTACTCAACGTTCTGCTTGTAAGACTCTCCTATGCTGTCCATAAGCCAATGGTGTGATTCTTCTCATTGCTGTGTAACATTCTGTCGCATCAATATACAACAATGCATTTATATACATATACATGTATATGTATACATGTATATGTATACATGTATACATTATATACATATATATGCAATATACAACAATGCAATGATAGAAGCACTTTGGTTGCTTCCAGTCTGGGGCTGTCATGAATAAAGGTTTATGAACAGTCGTATAAACGTTTTGATGAATAAAAAACCCTCTTGTCAGTTGGGAATATCCAGGAGCAGAATTGGAGCATCATGGGTATATACAGAAATATACTACTGAAAATTTTTCAAAGTGACTGCATCCATCAGCAAAGAGAGTTCCTGGAGCGCCACACTTGGTATTATTGGTAAAGACTTCTTTTTACCAAGTAACCCGGGAAAGGCACAGCCCATACTTTGCAAGTATATCAGACAAAGCAAAGCCTTTATCAAAGGCCTATAATAAATCTTTATTTAACCTTTGTGATATCAGCTAATGAGAGAATAATCTGAAAAGTTTAACAGATTTAAGATGTTATCATCTGAGACCAGGTCAGACAAGGATGCGATGGATAATGAGAACTTTGGAACCTGGGAGGAGAGGACTTTGCTCAAGACCACAGCACACTGACTAAACTCATCATTCGTTCTACAGTGAGAAGGACTAGAAATTGATTTCAGAGCTTCTTTTATATGCTTAATGATTCTTGGAATAATTTATTTTTCCCATTGCTGTATATTGTTTTCTCCTTCCATTGTGTAGATTCAATCAATAAATCCTTTTTATCTTAGTCCCCCCCCCCAAAAAAAAGACTTCTTTTTAAAGTATCACTGTGAAACAAGGTACCCCAGTTAGGTTTTTAGATAACCGATTTTAATCTATAAGCAACTTTTTAATTCTAATTTTTAATTCTAACAATTCTACTTCTTGAACAGAGTTAACCACCTAACCCTTGCAGCCCACACAGAGGTGGGCAGAGAGATGTCTACTCACATATTCAATATCTAGCAATTTCACTGTCTCTTCTTTCATGGGTAGTCATCACTAAAGTGTCAGAAGGTCACACACCTTCTAATCACTCTTTTAGGAAATGTTGAAGATGGCCAAAACAAGAACTTAATTTCCACATAATCGTTAAGCCCATAAGTTCTAGTCTCATTGTGCATGGACATCTTTGCTGCTTTAAGGCTATTTCTATGTCCAGAATACTGAAGGTTGCCCTGTAAGTGGGCAAGTGAGTTATTACTCATTTCATTTGTTTTCATGCGGCTTGGCAAATGTTACTCAGTTATCAAATAATCAACACATATTTACAAAGCACATATTTTATGTTACTGAGCTAGACATTCTGGAAGCCACAAAGAAAATCAACATTTCTCTTGAGGAGGCAGGGCCCTAGGGTAAATCATGTGGAATGTTGTCATCTACCTTCCTCTTCTCATTTTAATACAAACTCTTTCATAGATGAAATGGAGTTAAAACAAACATCAGTGATGGCCTTGACCTTGGAGAGGAAAGCATGTCTTAAGAGAATGAAAATGGAAGAGGGGAGAACAAGCCTGCCCATAGGGCCATGGTGATGGGGTTAGCAGGCGTTTGGTTCTATCCAAAATGTCCATAAGGCACTTGGTCCCATAAGACATCTGGTCCATGTCGAAAGGTCCTTGAAATTTGGTCCTATCTAAATCATCCATGAATATATTTGGTCCATGCCAAATGGTCTTGGACAGGACCAAATATTAAGGATCTTTTGGCATGGACCAAACAAACTGCAATATGATAGAGTAACTGGATGATAGAAGGTGATGACTAACCTATAGTCTTCTCTTAGAACAAGATCAAATTCTACCTTATCCCTTCCTCCCCTGATATCTGCCCACCACCACCTTTTTTGTCCCCAGCAACTCTAAGTGTTATTGCCCATACCTCACCACTGGGGAATGTGTGCCCAAGACAAGATATATTCCCTGACCTTACCGAACATACCAACCTTAAAGAAAATACCCATGGAGACCACCAAATGCAGAGTTGACTCTAAAGAGGAGGCATATACAGGCAAAGAGTAGAAGGGCCTTGAGCCGGTCCTCAACGCAGGTCAGACAAGGCAGAGCAGTGGAGCAACGGTCGTAAGTGCTCTGCCCTCTAGCAGAGCAAGGAAAAGAGCAAGCATAAACATGGAGCCCTTAGAGTCTGTTAACAGACTGGACAAGCTTTCCACATACTACATCACTATGATGCTAGGGTAGGATTCGGCTACAGCTCCTGAGTACAGCCTGGCTTCTTCACTCAAACAAAAGCTGCCTGAAAACCATGACTGAGAATTTTAGGAACTTTCTTAGAAACATCCTCAGATAAGCAGGTGGAGGTAGCTCTGTACAGTTTTGCTCATTAGCATGCTACAGCCCTCAATTTCTCAATTCAGAGTTTCTGACTTGGATCTCCAGACAAATGTAAATGACTAAGAACAACGCCGTGGCTTTTCTGGACTGGAAAGCTGCTTCTGCTCCTATGCAGAGACATAACCAAATTGATTTGGCAGCTAGAGGAGGGCATGGCAACCCACTCCAGTATTCTTGCCTGGAGGATCCTATGAACAGAAGAGTCTGGCGGGTTACAGTCCATAGGGTCGCACAGAGTTGGACACAACTAAAGCAACGTAGGCATGTACGACATGGCAGCAAACACTGAGGCGTGGGGGAGGGGACAGGGAGCAGGCACGGGAGGGTCAGAGCCATGCTGCTACTGCTGCTGCTGCTAAGTTGCTTCAGTCATGTCTGACTCTGTGCGACCCTATAGATGGCAGCCCACCAGGCTCTGCCGTCCCATCCCTGGGATTCTCCAGGCAAGAACACTGGAGTGGGTTGCCATTTCCTTCTCCAATGCATGAAAGTGAAAAGTGAAAGTGAAGTCACTCAGTCGTGTCCGACTCTTAGCGACCCCATGGACTGCAGCCCACCAGGCTCCTCCATCCATGGGATTTTCCAGGCAAGAGTACTGGAGTGGGGTGCCATTGCCTTCTCTGGTCAGACCCATGAGGTGGCTCTAAACCCCAGAGCCCTTCAGGACCAGGTGAAGAAGGCAGAAACAGCATCTGAGTAAGGGCAGAAGGAAAACCTGGCACTACGTGAAAGCCACCCACACGAAGACATGGCTGTTAGATCACAACGCTCCCCTCCATCGAGCTCACATCTTCTCCAGGTATCTTTTTGAGACAATTCACATTTTGGGTTTTGGCTGTTTGCTTTGTGTTATTCCCAGGAATCTGTAGTCTTATTCTATCTTGAGGGACCATTTACTTCTTACCACTTGGTTTAAACTTTCATTTGGTATTCCTGCTTCCCAACACTGTCAACTCACAGGAAACACCTCCCCTCTGTCTGGGGCAAAAGTAAAACTACCACTTTTTAAAATTTTATTTTTAATTGTAAGATAATCGCTGTACAATGTTGTGTTGGCTTCTGCCGCATAACAGTGAATCAGCACCAAGTACACAATGTCCCCTCCCTCAAACCCCCCTCCCATCCCCCCACATCCCCCTCCCCAGGTTGTCACAGCACCAGGCTGAGCTCCCCGTGTTACACAGCAACTTCTACCCATCGCCGGTTTTACATATGGTAATATATGTTTCACCGATACTCTCTCAGTGCGTGCCACCCTCTCCTTCACTGTGCCCACAAGTCTGTTCTCTATGTCTGCATCTCCATTGCTGCCCTGCAAATAACTTCATCGGTACCATTTTTCTAGATTCCATATGTATGCGTTAATATACAATATTTGTAAAACTACCACTTCTGAATGCCCAAACAGTAAAGAGGGATGGGGCTGAGACCTCCATCCTCAACCCCAAATTTTATTTCATCTCAGGCTTCTGTCTTCATCACTGTTTGTTATCTAAATAACCTTCGCAGGAAATATATCTTTTTTCAGGGACAAATGTCTCTTAATATACAAAAAGTAACAGCCATCAGTTAAACAAACATTAGTTGGTAGCATCTATGTCTCAGCACTCCAGGGTTCCATTTTCTCTGATGGCTGATCTGATTCCACTGATAAATTTGATATAGGAATAATAAACAGCTAGAAAAAGTCAGAGCGTGCATATCAGTAAGTGCTTCTTGAGGGCAAGGAGCTGGCCTTATTCGTTGCTGTCTTCCTAACACTTAGCCTAGACAAGCACAAAAGTACTGAATAAATGTTAATTGAGGGAACACATGAATGAAGGAAATAATACAGTAACTTAAAACATACTGTCCACATCAAAGGCATAAATTCTAAAGGGACACATAATTACGGAGAAGTTTAGCCTGTAAGACTGTGGAGTAATAAAGTAAATGCAGCCTAAGAGAAAGAAAACAAAAATGAAAGAGACACAAGGATCAACCAAAAAGTCTAAAGCATTGCCAAATAAACTGTGGTAATAATAACTGCTGTCCTCAATTATCTGAAGGATTTCAAGTAAAAATGAAATTATATAGCTCCGAGTTCTATAGAGGGCTGAACTCAGATCAATGTGCCTATATTAGACAAAGTCAGATTTCAATTACATCAAATAGTTGACTAGCAGTTAGCTCTGTCCAACACTAAAGTGGGTTGTCACGTGGCGTCATTAGAAACTTGTCACCGAACCTATAGATCATCACTGCTCAGACATCGTCCAGAGGCAAATTCTGCCTCAAGTGGAAGTTAGATTCAGTGGACTCTAAGGTCTCATCCATAACTAAGACTCTGTGAATCTATAACTCTGTGATCAAAAGTGAATAGAGTCAAACAAAGCCAACTTCCTGGAAGAGGACAGTTTGAAGTCAAACTGGAAAGGAGATAACATGGAATTGGCAAATTAGTCTAGTTGCTTCAGTCAGCATTGGAGTATAGGACCCAGAAACCTTACTAAAGCGGGGAGGATTAGAAAATTTACCCTGTATAATTGTATAAGGGAAACTTCAAGGTCCATTGTCTTATTCACAGAACCATCTATTTAAAGTAAATTGATCCCTTCCAAAATTGTCAGATAATCCTAATCTAATGAAGTTGAAATGGGGAAATCTTATCAGATATTTAACGAGTTGATGCACAATGGAAAGACCATAGAGCTGGAAATTAAAGGAGGCCAACAAGGCAAGTCTAGTACACAAATCTGTAACCAATTTGAAACTTGTGAATGGTGGTCTCTGAGTGCCACCACAAAAGTGCCTATCCTGGCAGCCTTGGACTCTTGTCATTATCAAATCAGGGGTCATTATTTTATGAATCTTATTCTGTAGCTGAGCCAGACGTACAACAGTACCTTCTTTCATTTCACTTGGATGATGGCCAGACACAAGTCATTTTACTATGACTTAAAGAGTACTGTGCCCATCTGTTCACAATTGATGGGAATAATTGAGGGGTAGAATGTGCCAGGCACTCTTGGACAATCCTGTAGAAGTGGGTCAGGAGCTTTCTTGGCCATTCGCCATGTGACAACACTTCCTTCATCTGTGAACATATGGACTTGATGAAACTATCACTTGGAGAGCGTGGTGCAACAGGGCTGGGGCCATTCTATTTCCACAAGAAAATTCACCTAAGTTACAGCAAGGGAATAGCTTTTACATTCTATTACGCCTTGAGAAATTCTTGCAAGCATGCGTCCTTGTGTTGTACCCTCAAGTTAGAAAGGGAAAGTTGTGATTGAATGTCATCCCTGTCCACTGTCTTGAGTTTAAGATAGGGATATAAATCACCAGAAAGATAAGTGGCCAGATGAAGTCCTGAGACCACAAACTTCTGTTGTCCGTCTCCACTAAGTTGAAGCAGTGGTGGGGAGCAAGAAAGTGTTCTCAAATATTTGCCCAGGCTTTTGAAATAGTTCAACAGCTGAAGGAGAGAAAACTCACCATTAGTGGCTGGGAAAATAGTTTACAAAACACTGAATTATTTGTAAATGTAATTTTGAGTGAAAAAAAAAAAAAAAAGAGAGAGAACTGGCTGAAAAATCTTCCTCATGTCTGTCCGTTCAAGTTCAGAAACTCACTCATGACTTATTTTAAAAAAGAGAGAAACAAAGAAAGAAAGAACAGAATCATTAATTTGAGGCAACGAAGTTTCTCCTTATTCTTGGCCAGGAATTCCCAAAACCATGATCCTCTTTAATTCAACTTTTCTACAGTGAACATCAAGGTAAACCATGGAAGCAGAAGAGATGTCCCTTTAGGGCATCCCAGAGGAGGATCTATGTATACCAGGCACTGTGCTAGGTTGTTCTGGCATAAAACAATATAAACAGTCAAAATCTCTGCCTAGTGGTCCCATCTTCTAATCTGTTAATGGAAGCAGTGTTTATAACCCCTGCATCAAATACAGTATTTCACAGAAAACCTATCACTCTCCACTTTACAACATAATTATGCTGTGCTATGTGCTAGAGGTGGAAAAGGCAATGGCACCCCACTCCAGTACTCTCGCCTGGAAAATCTCAAGGATGGAGGAGCCTGGTAGGCTGTAGTCCATGGGGTCGCTAAGAGTCAGACACGACTGAGCGACTTCCCTTTCACTTTTCACTTTCATGCATTGGAGAAGGAAATGGAAACCCACTCCAGTGTTCTTGCCTGGAGAATCCCAGGGATGGCGGAGCCTGGTGGGCTGCTGTCTATGGGGTTGCACAGAGTCGGACACGACTGAAGTGACTTAGCAGCGGCAGCATGTGCTAGAGGAGGGAAGGAGTATTAATAGGTGAGCTGTTGAATTCTGGTTATAAGCTGGTAGAGTCAACTTCTGGAGAAGGCAATGGCACCCCACTCCAGTACTCTTGCCTGGAAAATCCCATGGACGGAGGAGCCTGGTAGGCTGAAGTCCATGGGGTCGCTAAGAGTCGGACACGACTGAGCGACTTCCCTTTCACTTTTCACTTTCATGCATTGGAGAAGGAAATGGCAACCCACTCCAGTGTTCTTGCCTGGAGAATCCCAGGGACAGCGGAGCCCGGTGGGCTGCCGTCTATGGGGTCGCACAGAGTCGGACACGACTGAAGCGACTTAGCAGCAGCAGTAGCAGCAGAGTCAACTTCTTTTCCCCAAACCAAGATGGAGCCTCTAACTCATGAAGCCACCATTGCTCAAGTGGAAACACCTGATTGGTGGAGCCCAAGCCAAATCAACCCGAGGGGCTGATGGCCTAATTGTGTATTATCCAGGTTCTTGACATTACCTCCTCAGTCCTTCCAAGCATTTTCCTGCTTACAGGGGAACCAAGGACAAGGAGTGGAAGAAATTCATTCCAAGGTATTTTGCTGTTTGTGGGCAGTGTGTTGAAAGCATTTCTAGGAAAAGCAGATTATGTTGTACATTAAAAAGAGTGTTTGTATTTCCTCTGATTTTAATTATTCAGGCCCTCGGTGTCCTTGACTCCCCCCAGTCTCCCTGGCATGCCCAAGAAAAAAGAAGAGTGGGCCTAAACAAGGATATCTGCCAGCAGTGCCAGGAGCACCACATGCAGCCCTCTGCCCACCATAACCATGGCTTCCTGTCCTTTGCATGACAGCACAAAGTCACCTGCTCCTGGAACTCTTGCTTACGCACCATGCCACCTTGTCCCTTCCTCTTTACAATATTAGCATTTTGAGTCAGGTCATGCATATTTTTTGTTCTCATGATTTGGAACTGTCAGTATGAAAGAACAAAGCAAGAAGCATGTCATCTGAGGCCCTGGCTTCAAGGCATGGCTCCTCCTTGCTAGCTGGGTCACCTTAGGTAACTCTCTTCACCTGTATAAACTACAATCTCCCCATCTAGAAAAAGGTGATATATGTGAAGGGCTTCCCTAGTGGCTCAGATGGTAAAGAACCCACCTGCAAAGTGTGAGACTCAAGTTCAAATCCCTGAGTAGGGAAGATCCCCTGGAGAAGATAATGGCTACCTACTCAGTATTCTTGCCTGGAGAATTCCATGGACAGAGGAGCCTGGCAGGCTACAGTCCATGGGGTCACAAAGAGTCAGACACGACTGAGCCACTAACACTCACTTTCACTTTTCAGTCCATGTGAACCTTTTTGGAAATTGTAAAGCAGCCTGTTTCTATTGGGGGTGATGCATAAACCATGTGTCTTCTTTATACTCCAGAGTCTGAACTAGGGTTATACTCCCCCTCTGCAGGCTCTGCATAGATTTGGCTGAAATGTCACTGAATGCCCCTCTTGTTGCTACAGTGCTAACATGGACTCTGTACATTCAGAAGCCACACATATCATTATAAAGATGCCTACTGAGAAGGATCTTGTAAGCCCACCCTGTGTACCCCAGACAGGAGACAGGAGAGTAGAGCTAGCCCTCAGAGCCTGCTGAAGGACACAATGGCTATAGCCAGCTGGTGCCAAGACTTCTCCAGCACTGCAGGCCATGCAGGTACATCCAGCCCCATGGCCCAGGAGACAATAATCCTCAACTCCCAGGAACTTGATCTCCTCTTTAGCACCACCATCTGCAGAATGACCTTCACCACCACTGCAGCCAAACTCCCTGGCACCACTCACCTCACCATTTGGCAAGCTAATAGCCATAATTCTCTCACTGGAACTCTTTTTTTTTTTAGAGCCATAACTAAAATCTCTGATTGTCCAACAAAAATACCCAGGAGACCAAAGGGAGCAAGATGTTGTGTGACCCCCAAAGCCACTACTCGCCCTTCAGTGGTGCACTGCAGTGTCCTGTCTTCTTCCTGAGTGTCTGCTAAGAGGCCCACCCGTGATCAGAGGCATTTAGAGTGATACTGACTCACTCTGCATCTTCAACAGCTGACACCAATAAGCAGCTGCTTTGTTTTACAACAAAGCGAATTCAATAATTAATAGTCTTATGGAGAATTTCAATCCACAGCCTTGTTTAATAGAAATGCAAAGGCATCCCCAAACTGTACAAATGCTTCAAGTAGAAATAAATCGCTTTCTTGCATTTCATTGTACAACCAGGTATCACGGCCCCAGATTCAACCCTTCCCTAATGGTCTGATAAAGGAGGTAAGATGTGGCTGAGTGCTCGTGAATGACTTAAACAATAATTTATAAACATGAAAGAAATCCACATTAGAGTGCTTCAGAGGTAACAAGGATTTTCCCTGAAAAACTTGAAATGTCCTCCCTAGTGCTACCCAAGTTCTATCATGTGAAAAATATCAAGTTGAACTTCTTCCATGAGACTTTCTCTGATCTCTCCAGCCTAGAAAAAGTTCATTCATTCATTCAATATTTATTTATTGGCTATCTATGTATACCAGGCACTGTTCTAGGTTGTTTTGGCATAAAACAACAGTAAACAGTAAAATATAAACAGTAAAAATCTGTCTAGTGGTTCCACCTTCTGATCTATTAATAGAAGCAGTGTTTATACCCCCTGCATCAAAAATGTCTTTCACAGAAAATCTATCAGTCTCCACTTTACAATATAATTATTTTCCCAAACTCATATTACTCTCCACTTTACAATATAATTATGCTGTGCTATGTGCTAAGTTGCTTCAGTCGTGTCCGACTCTTTGCAACCCCATGGACTGTAGCCCACCAGGCTCCTCTGTCCATGGGATTCTCCAGGCAAGAATACTGGAGTGGGTTGCCATGCCTTCTCCAGGGGATCTTCCCAACCCAGGGATCAAGCCCATGTCTCTTATGTCTCCTGCATTTCCAAGCAGGTTCTTTACCACTAGCACTACCTGGGAAGTCCCATATAATTATGAACATATCTTTTTAAGCAGCATGGGATCAAAAGCACTTCTGATTATTTTTTTGGTGTGGTAAGAGAAGGTGCTGGGGCTTCCCTGGTGGCTCAGCAGTATTAAGAATCTGCCTGCCAAGAAAGAGACTCGAGTTTGATCCCTGGGTCAGGAAGATGCCCTGGAGAAGGAAATGGCAACCCTCTCCAGTATTTTTGGCTGGGATATCCCACAGAGAGAGAAGCCTGGTGGGCTACAGTCCATGTGGTGGTAGGTGTCAGACACAACTTAGCAAGTAAACCACCACCACCACCAATAGAAGGTGCTAAGTAAATATATGTTGAATGAATAGTTAGCTAATTGTGTGAAATAAACATGTTTTAATTTTCTTCAAATTAATTTTCTTCAATTAGCTTCTCCAAAGACAAGAATTTCTCTGTTAACATTTCTGTATCTTCTACAGCATCCAACCTGGTACCCAGTACCAGGACTGGGTACATGGCTCGTTCCAAATACATTCTTAGTTGAATTTAGTAATTCTCCTTGCAGTGGGGATTTCTCTTCCATGCCAATTCTGTTAATCATACTGTAGGTTTAGAAAATGGGAAGCCTAAGACCAAGGAAAACAATATAATCAATACTAAGTGACCTACAATCCCCCGACATGCTGACTAAACTATCTCTCAAAGCAGAGCACTGTGTCTGTGAGAGGGGAATAAAGTCATCATTCATCCATGAGGACTGACATAAGCCACCTGTGCATTGCAAGAAGAAAACCAGAATGAAATTGGAGCAGCAAGCCTGACTTTGGACAGGACCACTCATGAAAACATCCATCATGTGACCTACATAGGGTCTGCCTACCAAAAGACAGTGAACCCAGGAGTCAAGGACACCTCCACATCAGGCGTACAGCTGCAGCCAAAACCAGTCCAGAGAGGCCAGAGACCCTGGACATGTACCCTTGCTTTCAGTCTTTTGAGTCTATCTCTTGAAATCCATGGAACAGCTAGCCTTGTCCTTATAATCCTTAAGGGATGCCTCAGATAAAGAAGTCAATGGTTGGAGCTGACCTCTGTGAGGAGATGAACTGATATCCTTTACTACCCTAGCTGAGATCAGGTGAACTGATGATGCTTTCCCAACCCCCATGGGCATTCGTGAGTCCTGTCACCTAGACCACCAATGAGTATATCATTAGTGTTGGCAGCCTGAGAATGGCATAGGCATCTGTGTGTTACCTATACGGGCTTTAAAGTTCCAAGTTTTGGACATGTTCATAGGATATCACATGATTTACCATCTGAAAATTCAACTCACTTAGAAGCCTATCCTCCCCATTTCCAAAATGAGCAAGTACCCCAGGACCTTCAAAATCAATATTTAATGACCCAAAATTACTTTCCCCTTTCTATCACAGACAAGGCCAGACTTGGTTTCAGCCTTCCCAGATGTGAGCAGTCTGATCTCTGCTCACATTGTGTCAGCCTGAAAGTATTCTTGCCTCCTTCCCCATCCTTTTGATCCAGCAAGGATCCTGAAGCTGCTCTTGGAAGCTAGCAATGGCATTTAGTCATGCAAAGCAGGGAGTTGACTTCATTTTGCTCAATAAATATTTCATTGAGATTTAGAGAAATAAGAGAAACCTTATTCATGAGATGTATGTTTATCTTAATGATTCACAGCATAATTTGTTCCAATTAAATATTTATTTTAGTATCTTCTTAGGTCTGAAAACTTCTACCCATTCATCAGTGAGTCTTCATATCATCACCTCACAGATGTGAAGGTGCAGGGTAGAGCCTCATTATCCTCCAAACTGGAAGCTTTTCCTTTCCAGCTCCCTCCTGGTGGGAGCCTGGGTCATGCTTTTGCTGTCTCTGACACCTGCCCCAGAGCCCTCCAGTCCATCTCCATTCCCTGCTCCTTCTCATCTTGTATTTCTCAGCCCTATATACAATCTTAAATCTTATCTGGCTTAGATACCTCTCCCAGGCACAGAATCCCGAGAAATTGTATAGAACGGGGGTGAGGCATGTGCTGGGAGTTATGATATGGTCAAAAAGAGACTGGACTTGCAATAAAGACCTCTGAGTTCATGTTCCATTGTCACAACTTCTGGCAACTTCCCACTTGTATAATAGGGAAATACATATTGTTGGAAGAATCAAGTGAGATAATGGAGGTGCTTCATAAACTATAAAGAATTATAGCTCCCTCCCAGGGGTGTGACAATTAAATACGAAGATATTTTTCCAGTGTTTAGGACAAACCTGGTATGTAATAAATATTCAAATAAGCCATAGTTACTATAAAAATATAGGGCTTCCCAGGTGGCACTAGTGGAAAAGAACCCCCCTACAAATGCAGGAGACCCAAGAGACGCAAGTTTGATCCCTGGGTCAGGAAGATCCCCTTGAGGAGGACATAGCAATGCACTCCAGTATTCTTACCTGGAGAATCCCCTGGACAGAAGAGCCTGGCAGGCTACAGTTCATAGGGTCACAAAGCGTCAGACATGACTGAAGCGACTTCAGTTCAGTTCAGTTCAGGTCAGTCACTCAGTGGTGTCCGACTCTTTGCGACCCCATGAATCGCAGCACACCAAGCCTCCCTGTCCATCACCAACTCCTGGAGTTCACTCAGACTCACGTCCATCGAGAAGGTGATGCCATCCAACCATCTCATCCTCTGTCATTCCCTTCCCCTCCTGCCCCTAATCCCTTTACACACTACAAAAATGTTGGGGGTGTGGGGAGAATGAGTAGACTTCCAAGGCAACTTGAAACCAAAGGAATTTTACCTTTTGCATTAACTAAATGTCATTTCTAAAATTTTTAAATCCTTGGCACCATGAGAAAGATTTACTATGCCAAAGCAAAAGGGACTTCTAAAAAGTAATTATAAAGGCTTATATGTTAATAATGGCTTTGTACCTTGTATTACTAGAGCTAATTTCATTATCTGAGAAACTAAAAACTGACGTTCAGTAACCTGGTGAATGCTCCAATGCACAGCTCCTAAAAGAGCTTTGCCACCACAGCATGTTAAGAATCACTTTTTTAAGAAGCCATCCCAAAATATCTCCCACCATGTCTGAGTCATTCTATCCACTCTAGACACCACCCACCCCACTCCACACACACATACACATAGCCTTCATGTTCCTCTACTTCCGGAGCCAAAGAATCTTAAATTAACACCAGAGTGCATTATTTTCCCACTCATAAAAGGATTAGCTGAGTGACATTAGCCCAAAAGAATGAACCACTGGTACCAAGGCACTGCCAGGGTCAAAGAGGTTTTGAGCTGGGAGTACCTACTGAGCTCCCTTCAAATGACATCAATTCTGCCTTCCCTAGAGATAACTCTTAACAAATGTTTTAGTTACTTAAATATCAGACAATTTTCTGATTTTCTTTACCCCATATGCTCAAGGGGAAAACCCCATATTTTTCTCTTTCATAAATGAAATTCCCAGTAGGATCCCCTGTTCAGGGCAGCAGGTCAACAGCATACACTCATCCACTCACGCAGCCAGTACCCCCTCCTCTCCCTCAGAGCTGCCGCAGATCAGAATGAAACCTGTAGTGTCTGAAATCTGATCTTGTATCTGCACTTGATCTTCCATCTGTCACTTTTCCAATTCAGCAGAGGGCTGGGAGCTAAAAGATAGAGCAAAAGAGGTCTCCAGGAGTCCACTTGGCTATGAGCAGATGTTAACCAAATGGGAGAGATGTAACCCTCCTTCAAAGAAAGAAGAGGCCCAAAATCATGGCCCAGTACACCTTGGTGGCCAGAGGAGATTCCAAGATGTCACTTAATGGTACAACATCTAACTACCCCCAGCTGTCTAGGCTATGGGTATTCTCATCAGTTTTCAGATGGAGGAGTGGAAAAGAATATGAGGTGTAGAATAAGAAAACTTAGGTGAGAATCCTGACTCATCATTGTATGAGCTGGATGACTTGGACATACTTCTTTGAGCTTCAGTATCCTCATCTGTAAAATAGGGACAATACTATTGTGAGGTTTGAGATAAGCACCTAGGACAGTTCCTGGCAAATTAGGAAGTATTTAATCAATATCCCAAAACACTAACTTACAACACAAATACTATCAACAGGCCATATTCTCTGGATTCCTTTTCCAGTAGAAGGTCTAGATCTCTGTTAACTGTCTATACTATTTTTGCTGGCTCTTGCATGACTAAGAAAAAGCTACTGAGAGACTACCAGCTGGAATGGAAGATGTAGTCTCCAACCACAACCAGAGAGAAATTATCTAACAGATAATTTAGCCACAGAGTTCTCCTCATGAATGTAGTGTTGGGGCCAACAATGTCAACAACACCAGCAGGACATTTTAAAACATCACTATTTCTGGAAGATAAATCTGCACTATCCCCTTCATTTGGATACAGAAGAGAAGTGTTAAGCCATCAAATTTGCTTCTTTGTAGACCATGTCCTAACTTCAATACTTTGGCCACCTGATGTAAAGAAATGACTCATTGGAAAAGACCCTGATGCTGGGAAAGATTGAAGGCAGGAGAAGGAGACAACAGAGGATGAGATGGTTGGATGGCATCGCCAGCTCAATGGACATGAGTTTGAGCAAGCTCCGGGAGTTGGTGATGGACAGGGAAGCCTGGCATGCTGCAGTCCATGGGGTCGCAAAGAGTCAGACACGACTGAGCGACTGAACTGAACTGAGACCATGTCCTGGTCAGTAGATCTTATCTTTAAAAATGCATCCCCATCTTTGTTGACAATTTTGTCTTCTATACTGAGAAATGTTCCTGGAACCAGGGTCTCTTTATGGAAACCAATTTAAGTTTATGAAGCTGCTTGTATTTATGGTAAAATGAAAGTAAATCTGGCTGAAGCAAAGATCTACATTCCCAAGATGACTGACTGTTCATTTATGAGTTACCTCCCCTAGCTAACACGCAAGCCACAGGCTGCCCCTTGCACAGCCTTCCTACAGGAACCTGGTTCATTCAGGAGCACCGGGAAGGAGCTGAAAAAGTAGGGGAAACAAACAGCATTAAATCAAGGGACACACCCTCTACAGCCAAGGTCAACACCCAGGAGGGCAGCAGGGCTTGGACAGTGGCAGAAGGACTCCACCCACACAGCACTTTGAACAGAAGCTCTCTTCCAACTGGAGGCAAAGAGCTGCTAATCTGACGCACGCCCTAAACAGAGACGTGGGTAAAAATAAAATGACGACTGCTCCCCTGTGAGAAAGCCAGGAAGAGAACATATTGAAGCAATCACGGCCTGAAGCCCTGCCCAACACAGTGCTACTACCAAGTGACCTCAGTCAGGGACAGGAAAGGATTGATCAAGTTATTTTCCTTGCTCAAAATCTCCCAATAGCTACCCATGAACTATTGAATAAAATCTGAAATCTCCACAGTGTGGAACATAAAGCAACCTTTCCAGCTTTCTCTCTCATTATCCCAAATCCCTTACACACATACTCACAATGAGCATACACACTGGACTCCAAGTGAAGACTATCTCCCCAACTCCAAAACTTACCCCCAGCACCTCTCCTTTCTTGCCCTTCTCTATCTCCACAAGTTCAGCTTTTACGCATCCTTCAAGGCCTATCAAGGCCAAGTCCACAGCTGAGATTCTTCTCTCTCTCTTCACTGCTCCCATGGCACTTTCCAAATAAACAATCTTTTTACTTCACTGCAATTTCCATGAAGAAAAAGATAGCTTGCCTTGTTCATTCTCATAATAGTATCTTTGCAGATATTCAATATATATTTGTCAATTTAAGAAGTCTCTCAGTGCCAAGATGTTTGTTCTGTAACTTGAACCTTCTAGTCCTCACCAGACAAGAAAATTCAAATTCCACTGGCTTTGCCCGTTTCCTTTCTCATGTGGCGCGTCAGCCTCTGAAAAGTCTCATCGCACTGTGTCCAGGAGGCCCTTTCACATCTCCCCTGTGCTCCCCGGGTGACCCACCTGCATGTCCCTCTCTCCTGCTCTGGCTGCCAGCTGCTGCTGGAGGAGGTCTGAGGTGACCTCTCTGAGGAATCCAGCATCTGACCCAGGGTACTGACTCCAGGGCTGTCCAATCCCCAACGCTCCAAAGACCAAACAGCCTGAGTTCCCTGGAGTCCCCCTGGCCCCTGGCTCTAATCTCCAGTGGAAGCTTAGTCTCCTTCCCCACTCTGTCCAGGAGATCGGCATCATCTCTCCCCAAGCTTCACACAGAACCCTCCTGAGAGCTGCTCCTCCCATTCTGAGCAGCACACACCCCCCTCCTCAGGGCTCATACCCCAGCCCATGGAATTGGCTAGAGATGGATATCTGGGAAAGAGAGTGTGTGGTCTCTCCAAAACCCATCTTCCTCTTCCTCCCATTCAAACCCCTCGCACAAACCAGGACCACTGGGCTGCTTGCCTCTCTGATGAAGTGGCCAGGACGTGTCCAAGTGGCCACAGTGTGCACTAAGTTACACTTGTCTCCCCCAATCAGCTGCCTCAGGCCTCATCCCTCATCCCCCTGAAGGAGAAGCACTGACTACAACCACCTTTCCTATTCAAAAGACAAGAAACCCTTCCTCTGACTTCTCCTTTCAGCACCTCTGCCCAGGGCAGACTCTACCTGTCCTGCACCTCCCAGGACGCCCCTGCCTCAGGCCCCTTCCTTTCTTCCTCCAATGGGCCTTCACCACTGCACACAGGTCCTTCTGTCCAGAAGTGATCGATAAGATTGGATTTCAGCAGATACTGCCCAGGGCCTGAAGCTTTATCAGTGCTGAAGCTTTCTATGCCTGCCAATTAGTGTGTCCATTATTCTGGGCTGGGTCATCCAAACCCTTAATCTACTTAATGGAGAAGGAACTCCAGGGAGGCAGGAAGCACCTTGAGCTGAAAGGCTGAACCTGCACAGCAAGCTACAGGGGGCAAGGAAGTGCCCTCAGGGGCAGCCCAGCTTGGCCGCCTGGCAAGTCGCCTCAAGGAAAGGAGGCAGGGTCTTCAAAGGAGTCACTGATGGATGACTCCACGCCTGCAGGAGACAACAAGGTGAGGCAGAAGTTTTTCCCCAGGGCCTCCCGCCAAACTTCAAGGCCAGAGGAGGTTGCTCTGCAATTCCATCCCTGACAACAGACCTGACTGCCCTCCCACAGGGCCCGGTATCCAGACTGGCAGCACAGGGTCTCCCTCACCCTTTTAAAACCTGCCCATCAAGCTGTGAGGCCCCAGATCCCCTCCTGACCATTCCACCACGCTTTTCTCATCCAAAAGGTAAACTGTAGGCAATATGGGTTAAGAATTAACAGCTAACATCACTTCATCCACACAGTAACCCTACAAGATAACGACTGCTATTGTGAGCATCTTATAAATGAGGAAATGAAGGCCTAGAGCAGCCAAGTGACATAGCAAATACTACGCAGTAGTGAGTGGCAGAGTTGAACCACTTTTGGTTCACACTGAACCATTCAGCATACTGCCTTAAAGGCAAGTCCATCACCGAACTAAACCGAGCCACTGGGCTGGATGCTTCCAAACTTTATTAAGCTTTAGGTTTTTCTTTGTTTTTTAAAGGAGTCTGGTCGTGCAAATCAATAGCTTTAACCAGCAGAGTTTAAGGATGACAAAAGGGGACAGAACCTACTTCCGACTTTCACCCCATTTGAAAGCACCGACCCCAAACTCAGCTGTCCTCATCTGCCCATGACCAAAATATGCACACATTCAAGCTGCTTGACGCACCTTTTTTGGGTATCTTCTTTGAGGCCCATTGGAGGAAGAAAGGAAGGGGCCTGAGGTAGGGGGTCCTGGGAGGTGCAGGACAGGTAGAGTGCAGGACACACAAGAGCTAGCAACCTGGAGCAAGTAATGTACTGATAAAGGGAACTTCTAAGATGCAGTCAAGCCATGGACATGGGTCATGGAAAAGAGAGGGAGGGAGATGGATTCTGAGCCTGTGGGAGGCACTGGGTCAGGAACTGGACCTCCTTTCCTCAAGTGGAAACTACAGAGGGGCCAGACAGGGCAGGGCAGGAGGGCAAATGTCCCTCCTTATGGGTCCTCTTGTCCCAAAGAGAGGACATGGAGTCCATCTGATTTCCCAAAGGCAGGGAGCAAGGGGCCTGCCGGAAAGGCTGTCTTTGGAGGCCTCAGACCTCACTTCTGTGCTCCAACCCTGCTCCTAGGGAATGAGGGCAGGTGTATTAGAGCAAGGACAGCCTTCTAGGGAAGTGACGCTCGCAGAAGCCCTGCTGGGGAAGTGACACCCTTGTCCCCAAGGTCTGTGAGTATCCTTAGATCTTAATATGGTCCTTCTTCTGCAAGCTGCACCCCATTTCTGCCAGAAACACCTGGATGGACCCAGCTCACCCACTGGACCCATATAACATGCATTAGATTTTATACAGTACGAATTTATAAAGGTAATTTGTAGTGTGATTAAATTTTGTGAATAAATTTCCTATAAGGTCATTTTTTCTACCATAGAACTTTGGTTTTGAATATTTTGATTAAACAAAATAATTCTATTGTGATAGCAGGCTATATAAAATCTTTACAGTTTTTAGGTTCCAAAGTGAGTTTTCAAGGAACATGTCCTCAACATTTCTGAATCCTTTCCATTAGGGTGTGGCTTTACATTTTTCTGCAATCATTCCAAGCATGTAGTTCCCCAAATAGGCAAGAAACATGGCTACACTTAATCTTTTTCTCTAGCTGAGCAGAGATTGTGATAGATATAGTTGTTTTCCTGCTCAGTAGCCACTTACCCACTTCTTCCTGGCTTAGAGGACCCAGACTTCATTCAGGAATCAAGTATCTGTGTGCTTCATGGGAAGCAGAGACACTTTCAGCCCCACAGGGTAAATGCTACTTCTGTTACACTAATCGCGGAACTGGCATCCACTTTCTGGCCACTTGTCTGGGAATACATGAATGAAAAACAGTTTCTTTGAGTTGCTGCGCATTGCTCATGAGGCATATGAAACGGTGGCACCCATCCTGGACAGTAAGGAAGAGGACAGTGCGAAGAAACACAGTCCTGGGCCTTCATTTCTTGCAGTGGCTGGTTGGGCAATTAGGACTGACCCTCCCGCTGAAGAACATCTCTGGGGTTTTCTCTTAACTTTCTTAAAAGCATTAAAGAGCTAAGTAACTAGGCCAAAGCCTCGAAGAAAGTAAGAATCCAAAGAAGTTGCCTTAAAACACAAAGCTACTTTTTGCCCTGAAAGTATCTGGCAACCTGTAAGAAGCAGTGGCAAAAGGAAGCTGTGCTTTTGGCAGCCAGGAAGAGAAAAGGGAACAGAAATCAAAGTTCAGAGCCAGCCCAATGAAGGAACTCTGATATATAATACCCCACACTAAGCTGGGTTTTCTCCAGAGGGAGGGTTTCGCTCTCAAGGTAAAGTCAGTCTAGAAGAAATAAGCCAGCTCTTCTGAAAACTTGAAACACAGCTGCCTGTAATCTGGGTCCAAGGAACCTTGAGCATTCAACTTGGGTTAAGGTAGAGTTGGACTAGTGGTACCCCTTGGAGTCTGGCAAAAGAAAATGATTGCTGCAAGAGGAAGTCACCATTCTAGGCTTCAAATTATTCTCATACAATCTTTTTCAAAAATAATGACCAAAGAGAACACAAGGAAAAAGATACTTTGAGTAAGAATCATCAGAAACAGCAGACTACAGGAACAGACCCACAAAGACTTCAGATATTGGAATTATAAAATAGAGACTATGAAGCAAATATATCTATTGTGGTCAAAGAAATAAAGGACAAGCTTAAAAGATTTTCTTAAATTAAACTAAAAGCTTTTTTTAAGTGATTTGAAAGAGAAGTAAGGATTCTAGCACTGAAATATCTAACACTTGAAATTAAGTCAATGAACAAGTTTAATTGCAGATTAGATATAGCTGAATAGAGAATCAAACTAGAAGATAAACAAATATCATATGACACTTCTTATATGTGGAATCTAAAAAAAAAGTTATGCCAATGAACTTATTTACAAAACAGAAATAGACTCACAGACATAGAAAACAAACTTATGGTTACCAAAGGGAAGGACGGGGGGAGAGACAAATTATGAGTTTGGAATTAAAATATACACACTGTCTATGGAGTGGACAACCAACAAGGACTTCCTGCACAGGGAACTGTGCTCAACACCTTAAAATAAACTATAATGGGACAGAACCACTTGGCTGTGTACCTAAAACGAACACGTCATTGTAAACCAACTGTGTTTCAATAACATTTATTTAAGAAAAAAGAAAAAATTAACTGGAAGAGAAACATCTAGGATGTATTACAGAAAGATAAAATTGTGCAAATACAGAATGATAAGAAATATAGAAGATACAGTGAGAAATTTCAACTTCAATCACTTTCAAAATGAATTCAACTTCAAGGAATTTCCATTTTAATCAACTATATCCCAAAAGTGAGAGAAGGGAGCAGGGCGGCAGCAGTGGGGGGTGGGGGGGGAATGGCAGAGAATTTTCCAAAACTGATGAGTTGCAACCTGTAGACATCAGAAATCTAATGAACCCAAGTAGACTAAATAAGAGAGAATCTGGTTATGATATTGAGCCTCTGATTTAATGGTCTAATTTATGAACTTCTTGTTAAGCACTAAAAAAGGTAGGAAAAGAGGAGAATTATTTATGTCATTTTGAGTTTAGGTTGAGTTACCTGTAGCCATATCCTAAATGATATTCATAGTGAGAATGAAGTATCCACCATTTTTAAATGCCTGCTATGTGGCATGCACAACATATATATTTCAATTTTTCATAATTCCCCACAAGCCTTATAAGGTAATACATATTAGTTAATACAGGCTTGGTATACAGAAAAAATAGATTATTTCTTGTTCATATTATATCTTCAAAATGGTTCAGCAGAGGGCTATGTTCATAGTCACTCAGGGTCCCATGCTGATGGAGGCTTTAAAATCCAACAGAGATCCTGTAATTGATGAAACAGTGGGAGAATAAAGTAAATCATATTTTATTTTTAAAGCTTCCATATGGAAATGAAACACCTAATTCTGCTTACAATTCACTGGCCAAAGTAACTCACACAGCCAAGGATGTAGAAAAGTGGAATCTTACTGTGTGCCTGAAAGATGTAGAGCTGGAAATATTCAGCGATGACCTCTTATGACGACCACAGAGAGACATGACCCTAATTCTTCACATGAGGAAGCTGAGGCTCGGAGAGGTATTTAACACATGTTAGATGAATGGAGAATGTACTCACATTAATATGTCTTCTAAGGTAATATTATGAACATGACTATTTGCCCTTTGGTGAGGGAGGTCATGAGAAGACAAATGGAGCTGTGGTGTGATCTATAAGGAGACAAGCAAAGTACCAGTTGGGTCTCACTATGCTCTGTCCCAGAATCACCACTGTCAGGGGCAAAGCATGGGTCCAAGGCCACCAGGGGGCAAACACCCTAGTCCTTCCTTTGGTCCTTGTGCTAACCAGAGCCCTTCCTACATGGATAAGATGGGACAAAAATTGGCCAGAGAGAGTTTGCATACATGAACCAAGGGTTCTCACTATCTTACATATTCCAGGTGTTCAAGATGTGGTTAAGAGGGAAAAAAAACAATCCCACATAATTGAATCGGCCATGCCAAGTTTCTTAACTTTGATCTATGTAGATTCAGAGAGCTGGCCAAGGCAAAGGAGACGCAGAGTGTTCTCAACCCATCATGTTCAAACACAGGAGAAGGGGCCACCTTGTTCTCTTAGATCCTCAAGACCTTCCTATGAGGTGGATTTTCCAACCTGTAATGTGCACAATATTCCCCACCCCTCACATACCTATTGATGACACAGGCACCACCTCCTCCCAGGACCCACACCTACTGGCAGGCTCCCTCAGCTGCCATGTGTGTGTCTGCCTCTGCCAGCCCTGTCCAGCCTACTGCAACACAGCAGTATCTGCCTGAGATTCTCTCCCTGTGGCTGAGAAGGACCTGTGGGGTTCTTATTTATTTATGTGTTGGTTTATTCCGTCGCAGGGATGAGGCAGCGGTTAAGAGGAAGCGGAGGGAGGAAGAGGATGGGGTGGAGGTGGGGGTGGGGAGGGGGTAAGGGGGTAAGGCCCAGAAAAGAAGCTGTGGTGAGCCAGAGATTGGCGGAAGAAATGTCTTTATAATTTCAACTGCTTTTGAACCACACTGTCTCTAGCTGAACCCCCTGGGGTGAAAGGTAGGTGTATTACTGGGAATAGGAGTCTGTAACCTTAATTATGCCTCAAAGCATTTGGCTGTGTTCTTCCTGAAACTTCCAGAAGGGGAAAAAAAAAAAAAATGTGGTTTCCATTACAGTGTCACTGAGGGACTTGTACTGGGGTTGGGATCATTAAAATAAAAACACTGATGAGTAAGCCATGGCATTTTTTCCTCCAAGTCTTACGTCCTTCCTCCACCCCTAGTCCTGTACTTTATTTTGAGACAAGCTTAAAATAGTCTATAAAATATGGAGCTCATTATATCCCATCTAGCAGATTTCATTTGGCATGAATGTAGATTAAAAGCCCCATGCCAGTTCTTCCTCCTAGCCTGAGTTTATAGGGAAGACACTCCTCTGCTTTTGCTCAGGGCTGAGTTCTTTAGAGTGTGATTCTGCAATAGATCAGGAGAGCCAGGAGGTGCCACTTCCAACTCCACTCAACTTATTTTTCATGATAATAACAAGGGAGGATAGAGAAAAAAATACAATTCTGCTTTTGGGGCTTTTTAGAACTTTTCCCAGAGCCTTGAAAAGCTTAATTCAAACTAGGCGCCCTTCAAACCCATGAATTCCTCCAGTCTTCCACATAACAATGACTATCTGGGCTGCTGAGCGCATTAAAAGGGGCAGAACTGACCTGAAACTGCAGGGGAATACAATGAAGAGAGGCCTCAACTAGGAGCTTTTGCATCCTTGCTTCAAAGGTAGGCTCAGCCAACAACTAACTGTATGGCTTTGAGAAGTGAAATCACCTCTTTGGGCTCAGTTTCCTCATCTCTAAAATGAGAGGTCTCTTCCAACTCTGTCTCTTTTTTTCTTTTGCTGAGGGTACAATTATGGAGGCAAAAGGATGAGAAATGAAACCTTCCTCTTACCACTCATCTTACTTGACCCAATACCATCTCTTGAACTAGTAAATTCCCTTTCTATCTGATAAAGCCCCAGTCTTCCCTGATTATACCTTCCCTCTGAATCACTAGAAAAGGCCCTGCATTTTCTCTTACCTGAATACCCTTTTTCCTTGCTCTACCTACATCCTTAAAAATCCAAATACAAGGACAGTGTGCTTCATAGTAAGTACATGCTGAGGGCTTGATCTATCAGTTTCTAACACAGTTCTTGCACGGGTATCATCTTCTCCCCAAGGGTCTCCCCCAAGGGTGCAGTATAGGGTTTTGTCTCTGAGGAGGGAGTAGGACTCAGTCAACGCTTGATGGCAGTGGAAGGCTCCACTCATTAGCAGTCCGCTCTGAGCTACCCAATGGCTGAGTACCAAGGTGACAGACCTACTCCTCCCCCCATACTCTCTGGCTGTGGGTCCCTCTGAGTCTCCTCAGCTACCTCACCTATGCAATGAGAATAACACCCCCTACACAGCCCTGCTGGCAGCTTGAATGAAACAGGTGAGCCTACGCAAAGTCTTGAACTACCTACCTCTTCAGTCACAGCCCATAACAGTGCCTACTCTTTTGCTAAGCGTATTAAGCCCATCCGAACTGCATTTCCTCATTTCTCCTTTTTCCTACTTAAAAATAGCTCTCTAAGCACCCCCTTCTTCCTTCCTTCCAGCAGAGGAAGCATTCTCCCTCCTCCAGTCTTCCACTTCCATCTGCACTCTTCAGTCAACCCAATCCTACCTCCTCCAGGTTGTTGCTGCACTTTACAGTACTTATCACAAGCTTTTTTCAACTGTCGCTTGGATCATGGATCATCTGCCTCACTCATTAGAATGTAAACTTCATGAAGATTTCATGCCTTATTCATACTGTATCCCCAGAAAATAGCTCGGTGCCTGGAACACTGTCAGTGCTCGATGAATATTTCTTGAATGGATTAATTGATCCATTTCTGTTCATCATTTTCAAACTTCTCTCATCACTGGCTCCCGCCCCCAGCCTCAAACACATTCAAGCCTCCCTTCTTTAACAGAACCATTGCTTGACCCTAATGTCCCATCAACCACCATTCTATTTTTACCTTGCATTTTCTGACATATTTCTCAAACAAACAATATGTGCTTGCTGCTGCCTCATCTTCACCACCTCCTCCCACTGCAATCTGGTTTCTCTTCATCAGGGCTGCTGAAACAATGCTATGAGTCGTCACCAATGCCTTCTGTCACCGAACTCCTCACACTGCCCCACTTCCCTGCAGAGCGGGACCCCTGACTGTCCCTTTTTCTCTACCCTCAAGAATATATTGTATCCTGGCTTCTTCCTATCCCTTTGACACTGTCTCCTCACGTCCACACTTTCCAAAACCAATCTATGCCAGTCACCTCTTCCCCTATACTGTCTTTCCTGAGCTAGTGTCAACTTCACTATCATTTTGGGGCAAATGACTCAAAACCATGCATCCCCCATCCTAACTCTCTAGAAAGACAGACATACTTCCATTGAATGAAGGAAGTGGGCATTTTGTTATGCTATGTTATACTTCTGTGTATTCTCAGCACCTCGTCTACTGCCTGGTAAATGAAAATTGTTCATTTCATTTTTAAAAAATGAAATGCTCTTGCTCTGCTATTATCTGTCTTTAACCTGATATGGAAACAAGACTCTTCACAGGATGATCCCAACCTACCTTTCCAAACTGAACTCTTACCACACAGAGACGTTCCAGGCAATCTATACTCTCCAACTTCCCTCCTTGCCATTAAGTACTACTAAAGCTTAAGTCAGTTCTCTCCTCTTTAATTTACCTGCCATTGTATTATTTACCATGGTATTTGTTAGTGTGTATCTCCCTTGCTAAATCCTAAAGCTTCATGAAGACAAGAACACTATCTTCTTCAGCACTGTTTTCTAGGCTCTTGAATAGGGCACATATAGTAGGTGCTCAGAAGATACCTGCTGAAGCAGTAATACTGCCTCTGTCCTTCCTCCCCCTTGTGAATGCATAGCACTTGTTTAGCAATTCAACATGAGATACCTTGTGGGATCACACAGATATATTGTAGGCTCTGTGGATGCATTATCTACAGGTAATACACGTATTCTCCAGTATTCTTGCCTGGAGAATTGCATGAGCAGAGGAGCCTGGCAGGCTACAGTTCATGGGATTGTGAGAGTCGGACACAACTTAGCACCATCTTTTTATTACAGGTATTATCCACATAGAACCTTGGAACATTAAAGCTGGAAGGGATCCTTTTCATAAGATCCATCACTTGATAGAAGGGCCGACAGGGACTCAGAGATTACCACTGGTTCTAGATCTTTCAGGAATTTGAACTTTAAGTTCCTGAGGACAGGAATCCTACCTCCTACTCCTAAACACTCCCTGCTATACCTGGGGCTTAGTAGGTAGTATTACTACTGCCACTAACAATACTCTTTATTGTTTTGACAGTTTCTTTGGTAACATAGCACCCTCCATCCACAAGGTGAAGAGCAAACCCATCACCAACACTGGGAATCCACAGCTGGCTGTCTGACCATCCAGGGACACAGCTGTCCCACTTCTCCTCAGTTATCATTGAAAATGCCACAACAGAAGAACAAGCACTGGGAGGCCATGTGGATGCTCAGTCGCTCAGTTGTGTCTGACTCTGTGACCCAATAAGACTGTAGCCCACCACTCTCCTCTGTCCATGGAATTTTCCCGGCAAGAATACTGGGATGGGTTGCCATTTTCTCCTCCAGGGGATCTTTCCAACCCAGCAATCATGCCCACGTCTCTTGCACCTCCTGCAGTGGCAGGTGGGTTCTGTACCACTGTGCCACCTGGGAAGCCCCATGCCACACTCAGAAAGTGCTATTTTACTGTTCTCACATCGCAGTCACCTCCTCCTCACCAGGCAGAAACACCACACCAGGACCACACAGCACAGCTATCAGTGTCCTTCCCCTAGCACCTGGCCTAGATATATCTTGTCTAGTGATCTCACACCACAGAAAAAACATCCCAGTGATACACTCTACTCTCCACTGACAGGGGCAATGGGCACCCCAGTTTAACATGTTTTCCAGAGAGAGAGAAAGATGGGGTCCCCCCACCTGTACAAGAACAGGTAGAAGAGAGAACTCATCCCAGGTGAGAGCTGGGGGTCCTGGATCTTGATTCTTCTCTTAGCATCTCTGTGACTAGAGCAGAGTCTTTTAACATTATAAGCTGATTTCCTATGTGTGAAAGTGGAACTAAATTAACTGCTCTCAGAGAGACATAGTGAGAACCAAGGGGTATAAGATACTGGAACTGTCAAGTCATTACAGTTCTCTACCCACAACCAACAATTCCATGACAATCGCCTCTGAGTTCCCTGGAGAGTTTGCATACTCTGTTAGCCTCTTTATTTGGGTTTCTTGATAAGATACAGTTTTAAAGAATCCATCTGCCAATGAAGGAGATGCAGGCTCGATCCCTGGGTCAAGAAGATTCCCTGGAGTAGGAAATGGAAACCGACTCCAGTATTCTTACCTGGAAAATTTCATGGACAGAGGAGCCTGGTGGGCTCCAGTCCATGGGGTCGCAAAGAGTCAGACACGACTGTGCGAGCACACTTGCATGGCAGGATACAACGTTGAACTCGCTGTCCAGGTGAGAACACTAAGGGATGGGGAGACAAGGACCTGCCCTTGGGGACACTACTCACAATGGAAGAGACGGACCCCCGGAAGCAACTAAGCCCTTAAAACAATAGCAGTCTGGGAGTACAGCATGTCTTACTGAGCACTTATTCATACCAGGCCCTGGCCACACATACTAATGCCTTCAAGGCTCACGACCAGCCCACCAGGTGTGTCCTCCTACCACCCACAGGAGTCCATCGTGAATCACAGAACACTGGCCTTGCACCTAAATGCCCACGTGTCTTTGAACAGAACCAGTATGATTAACTGGGGGAACATTTTCTGGAGGACAAGGGGGCTATGTGGTTTGGAAGGGGAAGGATGTGGATTAATTGTGAGACGGGGAAGCTTCAGGTATTTCAAGTGGAAGCACTTGAATCATGAAGGGAAAATATGAAGGTTGCTGGAGTGTGGGGCAATGGGGAATTGTGCTGAGGGGAGTGTTTCAAGGGGTGCTGAAATCAAACTTTTTACTGAACAATAGGTCCCTTTAAGAAAGTGGTTTTGTGCCAAAAGCCAACTGAATAAGAGATATCTATTAGTGACTTAAAAACTAAGTTAAAGTAACTTCTTTGTGTAGTGTATGAACATTCAACTTCAATGGGAAGCTGATTACAACCTAACCTCCTCTAATTAGAAAATTCCCAGGAAAGAAAAACCAGCCTACTTGCTTTTCATACACAAGCTGTGATTTCCTTTTCCCCACCAGCCATAGAAAGGAAAGAACAAGTCATAAAGGTTGGCACAAAGAAGCTACATGCCATGCTGGGCACATATACGCAACAGGACAAGCCAAACCAAGGTGGGTCTCCGGCATTCAAGGCAGGCTAGGAACGGGCTAAGCAAGACAGCTTATGGTTACCAGGGAGGAAGGGTGGGAGGCCGGGACAGATTGGGAGTTTGGGATTGACACGCACACACTGCTATATTTAAAACAGATAATCAGTAAGGACCTGCTGTATAGCATAGGGAACTCTGCTCAATCTTCTGTAATAACCTGAATGGAAAAAGAATTTGAAAAAGAATAGATACTTATACACGTATAACTGAATCACTCTGCTGTATACCTGAAACTAACACATTGTTAATCAACTATGCTTCAACTTAAAAACTACAAAGAAAAGTTAAAAATTTTTTAAAAAAGGTTTAGTCAGTGATAGAAAATGACTGTAGTTGAAATTTCTGAAGAAACTTGCATGAATTATATCCAAAGGATTGTGTTCTTTTAAATGTTGTTCCTTAGCACATTCCTTTGTTTACCACTCCCATATAGTGACTGATTTCCTCATTTATTTTGCTGAAAATTCCATTTTACCTATATTCTCTGGCATCTATGTGAAAGCCCCACAATGAGCAGTTCTCAACTGTGGCTGTCATTAGAATCACTGGCAGAGTTCCTTAAACATGCTGGTGTCCAACCCTCCTCCCAAGGACTCTCATTTAGCTGGCTGTGGCGGTGGGGGGAGGTCAGGGGGTGGGAAGGGAGGAGCTAGATGTCATGCTTTCTAAGAGCTCCCAGATGATTCCAGCATATATCCAGGAATGAGAACCAGCTGGTTTCTGGCCCAGAATCCAAAGCACTTTGTGGTAGCTACAGGAATGTACATGAAGCACCAAGAAGAAATTGGCGGCCTAAAGCTTATGATGTAAATTCAACATCTCACTTAAGTTTTCCACACACCAGTCATTTCTGTACCTCTGTCATCATTTCACCATATCCACATACCTCCTATAGTTATTTCCTTGATATCATTCTAAATCAACTCCATCTCTTAAATTTGTTTTTAAAAGAAACTCATAGACTGGGGATAATGGCAAAGTGACATAAAAAGGCAGGAGCAAGAGAAAACAAAACGTGGCTCTTGAGAGGAAAAAACACCCAGAAATGAGGGAAGGGCTTCCGTGGTAGCTTAGGTGGTAAAGAATCTGCCTGCCATGTGGGAGACCTGGGTTTGATCCCTGGGTCAGGAAGATTTCCTGGAGGACAGCATGGCAACCCACTCCAATATTCTTGCCTGGAGAATTCCCATGAACAGAGAAGCCTGGCAGGCTACAATCCACAGGGTCACAAAGAATTGGACACCACTAAGCACAGAAGGGCGGGTCCAGGGCAGGAGACCCAGGATCCATGGGGTCAAGTTGGTCCAGGCACAGCAGTGAGAAGGGATGAAGTCTTGGCTCTGGTTAGAGAATACTAGAGAATGCCACGGAATAGGGTTACATGTGGCCTGGAGTTGTGCCTTTAAAGGGGCCCTAGGGACAGAGAGAGAAGACTGAGGGAACACAGGGGCTAGAGGAGGCAGATATCTGGGGCAGAGAGGAAGGCAGGGCAGAGTGTGAGGCCTAGGGAAAGCTGGTGGGAAGGTAAAAGGGAGACTAGGGGCAGGAATGAGGGGAGATCTGAGAGACGGGTGGGGCTAAGGCAGGCCTCGCTGGATAGGGTGAGAGCAGGGGCTGGACAGCACAGCAGAAGCAGACAATGGACCAAACAGGATGTCCTCCAGACACTGCCAAGCAGTGACCAGCAAGAAAGCACACAGGGACACCTGTAAACTGCCTGCAATCATCCCATGAGCTACCAGAGGTGGTCACTCCCACACACGGAGAAACACTGCCTAATGCGCTACCAATAAAGAGCAGCTGCCTTTTCACTCTTCCCTTTTATGACCAAAAAAAATTTAAGAAATGTAAACCCCCATCTCATTTGTCAGGTCCCCATGGATACACTAAAACTCAACAACAAAATGCAATGTTACTTCTCTTATACACACACTCATGTTTTAGATCTGTATGAACACCCTTCTTTTGATGGACAGATCCCACCATACAAACCATCTCCTTAGTCACCATCTGAAAGCACAGAACATGATCAACAGAGTTGACACATGCCCAGTAACAAACACTGTAAAAACAGCGTCTGATATTAATGAAAGAAATCATCAAAATAATCATGTCTGAGCAACCTGGCAGTTCATTATCTTATAAATCCTCACATATAGTCAAGTCCTAGAAAACAACCCCTTTTATTTTCTTAAATCCTTACCCTTAATGAACAATGATGAGGGAGATAAAAGATTCATTTGCAATCACCAAGTATATGCATTGCCATTACTTCGTAAAGTTTATTTCCGCTCCAAGATGTGTTCCAGTATTTTTCTCCCTTTTCCTAGGTGTGTCAAATCACAGATTCATTTATCCCCCAGTCACAGCCAAGAGAATGACTCAGGCTGGCACACAGCTTGTCGATTATTTCATTTTCCTGGGCTAAACTTATCATTTCCCACTTCTTCTTATTGCTTACTTACTCCCTCTTCACTTTCTTGAGGTCTGTTACTTTCAAAATGATATGAGGCATGACAATGATAAGGGTGAAACAACAAAATCCTAAAAAGATGATGAACGGAGCTAAATTCGGTTACACTAAAGACAGATCCCTGGGAATTTTGTTCACTGCCCAGAAGGACAGGTTCATCACTCATCCATTCATTCAACAAATATTTATTGAGCATTTCCCATGAGCCAGCTCAGCCTAGCACACCATATTATAGCATGCTGCAGTCTACACAAAGTTAGCTAACGTTAGTTACTAGAGGAAAGTTGCTACATCTTAAAACTCTGCTTGACCATGGCTGAAGGCATCACACATGTACATGTATAATACTGTGATACTCATTAATCAGAACTGGGTCACATAATCAACACTCACCACCCCCCAAAACCTGGAAATAAGTTTCCCTACACAGTCAGAAGCTGCTAAAGACTCACATTAAATAAAACCCTGGAGATATTGTTTATGAAAGACCATCAACTTTCCAAATATAGCCACACATGTTGATGAAACATTCATGGAAGAACACATCTGGCAAACAATGTTTTGGGGAGAGTTTAATTAGTTAATTCATAAATTCACTAACCTGACATTTCTAACAATGCCTGACACTTTTACATGCACTAACACAAAAAATTTCCCCCAAATTCTATAATATAACTATTATTATTAACATTTACCATTTTCCAAATTAGTAAACCAAGGGTCAGTTTGAGGGTAAATCATTTAATCAAGGGCACTTAGAAAGTAATGAAGCCAAAACTTGAACCTAAGTTTGCAACTCATGGATTCAAGCACTTTCTACAAAATAAAACCAAATTATTATTAATATAGCTTGTATATTAACATCTAGCTTTTTATAATTAGCATCATGTTAGTTTGAATCTTGTTTTAATTTACATAAGTATAAATTATCTCTATGCCTCTAACAACTCTTAATTGGACTTTTCTCAACTCCTGGTTATTAGATGCCACATATTCCTGTCTTTCCTAACACGTCTGTAAGACAGTGAGAATCAACAGCATTGGTAAAGAAAACTAACACTCAAGGGGCACTTTGCTTCCTGCCAGGCACTGGAATAAGTATTTCACTTGTAGTTTTTCCCTGCAGCAACCCTCTGAGTTGGTGCTGTCCTCATTACCATTTTCTTTTACAATGAAGGAGGCACAGAGAGGTTAAGAACTTGCCTAAGGCCACACGGATAAGGAGGATTCCCACCTGTGGCCTCTCCTTCCTCTGGTCTCTGATCTTCACCAGTAACAAATTCTGGCTCTCTTACTAACATTCTCATCTCAAGTCTGGGCTCCCACTGGCCTATTCTCAGTGCTAGTGAGAGGCTGCTTTTCAGATGTGCTGGTTTGGCTTCCTCCATCTTTGATTTCTCCCCGATAAGAGCCCTGGTTCACCTGCTGTGTGCAGCTCTCTGCTCCCACCTGGTACCGGCCTCCTGGCACCCCTAAGACAATCCCCAGTACAGATGACCACACCCTGGGCTGGGCAGCAGAGCCTCCCCTAGGCCACTTTTTCCACCAGGATTTCATCTCAATCCTGCCAAAATTCTCTTAAAGGAGCCAACACTTTTAAAAATAACACTCAACATTGTTTAAAAAAAAAAATCAATTACTCAACCAAATTAACAGTGGCTTTTCCCTACAACAGAATGTCTGGATTTGCATCACATTAACAGGAGATTTAAATAACATGACTATTTGATGGTAAAATGTATTAAGGTCAGATTAACCTGAGGAATAAAATGTTCTTTCCCTTCCGTTTCCACTAACTGCAAATTCTGTATGGCTCACCAATAACCCACAAAGGCAGCTGTCCTCCAGACAGATGCCAAGCTCCACGATGCTGAGGGGCCTCGTAAGGAGGAAATGAACACTTACAGAGCACCTACTATGCACCAGACATTATGTCATGTGTTTTATAGGTATGAATGAACTAAGAATTCTGCAACAACCCCAGCAGATAGGTCTCACCACGCCCATTTTACAGATGGGAAAACAAGCTCATAAAGGTCTCATAAATCAGCCTCAGGTCACAGAACTGGTGGTGGCAGAGCTGAGACGTGAGCCTGCATGTGTTTGCCCCCAGCTTCTTGCTCAGGGACTATTCTTCTTGCTGCACTGCTCAGGGTTCCATCTAGAGTCCTGCAAGATGGAGCTTACCTTTGACTACAGTTCTGAGTTTGCCGATCAACCCAACAAGAAATGAGGTCCCAATATACACGTGCTTCCCAAATGGCCCTGGGCTCCTGATTCCCAGCTGGGTCACAAACATCCCCAGAAAAAACAACTACTTTTTTTTTTTTTACTTTCTATGGGCTGGCTACTCATCTGTTTCATTCCCTCTTCTCTCTCCGTGCTCTCTGCTCCCTCCTCTACTGTGTCTTCCTGTGTGTGTGTGTCTGTCTGTCTGTGTCAGAAAGCTGTGTGTATATGCATGCCTTCTGCTTCTGTCTCTTATACACACACACGCATGCACACACATTCTCATGTCCATTCTCGCCACCCCCCATCCCAGGAATACCTCGATCCAGCAGCCGGAGCAAGCGGAGATACCAAAGATACCACTGTTCCCAGAAGCGGTCCGTCATCCCCCCCTGAACTCATCCTTCACAGTCAGTCCCCTCAGCAGAGCCTCGTCCCACCACCGCCAACTTGAGGAGGCCGGAATTTCTTGACGCTAGGCTTGCGCGCAGCCTGCTCGAAGCAAATGCCTGCCTGCGAAGACAGCCACCAATCCTCCCACACAGAGGCTGACTGTGCCGGGAGCCTGTTTCACAGCAACAAAGGAACAAGTGCGGAACACTGCCGCCTGGTGCAGACCGAGCCTGCAGGGGCCCAAAGGGAGGTCAAGAGACGCTGGGGAGGGCACCAGGGAGCACCTTCACAAAGAAGGGAGCAGAGAAGTGGTCTTGGGAATGAAACTGCACAGTCAAGGTCATATTTTAGATGTCATTCCAGGATCTCCTGCCATCCTGGCTTCCCCTGCCTCCCATGCCAAAGGCCAGTGGCTCTCCTAACAGGAGACAGGGATAGGAAGCCAGGAACTCAGCCATCCTGGACTCTGAGGCCAGCCTACAAGAGCCAGAGCCTCACTGCCTTATTCCGTGGAAACCACAGGCACCCCAGGCCCAAGGCTGCTGGACCCATGTGGTCAGAAAAAGGCCACAGACTCCATCTCCCTTTGTGGATCCTCTGTTAGAGTAGAGAGAGCATGGACTCCAGTCACATGGATATGGGCTCAAATCCTGCTACCACTTAACAGTTGCCTGGCCTTGATCACTTTACTCCAACCCAGCTTCCTCCTCTGGGAACTAGAAAGAAGAGTATTTGCTTCACTGAGCTGTTGTGAGGTTCCCAAGAAGGGAAGGACCTAAAATCTCTGGTCCAGCACGTGGTGAATGGTGGTGCTCAAGGGCTCCTTCCCCCTTCTGCTCCAACCCCTCTTCCTCTAGCCAGATCCTCAGCTCCCATAGCCCTTACATCCCATGCTTTCCCACCTCTGTGTGAATGGCTCCTGGTCTTCCTGTCCAGAGCATGGCCATCCTACGGCCAAGTATTCACTGTGGCCAAGTCTTCCTGGTTTTACCAACACATAGCCACAGAGTCAGGCGGCCTTCCCTGGTCCTCCTTCCCATCTCCTGACTCAGCCACAAACTCCATGAAGACAGGATCTGCTCTGTGATCATCACTGAACCTTGAAGAGTCTTGAACTTTGCAAGTGCCTAAGTATTTACTAACTGAATGAGTGAAGAGGCAAATGTCTGTGCACGCCACATGGTTTTGTTTTTTAAGTTAGGAAAAGGAGTGGACTACAAAGGCCTCAGTCCCTGGGCACCACCTAAAGCCTGTGGAAGAATGACAGGCACCCTGGCCTTGTATTGCTGGGAACCCGTTTTACAGGATGCTGGCTGCTGACCCAGTGAGGCTGTGCTCCCAGGTGACCAGAAGTCCTGTTTGCATAAGTGAAGTCAAGAGGACCCCAGGTCCAGAACCACTTTGGACTCCAAGCCTAAAAACTACCCAGCAGCCATGTGCACATGCATCGCTGCTTTCGCCCAGCCCAGGCCATGCCAGCAATGTCTTCTCACTGTTCCAGTAGAAATGCTGGCCTCCCAGGCCTCCTGGTCTCCATCTGGAAGCCGGCAGGAGCAGGCCTCCTCAGCGTCAGCTCTTCCTGGAGGCTCAGGCTTCCAAGATGACACAGGCTGCAGATTCTGACAGAATTCAGACTGAGGAGGAGGCCTGGCCTAGGGCAGGAGCTAGGAGGGAGAGGGAGAAGGCAGCAGAGCCACGTCTCCTCCAGGCTGGCCCTGCCCCTGCTCCACCACGGCATCGTGGCTCCTTCATGAAGAGCAGCACTGGGACCGAGCACACCCCGCCACCCAGAAGCTACCTCACCGGCTCTCCTAGAGTTATTTTACTATTACCTTAAATGGACAAGACTCCAGCCTGTAGTTAACACAAGAATGCACACCCCTCCTCCTCTCTCTCCAGAGAGAAGTGCACTGACCCTTAGCCTCCCCCTCCTTCACGAATAGCAGGCTCCATCATTCAGGTGTGGCCAGTACTTTTCAAGCTCACAAAGAACTTTCACATCCATCTTCTCCCTCGGGCCTCTGAGCCACCCTGTGAGGTCTGTAGGATGGGACTCACTTTCCCCAGTGTACATAAGGGAAAACCCACATGCCAAGAGGTTAAATAACTGACTTATGGTCAAATACCTAGTTGGTGGCTGGGCTGAAGAAGTGTGTGCCATCTATCTCTCCCAAAGTGTTTCTGTGGCTCTGGATTGTTCTCTGGGGAAGTGTGATGTTTTTCATAAAGAGGTGGAGGCCCTCACAGTAGGGCAGGACCCTAGGGCAGTGCCGACAGGCCATAAGCACAGGCTCAGGAGGGGGCCTGCGTGTGGCCTCTTACTGAGTGACAGCCTTTCATCTTTTTCTTTGGCTCCGGGCTTCTGGCTGCCGAGGAAGAGCAGTCTCCAAATAAGAATGCCAAAAATGGCTCTGTCCAACCCTACTGGGGAGAAATCCGAGATGGGAAGCATGCACACATGGCTCCCACCTGGGTCTGAGGAGACCCAGACAGAGATAGGCTTTGAAAAGAGCACCTGCCTGTGAGGCAGAAAGTCCCAGTGACCGTGTGGGAGCTGTGTGAACTAGAATACTCTGACGGGGTTAATGCTACTCTACCACGTCCCATTCTCGGGCCTGGAGAAGGCAGCTGGCCCTGTTCCCCTCCTTCCAGTAATCAAGTGCCAAACATTCCACACAGCTTCGTTTTCAAAGACAGAGGGGGAATAAAGATGTTAACAACATGGGTGCAAGCGCTGCCCCCACAAACTGTAAACATAAGAACGTAAGCGTCACCTGTGGGGTCAGGCCCAGGAGGAACCCATCCAGCCAGCAATTTCACTAAAGATTGGCTTCAGCCCATCACGCTGGGCTCCCGGGAGCTCCTCGGTCCACCACTGCTCATTTCTCCAACTCCCACAGAGCCTCATAAGCCTGCTTCAATGCAGCCCCTTCAGAAGATGAATACAATGTTCCAAGAGGCTGTCACAGTTGCCATTTAGCTGCAGTGCAATTAGAATGGACGGGATATTGGCCAGGAAGGGGCCTTATTAGGTTTTGTTGTTGTTGTCGCTTTGTCTTAAACAATACTCCTGTGGCCGATCCTTCTTTCATCACGGTCGGAGCAAGCATGGTCATTCCTGTTGGCATGGTTCCTGCAACCCACCTGGCTGGTGCTACGGGGACCCATTCTCAGAAGCAAGGAGCATCTCCAGGCCAGCAACAACCCATCCATCCCAGAGGGCTGATGCCTGTCTGGACGATCACCAGAACATGGATGTGTTCCCTTCTCTTCCCTGTTCCTTCTTCCTACGTGGCACTGTTCTTTCTCCTGCTATCCGCCCGCCCCAACATGGAAACACTGTGTTCCCAATCAGATAGAGCCAGCACAAGTGTATGGAGCAGAAGGCAAGCAGCACGGAGGGAGGGGAGAAGCAGTCATGTCCCAGAGCTTTCCCACCCATCTCCTGGGATGATGACCACTGTTCCCACAGTGGCACTGGCTGGCTTGTGGGACACACGGGCTAGCTCACCAGGGAAGGTGGTAGTGTTGCTAGTCTGCATAGCAGAGCGAAGACTATCTCTGCCCGAGGAAGTGGGCTCCACCAGGCTGCCATTTTGCCCTGCAAGCTGTACTTCAGTTGCAACATGTATCACACACTCCAGCAGACACCATCCTCAGCCACCTCCCACACCACTTCTGTCCCCTTGGCAATGAGCACCCAAATGGAGAAGTAAAGCCCTGTGACAACACATTCTCAGCAATGCTGTCCATGGATGGGACGGATACCGGCCCGTCTCTCCTGTGAGAGCTGAGTGTCCCCAGGTGAACAGGTTTCCTAGGTCCACACCTGAGGCCAGCACCTAAGACAGGTTATCACCTGTCACACTGAAATTCAAGCCCACTTCTCCCAAGAGGCCTTTTCCAGCTAACCTCGTTCATTCTCTATCTCTGAGGTTCTCAAAGTTTAATGGGCAGCAGAATCACCTTAGAGGGTTGGTTATCCAGGCAGGTAACTCGGTCTCACTCCCCAAGGCCTGCATTTTTAACCAGCTCCTCAGATGAGTCTGAAATGGGGATCTGTCTGCTTCCATCCCTGCTCTCCTCTCTTACTTCACTGAGCTATTCCAGTTAAATTCTAGAGCGTACCCTGTTTCCCAACACACCCTCGGAGTGCGGAGTTAGAAGAGTCTCCTGGAAGGTAAGGGGCCTTCAAGGCCCAGTAGAGGGTCCCAGACTGCAGGGCTGAGGAGCTGCCAGCCAGGAGGCTGAGAATCAGGCTCCTCTCTCCACAGGCTCCAGAGAGCATTCATCTGTACAATGGCTTTAAATGTCACCTCAAATATCAGGCCGGGTGGCAGGAGCTAAAGGCGGAAGCTCATTAGCCTGCCTTGCCCTGCTTTTGTGTGGCTTTCATCCGTGTTCACCTCCGACCTCCTCTGGGATCATTAACGCTCCCTCGACTGGGGGAGCCTCAGCTCTTGGAAACGTCACACAGCCCTTCCCCACACTGGGCTCTACACCAAATCGCTAAGTCAGGGAAATGTAGTCCCTTCTGGACACCTCCCCAGAGCACTTATTCCTCCCCCACCAATCGCCAGAACCCGTGTGGCCCTGACTCTCCTTCCATAGCATGCCACCCCTGGCCCCAAAAACCAAGCCGTGCCCTCATGCCTTTTCAAAGCTCACCCATCCTGGGCCTGTAAAAAGTATTACGATAAATAATCTCAACCCCTCTAAGGTCTGCACAAGGAGAGCTTAGTATTCAGACCCTCTGGGAGTATTTACATTTTGGCAAAAGATAATGCCCTAGATCAAAGGAAAGAAAACAAAGAACAAAAACAAACAAGCTTATAAATAGAACAGACTGATAGTTTGCCAGAGGTGGGCAACGGAGAGTGGGGCAAGCGGGTCAAAAGGCACAAACACCCAGCTATAGTAAATACACAAGTCATGGGGGTGCAACGCACAGCGTGGTAAGGCTGCAGGTAAGAACACTGTGCTGTATACACGAAAGGTGCTGAGAAAGTAGGTCTTAAAAGTTCTCATCTAAGGAAAAAAATCTGTAACTATGTGTGGTGATAGATGCTAACTAGAATTACTGTGGTGATCATTTCACAGCATATACAAATCATTATGTTGCACACCTGAAACTAATATAATGCACTGTTGTATGTCAACTATAATATCAACTTTTTAAAAAGGGAATTGGGAAAAAATAGTATATTTCTACCATCACTGGGAATGCTAAATTTTTTTTTTTTGAGGATTTGTGTGTGTGTGTGTGTGTGTGTGTATAGTCTTCCCTGATAGCTCAGTTGGTAAAGAATCCACCTGCAATGCAGGAGACCCTGGTTCGATTCCTGGGTTGGGAAGATCTGCTGGAGAAAGGATAGGCTACCCACTCCAGTATTCTTGGCCTTCCCCTGTGGCTCAGCAGGTAAAGAATCTGCCTGCAATTTGGGAGACTTGGGTTCGATGGATGGGTTGGGAAGATCCCCTGGAGAAGGGAAAGGCTTCCCACTCCAGTACTCTAGCCTGGAGAATTCCATAGACTGTATAGCCCATGGGATTGCAAAGAGTCGGTATACATATATATACATAAAGTCAAAAAGCTTAGTTTGTACAAATTATGATCCAGAATGACAAGTAAATTTATTCAATATTTAAAAAAAAAAAGGAAGGGGAGTGGAAGTCCAGGCCTTGGATAAGCAGCAGGGGTGGGGTGTGTTGGGGGCAAGGAGGAGGGTCCATGACTCTCTTCCCTAGCTCCATGGGCACGTGCTATTGGGTGACCTGATGAAGGCAACTCAAGGAACCCGGTGCCTCCTTTGCCTACCTCATTCATCCCGTAATCCCCCACCTTCCTACCCAGAAAGAACATAGTTGACTGCTCTCTCCAAACCCCTAAATTATAAAGTAGTTCTTCTTGAGGAAAACAATAAAACAATAAATAGAATGGACACCTCAGAACCTGATCCCAGAAGCCCAGAAATCCAAGAGTTTATTATTGCCTCCTCTGTTTCCCTCACACCTGGCAGGGGTGCCTCCCTATTCCCTCTACTAACAGCAGCTTCTTCACCCATCAATCAAGGTGGTGTGACTCAGTGACCTAAGGGTCCTTAGGTTTGGGGGCCTTTTGCCCCCCCAACATTTGGTTTCTCTTAACTCTTCCTCCCTCCTCTCAATTGCCACAGTTTATTGATTTAGAAAAACTTAAAGATGTCAGTCACCACAGCTGAAATCTCATGCCTCACTCAACCTGTGGGGAGCCCTTAGTGTCGAGAATCCTCTCCCTTCTCTCTTCATCCCACGCCTTCTCCATCCACTGAGAGCTTTTCCAAACAGACCCCTCAGCATATCCGCCCAGGAAAGTCAGATACAAATACACCAGACTACGACAACTGCGGTTGATAATCTTGAATATGAAGTTCAACAGGATCAAAAAGAGCCCACTGTATCATCAAACAAATACTAAATTTTGACTAGCATATATCTAGAACTAAACTTTTTTTTATATAATTGTTGGGTTTTTATTTTTTGGAAAATGTATAATTCGTGTTTGTTCCATAATGCAATCCACTATTACATCTGAATATTTGACTCACTGGAATGCCCTGACACCCACCCCAAAAGACACACACACACACACACACACACACACACACAAGCACACTAGCCAATTTGAATTCTCTCTTCCTTGACTCTTATTTTTAAAAAGAAAGAATCAATTGCCATGATCACTTTACTTTTCATGAAATAAATTCTGCTTATGGTTCTTAAAAATAACCAATTCTCATAAATTCTAGAACTAATCCCTGTATGATCTGTTTATCCAGTTAATATGAAGCCTGCTAAAGTTAGGAAAGGGCCTGAGCTGAATCAGACCAACTGAGTTCAAATCACAAGTCTTTTTCTAACTGACTAGTAACTTGAGGCCAGAGAAGGCAATGGCAACCCACTCCAGTACTCTTGCCTGGAAAATCCCATGGACGGAGGGGCCTGGTGGGGTGCAGTCTATGGGGTCACTAAGAGTCGGACACGACTGAGCGACTTCACTTTCACTTTTCACTTTCATGCATTGGAGAAGGAAATGGCAACCCACTCCAGTGTTCTTGCCTGGAGAATCCCAGGGACGGGGGAGCCTGGTGGGCTGCCGTCTATGGGGTCGCACAGAGTCGGACACGACTGAAGCGACTTAGCAGCAGCAGCAGCAGCAGCTTGAGGCAAATCACTTAACTTCCCTAAATCTCAGTTTCTTCATCTTTTGGATGAAGATAAAGCTGACCTTACAAAATCTGAACAACCTGCACGAGGGAAAAACAAAGTAACATGTATGAAATATTAAGTACTGTACCTAACACAGCAGGTGCATTCTCCTACAATAGGCAACAAGCTTATGCCAGTTGAACTTAGCAATCCATGGGATCCAAATGGACAAATACACCAGCTTATAACAAAAAGGACAATGTTAGTTTTGCCTCTGAGGATAGCTGTAAGCCAAGTGGACCTTGTGAAGTGCTGAGTTAGGGACAAGTTAGGACTCCAAATCCCCCAGCTCTCCACCGGCCTTTCAAGGAGGGGCAGATTCCTACATCTTACTTGCCCAAATGCCCCAGCTCATCTGGCTTCTTCCCTCTGCCCTAACACAGGTTGCAAAGATCCAAGAGAGAGTCAATTAGAAAAAGTCCTTTGACTATGTCCACATGAAATATGTGGATGACTCTCAGTACTGAGGAGGTGGAAAACTTTTTGGAGTTCCTTGATATAGTTTCCGTGTAGTAAATGCCAATGATTTGGCTTCCCTAAAAGTCCATCAAGCCTGACCTCACAGCATGCATACAGGAAAGCCTAAAGATATCCATGTCAAAAAACAACTACTATAAAACTCCAAGAAGAAAAACGGACAGTCTTAGGGTAGGAAGTTTTTCCTAGGCAAGACACAAAGCTCAACACACATATATGCATTTTTTAATCTCTGAAGGAATATACAAGTCACCTAAGGAGAACAGGGGATGGAGAACAGTATTGAAAGGAATACTTCTCACTGAATATCATTTTAAACCTTTTGAATTTTGACCCTTGAACTGTACCTAACTTTTTAAAGAACATTTTAAGATAATGGAGTCAAGAATAAATGTAACTGTTCTTGGAGTCTAGCTGCCATGCTGAGAGAAGACCAAGCCACATGGGAAGACCACATGAAGGAGAACCTAGGACCCAGGCTGAGAAGCCCAGCTAGTCAGTCTCAGCCCCACCCATGCCAGCTGCCATCCATGAGTGAGGTCACTTTAGAGCTTCCTGCCTTTCCAGCACCATGACAGACACACGTAAAGCAGAACTGCCTACTCGGTCCTCACGATCAGGGAAATGGTAAATTGTTGGTGTAAGTCACTAAGACTGCGGGTGGTTTGTCACAGTGTAAAGATAAATGAAGGTGGGGGTCATTGGTGATTGGAGACAAGTTAAAGCCACAAGACTGGCTGAGATCACAAGGAAGTATTGAAAAGGACTGTACCTTATTTCATCTTGAAGATAAAAGCACGTCTAGTCTCAGGACCATACCTGTCTGTCTACCTATCTACCTATCTTAGAATTTGAATTCTGAAGGCAGAATTGTCATAGGGATGTCTAATTAACTTGCTTGCTTGCATTTAAAAAAAAAAAGAGACAGATTTTCTCTACAGGAAGTAAATATATCTGATTTGGCTACTTGTTTTGACAATGAGAGATACCTTTTCCAATTCACTAAATTTGCAGCTCCCAGATTTTTAAGAAAACATATTTAAAGCCTGTTTATAATCTACAATGTGCTAGAAAACATTTTATTTGCAACCACTTAAACTTATGGTTTAAAAAAATGTTTAATGTCAACTTAGATGTATGAGGGGAATATATAGTTTTCAATATTCTTTTAGGGCATACATAAGCAAAAAAAGTCTAAAGCCCACTGAGGTGTATATCTCGGCAATTGTTAAAAATGATAGTTTTCCACAAATAGATACGAAAATATCTTCTAAACATACTATTGGGCTAAAAATGCAAGGTATAGAACAACGAAGCTAGTATTAACCCAATTTCGATAATAAAATGGTATAATAAGTACAGATTCAGATTTGCCTATATTTTCAAAAAGGAGCACTGGAAGGATTCACAAGAAATAACACTGATAGTTACCTATGGAAGGAGTGGATTAGGTAGATAGGCATAAGGTCATATTTGATCCTGTACTGATTTTTGAGCAATATGAATGTATTATATTCACAGATTTTTTAAGTCTTCAGGAGGAGAAAGGAATATATAAAATTATAAAAACATGAACAACATTAAAAGATAATCTAGGAGACAAATATATGCTGCATTGCAACAAAACATTACATAAAAGATTAAGATCTCAAATTTACAAAGAGCTCTCAAAAAAACAGAAAGAAAAAGGTAAACCTACTATAAAAATGAGTCAAGAACATGAACAGGAAATTTACAAAAGAAGAAACACAAATGATCGATAAAAAGTAAAAAGATGCTAACTTCTACTACTAATGATCAGGGAAATGCAAATAAAAGCATAAAAGCAGGCCATATTTCACCTATCAGATTGGAAAATATATATACATAACATGGCAGAAGAGTATATTGATACAGTGGTTTTAGAAATTAATTTGGCAGTACCTATCAACATTTATAAAGTGCACAACCTTCAATTCCAGCAATTCTACTTATAAAACTCTCACAATTACAAAAATGCTTCAGTATATTCTGTAAAAACTAGCAAGAAAAAACTGGAGATAACCTAGAAATCCAACAATAAGGAACTAGTAAAATAAACTGATATAATTATTGATACAATCTACATTACGCTTTGAAACCAGTATAAAGGACAAGGAGTTTTATGCTGCTGCTGCTGCTGCTAAGTCGCTCCAGTCATGTCCGACTCTGTGCGACCCCATAGATGTCAGTCCACCAGGCTCCCCCGTCCCTGGGATTCTCCAGGCAAGAACACTGGAGTGGGTTGCCATTTCCTTCTCCAATGCATGAAAGTGAAAAGTGAAAGTGAAGTCGCTCAGTCGTGTCCGACTCTTAGCGACCTCATGAACTGCAGCCTACCAGGCTCCTCTGTCCATGGGATTTTCCAGGCAAGAGTACTGGAGTGGGGTGCCATTGCCTTCTCCAAGGAGTTTTATATATAGTGACAATTTAAGGATGTCCATGATATATTGTATGTGTGGGAGAAAAAATTTGCAAGATAATTTGAAATAATTTGTACTAGTCCATTTTTTTGTGAGAAAAGATAGAATATAAATACACACATAGACACTATGAGTATGTGCATAGAAAAGGAGTTCCGGTAGGACATTTACCAAACTGCTAACAGTGATTATCCCTAGGAGATGGGAGTAAGTGGTTAGAGAATTATATTTTACGCAGTTTTATATCCTTATAACTTTTTACCATAAGCGTTCATTACTTTGGTAATTTTGAAAGCATTTAGGCTGACTGAAGTAGCAGCTCAGGCTTTTTATGAAAAATGAGAGCTCCCTCAGGGCCAGGACAGCAAGTTCCTTCACTTCTCACTCACAGGGTCCTGAATGTGAGATGATCCACAGAGAACCCACAGGCCATCGGAACCGAGTCCCTGGACTCATGCACCCATTCCCTGACTGGCAAAGGCAGTTCATCCCACACTTCGCACCACTCCTTGTTCACCACAGGGATGGGCTAGGTGCTTTGTGACCTCAGCGAGCACTCAGTACAACCCACCTCTTCTCAGCCCACTCAGTCATCAGCCACTTAGACACCTTGTGGGACTTTGGTCAGAGATGGCAACTATGTTTCATATCAAGTTCCAGCTCTGGTCAGAGGCAGTAATTGTCCAGAGCTTGTGTTAAACAGCTACTATCTTCCCCTTGTATCAATACATATCTTTGAGACTATGTAGTTAAAAAAAAAACACCACTGAGGCCACAGACAGGATGGATGTGGAAAGAGCGGCACTGCCAATTAGTGATGCTGCCAAGATGAGGCTGGAAGAGCCGTGGCAGGCAGACGGGCAAGTCTGCCATCCTTGCCCTTGAACAGTGGGCTCTGACTCACCGACACGGATACTCTCAAACCACTGTCTCTACTGGGAGTGTTGTCACTTAGGGGGTGAGGACGGAAGGGAGGCTGAGGGTGAAGGGAGGTGACAGCTGACTGTGGCTGTGTCTATCAGAAGACAGGGTGAAAGCAAGGAGAGCCTGAGGAAGGGGAAGGAGTCCCAAACAGCTGCAGATAGAAGGCTCCAAACATCCAGGTACAGTGCCAGCCCAGAGACTGAGTTCCATCTGTCAGGTCTTACCGAGTTCCTTGACCCGAGGACACGCAGCTGTGTCCACATAAGAAGATGCCTTCACAATTGTGAACAGTCCAAGTGCCCTGTTTGTTGGGAATTCACTCATCTTCTCTATCCCCACAACCAAAACCAGAAAAACCCAAAGCCAAAAAAATCTCAGAACTTCACGTGTTGTAACTAAAAACACTCAATAAACAAAGCCAGTCTTTGGGCTCCCTCGGGGAGTAATTGTCTAAGAATGCTTCTTTGCTTTTCAGCTGGTGAGAGAGAGACAGACGTGCTAAGGCTGTATGGAGCTCATCTTGAAAGCATTAATTTTTCCAAGCACCAACGTGCAGTTCCTGCACTTTTCCTGAGCAAGTGGCAGCAGGCTGTGAGGAGGCTGCAAGGACAACCCTCTGAGCAGGGTCTGCCTGAGCGAGTTTGGAGGAAGGGTCACAATCTGCCACAGGGAGGGGCTGCATAAGGCCTGTGGGGCACTCAGCTTTGGGGTGGATCACTCAATTCCAAAACGGGAAGAAAGCAAGCAGAAGCAATACCTCCACCTCTTTTCAGGCCCATTCTCTAGGGGCCTAATGGTGACCAATTAAAATCTTCTTCCTCACCCATCCCTCACCACCTGTAGCCCTGACAGCCACATCCAGTGGCCAAGCACCGGGAGAGGGTATCCAGCTTGTGGGTAGAGGTCTTTATACCAGTTCTCCTTCTTCTCTCCCCCTCTCCCTCACTAGGGATGGGAGTCCACCGTGGAGGCTGCGATCTGGCCATACACAGTTTATTCTTTGTTGGCCCAGGCCCATTCTCCCTAGGAAGTTGAGGACCCTCTGCTCTTCAGTCTGTTCACAGAGGACAAGACACAATGAACCATCTACAGCAACAAAGGGAAGTCTCATTGTCTGCCTGATGGAGGCAGACGTGAGAATTAGGATGTACCAGAAGTCCTGACCATCTTCACTAGACATTCTCCAAGCACAGTGCTATCACAGGGGCTTGTCCATATCCAGCAGCATGCCTGGATTCCCAGTGGGAAGCAGTGACCAACCCCTACCCAAGCTTAAATGCTGTATTACCATTAAGACTTCATACACCAGCCTACCACTGACTAGCTGTGCGAGGTTGCTCAAGGTACTGCACCTCCAGTACATCTGTTTTCTTATCAGTAGAATGAGGATGATGATAGCATTTAAATAAGTTAACAAATACAAAAGCATTAAAGGAGTACCTGGCACACCGTGAGTAATATATACATGTTCATGATTAATATTATTCTTATGAACTTCCAGCTTCCGCACTCCATCTCAGATAGCTATTTCAGTCCATTGCATGTGCTCTTCCAAGCTTTGGAATATTCTCTCCTATATGTCATTATCTAAGCTATCTGTGCAATTCTCTAGTCTCTAGAAGGCCTTCCCTGCCCCGTCCAGCTGAGCTGAGTACTCTGTTCTTCCTCAGTGTCATATTAAATCCATTTTACATCAGACTGTAATTCCAGTTGTCTGTATGTCTCCTCAACCAGGTCCGTTCATTTCTGTATCCCTTAGTGCCTGTCACAGAGAAGGCAATTGATAAACATATGTTCAGCGAATGAATGAATGAGGAATAGAAGAAGGGAAGCTTTCATTTATTCAACAAGCATTAAGTAGGTGTCCACTCTATGTCATATCCTGGACTATGCCTGGAAATATAGGAAGGAGCAGGATACCCAAGGGGCTCCCCAAGAACTCATAGTATGAAAAGCAGAATTTCTACCTTCTAGCAGTAACTCAAGAAAAAAACAAGGGGTATGTGCAGCCCTGCCCAAGGCAGGAGATCACTAGGTCCCAGAGGGAAGAAGTGGTTCTTGAAGGGAAATACGGTTTGCCCAGAGTGGGTCTGTTTAACTTGAAGCAAACAATGGAAGCCCTGAACATAAGATTCTATTTATTTTCCCTGTATTGGAAGGATAAATGTAGCTTTGCAAGACCTATGAAAAACAAAAGGTAGATTCTTCTTTATGAGGGTGGTTTATTTACCCAGGTACTATTCATCAAAATCTTCCTAGAGCAACACTGGTCATATCATTGCACCCATGCTGTCTGCAGACTATCTTCACCAGACTGTAGACTCCTATGGGCAGAGACCATAGCTGGTGCATTTTTGTATTTCACCCGACTCCCACCTGCCATTAGCAGCTATGCCAGCACAGTGCTGTGTCCAGGGTAAAGGAACACTGCAGCATGCAAATGAGGAACAGCTCACTCATTTTGTATCATTTCTTCCCTTCTGCACTTCTCACTATGTTTTTACCTTTGTTTTGTTTATCACTTAAGGGAAAAGAAACATCAAGAGTAAAAGGAGTGTTTGTTGTTCCTTCTATTTTTCTTTTCTGAACCAGAATTGACACCACCACCATCCCATCCCACAAATAAAGATGGCTGTGGGATTTTGGAGATCTACTTGGCTGTAACTCTACCAGAAGCCTCTGACAGCTCAGGCCCACTGACAAAGAAAAGGAAATAGAATTTCTACTTATAGTAAGAAAAAGCCAAAGCAACTTTTTCCTTGGAGATTACATCATAGATACTTGAGGTTATGTTTTCCATACTGGATGCCCTAAAAATGAGCTTCTTTTCCTGAATGAAAATTCAAAGCCTAGCCACCACCAAAAGGGCAACAGAGCTCCCAAACCCCAGCCTGGGGAACAGGGAGCCCCCAAGGACCACCGCCCTGTGGTTGCAGCAATGTGACTGCACATCAGAGTTGCAGGCTTCATCACTCGCTCCAGGACTCTGGTCCCACCATCCCTCTTCTCTTGAGGACTCTCTGTGGGCATATCATAAACACAAATTTCCAAGCCAGGTAAAAGTGAGTTGGAAATTACCTGCCTCATCATTTCCATCATTCTTACGAATAAGGTAGATTAAGATAAAAAGGCCTGTGACTCAGACAAGGTCCTTTTACAAGAACTGAACAGAGAAAACACGTGTCCACGGTTGTGTGTCAAGTCCATGCACCTGCACCTGTGGATGTGTCCATGTGATTACATCTCTGTATATCTCCGAACAAGACTGGAAATATAACCCAAGGCACTGAGCCGATCACTAAGGCTGCTATGTCTCTGCCACCAGACACAGTCTCCCTGGGAGACCAAAACTGGTTTGGGAACATATATGGAAGAAGGGTAATTTGATAACAGATAGTTTATGTTTTCCTAGTATGTCTGAGATGGAAAGTACTCTTCCACAGAGGTACACACAAGCACTGCCCATTAAAGTGTTTCCCGCACATACTTTAAACAACTCTCATCTTGAGCAATGCGTATCATCTTCATCTCCCTCCATGACAGGCCTGTGACGGTGGGTGGGCAGGAGAACAGCATAAAGTATGTGCCTGGATCTCTGCTAAACCTTTGGCAAATGTCCTCCACAGCAGTCTTACAGATAAGATGGTGAAAAATGAACAGGATAAGAGTAGAGCTGGGTGGGATTACTGCAGATAAATTGCAGAACCCTAAGAGTGTTTATTAGGACAATACAGTGAGCTTTGGGTAGGATACAGGTCTCTGGTGGTAGCCACAAAGCTCTTCCCTTGACTGCTGCATTTTGACTTAAAAAGAAAATAGTTTCTAAGATGACAAGATGAAAGATATGCCTGATGGTATGGACAGATGACACAAAACTGGTATAGTGAGGTTAATACTGTAAGAGATGACCAAAATCAATAAATAAATTTATCTCAGTAGATTTGAACACTAGGCCAAAATTAACAAGGGCAAGCTTTATGCATGAAATCTACATTTTAAAATTTAAAAATGTACCTATTACTCAGCTTAGCAATTCCAATCCTTTGTATCTACCCTAGAGAAATAATTGCCTATGTGCATGCTTGTTCATGAATGTTCACTGCAGCACTGTTTATAATGGTAAAAAATTTAAAAAAGAAACAATAGAAGAATTGCTAAAACAACTATGGAATATCCACCATGAGAAATACTATCTGGAAGATTTTCAAGACATGTCATTGCATGGAAAAAAAAAAAAAGTTGCAAAATGATATAAAAGCCCTATATGTTAACCTCAGCCATATATACACAGAGAGATATTTACAAATTTCCACAGATAGACAGACATATATGTAAATACATGGAAAGGTCTGGAAAGTCCCTGATGTCTGCTACCAGGATCTACCTCCAGGGAGAAATTAAGTTGGTATGAAGTAAAAAGGGCCTTTGACTTTACTTGTAACATCCAAAATTGAGAATGTATTGTGTTAAACTATGTGACTCAGCTTTCATTTTACAGTCAAGTCTTGCTTTTAGCTTTTAAAAAAAAGTTCAAAAATATGGGGAAGGACACAAATTCTTGGGTTTTCCATCACCACAAATGTAAGAGGGGTCAGCACTGTCAGACTGCAGAAAGCTACTTCATACTACCCAGAATGCATCTGAAGCCTGGTGCCCAGGCAGCCTGCAAGGACCAGGGATCACTCAGCTGATCAAGTCTGCAGCGCTGTGCTGGATCGAAGCCTGGCAGCACAATTAGGCAGGGACACTGACAAAGTAGAAAGCAGCTAAAGGAAAGAAATGCCTATAGGGAGCCTGAAAAGCATGACTTCAGAATAAAGACTGAAGGAACTACAACTGTTTAACCTCAAAACAAGATCACGGGGAGCCAGACAGGCTGCTTCCAATATTTGAAGGGTTATAATGCAGATGACAAAGCAAACTTATTTTGGGTTTTTCCAGAGGTAAAAACTAGGATAAATAAAAACAGGTAATTCTACCTAGGAAACATGAATAAAAAGAAGAAATACTCTGATAGAATAGAATGAATGACAACAGAACAGTCTGTCGAGCAAGATCATGAGCTTCCTGTTACTGGAGGCATTCAAGTAAGAGAGTCTATGTGAAAAGATATTGGATTTCATTAGAAGCAAAACTACGTGATCTATAAGATCCCTAACGACTCTAATACTTTACGATTCTATATTTTGGCTGCAGAATCAGTTTTCAATCAATGTGTACCCCCCGTCAACTTCAAATCCCACAGGTGGTGTATTCTGCCACCAGGTGGCAGTAGATGCCTTTGGCTCTGGGTCCTAAATGTTAGCTGCGGTGGAAAAAAAAGCAGTTTTATGAAATGTTTTTAAATAAAAATTTAAAAAGAACAGATGCAAGCATGAAGTCCCAATGTAGCCCACTTCAAAGGAACATTAAGTGTAATTTATAATTTTTCCGATTATTCTATCACAAGGATTCTTAATCACCTGCTTTCCTCTTGAACATTTCCTTTGTACAGGGTCTACAAAGAGAGCCTTATCTTCTTCTGTGGTCTCCTCTCTCTGGTGTCAGGTTTCCTGACTTGCACCCAGTTCCAGATCTCTGCATCTCCTCAATGCAAAAATCTCTGCCTCCTCTGCAGCTGCAGACTGTGTCTACTACTACAGTCTTTCTTCCCGACCCAAGCAGAAGACCCAACACGAGGGTCAGAGAAATACCCCAGCCATTTCCTGCTTCTAGCTGTCCTGCCTCTGTATCCACAAAACAAGCAAGCAACAAACAAAAACAGAATAGACCGAGTCGCTGAATCTCCACACTCTGACAGCGTGAAAGTCTATGATTATCTTTTCCCAATTAGAAGAGAATCATCTCCCACCCGGCTCTTAAAGAAAGGAGAAACTTTGTTCTCCAACACAGCTGTCAGCTTGGGTGTTGCTTAAAATTTGAATACAATCAACAACCCTTGTCCCAGTCCCTAGCAACCTAAAATGATAACATTGCCTTGGTTACAAATCACTTCAGAAAACCTGGTTCTCAAAAAGTTATCTCTGTAAGAGCTTGTGAATGAATGAAAACAAAGCAAGGTTTTCTTAAAACTGAGACTTAGAGCCGCTTTATCACAATAAACCATGTACCTGAGTCAAGGTGTCAGTCATCCTTCTGCATCTCAGGTGAAACGCCTCTTCTTCCAGGAAGCCCTCAGGAGACCAGGGCTGAGTTGGCTGCCCCATGCTGTGTGCACCAGTAGCATCCTGTGCCTGCCTTGTCACAGCCGGCCTTACCCTGTCACTGTCCTTACCACACTCACTTCAGTGGCCTCTGCACTGGCCCATTTCCTGGTTACACTGCAGGATTCAGGAAGACCCAGACTATATTTGTTTCTTTTACAACTGAATCCCCTGAACACTGCTGCTGCTGCTAAGTCGCTTCAGTCATGTCCAACTCTGTGCGACCCCATAGATGGCCTCCTACCAGGCTCCTCTGTCCCTGGGATTCTCCAGGCAAGAACACTGGAGTGGGTTGCCATTTCCTTCTCCAATGCATGAAAGTGAAAAGTGAAAGCGAAGTCGCTCGGTCGTGTCCGACTCTTAGCGACCTCATGGACTGCAGCCTACCAGGCTCCTCCGTCCATGGGATTTTCCAGGCAAGAGTACTGGAGTGGGGTGCCATTGCCTTCTCCGTCCCTGAACACAGTAGGACTCAATAAATATTCATGAAACTATCATAAATACATACATTATCAATTAACTAACTGACGTGGAGCCCAAGTGTAGGCAGCTGCTCCACTGAGGATATTATTTATCCATTTCACAAACATTTCCTGAGCATCTCTCGTGCCACTGTGGTACAGGATGTGTCAAATGCAGGCTCTGCCCTCAAAGAGCATGCAGTGGGGGAAGGAAGTCAATGACACGAATACCTATGCTGTGAAGTAGACACACAGTAAAACCAAAACAGGATGGATATTAGAGAACGAGAAAACAACCAAGGCACTGGGGTCACCGAGCAGTTCAAAGCGGCTGGAGCTGAGGCTGTGGGACAGGTAATACTGGAACCAGAGTCTGGAGGCCCTTGAATAAAAACTTCAATTAAATAGTCAACATGTGGCAGGGTAAGAGCTTTATATATATGATTTCACTTATTTCTTGAAACAGTTCTATGTAAAACCATCCTATTACAGAGAAGGAAAAGTCTCAGAGGAGTCAAGAAAACTGCCTAAGATGACACAGCCAGTAAATGCCAGAGCTGGGTCCACACCTAGGCCAGACTAATGACAACGACAGGGCTGTAGGGCTTTGGAGACTGAGATGCCAAGTTAAGGGGCTGTTACTTTATCCAGTGGGATGCAGGGCCACTTTGAGTAGGAAAATGCCCCAAAGACTGAAGATTTATCAGACAGTAATGGAGAATGCATTAGGAGCAGTCAGGCTTGAAGCCTACTGCAATGGTCCCAACACTATATCACGAAACTCCTGAACAGGGAGAGCAGCAACAGACTGGAAAGGTGGTCCCAAGCTGAGGAATCCAGGAAGAGTGGGGACAGTCTAGTATAATCCCAAGGTATAAACCTGAGTGATAGAGGGCAAGGCTTCGAAAGTGGCATATGCCTGCTTCTCTAGTGCCTCAGCATGTGTGCACGTGTGCCTGGGGGAAAGAAAAGGACAGACTGCAGCCAAGGATACAGCTCCAAAACAGGGGGCAGCCTAAATACCCAGCCCCACACCTTACTATGCACTGCTGCTACCTGCAAAATTACCGGAACTATGAATTCCTGGAACCATCCTCCGCACTTGGAGCACGTGAGCTCCAGTGACTCACAAAAGCAATAATTTGGCATGAGGCATCCATAGTGTCTTCCCAGGTCTGGTCTCCTCCAACCGGCCTGCCCCAACATAGAGAACGCCTGGCCCCAAATCAGCACCAAGAAGCAGAAGAGTGCTAGAGAGACTTACACACCCCAGGCAGTCATCCTGACTCCCTGTAATCTTGGGCCAAAAGCTTAACCTCTCTGGATCTGCTTCCTCATCTGTAAGATAAGCAGTTTGGATCACAATCAGACATTGTACACTGGAGGCCCACAGCCTGAACTCATCCTGCTAATGGACTTTGTTTGACTAACACAAAGTCTTTTAGTTGAATTAGTTTCAACATTTTAAAACAAGGCTATTTCACAAAGAAAATTCATATTTAAATCCTCTCTGAAACAAGATCTGGCAACAAGGAGCTCACATTCCCACATGGCATCAATCAGCTGGAGCTGAGTGGCTGCAGCTCCCCTGATATGAGGGACCACTCTCCAGTCTGCCAGAGTCACCACCACTCCCTACTGCTTCCTGACAGACTCCACTCACCATCTACAATAGGCCTGCTTCAAAAGTCTCAGGTTACTGGTCTGGCTCCTGGGGGCACTTGAGTTCACGATTCCTAAGATGATGATGATCTAAAATACCATCATTGTAAGGCTTAGGAACTGCGGACAATAAACAGGAGCACAGAGAAGTTGGCAGTGAACTCCCCACAATGGCGGATACAGGTCTCTCAGAGAGGCAGGGATTTGCTGCAGCTGAAGAAGGTTTATTAGAACGCGTGTCAGACCTGCCCGCCATACCCACCCCCCCAACCAGGAGGAACTCACAGATGACATCAGCTTTGGACATAGTCAGAGAAACCCCATCATGAAGCAATTTACTTCCCCAGTCTCTTTAATTTAACAATTAGCTTAACAACCCTGATCAGGCACTTGCTGCTGGAGCATAGAAGTGATCCTGACCAGCAGCAGCTTCAGCCTAGAATCTTCACAAGGTCCTTTCCCTCAGTGCCCTTGCTTCAGCTGGGTTGGCCTCTCGGGTCACACAGACAGACATTCTCAATATTTTCAAAGAGGTTCCACCTCCTCTTTGAGCCTCCCACTTGAGCTCCTTAGAAATTCTCCCCTGTGTCCAAAATCAATTTCTCCTACTGCAATTTTAGCCCCTTCTCTGTTAGCCTGTCCTGCAGAGATGCTGGCCTCATCACAGGAAGCATGCAGGCAAGAATGCTTTAGCCAATCACTTCTCTGGCTCTTCGGGAGCTGGGGTGTGGAAGGGAAGTCTGAAGACAGTCCATGCTGCAGGAGAGAGGGTACGGTCCCAAGGCTGGAAGCTTTGTACACCCTGGGCACAGATCCTGACTCAGAGAATGAGTCTCAGGAACTGGGCTTGCCCTGACCTGGACAGCAAGCTCAGTTCTCCATCTGCACTGCCAAAGGGCCTCTCAGTACAATGCACAGTGCCTCCCTTGCCCAGCTCATCCTGCTCCTGCCTCCAAGGCCTTTCTCAAGGGGTACCTTAAACCCCAAAGGCCATATGCCAGAGAGAGATGCACACACATTGGTAAGGGGAGACTCAAGAGGGGAGCTTATAAAGTCACAAGTCCACAGATACCTGCAGGATATTTTGAAAATACAGTATTAGAATTCCCAGGATAGAAGGGGTGAGACTGGGGACCACAATAGCAGACCTCAAAGAGGAAAGCATCACTGTGTGACTAGGGAGAAATTTCAAAGAGGCCATGGAAGGAGAAAAGGCCAGGAACTAAATGACCCAGGAACTTAAATCAAGCCAAAAATAAAACTGAGGAATGCCAGTGTCAAAGCTAATCACAGAGATTATTCTGTTTCACCAAAGAGACACAATGAGATGAAGAATCAGGGGACCTGTTGGTGGTGCTCCTGGTACAAGAAGTATCCTCAAGAAAGGAAGTTCTTCCCAAGTTGCCCTCCTCCATTGCCAGGACTGAGGTCAGGGTTGAAAATGCAGTTAAGTGCTCAGGAACCTGACTGACAAACGAGGTGTAAATAAATCACCAGGACCATATGGCGTCCACCTGGCAGTCCTGAAGGAATTCAAGGGTGAAATTGTAGAGCTGCTAACCAAAATGTGTAACCTCTTATTTCAAAGTCACTTGTGCCCTAGAACTGCCAGAGTACTCATGTAGCCTCCATTCATAAGAAAAGACCCAGGGAGAATTCTCATTTTTCAAGCCAGGAAAGCCAGCAAAATATATGTGAACAGGACTACTAAGCATGTAAGCAAGCATGACCTATCAGAAGAAAAAAACAGAACAGTTCTGATAACAGCAAAGCATAAGACTTTTTAGAGTAAACATTAATGTGAATTAAAGAGAATCTGTGGGTGTAACTTACATAAATTTCCAAGAAATTATTAGCAAGGGATTATAGTAAAAACACTTTTTTTCTTTTTTTCCTATTTTATTTTTAAACTTTACATAATTGTATTAGTTTTGCCAAATATCAAAATGAATCCGCCACAGGTATACATGTGTTCCCCATCCTGAACCCTCCTCCCTCCTCCCTCCCCATACCATCCCTCTGGGTCGTCCCAGTGCACTAGCCCCAAGCATCCAGTATCGTGCATCGAACCTGGACTGGCAACTTGTTTCTTACATGATATTTTACATGTTTCAATGCCATTCTCCCAAATCTTCCCACCCTCTCCCTCTCCCACAGAGTCCATAAGACTGTTCTATACATCAGTGTCTCTTTTGCTGTCTCGTACACCGGGTTATTGTTACCATCTTTCTAAATTCCATATATATGCGTTAGTATACTGTATTTATGTTTTTCCTTCTGGCTTACTTCACTCTGTATAATAGGCTCCAGTTTCATCCACCTCATTAGAACTGATTCAAATGTATTCTTTTTAATGGCTGAGTAATACTCCATTGTGTATATGTACCACTGCTTTCTTATCCATTCATCTGCTGATGGACATCTAGGTTGCTTCCATGTCCTGGCTATTATAAACAGTGCTGCGATGAACATTGGGGTACACGTGTCTCTTTCCCTTCTGGTTTCCTCAGTGTGTATGCCCAGCAGTGGGATTGCTGGATCATAAGGCAGTTCTATTTCCAGTTTTTTAAGGAATCTCCACACTGTTCTCCATAGTGGCTGTACTAGTTTGCATTCCCACCAACAGTGTAAGAGGGTTCCCTTTTCTCCACACCCTCTCCAGCATTTATTATTTGTAGACTTTTGGATCGCAGCCATTCTGACTGGTGTGAAATGGTACCTCATAGAGGTTTTGATTTGCATTTCTCTGATAATGAGTGATGTTGAGCATCTTTTCATGTGTTTGTTAGCTATCTGTATGTCTTCTTTGGAGAAATGTCTATTTAGTTCTTTGGCCCATTTTTTGATTGGGTCGTTTATTTTTCTGGAGTTGAGCTGTAGGAGTTGCTTGTATATTTTTGAGATTAGTTGTTTGTCAGTTGCTTCATTTGCTATTATTTTCTCCCATTCTGAAGGCTGTCTTTTCACCTTGCTAATAGTTTCCTTTGATGTGCAGAAGCTTTTAAGGTTAATTAGGTCCCATTTGTTTATTTTTGCTTTTATTTCCAATATTCTGGGAGGTGGGTCATAGAGGATCCTGCTGTGATGTATGTCGGAGAGTGAAAAACACTTTTTTTAACTGACTAATGATGCGACAGGGAAACACTTTTTCAGTATGCTGACTCAGAGACCAGAAACAAGTAAAAAATTAATAAATTTACCATATTCAAATTAAGAAATAAAAAAGTGGAGTTCTTAAGGCATGAACAGTAGAACTGGTCTTATATAATATTCTTATAAATAATCTGTTGGAGGTATCGGAGAGCTACTCCACAGGTCTACACTCTTCCAGGCAAGAAAAAGAACTACTGATCCAAAGAAATGATAGGAAAGTCTTTTCAGCTTCTAAGAGTTGATGTGAGACAGAAGGCTGAGTTTCAACGTGATGGGATCTATCTGCCCTGTGACAATTCCTTAGTCTCCTCTCCCTTGATAAAACAGATTCTGGACTCCATTCTCTGAACCTTATGGACGTGGGCCCCAAAACCTACATATGCTTAAAAAATAGGAACAGATACAGATATAACTCACAGAAGATGATTCTGAATAGACTAACAGAGAGACTGTTCACCACATCTGGTTAAACTCTGACCAGTCAGGTTCACCATGGGCTGGCCCTTCTTCCCTCACCTGCAGTGCCCACTCAATACATAGAACTTCAAACTCATAAACCAAAGGCAGACATCCATAGAAAAACCAGTCTGAAGCTATGAACCAAATATTCTAAAACAAACAAGAGTATGACTGGATTGAATTACTCCCTTGAATTAATTTCTGTTAACACATCTTAGGTCAGGCTAATAGCTGGGAGCTAACCAGAGAAATGCAAACCTGAGTGGTTCAGCATCTCTTCCTTGTGATCCACATCTGTCCATCCCACTTCTCTGACTGCTTATAACATGAGTGGCTGCCACATGGTCAGAGGCTGTGTACCACTTTCTCAGCACCATCTCTGCTTATCCAAGTCCATTCATTCCTTCAAAACGAGAAGCAAAACAACTCCTCACCATTAGCATCATGGGAATTTAAAACTTACTCTTTCATTTTGGGGCTTGAAGTTAGTGTTTTGTTGGAAAATGCAGGAAAAAAAAAAAAAAGAGTTCTATATTGTGTCACCTGCTAAAACTTGTTCTTATGTAATATAGTGGCTACATCAGTTCAGTTCAGTTCAGTCACTCAGTTGTGTCCAACTCTTTGTGTCCCCATGAATTGCAGCACACCAGGCCTCCCTGTCCATCACCAACTCCTGGAGTTCACTCAAACTCACATCCATCGAGTTGGTGATGCCATCCAGCCATCTCATCCTCTGTCATCCCCTTCTCCTCCTGTCCCCAATCCCTCCTAGCATCAGAGTCTTTTCCAATGAGTCAACTCTTCGCATGAGGTGGCCAAAGTACTGGAGTTTCAGCTTCAGCATCATTCCCTCCAAAGAACACCCAGGACTGATCTCCTTTAGGATGGACTGGTTGGATCTCTTTGCAGTCCAAGGAACTCTCAAGAGTCTTCTCCAACACCACAGTTCAAAAGCATCAATTCTTCGGGGCTCAGCTTTCTTCACAGTCCAACTCTCACATCCATACATGACCACTGGAACATACATAGGTTCAAATCGTGGCGCTGCTAGTCACCAGGTGAGTAAACACAGAGCCCAACACCCTCACTTGTCAAATGGATGGTATAACATTCACCTACTTCAAAGGGCAGTTCTGGGAATCATTTTAGGTCATGTTTAGAGCTTGGTACAGTAGCTAGTGCATAATAAACACTCAACAAAATTCAGCTGGTACTAATAAAGTCTCCTTACCTCTAGATCTAACAAAGTAATTCCTTTTTTGACTTTCTCCTCAAATCTAACTGTAGCTTTTAAGAATTTTTCAAGAGGTAACTGATTATAGCTGCCTCTGATCTACAACCCTTCAGGGCTCAGCTGTTCTTTTACGTCTTCTCGAGCAGTATTTGCTTAGGTCTGTATGTCATTTCATAAACTGTGAAGTCCCTTCCGTGTGCCAGTGTCACCACTGCCTGTTCTTGGGTAAAGTTTGCACGCAAACTGGCAGCAAGCCTAGTTTTACCAGTAATGGGCCACTAACTGCTTCCAAGAGAGTCAGCATATGAAACTGTTTTTGATGAATCTGTCGAGGTAAAGGGGGTGCACTGTGACACTAGACTCTGTCATCACTTTGAGAGCAGATCTATTGTTGGCGATGTCTCACTAACCAAGCTCACAATGCTGATGCAAGAGTCAGAAGCTCCATTTACAGGATACCAAAATCAACAGCAAAATACAACTGTTACAGGACCCAGAGAGCTCAGGTCAGCATGGTCGGTGGAGGTTGATGGACTGGGGAAACCAAACCATCACCCAGATGTTGCTTAGAGAGCATATAAAAGCAAGGCTAGAAGAGTCTGCAGAATAATTCATGGCCCAAGGGCAGCGGACTGCAATGGGCTGGTGTATATACCCCAAGATTTGAGCTAGACCTTCCAGAGAACCAAAGTTTCCTTGTTTGCAGTCAGAGCCTGAATGGGTACTACCAGCTTCTGCCTCTTTAATAACCTGCCCTTCAGAAGTGTCTCCACTGACCAGCAACTTCTGTACACAGTCTTTCCCCAGGCTGTACTCAGTACAATTAATTAGGCTTTGGATTATGAAATTACAGTCACATTTCAGCCCAGCATCCCTGAGATTACTCCCAGCTCATGCTAATGGAGTCTTTCCTCTTCTTGTACACATTTGCAGAACATCTCCTGGTTCACAGCTGTAGAGGATGGATCACATCCATGTAGGATGGACGGATGGATGGACCTAATTTAACCCTCAGAGGAAGCTTCACTTCTATTATTTCCAGGTTCCTAGGAGACTTCACTGTTACCTCTATGAAACCTCCATGGGCCAAAACTCCTCCAGGCCAGAATCCTCATCTTTTATTTGATTTCATGGTTCTTTAGTGAGTAGAACAAGAATTCATTAGCAGTAGGCACCTCATCAATGGCATTGATTGACCTATTAAGTAATGCTGTAGATATTTGCTTTCATTAACAGGAAGAGACCACTTTTCAAGCACTGGTGAGAGAGAGCAGATTTAGGAAGCAGATTGGAACAGAACAAGACCAGGAAGAGGGTACACTGAGCTGCTGTCTGTACAAGAACTTGAAGAAGGAGGTATAACGTGTCCCTGGGTTGTATTTAGAAAATTGATACCCACTACTTAGAAAGAAACAGCTAGTCTTCCATCACATGATCCTGGCCAACATCCTCTTTTCCTTCCCTGGTGTCTTGACAGTCCGTGGAAGAACATTCAGCTTTAGTCCTCAGAAGAAAGAAACTTGGAGCCTGGGACATAAATATGTCTTATTCTACAAATCACTGACTTCTTATGCTGGGCAAGATCATCAAGAGGTCTTTGAAGAATCCATCTGGTTCAAGGACTGGTGTGCCAGCAGGAAATTCTAACAGAGGAGACACCTTGCCAGTTGAGGGATTCCTGCCTTCCTACGTGGTTGTGGCATGGACATCTGCTCTCTTCTTCTTGGTTTGAGTTGCAAGGCAATGTTGATGAAAAGAGTCCTTGTTTGAAGCCAGGCATCCTTGGGTGAGACCCTGGTTTTGACAATTTCTGACAAATCACTTAACCTCTCTGAGCCTGTTCTTTCAAAGTACAGGAGATATACTACCTTTTTGAGTCTGGGGAGGACTAGAGATGACATGTGAAATGTGCCTATTCAATGGTTGTCTTAGGATGGGGGCTTTTTGGCTAGCTTGGCACTTGCAAAGACATCACCATTACAGAAGTCACCACCAAGTAACACCTGACTGGCTCAGAGCACTAGCATCCAAGCACACCTAAACAGGTGGGAACCCCTCGCCCCCACACCCCCCAACCAGGTGCAAGGATGCCTCCCTCCCCTTCCTGGTCATCCTTCATATGGACATGCTGCCTTCCTGAGTCCAGAGTTCTAACCATGAATAGAAACCCTTCAGTGACAGACATCAGCATATAGCATACAAAGGTAGTGTGGAGAGAGCAAGAAAGAGCAGAAAACAACCCTAACTAAGACAATTCCAATCACACAATTCTATATGTAGAAGGGACCCTGGTAATCATTCAGTACAATCCTCTCATTTTACAGGTGGGACAACTGAGACCTTGAAAGGATAAGGGACAGATCCATATCAATGATAGATCAATATCTAAGTCAACAATAGGTCAGTCCTAGAACCAAGACCTCATGACAGGGTAAGGGCTTTATTCACTATGTTGCACTGCACTGCAGAGACCCACGGAAGCTGACACACCAGGCAAGGTGCCAGAAGAAGAGAATGTCAAACGTGCTTATTTAGCTTCTACTGCATAAACAACACTGGGATAGGCACTAAGACTTTCAAAAAAGTTCTCAGCTGTCCTCCAGGAGCTTAACATCTGTCAAGCTGGGGAGAAAACCCCTGACGTGTGCAATAGCAATAATGAAAGAAGGTTTGTGATGACAGGTCCTGGAATGTGTTCAAGGAGATCAGAGATGGGAACAGAGTGATGTCACAGAGATTTCTTCCCCACCTGGAGTGGAACAACGCTGGAGCCTTACAAAATGAATGGACAATGAATAGACCACTGCTAGGATGGAAAGAACCCTCAAGCAAAGTTTCCAGCAGAAGCAGTCTTGGAGTCTAGCCTGACTATGGTGTGTTCTCAAGCCAGTAAAGACAGAGCCTCTGGCAACTTCTCCAAGAACCTGGAAACTATTACCTGGCTGCTTCCTTACCTTCTCTTACTATCTCTTACCATAGAGCATGGAGCTTGATGCTCAGAGCAGAGACCCTTGAGGATTTCAAACTTCTCAGAAATCACCGTAGCACTGAGGTCTCTCTCACACAGACAAACACACACGCCTGCACACAGGCAGGCATGCACTGGGATGGTGATGGAGTCGGCTGCTCAGATTTCTCTCTTCCTACACACCCCATGGCCCACTCTCATCTGGGTTCCACCAGGCTCTGACCACTCCATCACTGAAGCAGCCTTCATCTCTGCTCCCCACAAAGGCTCGTCTAGGAATCCTCGGTGCTGCCCAAAGGACTGCGGTGTGTGTGTTGCTACTGTCTCTTCAGTCTCCTCCTTTGCTCCATACAGGCTGTCTTTCAGAGCAGTCTCTGTCTGTGAGCTTTTGAGAGGATGTCCCCAGAAAATTGGGGAAAGGTCCAGCTACCTGTGCTAACCTCCTCCTAACGCTGCCTTCCTTTCACTTTGTTTTCCTTAATTTTCCTTCTGCCATTCTTTCATCACCTCTTTATCCTATTGTAGGGCATACTTTTTATAAGCTGCTATAACTCCTTTTTCAAGCAAAGTGGTATCTAAATGTGTGTCTGCTGGTCCAGCCCATTTGCACAGCAGCCTGACAAGAGAAGCTCTCCAGTCTTTCCTCCAGCGAAACCTTGGCATCACCATCACGGATTTTCCAAATCCATCCTTCCAGGCCTAAACTGATGTTACCTTTCCTGCAAACCATTCCCTAGCTTCTTCTGGTAAAGCTCACCTCCTTCCTCTGAGCTCAACCACATGAGGGATCTACCTCTTTATAAAACTACCCTATTCCACCTTGTAATCCATTCTAAACATGAGTAAAATAGCAACAACAACAATAATAATTTTCTTAAAGAAAAGCAGCTCTATGATGTCATTCCCTCACTCAAAAATACTCAGTGGCTCCCTGCAATGAAGGACTCCCTCACTTTACCATCAGCATACCTCTAGTTTGATTTCCTATTTTCATCCTACATACCTGCTGATCCCAACTGCCTACTGTTCCTTGAGTACACCCTGTTCTTTGCTACAAGTAAGAGAGGAGCAGGAGATTCTGTGTACTTCTCTCCAGCCCTGTCCCTGGGCTGCACAAAAGATACAGGAACATACACATAGATTCAGTTCTGGGAGATTCCCAGTCTCTTAGACAGTCTTTTTAACTTTGTTCCTCGGTATTTCTTTCTCTTCTTCTTTCTCCTAGGTATCCATGAATTTATTTTCTTCCAGGGTAGTACAAGAGAAAGAACACAGATTATGGAAGTAGACATACAGACTATTTTTTGGCTTGAATCCTAGCTCTGCCACTTAACAGCTGTGTGATTTTAGGCAAGTCCCTAGCTTCTCTGAGGCTCCATTTCCTTATCTTTAAAATGGGAACCACAAAGGTTATTTACTTTTTCATATTCCTTTCTATTATGGTTAATTACAAAGTACTATCAGTCTCCGGTCTCAACAGAGGCACTACTTGGGACTGAGGTCTTTTTCACATCACAAATGGCATTGCTTCCTCGTACATTGAGTAGAAAACACAACATTGCCCCTTCCTCAGGCCACCAGGCAGTGAAAGCTCCTCCCCAGCCCTTACCAACTCCTCTAAGCGCTATAATGTTTTCTTCTTATTGTAGAAATAAGTTTCAAATACCTCTATCAATAAGCATTATTCAACCGTTGGCGGGGAGAAGGTCTATATCAATACATACGTAAAATCCACCAGGCTCTCTATCATCTCCAGATGCTGCAGGGCAGAGGGTGGGGTTCTGATGTTCAAATGCAAAATGAACTGATGGCTGTGATGGAGGTAGCCAGGGAATGGGGCTTACTCTAGCTGCCTCATGTCTGTGTCTCTGGATGTCAAGTGTACTTGGTAGAACAGGGGACAGTACTAGATGGACTCTAACAGCTAAACCTCACTCCATAGCACAGGCAGCAAAAGAGCCTTCCAGGGACTCACGGTGCAATTTGGGGGTGTCACTGAGCCAACTAAACTTTCTGATTTTCGTCCTAATTTCACAGAGTGATCTGGATACTTCAGAGCTGTGACCTGGCATGATGTCATTAGGCTGCCACCTGTGGAAAGGCAGGTTACACCAGGTGAGGCTGACCAAGGCCCACGCAAGTGCCCTTGAGTTCCACAGATGGAGATAAGTGATTTCCTTCCTGAAGGAAGACCATGCTCCTTCCCCGACTTCTAGTTGATCCCGGAGTGAGATCTGGTTGAGTTATCCAAACTTTGTCATCCTGCCCCCTTGGTGAAGGGACTGTCAGAACAGTGGCCCACCCAGGGTTAGAGGAGGCCACTGCTTATGAGAGGGAAGCCATGCTTTTCTCCATGCAACACTAGCAGGGCCCTATCATTATCAGACTTGTCGCTTGCCTCCTCAAGGCCACGGTCAAGCAGCTGAGCTAACAGAGCAGGTCCAGAGAAGATACGTGCGAGACATGAAAAGAGTGGTAAGGAGACCATGGGAGGAGCCTCCTGACTGTGTCTTCACATGTCATCATTAGCTGGAGATAAAGATCCAATCTGTGCTTTCCCGGTGGCAGCAGTAAAGAATCCGCCTGTCAATGCAGGAGACGCAGGTTCAATCTCTGGGTCAGAAAGCCCTGGAGAAGGAAATGGCAACCCACCCTAGTACTCTTGCTTGGGAAATCCCATGGACAGAGGAACCTGGCAGGCTACAGTCCATGGGGTCATAACGAATCAGACACAACTTAGTGGCTAAACACCACCACCACAATGACCCATTCTGGTATCTATGAGGTTGGGCAATCAGGGGTAATTTCAGTGAAGAAACATTCAACTGAGGGCCCTCTTGCTCTTTTTACCTTTGGAAATTACAGACATGACCTCAGATGCCTTTTTTTTTTTTTTTTTAGTCTCCAAAGCCTAGACACTAAGGTACAAAATATAAACATTGCCTAAATCTATGGAGAGTGTAATGTGTATTTGCTCTGCTATTTAAGAATGTTCAATTATACTCTACAGGGAACAAGAGAAACAAACAAAATGAAGATAGATAAAATTAAGCACAAACGATAAAGAAGCAAGTAGCTCATGAGGCATGTTAGCCATAGATAAATAAGAGCATGCATGTGTTGAGGAGAAGCTAGGAAGAAGGAAAGGATCAACCAGACACCTAACATTCATGCTGGACACCGACTGCTCTTTTGTGACACCCATTCAGGTCCCCTAAGTCCTCTGCCCACACAAGATCCAGAGCTGTTATCAGAACTGCTCTAGTCAGGCTTACCACCCTAGCGTTTCTCAAAAAAAGTATGTGTTGGCCACAGGCACCTTCTGCCTCCTGTCCCCTCTCATTCACCTCTCAGTTCTGGTTTCCATAACCACATCATCAGCGGGAAAGGGTGACCTGGCAGAGACAGACAGGACCTCTGACCCCGTACAACACAGAAGCCAGGGATGTGGTCTTTACACTCAATTGTACCCTATCCTGAGTGTGTAAATTCATCCCATATCTTTGGCTGAGTTTTCAGTTCCGTGACCTCAGGACAGTGTGTGCCAACTATGTGTATAGAGGTCACCATTGCATCAAGGTTATTTCCTATTGCAAGAGGGCCTGTTGGGGGTGACCTTGAAGACTCAAGGTCAGGGAATGTAGAAAGAGAGGAAAGGGGCCAATTTCAGGTCTGAGGTCAGAGTAGAATTAGGAACTTGAGGATAGATCATTTCACTGAGCACCAGGATATAAATGTCCTCTCTCCGGTTCTGCCACTAAGAAGCTGTGGACAAATCACTTTGCCTCTCAGAAACCTGGGTTTTTTACCTGTCTGGAATTAGGCAGTTAGGCTGCCATTGTTGTTCAGTCACTAAGTTGCATCTCTTTGCGACCCAGTGGAATGAAGCACACCAGGCTTCCCTGTCCTTCACTATCTCCCAGAGTTTGCTTAAACTCATGTCCATTGAGTCAGTGATGCTATCCAACCATCTCATCCTCTGTCGTCCCCTTCTCCTCCTGCCTTTAATCTTTCCCACCATCATGGTCTTTGCCAATAAGTTGGTTCTTCGTATCATCAGGTGACCAAAGTATTGGAGTTTCAGCTTCAGCATCAATTCTTCCAATGAATATTCAGGGGTGATTTCCTTCAAGATTGACTGTTCTGATCTCCTTGCTGTCCCAGGGACTCTCAAGAGTCTTCTCCAGCACCACAATTAGAAAGCATCAATTCTTTGGTGCTTAGCCTTCTGTATGTTCCAGCTCTCACACCTGTACATGACTACTGGAAAAACAACAGCTTTGACTAGATGGACCTTTGTTGGCAAAGTGATATCTTTGCTTTTTAATATGCTGTCTTGGTTTGTCATCATATTCTTTGGCATCCTTTTCTTCCAAGGAGCAAGCATCTTTTAATTTCATGGCTGCAGTCACTGTCCACAGTGATTTTGGAGTTAGACTAAATTGCCAACATCCGCTGGATCATAGAAAAAGCAAGAGAGTTCCAGAAAAACATTTATTTCTGCTTTATTGACTATGCCAAAGCCTTTGACTGTGTGGATCACAATAAGCTGTGGAAAATTCTGAAAGAGATGGGAATACCAGACCACCTGATCTGCCTCTTGAGAAATTTGTATGCAGGTCAGGAAGCAACAGTTAGAACTGGACACGGAACAACAGACTGGTTCCAAATAGGAAAAGGAGTTCGTCGAGGCTGTATATTGTCACCCTGTTTATTTAACTTATATGCAGAGTACATCATGAGAAACGCTGGACTGGAAGAAACACAAACTGGAATCAAGATTGCTGGGAGAAATATCAATAACCTCAGATATGCAGATGACACCACCCTTACGGCAGAAAGTGAAGAGGAACTCAAAAGCCTCTTGATGAAAGTGAAAGTGGAGAGTGAAAAAGTTGGCTTAAAGCTCAACATTCAGAAAACGAAGATCATGGCATCCGGTCCCATCACTTCATGGGAAATAGATGGGGAAACAGTGGAAACAGTGTCAGACTTTATTTTTCTGGGCTCCAAAATCACTGCAGATGGTGACTGCAGCCATGAAATTAAAAGACGCTTACTCCTTGGAAGGAAAGTTATGACCAACCTAGATAGCACATTCAAAAGCAGAGGCATTACTTTGCCGACAAAACTTCGTCTAGTCAAGGCTATGGTTTTTCCTGTGGTCATGTATGGATGTGAGAGTTGGACTGTGAAGAAGGCTGAGCGCCGAAGAATTGATGCTTTTGAAGTGTGGTGTTGGAGAAGACTCTTGAGAGTCCCTTGGACTGCAAGGAGATCCAACCAGTCCATTCTGAAGGAGATCAGCCCTGGGATTTCTTTGGAGGGAATGATGCTGAAGCTGAAACTCCAGTACTTTGGCCACCTCATGCAAAGAGTTGACTCATTGGAAAAGACTCTGATGCTGGGAGGGATTGGGGGCAGGAGGAGAAGGGGACAACAGAGGATGAGATGGCTGGATGGCATCGCTGACTCAATGGACGTGAGTCTGAGTGAACTCCGGGAGTTGGTGATGGACAGGGAGGCCTGGCGTGCTGCGATTCATGGGGTCGCAAAGAGTCGGACACGACTGAGCAAATGATCTGATCTGATCTCTAATATTCCTTCTGGAGCTCCCATTTAGGTATTTAAAGTCTGCTTCCAGCCTGCACACCACAGCCAAAGTGCACCCTTGGAAACTGGTGTTTACATAAAGTTCTTGGTGCTTACACAGTAGAGTACAAGAGATCACCTGGCTCCTCTGCATACTATCAATGAGGAAGTAACTAAGAGTGAGGTTGGAAAAATAAAGTCTTTTCCTTGAAGTCTCATATTCTCCTAGTGGGTCAGATGAAGATGTCCAGATCCACCCTCCCCCACTCTGTACCCTGTTCCAGGTCGGCCTTCCTGGTTCTCCAGCCAGCTCTGGGCCTGGGAGGCTGACCTGAGTGTACCACAGCAAGGCTCTCTCACTCTCCTTCATCCTGCTGAGTTCAGCCACTGGAAAGCCCCTAACAGAAGATGAAGAGGAGCACAGAGAGTGAGGCCTGGATATCTGCTACCTCTCCACAGCTTCTCTTGAGGTTCTGATGGGCTGCCTGTGTTCCTTAACTGAAAGTCCCAGCTCCTTCCCAGGTGGCCCTCAACACAAACTCTCTGTCCCCAAGTTCCGGGACAACTTCTTCCTCATTCTGTTAGGTCTAGGGACGCTAACCTCATTACTAGTCCCTGCCCACACTTATGTAAAGAGCCCCTTCGCTTCCTCAAATGACCCACCAAGGCTGGGCCATCTGTTTCCTGCTGGATTCCTGACTGGTATTCCTAATGAACCCATTTTCTCTCTATCTCCATCTTTGAATGACTGATTCACCCTGAAAATCTCTGCACTATGCAACACACATTCCAGACTTTCTCTGGCACAGCTGAATTCCCAGACAGGGGCTGAGGTGCCTCTTTTCTCTGTAGCCCTCTACAAGCCTACCTGCAAAATATCCTGTTCCACTTGAAAAAACATATCACAATGACTAAAAGAACCTTAGTTCTGTGCATGAATGAGCAGCACAACAATCAGCTCACTGTCCACTGAGCTCTTCCACCCAACTTGGTGACTCAACATCTCTCCTTGGAGATGGCCTTATTGCCCCTCATGTCAATGTTTTCCTATTTATAAGCCTAACCCTGACAACACGCAGCCCACCCTGCCAGAGGAAACAGTGTCATCAGGGCTGCCGGAGCTCCATCAGACCCAACTCCAACTCTGCCCCCTTGGACTCACCACAAACTGAAGGCGACCCAAACTGAATGCTTTTGTCTGGCCTCTAGAGAATTTTTTTTTTTTTAATTTCAGCTATATTGACGTATAACTGACATACAAAATTGTAAGATACTTAAAGCGTACATCATGGTGATTTGTTATACATATACATGGTGAAAGGATTCCCCCCATCTAGTGAACAGACCCATCACTTCACATATTTATCTGTTTTTATGAGAACATTTAAGTTCTACTCTCTTAGCAAATTTCAATTATACAATACAGCATTGTTAACAACAGGTACCATGACATACATTGATCCTCAGACTTTATTCACTGTACAACTGAATCGGTACCAAGATCTCCTCCAGCCCCTGGTAACCACTTTCTACTCTTTATTTCTATGAGTTTAACTTTTTTTGTTGTTGTTTTTAAGATTCCACATATAAGCAATACCACGCAGTATTTGTCTTTCTCTAGTTGACTGATTTCACTTAGCCCAATGCCCTCAAGGTTCATTCACGTTGTTACAAGGGGTGGGATTTCCTTTGGCCTCCGGAGAACTTATGTTCTTTCTCAGTTCCAGTCTAAGTTTAACATCTCTACTTGTTGAAATGGTTTCTTTTTAATAATAATAGTAATAATAACGATGAAACAGTGATTGAGCACTTGTGGACCAGACACCAATCCAAGCATTTTGTGTGTTACACAATTCAGTCTCTACAGCTCTATGCAGCCCCACCCCACTTTATGAAAGAAAAGATGGCATAGAGGTCAAGCCACATGCTGAAACTCAGGCCCCTGAAGTCTGGCACCAGAGCCTTTACACTTTTTCTTAATGTTTTCTTATGAAATGCTTTAATCATCTCAGAGAATAGAAAGAATAGTAGAACTCATCCCGATATACTCACAACCTAAATTTACCAATTACTAACTTGTTGCCGTATTTGCCTCATAGTTTTTATACAATTATCTCGAAGTGATTTGCAACATCATAACATTTCATCTATAAATATAATATAGATTTTCTCATCCATAATACCACTAATCACATGTAACAAAATTAACAGTAATTCCTTAATATTATCTAATAACCAAATTTAGATATATTCAAATTTCCCCAACTGTCCCCACAAAATGCAGAACTCTTCATGAGTTCGCCTGTTGGCCTCACATATGGCCAGTCAGATCGCATCTGAATTATTCCAATTTTAGTTCACATGCTGCACCCACCCCCAGCACCAATATGCTATCTGCTCCTTGCTGTACTTTTCCTACTTATATAGTCTTTTTAAATGAAAAATCTCTCTCACTCTAGTTCTCCTTCTACTCAGTCCTTGTATAAATCTAGTGCAAACCAGTCTTTTCTGGTGGAAGAGACCAATCTCCCCAATTTAGCTACAGCTGCACTGCAGCCACGGCTGTGTCAGAGCAGACAGCACGCACAGGACTCAGCACTGTTTACGTCACTGGGGGCAACTCAAGGAAAAGGATTAAGGTGGGGAGGTTCCTGAAGAGATGGTAGGGGGTCTCTCGGGGGAGAAAGTTCTTGCCAAGAGGAAGGAAACTGGCAAGTTTTGCTCCAGGTCTTTGCCTCTGTCACTCTTGTCCTGAAAACAATGTGTGCGCACCTCAAGTGGTGTCAGGTGGAAAGGGGAGGCCGGGCTGGGTCACTCCAGGCACCGATGGCCACTTCTGAGAGTCCAGATGCCAACCAAAGGCAGTCCTGATAACATACCCCCGTTCTCTTCCTCAGGGCCCAGCCAATCAGCTCCTAATCAGATGCCCGCTCTGGGCACCCTCTCAAAAACCTTTAGGTCTTCTCCCACCCAAGGTGGGCAGTGTGTGTGGAGGGAGGGTTGACAAGGAGAACAGGTCACCATTACTGTTCCTTTTTGTCCTACTTCCAACCTCTCTGATGAAGGAGAAAGATGAGGAAGAGAGAAGCAGAAGAAGAAGAGTTCAGAGAAGAGGGCATCAGCTAAGTCTGGCTGCATACTACTCAGGAGCCGAAGTCCTTAACTCACCTCTAAACACCAAAATGTATATCCTGCCTGTAAAGGGCTGCCAGGGGAATCACAGCTTTTTTCACACACTGATATTTTTTAAAAAGTCTCTTGCTATCTCTCAGCAGTTTAAACTCCTTCTTGTCCTTTAAGGCTTAATCAAAATCACCCCCTGAGTTTGACACCCTCATCTATGCTTCCTTAGCATCCTGTGATGACCTGACTGCAGGATGTATCATGATGAGCTGTAATTATCTGTTTCCTTGGTTGTCTCCTCTGCTAGACTTCAAGCTCCTGAGGCTAAAACCATGTCTTGTTTATCTCTGTATCCTCAATCCTTAACACAAAGCCTGTCACATATCAGTAAGTGTTGGTCAAATGAATTCTAGCACTTCTCCCCAAACCGCCTTCTGTGTATTGCTAACGGCATGAGAGTGTTTTTCTTTATTTTTCTTTACTTAAAAAAAATCCCCAGTTGCATCTCAGTAGCTCACCTGATAATCAAAGTAACTGGAAAACACCATGCATCCTGAAAACTGAGTCTGTGTATATAGAGAAGTGAGCCTGCCCCTTCTGAGTGTTCTGTATGCCAATTCTTTTATACCATGACTCCTGAAGGTTTGGCCCAGCTTTTTTCGATCCCTGCTACACCAAAGTCAGTGCTTTACATATGGTACACCTCAAGAAACGCGTGTTGAAATAACCTGATGGTGTCCATGACTCAAGCTCCCTAGAGAAGTTGACCATCTGCCAAATATAGCTACAGTACAGTGTGTTTGAATTATGTTAAATAGTCAACAAAGTTCGGGCAAGGAAGAAAATTGCCAATCCCTCCTGGAAGTGAGCAGAGAGAAGGACTTTCTTGCTTTCAAAATGTCCAAACATCTTGTTCTAAATACTGACATCTGTTTGCCTCCAGCTTGCTGCTCCCAATGTTTGCCAACTGGCCGAGAATATCTGTGTTTTTACCAACCATTTCCCCCTATCGCATCACTTCCTTCAGGAGCTGGCAATTTCACAGGCACTAGGGTGGAGCACTATGTGGGCACCAAGGGCAGATATTCACCCCCAACGCGGAGGTGATACTACTGCCTCTGCACCCTGAACAAACCCGCTATCAAAGCGTCCCAGTGGCTCGTCCCTCTAGGAAGGCGCCGGCAGTGCCATCACCCCAACACAGTCCCCGCTGCCCTCCCCTCCTCTGCTTCTCTTCCCACTGCCCTCTTCAATCATGTACCATCTGGCTGCCAATGACACCTTTAAAGACATTAAACCCTCATTTCAAACACGAGTCCTCCTGGAGGCAGACTGACCGGCCTCCAGTGTTTGGCGACCACGTCCATGCTCTTCGTTCCTGGGGTTCTCCCCTTGAGCTCTCCTGGCTCTCCTTCTGCCTCTCCTACTCTCTGTGGCTGTTTTATGGGCTCCTCAGTCCCTTCCACCTTCTAAATCTGAGCTGTCCTAAAGTCGTCCTTTTAGTTCTTTCCTTGTACAGCCAGGGACTCCAACTCCTGGGAAGGCTCCCTGCCTTGTGCAGAAACACCTCCTCACACTGAAATGCATGGCAGCCTTTCTCCTTCACATCCCTCAGAATCCCAGTCCTGCATCAGGCACTCCCAGATGCAAAGCTCAACCCTCTTTCTACACATTTAGCCCCACACACCCAATGTGTTCCAGACAACTGCTTCTAACCACCTACTGTCTCCACACCTTCGACATCACCCCTCTCCTAATCAGCACCCTTACCAAACAGCCTCCTTTCTTCCACTGTGCCTCCATTTTCCTAAGGCACCAAGGAAGTGTAATGTCAAAAAAAAAAAAAGAGAGAGAGAGAGAAAATAATGACCAGCAGTAGAGATTTATCCTTAGAAAGTAATAGGGGAGTATTAGCACCTACACTGGACACAGAGGTTAAAGATATGGATTACTAGGATCCACTCCCAGATTCCACTTCAGGAAGTCTGGGGCCCAGGAATCTGCATTTTTTTTAATTTTGGTTTTTTCATTTTTGGCTGCACTGGGTCTTATTGTGCGAGGGCTTTCTAGAGCACAGGCTCTAGAGCTTGGGCTTCAACAATGTCCCCAAGTGATTCTGATACAAATAATCATAAGTCACACTCTGGAAAAAAACTGGGTCTCAGCAGCTGGGTACAGGATAAAGATGACAGGGCTAAAAATGTGTAAATGCCCAAAGGTGACTTTAAATAGAAGCAATAAACGGTTACAAGGTTCTGTTGCATAGGGATTTCTACTAAAACCATAGAACCGGGATACACTGCAGAAATTATCCGGTCTCACCCCTCCATTTAACAAAGAAAAACTGAAGCTCAGAGGAGGTTAATTACCTACCCAAGGCCACACCAGTCTAAGGCAGAATGCTTAACATGACAAAGGCTGTCTTTTCTCCACAGAAGTAAACAAAATAAATATGCCCATGTATGCACACACACACAAGCTTAAAATGGTACTCTCCAAATTTTAACCTGCAAATGAATTACATGAGGCTTTTTTTAATATGCAGAGTCTGATTCAGCAACTCGGAGCAGCAGGGGGGGCGGGGGGGCATGGCGGCGGGGGGGGGGGGGCGGGGGGGCAGGGCGGGGCAGGTAGCTTGACACCTTGTATTTCTAACCCCAGGTGATGCTGATGCTGCTGGTTCACAATCCACCCTTTGAGTAGCAAGGTCTTAGAAAGTGAAATAACTGCCCTTCTGTTCTAAATAAATGGTCTATTTCTCTACAGTGAGCACTTGTGCCACAGAAAGCTGAGCACCTCTGATTTCCTCGGCCACACTGTGTGAAGGGAATGGACTTGCTACATCACTGCTTCCGGATCCAGGCCACTAATCACCTGTTGACAGCCAGCAGGGGTGGAACTCAGACCAAAGCGGGACTCATGAGCCTCCAACTGCAGCCCTGTTACCAAAACATTCATGGTGAAAAATGTGATGAGATGACAAAAAAATTTTAAGGACTTTAAAAGATTTAGCCGTGCACTTTTCTTGAAATAATAGTTAGAAAATTAAGAGATTATTTCATTTTGAAGAAAACTTCCCAATTAAAAATGAACGTCCTTGTCTGGAAATACACATAGAACCAAACAAATGGTTTTGTCTAAATCAGGAAATAAATGCACTTGGGCACCATTACTATGAACAAAACTGAATGACACCCAGAAGAATGGCCTCCTAGCTCAGAGGTGCTGGGTGCTCCTAGCACCACAATGTCTGACCTCACCTCCGGGCTCCATCACTTACACGCCACAGGATGCTGAGCAAGTCACTTAAACTCAGTCTCCTCATCTGTAAAATGGGATTATGATGAGCATTTCATGAGTTCCTACAGGAAAGTAGGAAAGAAAGGACAAGAAAGCACTTAGCATGATGCCTGAAATGTGATGAGCACTCAGTACAAACTGGCTGTAAATATTTCCAGAGGCGTGAGCACAGCCAAGGAACCACCATTTAGTGAATTCCTCAATCACCGAGGAATTCAGCTTCATCAGTCACAAGGCAGAACTGTCTACTATACCTGCCTCCCCCAGGCTTAGAGGCTGTCTCTGGAGAAAGAGACATACACAAAATTTACTGACTCAGTCTTTTCCATCTATCTTGGGACATCCCAAGTGCAGGCGGCATGCCCTGTGACAGGGGCAAGTGTCATCAGTGGCTGTGTCTGGGTACCCATTACGCACGTAGGAATCCTACCGTCGGCAAAGCCACCTTGGGGGTATGTAGTCACACAGGATCCCACACTGAGAAGGCCATGTGCTTGGGATTTAATGTTCTGTGGTCACTGTCTCAAAATTCTTAATAATTCAATCTTAGAGTATGTGTTTTGTAAGGGAAAGCTGATGGGAAAAGGGAGAACCCGCCAAGGGGCTGAGGCCCAGGCTTACTCACAGTCTACTTAAGCCACCTTCCAGAGGTGGGTTCTCAGGGTCCCATTCCCCCACCCTCCAGGGCTCCAGGTCTTGTCTGGCCACCCCATCCCTGTCCCACAGCAGAAACCTGGACACAAATAGGCTGGGGGGTGAGGGTCAGGCACACACCCCCCCAGCATCTCAAGGCAGAACATGGCAGCCATTCCTCCCCTGAACTGGCCACACCACAGCAAGCTCAGAGGGCGACTGGAAGGAGCAAGCCTCTCTTCTAGCTGCAGTCCAGGTAGCCAGCATGCCCCTGTGCTTTCACTACTCTTGGTGGTGGCCCGTCTACTCTGGGTTGAAGCAGTGGGCCCATGGGAAGGGGAGACGCCTGGCTCAACTTCTCTGCCCCTGGCCAAGGGTCAGTCCCGCAGCTGGCAGAAGGGGGAGCCCAGCAGTCCAGAGGCCACATGCACCAAGTTACAGCAGAGGGGGCCCGGCACCAGTAAGGGTCTGTACGGCCCCCTGAGTATCCTGTGCTAAGGGAGCACATCATTAAATAGAAATTTAAAACATCATGACAGGTGAAGAGAGACACCATGGGAGAAAGGAAAGGCTTTATATTTTAACAACTACAATAGCACTTTTTCCGTTTTTGAACAAGAGACTTCAAATTTTCATTTTGCACCTTGCTTTGCAAATTATGTACCTGGTCCTGGCCATCAGCCTCCAGCCCCACCCCAACTCACCTGCTTGGTGCTATTTTCACCTCACCCTCAGCTCACACTGAGGGAGCAAGACCCAGCCCTTCTTGTGAAAGGAATCCCTGATAGGATAGGTACCAATCAGCCTCAAGAATGGTCAGCAATGCTAAGGGAGAATGGAAAAGAAGAGGCCCTGAGAACCAAGGCCACCTAGAAGCAAAGGAATTCCCAGGAGATGATATCTGGCAACCTAGAGAATGACAACGAGGTTGAGGAAATAAAAGGATTAACATCACCCCCAGAAAAGATTTCCCAACATTTATACCATCACCCCCATGGCTCCCAAACTGTGTATCCAAGATACCTTGGGGCACCATAGCAAATTCATAGGGACTCCATGGGATATTTAATTTTTTGAAGGAAATACATCACTGCTTGACACCCGTCAGATACCACATGAGCCACTAGCACAAGACTGTCCTCAATCACAGCATTAAGTTACACTTCATTCCTTTTGATGACATCGTATCTTTGCAAAACTAGATGTGGGGCAGTTGCTATGAAAAAACCAAGCGCAGTACAAAAATAAATACAGAACAGGAAATGAAGAAAGTAATATCCAAACTGATTCCAAGTTCTGAGTTGTGCAGTGCCCAAAAGGGACATCCACCTCAGTAATGAGTAACCATGGCTATTTAAGAATGAAATAAAAAAATACTTTCTTTTCCATTTATGTGTATTACTTTTTCAAATGGCTACTACATTGTTAGGACACATACTTATTAAGTTTTTTGGACCTAAATATTTAATAAACAGATCTGTGAAGTCCTTGCTTGGCCTAGGGGTGCCATGAAAAAATTAGTGAGATGTTACAGAAGCATGAGCCGAGAAAGTTTGGGAGACTCTGCACTATACAACCCCTTTCTTTCACATAGTGAAAGTCTCTGAAAGGAGAGGACAAGGGTGAGGATTATGAGGTGCACATACCCAGTGAAACCAGAGCTAGACTCAGCCAGGTATACACCAACAACTGACCCAGGGACATTTCTCTCATTATGTTTGAAGAGGCTACTCCCAAAGTTCAAAAAAATTGTTTAATATTTATTTATTGGTCATGCTGCACAGGATGTGGGATCTTAGTTCCATGACCAGTGATTGAACCTGAGCCCCCTGCAGTGGAAGCACAGTCAACCACTGGACCACCAAGGAATTCCCCCAAAGTTCAAAATTAAATGTGGATGCTAAAAAATAAAACATAGTCAATCTAGACCCTTTCATCTTCAGCCTGGAGGATGGATAGTCCAATGTGGAAAAGGTTGAAGGAGATGTTAAATCCACAGGTGAAGGATGCAAAGACAGATACCAGAGGAAAGCTCATTGATTTCATTGGGCTGGAACAATTCCAGTAAGAAATCCCAGAGAAACCCAACTGCAGGTCAAGGTTATGAAGCCTGCAGTGCTGAGCCAGGCCACAGATAAGGCTGAAGCTCTCTGGCACCACAGGGAGATGGGTAACTTCAAAACGTTCAAGCTTGAGAGGGAAGGGGAAAAAAAAAAAACTGAGAGAAGAGTCTGGATCAAAAAGCAATCAAGGACTTCTATATTGGCAGAATAAAAGCTTGAAGATAAATGGGACTCTTCAGGTCACAACCTGTTTTATTTGTGGCCAGAAAGAATATCTGGCCCACCTATCGAAATGAGTTAACCTCACCCAAGACTTCAGGAACACAAAGATGTGGCAGCAGCCAAAGAGACAGAAGACATACAGGTAGCTCTGTTACCATGAAATGAAGGAGGAATTTACATATAGAAGACCCTCCAGGGCTAAAGGATAATGTTTTGTGGGGAATTTGGATGCCTTGTGTCTCACTTTCTTAATACTGTAAGATGGCTTGAATCACATAACCCCAGGCTTAGGGAATAAGCCTGGGCACCAGCAGGCTCATTCAATAAAGAGGACATGTGTGAGCACACACACAAACAGCAGAACCTCCTGGGCTGACCTGATGCAGAAAGAGGTATGGGATGGGAACTGATGACATCGAGAAGTATGTCCCAGCCAAGTGCTCTCAGTGGGCTCCTCCTGCTTGAGAGCTGGTGCCTGCACATCCAGGGGCCAGGGCCAGAGCCCTCAATCAATGAGGACCGCTGCAGTGAGAACGTACATACTCTCTCCTCCGTCCGGCTGCCCCTTCAGCTCCTGCAGGTGCCCTGGAGACTGGTGGGTCTTTCCCTACTCTCCTTGACTAACCTTATTCCATTTCACCTACTTGGCTGTTACCTACCTTCCTTGTCCCCGGCCCTTTGCTGTCCTTGGGGGTGCATTCCAACCTGACCACCCTCTCTTGTCAGTCTATAAACTTTGAGAATTTCTTGACCTTTAATCTTAGTGGTTATTTCCCAGTTTCTCATCCTCAGCCCAGTTTCCAGAATACCCATACCATCTGAAGACAGCGGGGCAGAATAGGGAGTGCAATGGGGGCAGCTCTAAGAAAAAGAACGGGATACAGGGCTTCCCCAGTGGCTCAGCTGGTAAAGAACCACCTGCCTATGCAAGAGAGGCAAGAGATGTGAATTCAGTCTGAGTTGGGAAGATCTTCTGGAGGAGGAAATGGTAACCTGCTCCAGTATTCTTGCCTGGAAAATTCCACAGACAGAGGAACCTGGCGGGCTACAGTCCATTGGGTCCCAAAGTGTTGGACACGACTGATCTTGCACACACTCATGGTCCTGGAGGCTTGATCTCCGGAGCAAGAAGCACTCTGAGGATGACCTCCCAGCCAACTCTTCACCAAGCCACATGTGATAAAGGATAAATCAGTGGAAGTTACAGAGTTCCCTCTACTAGGGAGGGAAAGGATCTGGCAGGGCCAGCCAAGACACAACTCTCTGGGGAAGAAGATTTGCCAAATATTTAATTTAAAGAAGTTGGAGGCTTTGAAAAAATTCAAAAAAATTTTTTCTTCTTTCAAAAATCCTCTTTACACACTAGGAGAGGAAACAAATCATGTTTTAAGAGTAGTTGTTATATATAGATTATTGGTATCCCAAAATTGTTGACTGCACTTTCTTGGGAGTGTATAAATATTTGGCAGGTCTCATAAAAGTATGAGCTAAGGATACTATAACTGGCTCAGAATTTATCATGTACAGTTTACCCAGAGATTGGCAAGATTGGGAGTTTGTTGTTGCTAAACGTCTAATGGCTGGGGACAGATATCAGCCAATGACAATTTATTCTGAATCTTTTGTGTCACATGTGAAAAAGGGATTTTCTCCCTACTCCACCCTCCCAAGGCAATCTTTAAAGGACTGGCATTTTCTTAGAGCTAAGATAAGCAGAGGAGAAACCTCCCTTAAAGAACATTCTTAAAGAGACCTTCAGTTCAGTTCAGTCGCTCAGTCGTGTCCGACTCTTTGCGACCCCATGAATCGCAGCACGCCAGGCATCCCTGTCCATCACAAACTCCCGGAGTTCACTCAGACTCAAGTCCATCAAGTCAGTGATGCCATCCAGCCATCTCATCCTCTGGCGTCCCCTTCTCCTCCTGTCCTCAATCCCTCCCAGCATCAGAGTCTTTTCCAATGAGTGAGCTCTTCACATGAGGTGGCCAAAGTACTGGAGTTTCAGCTTTAGCATCATTCCCTAGACTTTCAAAATGACAATCATCCATTCCAGCACCTTCAGTCTCCAGTGAAGAAACTCAAGCTCAGAGAGGTCAGTGTCCTGCCCAAGATCACAGTGCAGGCCAGCAACACGCAGCTCTCCCAATCCCAAACAGGGACATGCCTCTCTGTACCACAGTGCAGTCATCACTGTGCCATAAGCCAGCCGGAAGGCTTGTGAAGATTCCTACTGACACCCAAAGCTAGGCCAACTTCCACTGAGCCACAGTTTGGGGGAGTCCTCCTACCCCTCCCCCCCCAAAAAAAGATGTGTGTGTCTGCTCAGTCATATCTGACTCTTTGTGACCCCATGGACTCTAGCCCACCAGGCTCCTCTGTCCACGGAATTTTCCAGGAAAGAATACTGGAACCGATTGCTATTTCCTACTTCAGGAGATCTTCCCAACCCAGGGTCTGAATCTGCGTCTCTTGTATCTCCTGTATTGGCAGGCAGATTCTTTACCAACTGTGCCACCTGGGAAACCAGATAATCATATATAGTTTCATTTCAAGGACTGAGCAGTGCCTGGAAACCACACAACACTCATGACATGCAAGGCAAGGGGCTGCAGAAGGTCAAAAGACCCTGAAGTAGAGGATGAAAAACAGAAGGTTAAAAGTCCTGACACTTAAAGAGATAAATTGCCTCCTTTGTTCTTAACCTCCACAAAGGCTCTCCAGGAATTCACAAGGCTCTCCCATTTAAGCTGATGTATGGGGAGATCAAACTGAATTCAACAACCCAGAAATGGAAAAGTCCCAGAGAACAAAGCCTCAGTAGTGCATACATTGAGGGTCCAGGAAGGGATGAATAGAGTGTGTTCCCGGATGCAGAACCATTTAAGTGTAGAAGAACTGAAAAGTCTTAGCGTGGAAAAAAAGTGATACCCACCAGAGTGCTTGACCGAGTCCTAAAAGGATTGGCCTTCCGCTCTACCATAAAGAGGTTTAGAGTAGGATTTGATGCCGCCACCCTTGCTGTCAGATCCTGCCAAATCTAGAGTTCTAGGACCCAGGACACCTGAGTTAGCACATGATCACACACTTGGCTTTGGGTCTGTCAGAAAGGACTGTAGCTGGGAATCTGCCTTGGTCTTTGTTATGAGGACAGTTAAAACCTAAGGAGAAATCACAAACATGCTTATTCAATACCTACTGTGGTGCTAGATGGACTAGTTAGGGAGGTCTGAAAATTATCTCTATGCATAATAAGTTAAATTAAGTCTTCTAAAAAAACTAGGTAGAACTAAACTAACTAGGTAGAACAATTGAATGGCTGTAAGAGCTTAGTAACTGAGCCAAAGCAAAGGGAATAACTTAGATGATCTCCTCTTGGATTCAAGAGACATACTGAGTGGCATCAGGAAAAGGGCAGAGGAAGGTTTTAGCTAACAGCAGCAGGCTTCAGTGAACACCGCACCCTTCAGTAGCCCAGTGGTCCTGGCTCAAAAATCAGACATTACAGTCACATTCTATGAGAATTTTTGTTTTTGTTTAGTCACTCAGTCATGTCTGACTCTTTTGCAACCCCATGGACTGTAGCCCACCAGGCTCCTCTGTCCATGGGATTCCCCAGGCAAGAATACTGGAGTGAGTTGCCATCTTCTTCTCCAGGGAATCTTCCCAACCCAAGGACTGAACCCGCCTCTCCTGTACTGCAGACAGATTCTTTACCACTGAACCACCTTGGAAGCCCATTCAATGAGAATTATAGAGCACTCAATTGTATAACCGAGTCTGGAGTGTGCCTTTGCTAGAAGTGAAGCACTGTGGAGTCTGTCAGGAATTGCTAAAACTCATTTCTGTTACCAATTTATACAAAAGCTTTTGGCAAATAAAGTTCACATCCCACCACCCTCCCCCAAAAATAATTGTAATACCAAATAATATAGAAATTTAGCACTTTTACCCTGGGATGAGGAATTCATTAGCCTTCTTCTTAAAGTTCCAAAGATCCTGAGGTTAATGGTTAACTGAATGAGCTAAGATATTTGCCATAACCCCACTAATTAAAGAGCTACATTCAACTAGACTACAGACAATAGACTCCTAGAGAAACTTTGGCTAGACCTACTGATAATCATAACCCACGAGGTTTATCTTAAAGTTAGTAAGTGCTAAGCAGGACATCCAGAATTCCATATTATAGGAAAAGAATACACATCTATTTTTAGGGAGACTTTATCACATACTCACAAAGCTCATACTGACAAGAAACTAATTAGTTCATCGGTGGACAGTACATTCTAAACCAGCCTGCTGTTCACAGGTCAGTAAATCAACGGTTCCAACTGTGGGAAAGATAATCTGGAAGTCCCTGGTCTGGTGTCTGGACTCAGTCAGGCACAGTGTGGAAGGCCAGCTCTCTGGCACCATGAATCTAGGGGCCACATGTTAGGAAAGTCCTGAGGGGTATTCTGAGGGTTCTCCAAAGATTGCAGGGAAGCACCAGGACTGGGGCAGAAAAGAAAACCACCCCAGAGGTTTCTGATGCTTGCACACACTCGTGCAGAGAATGATAGCAAATTCTCCATTTATTTAAGAGGCTTCTACAGCCTTTTAAATAAAGCAGTAACAGGAAGATGGGGCATAGAAGAGGAAATGCTACCATGGCAGATGCTGAAAAGACTCAAACCTCTCATAGGCAGCCATCTCTACCTAGTCTCGTTTTCTTATTGCCTAGGAAATGCTGGGAAGGGTAGCTTAAGCATCCAGGTGCAGGCTCTGTGGGTTCCCTAGACCAATTCTTGACCCAAACCCAACTTCATTCGTCTATCTGAGCTTGCATTTGGCTAGAGGCCTGGGGATTTCTCCGTTTTGCACATGGCAGACACTCTCCCTAGGAAGGAAAAAAATTAATTTGACACAAGCAATCAATCCCACTGGAATGTTTGCTCACACTGAGCCAAGCAGAAATGGATCCTAAAGGGAGTACTTCTGGGAGGTGATGGGAATTTTAATGCTGAAAAATGATACTGTGTCAAGAACCAAGTATGACGGAGGAAGCACACACATTTGTATCCAAAGCATGAGCAACACACACACATGCACGTGGCACATATGTACACAGAGGCAAGTGCACGCACCATCCCTATGGGGAAAGGCATCTGGGTGTATAATTGTCCAGGCTTCCATCACTCTTTATTTTTTGTATTCAAAATGTTTTAAGAGATTGAAGAATACAGCAGTGTTAAACCCCTTTAAAGTAGAAAGCTAGAGAAGCTTGTGAAATGTTCCTATGATTCCAGTGTGATTCGTGAGATGGCAGGCTTGGTGAAAGCACCCACCACCTCTAATTCCCCATGATCCCACAAAACCCTCTACCTTTGCCAGGAATTCCCTCCCTACCCTGTCAACTCTGGATAATGAGAGCATCTTCCAAATGCATTCAAGCATCTCCTACTCTATGACCACCACCACATCTGTCAAAATAGGCTTCACCACGCTCTTGTTTATGTCCCTGAATTCCACTAGTGTAGTCATATCATATACTTGGGATGTTTCAATGTACTTAAAAAAAAAAAAAAAAACACCTCTAATGTTTCCCTCTATCAAAATGTGAGTTATCTGAAGGTCTAAAGAATGTGAGGAAAAGAAGATGGAGTTCTGGGAAGAAGAAAATGTAGAAGAAAGCCAAGACAGTAGTTCAATTACCCAGTGCCTCCTCTTGAGATGATGTGGTTGGGCTGGGTTTGCACATGCCCCGGGGAAATGAAAACTTTGGATTGCTTTCACCGTCTTCTCTAGGTGACTCAAAGGAAAAGTTCAAGGACATGAGCTGGCAGGAATATCATTAAGTCAGTCCTCCTCGTGCCCTGAGAGAGCTGGCAGAGCAGCTCTGAGGGATCCCTGGTAAGGGCATTCTCGAGGGTGCTCATACGCATCCCTAATGACAGACTTGAGGTCCAAAGGAACAGACTGAGAAGTGTAGGCTTTTCAACACAGACCCAGAAGTCCCAGAAACAGGGCTCCTCTTTCAAAAGGTTCTAAAGACCAAAACAGTTTTAAGGTACTGTTGACCATCAGTTCTCAGGGGAATTAAAGCCCTTGATCACCAAGCAAGGATGTGGGGTCACCTGTGAGCTCTGGCATCAGGGGTCTGACCAAGCAGTCTAGAGATGCTCAGACAAAAAGCCTCAGAAGGATGGAAAGCCTTCAGGGAGCCAGGGTATAAAGGTCCTGAGACTACTTACCTCCTGGTTTCCATCCCTGCTGGCTTTACTATGGTGTAGTTAGCTCAGAATGTTAAAGATGGAAGATGCTTTTGAGACTACCTCACTCACCTCCCACATCAGTCTCAGAAAGGGAAAGGAATTTACCACTCTCATCAATCACAACGCTGGGCTCTGGATGCCCAGCCCATCTCTCTTTCCACTTAAACCTAAACACCTGACACCACCATTTGCCTGTTTTGTTAGTTTTTCCTGAACTGTCTTGTTTACCATTCTCCCAGTTTCTGCCACCTTTACCGGGAATAGAGTTCTCATTCACTCTGGTCAAATGAGAAATGATGCTCATAGCTACTAGGGCTACTCAAGCCCCAGAGCCCTGGAGCCAAGAACAGTACATAAAACACTGAAGTCTTCCTGTGTTAAAAGAAGCAGAAGAGTTTTGGTTAAAGAAAACAGCCAATAAACAACTCCATGGCAAAAGACTCAGAGCAACAGTCCCAATCTGGACCTCATTTTTCTACCTATTTATGATGTATTTCAGTTCATCTTATTTCTATAAAACACACATTCATGAAAACCTAGGGTGATGTAAAGGAATTAGCTTTATTTGGAAAAAGCAAAACTGACTGCAACTTGTCATTTTAGGAGGCTGAAGAGACTCAGAAAGCAGATCCTAGCAAGGTAAGAGGGAATCCAGACCCATTAGAGGCCCCCTAATTCAAATGTTAGTCATACACACCAGACAGAAATGCAGGCATCAGCAGAGCAGCTCTGTGAGCAATCCATCACCCTCCTAAAGCTGGGAGCCCCTTGAAGATAGAGACTGTGCGATACTCCCCTCTGGACCACAGCGCATGGGATGTAAGAAGTGCTTGCTAACTGCTTGCTGGGAGAATCAACAATGCCTCGTTCACATGCTTATGGGCACATACACACATACATGGATGTAGACAGAATCCCAGTGAAGACAGTCTTAGCATTAAGCCCCATTTCTAAACCTTTTTCCCCCAAAACTATTATTTTAACTAGGGTAACACTGTTCAAAATACAATGTATTTTTCTCTTTTGCATGTCCTTATGTATATTTAACCTCCTCCTTACTCTATCAGAAGCATCTACTTGCCTCAGGGAAGTTCAGGACAGTTGTAGCAGTGGGCAAAGAGAAAGTGTTCACGTTTAGCTGTTGATATCCTGGGTAGGACTTTTTTTAGTGTTCAGCTTGAATTCTCGACACATTCTTGTGGGAATCAACACATCAAGATCCAAAATGGGTGGACCTGACCATGGAGATCACTTTAAAACAGAGGTAAATAGTACTCAAGATGTCACATTAGGGAGATCCTTGCTACAAGAGAAGGAGAGGAAGCCCTTTTCCTCAAGTATCAGGGGAATGTGGCAAAAATCCAGTCTAGGAGATCAGACACCAGGGTCTCAGCTTCCTCCCATATGCCACCTCAAGGCCCAACCAGAGTTTGGGGGTGAAGGAGGCAGCTTTAGAATATAACACCTCAACAGGTGTGAAGGCACCTGAGAACCCTCAGGCCACTCCTGAAGTGGCTGCAGGCCTCTAGGATAACAGCTGTCATTCAGTCCCATACCCTGATCCACATGGTGTGATGGGAAGAAACAGCACTGGCCTAGTGGGTATATAGTTAGACAAGCCAGGCATAGAGGTTCTGACTTTTCACAGCTGGCACTGAGTGAGCTGGGGATCTGCATATTTCTTCATTCCCTGATGATGGAACTCAGAGATGCTCAGAGAGCCAGTGACCTGAGCAGGCAGAGCCCTGGGGTCGGGACTAGGAGGCTGCCATGCACAGGGACTTTGACCCCACAGACAAACAGTCAGGACATGATTGCTACTTCTTGGTAGCAATATCAGACAATATCCCAGCAAGAAAACACAAGTACAGGGATCAGATCAGACCAGTCCTGCCCCTATGAGGCAAAGACCAGGGGAATCCAACCATCGTACCATGACTCCAAGTACCCCTCTCCCCCTACCACTATCACCACAAGTTCACAGGGGCACCTCTACAGACCCAGATCAAGAGAAGTGGGAGAATAGGAGAAAATCCAAGTGAATGGGAAATTTACCTGTAAGAAACAGTCGTCTAAAAACACATGACATACTACAAACTATCCAAGTTGAGGTGGGGGGAGATCAGCTCCACATTAGGAAAATTTTAAAGCTACATTTTCTTTGCACATTTGGGTGATAAGGAATGTGCAACTGAGCTGCAGTGTCACCCATCAGAGAAAAGCCCAGTCATTCCGGGCAGTTAGATGAGCCACTCTTCCACTCAGACACATGGCTCTTTTCCAAAAGCAAATGGAACATATCATGAAACGTTTCACTCCAGCCCTGGTGCAGCCAATTCCCTACCAGACATGAAAAAATGTACAGTCCTCAAAGGAGGTACAGCTGTCACTGCCATCCAAGTCCCCTGGCTCAGCTTTCAACCACACTCAAAACCAAGGGAGACCCCAGAGAAAGGCAACAGAAAAAAATCCCTTTTCATTGACTCAGCAATTTCATTTGTCCAGAGTATTTTACTTCTACTATCTCGCTTTATCTCATATTGCTCCTATGATGTATGGCAGGGCAAGTATGTTTACCTCTCTCTTCAGATGAGGAAAGACAGGTCCCATCTGTAAAAACAGACATTTTAACTGGCTTGGCGAAGTCACAGGGATAATTAGTTGCGGGTAGAATTGGAAACCGAGGTCTCCTGAATCACATCCTTGGATTCTTCTAGCCAAACACAAACTATGGCTTTTGCACACACAACCTAAAGCACTTCCATACCTGTGGTATTGGAATTAACTTTCACTCAAACCCACAAAACACATGTGGCTTTTTTTTTTTTTTGGCTAATTGTGACTGCAAATCTGGCTCCTAAGTCACTTAAAGGCATACAGCAAAAGAAGCCAAGAATGGCCTCTACCATTTATTTAAATGTCATTAATAAAAGCGTCAGTGAACACTGCACAGAAAGTTAGCCTCCAGAGAACAGGACTGGCTGCTCTCCCTCCTTCCTGAGAATAAAAGCAGACGAAGCATCCTGATTCTGTGGTTGTCCTGCCGTCACCTCTGAAAGAGATTAAATAATGGGTGATGCTCTTGCTACTCTTTGGACCAAATAATGTTCCAGAACAAACACTCGTCCTCAGAAAAGATGGGTTATAAATGTCCACCATTAAGAGAATGGTTAAACAAAATGGGGCATATCCACACAACAGAATGTGACACAACTCTCCAAACAAATGAGGTAGAACATATGCACTGACATGGAAAAATGTCCACAATTACAAAGTGATAAAAAACAAATTGCAGAATAAAAGGGATAGCATAATTCTCTTTTTTGTCAAAATATGAAATAAAGCTATGCATTTGTGATAAATACTTACTTGCATATGTAACAGGTACCTATGTCAGTCGAATTTATCTTATCATCAGGGGAAAAGAGGGAGAAAGAGCATTCACTTTTAAACATCCTGAAACCATCCTGTACTTTCCTTTTGTATGACTATTTCTTACAACAGTATCAATGCCTTTACTCCTCCAGACAAGGGACACATCCTCTGTCTTCTTTCATTACCCCATATAAAGAGTATTAGCTTATGAATGTCTCACTTTGCTCAATAGATACATGTATACTGATATATCATACATTTAAACTAACGGGGAAATGGCTTCATTTAGGAAAAAGTCTAAATGTCTAAATAAATGCTCTATGAAAGTATATCTGAAACCAAATCTCTCTAAACAAAACCTTGTTTACCACCTACTTAAATTATCTTTTAACTTATAGACAATAAACACGTATGAAATGAATCAACAAATGAGTGAAATTCCCTTTCTGATTGATTTCCAATGAGCCATTTTTCCCTGTATCAATCTTCTCCTAACCCCAAAAGACTATAAACTCTTCAGGGATAAAGACTATTTGTTACCCACTTTTAGTAACTCCTTTAGTACCTGGCATAATACTGGGCACATCGTAGACACTCAGTCAATATTGTTTAGTTGATCCATTTGAATGTTTGAACTTCCCTATGTGGATATGAAATTAAAAGAGGCTTACTCCTTGGAAGAAACGCTATGATCAACTTAGACAGCATTTTAAAAAGCAGAGATGCTACTTTGCTGACAAAGGTCCATAAGTCAAAGCTACGGTTTTTCCAGTAGTCACGTATGGATATGAGTTGGACCATAAAGAAGGCTGAGCTTTTGAACTGTGGTGTTGGAGAAGACTCTTGAGAATCCCTTGGACTGCAAGGAGATCAAACCAGTCAATCCTAAAGGAAATCAACCCTGAATGTTCATTGGAAAGACTGATACTGAAGCTCCAATACTTTGGCTACCTGATATGAAGAGCTGCCTCACTAGAAAAGACCCTGATGCTGGGAAAGATTGAGGGCAGGAGGAGAAGGGGACAACAGAGGATGAGATGGTTGGATGGCATCACTGAGTCAATGGATATGAATTTGAGCAAGCTCCAGGAGATAGTGAAGGACAGGGAAGCCTGGGGTGCTGCAGTCCATGGAGTCACAAAGAGCTGGACATGACTGAGCAACTGAACGACAACAACAGTGTGTATTTTTGCAAAAGAAGGGTGCTTCATTAGTTTTCCAGTGCCTATGGGATATTTGTAAGCAAGCAATAAAAGATCCCCTCTAATTAATCCAGGATAAACAACATATGTTTGCTATATTTTACAATAAATATTGATTTCATAGGTCTTTTTGTTTAAGGTAGAATTGCCTGTCTACACAAAACAGATTCATTTCCTTAGCACAATGTTTCATTATAAAACTCCCAAATGACCTGCACACCAATAAATAGCTCTTATAAAAAGAAAAAAATTCAAGCCAACAAATACTAATCAAGCAAGTATATGCAAGGCACTATGTTAATGGTGAGAAGAAGACAGACAAGTCCAAAGCAAAAGGTAGAGCCTACTTGGGGAAACCAGACATGACCATTTTCCAAGGTGGGGCTTCCAAAACATCTTGGAGTCATCGATGTTGAGTCAAGTTCTGGAAAGAAACTAATGTCCAAACAAGTCTAGTGTACAGCTCACCTCCACCTTGGACATCTCATCCAAGTCACCAAATAAGGACTTAAGAATCCCCTGTTTTCACCTCTACTCTAGAGGCTCCAGGGCTGAGCGAGATGCAGAAGTCTGCACACCTAGCTCACTCTGAATTCAACTGGACAGATCATTCTTTAAAGCAATTCTCACCCGTTCTCCAGAGAATGGATCCAATCCATCTCCTCTCTTTACGGGATCTCAGCACCCTGCAGTCCTTCAGAGGATCTTGGATTCCATTCACAGAGAACAATGAAGTCAGTCTTCTTAATAGCTTAATAAGGACTTTATCATCTGACCTATACATCTGACCTGAAAACCTCCTGGTCTTTTCCCCACAGCCACAGAGGAAGAGGTGTCCCTCCATCCCGGAGATAACCTCTTTGCCTGGGAACCTCATCCTTTCCTGACTTCTGAAGAAGGTAGTGCCCACTCTGATACCCTATCCACACACATACCACTTTCTATCACCTTCAGTGTCTACCACTATTTCCTCCGGTGATTTTCTCTCAAACACTGAAAGATTTTTCTCTCTCTTTAAAGCAAACAAACAAAATTTCACTGGACCTGATAACTTTTTAAAAAATTTACTGAAGTACAATTTGCATGCATAAAATTCCATATATAAGTCTACAACTCACTGAAAGCTCACAAACAGATCACACCATACCTATGACCAAGAAACAAGACAAACAGTACTCCCTAAATGCCCCTTCAGTTACCATTGCATTATTTTCCTTACTTTTACTAGCAAACCTCTTCAACAGTGTTCTATCTTCATTTTTACCATCTCCTCAGCTATTTCAGAATAAGCATCCTCTGTTCCATGAATCCTCCCCACAGCCATGCAGATGAGGCTGTTGATCCTTCCTCTCTGTTCTCAGTGTACAGCATGCGATCCTTTGTTTATGTGTCAGGCAACTCCACCAGACAGTCACCCTCCATGTCAGAAAGATGATTTCTAACTTGCTGGTATGGCCTCAGCCTGGCACTTAATTAGGTTCATAGCTGGTGTTTGACACTTGAATATGAATGAATGCAAGAATGAATGAAAAGATCCACTCACTGAAATCTAGTGTTTGCTGAAACTGATCAGTCTCCATCCAGTTCTCATCAAAAGTAATCATGATATTTAGCTGTCAAAATGCAATGGCTAGGATCATGAAGAATGACTAGAAAATTATATCGTTCCAATCACTGCTTAAGCATTCTCTTTATATCCAAATATTTGAGCCCATTATATGCCAATGGCCTGGGGTACAGAGACAACATTTTGCACCCACGCTACAAATGAAAGCTGTGACATCACTCCCAATGGCACTCTGTCTTTCCATGGCCGTAGACCCAACATGGAGTCCTGCCAATCTTTCCCCTTAACTGCTCCTGAAGATACTCCCCCCTCTTCCCACAATCTCCTTTCCAGGAGAGTAACAAGTCAGAGACAGGAATCCCCCAGGAGCACCAGACCCCTCCCCCTAGCCCCCTTTTGTCACATCCAATTAACCATCTGCCATTCTCCTGGGTCTCTCTCTAGGCCCACTGTCCAGCTGCCAACTGAACACTGCGCTTCCCCACCCCCATACCCCATAGATGCCCATTGTCCCTAGGCTGCAGGGCAAGAGTATAGCCACATTCCCAGTCCCTGCCTGCCATGCCCTGGAATAACTAACTGCAAGCTTAAAAATCACGTCCCTACCTATGTGGAAAGAAGGAAGGAAAGAAGAGAGGGAGGGAAGGGGAGAAGGAGACAGGAAAGGAGGGAGGAAAGATGGGAGGGTATCACAGGGGAGGGGAGGGGAGAGGAGGAAGCGACTGCAGCATAATTTGGAAATTCTAACCAGTAATATGATATTATATGCAATATAGTCTTACTAGTAATATATATGGTCATATTCTATTATATATAGTCATATTCTATTACCAGAAGTATGATCCCATTTCTATTACTAATCACAATATGAATATAACTATCACAATCTATAGCTACCAAATCAAGTGATCCTGATAGGTAAGGTTTGTTTATTTTTTACCCATTTTACACATAAGGAAACTGAATCTCAGGAAGGCTGTACCTTGTACAAGACACACAGTAAGTTCCTGTTCTAAGACTCTGATTCTAAAACCGAGCCACACCTAAGGAAATTTCCGCCTCCTCCTACTCCAGGGAATAGAAACCCAGTCCCCCAGAGCCCACCTTTTGGTAATAGGATCCAAAGGATCCCCTGGATTCCTACTCCATCCCCTAGAGGGCCATATAACACGCCTCTCTAAACGACAGTTCTTGGGTCTGCCCCCGAAATAAGAGCTGAAGGGAGGGCTTTGGGGCCAAAGGAATGGGTGTGCTCACTGGCATCGTCCTCTGGTGTGAAGCGTTCCTCTTCATGGAGAATGGGCAAGAAGCTCCTCCATGACCCCTGTCTGCTTCCTCTTTGTTTGAGAGCCTGAGAAGGCAATGGCGACCCACTCCAGTACTCTTGCCTGGAAAATCCCATGGGCGGAGGAGCCTGGTAGGTTGCAGTCCATGGGGTCGCTGAGTCGGACACGACTGAGCGACTTCACTTTCACTTTTCACTTTCATGCACTGGAGAAGGAAATGGCAACAATCCTAGAGACGGGGGAGCCTGGTGGGCTGCCGTCTATGGGGTCGTGCAGAGTCGGACACAACTGAAGCAACTCAGCAGTAGAGGCATTAAGGAAATGGAAAATTCAGAACAGGTCAGTCCCTGACAGAGAGGGCACCCGATGGCCAGGCATGAGCCCTCCTCAGGAAGCTGCCCCAATAACTTCTTGCCTGAATCCTCCTCTTCTGTCCTCTCCTCATTCATTCTCCACCGCCATCCCCCCAACCCCCCCCCGCCCCCCCCCACCCCCGCTCCCCCGACAACTTCCCTTTCTGACTCACACTGTAGGAAGTGATTCAACAGACCCCTCTAGAGCCTGGAGCAGATCCCACCTCAACCTGCAGAAGAAAGCCACAAGTACTTCTAAAAGGATTGTATTTTGGGACCTCCTTTCTAACTTCTCTGCCCAAGGAACCTTTTAGAGCCGCGCCAACCCAGCTCACCCACTTCACAGCTGCCCTCAGCTTGCACTATCCACCTCAAGCACAGGACCACAAGCCCCTGATCCCCCAAGCCAGGCGATGCTCTCTCTGTTGGGGTTATTGACCAAGCACATGGTGCCCTCATCTGAGCTGCTGGCCAGCTAGCTGCTTTACTGAGGTCCACCTTCCCCCACTCTCCTCCTCTGGCCCGAGGCTCACCCCCAGCTACCCTGGAGATCCACCCCAACGTGCTCATCCAGGATCTTCTTCCTTCAACTGCTCCTCTTTTCCAAATATTCATTCCCTTCCCCAAGCCTGCCTTCTCCCTCCTCCCCACTCCTAGGTATTCACAGATCTTCTCTACCTAAAAAAAGCCTCCCCTCAACTCTGCTACCCATCTCCAACTACTTTATTATTTTTAACCTTCCCTTCACAGCCAAACTTTTCCAAAGAGTCATCTATATGCACTCCCACCACTTCCTCCCCATCCACTCAACTCCCTATTCCCCTTGAAATTTGAATTCCACCTCCCATACACAAGTGAATGTTATTTCAAAGGTTACCAGTGATCTCCCAGTTTCCAGAACTCAGAAGGTTTGTTCAGTTCCCCTCTCCCTCAGCCTCTCTGCAGCACTAGATCCTGTCGATGGCCGGACTGTTTCCAAGCCCTGCTCTTTCCTGGTTCTCCTCCAGCCCTTCACTCGGGTCTACAGCTCTGTCCTTGGCCCTCTGCCCTTAAGTCTGTATACACTTTTCATTTATTATCTCGTCTATTCTGATAGCTCCAGCCACAACTTCTTACGGATATCTCCCAAATCTATATTTCCGTCTCTGGCCTCCCTCCAAAGCTCCAGACTCCCTCCGCTATCCGCCTACTGAATCAACACCTCCCTAAGCTATTTCACTGACACCTGAAAAGCAACATGTCCTAAAGAAAGTTCCCAAATCCTCCCTCTCCTCTGCCTTCCCACAGCTGCTCCTCCTCTTCCTGAACTCCTGATTTTCATTTAGGGTACTTCCATCCTCCCCGTTACCCAACTAAGCTTTGAAGTCATCTTTGAGACCTGCATCTTCCTTAACACCTCTTCATCCAAGTTACCAAGTCCTATAGACATTACCTCTATAAGTTTCCTCATAGCCACCCTGCCTCCCCATTTCAACTCTGCCATCTCAAGTTCAGACCCTCCTAACCTTTCACAGTGGTCTCCCAGTCCAGCTCTGGCTACCAGTTCCTCCCCTGTTGCAACTGACCCTCTGCAGGGCAGCCAGATTTATCTTCCTGATGACATCAGCACCCCAGTCAGAAACTTGCAGTGGCTCCTGAAAGCAAACTGAAGAAAGACCATACTCTTTGGCCTGTCACTCAAAGCCCGTGGTTATCTAAGAGTCCAGTAAATGTTTAATAAATGAAGCAATCAATCAACTTGGTCCCCATCCCCTTCTGACTTTGCTCTCCCACTGATCCTCCACCTGAATCCTCTGAGTCATATAAACTAGACCACTGACTGTCCCCAAATATGCCATGGATGGTCGCACCTTTTTTAACACTGTTTGAACACTGTCTTCTCCATCTAAAGTCTACCCATCTTTCAAGTCTCAAGAAGTAACTACTTCCTTGAGGACACAGTTCATTTGCCACTTTTCCTTCTACTTGTTTATCCCTCATATCTGTGTTTTCTAGCTAATATCCAGCTCTCTTCTAATAAAGCCATGGGACAGAAGGGGAGGAGATGAAGCTAATTCTCCAGCAGTTTCTTCTTTACTTCTTTGTAATAATTCCTCTGTCCTCCCAGCTAATTCTCTCTGTTCCCTCACTCAACAGCAGACACAATTTCAAGCAGCTCTATTGATCCAACAGCCCTGTGGCTGTCAATCATTTCCTAGTTATTCTGCTGCCAGTCATTCACACTCAAAGGAGTGGCAGGAGGAGTCTGAACAGCATGCAGACAGAGCAGGAGCAGGAACAGACTGATTCACTGCACCCACCTGAGGCTCAGTGGAAGCAAGACCCCCATTCTTGCTGGGCTTCTCTAGATGGTATGGGGCCATGTGGCCCAGGGCCTGAGGGACTGGCATTTTTATACTTTGGTGGAGGAGAAGAAGTGCCTTGATTTGTTGCAAGGAGGGTGCCCCATCCAGTTCCCATGGGAAACCAAACTGAGAAGGATTGGAAAAGGTCCCGTGGAGGTCAAATTTAATAAAAGAATTCTTGCCAGAAGAGGTACTTAGGGTAATACAATGTTCGATTTGGAAAGAACTACCTACATAAATTTGGAGAGAATTGTACAACTTATAAAGACCTTTCACATACAGTGTCTTATTTGAGTCTTTCAACAGCCCTATAAGGGAACTGGAGTGGGGGCAGGCATCATCCTCATCTTACACTCTAGGTGCTACTCCCTCGCCCAAGTCATCCAGATAAGTAGAGAGCAATGGGGAGGGTTCACCTCCTTCTCTCTTACCTGACCTTCTCAGCCTCTTTCACAGCCTTTTTCTCCCTTTCCCATCCCTTAACTTCAAGTGCTCCCTGAGGGGGGTATTATAATTATATCCATTTTCCTTCCTGCTCTATATTCTTTCTTGCAATGATTTTATACACTCCCAGAGCACAGCACATGGCTGCACTAGGCACTCGATAAATATTTGTCAAACAAATGACGAAATGAATGAAAGAAAAAGAGCCAAGGCCCAGACTCTAGCCTTCTGATTCCACCCAGGCTCCTGCACACCACTGTGATGCCTCTCCAGCACCCCTTCACTTTATGTCAAAGGCCCTGCGTGGTCCCCCTTCAGGAGAGTCCCTCAGCCTCTGTGCCATCACATTCACTTAATAATGAAAACAACTGCTAAGGACAGCTAGGATTTCTTGTGTTCCTAATGTGGGTCAGAAACCACCAGATGTTATTTACATGTTTTTCCTATTTAATTCTCTCAACCTGTGAAATAAGCATTCTTGGTCCCATTTTGCAGAAGACTGAGGATGACATAGATTATTTAATTCATTCAATATTCCACCCCTGATTAGTGCTGAGCCTCTCTGATCCAAAACCCATGATCATCCAGCTTCTTGGCCTTAGCACCACTGACAATTGGAAGCTGGAGAATTTTTTATTGTCCTGTGCATTATAAGATGTTCAGCAGTATTCTAGACTTCTACCCAAAAATTCCAGTTGCCACCCCCTCCCTGAGTTATGGCAACCAAAAAACGTCTCCAGACACCGCCAAATATTTCTTGGAGGACAAAACTGCCTCCATTTGAGAACCACTAAACTAAACCCTACTGCCTACCTCCAAAAGTGAATTACCAAGTTCCAGAACCAGAAAGAACTGGAAAAGTAAAAGCGTTCATTCTTCAACAGCTAAAAAGGACCTCTAGTTCACCTATTCTGGTGTTTTACTGACATTGACAGTCAGGAAGATTTGTTTCACTTTTCAACTAATTTCTTTCTACAGCTTCAGTTTATTCCAACATTTCTTCCATACCCCAAGGGATTATCAAATACAACTGGATAGAATGTACCAATAATTGAGTTATTGATGATTGCTGGCACAAGGATAAAGCAAAGCCTCCCAAATCTTATGGAAGTGTGAATAGATGTTATATGTCCTAAAATATATTAAACTAGAAATAACCAATATAAATACAATATTAAAAATATTAACTACATTTCCTTTTCAGAGCAACAAAGTCCTCTCCCAATACTCCATCAGAAGTTCTTGAGAAATGGCATGATCAAAACCCAAATCATGATGGGTGGAAGTGAAGGAGAATCAAGAAGGAATGGTAAATATTAAATTAAGCATCATGTTTACATTCTGCAGCAAACACAACATCAAAAAGAGATGTTTTTCTTTGCTGCAGAAGAGCACTCAGAAGCCACCCCTCATGGGTGCCTGACTATGCACAGACAGGATGACGATATTTACCCAAAAAACTGCACACCAACATAGGATGTTATTCCAAAATGTCCCTTGTCTATGATCTGGACCTTACAATGTCCAGTTCTCTAGGTGGCATGGGGTTTTTATTTGAGAGAAAAACTGAAAGGGTAGTCAGTGAACACCAATATATCACCACCTTAGATTCAGCAACTGCTTATATTTTGCTGTGTTTGCTTTACCTATATCAGAGGGAGATGGCTTGTTTTGGTTTGGTTTTGGTGACTCATAAACTTTTTAAAAGATCTTTTAAAGAACAAATCATTTAATTACGTGAAAAGGCTAAAAACAATATAATACCTCTGATGAAGTGAGAAAATGAGTATAGACAAGTGAGTGTTGTAGGAATTCCGGGGGGAGAGTTGCTCTTGTGGGCTGTGAAAGCTTCCAGAAGAATGTGGTGCTCAAGTTTTGAAGAATGAGTTGCATTTGTAGAGCAGGGGTGAGGAAACATGAGTCAAACTGCCCTTGGACAGTGAGAAGAGCAGCCTGGCTAAAGCTGAGGTATGAAAGACAAACTTGACCCTAAAGACAGTAGAGGGTCACTGTAGGTTCATAAACCAGGTGTGATGAAAGTACTGCAACCTACTTTAGGAAGTGCAATCTGTCGCAGACGCCAATTTGGAGTGGGGGTGAGAGAGCCAATTCCAATGGGCAAGAATAAAGGCTACTGAAAGAGTCCATGGCACCATAATGGGTCTCCTGGCATAGGGCAGAAGCCCTGAGAATGAAGAGTATGGGCTCACTATGAAAGATAATTCAACAGAGATAGTTAGAAGAGAGACTCCTCAGAGACAATACCAAGGTGTTAAATATCAACCCTAGGAAAGAGAAAATACCAGTAATAGGAATAAAGAAGACAAGAGGAGAAGCTAGTTTAGGGACTTGGAAAGACAGAGTTGAGTGTGAGGTTGACCAAAGTCCAAGTAATAGCAAACAATCCAATTAAAAATGTCTTGACTCACAAGACCAAAGCTCAACAGATATTTCCACATCAATTTCATTAAATTTATCCTCTGATTTTTTTTCCTTTGAGTCTTAAAGAAAGACGTTTCTCCTCAGTTCACCAAAGCCAAGATTTTACTTTTACTAGGGAACCTCCTCTGTCTCATCTCTTCAGATATCTAACTCAATCAATCTAGCATCTTCAGTTCTTCCTGCCCAGAAGCTCCCTCCCTTCCACATCTAACGCTGTTCTGACTCTCGAACAAAAAAAATGAAAACTCTTTTTCTTGATGCTAATATCCTGTCTGACTAGCACCCAAATTCTTTTTGCTTTCACCAGTAAACTCCTACCCACCCCAAATGCCTACCCCGGAATGCCTCTTCTAATACTGTGCTCTCAAGAGCTCACAGTGGCCTTCTTTTTATCACATCCAGTGACACTTACCTGGCATTCCTCTTGTTCAACCTGTCTGCAGCCTGTCATCACATCAGAACCCACGCTGACTCCCTGGGGTCTCTAGGATCAAGTCTCCTTTGCTGCCACTTTCTAAACAAGGGTTTCTCCCCCAAATTCTAACTTTAGCCCTCTCCTCTTCCCTCCACCCCCTCCCTCTGAGAGCTGATGCATTCACAAGCCTCAGCTGCAGCAAGCCTCGATGCAGAAGGCTTCCAAGACCAGCCCTAATCTCCTGCCTGTGCCCCTGTCTGGAGTCCCATTTCTCCCACAAACCAATTCCACCTGTATGCTCCTCAATCAACCTGAATTTTCCACACCCAAAGCGAACAACATTATCTGCCCGGCAAAACCCAGCTCCTGTCCTCAACCAGAGTGCATCAATCAAGACAATGTTGGTCCTCTATGCTTTCAACCCAGTTACTCCCATTTTCTTGTGGACTTAATTTTCTTTCCCTCCTACAACAAGTTTGTCAATAAATTCCCATATTTATGCCTTTGACAATGCCTTTCTCTCCGAGTGGTCCCTGAGTCCCCATTCTTTCTGCCACTAACCCAGCCAAGCCCCTCTCCCTCAGTTCTGGGTCACTTTTGCATTTGGATTCTTTCTCTCTTTTATCAACTCCATCTATCATATGACCCCCCAGATAAACCTTTCCAAATACCACCTTCTTCAGGATGTGCCCTTGATCAAGAACCTAAAATGACTCCCTACCAATCTGGAATCAAATCCAATCTCCTCTCTCTTGGGCTTCCAAGACTCTCCCTATCTGGTCTTGTCCTACTTAACAAACTCTGTTTCCCATTCCTCCCTTCCCTACACTTTCTGCTCCATCTTCCCAGCATCCTCAATGTCAATGCCTCAACCTCCCTGAGATTTTGTCCATGATTCTCCTCCTACCCTCCATCTCTCCTTCATAGGGTACCCTCAGTCCCTCTCCTCTGTAGTTCTGCCAACTTTTTATCTTAGAGCACCATAATGTTCAGCAGTTAATTAATCTCTAATTGAAGAGTAATTGTAATCTTCTTTTAAAAGCTCTTGGAGGAGAGAGACCACGTTGAATGTTTCTATCCCACAGCACCCTGGACAGCAGAAGGTTCCTTAGTAGGAGCTGAAAAGTCCTTGTTGGTTTTCTGTTCCCAATTCTGAGTTTCTATATTTCCCCTCCTCTGCCTCATAACCATGATCAATAAAATTATTGTGACACACTTTCCCAGGCTTGGATCAAAGAGTTCCCAGAAAGACAGTACAGAATACACCAGTCTGTAAGACTGGGGTGTGGGGTGTGTGTGCTTCTCTCTGTGTGTCTATCTATCCATGTACACGTATGGATATAGGATTTAGAAAATGGAGCTTAATCCATGATCAAAAGAACTTAAGTACCAAAATAATCAGAAGAGGACAAGGAACCAAAATGACAGAATTAGCTGAAACATGTCTAATTAGAGGCAGAGTATGCCAGAGTTTTGACAAAGCAATTGCCAGTCTGGTCTTTGTGTGAGCAAAATTTTCCACCAGTAAGTAGAGGGTAACCCTGGCCCCAGGGACTTTGAAAATGTGCTTGAAGCTTTCTCAGTGCTTCGACTAAATAACTTTATAATCTGTCCAACCTACCAGGTGTAGAGCACTATATTCCATAAAGATTAGGGGATCAGAAAGGAGACAGTTAAGAAATATGGTCTTTTCCAGGTTTAAGAATCCCCAGGCTAGAGATTGGAAGGGAGTAAGATCAGAAAGCAGAGCACAGAGGGCCACTCAGATGGGTGGTGGTCCTAGAGCCTACCACAGATAGCCTGCTTCCCCTCTTACAACTTGTTACACATTGTCAGTCATTTTCAGCCTTATCTGTTGTAGATTTCACCCTTCTCTGATTTGAAGAGCACATCAAACCTAGCCACCGCCCCGCCCCCCACCTCCAATAAGGCTGCCCAAGGAGGAAAGAGAATACCCCCGGCAGGATTCCACAGGAGACAGTCCCCAGTCAGTTATTTACTCTGTGATTTTAGCCAGAGCTAGACAATGTAAGCCCCATGTTGTATTTTGAAAGGCCCTGGGAAAAGTAACACATTGGACCATTATAGGTCATTAACACCATTAACACTGTGTGAATTCATTTGTCAGAAATTAGCAAGCCTCCAGAAACTGAGATCTGCTCCAAGTGCCTGGGACAGAGAATGGACAGGAACTAGTGTTTGGATGGTAGGAAAAGGGAAGGAGGAATGGGTGCCAAAAGATACAAGTAGGTCCAGAAAGGGAAGGTAGGAAAACTCATACTTCAAGAGTTTTCCCCACAACTAACGAAAGGCAGACTTCTGTGCCAGACGAGAGGCAGGAGTGGGGCAAGGTGGGGGAGTCAGGGAAGACATCCTGGTGAATGTTTCCAGATATGACTTAACCTCTCTCCTAGACTATAAACTAAGGTTATAAACTCAGGTCAGGCACGTTTTTAGAATGTGAGTGTAAGGGGGCTGGGGGAGGCGCTGCGGGGCGGTGTATATTAGAAACCACGACTGGGTAAAAGGACAAGGAGACAAGGCTGAGCCTTGAGAAGCAGGGTAGGATAACAGGGGCTCTTTCTGTTTTCTCCAGGCTCTGGCATCAGCTCCTGTCCTCCATCTCTTTACTCTTCAGACCAACTAGAAAATGAACATATGGGTCGACCAACTCTTGACTTCTAAAGCCACAAGTCTCCGCAACAAAGCACCCCACCCCTTCCCCTCAGATGACCTCCAGGGCAGGGCAATGAGGTTAGGAAACAGACGGGTGTGCAGGGAGCCTCCAGAGCCAACCTGCTCCTTGACCCTACCAGTTCATGCGCTTTAATCCAATTTCCAGAAAGAGGGGGTCCCCATAACTTACTGGACTCTTTGGGACAAAGATTCCAGACAAAATGGTTCCAGATATGGAAGATGGGGAGCTCTACCTACCGAGTTGGTGGAAGCCGCAGGTAAAGAGGAGATGGAGAAACCCTGGTTATCAGAGAAACAGGGCCACAGGTGGTGGGAGAGGAGAGTGGTCGGCATCTGCTCTGGGAAAGGGGCTGTGCAGCCAAGGAACCTGCGACTCAGACCCAGGACTGGGTGGTGGCGGGGGCAAAGAACAACCGTGAAAGCAGGTCTGGCGGGGGAGCTCTACATACCACAGGCAAGCAAAGATTCAGTGGGTGTGTATGAGGGGGACGCTAACTCACATGTCCAGAATGAGTGATTTTTATGAAAAGCTCCTGCGTTCCCATCACTGGAGAAGAGGAGGACAAGGACGAGGTCCCAGGCGCCCACCGCCCTCCCAGCCGAGTCCGCCTCTGAAGTCTGAGACGCCCGGCTCCTCACACGCATCAGGCTCCGCGGTCCACCGTCCGCCCCGCTCCTGACTGTCAGGCTGCAGCCTGCGCGACTCCCGGTCCCTCTTTGCATATCAGGGCCCGGGGCCCCTGGCCCGGAGCAGGGGTGCGGGCGCGGGGCGGCCAGAGCCAGGCTGACAGGCGCTAGGGGGAGGGGGGAGTGAGGGAGGGGCGGGGGGAGCCGGGAGCGAGAGCGGCGCGCTGCAAAGTGATCCAACCTCGCCCCATCCCCGCGCTCCGGGAGAAGGCGGCCCACCGGGACCGCCTCCCGCCTCCCCACACAGACTCCCGCAAGTGGGGTGAACGCCGAGGGGCGCCAAGCTCCCAGCCCCCACCCCTCTCCAAAACGCAACCAGCACTGCCATAACAACAAGAATCTCGGCAACTCCGGGCCGGACGACTAGGGGGACAGCACCCCCAACACGCCCGCCCCAGCAACAGTCTCGTTCCCCAAACTTGTCCGAGAAGCCGCGTCCAGGGCAGCAGCCCCCCACCCGCCCCACCCCCTCAAGCTCCCCGCGCCCTGCCCAGCTTACCTGTCCTGAAAAAGGCGTCCACGTCCGAGTCGGCGGCTCCTCCTTCCTCCGCTGCCCCCTCCGGGGGGTTCATGACTGGGGGAGGGCGTCCACGGGTAGCCGGGGGCGGCCAAGCCCGGGGCCGAGGGCTGCTCTGTGGGCGGAGGGCGCTGGGCTGTGGACACCGGGCTTCGAGGGCGGCCGGCCGGGGCGGCTGGGCTGGGGCAGAGGACGCCGAGGCTCCCTCAGGCGGAGGCGCACGGCGGGCTGGGGGCGCCTGCCGCGGGCTCCCCCATGGTCCCCCTTCCCCGGGGGGCGCTGGCCGCCTGCGGTCTGCCCGGGCCGGGGTCCGAGCTGCTTGGGCGCCCGCTCTCCCTCAGCAGCGGCAGCTGGCTCTCCTTCTCGCCCGTCTGCCTGTCTCTATTGTTCAGCCCTGCTCCGCTCTCCTCTTTATTTTTCCTCCTCCCTCCCACCCTCCCTGTCTCTCTACCTCCTCCCTCCCTCGCTCTATCGCCCGCACGCTCTCAGCCTCCCTCCCTCCCTCGCTCGCTCTCTGGCTCCCCCTCTGGCTCCCTCCGCCGCCGCCGCCGCCGCCTCGCAGCTCCTCCCCCGGCTCCCGCTCCTCAGTCCCGGCCAACAATGCCCAGGGCAGCGCCGAGCTCAACTGAAGCTTCGGCCCGGGCCGGGGTTCGCCGCGGGCCCCCGGCGGCGCGGACGCCTCCCTCCCCCCCGCCTCCCCGCGCCGGCCTCTCCTAGGAGCCAAGCCCGGGCCCCGAGCTATTGTTCGCGGCTGTGCTAGGCCGGCTTCCTGAGCCCCGCAGGAAAAGCCCCGGCGAAGGAGGCGGCCGGGGAGGGGGCGGGGCCGCCGGGCGAGTCCGGGGCCGCCGGGCGCACGCCGGGCTTGCCGAGGGGGCTCGGACGCCTGAGCCCCGCGTGCTCAGCCTCGCCCCTATCGCTGTTCCTACTCCCGCCCGGCGGCGGTCGCCTCCTCCACCCGACCCCGTTTCTCAGGTGTATGAGCCGCGACCCCCCTCAAGCTGCCTGTCCCCCAAGATGGGCTCATCTGTCTCTAGAGGCTGGACCTTTCCCCTCTCCTTCTCGACAAGCTCCCTTCTGTCTCCGTGACCTCCTGAGCCTTTCGCATTTTCCTCACCAACTCTTAGTTCCCCTCTCTCTCTTTTTTTTAAAAGCTTTTCTCTTCCTTTCTCCCCTTTTCAGCGCCCCTTAAACATCTCTGCCTGTCTCAGTGACTCTTTGTCCAGTTCATTTTTCTTGCGATGTGCCCCTGCCTATCGTTCCCTCCGTGACTCTCTTCTGTCTCTCATTTGTCTCTGTCCTGCCTCGGTACTTGGCCAGTGTCTCAACGCCCCTCTTGGACAGCTGTCAAACTCCCTAATCCCCGGGGCCTTCTCTGTTTTGTTCTTCTCCCTCGTGTGAATGGAGAGATCCAGTTGGCCAGGAGAAAGGAGGTGTTACAGCAAGCTGAATTTCAATTAAAGTGGGGAGAGGGACAGGAGAGGAATGGGGAAGACCTCAAAAAAGAAAGCAGATGCTGTATGGGGTAATTAATGCAGTGATTGTATTGTGCCAATTGGTTTTTAAGCAATAATTAAACAATAATTAGCCAGTATTCTGTTTATAGTCCCAGTGACTGCAAAGCTTACAAAACAGAGGCTCTTTAGACCTGAGTACTTAATGTGGTGTGTTGGAGGCTGTTGTTGCTACCTCATCCAGACAGATGGAGAGGCTGTGGCCTGACCTAATGTGTTAAAAACACACCTAATAGGAAAGTCAGATAGTGTAGTGTAAAACTGATGGACTGCTACCCACCAGCCAGAATCTCCCAGATCTGTCATCACTGGTAACCTACTTGGTTCCATCTCTCTCCAGGTAAAGCACCTGGAAACTCTCCAGATCTACAACCAGCTAACTCTTAACAGCAAATAGATTTAAATGCGTTTTTAGTGAACCCTTTCTGGTTCCCTGTACTCCTTACTTTCCTTACTGAATGTCACAATTATTTTTCAACCATTGAAAAAAAATAAGTACAGTTGCCTGTCTTCAATGTTGGGTACATCTATCAGGCCCCATTTCTTAAAAATTATTAATAGAGACTCTGACATCACAAGTTCATTGCCATGAGATCTAATTCATCTGGTCCAAATAGCTTGAATTGCCTTAAAGCAACCAGATGCCCCTTTACTTACCACCTGCCCTGACAATAAAAGGACTTCTCCTTTGTCTTTTCTAAGTTTTACCTTCCCTTTTACCCTAAGCTGACACTCTGGCCTGCACTCCCACACATACACATGATGGCAGAGCTGCTGTGAACTGGCACCATTGTGCAGACAGAGAACCAGAGGCCTGGCAAGAGCATTGCGTGTGTGCTAAGTCATTTCAGTCGAGTCCAACTCTCTGTGACCCTATGGACTGTAGCCTGCCAGGCTCCTCTGTCCATGGGATTTTCCTGGCAAGAATACTGGAGTGGGTTGCCCTGCCCTCCTCCAGGGGATCTTCCCAATCCAGGGATCGAAGCTGTGTATCTTATGTCCCCTGCATTGGCAGGTGGGTTCTTTACCACTAGCACCACCTGGGAAGCCAGGCAAGAGCATTACCTCATCCCAAATTCAAAGGAAATATGTTTAGAGAAAAGTTCATGTCAAATTTTCAATAGATGTGGACCAGAATGGGGGAAAAACTTATGAAATGACACATTTAAAAAAAAAAAAATTTGGCAATTTCTATTAAGGTTTTAAATGTTCATGGCTATATTAATATCACACAAAGATTTCCTAGCAAAAGCTGTTACTAGGGATAAAAAGGGACATTTCAGTTAATCGACTGCACACACAATCCTAAAATGTTTTGCATCTAAGAAAATTTCAAAATATATGAAGCAAAATTGATAGGACAAAACAGAAACAGACAAATTCACAATTATAGTCAGAAATTTTAACCTCTATCTCGCTCAATAATTGATAAGGAAATAGATCATCAATAAGGATGTGAAGGACTTGATCAATGCTATCAACCAACATTCTATAAACTGACATTTATAGAATACTCCACTCAATAACAGCAAATATACATTTTTCTTCAAGTACACAGGTATTAAGTACACAAGATAAACTCTATGCTAAGCCATAAAACAAGTTTTGAAAAATGTAAGAAGATTAACATCATGCAGATTATACCTGTTGTTTTTTTTTAAAAAGCATGTAATATTCTCTGAACACAATGAATTAAGCTAAAAATTAATAACAAATATATGAAAAAAACCCATATATATGAAAACTAAATAAATACTTCTAAGTAACCCATGATCAACTAAGAACTCAGTGGAGATATTAGAAAGAATTTTTAACTGAATAAAGATGAAAAAACATCATATAAAAATCTATGAAACAGAGCTAAAACAGTACACAGAGGGAAATTTGTAGTACTAAAATTCCTATTTTGTAAAGTCTCAAATCATTGATCTCCTGTTCTGCCTTAAGAGCAAAAGAAATCCAAAGCAGAAGAATAGAAAGTTTAAAAGATTAGAGCATTAAAAAATTAAATATATAACAGAAAAACAAGGAGAAAAATCAGTGAAACTAAAAGAAAATTCTTTGAGAATATCAATAAAATTGATAAACCTCTAGCCAGACTGCAATAAGGAAACAGATAATACTCAAATTAGTATTAGCAAACAAGAGAAGTGATATCACTATAGATTATAGATAGGTAAAAAGAACAATAAGGGAATATTATGCACAATTTTATGCCAACAAATTTGACAACTTAAAATGGATAAATTCCTTGGAAGACATGAACAAAATTTCATTTATGAATAAGTCAGTTCAGTTCAGTCGCTCAGTCATGTCCAACTCTTTGCAACCCCATGAATCGCAGCACACCAAGCCTCCCTGTCCATCACCAACTCCTAGAGTTCACTCAGACTCATGTCCATCGAGTCAGTGATGCCATCCAGCCATCTCATCCTCTGTCATCCCTTTCTCCTCCTGCCCCTAATCCCTCCTAGCATCAAAGTCTTTTCCAATGAGTCAGCTCTTCGCACGAGGTGGCCAAAGTACTGGAGTTTCAGCTTCAGCATCATTCCTTCCAAAGAAATCCCAGGGCTGATCTCCTTCAGAATGGACTGGTTGGATCTTCTTGCAGTCCAAGGGACTCTCAAGAGTCTTCTCCAACACCACAGTTCAAAAGCATCAATTCTTCAGCGACCTTTTAGAACTAACACCCAAAAAAGATGTCCTTTTCATTATAGGGGACTGGAATGCAAAAGTAGGAAGTCAAGAAACACCTGGAGTAACAGGCAAATTTGGCCTTGGAATACGGAATGAAGCAGGGCAAAGACTAATAGAGTTTTGCCAAGAAAATGCACTGGTCGTAGCAAACACCCTCTTCCAACAACACAAGAGAAGACTCTACACATGGACATCACCAGATGGTCAACACTGAAATCAGATTGATTATATTCTTTGCAGCCAAAGATGGAGAAGCTCTATACAGTCACCAAAAACAAGACCAGGAGCTGACTGTGGCTCAGATCATGAACTCCTTATGAATAAGTAGATAACTTAAATAGACTTATATCAAAGAAATTAAATTTGTAGCTTAAAAGCATCCCACAAAGAAAACTCAAGACCCGTATAGCTTGAATGTTGAATTCTATGAAACATTAAAGAAATAATACCAAGTCCATACACACTTCTCCAGAAAAATTTGAAAAAAAGAGACTATTTCCCAACCAATTCTATCAGACCAGCATTACTGTGATGCCAAAATCAAACAAGGACCATATAAGGGAAAAACAAAACTATAGTTTGCTATCCTGCATGAACACTGATGCAAAATTCTTAATAAAATTTTAGCAAGTCAAATAAAAAATGTTAGTAAATATATAAAAAGAATAATACAACAGGACCAAGAGGGTCAGTTTATACCAAGGAAGCAAGATTTATTTAATATTTGAAAATCTATCAATGTAATTTGCCACATGTTATGGATTGAATTGTGTCCCCTGCACCAAAAAAAAGATATGTTGAAGTGAGAGTGGATACCTAATCTGAGGTATCTGTGAATGTGACCTTATTTTGAAATAAATTCCTTGTAGATGTGATCAGTTTGGATAAGTTCATTAAGGTGGACTCTTATCCATTATGACTGGTATCCTTATAAGAAGAGACAACCTATGTGAAGACAGGAAAAACACCATGTGACAACAGAAGCAGAGACTGGAATGATGCAGCCACAAGCCAAGGAGCATCGAGAATTGACAGCCACCACCAGAAGGTAGACAGAGGCGAGGAAGGGTTCAGGATTCTACCCAGAATCTCAGAGGGAGCGTGGCCCTGCTGACACCTTGATTTCAGACTTCTGGCCTGCAGAAGTGGGACAAAAGAAACTTCTGTTCTTTTAAGCTACCCAAATTTTGGTACTTTGTTATGGCAGCACTAGAAAATTCATATACTGGATCTAAAAAGAAAAGCCATATGATAATTTGAATAGATACAGGAAAGGCATTTGACAGAAAACAACATCTATTTCTGATCAAAACTCGCAGCAAACTAGGAATTGAAAGAACTTCCTCAACTTAATAAATGGCATCTACAAAAAAACCTACAGAAACATTATACTAAATGGCACAAGACTAAATGCTTCCTCCAAAGATCAGAACAAAATAAGCAAGAATATCCACTCTCACTCCTATTCAACATTGTACTAGATGTTCTAACCAGGACAGAAAGTAAGAAAAAGAAATTAAAGGCATCCAAATTGAAGAGGTAAAACTGTCTTTATTCATAGACAACATAATTGCCTATTTAGAAATCCATGAAATCCATCAAAATGCCACTAGAACTAATAATGTGTTTAGCAAGATTCCAGGATGTAAGACCAATATTTAAAAATAAATTGTATTTGTATACACTAGCAATGAGGGTTGTGAACAGAAGTTTAAAAGCATCATTATTTATATTAGCTTGGAAAAATATGAAATATGAAGGCTACATCTGATAAAAAAGATATGTAAGACCCATGTGGTGTAAACTACAATATATTCTGAAAGAAACCAAAGAAGACTTAAGTAATAGGAGAGATATACTGTGTCATGATCAGAAGACTCAAAATGCTTAAGACATCAATTTTCTCCAGATTGATGATCAGATTCGATGCAACCCCAATCAAGTTTCTGTAAGGTTTTTTTGTAGATATTGACAAGCCAATTCAATGTGAAGAAAATAAAAAATCCAAAACAACTAAGAAAAAGAGGGAAAAAATTGGAGGACTTACACTCCCCAATTTGAAGACATTATAAAGTTACAGGAATTAAGACAATGTAGCACTGGTGTAAAGACAGACAAATAGATCAATGGAAGAGAGCACAGAAACAGACCCACACATGGACTGTCGATTGCTTTGCAACAAAGATCGAAGGGAATTCAGTGTAAAAAGGATAGTCTTCACAAACGGTGCTTGAAAAACTGAAAATATGTTAGTTTTCTATGACTGCTATAACCAATTGCCACAAACTTAGTGGCTTAAAACAATACAAATTCTATTATCTTACAGTTTTGGAAGTCAAAAGTCTAATATGGGTCTCACTGTGCTAAAATCAAGGTGTTAGTGGGATTGTGTTCTTCCTGGAGGCTCTGGGAGAGAATCTGCCTCCTTGCTTTTTTCAGCTTCCAGAAGCCAGCTGCATTTTTGGCTTTTGTCCTCCTTCTTCATCTTCAAATCCACCTGCGGGCCTTTCACATTGCCATCTCTCTGGTTCTCTCTTTAGCCTCCCCCTTGCACTTTTAAGGGCCCTTGTGATTATACTGGGCCCACTCAGAATAATCTAAGATAATCTCCCTACTTTAAGGTTGCTCCCTACTTTTAGAAACCACAATTTCATCTGAAACCTTAACTCCCATGTAATTTGCTATGTAACAATAACATAATCACAGGTTCTGAGCCTGGGAGGTAGACATCATTGGGGGAAGTGCCTGATTCTATCACAATATCCATATACCAAAAAAAAAAAAAAAAAAGATAATTTGGATCAATATTTCAAACTATATACAAAAACTAACTCAAGATGGATCATAGACCTTAAAGTGTACCTAAAACTATAAAATTTCTAGTAGACATTGAAGAAAATCTCTGTGATTTTGGTAGTCAGTTTCTTAGCTATGATGCCAAAAGCATAATCCTTAAGAGGAAAAAAATTATAAACTTGACATCATCAAAATTAAGAGGTTCTACTCTGCAAAAGACATTGTTAAGAAAATGAAAAGACAAGCCGTCAGGAGAAAATCTTTGAGAGCCACATGTCCGATGAAGGGCTGTATCCAGATTATGTAAAGAATTCTCAAACTCTCAAAACAAGAAAATAAGCAACCCAATTTTGAAAAAATGGGCAGATTTGAATAAACACTCACCTTAGCAGATATATAGATGGCAAATAAGCACTTGAGAAGATATTCAACATCTTTAGTTATTAGGGAAATTAAAATCACAATGAGACACTACAATCTATGAGAATATCTAAAATAAAAAGATCTTCATATCAAGTGTTGCTAAAGATATGAACAAACTGGAACTCCCCTTCACTTCTGGTGGGACTGTTAAACAGTACAACCACTCCAAAAAACAGTTTGGCAGTTCCTTAAATAAACATGCCCCTGTGATATGGCCCGGTTATTCGTGGTATTTACACAAGAGAAATAAAAGCATACATCTATATATTATACAGTGGAAGTGAGAAATAGATTTAAGGGACTAGATCTGATAGATAGAGTGCCTGATGAACTATGGAATGAGGTTCGTGACATTGTACAGGAGACAGGGATCAAGACCATTCCCATGGAAAAGAAATGCAGAAAAGCAAAATGGCTGTCTGGGGAGGCCTTACAAATAGCTGTGAAAAGAAGAGAAGCGAAAAGCAAAGGAGGAAAAGAAAGATATAAGCATCTGAATGCAGAGTTCCAAAGAATAGCAAGAAGAGATAAGAAAGCCTTCCTCAGTGATCAATGCAAAGAAATAGAGGAAAACAACAGAATGGGAAAGACTAGAGATCTCTTCAAGAAAATTAGAGATACCAAGGGAACATTTCATGCAAAGATGGGCTCGATAAAGGACAGAAACGGTATGGACCTAACAGAAGCAGAAGATATCAAGAAGAGGTGGCAAGAATACACAGAAGAACTGTACAAAAAAGATTTTCAGGACCCAGATAATCATGATGGTGTGATCACTGACCTAGAGCCAGACATCCAGGAATGTGAAGTCAAGTGGGCCTTAGAAAGCATCACTATGAACAAAGCTAGTGGAGGTGATGGAATTCCAGTTGAGCTATTTCAAATCCTGAAAGATGATGCTGTGAAAGTGCTGCACTCAATATGCCAGCAAATTTGGAAAACTCAGCAGTGGCCACAGGACTGGAAAAGGTCAGTTTTCATTCCAATCCCAAAGAAAGGCAATGCCAAAGAATGCTCAAACTGCCGCACAATTGCACTGTCTCACACGCTAGTAAAGTAATGCTCAAAATTCTCCAAGCCAGGCTTCAACAATATGTGAACCGTGAACTTCCAGTTGTTCAAGCTGGTTTTAGAAAAGGCAGAGGAACCAGAGACCAAATTGCCAACATCCGCAGGATCATGGAAAAAGCAAGAGAGTTCCAGAAAAACATCTATTTCTGCTTTATTGACTATACCAAAGCCTTTGACTGTGTGGATCACAAGAAACTGTGGAAAATTCTGAAAGAGATGGGAATACCAGACCACCTGACCTGCCTCTTGAGAAACCTATATGCAGGTCAGGAAGCAACAGTTAGAACTGGACATGGAACAACAGACTGGTTCCAAATAGGAAAAGGAGTACATCAAGGCTGTATATTGTCACCCTGCTTATTTAACTTATATGCAGAGTACAGCATGAGAAACGCTGGGCTGGAAGAAGCACAAGGTGGAATCAAGATTGCCAGGAGAAATATCAATAACCTCAGATATGCAAATGACACCACCCTTATGGCAGAAAGTGAAGAGGAACTAAAAAGCCTCTTGATGAAGGTGAAAGAGGAGAGTGAAAAAGTTGGCTTAAAGCTCAACATTCAGAAAACGAAGATCATGGCATCTGGTCCCATCACTTCATGGGAAATAGATGGGGGAACAGTGGAAACAGTGTCAGACTTTATTTTCAGGGGCTCTAAAATCACTGCAGATGGTGACTGAAGTCATGAAATTAAAAGACACTTGCTCCTTGGAAGAAAAGCTATGACCAACCTAGACAGCATATTAAAAAGCAGAGACATTACTTTGCCAATAAAGGTCCGTTTAGTCAAACCTATGGTTTTTTACAGTAGTCATGTATGGATGTAAGAGTTGCACCATAAAGAAAGCTGAGCACCAAAGAATTGATGCTTTTGAACTGTGGTGTTGGAGAAGACTCTTGAGAGACCTTGGACTGCAAGGAGATCTAACAGGTCCATCCCAAAGGAAGTCAGTCCTGAATATTCATTGAAAGGACTGATGCCAAAGCTGAAACGCCAATACTCTGGCCACCTGATGAGAAGAACTGACTCGTTGGAAAAGACCCTGATGCTGGCAAAGATTGAAGGTGAGAGGGAAGGGGACAATAGAGGATGAGATGGCTGGATGGCATCACCGACTCAATGGACATGAGTTTGAATAAGCTCCGGGAGTTGGTGATGAACAGGGAAGCCTGGCGTACTGCAGTCCATGGGGTCATAAAGAGTTGGACACAACTGAGCGACTGAACTGAACTGATAAAATATACATATTTAAAGTTTCATAATGTTGATTCTTTACAATGAGAAAAGAGAGAGAATCATGACCTGGGGGGAATTTTTTCACACAGTGCGTAAGAATTCAGGGTGGAAGAAGGAGGAGAAATGTTCAGGTCCAAGTATTTAGAAAAAACTCTCAAATAACTTGACAGACAGCCCCTTCTCTTCACCCCACTTTGAAGATTTAAGGAGGAAGGGGACAGAATGATACAGAAGAACAGATGGAAGAATGGCAAAGAAGTGTAATGTGCCCAGAAGACTCCAGAGTATTACTGACCTGGGTTCTTGGAGTCTTTAATCAACAGAAATTGACAATAGGCCAGCTGAGGAATTCAGGCAAGGCTTTTATTGGGACTCTCCTACAGCACGAGGGAGCAAATACAAGCAACAGGTACCCTCGCTTGTTCTCTGCGGGAAAGGCGAGCTGGTTGTGGGGTGAGGGTAGGGGTAGTTCAGTGGGTTTAGCAGGAGGGGTGGCTTAGGTGGTCTGCCCACCCCTTGGTGATACTGTATGCAGGCGCCATGTGCAGTCCCTGTTCCTGACACCTCAGAAATGGAAGTTGGGTTTTGGCTTTTCTGTATATTATTGTTCATAATTTGCCCCAACTGCGCATGTTTGCAATTAATTTTAGTCCCTTATAGCTTCTGTGTATTTTATCGCTCGAGGAGACATTTATTCAGGTGCAGGCACTGTAGCAAAGGATCCCAGGCCCCAGGAACCAAGAGAGGTTCAAGTTCAAGAGGTTCAAGGTTCAAGCCTGTCTCAAGAGAGGTTCAGAGTTCATAGAAATAATTGGGGAGGGAGGCAGTAAGCACCTCCAGGAGGGTGTGGCTGTGGGAAGGAAACAAATCTGTGAAAGTCAACGAGGAGGAAATGCAGCAGCATGTGTTGATGGTTTATATGTGAAGTGGAGCAGGTGTGGGCAGGAAAAAGAGACTGGTGGTGAGCTGAAGTTCAAGACTCAGCTGGACACTAGATAACAGAGAATGGTGGCATCACTCACTGAAGAAAAAGTCTAGAGGAGAAACCAATCCAGGGAAAGATGGAAAAGTGAGTTACTAGGATATTACTTCATCTAACCCTTCACTTCGTCATTGAGAAAATTAGAAAGTAAAATGACTTGTCCAAAGTCATACAGCAGACCCTATAAATCATGCCTTCTAGGCCAGTTTTCCAGGCTACTTCCCTGTAACACATTTCCTCCCACCTGGGGATCTGAAGTGATGATGGGCGTCTGGGTGGTCATGTCCAACCAGCAATTAGAACTGTCAGCACAGAGCCCGGGAGGGCTGGGAGCTGGAAATATTGATTAAGGAGCTAGGAGCAGGAGCAAACGAGATAAAAGGTTTTCTATCCATTTCTATTAACTTTCCTCTTTAGACGTATCATCAACTTGTATGTCCTGCTTTCCACTCAAATCAAATTTGCCTTAGGACCTGCACCTCTTCCTGACTTTCCTGACATAGTTATTCCATTCTCAGAGACTAGAAGCTGGGACACTTTCTTGTCTCCTCCACCTCTCCTACTTCCAGCATCCATGCTGTCATTTAGCCAAAGTTTTCCTTTGAAATGTCATCAGTTGCCCCCTTTTCCCTCCAATGCCATCCTAGTCCAGTCTGCAGCTCTGTAATCTTGATTTTCCACAACAGCTTGTCAGCTGGCTTCCCCAGGCAAGGTGGGGGGAAGTAAAGCCAATGCCTGAAAGAAAAGATAAGCCAGAGAGGCAGAGAAGTCACAGAAACAGGCTGACTGTGGAGACAGGAGACGAGAGTGTTTCAGGAGGTAGTTCAGTTCAGTTCAGTTCAGTCTGTCAGTTGTGTCTGAGACTTTGTGACCCCATGAACCGTAGCACGCCAGGCCTCCCTGTCCATCACCAACTCCCAGAGTTCACTCAAACCCATGTCCACCGAGTCGGTGATGCCTTCCAACCATCTCATCCTCTGTTCTCCCCTTCTCCTCCTGCCCTCAATCTCTCCCAGCATCAGGGTCTTTTCAAGTGAGTCAGCTCTTTGCATCAGGTGGCCAAAGTATTGGAGTTTCCGCTTCAACATCAGTCCTTCCAATGAACACCCAGGACTAATCTCCTTCAGGATGGACTGGTTGGATCTCCTTGCAGTCCAAGGGACTCTCAAGAGTCTTCTCCAACACCACAGTTCAAAAGCATCAATTCTTCAGCGTTCAGCTTTCTTCACAGCCCAACTCTCACATCCATACATGACCACTGGAAAAACCATAGCCTTGACTAGATGGACCTTTACTGGCAAAGTAACGTCTCTGCTTTTCAATATCCTGTCTAGGTTGGTCATAACTTTCCTTCCAAGGAGTAAGCATCTTTTAATTTCATGGCTGCAATCACCATCTGCAGTGATTGTGGAGCCCAGAAAAATAAAGTCTGACACTGTTTCCACTGTTTCCCCATCTATTTCCCATGAAGTGATGGGACCAGATGCCATGATCTTCGTTTTCTGAATGTTGAGCTTTAAGCCAACTTTTTCACTCTCCTCTTTCACTTCCATCAAGAAGCTTTTTAGTTCCTCTTCACTTTCTACCATAAGGGTGGTATCATCTGCATATCTGAGGTTATTGATATTTCTCCTGGCAATCTTGATTCCACCTTGTGCTTCTTCCAGCCCAGCGTTTCTCATGCTGTACTCCGCATATAAGTTAAATAAGCAGGGTGACAATATACAGCCTTGATGTACTCCTTTTCCTATTTGGAACCAGTCTGTTGTTCCATGTCCAGTTCTAACTGTTGCTTCCTGACCTGCATACAGGTTTCTCAAGAGGCAGGTCAGGTGGTCTGGTATTCCCATCTCTTTCAGAATTTTCCAGTTTATTGTGATCCATACAGTCAAAGGCTTTGGTATAGTCAATAAAGCAGAAGTAGATGTTTTTCTGGAACTCTCTTGCTTTTTCGAGGTAGACAGGAGGTCAAAAATGGCAGATGCCTCAGATGAGTGAGGGACAACCAAGACTGGATTTGGGTAAGTGGTAGATTTCAGTGCACTTTTGAGAGAGAAAGAGGAGGCTAGAACTAAATTGCAGGAGAAAGTATGTGATGAGGGAGCAAAGTGAAGGGTAGAACCCAACTGTAGACAGGAAGGGAGCCAGCATGTGGAGAGAAAATGGGAGAAACAGAGCCGAATCATCTGTTCATGCAGTTTGGACAGTGACAAAAAGAAAATAAAACCACAGTTAGACAGCTTGATCAAGTGTCCAAACATTCATTTCATTTTGCTTTTCAAAACAGAGATAGCTGTGCAGAGTTGAAGGACACAGCTGAGAAAAGAAAGTGAAAGTGTTGGTCATTCAGTCTTGTCCAACTCTTGCAACTCTGTGGACTCCTCTGTCCATGGGATTCTCCAGGCAAGAATACTGGAGTGGGTTGCCATTTTCCTCTCCAAGGGATCTTCCCAACCCAGGGATTGAACCCGGGTCTCCTGCACTGAGACCAAATTCTCTACCATCTGAGCCACCTGGGAAGCCCACAGAGAAAGAAGAGAGGGATCAAAAATTCGGAGGCTGGAAAACTATGAGCAGCATTACAGAAACTGGAAGGGAGGACAGCCTTCTGTCTTATAGGGGTCAGCCACCATCCTGAGAGTTGGTCTGCATAGAGGAAGCTGGTGGGAGATATTTGGGCCTCAAATCTTGATTGCCAGCTCTCTGTCCATACTGCACAGGAAATTTCTAACACAAAGCTGTTTCCTTTGTCACACCATTTTCTGTTTAGAGTGAACGTAGGAAGTAATTTGTCCTGTTCTTTTAACAATTCCAAGGGAACGTCAGCACATCCCCTGGTCCTTGCCTTGCTTGATATACAGTTGTAACAGAACCAAAGTTCATCCTGATCTTTACTCTTAAATCTTTCCTGCTGCAACTGAAACTCATTCCCTCTCATCCTGTCTTTGGGGAAAGCATACGGTGGCCGAAAAGCCTGCTTGCGTGAGCAAAGCTGCAACAGGTAAGGTGATACAGATTTTCCCCAGGCCCTAAGGAAGTTGCCCTCATAGACACCACACACATATTCCTGTCAGCTTTGCCTCTCCTGCATAAAGCGGAGAACTCAAAAAGACAAAAGCACATTCAAATATCCCTCAGGTTCCACTGACATTTTAAGAGAAAGACCCCTTTAGACAGTTCAGAGATTCAAGTCCAAAGGAAGCTGCTGCTGCTACTGCTACTAAGTCGCTTCAGTCATGTCCGACTCTGTGTGACCCCATAGATGGAAGCCCACCAGGCTCCCCCGTCCCTAGGATTCTCCAGGCAAGAACACTGGAGTGGGTTGCCATTGCCTTCTCCGCCAAAGGAAGCTAGAAGAAATTAAAGAGCTAATAAACTAAAGCATATCTAAAGCCACACAGGAAGAGTTACACGGTGCTTAAGAAGCAACCAGACACATAACCCAGTCAGCCCAGGAGCCTCTCTGTGTCACTAAGTGGACTCAGGGGAGAGTAAAGTCTCCTCTCTGATGCCATCTCAGAGGCTAGGAGGACCTGCTAAACATCCCTGGGGATATGTCTTGCAGCAAGTGACAAGAATTGAATCAAGATGAAAAAAAGGAAGTGAGAAACAGAAAGATCAGGATGGAAATGGGATAAAGACAGAGGTGGAAGAAAGATGATGGTAAGAAGACAACAATATAGGAGAGAGAGTGCAAGAGAGGTGAGAAGAGATATAGAGAAAGGGATATAATGTTTTCCTGCTGTTCACTTAGAGCAAGGTTTTGTAAATAAAGTTTTATTGGAATGCAGCCTTGCCATTCTTTTACTTAGTGTCTATGTCTGCTTTTGTGGTATAAGAGCAGAACTAAGTCATTGTGACAGAGACCCACGGCCCACAAAGTCAAAAATATTTACTATTTGGCTTTTACAAGAAAAAGATTTGCTGACTCCTGAATAATCTCATAACTTCCTCTAACACTAGTAACATTTTCCTGATTCTTCAATTATTCTTGATGCTTAAAGTTATCTTCAGAAACTATCATCCTGAAAGAAACCAAGGCTACAGCCAAGAAATGGGAAAATTATTCAGAACTGTAACTTAGAGAGTGACCAAAGCAAGACTGTACCAAGATACAAAAGAAATCTCAAAGCTGAAGGACAAATCTTTCAAAAAGATGGTTATACATGGAAAAATATGTGTATCTCATGTGAAGAGTTGACTCATTGGAAAAGACTCTGATGCTGGGAGGGATTGGGGGCAGGAGGAGAAGGGGACGACAGAGGATGAGATGGCTGGATGGCATCACTGACTCGATGGACCTGAGTCTGAGTGAACTCCGGGAGTTGGTGATGGACAGGGAGGCCGGGTGTGCTGCAATTCATGGGGTCGCAAAGAGTCGGACACAGCTGAGCAACTGAACTGAACTGAGCTGATATATATATGTGTGTGAAATACAAATTTAGTATTGTTAAATGCTAATCAGAAATTATTACAGAAATACATATTTCTGATAAGCATTATGTTTCTATATATATTTTTTTCCTGATTAATATTTTAACAATGCTAAAATCACATTTTGTATATTACTAAAATCACAATTGTTTCATGGTGAAAAGGTTGATACATTTTGGTGCTCAAGGGAATTAAAGGAATTGATCCATATAATATATGAATAACAATATAAAATTGAAGTATGGATAACGGGAATTTAGGGGAAGAAAATGGTTTAAATATTTTCATTATCTTCTTCTGATATTAACATGAGGGTACAAGTTTGAAAGTGGTATTTTTCAATATCTCTAGCCAAGGCACTTGATAACATGAGTCTGGAGAGGAAAAAGGCCAGGAGTAAAGGGTGAATTCTATTCCCATGAAACCTGAAACATTTACACTCTTCTGGAGATTCTGCAAACAAATGAAAGAGTCAGGCAAAAGTAACATGGCTCCTGCATTTTGGCACATATTTTTCCAATCTTATCTTCTTCAGATTCAGTTCAGTTCAATTCAGTCGTTCAGTCGTACCCGACTCTTTGCGACCCTATGAATTGCAGCACGCCAGGCCTCCCTGTCCATCACCAACTCTCGGAGTTCACCCAAACTCATGTCCATCACGGTGATGCCATCCAGCCATCTCAACCTCTGTCATCCTTCTCCTCCTGCCCCCAATCCCTCCCAGCATCAGGGTCTTTTCCAATGAGTCAACTCTTCGCATGAGGTGGCCAAAGTATTGGAGTTTCAGCCTCAGCATCAGTCCTTCCAATGAACACCCAGGACTGATCTCCTTTAGGATGGACTGGTTGGATCCCCTTGCAGTCCAAGGGACTCACAAGAGTCTTCTCCAACACCACAGTTCAAAATCATCAATTTTTCAGCCATCAGCTTTCTTCACAGTCCAACTATCACACCCTACATGACCACTGGAAAAACCATAGCCTTGACTAGACGGACCTTTGTTGGCAGAGTAATGTCTCTGCTTTTTAATATGCTATCTAGGTTGGTCATAACTTTCCTTCCAAGGAGTGTCTTTTAGTTTCAGATTACTCCTCCCCAAACTCCATGAAACCAACCCACTCCATTTTGTTCCTTGTGTATGCAGGCACACACACACACTTACACACACACACACACACACACACACACACACACACACACATGATTCCAGGCACAAGGTTCTATTCTTCATCCTCTCAATTATCTAGCAGTCCCTGCCCTGTCTCCATTTCCAGGTTCCTGTTCAAAGGCACAAACACTGCTGATTACCTACCTCATATCCATTCTCTATACTAAGACAATTGCAATATTATCCAGGAGGGCAGTGTGTCCAGCTAAAATGTGCAGTGTCCCCAACCCCTTTGCAGCTAGGGGTGGCCATGAAACCCATTTCTTGTCTTGAGACACAACTCAGAGAAAATCTGCCAGGGAGTTGAGGAAAGTGTTTGCCCTCGTCACACAGGCCCTCCTTTCTCTCCCACGTGCCTTTCTCCTTTGTCCATTTTCCTTTCCTTCCTTCTTTTTCCTGCCTGGCCCACAAATAGAAGGCTTGGGATAGAATAGCATCTTGGAAGCATGCGACAGCAAAGCCCCAGGCTAAAGATAGGAAGGTTAAAGATGGGAAGGCTAAGGAGCTTAAGACCCTCATGACACCTTGGAGCTGCTTCATCTGCCTTGGACTTCTTGTTAAGTGAGAATAACATGCTGTCATTTATTAATAGGTGAGATCCTATAGGCAGGCTTCCCAGGCGGTGCTAGTGGTAAAGAATCTGCCTGCCAGTGCAGGAGACACAAGAGAGGCTGGTTTGATCCCTGAAGTAGGAAATGGCACCCCCACTCCAGTATTCTTCAACAGAGGAACCTGATGGGCTACAGTGCATAAGAGTGCAAAGAGTTGGACACGACTAAGCAACAAAGCAACAACAACGAGCAGGTTTAAGTAATGAGTCTTCATGCATGGTAAGTTGCTTCAGTTGTGTTCGACTCTTTGTGACCCTATGGACCGTAGTCCACCAGGCTCCTCTGTCCATGGGATTCTCCAGGCAAGAAAACTGGAGTGGATTTCCATGCCCTCTTCCAGGGGATCTTCCCACCCCAGGGATCGAACCCTCATCTCTATGCCTCCTGTGTTAGCAGGCATGTTCTTTACTACCTGGGAAGCCCAGGTAATGAGTAGCCCAGTGCAAGTAATACCCTCCTTTCTACCTGGAGAGTAGCCAAGTTTTGAAGACCTATACTTCCTTCAAAACCCACCTTAAATCCCACCTCCTTGAGAAGGCATTTCATAACATCTCAAGGTTAATCTCCTTCTCTCCCTAATAGGTGACTGGGGCACAATTAAAATCATTGAAGTTGTATGCATATATCAAGCATGCCTCACATGATAAATAATTACCAGTGTTTATTCCCACATACCATCCCACTCCCACATTGAGAGCTGCTAAAGGCAAGAATCTTCTTAACTCATTTTGAATGCCCTGCGGCACCCAGCACCTTGCCCAGAGCAGTCACTCAATGAAGGACTGTTGACTTACTCTGATTGGAGAACTGCTCCTCCCTTCCCACATGTATATTATGGATCATGTTAAAACACCTGGCCTCTGTGTATATAGGGTGGAAAAGTTACCAAATGGAAAAATGAATTTAGAAATCCTAGCCATGTTTTGACCATAGTTGAAAGTTTTGAAACTGTACGGCCTGTTGCTGACTAATGGCCCAGAAGTATAGACTAAAGTCAAAGAAGGAACAAAAATGAGATGGTATTTAAAACCCAAGACTGGGCCTATATACCATCAAAATACTGTGCTGGTTTTAACAAACTCAAACTCAGAGGAGTGTCTGTTGAAGGTAGACCCCTATCTATAGCAGTTAATCCAGATTTTAAATTTCTATTGCTTATTTATTTCCTTTGTTAAAAAATTTTAAGTACCTGCTATATGTATAGGTTTCCCTGATAGCTCAGCTGGTAAAGAATCTGCCTGCAATGAGGGAGACTTGGGTTCAGTCTCTGGATAGGGAATTTTCCCTGAAGGAGGAAATGGCTAGTATTCTAGCCTGTATAGTCCACAGGGTTGCAAAGAGTCGACACAACTGAGCGACTTTCACTCACTATATGTATAGCCTAGCATGACCAATCATTCCAGTTTGCCTGTGACTGAGGGGCTTTTGAGATGCAGAACGTTTAGTGCTAAAACCAGAAAGCCCCAGGCAAACCAAGATGATTAGTTACCCAAGAAACTCTGTGCTTGATACTGGATATAAAGCAGTAAAATAGACAAATGTGGCTGCTACTCATATGGAACCCTACAATATAGTCGGCTTTTGGGGGGGCTCCTAGTAATTACAAGTAGATTTGCATCCTTTAACTGTATTTTCAAGTCTTTCAAGTTAGATTTTATTACACAGGAATCAAGTCCTTCCAACACTTCCAGGTGCTAACACCACAAATCTCTCCACACAGCTGGCTGTCCATGTGGAGGGAAGATGAAGGACTTTGGAATAGGAGAGTAAGCAGAAGTTCAGTTCATGAATGTGGTCATTGTTCTGCCGGCTGTGAGTTCCAACCGGTTTTAATCACAGCCTGAGCCAGCTGTCTGTTGTTCTTGGATCAGCAGGCAGACTCTATGTTCAGGTTCTCAGCCATCTTCATGACACAGATTTTGACCTACTGGGTGGAACAGTGCCATCTTTGGAAAGGGCCAGGAGATGTCAACCTTCCCTGGGGGAGTACAGAGGTAATCTGACTCTGGCATTGCTGATGTGGCCATCACAGCTAGTGGGGATGTGACTTTTTATCAATCAATGTTCCATATGCATTCCTCCTATGGCTGGATACCAGATTAAAGAGAAAAGCACTCTTGGGTCAAAGGTATATGATGGCTTATTTTCTCTCTCACAGTGTCAACTCTTCTCCCAGGCAGATACAGCTGGCCCTCTATATCCACAGGAAATTCAAGGACAATGTCTATTTTTCAATTTTTAAGGAAATTTTTTTAAAAAGAGCTTACATGACACAAAAGGAGGCAGAGTGGAGTATCTCACAAACACCCCTGTAACAAGGTGTGTCAATATTCTAAGTAAAAGAAATGGTTTTTGTTTTTTTTTTTTAAAGCCTCAGTCACATTGCAAGGAAATATTTCTTTATACAGCAGCTCCTCTTTATTGGCAGTTTCTGCATCCGTGAACTCATGGATGGACCAAAATATGCAGAAAAGATTTTAGAAAAAAATTCCAAAAAGCAACTTGAGTTTGCCACATGCTGGGAACGACTTACATCACATTTACATTGTATTCACAGTTATTTACATCGTATTTACATTGTGTTAGATATCAGAAATGCTCTGCGTGCATGTGCATTCGAAGTGATTTCTGTGGTGTCCAACTATTTGTGACCCCATGGACTGTAGCCTGCCAGGCTCCTCTGTCCATAGGATTCTCCAGGCAAGAATACCGGAGGGGGTTGCCATGCCCTCCTTCAGGGGATCTTCCCAACCCAGGGATCCAACCTCCTTCTTCTGTGGCTCCTGCAATGCAGGCGGCTTCTTTATTGTTGAGCCGCCGAGGAAGCCCCAGTAATACTCTAGAGACGGCTTAAAATATACAGGAGGATGTGCATAGGTTACATGCAGATACTATACCATTTTATATAAAGGATTTGAACATTCCCATATTTTGGGGTTTGTGAAGGTCCTGGAAACAATAGCCCACAAATACCAATGACAGCTGTAATATGTTCTACTGAGCTTAGTGGTCTGAAGGTCCTTTGGTAGTTATCAATGCAGCAAAGGCGGAAGGTCCTGGTTCCTCCATTTTGAGAATTGGTGGAAAACTTCTTAGCCTATGGCGGACTTTTTCTATCTCCAGAGTTCATTTCTGAAGATAGAAACTCCAGGAGTTTCTATCATATATTTCTGTCATATATTATCACAGAGCATAATTTGAATCCCTCTCTCAGACCTTTCTGAGAGTTGGTTTGATGCACTGAAAGAGAACAGATCTTGTGCACTTAACAATGAGTGTGAGAAGGACTTCGACAAGAGAAGAAATTTTCTGTCTGTGTACTCCTAAATTTTGCTTGGGGAGAGGGTGGTGGGGCGGGGGGGGGGGACTCGGAACACTGCAAATCAGGGAGAAAGACTGGACAAAAGCCTTGGTCTATTTCCCTGCACTAGATCAAATGTTAGCTTCATTTGTAACTATATGTGAGTTTGTGCTTTGAAGCAATAAGGAATTAATTTAAAAACTATCTTAGAGGGTTTTAAGAGCATTTTTTTGACAAACAAAACTAAAATGCTTAATTTTATTTCCATGGAACTTTTCATGGCAAAGATGCTTTAAGTGGCGTAGAATTACCTTCTGCAAAGATACAGACCAGAGAAGCTAGGGACCCCTCCCTTTGTTGTTCCTCCTGGGCAGCTTTATCTCTGAGGCACAGCATCGTGGTCTTCAGAGCTTGACCACATCACTGCCCGTGCCATCTGTCAGTACAGTGGTAGGACGCTGCAGTGACCCCAGAACAGCATTTACAAATGAGGCAAGCAAAGCCTAGAGCCATGTATCCCCAGGGTCTTGCCAACAGCCTGATTTGTAGTCAGTACTCAAAAATTTTATTGAATAAATAAATAAGTGAGCAAATAAAGTGATTTTTTTTAAAGAAGGTCACACAGCAGGGACAAAAATCCAGTGTCCTAAATCTTAATTCCATTCTCAATCTAGTTACATCATCCTTTGGGTTAGCCTAGCCAACTTTAAAATGGATATTTGGATGTCAGAATGAATAGGGCTCTGTGCCTGACCTAAGCAATATCAAAAATTTAATTAGAGATGTGGAAAAGATGGAGTTGGTGAAGACCTCCTGTTATCCAGATGCCAAGACCATTCGGTGTGGTTGGTTTGATTTCTAATGAGCATCTGCTTCAATTCACCAAACCCTTTACACTTTCATACAATGCACAGCTCATATGATGAAGTCAAAAATTCTTTATCATCTGCGTGGTCATTCACTCTTTTGTTTTCCTCTCCCTGTAATTGTTTAATCTGGCTTCCCCTACCACATTTCTTGGCTGCTTGCTCTCTCCTGCCTCTGTCAGTCAGGTTGTATTCAGGGAAGGTAAAGACACAGAGAATATTCCATAGTCAATTATAACTCATTAGGTGTTTATCTATTGCTTTGGATTAGCCCCATGCCCTGTATGAATACACAGCTTTGGCTGGTTGAACAACCATCCGTGGATGGGGGAGGATTCTAAGATTTATTCTCAGCTTTCCATTGTCTGTGCTAAGAGAGGAGGCAAGGTGTGTGAATGCACAGCAGATACATTTTAAAAAATCAAGGTATAATTTACACCCTAAAAAGTCCACATTTTAATGAGTTTTTACAACGTTATATACCTGGGCAACCATCACCATAATTGAAACAAGGCACATTTCCAACATCACAATACTTCTCTCGTGCCCCATCTCCATCAGCCTTCCCTTACTTTGGCCTCGGGCAACCACCAACCTTCTTCCAGTCACTATAGATTAGATTTGTCCTTTCTAGGGTTTCGTGTAAGTGGAATCAGAGAGTAGGTACTAAACAAAAGTTATTTTTACTTGACTTTGGAATAGCTTCTCTGATTTCCTTCCCAGCAATGTCTGGTTCAGGCTGTTAAAATGAGTTCATCTTTCCAGCACCCACACTGATTTGACAGGGTGGGCATAGCTAGGACTTGGAGGAAACCTGAGAGGTAAGAAGCAGAGGCTGATGAAAATAATTACCGGCAATGAGAAGAATGTTGGCTCTTCCCAGAACTGGTAGACTATGACCAAGAGTGTGTGCCCACTTTGTGCCCTGAACCTATTTTCAGTGTCGCTCAATACAGCTTCTCCAAAACCTAACTGCCTGGGAATTTTGCCTGCTTTGCCTTGAATGGGCATTTTATTTGGAAACTTCAGGCTCCGGCCAGCCCCTCTCAGCCACGGAGTCATTGCACCCTCTGGTGTAAACACAGGGATCTGTCACCCCTGTGGCATGAGGCATTCCCACCCCCGCAGCCATCTATTATCCACCATAGCCCTGCCCTGGAGGGTCATCTCCCTCCAGCTGCTGTTAGGTTCATGGGTCAGAGCTGAGCTTGTGAATACATGAACACAGAGGGGTCCCAAGAGTTTAAGCGCTTAAGAGAAGACAGGACCAGAGAGAAGGGAAACCCCAGAGAAGACAGAGCAAGCTGGATGTGAAAGATGAAGAGAAGGGCAGAGGCACAGTCCCCCAAAACAAAGCTGGAAGCCATAGAGGGATGGACTTTTTTTCCATCTGAGAGAAATCCTAAAAATTCACTCCTCTGCCCAAATAAATAGATTCAGACCCAGGCTATGACAGTCCTTGAAAAGTGGTTTTTAACATAGAAATGCTGATAAATCTTTTCGACCACCTCTATACCTCCAGGTGCCACTGGATCTGCTTAATCCCTTTAAACCTCCAATAACTTCAACTACAGTGTTTAAAGTCTCATAAATCTGTACTAGCTTAAAATAGGGAAATATAAATCATGTTCAGGAGCTTAGGGGTAGGGACAGAAGATGGGCATTCCCATGCCATTGAAAACCACAGCACAGGCTTTTCATCAAATTATTCCAAGAAAAGTTGAAATGGGAAGTGCTCAGATTTCTGAGCTATGGTTCCATTCGTTCTCAATTTGTTCTTTTTCAGGGGGCGAGATGGAGTGTTAGGGAGTATCAACGGGATATTCAGTTAGAGAGGAAAAAAATCACAAAGACCTATCACAGTTAGTCCGATTTTTACACAAAATAAAACCAAAATGAAACAATAATAATTAAAAAAAATCTACTGCCAGAAGTCATTAGAAACAGCTCTGTTTTCAGTAAGCTAACAACATAAATGATGTTTTCTTTTTGTTAAAATATTAATTCATGCTAAAATGTAAATTATGGCTACTATGCTACTAATAATAGTTAACTTTTTTTTTTATCATTTCTGCTACATGCTAGATACTTCCCCTGTGAAGAACTTTAGGTACATTAGTTAATTTCACCCTCACAGGAGCCCCATGAGAATTATTATTCTGTTTTACAGATAATAAAATTAGGTTCAGATTGTTAAGTAACTCACCCAAAGTCACACAGCTGGTAAATGATAAGAGCCAAAATCCAAACCCAGTGTTTGTTTTGAAAACCCTGATCTTATCTACTTCTGGGCTGTGATGGAACCAGCCCACAGACCACCTGGAGGAAACCCATATATCATGCTCTGAGAATTGATGTGTTTTCCTCTTACTCTTTCTTGGCCTGATCCAATGAACTTTTCCCTAACCCCAAAGTCTTAGAAACTGTATTAGTTGAATTTTTACTCAAACTTCAGACAAGGTAGAGAAAGTAAGAGTCCTTCGCTTATGCTGTTTGCTTCAAAGTGCAGTTTTCCTGCAAAGATGTACCACCAAGCGGTCCTGAGGAAACCGCTGAACTTTAGTTTCCTCACCTATTAAATAAGGATGCATATGACCCACCTTTGGGGTTGTTATGAGGATTAATGTGTGGGAAAGCAGTCTGGAGACTGCAAAGACCAAGCAATTAATTGCTGAGTCTTATAATGATTCAGATCAGATCAGATCAGTCGCTCAGTCATGTCCGACTCTTTTCGACCCCATGAATCGCAGCACGCCAGGACTCCCTGTCCATTACCAACTCCCGGAGTTCACTCAGACTCACGTCCATCGAGTCAGTGATGCCATCCAGCCATCTCATCCTCTGTCGTCCCCTTCTCCTCCTGCCCCCAATCCCTCCCAGCATCATGATGTGGCCAAAGTACTGGAGTTTCAGCTTTAGCATCATTCCTTCCAAAGAAATCCCAGGGCTGATCTCCTTCAGAATGGACTGGTTGGATCTCCTTGCAGTCCAAGGGACTCTCAAGAGTCTTCTCCAACACCACACTTCAAAAGCATCAATTCTTTGGCGCTCAGCCTTCTTCACAGTCCAACTCTCACATCCATACATGACCACTGGAAAAACCATAGCCTTGACTAGACGAACCTTTGTTGGCAAAGTAATGTCTCTGCTTTTGAATATGCTATCTAGGTTGGTCATAACTTGCCTTCCAAGGAGTAAGCGTCTTTTAATTTCATGGCTGCAGTCACCATCTGTAGTGATTTTGGAGCCCAGAAAAATAAAGTCTGACACTGTTTCCACTGTTTCCCCATCTATTTCCCATGAAGTGATGGGACCAGATGCCATGATCTTCGTTTTCTGAATGTTGAGCTTTAAGCCAACTTTTTCACTCTCCACTTTCACTTTCATCAAGAGGCTTTTGAGTTCCTCTTCACTTTCTGCCATAAGGGTGATGTCATCTGCATATCTGAGGTTATTGATATTTCTCCCAGCAATCTTGATTCCAGCTTGTGTTTCTTCCAGTCCAGCGTTTCTCATGATGTACTCTGCATATAAGTTAAATAAACAGGGTGACAATATACAGCCTTGAAGTACTCCTTTTCCTATTTGGAACCAGTCTGTTGTTCCATGTCCAGTTCTAACTGTTGCTTCCTGACCTGCATACAAATTTCTCAAGAGGCAGGTCAGGTGGTCTGGTATTCCCATCTCTTTCAGAATTTTCCACAGTTTCTTGTGATCCACACAGTCAAAGGCTTTGGCATAGTCAATAAAGCAGAAATAGATGTTTTTCTGGAACTCTCTTGCTTTTTCTATGATCCAGCGGATGTTGGCAATTTGATCTCTGGTTCCTCTGCCTTTTCTAAATCCAGCTTGAACATCAGGAAGTTCACGGTTCACATATTGCTGAAGCCTGGCTTGGAGAATTTTGAGCATTACTTTACTAGCGTGTGAGACGAGTGCAATTGTACAGCAGTTTGAGCATTCTTTGGCATTGCCTTTCTTTGGGATTGGAATGAAAACTGACCTTTTCCAGTCCTGTGGCCACTGCTGAGTTTTCCAAATTTGCTGGCATATTGAGTGCAGCATTTTCACAGCATCATCTTTCAGGATTTGGAATAGCTCAACTGGAATTCCATCATCTCCACTAGCTTTGTTCGTAGTGATGCTTTCTAAGGCCCACTTGACTTCACATTCCTGGATGTCTGGCTCTAGGTCAGTGATCACACCATCATGATTATCTGGGTCATGAAGATCTTTTTTGTACAGTTCTTCTGCGTATTCTTGCCATCTCTTCTTAATATCTTCTGCTTCTGTTAGGTCCATACCATTTCTGTCCTTTATCGAGCCCATCTTTGCATGAAATGTTCCTTTGGTATCTCTGATTTTCTTGAAGAGATCTCTAGTCTTTCGCATTCTGTTGTTTTCCTCTATTTCTTTGCATTGATCACTGAGGAAGGCTTTCTTATCTCTTCTTGCTATTCTTTGAAACTCTGCATTCAGATGTTTATATCTTTCCTTTTCTCCTTTGCTTTTCACTTCTCTTCTTTTCACAGCTATTTGTGAGGCCTCCCCAGACAGCCATTTTGCTTTTTTGCATTTCATTTCCATGGGAATGGTCTTGATCCCTGTCTCCTGTACAATGTCACGAGCCTCATTCCATAGTTCATCAGGCACTCTATCTATCAGATCTAGGCCCTTAAATCTATTTCTCACTTCCACTGTATAATCATAAGGGATTTGATTTAGGTCATACCTAAATGGTCTAGTGGTTTTCCCTACTTTCTTCAATTTCAGTCTGAATTTGGCAATAAGGAGTTCATGGTCTGAGCCACAGTCAGCTCCTGGTCTTGTTTTTGCTGACTGTATAGAGCTTCTCCATCTTTGGTTGCAAAGAATATAATCAATCTGATTTCGGTGTTGACCATCTGGTGATGTCCATGTGTAGAGTCTTCTCTTGTGTTGTTGGAAGAGGGTGTTTGCTATGACCAGTGCACTTTCTTGGCAAAACTCTATTAGTCTTTGCCCTGCTTCATTCCGTCTTCCAAGGCCAAATTTGCCTGTTACTCCAGGTGTTTCTTGACTTCCTACTTTTGCATTCCAGTCCCCTATAATGAAAAGGACATCTTTTTTGGGTGTTAGTTCTAAAAGGTCTTGTAGGTCTTCATAGAACCATTCAACTTCTGCTTCTTCAGTGTTACTGGTTGGGGCATAGACTTGGATTACTGTGATATTGAATGGTTTGCCTTGGAAACTAACAGAGATCATTCTGTCATTTTTAAGATTGCACCCAAGTACTGCATTTCGGACTCTTTTGTTGACCATGATGGCTACTCCATTTCTTCTGAGGGATTCCTGCCCACAGTAGTAGATATAATGGTCATCTGAGTTAAATTCACCCATTCCAGTCCATTTCAGTTCGCTGATTCCTAGCATGTTGACATTCACTCTCGCCATCTCTTGTTTGACCACTTCCAATTTGCCTTGATTCATGGACCTGACATTCCAGGTTCCTATGCAATATTGCTCTTTACAGCATTGGACCTTGCTTCTATCACCAGTCACATCCACAGCTGGGTATTCTTTTTGCTTTGGCTCCATCCCTTCGTTCTTTCTGGAGTTATTTCTCCACTGATCTCCAGTAGCATATTGGGCACCTACTGACCTGGGGAGTTTCTCTTTCAGTTTTCTATCATTTTGCCTTTTCATACTGTTCATGGGGTTCTCAAGGCAAGAATACTGAAGTGGTTTGCCATTCCCTTCTCCAGTGGACCACATTCTGTCAGATCTCTCCACCATGACCCGCCCATCCTGGGTTGCCCCACGGGCATGGCTTAGTTTCACTGAGTTAGACAAGGCTATGGTCCTAGTGTGATTAGATTGACTAGTTTTCAGTGAGTATGGTTTCAGTGTGTTTTCCCTCTGATGCATTCTTGCAACACCTACCGTCTTACTCGGGTTTCTCTTACCTTGGGCCTGGGGTATCTCTTTACGGCTGCTCCAGCAAAGCACAGCCATTGCTCCTTACCTTGGACAAGGGGTATCTTATAATGATTATGCACCTTAAATATAATATGGAGGAACAGCCCCTCTTCAACCCCTAGCTTCACAGACAACAGAAAACAGACATTTCAGTCACTCAGATGGAGGCCAGAATTCATTTCAAAGCACTCATGATTGAAAGGCGCGAGAGAGGGAAAATACGTATCTCTCTATCATCACTTTCCCATCTATCTTCAATGGGGTATTGACATTGAAGACAGTTTGGGAAAATAGTTTGGTTCTTCTAAAAGTCTATGGCCAGAGAGATTTGGAAAACACCATATACATAATACTTCCCTCAGGAAATCACAATGTACTTTGTCTTAAAGATCCTAAGAAGTCTTACCATAACACAGCCTCTGCTTGATCCAGCAGTTTCCGAGCATTTGACCAAAGGAACTTTATTTTGGGGTTTCCATTTATTAAACATCTCCCAGAACACCAGGGAACACAGTGTAGGGGGTACCACTCTTGAAAACCATAGCTTCTCTCACTCACCATCAGCCCAGCTTCTGACCACTCTCTCTCCACTGTGACCCATGTTCCTTCATCAAACACTCACACACAGTGAGGAGACCCCCAACGTCTGTAAACATGTTGTTACAACACCAGGCTGCTCATAGGGGAGGCTCCATGTAGCACACCTCACAAATCTCTGGGTTCAAGGCCCAATGCCTCAGATAAAAACAGAGGAATAAGAGGAGGGGGTGTCTCTCTCATTTAGTGGCTTTTCAGTAATGTATGTATAATGATGCTAACTTACACTAGAAAATCCTCTTTGTTTAGGGTCCCTCAGAAATCAACCTTGAAATAAGTATTTGAGAGCAAGTAGTTTATTTGGGAATTGATCCAAGGAAATACCAGCAAGAGAGTGAGGAAGTGAGTCAGGAAGGGGAAGACAGCCAATAAAAAGTGAATTATTAAGCCAACTACACAATGGACAGCTATAGCTTAAGCCTACAGGGAAACAGTGTAAAACACACACTTCAGAATTATCCCACCCAAGGCATGAGGTTACTGGGATATTTACACATAATCTCCCATCATTCATTGGTTGAAGGAAGCTCGGGGCTGTGGGACAGGGTGGTTAAATTTCTAGAACTGCTGAGCTGCCATGTTATCTTGGACCTAGTGAGCTTCCAGAGCTTCAGATAAAGTCTTCAAGCACCAGCTTGTAGATACTGGCAGTTGGAAGATGTGTGGAGCCCACTGAAAATGATAAAACCTGAGAGATATGGGTATGCCTCACCGTGTCTCATACTTGCTTTGTATTTTCAGATGGGAAAATCAAGTTGGAAGAAAGTTAAATGTACCCCTACTTCCTGAACAGCTGTTTCGGGTATTTTTGAGGTGCGAGGTGGGCTGAACATGACCTTAAGTGTATAGCCAGAGGCCAAGAAGATAACTGAGACAAAGAAGCAGGTGACCAGCTCTCCTCTTCTTCCTGAGACAGTGGCTATTGGACTTCTTTCTGGCTCCACATCAGTAATAGTTCTCATCACAAGCAGTGATTCTCAACAGCTGAAGGTAAGGAGAAGCCACATTCCCCTAGAGTTGTGTGTGGGAATCCAGGGGGACAGAGTCTATTAAAGTACCTGTTTACAACTGCCTCACTCTCACACCCAATGCTAGGTCTCTGTGATAGTGGTGATAGGAACATAGGATGAGCTAATGCCTGATCCAATGAAGCCAGCCAATGTACCTCTGAAACCAGCAACTATTTCAGCTAAAGCCTTCATGTTTTTCTAACATTTAAGAGAAGTTTCAGTACAGCAGCAGAGGGAGAAGTTTGCACTGTGAGCCAAGGATGTTTGAGTGTTTCAGGAAGTGGGCGAAAGACCAGAGTTTAGGAGAATCTGCAAGCAAAGTTGTCTGTGACTCAGCTTATGATGGTTCAACTCAAGACCATCATTCAACATCCAGTTAAGTTGAAAGTCAGAGGTTCCCTGTTCTGTTTCAAGGGATTATTACCCTCTGTTCCCTTTTCCCCAAATCTTACCTGCCTACCTTATTCCTTCCCCGAGTTCATCCCTATTAAAAACATTTACATATGTGGCTAAATTGGGAGCAATGTCAGTAATTTGTACCAAAGAGAACTCGGTTACTTTGTCTTCACAGTATTCCAGATTATAAAACCTGACTATATCTATGGTTTGAACCTCTGTTTTGTCAGGTTATGGAGCATAAGTTAAAGAGAAGTAAAGGTAGCATTTTAGGATGGACAAGGTAGAGATTCCGCCACAAAAGTTGTACTTCCTTTACTAACATTACATCGTATGATTCCTTGACCCTTAATAAAAGTAATCCTTGGCGCCTATAATTTTCACTCAAGTTCCTAAGCATTTTAGCTCTACGTGCCTCCTCTCCTGGCTCAAGTCTTTGTTGCTGGATACAGCTTTCAGGGGAAGCAATGAAAATACCGCCTTGCCTTATTCTGACCTCTCCAAGCTGGAACTTCTTTTCACAACTTCTCTGAAAACAGTGGCCTATACACCATTCATGATACAGGATGGAAGAGTGGCTTTCAGATACAGACCAAGAACCTCCACCCATCTATCCTTTACTCCTGAGAAGAGAAGGAACTCAAGCTATTTTTACTTCTCCCGTGCCCCTCACCTCTATAGCTCAAGAAGAAATCATGCCAGTGTGACGGAGAAATCTTAGCACGCTGAGTGGGAGCAGCCTAGTAGAAGACGGCGGCTGCTCTCTGCTACTTCAGGTCTCCTCTTCCCTTTGTGTCGCTAAAAAGTTCATGTGGCTTGCAGTTGTCTTCTCCCACACCTGCTGCAGTATATTCATCTATTTGGGGTTTTGTCCCATGAAGAGGATCTCCAGACTAGGGTTTGTGCTTAGGAGAAGGAGCGGCATAGGTCAGCCTCTGGCCTCTGTCTTGTGCTCTGGGCCTCCTAACAGAGAGAGGAGAATTTAGCTTTCAGACACAAGCTCCCTTGTCACTGCTACCAGTGAGCATATTGTCCTGAAGAACTTTATGGAGAAGAGAAAGAAGACTACATGCCTTGTTTGGGGAACAGGATTTGGCCATTTCCTGAGGGTTCCTGGCCACCTTCCCCCTCCACCTCCATGTTTACCGGGAATGTTTTCAAATGTACAGGAAAAATTATCAGAATAAAACAGTGAGTACCGGGCCCATATATACTCCTCCTAACTCACCAACCGGAGAAGGCAACAGGCACCCCACTTCAGTACTCTTGCCTGGATGGAGGGACGGAAGGCACTTCATGCCTTCCCATGGACGGAGGAGCCTGGTAGGCTGCAGTCCATAGGGTCGTGAAGAGTTGGACGTGACTGAGTGATTGAACTGAACTGAGCTGAAACTGTCAGTTTATTGCCTGAGCAATAAATTTGTGTTTTGTCAACCTATAATGGTATTTAGTCCGGGAAGGCAATGGCACCCCACTCCAGTACTCTTGCCTGGAGAATCCCAGGGACGGGGGGAGCCTGGTGGGTTGCCGTCTATGGGGTCGCACAGGGTTGGACACGACTGAAGTGACTTAGCAGCAGCAGCAGCAGCAGCAGCAGCAGCAACTCACCAGCTGTTAAAGTTTTGCCACATTTGCTTTATCTATATGTATGGTATGCTGCTGCTGCTGCTGCTGCTAAGTCGCTTCAGTCGTGTCTGTTTTTTTTTTTTTTCTTGTTTTGAACCATTTGAAAATCAGTCGTAGGTATCATGAAACTTTATCCTCCACATATGTCAGAATTCATCTCCTAAGAATATGGACATTGTCCTATATAACCATCAGTATACCTAAGAAAATTAATAATAATTCCATAATATCAAATAGCCCAATTGTTGCAAGAATGTCATCTGTTGTATTGTTATTGTGGTAAAACATCCATCAGAGTTACCATTTTAATACTGTTAATTGTACCTTTCAGTGGCATTAAGTACCTTTACATTTTTGTGCAACTATCACCACCATCCATCTTCCCAAAGCAGAACTGTTCCCTTTGGGCAACAACCCTTCATTCCTCCTCTCCTGAGCTCCTGGCAACCATCATTCTGCTCTGTCTCTACACACTTTGACTATTCTAGGTACCATATGTAGGTGGAATCATACAACATTTGTCCTTTTGTGTCCGGTTTATTTCACTTACCATAATGTCTTCAAGGTCCATCCACAATGTAGCACATGTAAGAATTTCCTTCCTTTTCAAAGATGAATAAAATTCCATTTAACATATATATCACATTTTGTTTATTCATTCATCCATTGATGTCCACTTGAGTTTCTTTTACCTTTTGACAGCAGTATATTAACTACTGCTGCTATGAATATTGAATACACAAAAAGTGTTCAAGTCCCTGCTTTCAATTCTTTGGGGTATATATCCAGATGTGAAAGTGCTGGATCCTATGGTAATTCTATTTATTTTTTGTGGATTTACCATATTGTTTTCTACAGAGGTTGCACCATTTACATTCTCATCAGCAATAGTTTCAATTTCAATAGTTTCAACTTCTACACATCCTTACCAACACTTTTTATTTCCCATTTTTTAAAATAATAGTCATTGCAATCAGTATGATCTCATTGAAGTTGTTTTTTTTTTTAAACACCAAAAACATTTTGTACTGGGGTCATTGAAGTCTTGATATGCATTTCCCTAATGATTAGTGGTGTATCCATCAGTGATTATCAATCAGTTGTGTATCTTTTTTGAAAAATATATTTTCAAGTTCTTTGTCCACTTTTAGTCTAGTTATATTTTTGTTGTTTTTGAGTTGTAGTTCTTTATATATTCTGTATATCAATCCCTTATCAGATATATGATTTGCAAATATTTTCTCCAATCCTGTGGTTGCCTTTTCATTCTGTTGGTTGTATCCTTTGATACATATACGTTTTAATTAGGCTATAGTCCAATTTATTTTTTTTTTATTTTGTTGCCTGTTGGTGGCTACTAGAAAAGTTAAAACTACGTGTGACTCATATTATACTTCTGTTGAATAGTGCTGGCCTGAAAGTTTGATTAGATTCACTTTGGGCAAGAATACATTATATATTCTTGATTATATCATCAGCTATATGGGCTCATGGCCACACAAGCATACAGAAGAAAATTTAGAAATTTCACTGAGTGGTTCTCTCCTACTTAGCTACTGTAATGTATAATATGACTAGCTGTCCCATCTGGAGCCTAAATGAATTTCACATTCCTCTGAAGAAAAGTGGGCAGGAGTGCCAGGAGCTGATTTGGCTAAAGGAAGAGGGAAGGTGTTTTTTCTCAGGCACCTGGAGAAACAGGGAGATCAGAAGAAAGCAAGGTGTCTATCCTGGATATTTATGACGATCCTAGTTCTAGAGACTGAAGCAGAAACTGAAGGATATGATTTCACAATCAATGCTGTGAGGCAGAGGAACACAAACAGAGGTGCTACCTTGGCATCCAGGGAAAAGTGCCCTACCCACATGGTCTTCTCCACCTTACATAGCAGTCCTCACCAGCAGGACTTTAACCTGGGAAGACTGGAAGCATGGGGCATCTTTGGCACCATGTAAGTTTGTAGGTCTGGGAGCCCTGAGACATTGGCATAGACCAGTGTGGTCACAGAAAAAAAGAAGTGGCAACAGACATGAAAACAAGAGAGAGAGGTTCTCGAGTGCATGAGAGACTCCCCTGTGAAGTCTCCAAAACACTGGAGTAAAGGGTTATTGTCAGTAACAAGATGGGAAAGGAGAGCTGGGTAAGCTTTAGGGACAGTTACAATGGAAACGACTGGCTCATTTGAGAACTACAGGTTATTTAAACGGCCATGAGGAAGGAGGACAGGGAAGGTAAAGCATGGAGTGCTTTCTTCCTGTTGCAGACATGAAGAGGTCAAGGGCTAAAATGGCCAAGAGTTAGCTGAACTGCCCTCCCTAGGAGAGTTATGGATTCAAGATTTGACTCTTTGATGATTATCCTTACTGTTTATCTGTAGATATTGGTTTCTCTAAGAGGGCTAAGAAGGTTTAATGATAATTTTAAAAGTATTCTGGTGACTTCCCTGGTGGCCCAGTGGTTAAGATTCCACATTCCCATTGCAGAGCCATGGGTTGGATCCCTGGTTGGGGAGCTAAGATCCCACATGCTGCATGAAGCAACCAAAACAAAAAAAGGGAAAAGAAATGAAAAAGTATACTGGTAAATAGTATCATCTCACAAATTATTTGTAGCTGCAAAGGAAAAACATATATCTGAAAGTTACCATTTTAACCACATGATCAAATTTAGCATCACCACTAGTCAAATAATCTGATATTATATATCTCCTTCTGAGATACATCATGAAGTACACAGCATCATATATAATGGACTCCAGCTAGGTCCTTTTCATTATATATTAGATTCACTTTGGGCAAGAATACATTATATATAAAGGATGCCAGCTAGGTCTTCAGGTTTATTCCCCTTATAGATACAAAGAGATGCTACTGACCCTTCCAGGAAAGAGCCATGGACCCAAGGATCTGAGCGATCAGAAGAGGAAGATTATGCACAAAGATATAAAATCCTAAACCATACAATTTCTAAAAGAAAACACAGGAGAAAAACTTTGCAATCTCAGGGTATGAAAAGATTTCTTAGTATACACAAAAGATAAAATTAAAAGTTAATAGATTGGGGTTAATTAAGAATTTTACATGCTGCTCTTTGAGCTGTCTTTAAACTGTTTTTAAACTGATACTGTTTTTAAAAATGAAAAGTTATGCCACAGAATGGGAAAAATATTTGTAGCACACATATATAGCAAATGACTTATACTCAGAATATATAAACATGTACAAATCAATAATAAAAATACAAAGAATGAAATTTTAAAATGGTCAAAAACGGAAGCAGCATTTCATGAGAGAAAGTTATGAATGGCCAATAAGCACATAAAAATGCTCCACATCATTAATTGTCGGTAATTAAAATCATGGTATACCATTACACACTCTTTAAAATAGGAACAAATTTAAAAAGACTGACCATATCAACCATTGACAAGGATATGGATTAACTGGAACTCTTCTATAATACTACTGGGGATATAAAATAGTACAGTCACTTTGAAAAAGAATGTAGCAATTTTTTAAAATGTTAAACATACACCTGTCATTTAGTCAAATCATTGAACTCCTATTTATCCAAGAGAATTAAAGCAAACATGGAAATTTCTACATGAATATTCATAGCAGCTTTAATCATAATAGCCCCAAAGAGAAAGCAACTTAAATGTCTCTCAACAAGGAAACAGATAAAATGTCATGTACTCATACAATGGAATACTATTCAGCAATTTAAAAAGTAAAAATTTTGATATGCCAATAAGATGGATGAATCTCAAAATAAATAATCATAATGAAAAAAGCCAGACACTAAAGAGAATATATTATAAAACTATTTATACAGAATTTTGGAAAATGTAAACTTCCCTACAGTGACAGAAAAGAGATCAGTGGTTCCGTGGGGCTAGGGACAGAGGGAATGATGTTCTGCAGATACGTCTAAGGAAACTTTTAGGGGAGCCTGGACATGTCCTGGGCTTCCCAGGTGGTGCTAGTGGTAAAGAACCTGCCTGCCAGTGCAGGAGACACAAGAGACACGGGTTTGACCCCTGGATCAGGAAGATCCGCTGGAGGAAGGCGTGGCAAGCCACTCCAGTATTCTTGCTTGGGAAATCCCATGGACAGAGGAGCCTGGTGGGCTACAGTCCATGGGGTCCCAAAAAGAGTCAGACAGGACTGAAGCGACTTAGCATGCACACAGGCAAGCACGGACATGTGCTATAGTTTGATTGTGCACATGGTTTCCAAGGGTATGCATCTGTCAAAATTCATTAAACTGTATAAATTTCCAAAGTAGCAAAGAGAGAGTTAAGGAAGAGAGGGGAGTTGGAAGCTGAGAGTCTGTCATATCCCCAGGGAAATTCAGAGATCTTTTTCCTTGGGTGGGAAGGGGATGGACTGAGTGACAGATAACTACAGTCAGAGGAAGAGAGATGATCTCTGCCCTTAAGGATCACTCAACAGTGATCAGTCCGAACCCCTGTGAGCCCTGCACACATCTTTCCTGCCTGGAAGGCTTTTCTCTTTCCAGCCATGTTGATCTCTTCTTCTAAGACTCTCTTCCTCCAAGAATTATTTTCTATATATTCCCAAACATTCTTCATTCATAGCATGATTTCCACTAAATCATCTCTACTTCCTTTCACAGTTAGCTGTTGCCCATAGCTGTATATACGTTTTGAGTCAGATATTACTAAGCATTGGCAAGGAGGTGGGGAAATCAGACCCTCATCCACAGCTGGTATAGCCATTCTGAAGTAGAATTGAGTACTTTAAAATCTACCAAGGGAGAAGGCAATGGCACCCCACTCCAGTACTCTTACCTGGAGAATCCCATGGATGGAGGAGCCTGGTAGGCTGCAGTCCATGGGGTCGCTAAGAGTTGGACCCGACTGAGCAACTTCACTTTCACTTTTCACTTTCATGCACTGGAGAAGGCAATGGCAACCCACTCCAGTGTTCTTGCCTGGAGAATCCCAGGGACGGGGGAGCCTGGTGGGCTGCCGTCTATGGGGCCGCACAGAGTCGGACACGACTGAAGTGACTTAGCAGCAGCTTAGCAGCAAAATCTACCAAGCCCGCTACTGTGTATACCTGGAGGGAAAGTCCTCCTAGGGAACACAAGGAGATGTGTCTAAGGAAGTTCATTGCCTTGGTGTTGGGACCACCTAGATGTCCATCTCTAATGCATGGACAAGTAAAAGTGGTGTATGCATACAGAAGCATAATGAACCAGATATACAGAAACCTGGATTGATCTCAAGAACAGAGTTGAGAGAAAAAAATAAAAATAAGATTTATAGCCCAATTCATTTATGTATTACACACCCACATAAAACAGCCTTGTGTATTTTTGTTAAAGTTGCTCATATATCTAAATAAACATGTGTCAGATGTATTGGAAGGACTATATTAAATATATTAGAGTAGATGCCAATGGGAGGAGGGCAGGGAGATTGGGAATGGTGGGTGAAGGGAAAACACATTAAAATTGATTTTTTTCTTGAAAAGAAAGAGGGCCATTCCATGGACAGATGATGATATTCCATGAACTGAGGATGGGATCAACTCAAGCATGTACACTTGAACCCCAAAGGATATAAGAAAGAAAAAAATAGAGATAGATAGATAGATAATAGGTAGATGGATGATAGACAGACAGGTAGGTAGATAGATAGATGGATAGATTTTGCCATTCACATTAAAAATGAATGAACTAACTGTTCCCTGGTATGGTGTATTCGTTTCCTATTGATGCTGTACGTTGCACAATTTTAGTGGCTTAAAACAACATGAATTATTGTTGCACAGCTCTGTAGGTAAGAAGTCAACCACAGGTCTCACTGGGCAAAAATCAGTGTCGTCAGGGCTGCGTTCCTTTCTGGAGGCTCCAAGGAAAACTCGTTCACTTGACTTTTCCAGTGTGTAGGAATCACCCCTATTCCTTGACTCATGGCCCTCTTCCTCCACCTCCAGTAGGGGCAGGCCTAGTTTTTCTTACGTGTCCTTCTCCAACCCTGACCTTCTCTTCTGCCAGCCTCTTTCACTTTTCAGAATCATTGTGATTACATGAAGTCCACCTGGATACTCCAGAAATATCTGCCTGTCTTAAAGTTGTGTGACCAATCCCTCAATACCACGTAAGTTAACACATTCACAGGTTTTAGGGATTCACGGGCTCCATGTGGACATTTTGGGATCCATTATTCTGCCTACCACACCTGAGCATATAGCAAATCCCGATACCCATACAACTACATATCCTTTGTTATTGTAAGTCAGTTACTCAGCTAAACAGCAAAAAAGCAAAACAAAAGTGTGTTGAGTCCTACTATATGCCAGATCCCTGTGGTAGAGCTGAGGCTGGAATAGGGGTCAAGGATTGGAAATTTGATGATTTCTTCCTCCCTTTCAAACAAAATTCCCATCTGGCTTATGTTAGCAAAGAGATAAATAAGAAGTAATTTGCTTAAACCATTCTCATTACATGGTAAATGACTGGCCTATGGTAACCTGCTAAAAGAGACGTTTGTATTCTTTTTTAAAGGAGAACCCTAACCCAGGGCTTCTTAACCTCTAATGAGCATACAGATCACATGGGAATCTTGTCAAATGCAGTTATGATCCAGTAGGTCTGGCATGAGGCCTGAGACTCTGCTCTTTGACAAGCTTCTTCTCAGGCAGTGCTGATGCTGCCTGTCCAGGTTGGCAGTTGAAGGAGCATAGCCCTAACTCAGATAAAGCTCAGGTTGACTTTGCCACCAGTCTATCCCTATGCAGGGTTTGCCGTAAGGCAAGAGGTTGTGGTAGCCATTCAATTTGCTAAAACATCACACTTTGTCAATGACAAAACACCTATGGCAGAGGGGACACTGTGCCTATTGGTAACAGCCTTGGTTTCCCACCCAGATTTCTGACCAAGACTCACATTTATCCCCAAATATGGAACATACTATTTACAACTCTTGATATAAGAGTGAGTTACTTGTCTCCTAGACCAGGACTTCCAATACCCAAGGCTGACATGCCACCCTCCATTCCAGACAGTGACCTAGTGACCCAGTACCTGAATTCATACCTATTGTCAGAATTTTAAAAGATTTGAGCTATTTAAAGATTCCCTAGACAAGGGAATAAAGGCTGATTAAGACTCAAAGTTATCCATTGAATAGGATTGAGCTTTTGCATATTACCTCCTTTGGGGCCATGGGGAGAGATGGGCAGGAAGCAACAGAATCTCTACAGATAACTTAGATCATCTTGATAGGGACCTCTGACTAGTGACAGTGAAACAGTTCAGGGACCAGTGAGAGGACATATGATGGCATCAAGGGAATTGATACTGTAATTTGTTAGGTGAAAGAATACAGCATGTTCCTATATGTACCACATGGCTACTCCTGATTTCTGAGCTTGGCAACAGGACTTTAGGGAACACTTCTCAACATTGATGCACTTGGATGTCCTCTGACCTACAATTTTTCCAAATCTTTTTTTTTTTTTTTTTTGGACCTCAGAAAGAGATCACTTTGGGGAAAAGAAGCAGATCCATACCTGCAGTTCCATTCCTTCCGTTCGCAAGATAGCTGGGTCCATCTCATCCTCTTGGCAGAGTGCTGTTGTTTCTCCCAGGCCTCCTTGAGGAGCCTTCATTGTATCTTCTCTCTAGGCCCGCTTCTCACCTTACTCTGGGTGGGTAATTGCTAAAGACTCTCTTGTGATCCACCCTCAGCATTCGTCCAAATATTAAAATACAGAATTTTACCCTTGGCAGCAGCTTCTAAGACATAGTATAATATCTGTATGGATAAAGAAAAGGAAGTCTGCCAAAGGGAAATAAATAGATCAAGACTGGAGAGGCAGTTCATGACAGAGTCTATATCCAAACCTAGTCACAGAGGTCTGGTGACCTGTTTGAGGTCATATGGCCAGTTGATGACAATGCTGGAATGAGAACCCAACTCCAAGAATTTTTTCCACTACAGCATCCTTCAACACAGCTAGAACACCCTTGCCCATTCCTGATGGGAGGACACCACATTATTGATTCACTAATGCTTTTGAAGATATTCACCTTGAGGGCTGAGTGTCAAGGTGGGCTTTAGGAAAAAGGGTAAATTGTGCTACCAGGAAATGCTAGTGACCAAATCTGGTTTTTTATCTCATACCAGCCTTTCCACCTAAATCCACTTTTATGACTTAAGCTTTTTGATTATTTTCCTACCCAATCCCCCTTTCTGGCCATGTGTGATTATCTTGCTATTTCAAGTTTCTCTCCAGCTGGGTAAGTCTTCACATAGGTTTTTCTCTTTGATTTCATCTCATCTGCCTGGGGGAGGAGGAGAGGAGGGAGCAGCTTACCTTCCCACTGCTCTGTTCACCTCTCACTCATTTCTTCCCAGCTCTCCACTTTTCACCAATTTCTATTTCCCATTCCCTCTCTCCCTTCCATTTCTGTTAAAATAATGGCCCCTGAATTTCTTGCCCCCACCAAAATAGATGGCTTCCCTCCCTCTGCTCAAGGGGTGGGGGCGCACCGTGAAAACCCTAAATGCCATCTTTCATCTTTCTTATTTCCTATTTTCAGCACATATCCTATATTTAACTCTGCCTCCTTCTTAGCAGATTGACACAGCACTCTGCTTGGTTCCCAGAATAAATGCAATTCAAGAATGAGCGGCAAGTCCAGCCTCCCAGAATCCTCTGTAGGCAGGCATTTGCTAGGACTGTTGCTGCCAGCCCTGGAGAAGTATCTCTACTGGCATCTGTGTGTCTCAGAGCCCCATCTTTTGCTCTCCTGGAAACTCCTTCCATACAGGATTTTCTTCCTAGCAGATTCCCCTTCTTGATCATGTAAGCACCAAGCTTACATTAAAGATGTTTTTATTCCCCTAGCATACACTGGCTACACTATAAAAGATACTTAAGAAATACTTGTTGAGTGAATGAATGCTGGCACATTAATAACAGATGATCACTGAGTTTATAGGAAGTCAATTTGGAATTATATGATCCACAAGGTGAACAATACATATTAGAATTCACATTTTAAAAATAAAAACCAATTTTGTATTACATCCAATATTGCTGATGTCTCCAAATCATTATAAACCTGAATGAAGGAGCAACATTTACAGAGCAACTTCCACTATCAGGACCTGTACCTTGCTTAAATGATTTCTTTTATTCTACAACCTCTGAAATAGGTACTATTATCCCCATTTGGGGGTAATAAAACCAAGACTCAAGTAGGTGAGCAACTTGGTCTTGATAACAGAAAGAGTAAGTGGATTCAACCCAAGTCTAACTGCCTTCAAAACTCACTTTAAAAACTGAGAGAGGACTTGGAGTCTTTGAACACAACATCTGAGGTAGCACGTGCTAATACCTTCTGGTTCAGCCCATGTCCCCTTGTCTATTTCTCTCATGCTTGGCACAAAGTAGGTGCTCGAACAAATTATCTGTTGAATTACATTATTGAATGTACCATTCAGACCCAGTTTCCTAACCTGGTATCATTCTAATTTTCTGGGCTTGACATAGACACTTTAGAAGAAACTCAGCATCAAGCTCTGGAGGGTTATCAGATGGGGACGCACAAACCAATGTTTTCTGTCTTCATAAAGGAAAATGGGTATGGGATGAAAACCTAGCAGGCAGGATTCAGATTAGAACTAAAGGAAACGCTGAAAGACACTGGACCAGACCGTGAAGAAGACTAAATATTTTGTCTGCAGAACCCCATCTCTCTGGGATGCGTCAGACTCCTGCCTACGGGGAAGGCTCTATTTCTGAGGGTCTACAGAGGCACCAGAAGTTGCTTTTGTGCAAGTGTGGCAACAGTAGGAAGAGCCTGCCGCTGAAACTGCCCTCATTCGATGGCACCCTGTTCACAGCAATATGGTGTTGTCAGTTCCCTTGATTGCTCTCTGATGCATAGCTTTAATTGTATCCTTGCTTTTATGTAGAGAATAGAATCATGTTCCCAAGAGGATAGCCGGGAAAATCCACTGCCAGACTCGAATACAAATGGGAGCCTGCAGAAATTGCTGCTTCATGGGTGGGCATGGGAGAAAGGAGAAGAGGGAGGACACATATCCCTGAAGATTTGGGGTTTATGCAGGAAGGGTCACTGCCCCCCTCTACCTCTCCTAGGAGTATAAACAGCAGAATGTTATTCATAGGAAACTGCCTGGAAATCACATAGGAAACATCCTATGCATAGGAAATTGCCTGTGGAGGAGGGTTTATGTGTGCTGAAAAGCTGCCATCCTCCCAAAAAGCTGCCCCTCATCCACACTAGAGCTTCTGTGGCCTAATATCACTGTTGACATAATTATCTATTGCCTCCCTCAATGTTATGCGTGTTGCTATGCAATTGAGATCATACCGTATATACAGTTTGCAATCTGCTTTTTTCATTTAATATTGTAGATAATAAGCCTTGGAGGGTGGGAAAGTTTGGTAAAATCCAGCCATTTTATAGTTGGCAGTGATAACAGGCAAAAACAGCAACAACAACCAGCTCTGCGGTTCAGGTCCTGGGAGCTGGACTAGTCCTGTCCCATCAGTGGAAGGGTTCAGCTGTTTATACAACTTCATGAGGCAGTGGGCAGTGGTTGGCTCTAGGAGTTGGAATTAAAGGAGTTTTGTTTTGTTTTAATCTGCTTTTAACTTATTTTCCCCCCAAATTTCATAATAAACCAGTATCATTTTTATAGTCAGAAAAAATTATTTTAAGTGTTTCTTCATTGTGCTGCCAAGAAAGCAGCAAGACACTAGAATCTGAATCAGCTACAGAAGAGCAAGCCACCCAGGCTCATGTCACCATGCCTTAGGCTGTTTATCTACAAAGTAGGACAATCACCCTAGACCCTCTCACAGTAGAGACTGTAACACCATTACTCTCATACAGAAAAGGTATACGGGACAAGGTAAAGAGATTAGCAGCCTGGGTCTGGGAGGTGGCCGAGCCTTGTGGTCCACAGGTGCCCAAGCCTCCACACCCCTTCTCCAACAAGCCTCTCAGAAGAAGAACATTCACTCACCTTACTTAGGCTCATAACCTCCCAATATAGGCATCACTGAGAACAGACTGGAACTCAGTATCTTTAGACCCTGAAATAAGGCATCAAGCTCCTTTCTTGTCCCACTGCTCACTCACAGAGCTGACTAGTTCTTTAGGCCCAGGAGACAAGAACCTAGGGACCAAAAAATGTTTAGGGGTCCACAAAAATATTTTAATATATTACTGTATCTGTCATATACCAACAGAGTTGTAAACATACTTTTTTTTTTTTTTTTTTTTAATGGTGGAAGAGGGCCCACAGAAGCAAATTTACCTGAGATTCACGAAAGCCATAATGTGATCCTGCTCAGCCTATATCAGCTTCATTTTTTCTGGGCCCTACTATGAAATTATCAAGGTGGATTGTGGATTAGATTTCTGACCAGTCCTCTCTATTCATCTTCTTTATCTTTCTGGTACAAAGGAAACAATACTTGGGTGTGGATATTTCACATAACAAGTAACTAGAATGATGAGGTTAGACCGAGAATCCCACAGCAGAATTAGGCAGATGGAGACATATTTAGCAGAGAGCAGAAGAAATAGGGCTTTTAATTGCCCACACAAACAACCATTACAACACAGGAAGAAAAAGAAACCATAACTCTAGGAAATGACTTGGCATTTTCCCTTTTTTTTAAGAATGATTATCCCTTATTCCTTAGGATAAGGTTTCTGCAAAATGTGAACATACCCTTTAATAACTCTGGTTCTTCTTTTCAAATTAGAGTTATAAATAAATAAGCACACTTTGCGAACCATTTGATTACGTCCCTGTACTTTCCCAAGATTCCCTAAGGAGGCACTTACACCAATTTTTGCATCATTAATATTTAAATAAAAATTCAAGTTGAATTGTGGGACAAAAAGGCATTTACAAAGCACATGTTTGGGCACAATGCAGCATGAGTTTTAGACTTAGGGAGCCAGTGGAACATTTGGTCCCAGCAGAGCAGCAACAGAATAATGCAGCAAAGAATTTTGAAAGGAGAGAATACTGGTTTCAAGGGAGGAAGCCAGGGCAGAAACTCCCAGTTTTACTTGGAGGCTCTTATTCAGCAGCCACAAATACACGGACCACGATAAGGAACCAGGAAGTAAGCAAAACAGGCAGTTGAGCAGGCAACATCAAGTCACAAAGCCCAAGTCCTTCTTAAAACATCAAAGAAAAGTTACTGTGCTTGAGACTTCGCTGGTGGTCCATCGGCTAAGACTCCATGCTCTCAATGTATGAGGTCCAGGTTTGATCCTTGATCAGGGAACTAGATCTCACATGCTGCAACTAAGACCCTATGCAGCCAAATAAAATAAAAATTTTTAAAAAGTTACTGAACTCAAATCACCCCAAATACCTGTGATACAAAAAAAAAAAAAAATTAATTCCAAACGCCTTGTTTAAAAAATGAGGTGACTTTTCAGTACATCTTGTTGAAAATTTCATTTTGTAATTTTGTTGTAATTTTCATTGGTAAACATTTATAGAGCTCGGCACTATGCCAAGAAGGTGTATACGATTGTTCAATAAGTCAGCCCCCAGGGGATTGTAATGTGTTTGGGAAACATGAGAAATACTAGATGTAAATGCATCACAGCAGTATGGGGCATACCTGCTGAATGACACTGGAATGGCCCTGCCTCTAAGTTCTGTGCCAAGAGAAAGGCGAATCCTCAAGTGACTAACATGTCATTGAGGATCCAGTGGAAAGCAGATGGCACGCTCAAAGGATTTCACTGAAAGTTTAAGAAAATAATGATTGGAGTGTGGGCAGAGTTAAGCCAACTAATCACAGTGGCAAACAGGGCCAGCAGCAGGGAATGCTGGTGCCACTCTTGGCCTGTAGGGGAAAGCAAGGAGTGAGCCCCATTGAGCAAGTGCTGGTGCCTGGAAAATGGGAAGCTCCACAGGAGCTGAGAACGGAAGCTCAGGATGGGGGTTGGGGAATAAATCCCTAGCCTGCTGGTGCCGTCCACAAGCTCAACCAGAAACTGGAGGACAAGGGAGCTAGGAGATGCAGTCATGGGGCACAGATTGGGAGAGACAAAAGTGGAGAATGGACATGGTGACAAATGAAGACTAACCCAGTGCACAGGCTGGACACCTTACTATGGGCTTTGAGAGAGAGAGAGTTCTTGGCATAGTAATGGAAAGGGAAAGGCATCTTGGGCAGAGGAAGACATGCCCATCCAGGAAATGGGAAACAATTTATCTTTCAGCCAAGAAATGTGTGCAAAGTGCATTTTCTTGAGAACAGGCAGGCTGCAACATTCAGGAAGCTTGGAGGTAAAGATATACAGAACTCAATCTCAGCACTATGACGTCTGAGGTGGATTATTCTTTGTGCCTCGTAGGATGTTTAGCAGCATCCTTGGCCTCAGCAGCATTTCACTCTGAGTTGAGATACCCAGAAGTCTTCAGACATGGCCAAATGTCCTCTGCACCCATGCTAAGTCCCTTCAGTCGTGTCAGACTCTTTGTGACCCTATGGACTGTAGCCCACCAGGCTCCTCTATCCATGGGATTCTCTAGGCAAGAATACTGGAATGGGTAGCCATGCCCCCCTCCAGGGAATCTTCCTGACTCGGGCATCAAACCCCCATTTCCTGTGGCTCCTGCATTGGCAGCAGATTCCTTATTGCTGAGCCACTGAGGAAACCCAAATGTCCTCTAAGCAAATTTCCCCCCAATTGAGAACCACTGGGAAAAGAAAGGAAAGAGACTATAACCAGAAATCTGTTGAAACATGGGATAGACAGGAGATTCTAAAGGCTTAGATCAATACAGAACAGTAAGACAGACAAGAGAAGGACAAATGACACAGACCCTGAAAAAGAGAAGCAGGTAGGCTGTGAGGACAAGGGTGGGTGGTCGTGGGTAGCTTCCAGGCGTGCAGATTGGACAGCAGGTAGGATGACGTCTCCACTGACAGAACTGGGAAGGCCTGAGGATCATCTTACGGAACAAGATGTGTCTTCTGTGAACTTACTTGAAAGGAACCATCGTTTAGATACGGCACTGAATGGAGAGCAGAGACTAGGACAAGAGGCATAACTTTGAGTCATCCACACAGAGACAGACTTCTACTCTCCTATGGACAGAAGGAAAAGTAGAGAAAACCAAGGTTCTCTTTTCTTTTTGCGGGGGGAGGGATGTTGGGGTGGGAAGGCATGGTGTGCCTATTTAGAAGAAACACGTGGGATAGAAACAGAAGGCTCCACAGACAAGAAAACCAGGCCGTTTTCTGAGGTGGAAAATAGGCTGAAGTCCAGCTCCCGCCCCACTTGTCAGTTCCTTTGTCCGAGGACTCTGCCTGACACAAGCCCGACACACCTTTTTCTAATGTACAGAGATGCCATGTAGGCTGGGGGTGGTACTGGGGAGACTCAAAGCTCCCACAACAGTCACGAGTGTCAAGAAGGGAAGTGCCTTGTTGGCCTCACCTCCCCAGTGATGAATGGTCCTCTTTTATTTTTTCTTTTAATCATTCAAATCTGTAAAGAAGTAGAATTTCCTAGGTGATAAGAATGACCATGGTGACTTTTGTTATGTTAATGAAGTGACTTTTGAAGGTCACCAAAGGATGGAGGCTGTTTACCAGAAGAACTAGACATGTCATTAGAGAATTGGAAATTTCAGTCCCACTCCCCAGACCCCTGAGGAGGGGAAAGGGGCTAGGGCTTGAATCACTCACCTGTGGTGGGTAATAATTTTATCAAACATGCCTATGTAATGAACCCTTCATAAAATCCCCAAAGGAGAGAGTTCAGAGAGCTTCCAGGCTGATGAACCAAAATACATCCACATGCCATGGAGCTGGGCACCAGACTGCACAGGGACAGAAGCCCCTTTCTTCTGGGCCTCACTCTATGCATCTCTCATCTGACTGTTGATCTATATCCTTTAATATCCTTTATAATGATCCTGATTAAGTGAGTAAACTGGTTTCTTGAGTTCTGTGAGCTGCTCTAGCAAATTAATTGAACCCAAGGGGAGGGTTGTGGGTCCTGTGATTTATAGACAGTTGGTCAGAAGCACAGGTGACAACCTGAATTTGAGACAAACATCCCAAAGAAAGGCAATGCAAAGAATGCTCAAACTACCGCACAATTGCATTCATTTTACACGCTAGTAAAGTAATGCTCAAAATTCTCCAAGCCAGACTTCAGCAATATGTGAACCGTGAACTTCCAGATTTTCAAGCTGGTTTTAGAAAAGGCAGAGGAACCAGAGATCAAATTGCCAACATCCACTGGATCATCGAAAAAGCAAGAGAGTTCCAGAAAAACATCTATTTCTGCTTTATTGACTATGCCAAAGCCTTTGACTGTGTGGATCACAATAAGCTGTGGAAAATTCTGAAAGAGATGGGAATACCAGACCACCTGACCTGCCTCTTGAGAAACCTGTATGCAGGTCAGGAAGCAACAGTTAGAACTGGACATGGAACAACAGACTGGTTCCAAATAGGAAAAGGAGTACGTCAAGGCTGTATATTGTCACCTGGCTTATTTAACTTATATGCAGAGTACAGCATGAGAAATGCTGGGCTGGAGGAAGCACAAGCTGGAATCAAGATTGCCAGGAGAAATATCAATAACCTCAGATATGCAGATGATACCACCCTTATGGTAGAAAGTGAAGAGGAACTAAAAAGCCTCTTGATGAAGGTGAAAGAGGAGAGTGAAAAAGTTGGCTTAAAACTCAACATTCAGAAAACGAAGATCATGGCATTCAGTCCCATCACTTCATGGGAAATAGATGGGGAAACAGTGGAAACAGTGTCAGACTTTATTTTTGGGGGCTCCAAAATCACTGCAGATGGTGACTTCAGCCATGAAATTAAAAGACGTTTACTCCTTGGAAGAAAAGTTATGACCAACCTGGATAGCATATTGAAAGGCAGAGACATTACTTTGCCAACCAAGGTCCATCTAGTCAAGGCTATGGTTTTTCCAATGGTCATGTATGGATGTGAGAGTTGGACTGTCAAGAAAGCTGAGCACCAAAGAATTGATGCTTTTGAACTGTGGTGTTGGAGAAGACTCTTGAGAGTCCCTTGAACTGCAAGGAGATCCAACCAGTCCATTCTAAAGGAGATCAGCCCTGGGATTTCTTTGGAAGGAATGATGCTAAAGCTGAAACTCCAGTACTTTGGCCACCTCATGTGAAGAGTTGACTCATTGGAAAAGACTGTGATGCTGGGAGGGATTGGGGGCAGGAGGAGAAGGGGACGACAGAGGATGAGATGGCTGGATGGCATCACTGACTCGATGGACGTGAGTCTGAGTGAACTCTGGGAGTTGGTGATGGACAGGGATGCCTGGCATGCTGCAATTCATGGGGTTGCAAAGAGTTGGACTCGACTGAGCGACTGAACTGACTGACTTGCTCAGTCAAGTTGCACAGGACTGAGCCCTTACCTGTGCAACCTGATGCTATCTCTGGGTAGACAGCCTCAGAATTGAGTGAAACTGTAGAACACCCTACAGATGTAGATGGTGTCAGAGAACTGCTTGGTGGTGTGGAGGGGAAAACTGCACATATTGGAACTGGATGCAGAATGTTAGGCTACTATAACAATATACCATAGACTGAGTGGCCTAAAAAACAGAAATTTATTTATCCTGTGGGGAGAGTGTGTAATTTCCTCAGTTCAGTCTCACTGCAACAAAGATTTGAAACAATGGGCAAGTGTTACAGCTTGGTTACAGCTTAGAGTTTTATTCAGTAAACAGAGGATGGTGGAATAGCATCACTGCCTCAATAGAAATGAGTGAGCAAGTTCCGGGAGATGGTGAAGGACAGGGAAGCCTGGAGTGCTGCAGTCCGTGGGGTCACAGAATCAGACACGACTGAGCGAGTGACTGAACAACAACAACAAACAAAGCATAGAACACTCTCAAGGCTTGAGTATAGGCTCGTTGATAGGAAGGGCGAGTGTTTGTTTCACCTGAGGTTCTCACTCTGGTCTGCGGACTTTTCCTTTGTTTCTTTTTCATGGGCTTCCTCCCTTTGTCTGTTTTTTTAGCCACTGCCAGTTTGAACTCCTTTTTCCTATTCTAACTACCTAACACTCCCAGTTCTGGAGGCTGAGAAGTCTAAGATCAAAGGTCTGGCCGACTCAGTCCCTGTGAGAGCCCAAATCAAGGCTTACACACTGCAACCTTCTTGTTTGCCCTCATACGGCAAAGAGTCAAATTCTTTTCTGTATCATTTACCCTGCATGAAAGCAGGAAAGACACATCACACCTTCTCTTGTGCACACACAGAATGGACCCCAGTGACCACAGCATTTTTTTTCTCCTGAAAGATGCACCTACAGCCCTCAAATCCCCAGCCTCCCTGTCCAATCCCAAGGCATACACTGCTTAGCAGATGCCTTCACCAGAATCTGGTGGTCCCTCCGCAGAGGGAGCAGGAAAGCGGGTGATGGCCAGTGATTCTGTATCCTTTATCTCCTATTCTTTCCTGTGGACAAGTGGCCATCCTGAAGTCATCTAGAATTCTCCAGGTGTGCAAGGACCTGTAAGACCCTGACAAATGCCAACAGACTGGACCCTTCACAAATGGATGACAGCAGGCTCTGAAAGCCTTCAGAGGCTCCAGCTCCCCCACTTGCTCATCCATGCTTGAAATTGCTTTAAGGAGAGACAACAGTTTTCACTCACAATTGCAGAAAGCTTTGAAGGCCCTAAATGAACTAACTCATTGATTTAAACCAGTGCACTGGTCTGAAAGATTAGATGACACAATGGGCACCTGAAAAATGGGTATGAAATGACAGACAAGGGTTATAGTAGAGAGCAAAAAGGCTTTTCTTGCTTCCTTGGGCACCTAAAAAAGAAAAATCTTAAAATCACAAGACCTGAAGTCAAATTTGGTCTCACTGCCAGTGGTCTGACCATAGGCAAGTTACTCAACGTTTTAAATCTGTCGCTTATTCCTAAAATGAAGGTGAATACCTACTTCCAGAGTCACTGTGAGACTTTGAGGCCATTCTAAGCCTGAATATTTTCCTTCTAGCCCTGTTACCTTCAGCACCTCGAGCTCTGTTCCTATCCACACCAGCTCCATCCCCCTCTCTGATCATTACAGAGGTTAAAAGGGAGAAGTCTGGAACACTGAATCTAAGTACAAACCCTAACCCTATCACCTGCTGTGATCTTGGGCAAGTTACTTGACTGCTCTGTGCAGTTTTCTCTGTAAAATGAAGATAATAAGGGTGTTTGCCTCATGGAGTGACTGTAAGGATTGAGCGAGTTAAGACGTTTGAAAACGGCGGGGGGAGGGGGTGGGGGGGTGGGGGTGGGGGTCACTGCAAGAAGCGTTTCTGACAATCGTTCCCCAGGGCTTCTCCTCACTTGCTCTCTTTCCACAAGCCAAAGACAGCACTGAAAACTCCTCCACTTCCGCTAACATAAAAAAGCCTGTAAAGTGCTACACATTCCCCACGGTTTCTCAAAGTCCCCAGCCTCATCCTTAAACCGCTAGGCCGTCTGTTCCTAAGCAGATCTAGGTCCCCCAGCCTGGCCCCGGCGAAACCTGAGGAACCCAGACTCCTCAGGGGCAGCGGCAGAGGGGGCGGGGCGGGGGCCACGCGGGAGCGGGCGGGGGCAGGGGAGGCTCTGTGAGGTGGTGCCAGCACCCCGCCCCGCGGTTGCCAGGCAGCGCAGCGGGCGTCGGCGTAGCCAGGCGAAGGCGAAGCGCTAACAAAGCCAGGCCCCACCGCTCCTCTCCTGTGCTCCTGGCTGAGGCAGGTGCCGCCCTACCCCGCTCACATTCGGCTGCTTTCCGCCCGCCGGCACGCCGAAGGTGCAAGGCGGTGGATCTCTCTCACACCTCCCGCCTGAAGCCAGGCGCCAGGTGTCGCCCGGTGCCGGATAGCCCACTTGGGAGCAAGCCTCAGGTAGCCACCCCCAGGGGAAGTGGAGGGAGGGGAGCACCCTGAACACCCCAACGGTGGCTCAGGTCTGAGGGAAGAGTCCTGCCCGATGGGCCCACCTGGATTCTGAACCCTTCCTGTTCACAGAGCCAAAAGAGGGGACTGCGATCTTTAGGAGAAGGTAACCATGGGTGATTATTGCTCTCCACCCAAACTATATGTATATTTTGTACCCAGACTACCATTTTATGATTTCTTACACGGGGGCAGTGATTTGGAAACACAAAATCTGGAATCAGATCCTCCCATTGACTATCCAAACCCCGGCTTTTTCTTCTCTAACATGGATATAACAATACCTATGGAGGGAGTAAAACTGTGTCCAAAACAGGTCTGTATAGTCAAAGCTGTGGTTGTTCCAGTAGTTATGTACAGATGTGAGAGTTGGACCATAAAGAAGGCTGGAGGCCAAAGAATTGATGCCTTCGAATTGTGGTGCTGGAGAAGACTCTTGAGAGTCCCTTGGACTGCAAGGTGATCAAACCAGTCCATCCTAAAGGAAGTCAACCCTGAATATTCATTGGAAGGGTTGCTGAAGCTGAAGCTCCAATTCTTTGGCCACCTGATGCAAAGAGTTTACTGGAAAAGACCCTGAGGCTGGAAAGATTAAGGGCAGAAGAAGAAGAGAGCAACAGAGGATGAGATGGTTGGATGGCATCGCCAACTCAATGGACATGGATTTGAACAAACCCTGGGAGATAATGGAGGAGAGGCAAGCCTGGAGTGCTGTGGTCTATGGGGTCACAAAGAGTCAGATATGACTTAGCAACTGAACAACAAAAATGAAGGAGTTGCCATGAGGACCAAAGGACATGACTAATACTTTATATAAACTGCTATCATTCATTCATGCTATCATTCATTCATTTTCCTCATATATATTGAGTAATGTCTGTATTCCAGGCACCAGGTTTGGCAGCAGGGATTCTATTGTGAACAGAAAGTGCCTGCCCTCCAGTTTACAGTCTATTGGGAATAGCAGTTGTTCATAAAAAAAAAAAAAATCACACAAATAATGTAAAATTAGTCAAGTGTTGCCAAGGAGAAGTGAGTAAGGGGTGCTCTGAGAAGGTATAAGGTAACAGAGAGAGGTCAGGAAAAACCGAACTCAGACCTGAAGAACCTATGAAATGATGAGAAGTGTGTCCAGGCAAGGGTAACCATGTGTCCAAAACCCATCATCTATTCCAAACCCAAACAAATACATACAGTTCCTGGTCCTTGGTTCTAAGAGTTGTTCATAGACCCTCCTCCTGAGATTCTGGTGTCTGAAGCCTTTCATTCAGGTAATTGCGGGCTTTTGTTTAAATTTTTGAGGCCCTGTTTAGCCCACGCCAATAAAACCAAATGGGAAATTGCAAAAACAAATGTATATTTCATATTCAGTAAGACCTATGTTCTTTAGCATGTATGTGTTGGCCTGCCATTTCACATTGGGAGGTATAAGAGGAAATCTGTTGAATTTTAAGATTTGAGGAGGCAGGGCTGGGATGGATGGATAATTTAGGAAGGCCTTGCATAATGAGAGCTTTAAGAATGGAAAAGAACTTCACAAAGCACTGGAATAATGGAATGTTAAGATAGAATGGATCTTTCCCCATTATTTTTTATCAGATATGAATAAATAATCCACAGTGCCCAAAAGAAAACATTGGTCTTCAGACTCCTTTCCACCCTAAGGAGCTATGATCCTAAGTCTCTGTGACTCAAAAGTGCATGGACGTCCTGAGAGTCTGATGGGGATGTGGGAGAGGACTTTGACCTGTCCTTCCTTCAATGTTCACTATTTCTACTGTGGTGTCACCATCTACCCAGTCATCAATGCTTGAAGGGAGTCACCCTAAACTTTTCTCTCTTCTCATCCATCTCTCCCAGTGGTTACCAAGTCCTGTATCTCCTGTCTCTCATGTCCCTCCCAGTTGCAATTGTTTTTCAAGGCAAGGATGCTCTCCAGAGTTTTTCCCAAAGTGCTGCCATGGTCTCCTAACCAGGCTCCTTGCGTAAGACTTCACTCCACTCTCTTCAGTGCATCTCAGCAGCTTTCAGTCAATGTGTGTTTCAGAGTCCAGCAAAGAGAAAGAAATCATACAACAATTTAACAAAGTTCAATGTAACAAATTTTTAACTATAATCGATTGGGGTAATGGAAGATTGGTTAGCAGGACATAAAGATCCAAAGAGTACAGGAATCACAGATTTAAGAAGCGGTCACTACCCTTGAGATGGATCACCTAAGAAAGAGATGACCTCCTAAGAGTGTGTTACAGAGGGTGTGGACACAGCTCATTAGATGGCAGAGAAGTGGAGGTGCCAGGCAGCCAGAAATCCACTGTCTGGGATGCCAAAGAAGCCATGAAAAGGTGACAGTACACTGGCTGTTCAGTTCAGTTCAGTTCAGTCGCTCAGTCGTGTCGGACTCCTTGCGACCCCTGCTGCTGCTGCTAATTTGCTTCAGTCATAGCCGACTCTGTGTGACCCCATAGACGGCAGCCCAACAGGCTCCCCCATCCCTGGGATTCTCCAGGCAAGAACACTGGAATGGGTTGCCATTTCCTTCTCCAATGCATGAAAGTGAAAAGTGAAAGTGAAGTCGCTCAGTCGTGTCCGACTCTTAGCGACCCCATGGATTGTAGCCCACCAGGCTCCTCCGTCCATGGGATTTTCCAGGCAAGAGTACTGGAGTGGGGTGCCATTGCCTTCTCCGACTCTGCTGCAAACCTCCCAAGAGAGGTGCCAGGAGAAGCAGCCAGCCACTGGGCGCTGCTGACTGCTGTGCACTACAGCCATTGGGCATTTAAGAGATTGTATGCTGCAGATGCTGGAGAAGCTGTGCACTGCGGATCCTTGCACTGGGGAAACTGCTCATTCCTGGAGCCTAGTGGGAAGAACTTGTGGAACCCAGGAGAGAAGTCCCTTCCTCCTCGAGTATCCCTCCAGCGCCCTCTACTGATAAAGCTTAACATTATGCCAGGCAGCGAAGGAGACCGATCTAAAAGACAAGTTTTTGATGAGGAGGCAGTGCGGGTGAATTTGGAGCAGAGAGGCAATCAATTGATAACTGGAGCATAATGCGAACACCAAAATCTGTTTGAGTGACTCCAGCGCTTAAATCTTCTAGTAGCTCCCTACTGCCCTTAAGATAAAGTTCGAAAGCCTTGCCATGGCAAACCAGGCCTCTTATATTCTGGTGTTGGGCTGTATTTTCAGCCTTAGGCCCAACCATTCCCCCTTTTGCCACTTGGCTAGTCCTCCATAATTACATTTCCCTGAACTCTCTCTGTTTTTTGACACCTCTATACTTTTGTCTAGTCCTAGCCACAGAGAATTCTCTCCTTGCTCTTATCAGGAACCTATTCTGTACCTGGCACTGTTCTGGGACTGGGAATGACAGCAGTAAACAAACCAGGCTTATCCAAGTCTCTGTTCAAATATCATCACTATTTTGGAAGTATTTTCTGACCACCTTATCTAGCCTTCAGATTAGTAAGATGCCTCATCAAGGAGATTTTGTTCTTTTATATCTGTATCTTGACACTTATTGTACCCTATTTTAATCACTGATTTTCCTATTAGTCTCTTCCTTTGGCCTATGAGTGCTCTGAGGGCAGGGTGTGTGACTCATTTATTTCTGTATGCCAGTATTTATTTAGTGCTACTCCTGACACATAAGCTGTTATTGGATTAATTGTTTGCCCAGGATCACATAATTAGTCAAAGATAGGCCCAGGACCAGAGTCCTGGTCTCCTGTTTCATGGTCAGAAGGCCTCTTCATTAGAGTTTGATCTGCCCTGTGGGGTCTCTGAAGGACAGCAGCCCTGTATTTTGTGTTGGAAAAGCCGAATACAGTGTTAAATATCATCAGGAATGGTAGTGGAAAGAGAGAAATGTAGCCCTGACCTTTTGTTGAAAACTATGGTGCATTCACCCCTCATAACCTTTGCTTACTTTGAGTCCCTGGATCATAGGGATGCTATGATGAAAATCAGAAGAGGGAGAACAGGTAAAAGGATGGAAATGATGTGGATGTGGGAAACAGTCTTCACTCAAGGAAATGGAGACTCTCATACACTTATGAAAGGCCCCAGGTTTGTCTGACAGGTCCCTAAATCAGGGTGGAGGGTGTGTGTTCCTAGAGGAGGAAGGACTTCTCTTGTGAGTTTCATAAGCTCCATAGCTGTGATTAGGGATCACAGTTAACACACAAGTCTATAAATGGTATCCCTGGGCTTGTGGACCATGATATGAACATGGAAAGATTCTTTGACATATGAACATGGCTAAGTTAAGACGCATTGAAAGAGGTAACTATTCACTTGTTAGATAATTGTGGCTCAGCTGGTAAAAGAATCCGCCTGCAATGTGGGAGACCTGGGTTCAATCCCTGGTTTGGGAAAATCCCCTGGAGAAGGGAAAGGCTACCCACTTCAGTATCCTGGCATGGAGACTGTATAGTCCACGGGGTTGAAAAGAGTTGGACACGACTGAGCAACTTTCACTTCGCTTCATGTGGAGCTTTTAACTTTCAAAATGTACTAGCATGATATATAAGCAATTTTGAGAAATCTGCTAATAACAGAGCCAAGAACCACTATTCAAAAAAAAGGGACAAGGTCAAATAGGACTTCCCTTAGCAATATTGCTGCTGGCATCCAAATGCTGGGTTGACTTGATCCAGGGGTTGGCCCAGGGTAGAAAAAGATCCAGACTTCTGTGAAATAAAGTTGGAGAGGCAAGCTAATAAGAATAAGACAAATCATGGAGGGCTTGAAAGTCAGACAGGGCATCATTTTGATGAGAAAAGAAATGAAGATCCAATAAAAGCTTTAGAGAGTGATGTGATGACATGAGTGGTTAAGGCATTTTATCTGAAAAAACTAAATCTTAATTTCCTGGCGTTGGAAAATGATTATAATATTAGAACCTACCTACTCATAGATTGCTGTAAGGATTAAATGAGATAAGGAAACTTCATTGACTTTAAAGAAAGTGAAAATGTTGATCACTCCGTTGTGTCTGACTCTTTTCGACCCCTTGGACTGTAGCTCACCAGGTTCCTCTGTCCATGGAGTTCTCCAGGCAAGAATATTGGATTGGGTAGCCATTCCCTTCTCTAGGGGATCTTCCCTACCCAGGGATCAAACTCAGGTATCCTGGATTGCAGGTGGATTCTTTACCATCTGAGCCATCATCTGAAAGCCAAAGGGCTTTCAAAGGGAAGCCCGTTGAAAACATTGACTTTCAAGCCCCTCTTAATGCTGGGAACCCTTCCATTATTTGCAACTGTGCAGAATATGGCTAATGAGACAATAATCATATTTTCAGGACAAAAAATTAGGACATACTCTGACAAGTAAAAGTTTTGTTCCACTGAAAATGTACCTTTCATGATGCAAATGGGAATATCCATGATATTTCAGTGATTTATGGAAAGAGTCAAACATAATTTTTGAAACTAGGATTGCCCTAGAGAAAATCCATGATGTTTAAATGGCCTTATTCTGAGAGAGGCAGTGTGGTGTAGTGTGGGAAAAGCAATGAAGGAGACCTGAATTTTTGATTCAGCTCCAACAGAAACTGTGAGCTTGTGCCAACCACTTCACCTCTTTGTGCATCAATTAGTGCTAAGGCGTGTCCAACTCTTTGCAACCCCAGGCAAGAATGATGGAATGGGTTGCCATTTCCTCTTCCAGGGAATCTTCCTGACCCAGGGATCAAACCTACATCTCTTATGTCTCCTGCATTGGCAGGCAGGCAAATTCATTACCACTGTGCCACATGGGAAGCCCCATATTGGACTATATTATAAGTCAGATTAAGTCCCCTCCTATTTTTGGAAAAGATGTTCCTTTTTATTTTCTAGACAGATTTTTTTTTTTAAGTTCACCAGGACTAAAGTGGGGAATGAAAGAGAAGGATAAATAAAAACTGGCCATGATGTATCCGACTAATACAATTGAGGGAGTAAAAGAAGTTCATTTTGGATGCTTTTATGGGAAAGAACTCTACAGTAGGAAGCTGGTCGATATGACTGTAGCATGGTTGAGAGTTTACAACTGGGGATTTGGCAGTCATCAGCACAGAAAAAGTATCCACTTCCAGTTAGAATATAGTAGATTGCAGCAGCTCAAGCCACCCACTGCAACAAATATAAAAATCTAGAAAAATTATTTTAAAAAATATTGTAAATACATCAGAGAGCTTTAGAAGCAATGGGTACTAGATTAATTCAAATTCCAGAAGGAATTTGAATTTGCCAAACCCTTCCAAAGTGAACTCATGGTAAGTCATTTTCTTCCCAGTGTACCTTTGCCAACTTTGGATGTAGACTCAGGACTGCCGGCAAGCCTTGGTAGTCAAACAGCTCTGGCATGACAGATTAGAAATTTAAGTCACCCCAAACCCTTTCGTTTTTACATAAGGTCTGACATAAAATAAAAAAAAATACAAAGAAGCATGAAAATGTGTCTAGTAATCAAGAAGAAAAATAGACATCAAAGAGGATATCCACAGGGAAATTCAGCCACTGGAGTTATCAGAACTTGTTGACTGTAAAATAACTCTAAATAATACGTTCAGGAAAATAAAGGAAAAGATGTATAAATGGCTGAAAGTGGAGAATTTCAACACAGAAATTGTGTGTATAAAAATAACAGATATTCTAGAAATCAAAATGCAATATTTGAAATAAAGAATTTATTAAGTGGATTTATCAGCATCCTGGATAGCAGAAGACATGCTTCCTGATGGAAGAAAAGGTGCCAGGTAAGTGGAAAGAAGAAACTTTTCTAAAGAATGGAGAGGGTCAAACGCTGGTTCCTCAGGTCTTGGACAAGACAAGAACTAAGAGCTCAAGCAGCAGAGGAAAGACTATGAGGTCAAAGATATAGGCTGAGTTGGCAGCGAACGGCAGTGTGACTTCTTTCTGACATCCTTGATCTCAAGTAGGAAATTGCTTCATCTACTGGGAGTGAGGAAAACAGTTGAGTGGGACTCAGGCTTGAGGGGAGAGTCATTACCTGGAGATTAAATAAGAACTAGAAGTGTGTTCTTGGGGGCGTGGCAAAGATCAACACAGAAGCAGGCGTGAAGGATCTAGAGAGTAGAGGTGGTGCAAGAATGGAGTGTGCTGCCCTGAATGATCTTGCAACTGAACCATTAGTTTTGTGATGTTATTGTTTTATTAAAATAAAAACGGAGTGAGGCTTAAAGATCAGCCTAGGTCCAAATGTGATTGCCTGTGAGATTAAGTCTAACTTGATATGAGCCTACTTTTCTGGTTCTTTCAAACTCACTCAGTTTACTTAAATCTTAGAATCACATGACCATCTTTAAATATATGTTCATGCTTTGGTGTTTTATGAAAGGGTTAGTCATTCGGTCATGTCCAACTGTTTGTGACCCCATGGACTGTAGCCCTCCAGGCTCCTCTGTCCATGGAATTTTCCAGGCAAGAATACTGCAGTGGGTTGCCATTCCCTCCTCCAGGGGATCTTCCCATCCCAGGGATTGAAGCCGGGTCTCCTACATCATAGGCAAATTCTTTACAGAAATCTTAAAGATCCCCTCCCTCTTCTAGCTTCAGAAAACAACTTCAATTCTCCTAAGGGCATCCCAGCTCCTGTTCATAAACTAATGCAGAGTTACCCTGCCTTATCCTGCTTCCTCAGGAAAGGAGTTGCTGCCAATGATAGATGCTGCTCTTTCTTTCCCTTGGCTCTTACTTTCTTTCAGTTCAGTTCAGTCACTCAGTCATATCTGACTCTTTGCGACCCCATGAACCACAGCACGCCAGGCCTCCCTGTCCATCACCAACTCCTGGAGTCCACCCAAACCCATGTGCACCAAGTCGGTGATGCCATCCAACCATCTCATCCTCTGTCGTCCCCTTCTCCTCCTGCCCTCAATCTTTCCCAGCATCAGGGTCTTTTCAAATGAGTCAGCTCTTCGCATCAGGTGGCCAAAGTATTGGAGTTTCAGCTTCAACATTAGTCCTACCAATGAACACCCAGGACTGATCTCCTTTAGGATGGACTGGTTGGATCTCCTTGCAGTCCAAGGGACTCTCAAGAGTCTTCTCCAACACCACAGTTCAAAAGCATCAATTCTGTGCTCAGCTTTCTTCACAGTCCGACTCTCACATCCATACATGACCACTGGAAAAACCATAGCCTTGACTAGATGGACCTTTGTTGACAAAGTAATGTCTCTGGTTTTTAATATGCTGTCTAGGTTGGTCATAACTTTCCTTCCAAGGAGTAAGCATCTTTTAATTTCATGGCTGCAGTCACCATCTGCAGTGATTTTGGAGCCCCCAAAAATAAAGTCTGACACTGTTTCCACTGTTTCCCCATCTATTCCCCATGAAGTGATGGGACCAGATGCCATGATCTTCGTTTTCTGAATGTTGAGCTTTAAGCCAACTTTTTCACTCTCCTCTTTCACCTTCATCAAAAGGCTTTTTAGTTCCTCTTCACTTTCTGCCATAAGGATGGTGTCATCTGCATATCTGAGGTTATTGATATTTCTCCTGGCAATCTTGATTCCAGCTTGTGCTTCCTCCAGCCCAGCATTTCTCATGCTGTACTCTGCATATAAGTTAAATAAGTAAGGTGACAATATACAGCCTTGACGTACTCCTTTTCCTATTTGGAATCAGTTCCATGTCCAATTCTAACTGTTGCTTCCTGACCTGCATACAGGTTTCTCAAGAGGCAGGTCAGGTGGTCTGGTATTCCCATCTCTTTCAGAATTTTCCACAGTTTATTGTGATCCACACAGTCAAAGGCTTTGGCATAGTCAATAAAGCAGAAATAGATGTTTTTCTGGAACTCTCTTGCTTTTTCAATGATCCAGCAGATGTTGGCAATTTGATCTCTGGTTCCTCTGCCTTTTCTAAAATCAGCTTGAACATCTGGAAGTTCATGGTTCATGTATTGCTGAAGCCTGACTTGGAGAATTTTGAGCATTAGTACTAGATGTTTTCGGCCTTTGTGACACTCTGAGGACACTATTTCTCTGCGATCAAAAGAAGTTTATCTGTTTTGCTAATTTATCTCAAACTTTTTTGATGGCTTCTAATCAATACTTCAGCTGAGTAATTTAACTTGGAAGTGAATTGTTCCGTTAACAACCAGTATTTTTATAGTTCCCTTTCTAATTACATTCTTTTAAAGTTGTATAAGTTATATATATAAATTATGTATATGTATACATTGACTTACCTGGTGGCTCAGATGGTAAACTGAGCAACTAACACTTTCACTTTCTCTCTCTCTAAATATATGGGGCTTCCCTAGTGGCAAAATTGGTAAAGAATCTGCCTGCAATCCAGGAGACCCGGGTTTGATCCCTGGGTCAGGAAGATCCGCTGGAGGAGGAAATGGCAACCCATTCCAGTGTTTTTGCATGGAGAATGCCATGGACAGAGGAGGCTGGTGGGCTACAGTATCTGGGGTTGCAGAATTAGACATGATTGAGTGACACACACACACACATACATATATGTAATATAAATCTCAGCTTTTACCAGAAATTGATTTTAATAATCATCAGCATCTCTTCCATAACACATAATCTTAAAACAATGAGACAAACGGTTTTTAAACAAAAGTTTTTTAACCAAAGTACTTGAAACCAGATTTTACATCAGAGCTTCCCAACCTTTTTCAATATCATGGCATACAGAAATCTTCGTAAAGCACACTGGGGTACACTGTAGGGTTTTGGCAGGTCTATATGGAGCTTAAGAAAAATCCAATATAGTTTTATCATATAATTTCAAGAATAAGTTACACAGTGAGAGTGAAGATATTGAATGTTTACTCTCAATAAAACTTTAAATAAAATAGATTTTAAAACTTTTTAAAGAGAAATAAAGCTCATTTTCTAATCATGATTTTGCTTTATACCAAATTTTGTGTTGAAATAACTACATGCAGAAAATTTTTAATCTTCTTTTCAAATTCTTTTTTTTTTTAATTAATTGATTTAATTGGAGGCTAATTACTTTACAATATTGTCGTGGTTTTTGCCATACATTGACATGAATCAGCCACAGGTGTACATGTGTCCTCCATCCCAAACCCCGCTCCCACCCCCCACCCATCCCAGCCCTCTGGTTTGTCCCAGTGCACCAGCTTTGAGTGCCCTGCTTCATGCATCAAACTTGGACTGGTCATCTATTTCACATATGGTAATATATGTGTTTCAATGCTATTCTCTCAGATCATCACTCCCTCACCTTCTCCCACAGAGTCCAAAAGTCTGTTCTTTATATCTGTTCTTTTGCTGTCTTGCATATAGGGTCATCGTTACCATCTTTCTAAATTCCATATATATGCATTAATATACTGTATTGGTATTTTTCTTTCTGACTTACTTCACTCTGTATTATAGGGTGAAGTAAGTTTCATTCACCTCATTAGAACTGACTCAAATGCATTCTTTTTAATAACTGAGTAATATTCCATTGTGTATTTCTCTTCAAATTCTTATAGTCACCATCAGTGAGGAAGTTTGCCCCACAGATGGTTGTTACTTAGCAAATGTTAAAAAGGTTGATTTTTCTCCGACTTACAGAAAACTCCTTTCTATTAACCAAAATTTGAATACTTTGATTTCTTCTGTCTTTGGTTGAAATTTTTAGGATAATGTGAATTGATTTCTAATTCACTTAATTTTTTTTATGTCAAGTATCTACAAGTAACATGACACCTAACAGATGTTTTGCTACTAGTCTTATTTAGGGTTAAAGTTAGAAATATTACTTAAACTCCCCACTGAACTACTTCTAACATCATGTTTCCCTTGAATCTATGAGCACTGTTGGTATACTTTTATATTTTCAAACATTCATTGTGATTTTTATTAAATTTATTCTGGTGCTTGAAAATGTCAAATAAGCCAATTTTCTGGAAAAAAAAAAAAATCTCTCCCCAACAATTCTGCAATAAGAATCATTGACATTTTCAATTCCTCTTTTAGTTCCTAGCCTCCAGGAAAAAAAAAAAAAGAAAGAAAAAATTTTCCTTTGATAGGTAACTTAGTAGCAAACAGCAGACTGTTTCTTCACAAGAGCTGAAAGCAGACAAAACCATAGTAGCCTGGATTTATTAGTTGCTGCTGCTGCTGCTAAGTCGCTTCAGTCGTGTCCGACTCTGTGCAACCCCATAGACGGCAGCCCAACAGGCTCCCCTATCCCTGGGATTCTCCAGGCAAGAATACTGGACTGGGTTGCCATTTCCTTCTCCAATGCATGAAAGTGAAAAGGGAAAATGAAGTTGCTCAGTCGTGTCCGACTCTGTGCGACCCCATTGACAGCAGCCCAACAGGCTCCTCCATCCATGGAATTTTCCAGGCAAAAGTACTGGAGTGGGGTGCCATTGCCTTCTCTGGGGTTTATTAGTAACATCCTTTAATATGGAATTCACATCTACAGGCAAATATATAGACTAGACCTCTGTAAACAAAGCATGTCTTACTTGCATCTCAAGTGATCAGAACATGGAGAAGAGATATGAGGTAAAGCCCTCGCACCTTCCTGTCATCACAGCTTTCCCACTAGTACAGAAACTGTTGTTCTTGCATAATCTAGAAAGTCTTATTTCTTTTAAAGTATTTAGTTACTACTCATCCTGAGTACTTTGTTTTGTTCAGTTCAGTTCAGTCGCTCAGTCATGTCCAACTCTTTGCAACCCCATGAATCACAGCACACCAGGCCTCCCTGTCCATCACCAACTCCCAGAGTTCACTCAAACTCATTTCCATCGAGTCGGTGATACCATCCAGCCATCTCATCCTCTGTCCTTCTCCTCCTGCCCCCAGTCATGAGTCAACTCTTCGCATGAGGTGGCCAAAGTACTGGAGTTTCAGCTTTAGCATCATTCCTTACAAAGAACACCCAGGGCTGATCTCCTTTAGGATGGACTGGTTGGATCTCCTTGCAGTCCAAGGGACTCTCAAGAGTCTTCTCCAGCACCACACTTCAAAAGCATCAATTCTTCAGCACTCAGCTTTCTTCACAGTCCAACTCTCACATCCATACATGACCACAGGAAAAACCATAGCCTTGACTAGATGGACCTTTGTTGGCAAAGTAATGTCTCTGCTTTTCAATATGCTACATAACTTTCCTTCCAAGGAGTAAGCATCTTTTAATTTCATGGCTGCAATAACCATCTGCAGTGATTTTGGAGCCCAGAAAAATAAAGTCTGACACTGTTTCCACTGTTTCCCCATCTATTTCCCATGAAGTGATGGGACCAGATACTATGATCTTTGTTTTCTGAATGTTGAGCTTTAAGCCAACTTTTTCACTCTCCTCTTTCACCTTCATCAAGAGGCTTTTTAGTTCCTCTTCACTTTCTGCCATAAGGGTGGTGTCATTTGCATATCTGAGGTTATTGATATTTCTCCTGGCAATCTTGATTCCAGCTTGTGCTTCTTCTAGCCCAGCATTTCTCATGATATGCTCTGCATGTAAGTTAAACAAGCAGGGTGACAATATACAGCCTTGACATACTCCTTTTCTTATTTGGAACTAGTCTGTTGCTCCATGTCCAGTTCTAACTGTTGCTTCCTGACCTGCATACAGGTTTCTCAAGAGGCAGGTCAGGTGGTCTGGTATTCCCATCTCTTTCAGAATTTTCCACAGCTTATTGTGATCCACACAGTCAAAGGCTTTGGCATAGTCAATAAAGCAGAAATAGATGTTTTTCTGGAACTCTCTTGCTTTTTTGATGATCCAGTAGATGTTGGCAATTTGATCTCTGGTTCCTCTGCCTTTTCTAAAACCAGCTTGAACATCAGGAAGTTCATGGTTCACGTATTGCTGAAGCTGGCTTGGAGAATTTTGAGCATTACTTTACTAGCATGTGAGATGAGTACAATTGTGCAGTAGTTTGAGCATTCTTTGGCATTGCCTTTCTTTCGGACTGGAATGAAAACTGACCTTTTCCAGTCCTGTGGCCACTGCTGAATTTTCCAAATTTGTTGGCATATTGAATGCAGTACTTTCACAGCATCATCTTTCAGGATTTGAAATAGCTCAACTGGAATTCCATCGCCTCCATTAGCTTTATTCGTAGTGATGCTTTCTTTCTTTTTTTTTTTTTTTCAGTGTTACAGCTCTATTTTATTTAGAAGATAGCAGGAGAATCCAAGACTTGAAGAGAAGAGAGTGGAGGAGTGCGTGGGGAGGGAGGGGAGAGAGTGAGAGAGAGAGAGTGATAGAGAGAAAGAGAGAGAGATAGAGCGCATACACGCGGGAGAGGGAGTCCGAGAGAAAGCACTTTGGCTCCTCCTTTTATATGTTTTTTCCTCCACCTGGGCCTGCCCTATGCAAATTGGGCTTAGCCAGGAGTGCTGTTTGTTCTGCCTGAAGTTTTCACTCTGGTCCTCGGACCTTCCTTTGACCTTCCTTGTCTTTTAGCCACCACCATTTTGGACTCCTTTTCCCTATTCTACCTACCTAACATTCCCCCCTCAAGAGATGGGAGGCCCAATTCTTTGGGAATAGGGGCGTCGAGGTCTTTCTGGCTACTTCCTGCTGAACTGGGGTGGCGAGGGGTATTGGGCCTCCCTCTCTTGCTAGTCTCAATCCTCAGAGTCCTTATAGCGGTGTCCAAGGGTGTGTGATATTTTCCGTGGTCAGCTGTAGTTTTATATCTTTGTTGAACTGGCACTGCATGTTGTAGCTGGTTGACGTGGGCAGAGACAAAACAGGTTAGACAATTGACAGTACATGGAATAATCATAGGCATCATCAATATAGCATAACAAGGACTAGTAGGGACATTGGTCAATTTTAAATTCACATGGCCAGGATGGCTCAAGTCCCTCCTTGTTCAGGGATCAGAAGATCTATCTCCTGTCTGTTTTGGAGTACAGTCTCTGTCAAGCTGTGTTGGCTCCTTAGAGTTATCCTGAGAAATCTTATCCCCAGAAATCAGATTTTGGGGGTGTTCATTAGAATGGCACTCATTGGTAGTTCTGAATAGGTATCTGAGATCTCCCAGGGGCTCACAGGTGTATTGAGTGTCCTCTTCTGTTTTCTTCTATGGCTTGACTCGTGAGCAGTGAATCCAGGAGTCATGTCCTGGTACCTTGACTGCTGTGGGGGTAGAAAGTACTACAGGGTAGGGGCCCTTCCATGTGGGCTGGAGTTGAGCCTTTGGGAACCCATCTTTCCAGACTTTAATTAGGACTTGAGTTCCTGGAGCATATAGTGGTGACTCTTTAGAATCTTTTGGGTCCTGGTTCATACCCCACAAGCGTATATTCTGTTGGAATTGCCCAATGGCCATGGTATAAGACTGGAGGGTCTGAACCTCTGGATCTAGGAAGAGGTCATTGACATAAACAAAAGGTCTCCCACATAGCATCTCATAAGGACTAAGACCAACCTGTTCCTTAGGGGAATGCGGGTGTGGAGGAGAGCTATTTGTAAAGCCTCCTTCCATCCCAGGGAGGTCTCCTGGGTTATCTTTTTTATCGCTGATTTTAAGAATTGATTGGCTCTTTCTACTTTTCCTGAAGATTGACGCCTCCAGGCACAATGGAGATAATAAGTAATGCCCAATGCTTTCGAGATTCCTTGGGTGACCTTAGAAGTAAATGATGTCCCATTGTCACTTTGTAATGACCTGGGCAGACCAAATCTTGGAATGATTTCATGGAGCAGTTTTTTTACCACCTCCTTAGCCTTCTCAGTCCGGGTGGGAAAGCCTTCAATCCATCCTGTGAATGTATCTATCATGACTAATAGGTATTTATACCCATGAGAAACTGGCATCTGGGTGAAGTCCATCTGCCAGTCCTCTCCTGGGTAGGCCCCACGTCATTGGATGGGCTAGGCCAGCTGGGGTCTTCTGTTATTTGGCAAATGGGACAAGAGGAGACCACCTGTCTTATAGTTGTTTGGAGGCCTGTTCCTCTGAAGGACCTTTCTAGTAATATTTGGAGGGCCTTTTCTCCTAAATGAGTAGTGGCATGTAAGGAGTTAACTAACTTCCATTGGAGGTTTCCAGGCAGAAAAAGGAGTCTCTCCTTTTGGAACCACCCCATATGATCTTCTTGAAAGCCCTCGCTCTTAGCTTTAAGAGTTTCACCTTCAGTATATGAAGGAGTTTCTGGCAAATTAGTCTGTGGAACTAAGGTGGCAATCCCTATTAGGTCATGGTTCTGTAATGCTGCTCTCCTAGCTGCCTGATCAGCTGCTTGGTTCCCTTGTACCACTTCAGTGTTCCCTTTTTGGTGTCCTTTACAGTGGGAGACTGAAACCTCAGTGGGCAGATGGACTGCCTCCAAGAGTTGAAGAATCTGATCACCATATTTGATTGGGGACCCTCGGGTGGTCAAGTGGCCCCTTTCTTTCCAAACAGCTGCATGTGCATGTAGCACCAGAAAGGCATACTTGGAGTCAGTGTAAATGGCTATTCTTTTTCCTTTTCCCAGCTCTAAAGCTCGAGTCAGGGCTATGAGCTCAGCTAATTGGGCTGAAGTACCTGGTGGCAGAGGCTTAGCCTCTATGGTCTCAAAATTGGAGACTACTGCATACCCGGCTCTTCTTTTTCCATCCAAGACAAAGCTGCTTCCGTCAGTGTACCAGATTTCCTCAGGATTGGTCAGAGGATCTTCTGAAAATCCCTCTCGGGGTTTTGTCCAGTGGTCCAAGGTTTCTTAACCGGAGGTCTTCTGGAATCTGAGACTGGGCCGTGTGAGCTTTCTGCTGAGTTCATTTTTCGCTGTCCCGGTTTCCAGCACGATGGGTCTTTCCCTGCACTGGGTTTCTTCGCCTTCTGCTTTTAGTGTGGGAGCTTCGCTGAGTTGGGCTCCTGTTGTGCTTGGCCTCTTCCACGCAGAGGTTGTTTCAGCCAGGTTAAACCCGAGTCACGGCACCATAGATGTCACGCGAGTGTATGTTCCTCGGTTCTTTGTCTCGTCACAACAAAGATTTGGAGCGACGGACATTAAAGCCCTCGGCGCATCACAGCTCTTGGGTCTTGGACAAACTGTGCTACAGCTCTTAGGCAAATCAGTGTTACAGCTCTATTTTATTTAGAAGATAGCAGGAGAATCCAAGACTTGAAGAGAAGAGAGTGGAGGAGTGCGTGGGGAGGGAGGGAGAGAGACTGAGAGAGAGAGAGTGAGAGAGAGAGAGACAGAGAGAGAGAGAGAGTGCATGCACGCAGGAGAGAGAGTCCTGTAGTGATGCTTTCTAAGGTCCACTTGACTTCACATTCCAGGATGTCTGGCTCTAGGTGAGTGATCACACCATCATGATTATCCGGGTCATGAAGCTCTTTTTGTACAGTTCTTTGTATTCTTGCCACCTCTTCTTAATATCTTCTGTTTCTGTTAGGTCCATACCATTTCTGTCCTTTATTGAGCCCATCTTTGCATGAAATGTTCCCTTGGTATCTCTAATTTTCTTGAAGAGATCCCTAGTCTTTCCCATTCTGTTGCTTTCCTCTATTTCTTTGCATTGATCTCTGAGGAAGGCTTTCTTATCTCTCCTTGCTATTCTTTGTAACTCTGCATTCGGATGCTTATATCTTTCCTTTTCTCCTTTGCTTTTCACTTCCCTTCTTTTCACAGCTATTTTTAAGGCCTCCCCAGACAGCCATTTTGCTTTTTTGTATTTCTTTTCCGTGGGGATGGTCTTGATCCCTGTCTCCTGTACAATGTCACGAACTTCTGTCCATAGTTCATCAAGCACTCTATCAGATCTAGTCCCTTAAATCTATTTCTCACTTCTACTGTATAGTCATAAGGGATTTGATTTAGGTCATACCTGAATGGTCTAGTGGTTTTCCCTACATTCTTCAATTTAAGTCTGAATTTGGCAATAAGGAGTTCATGATCTGAGCCACAGTCACTGTACAGAGCTTCTCCATCTTTGGCTGCAAAGAATATAATCAACCTGATTTCAGTGGTGACCATCTGGTGATATCCATGTGTAGAGTCTTCTCTTGTGTTGTTGGAAGAGAGTGTTGGCTATGACCAGTGCGTTCTCTTGGCAAAACTCTATTAGTCTTTGCCCTGCTTCATTCCGTGTTCCAAGGCCAAATTTGCCTGTTACTCCAGGTGTTTCTTAACTTCCTACTTTTGCATTCCAGTCCCCTATAATGAAAAGGACATCTTTTTTGGATGTTAGTTCTAAAAGGTCTTGTAGGTCTTCATAGAACCGTTCAACTTCAGCTTCTTCAGTGTTACTGGTTGGGGCATAGATTTGGATTACTGTGATATTGAATGGTTTGCCTTGGAAACTAACAGAGATCATTCTGTCGTTTTTGAGATTGCATCCAAGTACTGCATTTCAGACTCTTGTTGACCATGATGGCTACACCATTTCTTCTAAGGGATTCCTGCCCACAGTAGTAGATATAATGGTCATCTGAGTGAAATTCACCCATTCCAGTCCATTTGAGTTTGCTGATTCCTAGAATGTTGTTTACTCTTGCCACCTCCTGTTTGACCACTTCCAATTTGCCTTGATTCATGGACCTAACATTCCAGGTTCCTATGCAATATTGCTCTTTACAGCATTGGACTTTGCTTCCACCACCAATCACATCCACAGCTAGGTATTGTTTTTGCTTTGGCTCCATCCCTTCATTCGTTTTGGAGTTATTTCTCCACTGATGTCCAGTAGCATATTGGGCACCTACTAACCTGGGAAGTTCCCCTTTCAGTGTCCTATCTTTTTGCCTTTTCATACAGTTCATGGGGGTTCTCAAGGCACTTTCTGGCAAATCAGTATTCTTCCAAGCCTTCCCCTTGAGGGATGCTAACTAGTGCTGTTAACTGTACACTCTTACTAACATCTGTAGATTCATCACCCTGCAAGGAAACACTTTGATCTGGTCATGTGGAGACTGCATCTATGCATCTTCTAATAGTAATGTTCCATTTTTATATTTCCTTTGCTTCATTTGGTTCCGAATGTGATCATATCTCAGGCAGGTGGGTAAAATGATTCTGTAATTGTGGGAGACATTTTGGTCTTACTTCTTAATTATGTGACCTTTTAATTAGCTTCCTGAACCCAACCTGATATAAACTACCATGTAGTTGTAAACACCTTTGTAAAACGTTTCATAAAGCAGTGGTTTTCAAAGTGTGGTTTCAGGGACTTCTGAGGATCCTTGAGATTTTAGGGGGTAGGAATCCATGAAGGTAAAGCTATTTTTGTAATAATATCAAGACACTGTAGGTCTTTCTCATGCTTCTTCTTAAGAGTGTACACTGGAGTTTCCCAGAAGCTACACGATGTGTGATTGAATTCAGTCAAATGGATTGAATGCAAAAAGCAGATATGATAATCTAGCTGGTTCTATTAAGCCAGACAATAGAAGACTTTCAGAAAATATAATGCCACACTTCTCACTAAGAATTTTTGTTGGTTTGTTTTCTAGAAACTATAGTTATTTTTTATAAGATATGAAGGAGCTATTTTTATTTTAAAATAAATATTTTAAAATTCCTAAAATGACAAATATTGCATGATATAACCCATATTAACAAAAGACTTTTTGGATTCTCAATAACTTTTCAGAATGTAAGGGGTGCTGAGATCAAAGACTTTGAGAATTAATCTCTTAAAAGACTATCTGTATAATATAGGTATTTTCTGTTAAGGCTCTGGCATAATTTACCTGGCACCATTTTTTTCACTCGATAACTTTTCCATTAAAATGAGATATTTAGGCAGATATCTGGGTAAAGAAAAAAATTATCAGAGCAAACAAATCCAAATTTCAAATAGTCCTCACTATGTTGCCTAATAAGTGATTTTAATTTATATTTTGGACTATATGTATAATGTCTGTGAATCTGCACAAGTATTAAATTACAATTAGATATTAATTCAAAATTATATTTTATAGTAGGAAAATCGGAGAAGGCAATGGCACCCCACTCCACCACTCTTGCCTGGAAAATCCCATGGACGGAGGAGCCTGGTGGGCGGCAGTCCAAGGGTTCGCAAAGAGTCGGACACAACTGAGCGACTTCCCTTTCCCTTTTCACTTTCATACATTGGAGAAGGAAATGGCAACCCAATCCAGTGTTCTTGCCTGGAGAATCCCAGGGACGGTGGAGCCTGGTTGGCTGCCATCTATGGGATTGCACAGACGGACATGACTGAAGCGACTTAGCAGCAGCAGTAGGAAAATAAATCATATATTTAAAATACTTGAGACTATAGGCCTTTTTTACTGTAACAAATCAGTTTTCAGATAGAAGAAAATTGTTCATTTTCTGTAGAGTAGTTTCATAACACTTTTGAAAAGGGGAATTTTAAGAAATGCTACCATTTAATTTAGCAGTTAAAATGCTAAACTGTCCACAAAATTTAAATATTACTCATACTCAAGTATAGTTGAAGTATTTTGGGAAATATTTTTATAAGGTAATAAAGGCCCACAGTCTCTTACTGAATCAATTAAATTATTTTACACTATTATTTGCTTTTAGAAGAGAGCTTAATTTTTTAATTTCCACAAACAACATCATTATAGAATTTCATACTGAATCAAATTTTGGATATTTAACATCACAAACCAAGGATAAATAAATATATAAATCAAGACACAATTTTTTAAAATTAACAAAATCAATTATGTTTTATTAGAGAGAAGTAATAATGATGATGATTAAAACATATACCTTCTTTTGGGGGAGTAAATTTTAAAAATAACAGAAAATTAAAGGAAGACCTAAGTACTGGAAACATATATGCACAAAAGTTTGGCACTGACAGTAAATACATGGCAGTTACAACAGTGATCAAACTTACAGAGGTGGTTTTAACATGGTGGTTAAAGGGGGAAATTCTATAAAAGCATCTCTGCTGGCATGTGCTCTGCCTAAAACCTTAAGCACCAAAACAATAATCACAGAAATCTGGAAGTTTACTGACTGAGTGAAACAATATCCAAATATAATTTCAACTGTTACAAATTTGTGTATAGTTGTAAAATGGTTGTAAATTTTGTATCACTATGAAAAGTATACAATCACTAATCAATCACTGCACACCTGTAACCCATTCTGCCATGACCATTTGTGGGAAGCTCCGCTTTAGAGATCTATAAAGGCAGAATAGGATGAGATGGTAAAATGTGTACTACAAAGAATATGTGATGATACTCAAGGTTTGTAGGAAGGCTCGTGGCATAGCACAGACTCAAGATGAACCTTGGCGAGGATGTGCAGGATTTTAACAGATGGGAAGAAAGAGGGAGGACCCCTCAACTAAGCCAGGCTGAATTAGTAACATACTGAGGGAAAGAGGAAAGCTGGATGGAGTATTACTAACAGTGGGAAAGTGCTAAGCTTTGAATTTATAATTTTTTTGGAAAGTGGCCAGAGTAAACCATGTGTTAGAAATTTATGTTGATAAATACTAGTAAAAATTTATACTGTAAAATTCTATATAAATTTATTTAATGGAGAGCCTTGAAAGTCAGGATTGGATTATCATTTTGTCAGCTGGACTTTCTGACCTATTAACAGCAGTGTAGAAGGTAGATCAGGACATACCAGTCAGGAGAGACCAGAGAGTAACCCAAGACAGGGTAGCCCATTAGGAGGTGAAGGACTGAACCAGAGTAAATGAGGTGAAAATAAAGAGGAAGGGATGAGTAGGAGACACATGTCAAACGAAACATCAATGAGATTTAGTGACAGATTCAACAGACTAAAGAGAATAGAGGCTCCAGGGCTTGGAGGCCAAACGACCAAGGAATGGTGGCATTGTGTTCAGAAACAAATCTAGAGAGGGGACTTGGGAGATGGAGAATGAGTGACTGAACAACAACAAAAAGATTTGTTTTATATATATTATATACCTATTTATGTATATATAAATATATTTTACATATATGTATTTGGTGGTAAAATATACATAAAACTGACCACATTAACCATTTTTAAGTGTACAGTTCAGTGGCATTCGATACCTTCACATTTTTGTGACATCATCACTCCCATCCATCTGCACAACTTTCTCATCTTTCTAAACTGAAACCGTACCTGTTACCTAACAGTCATGTCCAACTCTTAAGTGACCCCATGGAGTGCAGCAGGCCAGGCTTCCCTGTCCTTCACTATCTCACGGAGTTTGCTCAGACTCATGTCCTTTGAGTTGGTGATGCCATCCAACCATCCTATCCTCTGTCGCCCATTCTTTTCCTGCCCTCAATCTTTCCCAGTATCAGGGTCTTTTCCAATGAGTCGGCTCTTCACATAGGTGGCCAAAGTATTGGAGCTTCAGCATGAATCCTTCCAATGAGTATTCATGGTTGATTTCCTTTAGGATTGACTTGTTTGATAAATACAGTTGACCACTTTAACCAGATATATATATACAGTTATGAGCAGACAATATGAGCAAACTAAATTACTGCCCCTTGCTAGATAAAATGAATTGAAAAGTTATCAGAAACAATCAACTTGTAACAATAACTTTTTAAATTATGAACTATTTCATACATACAAATAAAATACATAACTAAATTTAGACATAAAAATGATGAAACACACATGTAAGCTTAAAACATAGAACATTCCTAATAGTGTTGGGACTCCTGTTGCATCTCCCTCCCTGATGGTATCTCTCTCCCTCTCCTATCAAGGACAATACCATTCTGAATTTGTGTTTATCATCCTTTGCTCTTTCTTATAATATTATAAGCATAATAGTTTATAATTTAATTTCTTATAATGCTATTCTTATTATATATGTGACCCTAACTAATATACGGCTTGTTCCACCCAGCATCATGAGATTCACCCTGGTGATACTTGCTGAGGACTGCTATCTTCCCAATTAATTGAAGCTTTTATATTATGTAGTGACCCTCTTTATTCTTACATGCTTTGTGCCTTAAAGTCTCTTTCATCTGGTTTTGACTCATCTACCTCAACTTTCCTTTGGTTATTATTTGCCTATTTATCCATACATCCTTTTACCTTCAGCCTTTCTGTGTACTTGAGTCTTTTCAGGTGTGCCTGCAACTAGACATTTAAAAAATCCAGTCTGACAATTTCTGTATTTTAATTGGCACATTTAAGACCTTTCCTTTTTACTGATTACTGATATATGTGACTTCTCTTCTATCATGTCATTTATCCACTTTTCCTATGCTTCCCCCAGCCCCTCTTTTCTTGCCTTCTTTTGGATCAATCAAGTTGCGTTGTTATTACTCTTAATTCCTTTTCTTATTTCTGATTGGTGGTTATATTACTTTTATGGTAATTACCCTTGAATTTTTGTATGCAAAATTGATGTCTTTAGACCCTTCTTCCTCTGAACAATAGTACACAAAATGGAAGATAACGGAGTACCACCAACCTGATACCACTTTAATTTCTTGTCTTGAGATTTCCCAACCAGGCTGGTAGTATAAATTTAAAACTTAGACCTAGCTTGTGGCTTCATATTTGTGGGAGACTATTTCTCCCCCAATAAGAAGCAGCAACCCTGGAGTAGGAAATGGCAACCCTCTCTAGTGTTCTTGCCTGGGAAATGCTATGGACTGTAGGGCTACAGTCCATGGCCTACAGTCCATGGGGTCACAAAGAGTTGGACATGACTTAGCTACTGACCAACCACAAAAGAAGCAGCAAGGGAGAAAGATTTCTGTGCCACTTGCCCTTTGCCAGTAGGCAGGTATTCAGTCCCATCCTTTCACACTAAGTGTGTGAACCCTAAAGGGTTTCAGGTTTAGGGGAATAAGAGAGTCTTCCTTTCAGCTGTTTACTTTTTCACTCCTTGCCTGGCCTTTTATCTCAAAGCCTCAGTTCCTGGCATCTACATTTGCCCCAAGCCAGCCCTAACCTCTTCATTTGCTTTCCACTCTCATTTCTGCCTTACTTATGTGGCACATGAGGATTCCCCTCACTTTCTTGCAAGCTCAGCAAAGCAATTTGAAAGGTGTGTTTGCTGGGATTTGTCTCATATCCAGGTGTTTCGAAGAGACAGGGCTTTTCAGAACATTTATACTCTATTTTAAAGCAAACAAAGTCTTTTCATCTGTTGTTCATTTGCACATGGTGTTGTATACTATCTATGGATTTTCATGTTTTGTTTCAATTTACCCTGGAACTTTTTGAATGAAACATACAAGTTTCTCTTTACAATTAAAGTAGATGAGTATACCTGCAAAGGTATAGAGAGCTGTTCATCAAATGGCTCTTTAGTGACTATTTTTATATGGAAATATGTAATACAATGTCAAGTAATGGAGGATTCACAGAGTAAATTTTGCTACAACTCTTATGGGACCAATAAGACTTGTGTGATATGGAAGATGGTAGTAATCTGATGTTGAGCAAATTATTTTGCATGAACCCATTTTTATTTATACAAATATGTATTTACACTGGAAAAATTCTGAATGGAGAGATTCAGTATTTTGGGGGTGCTATCATTAGAGGTCTTTCTGTTTACTTCTTATTGATCTCTACGTTTTTTTTTGTAAATTAGCAATAATCCTACCTCGGATAAACCTCATTGGCCAGGAAACCGCCACTGTGCAAAGCTAACCTCTACTTTTTTAATGAACAAATAATATTGTGTGTTTTTTAAGTAAATGAAAGAATTAATTATAACAATAGAAAGCGGGGATTAGTGAAGGCCTTCTAACTTCGGGGTCGTGTAACAATAGGTCTGTCTTGTGGGGTAGTGAACCCCCAATATTGAGAGTGTCTCACAGAGGCTGGGTGACCTCCTGTCGAAGATTCCTGTCATCTTATGATTCAAAGATTCTCATTTTCTTTTTCCTCTGACAATAGGTCAATCAATCAATGCCTCAGACAGATAAGCAAATATGCATCCCTCCAGAGCTGCCGGAATTGCTGAAGCAATTCACCAAAGCCGCCATTCGGTCCCAGCCGCAGGATCTCATCCAGTGGGCTGCAGAGTACGTACTCCTTTCTCACCTCCAGCCCCGGTTCCCCTTGGAGGTGGAGGTGGCGGGTGGAGGAGGGAAGGTTTGCAAAACTGAGAGGAGGTTGTCATGGCTGCAGCCTGGGAGTCGGGACTGATTAGCATAATCTTTGTGATGTTCAGCTGTCACGTTGCTTTGATACTTTAAATCCATACAGAAATCCCGCAAACTGAGAGGATGGAGGCCCTTCGCCAAGTAAACCAGACTGAGCGACTGGACGCCAGGGCTATAGTCAAAGTCCTAGGGCAATCAGCAAGAGTTAGATTACCACATCACATCACTCAAGCACATTCCACTGGGTCCCTGCTCCCACCCCCGCCCCTCCCCCACTCCCTGTCCCAGTGGAAAGAAAGGCCCAGAGTCCCTCGGAGCTTTAGCCTGCCTTTCCCTGATGTAAACCAGAGCCTCATTCTCAGATTTCACCACCAGATGGCAGCAGTGCACATGTGGGGGAGCTATGCGATGAGCCCGCCGGGCGGACTGTGTGGGATCAGTCCAAGTGGGTTCTCTCCTGAGTTAAAGCCTGTAATGAGATCCCTTCCTCTACTACTGTTAAAACTCATTCTTGAGCCTAGCCACAGACACTTTGTATCTCATCTTTGGGGAAATCGCTATTTTCTTGACTTTGAACCAATGTATTCCTTCAGCATAAGGATTCCACACTGCACTAGTGATGGGGGCAGGCGGAGCAGCGGCCTGGCTTCATTGTGCCTCAAACACAGGTGTCCTCTTTCAGGAGACACCTCCAGAGGCTGCCCAGTGGAAGGAGCTCACTCAGTAACTGCTAGCCGGGACTGAAACTTTACAGAGAAAGGCTCCCAGCTACGAAATTGCTCCTTAGACAAAAGTGCCTGCATGAATCGGGGGAACTGAGGCTTGGGGCAGAGTTAGGAGTGGACCAATCCTCCCAGGGACCACTTTCAGGCTAGTTTTACTGTTTGGTGATGGCCTCCTTAGTAGGGCTTCACTGGGAGAGGGGTTACGGAGTCACAGGCTGCAGACCAGAGCTGGTAGGTTGGGGGAGGGGAGAGCACCTTCCTCCTGAGGTTGAGGAGGTCCATTGAGCAGGTGGTGAGGAGGAAGCACTGATACCTCTGAGAAGGCTCAAGATGTACCAAAAGGACCCTCACGGAGTCTCCCTGGCCAGTGTGCTCCTGCTCCTGGGCTGGGCTAGTATGAAGTTTCTACAAATGGAAGGAAAATGAGCCAGTAGCGCTCATAAAAACAAGACACAAGTGGGGTTGCTTTGCCTGGTAATGAACCCTGTTTAGTTTTCCATTCTCAACTTTATATATAACGTCTAGGATCGAACTTTAAGCATCAGAAGACTAATTTCCTTTGGCACACCCAGACAGACTTTTATACTACACGATAGTTTAAAACCTCATTTTATTGTTCTTGCACTGCTGCTTTATAGCAAGAAAAATGACATTTCTTGGTAGTGTCCCTGACATTTATGGGAGAAAACATTCCACTGTTGTAGTTTGCTTGCTTCCATATCGTATCGTGTGCTATAAGTGTTGTAGATATCCGTGAAGAATCAGTTTGTAGTTTAACTACAGTGAAAAAGGAGAACATGACCTAAGAGCACTTTCCATCTATTCAGACACAGAAAGCACTTGTCAGATGGTTTTATGCGGCTTAGAAACCTGCAGCATTTTAGAGATAAAACTCTATGAAGTGTTTTCATGACAAAATGTCTATTTACCACGAGCCAAAGTTTCCCTGCATATATACTATCCATGAAGAAACCACCTCCCAGACGTCAGCAGGACACAAACTCTTTTGTCTTGTGTTGGGTATGTGTGACCACACAAATGTGAAGAACCATGGAAATGCTCACTACAAACAAAGCCAGATAACCCACAGAGGATTACACTCATGACTACAGGCTCAGTTCCACACACTCTAACCAACGCTGCTACAAGGCCCAAAGATGCTGCTGAGCCTCACTCACCCCCACACTGACCTGGTCTGCAGAGACCACTCAGGTACATTAGTAGGGTGACCTGGAAGCATTTCTTCTGTCCTCCCTGTGGATGACCTCCAAGGGGTGCCTGGAAGATGTTTTGGTCTTGGAAGCTGTTGCTCTGCGTTGTGTGATGACACAACTTAGACACGGCTAAGAGACAGGCCGTGGTTTACCCCATCACTGTAAGTTGTTCAATCTCTCAGTTGTGTCTAACTATGACACCATGGACTGCAGCACGCCAGGCCTCCCTGTCCCTCACTATCTCCTGGAGTTTACCCAAGTTCATGTGCATTGAATCAGTGATGCTATCCAACCATCTCATCATTGTATAACTTCACCCTAAAATGGGCTTTTATAAAATTTCATCTGAATTCTTTGTATATTACCTGGAGCCGGAGAAATTCATAAAACGTAAGAGAGGGGCAGAGGCTGTGATCCATGGGTAGTCAATAACGAGGCTTCTAATGGAGACAGGCCTTTCCACATAGCATCAGTGCCCTGTGGATCAACTGCTCTTGTCTGTTCCCTGCTGCAGGCAGCCAGTTTCCTTCATAGGTCAGTCCCAGAACAGAACTCATTGTTTTTCCCACTGCACCAAAACAAAGTGCATTCCACAAAGCGCTGATGTTCAGGCAGTGCTGAAATTTTGAGGGAAGATGAAGATTTTAGGGCTTCCCAGGTGGCTCCGTGGTAAAGAAACTGCCTGCCAATGTAGGAGACTCCCACTAGTTAATGGGACTTCCCAGGTGGAGCTAGTGGTAAAGAGCCCACCTGCCAATGTGGGAGACATAAGAGATGCAGGTACAGTTCCTGGGTCGGGAAGATCCTCTGGACAAAGGCATGGCAACCCACTCCAGTAATCTTGCCTGGAGAATCCTGTGGACAGAGGAGCCTGGCAGGCTATGGTTCATAGGATCACAAGGAGTTGAACATGACAAAGTGACTTAGCACCACTGCCTAATACCAATTTTAAGTATGTAGATAGCCATCATACCAAGCATAAAGATTTTTATGTTTGAAAAAAAAGGTCCTTCAGGTACTAGGATTCTTCCTTCATAAAAAAGAGTAGGGGATTTAAAACAACAATAATTTTCTTTCCTTTTATATGCATACATATATATAGACATGTGTATGTACATATACTATATATATTAGTATATCTCAACACACATATGCCTGTATATGTGTGTATGTCTCTTTTTGTGCATGTACACACATAAATGGAAAACATTTAGAAGGGAATGACAAAAAAATACCCAGACCCACTATACCTCAGGGAATTTCATACCAAACTTTTGTTGGTTATCCCACATCCTTAGAGAAAAACAAATCTACTTATTCCCTAAGCCATCTCTAGACCTTAAGTGTGAAATAACATTCAGGCTTTTCCTGTACATAAATGAACTAAAAACAACATCTGGCATATTTGTCATCGTTTAGTTGCAACCCCATGGACTGTAGTTCGCCAGGCTCATCTGTCCATGGGATTTTCCAGGCAAGAATACTGGAATGGGTTGCCAGTTCCTTCTCCGGGGGATTTTCCTAACCCAGGGATCAAACCTGCATCTCCTGCTTGGCAGGCAAATTTTTTTTTACCACTGAGCCACCTGGGAAGTCCATCTAGCATACAGAAGCCACTTAATAAATGTTCTTTCCTCCACCCCTACCCTCAAAAAAAGGGGAGAAGGGATTCCTAAAGCAGCCAGAGGCCACTAAAGTACAGGCTGGTCCCCCACCCCTTTTTTTCTTGTAGATATTTTGGGGCTATGTCCCGTGGAGAGATTCCTCCAGTGAGAGAGCGGTCTGAGCGAGTGGCTTTGTCTAACTGGGCTGAGCTGACACCGGAGCTGTTAAAGATCCTGCATTCCCGGGTAAGCGCCAACAGGCAGTGCAGATAAGGAATGTGGGGGTGATACTGAGTTTGGATGGGTGCAGACAAAAGTCCCCTTGCTCATCAGCTGGCCACTCGGCACTGTCTTAAAATTCACTAAAGCGTGCACTGAGAGTAAATCTTCCCTTGTGAAAATAGGAATGATGCTGAAATAGGCTGTAAGCTGACTTGTCACTTGAGTCATTCCGCATTGTCCTGAAGCTGCCCGAACAGTCAGGGGCTCAGTGCAATTTGAATTCCTTCTCTCTAGAAAATGCAGGTCCACATCCCCTGACAGTGTCTTCCTTACTGATCAAGTCCAGATATGATGCCAATCAGAGTTTGGGGAGGGGCATATTATAGTTCCCCAGTTATCTCAGGTGCCAACATAGCCTTGCTTTTAGGCTCTCTGCACAGCCATATCATCCTGGGAGCTGTCCTGGGAATGGTTGAGAAGGGTCTGTCCTAAGAAAACTTGCAGCTTGGCCAACTCCCAAGAAATATGATTTAGCACTACCATACCTCATTTTAGGATACAGGTTTGAGGTGATTCAGGGTTGACTTAGCCAAATGCGTTGGTCCCAGAGGCTTAGCATTTCACTGGAATCAGAGGACCAGGGAAGGCATAGTAGGACTTCACTGGGGCATCTGCACCCTTATTGTATTGTTGGCCAACAACTAGCCACTTGTGCCCTTCTCCTCTTGACTGCCAAGCACTTTGTGCAGTGGACATGGCAGAGAGCCGAGGTGCCTCAGAACGAGCAACATCAGCCATCCATACCATGGACCCCGTATTAAAGCAATGCATTTAGAGTCTAGTACAAAGAACTCAGTGGGGTCTAGAAGCAAGGGATTTAACATCTAGTTCTAGTTCTAGTTTCACCACTAATTAGTGTTTCCAGACAAGTTCTCTACTCCTTGGTTTCATTTTCAGGCTGCCCTCTCTGCCTTATAGGGACAACCTAGGGATGAAACAGCAAATAATAAAAGACCTAGAAAAAAATTAAAGTATGATATACATGTATGTTTTCCCCATAACTCTCATACCTGAAGTTCAAGTGATTAAATTATATATCAGAACGTTCTCCACTGGGCTGAACGTTTCTCTACCCTTGCAAAGAGAACTGCCAGAGTCCCTGCCGACCCCTGACACCTTCCCCCACCCCTTGCTGTATGCTGGGAGAACAGGGCCCTTGCCCTGGCAGGTGTCCTCAGGGCCTTCTCTCCTCCCACCCCTCATTCCTTGTCTCATGTCGGTCCCCCGCCCCGCAGGTTGGTGGCAGACTGATTGTCCATGCAGATGAGCTGGCCCAGATGTGGAAGGTGCTGAATCTCCCAACTGACCTGTTTAACAGTGTGATGAATGTGGGCCGCTTCACGGAGGAAATTGAGTGGCTGAAGTTTCTAGCCCTTGCCTGTAGCTCTCTCGGAGTTGTAAGTTAGCTTTAATGTTTTTTGTTCCTTAAGGGAAAATCTTTTGTGGGGCTGGACAGTCTCCAGGAAGGCGGGGGGCGGAGGGGGGGCGTGTAGTACACACAGTCAACTCTCCAGGGTTGATAAGGAGCCTACCCCTTCTTTTCTACTCCCCCTCCTCTCTGAATTAAGGTTATTTCTCTGCTTGTTAGCCAGAAGCAGGGATGGGGAGGAGAGCAGGGAAAGCTGTCATCTGGTTCTGGGGAGAAGTTGACTAAAATGCAGTTTTTGGATTATTTATTAATTTCACTTAGGTTTATTACCACTCCACTCCCTCCATTCATGTTCCTAAAGATAAGCAAAAGCCAGCTGTAGACGAAGATTGGCTTACATTTGGGTTTCAGACACCTAGAAGATATAATAATAGAGATTTTAAAAAAGAAATACAGCCTTGTAGAAAACTACTGTATGATAAGCATAATTGGATACAAAAATCAGAGATAAGAGAGCAGGAAAGAAGATATGAGGCTGTTTCCAGATTCATAGTCATGACATCACCATGGATGCAGGATGTTCATACAAATTCATGCCTTTTCCAAATTTGACTTGAATTTACAATTGGAAAAGCCATTTTCCCATTTCAAAGAAACCATTTCATATACATACTTAAAAGCTTTAGGTATCATATTATATGTGGACTCACTCTTGTTAAACACTATTATAATAGCAAATGAAAATGAGTCAGAAAAATGATGTTTTAAAAATCCCCTAAATACATACAAATTTAAAAATTAATGAGAAAATTATTGCTTCTGCCAAAACCAAATGGTACAAAAAAGGTAGTTTGAATCATTCAGTATATCTAAATACAACCTTGTTCTTCCTTCTCAAATATCCTGAGTATGTGTACTTGACACTTGTGCTTGTAAGAAAATTATCAGAAATACTGTAGTCCAACTTTTCCTGTGATTCTGCTCAACTTTCAGCATAATTATTTCTTTAGAGAGGAAGAGAGAAGAGGTCATTCTTGGGTTTTTTCCTTTTTCACGGCCTTCCCTAGCACTCTTATGCAATGAATAAACTATTCCCAGCAACAGAGGCAAATGAGTTGCCAATGAGCACTGCCACACTTCTGTGGAAATAGCCCCATGGATTGGGGGAAAATCACAGAGGAAAAATGAAAAATTGATACATTTTATTAAATTCTCGTAAGGTCACAAGCTTACTCACGCCATATTCACAGATGCTCACGGAGTGGGGAAATGTACTTTCTCTGTAGTTAATCCTGCTTTTCCCCACCTACCCTACCCATGAAGAGTGGATTAAGAAAAGAATAGATTCAACCCAACCCAGGAGTTTTTCATCTGCTGCAGTAACTAAAAACAGCTTTCAGGTGAATTACTCAGTTTCTCAGATTTCTCCTCACAGCTCCTCTCTGCAAGGTGGCAGTTGAGTGTTCAAGGAAAGGCGTGATGCTGGGATCTCAGAGCACCCAGTAGGAGGGTTCGCACCTCCCTTGGTCCTCTCCAGCATCTCTGATCTCCATGGAAATACTCACCTGTGTGGTGCTAGCTGTGCAGCTGAAGTCTTTGGTCTTTTCTCTCTCACAGCACAATAATCCTCCAACCAGCAAACCTCCATTCTCCCTGGTGTTCAGGGCCTCCTTAAGTCACTTCCAGAGTGCCCTCATCTGCTCCACGTCACAGCCGCCCACCACCTTGGAGGTGTCTGAGTCCTCTCATCCACACACCTCACAATAACCTAGAATGACTTAGGAAAACCAAATTCCAACCCTCCTTCTGCAGCAGCTAGGTTTACTCTGATATGGCTGCCTCCCACACCAGGGAAAAAAAACCCATGAGGTGATGTTTCTACTTCCCTGCTAAAACGAGGAGGTTTGCGTAAATGTTCCATGAGGTTCTTTGGCCTCTATCATCCTGTGATTCTGTTCCACCTTCTCGGCTTCCACTGAGACACCCTCAAGCCTGGCCCAGGATAGCAGTGGCCCCACCAATTCTGAGCGGTGACGGGGGTCTGACTTTGTGTCCTGTATCCATAAGTCAAGGGCGCCCAGTGCTGAAGTCCGCCTGCAGGACCCTCAAGCCTGGCCCAGGATAGCAGTGGCCCCACCAATTCTGAGCAGTGACGGGGGTCTGACTTTGTGTCCTGTATCCATAAGTCAAGGGCGCCCAGTGCTGAAGTCCGCCTGCAGGTCCAGTCCATAAATAAAGGATGCCCTGTGAATCCAGGAGCCCATCCCGTTTTACCCATTTGTTTCATGTTGGACTGTTGCTGGGAACTTAAACGTGGGAGAGGTCGGGGTGTCACCATCTGGAGGAGGGGTGCATTCTTGCTAACCCAGAAATTCCTTTCTTGCTTTGCCAACTCACAGTCAGCCATGATATCCGTGCCATTTAGGAAATCAAGTCCCCTCCTTACAGAAAATCTAATGGCAGGAATTTTAGAAAGCAGGTACATTTACTCCAGTCTTGAGCTCCCTGAATCTACACGTGGTTCAAAGTGCCGCAGATACACTTCCCTTTGAGCATGCGTTCCTCTTCCCTTAGAGCATTTCTTCCTCTAGAAAACCTCTCAACCTCCTGTTCCACGGAGACCAATTATATACAAGAGGAGGTTGTGTGATGTGTTCACTAGAAGGAAGGGCATGTTTTGTCAGCAAATAATTCACTTTCTGAGGCTTTCACCTCTGAGTTTTAAAAAGAGGCTTGCAAGATGCTCAAAGGTTATCTTTATGGAGTGGACCCCCATCTGACCAAAAAAACTTGTGCAACAGAATGCAGACCTCTGTTTTTATTGTTGTTTAGTAGCTAGGTCATGTCCGACTCTTTGTTACCCTAGGGACTGTAGCCTGCCAGGCTCCTCTATCTATGCAATTTCCCAGGCAAGAATACTGGAATGGATTATCATTTCCTTCTCCAGGGGATCCTAAGCCAGGGGTCAAACCTCTGTCTCCTGCATTGGCAGGGAGATTTTTTTTTACCACTGAGCCATCTGGGAAGCCCAGATCTCTGTTTACTTTAGGCTTATTTAAGTTTACCAAAAAGCTCCAGTCCAAAGAGTTCTTATCCATTCATCTATTTATTAAATATTTGAAAATCTTAAGAAGGCAATAGAATTTGAAGGTTTGTTGCTTGAATAATCAATAAAAGATGTTTGGGGCAGAAAGCAAGGGCTGCCATAACAGTGTACCACAGACTAGGTGGCTTAAACAACAGCAGTATTTTTTGGAAGCTGGAAGTCTGAGATCAAGATTGTAAATGGAACCACCTTGGCTTGTGAATGGAAGTTGTCTCCCTCTTCCTCATGTGGTCGTCCGTCTCTGCACTCATGAGTCTGGTCTCTCTCTCTCTCTCTGCATCGTAACCTCTTCTTGTAAGGACACCAGACCTACTGGATTAGAGTCCACTGTAATGACTTCCTTTTAACGTAATTAGCTCTTTAAAGGCTCCATCTCCAAATACAATCACATTCTGAGGTCCTAAGGGTTAGGGTTTCAACATATGGATTTTGGGCAGACATAACACAGCCCATAACAGCGCCCCAATTTGGATGAGGCTGTAGGAAGAGGACTACAGAACAAAAGTGTGTTTTTTTTCAAAAAACACACACAGAGGATGAGCTATAGATGGGAATTGTGACATTCATGCACACATGCTCGTAAATCTACCTAAAACCACTGTCACGCTGACCTCAAGTCGTGCACACACCCTCCCATCCTCTGACAACCTCTTACCAGCCTCCTGTGTGCCCACCCCCAGCCCTCCTCTATAGAAGCGCCTGGCACACTGCCTCACACACGGCTTCACAACAGCCTCCAGGAGAGAACTCCCAAGGGCAGGAGACAAAGAGTAAATGGAAGTGGCCTGCCCCCCCGCTGTGGCACGGCTCCAAGTATCTCTCTGGAGTAGATAAGCTGTCCTAATCACTGCAGCCCTTTAGAACTAAGACTGGAGAGAAGTCAGAAGAAATTATTCTAATTTTGTAGGATGCAAAATCAAATTCCCCTCCTTAAGTGAGGTTATTCTCATTAAGATAATAAATGTCTTAAAGCATTCAACAGTCTATAAACTTAATTCCTTGAAAGTATCCCTCCCACCAAGAAAGGAAAGGAAATATTATAGAAAGATACCCAGTAGAGACAGAGGCGAGTATATTTTCAAAATGAGAAGCAAGTGATTTACGAAAATCATACGGGGAGAAGAAAGGTAATAAAGGAAATAAAATAGTAACACAGTCCAAAGATTCTCCATTTACTTCTAACATTTACTCTTGGAGGACTTTAGTGATTCACACCATTTGTTTGGACATTCAGGTAACTAATCTTTATTATTAATATAAGTGTATTCATTTGACCTAAGTTTGATTTTACCTTTCTGATAAGAGGGTTTGCTGTTTATATATTGTAATCATTATCTTCCATAGAGATGGTAGCTGTGGTTTCTTTAAAGTACTTATTTTGTGAATAGATAGGGTTGCCACAACAACAAAAAAAGAAAGACACCCAGTAGATACTCAATATTTTGAGATTGAGTTCACTGACATTTGGCATAAAAAATTCAAGCTTTCCAGAACATTGCATCATCCCCACTTAATTTTATGAGAGCAAGGTTTTTGTTTTGTTATATCTAAACTGATCTTAGGAATTTAGCGTGGAGTAGTGAGCTTCTCCTCACTTAACCTTCTGGTTTTATAGACCATTGCCAAAACTCTCAAGATAGTGTGTGAAGTGTTATCATCGGACCATGACAGTGGCCCTCCCCGGATCCCATTCAGCACCTTCCAGTTTCTCTACACGTATATCGCTGAAGTGGATGGGGAGATCTCAGCATCACACGTCAGTCGAATGCTGAACTACATTGAACAGGAAGTGTAAGCAAACATTTAGCAATTGGAGGGGAAAGAGTATATGGAAAGCAAATCCAGCAGACCAAGGCATAGTGAGGTTACTGTATTATGCAGCTCTGGGAACAGAGGAATGTTGTGAAGAACAGTAACTAGGGATCAGAAAGAGAAGGGGAAATGGAAGAGAGAGAATGGTATAGGACAGTGACTCAGAGTGCCACACAGACCAGCAGCAGCAGCACCTGGGAACGTGTTAGAAATGCAATTTTTCAGGCTGTACCCTAAGCCCATCAAATCAGAAACTCTGGGGGTGAGACCAGGTACCTGTGCTTCAGCAAGCCCTCCAAGTGACTCTGGCTCACATTCAGGTTTGACCAGTGGTGGAGGTGGGGTGGAGGAGGAACAGACAGACAAGAGGTCAGAGAAAGAGAGGGTGATGAGGGCAGGAGCCACAGCAGAATTAAGTTGGAGGGAGAGAGTTGTTCATATATTGTCTTTCTTAAGATTACATATTAAATAAACTAACACCCCAATTTTTTTCCCCAAACAGTATTGGTCCTGATGGTTTAATCAAGGTGAATGACTTTACCCAAAACCCCAGGGTTCGGCTGGAATAAAAGCACACTTTTGGCAATTTTAAAGGAAGATACAGATGATTGTGCTTCAGAATGACTGAACCTCATGTACCATCCAAAGCCAATTTTCTTGTGTAACTGGTACACACTAATAAACAATTAGGCAAACATATGAAATTAGAAATGTGTGGAATTAAGATGTAAAGTTGTTGAGACATTATACTTCAATTAACAGAAGATTAGTATTCTTCCCCCATGGACACTCTGTAAAGTCACTGATGAAGCATGGATAGAAAATACATCTCGAGTGAAAGCCAGGCTGTCGGATTTTCAGAGGTGGAATGTTATCCAGACACAGTTTTCATGTTTTGTGACTGTTAGGCATAATTTACATGAGCATCTTTTACATGATCAATCCACATTTTGACCAGTTTATTTCTCCATTTGTTGTTTTGATGCTAGTTCATTCATTCATTCATTCACTTACCAATGTTTATTGAGGCTAGCTGTATGCCAGGGATAAGACTGCCAGGTAAAATACAGAACACTCAGTTGGACAAATTATATATATATATATATGTATGTATGTATTTTTTAAAGTAATTTCTGTTTTATTCTTTTGCTATACCTGGCAACCCTAGCCAGGAACTATGCTGGCTTCTGGGCATATACAAATAAATTATATGTGAATTCTTCCTTCAAGGAGCTCACAGTCTAATGTGAAGATAAAACATGAACTTAAAACCACTTTAATGTAAGCGCCCTGCTGCTGCTACTGCTGCTAAGTCACTTCAGTTGTGTCTGACTCTGTGCGACCCCATAGATGGCAGCCAACGAGGCTCCCCCGTCTCTGGGATTCTCCGGGCAAGAACACTGGAGTGGGTTGCCACTTCCTTCTCCAATGCATGAAAGTGAAAAGTGAAAGTGAAGTCGCTCAGTTGTGTCAGACTCTTAGCGACCCCGTGGACTGCAGCCCACCAGGCTCCTCCATCCATGGGATTTTCCAGGCAAGAGTACTGGAATGGGTTGCCATTGCCTTCTGCGTAAGCACCCTAAGAGGCATTAAAAAGCATTTCAGAGATGATTATTGAAGTTTCCACATTAAGGTGCTGACACCATATCCCGATATAATGAGACCCTCTTAGGAAAATCTCCCTGCATGAGCTTAAGACCTTCTGACAAGGTTACCAGATTTTTCTTTCTCCCAGGAAGCCACAAATTTAACAGGCTGTGTGGTTATTGTTCTTAAGGCCAGGTGTGCCCAGGTTGCCTTTCTATCTGTAACACCATCCCCTCTTGAAAGTTGTTTTTGTATAAAAACCATGTTGCCTTTTTCATAATACATGCACCTCTCTACTGAATTGGGGAAATTTTTGTCCATTAGTATCTAAATAAGTAAAAGAAGATTGTGATGGGATGTCACCACAGGCCCTAGAGTGAAACAATAAAAAGGGCTAAAACAAATTTTACCCCTGTGGTCATCTGGCCACACCTGCAGGGGGTCAGTTCAGTTCAGTCGCTCAGTCATGTCCGACTCTGTGACCCCATGAATTGCAGCATGCCAGGCCTCCCTGTCCATCACCAACTCCCAGAGTTTACTCAGACTCACGTCTATCGAGTCAGTGATGCCATCCAGCCATCTCATCCTCTGTCGTCCCCTTTTCCTCCTACCCCCAGTCCCTCCCAGCATCAGAGTCTTTTCCAATGAGTCAACTCTTCACAAGAGGTAGCCAAAGTACTGGAGTTTCAGCTTTAGCATCATTCCTTCCAAAGAAATCCCAGGGCTGATCTCCTTCACAATGGGCTGGTTGGATCTCCTTGCAGTCCAAGGGACTCTCAAGAGTCTTCTCCAACACCACAGTTCAAAAGCATCAATTCTTCTGTGCTCAGCTTTCTTCACAGTCCAACTCTCACATCCATACATGACCACTGGAAAAAACATAGCCTTGACTAAATGGACCTTTGTTGGCAAAGTAATGTCTCTGCTTTTCAATATGCTATCTAGGTTGGTCATATCTTTTCTTCCAAGGAATAAGTGTTTTTTAATTTCATGGCTGCAGTCACCATCTGCAGTGATTTTGGAGCCCAAAAAAATAAAGTCTGACACTGTTTCCACTGTTCTCCCATCTATTTCCCATGAAGTGATGGGACCAGATGCCATGATCTTCATTTTCTGAACGTTGAGTTTTAAGCCAACTTTTTCACTCTCCTCTTTCACCTTCATCAAGAGGTTTTTCAGTTCCTCTTCACTTTCTGCCATAAGGGTGGTGTCACAGCCTTGTCTAACTCAATGAAACGAAGCCATGCCCATGGGGCCACCCAAGACGGGCGGGTCATGGTGGAGAGGTCTGACAGAATGTGGTCCACTGGAGAAGGGAATGGCAAACCACTTCAGTATTCTTGCCTTGAGAACCCCATGAACAGTATGAAAAGGCAAAATGATAGGATACTGAAAGAGAAACTCCCCAGGTCAGTAGGTGCCCAATATGCTACTGGAGATCAGTGGAGAAATAACTCCAGAAAGAATGAAGGGATGGAGCCAAAGCAAAAACAATACCTAGCTGTGGATGTGACTGGTGATAGAAGCAAGGTCTGATGCTATAAAGAGCAATATTGCATAGGAGCCTGAAATGTCAGGTCCATGAATCAAGGCAAATTGGAAGCGATCAAACAAGAGATGGTAAGAGTGAACGTCGACATTCTAGGAATCAGCAAACTAAAATGGACTGGAATGGGTGAATTTCCCTCAGATGACCATTATATCTACTACTGTGGGTGAGAATCCCTTAGAAGAAATGGAGTAGCCATCCTGGTCAACAAAAGAGTTTGAAGTGCAGTACTTGAATGCAATCTCAAAAATGACAGAATGATCCCTGTTCATTTCCAAGGCAAACCATTCAATATCACAGTAATCCAAGTCTATGCCCCAACCAGTAATGCTGAAGAAGCTGAAGTTGAACGGTTCTATGAAGACCTATAAGACCTTTTAGAACTAACACCCAAAAAAGAAGTCCTTTTCATTATAGGGGACTGGAATGCAAAAGTAGGAAGTCAAGAAACACCTGGAATAACAGGCAGATTTGGCCTTGAAATACGGAATGAAGCAGGGCAAAGGCTAATAGAGTTTTGCCAAGAAAATGCAGTGCAGGGGGTAGGGAACAACTAATTCTCCCCGCTGTTTGCCATCAGCCAGAGTGACCCATCAGTTATAGCCACTCTAGAGCCTTTGGTTGTTTGAAAGGCTGAAGCACTGCAGGTGAAACTGTGCACTGTAATTAATCAGGGTTAGAGAGTGCCTATTTTTGGGGGGCTCCAAAATCACTGCAGATGGTGACTGCAGCCATAAAATTAAAAGACGCTTACTCCTTGGAAGGAAAGTTATAACCAACCTAGTTAGCATATTGAAAAGCAGAGACATTACTTTGCCAACAAAGGTCTGTCTAGTCAAGGCTATGTTTTTTCCAGTGGTCATGTATGCATGTGAGAGTTGAACTGTGAAGAAAGCTGAGCACAGAAGAATTGATGCTTTTGAAGTGTGGTGTTGAAGAAGACTCTTGAGAGTCCCTTGGACTGCAAGGAGATCCAACCAGTCCGTCCTAAAGGAGATCAGTCCTGGGTGTTCATTGGAAGGACGGATGCTGAAGCTGAAACTCCAATACTTTGGCCACCTCATGTGAAGAGTTGATTTATTGGAAAAGACCCTGATGCTGGGAGGGATTGGGGGCAGGAGGAGAAGGGGATGACAGAGGATGAAACAGCTGGATGGCATCACTGACTCGATGGACATGAGTTTGGGTAAACTCCAGGAGTTGGTGATGGACAGGGAAGCCTGGTGTGCTAAGATTCATGGGGTCGCAAACAGCTGGACACGACTGAGTGACTGAACTGAACTGACTGAGAGAGCGACTGACATCTTTTAACCTGCCTCAGTCTATTTCTCTTTCACTGTGATCAAAGAATTTTAAATATGATCTTGCCTGGCAGTGAGGAGTGAAGGGGAGCTGAGGGAACAGCCCCAGTTTGAAAGACCCTAAGACAACAAGGTCATAGAATAATAAAAGTTAAAAGATCTTTTGTACATTTGAGATAACAGATTGAAATTAGAAACTAAACCTCAGTAGTCCTGAGCATAATCCCTGAAGAGTGAGGCTAATGAAACCTCAGCCATCAAAGTGAATCCTGAACACAGACATGAAATCATCGGTAGTACTAGAGCCGTCAGTTGAGACTCAGCCCTACTGGCAATACCAGTGGGGCAGACTCCATCGCTCGTCTTCCAAGCCACCACTTAGTGCCTGCTGTTTACCTCCTCTCCAGCTCCCAGCAGTGATGCTTCCTCCCAGGCACTGATATTACTAAACCGTAGACATTCATCAGGGACACAGCACATCTGCACAGCACATCTCATCTACAGCACATCTCCCGAATTAACCTGCAGCAGCAGTCACCCCGATGGTGAAAAACAGCCTTTCCGTCTACCTGTGCTATACTGTGTTAACAATATTATGAATAACACATTAATGATAACAGCCAGCATTTATCAAGCACTTCCTATGTGCAAGGCACTGTGCACAACATTTTACAGACATTCTCAATTTTTTCTTTATGACCTGACCTTACAAAGTCAGTACTATTATCCCCATTTTATAGATGAAAAACCAGTCTTAGGGAAATTAAGTTATTCATTGTCACTGGTAAGAAGGAATTTGAGTTCAGGTCTGTTTGGTTCCACACTTGTGCTGCCCTGCATGCACCGTGACTATCTTAGTATGGAGTTTCCCCCAGAAACAGCCTCTGAGACAAGAATTTAAATGTATGTAGTTTGTTTGGGAGGCAATCCCAGGAATAGTGGAAGGGGAGTAGAGACCGTAAGATGGTAAAAGGAAGAAAGCCAATAGAGATATGTTATCAAGCCAGTTATCCCTGGAGGACTCTGGAGGCAGTGTAGATCATGCCTCACGGTTACCCAACCTGAGGGCTGAGGAAACTCTCCATCCATCATCAGCTAAGAGGCATTCACTTTCTGGCATTAACAGCTTGACCAGCTCATGGCCCGAGCTTGCTCCTTTTACTCCAGAAAAATAAAAAGCTCTTATGTAGGAAGTTACAGATGTATACCATAAGCAACCTTTGAAAGCATACGGATGAGGTGCCACCAGCCTCTGCACAATGCCTTACAGAGACTTTAATGATTTTTAGCATTTTGATCACTATTGTTTCTCTCCTAGGGTGAGGGCCAATCCATAGGGGCTGTAGGCAATGAATGACTGACACTGCTGTTGTAAAATCACAACCTTGACCTTCAAACTGACACACTGTCCCAGACCAACTACTTTGTGTAACTTCCCTAGTGGAGATCGTTCCAGAGGGGCCCACTTGGTCATTGCTGCCAAGAGACCCTTTTCAAATCCATCCCACTGCCCTTCCTATCGTGACCAGAAATATCTGAATCCTAGCATGACCTCAGTTAAGCTAACTTACACCCTTGTAACATATGGTTTGTATGTCTCCTTTAAAAAGAACAACATTCAGGAAGCAATAAAACCAGGATTTTTTGGAACAAAAAAAGTGGGCTCTTTCTTTCCTAAATTAAGCTATTTTGATTAAAGTGAAGACTGCAGATATATTTAAAGCTTCAGTAGGAAATGCAAAGATTATGGCTCAATTCCACTTTCTCTGTGGAATTTCTCCATGCCCCCTCTCTCCTGGATGCTGTTCAATCAGGCACCTCTCTAGCCCCAGTTAACCAAAAACTTCCAAGATCCCCAGGGCCCCAAAACAGAAGCTGCTGGACACTCAAGTGTGGAAAGCTGAGTTTGAATCATGTAAGAATGGGATTCTTAACCTGAAATTTTTGGAGAGGCTCCTGAATGCCTCTGATAATGTTGTATAAGAATGTTTCATACATGTGCACATTTGCATTTTTCTGAGGAAAAATTTAAAAGCTTCTAGAAAATTCTCAAAATTGTATAGGAGCTCAAAAAGTTAAGAACCCTTGTGTTAGAAATAATTACAGAAGTCATCAAATGACTTGAGGAAAAGCAATACAGCAGTCTCAGATCTTTCCAAGCAGAACTGAGCTCATGTTTCTAAGCTTTAATTTATTATTCAGTTCACAGCCGATACTTGTTTCCTGGCTACAAATCTTAACTGTGTTTTTAGTTTAGATTTTCATATACTTTGCAACTTTGATGGTTTCCTATAAACTGAAACATGGTTAAACATGGACAAGTACTTTCACACTTCAGAGGTGAGACAACTGGAAAAAGTCATTGGTCCAAGGTACTAAATTACAAAATATGGCCTAGACCAAGCTGAGTCATTAACCATGATACTACAGGGACCTAAACTTCCCTATTAGGCTTAAAGGACTGAGTCCTGAATAATTTTGAGTCTTGGGATTCCCTGGTGGTCCAGTGGTTAAGACTCTGCCTTGCAGTACAAAGATGTCAATTTGATCCCTGATCTGGGAAGATTCTAGGCTTCCCTTGTGACTCAACTGGGAAAGAATCAGCCAGCAATGCTGGAGACCTGGGTTTGATCCCTGGGTTGGGAAGATCTCCTGCAGAAGGAATTCTCCAGTATTCTCGCCTGGAGAATTCCATGGACTGTATAGTCCATGGAGTCACTAAGAGTCGGACACGACTGAGCAACTTTCACTGGGAAGATTCCACATGCTTTGGAGTAAGTCAGTCCTGGGTTACAACTACTGAAGCCCTTCTACCTAGAGCCTGGGCTCCACAGGAGAAGCCACCACAGTGAGAAGCCTGTGCACTGCAACTAGAGAGTAGCCCCTGCTCACTGCTTCTAGAGAAAGCCCACATGCAGCAATGAAGACCCAGCACAGCCAAACATAAACATAAAGGAAAAAAATAATAATCCTGAGTTTCAGAACATGCAAATAGCAGTCAGCCCCAGTGCAACAAAGGAGTCCAAACACTGGTTGGTTCATTTGTTTACTTAACCATTAAAAAATTCCTACTATGGACACCCCTGGTGGTCCAGTGGCTAAGAATCTGCCTGCCAGTGCAGGGGATTTGGGTTCAATCCCTGGTCTCAGATTCCACATGCCATGGGCAACTAAGCTTGTGCACCACAACTGCTAAAGCCTGTGTGCCCTAGAGCCTGTACATCACAACTAGAGGAAGCCTGAGCACAGCGCAGACCCAGTACTGCTGCTGCTGCTGCTAAGTCGCCTCAGTCATGTCCGACTCTGTGCGACCCCATAGACGGCAGCTCACCAGGCCCCACCATCCCTGGGATTCTCCAGGCAAGAACACTGGAGTGGGTTGCCATTTCCTCCTCCAATGCATGAAAGTGAAAAGTGAAAGTGAAGTCGCTCAGTCGTGTCCGACTCCTAGCGACCCCGTGGACTGCAGCCTACCAGGCTCCTCCGTCCATGGGATTTGACAGGCAAGAGTACTGGAGTGGGTTGCCATTGCCTTCTCCGAGACCCAGTACAGCCATAAATAAATAAATAAAATTTATCCCACTCTGCACAAGACATGTGCTAGGTATTAGGGATGCTACACTGAATAAGATAAGTTTCTTGCTTTCGTAGAAATGAAATTCTACTTGGGAAGACATCAAGTAACTAATCATGTAAAATAGCTCAGTTGGTAAAGAATCCGCCTGCAATGCAGGAGACCAGGGTTCAATCCCCAGGTTGGGAAGATCCCCTGGAAAAGGGAGAGGCTACCCACTCCAGTATTCTGGCCTGGAGAATCCCATGAACTACCATGGGGTCACAAAGAGTCAGACACAACTGAGTGACTTTCACTTTCAGGTGAAAAGTGGTGCTATAACAGCAAACTAAGGGGGCACACTAATTAGGCTGCAGGAGTGGAGCAGAAGGAAAGACTTTCTTGAGAAACTAACGGGAGAGAGAACTCAGAAGACCATGGCTGCAGTTACTGCAGATGATTGAGAAATGGTTTCTGTAGCCTATACCTCCCTGCCAAGCTCCAGATTCAAATATCTAGTAGCCTACTTGATATTATTTCTTGTATGATTCCAATGAACTCCCAATCTACATGCCCCCAAATGAGTTCTTCAGTTCAGTTCAGTCACTCAGTCGTGTCCAACTCTTTGCGACCCCATGAATCACAGCACGCCAGGCCTCCCTGTCCATCACCAACTCCCGAAGTTCACTCAGACTCACGTCCATCGAGTCAGTGATGCCATCCAGCCATCTCATCCTCTGTCGTCCCCTTCTCCTCCTGCCCCCAATCCCTCCCAGCATCAGAGTCTTTTCCAATGAGTCAACACTTCGCATGAGGTGGCCAAAGTACTGGAGTTTCAGCTTTAGTATCATTCCTTCCAAAGAAATCCCAGGGCTGATCTCCTTCAGAATGGACTGGTTGGATCTCCTTGCAGTCCAAGGGACTCTCAAGAGTCTTCTCCAACATCACAGTTCAAAACCATCGATTCTTCGGCGCTCAGCCTTCTTCACAGTCCAACTCTCACATCCATACATGACCACAGGAAAAACCATAGCCTTGACTAGACGAACCTTTGTTGGCAAAGTAATGTCTCTGCTTTTGAATATGCTGTCTAGGTTGGTCATAACTTTCCTTCCAAGGAGTAAGCATCTTTTAATTTCATGGCTGCAGTCACCATCTGCAGTGATTTTGGAGCCCCCCAAAAATAAAGTCGGACACTGTTTCCACTGTTTCCCCATCTATTTCCCATGAAGTGATGGGATCGGATGCCATGATCTTCGTTTTCTGAAGGTTGAGCTTTAAGCCAATCTTTTCACTCTCCACTTTCACTTTCAAGAGGCTTTTTTTTTAAATTTTATTTTATTTTTAAACTTTACATAATTGTATTAGTTTTGCCAAATATCAAAATGAATTCACCACAGGTATACATGTGTTCCCCATCCTGAACCCTCCTCCCTCCTCCCTCCCCATACCATCCCTCTGGGTCGTCCCAGTGCACTAGCCCCAAGCATCCAGTATCGTGCATCGAACCTGGACTGGCATCTCGTTTCATACATGATATTTTACATGTTTCAATGCCATTCTCCCAAATCTTCCCACCCTCTCCCTCTCCCACAGAGTCCTCTTCACTTTCTGCCATAAGGGTGGTGTCATCTGCATATCTGAGGTTATTGATATTTCTCCCGGCAGTCTTGATTCCAGCTTGTGTTTCTTCCAGTCCAGCGTTTCTCATGATGTACTCTGCATATAAGTTAAATAAGCAGGGTGATAATATACAGCCTTGACGTACTCCTTTTCCTATTTGGAACCAGTCTGCTGTGCCATGTCCAGTTCTAACTGTTGCTTCCTGACCTGCATACAGGTTTCTCAAGAGGCAGGTCAGGTGGTCTGGTATTCCCATCTCTTTCAGAATTTTCCACAGTTTCTTGTGATCCACACAGTCAAAGGCTTTGGCATAGTCAATAAAGCAGAAATAGATGTTTTTCTGGAACTCTCTTGCTTTTTCCATGATCCAGTGGATGTTGGCAATTTGATCTCTGGCTCCTCTGCCTTTTCTAAAACCAGCTTGAACATCAGGAAGTTCACGGTTCACGTATTGCTGAAGCCTGGCTTGGAGAATTTCGAGCTCGTGTCCAACTCTGTGCAACCCCATAGACGGCAGCCCACCAGGCCCTGCCGTCCCTGGGATTCTCCAGGCAAGAACACTGGAGTGGGTTGCCATTTCCTCCTCCAATGCATGAAAGTGAAAAGTAAAAGTGAAGTCGCTCAATCGTGTCCGACTCTTAGCGACCCCATGGACTGCAGCCTACAAGGCTTCTCCGTCCATGGGATTTTCCTGGCAAGAGTACTGGAGTGGGGTGCCATTGCCTTCTCCCACTAGCATGTGAGATGAGTGCAATTGTGCGGTAGTGTGAGCATTCTTTGGCATTGCCTTTCTTTGGGATTGTAATGAAAACTGACCTTTGCCAGTCCTGTGGCCACTGCTGAATTTTCCAAATTTGCTGGCATATTGAGTGCAGCACTTTCACAGCATCATCTTTCAGGATTTGAAATAGCTCCACTGGAATTCCATCACCTCCACTAGTTTTGTTCGTAGTGATGCTTTCTAATGAGTTCCTAGTTTGTATTTTTTCATAATAAAATGTTAGGGGGAAATGAGTTCATACACTTAGCTCCTAAATGTGGATCTCTCCCACCACTCATCCAGATACAAAACCTAGAAACCAAAGCAATGTAAAAAACCTCCCCTTTACCTTACTTCACAAATTTATCACTAAGTCCTGTTCATTTACTTCCTATGCTTCTCTTGCATCTGTCCTCTTCATCTCCTGTCACACCTCCCTCTGTTTTAGCTACAAATGTATTTCCTCTGAACACTACGGTGGCTTTCTTTAAGTCTGATCATGGTAGCAAACAGAAAACACTCTGAACTAAGATTTTAATGATAATTAAAAAGCTTTACAGAGTTGTGGATGAGGAAACCAATGAGGAGTGTTGAGATGCCCAGACACTCCCAAACACTAGCAAAGAGAGGGAAATGTTTTATTGCAGCCTGCGGAGAACTGGAGCCCAGTGGCTCATCTGAGTTGTAGTCTCAGAGAGCCAAGGCATCAGCCAGAATGTGCTAGGAGGGGAGGAATATTCCAGTTTCTCTCTTCTTTTCCTCCTATCTTCTGCCAGGTGATGCCTATTGATTAAACAAAACCTAAAGTGAAAACCCAATTCTGAGTGATGCTATCCTTAAGAGTGAGTACCCAGGGCATGGAGAAGGGCAGAGAATGGATAGGCAGAAAATGGGGAGATCTATCTATACTGATGATTTCCTTTTCTAAAAACATCCTTTATACTAGGGGCTGGCACTCTTTCTGTAAAGGATAAGGTTGTAAATATTTTAGGCTTTGCAGGCTATAGAGTCTATATTGCAATTACTCAAATTTGCAGCTTTAAGACAGAAGCAACCATAAATAATATGTAAACAATGAGTGTGACAGTGTCCCAACAACATTTTATTTATGACACTGAAGTATAATTTTCCTATAATTTCACATGTCATGAAATATTATTCTTTTGATTTTTAAAAAACAATTTAAAATGTAAAAACTGCTGACAACTGTACAAAAAAAGGTGGCAGATTGGATGTGGCCAGGGGCTATGGATTGTGGATTCTTGCTCTATGCTGCAGTCAGTAATATTTGTTAAACACCATTCATTTCACTCCATTTTACACTTTGACACATTCCTATTGCCCTTAGCACAATCCAAATCCTTAATGTGGCCTATGAGAACTGCATAGTCTGACCCCCATCTATGTGTTTATCCCTGCTGTCAGCACTTGAGCAACAAGTCTCTCTTACTCATCATCATACTGTCTCCACAAGTTTAGAATATCTTTCTCTCTCCTATCTAGTTTATTCTTCAGATCTCAACACACTGTAGCAGTACTTGAAATAGCAGAGCAGGGAAGAGGGAGGAGAATTCTGGAAATACTGTGGAATAGGAATCACCAGAATCTCTCTCCCCACCTAGACAACAGTTACACTTGGAGAATCTGTTTGATGTAATTTTTTTGGAACTCTGGAGTCAATTGAAATGTTGAAATTTTTAGGGGGATGGCTAGCATGGTAAATTAAAGCTAATTTCAATTTTAGCTCTTAGTACAGTAGCAGCAACCCATGCTTCACTCCCAGTCCAATTCCAGGCAGCCACACATAGGTTCCAGGAGCAGCTTGCACACAGCTTGTGGGAGCCAGGATGGGCAAAAAGCTCCTCATCCTACAAATGTTGGGTATCTGTGCTCTGATCATTGGTGCTTCTGATCATAGAGGTTCAGACTAAGAGGTGGGTAGCCTTTGTTGTACTTGCCTCCATTGTTGGAAGCCCCTCCCCCTCTGGTTGAAGTGACTCACTGGATTTAAAGGACTGGTATCCTTTCTTCTGGAGAAGGCAATGGTAACCCACTCCAGTCTTCTTACCTGGAGAACCCTATGGGCAGAGGAGCCTGGCGGGCTACAGTCCACGGGATCACAAAGAGTCGGACACGACTGAGTGGCTAAACCAAACCATCCTTTCTTCCTCCTTTCATTTTTCTCTTTTTCCTATTTTGAGAGTCAGACAGTAAAGACTGGGATATTCAAAAGCAACAGTATACATAGGGAAAATTAGAACATGACCATACATGCCCAGGGAAACATGTAGGTTCAGAAAAGCACTGAGAAGACCTTACATTCTGCCAGAGATGGAAAACCTCATCCTGAAATTCAATGGGAATCTCAAAGTACTCTGAATAGACAACAGAACCTTGAAAGAGAGGAACAAAGTTGGAAGAGTCACACTTTCTGATTTCAAACTTACTACAAAGCTTCCATCATAAAAACAGTTCAGTGTTGGCATAAAGGCAGATAAATAAAACAATGGAATAGATAGCCCAGAAATAAAGCATTACATACACAGTCAAATATTTTTGGGCTGCCAGGACCATTCAATGGAAAAAGGACAGTCCTTTCAAAAAATGATACTAGGAAAATTGGATATCCACACTCAAAAGGATGCATTTAGACCCTTATCTAATATAAGAATGAAATAAAAATGGATCAAAGACCTAGATAAATGTAAGACTTAAAATATAGAAATGTTAGAAGAAAACACAGGGCAAATCTTCATGACATGGATATGCCAATGATTTCTTGGATGTGACAGCAAAAACATAGGTAAGGAAAGAAAAAAAAGGGAAAAATTGGAAATTTCATGAAAATAAAAAATTTTGTATATCAAGAGACAGTATCAACAGAATAAAAAGACAAATCACAGAATGAAAGAAAATATTTGCAAATCATATATATGACAAGAGATTAATATCCAAAATTTGCACAGAACTCCTAAAAATCAACAACAAAAATACAACTCAACTTTTAAAAAGGCAAAGGCCTTGAACAGACATTTCTCCAAAGAAAATATGTGGATGGCCAATAAGCATATGAAAAGATGCTCAACAATATTAATCATTCAGTTCAGTTCAGTCACTCAGTTGTGTCCAAATCTTTGTGACCCCATGGACTTCAGCATGCCAGGCTTCCCTGTCCACTGCCAGCCCCTGGAACTTGCTCAAACTCATGTCCATTGAGTCGGTGATGCCATCCAACCATCTGATCCTCTGTTGTCCCCTTCTGCTCCCACCTTCAATCTTTCTCAGCATCAGGGTCTTTCCCAATGAGTCAGTTCTTTGCATCAGGTGGGGAAAGTATTGGAATGTCAGCTTCAGCATCAGTCCTTCCAATGAATATTCAGAACTGATTTCCTTTAGGATGGACTGATTAGATCTCCTTGCAGTCCAAAGGACCCTCAAGAGTCTTCTCCAACACCACCGTTCAAAAGCATCAATTCTTCGGCGGTCAGCTTTCATTATAGTCCAACTCTCATATCCATACATGACAACTGGAAAAACAGCTTTGAATAGACAAAACTTTGTTGGTAAAGTGATGTCTCTGCTTTTTAATATGCTGTCTAGGTTAGTCATAGCTTTTCTTCCAAGGAGCAAATGTCTTTTAATTTCATGGCTGCAGTTGCCATCTGCAGTGATTTTGGAGCCCCCCAAAAATAAAGTCTCTCACTGTTTTCATTGTTTCCCCATCTATTTGAAGTGGGGGGAATGAAGTGATGGGACTGGATGCCATGATCTTAGCTTTTTGAATGCTGAGTTTTAAGCGAACTTTTTCACTCTCCTCTTTCACCTTCATCAAGAGGCTCTTTAGTTCTTCTTCACTTTCTGCCATAAGGGTAGTGTCATCTGCATATCTGAAGTTTATTGATATTTCTCCCTGCAGTCTTGATTCCAGCTTGTGCTTCATCCAGCTCAGCATTTCACATGATGTACTCTGCATATAAGTTAAATAAGCAGGGTGACAATATATAGCCTTGACATACTCCTTTCCCAATTTGGAACCAGTCTGTTGTTCCACGTCCGGTTCTAACTGTTGCTTCTTGACTTACATACAGATTTCTCAGGAGGCAGGTAAGGTGGTCTGGTATTCCCCTCTCTTGAAGAATTTTCTAGAGTTTGTTGTGATCCACACAGTCAAAGGCTTTGGCATAGTCAATAAAGCAGAAGTAGATGTTTTTCTGGAATTCTCTTGCTTTTTTGATGATCCATTGGATGTTGGCAATTTGATCTCTGGTTCCTCTGCCTTTCTAAATCCAGCTTGAACATCTGGAAGTTCAGAGTTCACATACTGTTGAAGTCTGGCTTGGAGAATTTTGAGCATTACTTTGCTAGCGTGTGGGATGAGTGCAATTGTGTGGCAGTTTGAGTATTCTTTGGCATTGCCTTTCTTTGGGATTGGAACGAAAATTGACCTTTTCCAGTCCTGTGGCCACTGCTGAGTTTTCCAAATTTGCTGGCATATTGAGTGCAGCACTTTCACAGCATCATCTTTTAGGACTTTAAATAGCTCAACTGAAATTCCATCACCTCCACTAGCTTTGTTCGTAGTGATGCTTCCGAAGGCCCACTTGACTTCCCATTCCAGGATGTCTGGCTCTAGGTGAGTGATCACACCATCATGATTATCTGGGTCATAAAGATCTTTTTTGTATAGTTCTTCTGTGTATTCTTGTCACCTCTTCTTAATATCTTCAGTTTCTGTTAAGGTCCATACCATTTCTGTCCTTTATTGTGCCCATCTTTGCATGAAAACTTCCCTTGGTATCTCTAATTTTCTTGAAGGGATCTCTAGTCTTTCCCATTCTATTGTTTTCCTCTATGTCTTTGCATTGTTCACTGAGGAAGGCTTTCTTATCTCTCCTTGATAGTCTTTGGAAATTTGCATTCAAACAGTATGCCTTTCCTTTTCTCCTTGCCTTTACCTCTCTTCTTTTCTCAGCTACTTATAAAGCCTCCTCTATTAATCATTAGGGAAATTCAAATCAAAATTACAGTGAAATACCACCTCCCACCAATTAGGATGGTCTTGTAGCTCAGTTGGTAAAGAATCTGCCTGCAATGCAGGATACCCGGGTTCGATCCCTGGGTCAGGAAGATCCCCTGGAGAAGGAAATGGCAACCCACTCCAGTATTCTTGCCTGGAGAATCCCATGGACAGAGGAGCCTAGCAGGCTACAGTCCATGGGGTCGCTAGAGTCAGACACGACTTAGCAACTAAACCACCACCACTACCATCAAAAAAAACAAAGAAAAGAAAATAACAAGTGTTGGGGAGAACGTGGAGAAATTGGAACCCTTGTGCACTGTTGATGGGAATGTAAAATGGTGCAGCCGTTGTGGAAAAGAGTATGGTGGTTTGTCAAAAAGTTTAATAGTAGAACTATCATATGATCCAGTAGTTCTGGGTATATACCCAAAAGAATTGAAAGCAGAGTCTGGAAAAGATACTAGTACACCCATGTTTATAGAAACAATATTCATCACGATAGCTAAAATTTTGAAGCAACCCAAGTCCATCAAGAGATAGATGGATAGATAAATGTGGCATATACATACAATGGAATATTATTTAGCTTCAAAAAGAAAGGAAATTTTGATACATGCTACAACATTGATAGACCTTGAAGACAAGTAAAGTATGCCAGTCTTGAAATAATATTCCATTGTATGTAATGCCACATTTATCTGTCCATCAGGGACTGGAGGATGGGTGAATGGGGATTCATTGTTCGATGGCTACAGTATTTTAGTTTTACAAGATGAAGAGTTCTGGAGATGTATGGTGGTGATGGGTGCACAATATTGCAATGTATTTACAACTGCTGAATTGTACACTTAATATTGGTTCAGAGGGCAAATTTTATGATTTGTCTATTTTTCCACAATAAAAAAATTTTAATTAAAAAAAAAGCATCAGGAACTATTATATTAAAAACTTATAAAGAGGTAAAAACCCCAATGAAACAAACAAACAATACTGGACGGGAGAAGCATAAAATTCCAAAGATTAGGGAAATGACCATCAGGTAGCCATTTTGTAATTGTAGGTTAATAAACAACTTTGATGAGATATTAAAACACTCATTTTCAGTAATACGTATCCTATTGTATTGTAACTGTAGTATATTTGTATGTTATTCACTTGCTCCTTGGTTACCATGGGATTGTTGTTGTTGGTTGTTTAGTCGGTAAGTCCTATCTAACATCTTTGAGACCCCATGGACTGTAGCCCATCAGCCTCCTCTGTCCACGGGAATTCCCAGGCAAGAATACCTGAGTGGGTTGCCATTTCCTCCTCCAGGGAATCCTCCTCACCCAGGGATTAAACTGGATTTCTCCTGCATTGCAGGCAGATTCTTCACTGCTGAGCCACCGGGGAAGCCCATAGCTTAGCCTAGCCTACATTAAACATGCTCAAACACAGTGCACTGTCCTCACGCTGTGGTTGGCTGGGAACTGAGGCTCCCTAAGATGCCCAGCGTCATGAGAGAGTATCTTACCTCATATCACTAGGCTGGGAAAGATCAAAATCCAAAATTAAAAGTACAGTTTCTACTGAACACATATTGCTTTCAAACCATCATAAAGCTGAAAAATCCTAGCTGGACCATCATAAATGGGGACTGTCTGTATGTAGTTGGAAAAAGTCTAGAAGGGAATGTATCAATCTAGTGGGAACATGAGTTTTATTTCTTTATCTGCTTCCTAAAATATGCCTGTATTAATTAGGAAAAATCAGTATAAGTTTTGAAAAATCAACTAAGAAAAAACTGAAAACAGTCGAATATGTTAAACACTTTATAGGATAGATGAAGAGGGAAGAGAGAGTTCTCCTCAGTATAATCTAATTCAAAGCTAAATTTATCAAATATCTAGTTTCGCCAAATCACTCAGTACAAGTGTGCAATATATTGGTACATAGATTTCAGCTTTTGGATTATTTTAATGGTAATTAGGACTTGCAAGACGTAGATCTTTTTCTTTCTTACTTTAAAATGAAATAAGTTGGGTTAATTTCTCTCCAGCTCGATTTAAAACAGTAACCCCAAACTCAGTACTTTAAAAACAAAGACAGTCCATTAAAATTCGTGCAGCACGCCAATGGTAAGAATACTGTGCTATTCTTTGTTAACAGTGATTACCTCCACTGAAGAAACAACTATGCCTGGAAGTAAAACTAAAATCGCAGCTAATGAGCACGATTATTAGGCCACAGAATAAAAAATATTAAATTGCTATCAGAATCACACAAAGAAAACAGGGCGTAGGATTGATGTTTATTGATTACCAAGAACAAAAACATTCAAAATGGTATACAAAACACCAACTAAAAATACAGGGTCAAAATCCAGAGACAGTGCAATGCCTTCTGAAACCTATTCGCGTTCTACCGTAGTCCCTTCCTCTGTCGTGGCGGGTCCCCGTTGCCACTTCCCCTAGCAGATGCAGGACAACGGCTCTCCCTCCAGTGGAAGCCCTCGCAGCAGCAAACTCAGGTCTCCCAGGTGATCACGGACTCTGGTCAGCCCAATGCTCCCGCTCCTCGTCCCGCCCTCCTCCGCCCCGCCCCTCTCGGCCCCGCCCCGCCCCAGTCCCGCAGCGTTCGCCGGCGTTCTGTGGACTTCTCTCACCCTGCAGCCGAGTGTGACGAGCTGGGGCCGGGAGGGGTCTATTGCGCAAACCCAAGGCGCCGTGCGGTGGGTCGAAGAGAGGTTCTGGTTGCGCGCCCGGGACTATGAAGCGCAGCATTCGGCGGGCTCCTTCCCGGAAGCGGAAGCTCGAGGGGCGGGCCAAGGGCGGCCGAGAGTCGGCGGCGGTTAATTCCTTTTATCTTGCGGCTTTGCTTCATTCCGCTTGGACTTTTCTGAAGCTGCGAGAGATGGTCAGGTCTGGATCTCGACCGGGCCAGGTGAGGTCTGCGGACCTGAGGCGTCCACTGTGGGGGTGGAGAGGGACGGAGGTAGTCCTCGGGCCTGGAGACGTGGAAAGCCCCCTTTGAAAAAAATAAAAACAGTGCTGCCGCGTTAAAAAATGCTGCGACAGGAGACGAGGCGGAGGGTGGGTGTGCGTACCTAATCTTAACGCCCTAACACAGTTGTTCTGCCTGTAGATGTAGATTCTGTTTTAATCGTTGTGGTCCAACTGAGCGCTGGCTTTGGTGTGGTCCCCGGGTTCGAGTCCAGCCTCAGCCGCTGGATGCGTGACTTAATATCTCGGAGCCTCACGACGTTGTTGCATCAACTCCAGGTTCCCAGCTTTTCCAACAAGTGCTGCTATTAGCTGGTTTTCCGTCACAGTTGCTGGTATTTTACTACTAGTTTTTTTTTAAAAGTCTCCCAAGGAGTGTCCCTGCATTTAGCCTCATCCTTCTCAAATGCACACCCCTCATCAATTCTCTGCTAAAAATCCAACTCTGGAACATTTTTTTTCCCCCCAACATAAACATCCCAGTTCTTTGACCTGTCAGCACAGCCATTTTTCGACGTGGCCAGTGCGTTCCCTACCAGCCCCCACCTCCATCCCAGGAATATCCAACGCTCTTCAGCTATTTGTTCCACAGTGCCCTGAGTGCCCGCGTTCTTTCAGGCTTCTGTGCCTTTGCCTTTTGTTCTGCCGAGAATGATGTCCTCTCCCCCTGAAATCTCCACTTTTCATCTCCTGTCCCTTCAGCTCAAGTACCGCTTCTAGAAGCCTTGTCGGGCCCTGTCAACATTTACATTGTTTGGGTGCCCTCAGCTCCCGTTTTGTGCCCTTACTAAAATCCAGGCTAGAGACATTGCTCATCTTCCTATGCTACTAAGCAGTTTATCTCTGTCTTTTCAGGTAATCAGTCAGTCAACCAATAGCAATCAATCAAGCCTTATGCAGACCCTCTACTTAGACTCGTGATCTTACGCCTCCTTAAGTGTAACCATACCACCCTTCTTTCCCCTTTCATTTTTGCTCTTCCTTTATTTATCAACTCACTTTTAATGCTGTCTCCCCTATTAATGTGAATCTTATACTTTTCCCCAAGGCTTGGCTCAAGACTTTCTTCATGAATGCTTCCAGACCAGTCCCACCCTTATAGTTCTTTCTTTTGTGTTGAATGAACTCAGACTTGGTGCAGTCAGCAAGGGGGGAAAACATGGTTTTTGTAGTCATGGTCACCTACCAATTCAGATTCCAGTTCTGCCACTACTGTCATAGTGATAGTAAGCAAAGTACTTTTTACTTCTCTGAGATTTCTTTTTCTTTTCTACAAAGTAGGTGTAATATCCTGCCTTAAAGAATTGAGGAGATTAAATGAGAGAACCTGGTAAAACATCTATTTCACACTTGGCATAAATTGTGCAACACAACGTAGTCCCCTTAAAAACAGTTTATTACTGTCAATAATCACAGCTAACATTTGGGTAGCACTTATGTGACAGGTATTATTCTATGTGCTTTTACATATGCTGCTGCTGCTGCTAAGTCGCTTCAGTTGTGTCCGACTCTGTGCGACCCCATAGACGGCAGCCCACCAGGCTCCTCCCTCCCTGGGATTCTCCAGACAAGAATACTGGAGTGGGTTGCTATTTCCTTCTCCAGTGCATGAAAGTGAAGTTACTCAGTCATGTCCGACTCTTCGTGACCTAATGGACTGCAGCCTACCAAGCTCCTGTTTCCATGGGATTTTCCAGGCAAGAGTACTGGAGTGGGTTGCCATTTATTCTCATTTAATCTTCACAGTAGGCTTAGGAAGTAGATAATAATCCTCATTTTATAGATGAGGAAGTTGAGGGATGCAGAGTTCATATAACTTCTCTAGTTATACAGCTGGTTAGCAGTGGAGACAGGCTTTAGACCTGTCTAAAGCCTGACATAGTTGGTGCTGGAGTCCATTTAAACATCTGTTCTTAGGTGTATGACTCTGAACAAGCCACCTTTCTGAAATGTAGGTTCCTACCTCACAGAAATAATAACTAACAGGGTGTTGATTAAGTGGAAATGAAAGTCTTTGAAGACTAAATTATTCCACAAATATAATTTTATCTTGCACTTGTTGGTAGGAGATACAGCTCCTAAGAGGTACTTATGTTTTTCTCAAATAAGTAAAAGTTTCTTGCTAATACTTAGTGGAAGTAAATGTGGGATAAAACAAACATTCTCTTATGTATTGCCATTTGGGGCACTTGTTTTGAAAAGTGGTTTTGCAGTTTGTATCTAGGGGCACTAAAGGCATTAAACAATGAATAACTTATCAAATAATTAAGCTTTCAGTCCTGAATATGAAAAGGTATTTCCAGTATATGAAACGATTTATTTCAGATTTGTATTTTAACTGAAAAATATGAAGCACTCCAAGGGCACATTACTTCCATTTATGAAAATAGTATACAACTGTTAAAATTTTTTGAACTTTTTTAATATGGAAAAAGATTTGAAAGTAAAAACACAACACTCAAAATTGCAACTGTCTGGTCATGATGACTAAATAATCCATATGAAGCCTCAGTAGCAAAGAGTACAGCTAGTGCCTAGATCTTGGTTTCTATTAATAAATACTGTTGTCCACGGGAAGGAATCACTACTTTTTGGGGAAATGGTCAACTCTAGGGTTGGGGCCTGGATATATCAAAGTAAAAAGCTGCACAGCTTCTCACAACACTGAAAAGTCAACTTATGGAATGAGGAAAAATATTTAAAACTACATATCTGATAAAAGGTTCATAATCATAATATACAAGGAACTCCTACATTTCAGTAGCATTCATAGGCAAGGTACTTGAATAGGCATTTCTCCAAAGAAGACATATAGATGGTCAGCAAGTATATGGAAAGATGCTCAATATCACTGATCAGGGGAATGCAAATCGAAGCCACAGCGAGGTATCACCTCACACCTGTTGGGATGGCTATCATAAAAACAAAACCAACCCAGAAGATAACAAGTGTTGATGAGGATATGGAGAAATTTGAACCCTTGTACACCATTCATGGGAATGTCAGGGTGCAACTGTTACGAAAAATCATGAAATTTCCTCCAAAATTAAAAGTAGAATTGTTATGTGATCCAGCATTCTCACTTTGGTTGTTTATCCAGGAGAGTTAAACATAGAATCTTAAGAGATATTTTCACTCACATGTTCATTATAACATTCACAATAGCTAAGATGTGATAACAACCTAAATGTCCATTTATGGATTAGTGGATACACAATGGAATATTATTCAGCCTTTAAAAAGGAAGGAAATCATGCTATATGCAACATAAATGTATCTTGAGGATACTTTGCTAAGTGAAATAAGCCAGTTCAGTTCAGTTCAGTCATTCAGTCGTGTCCAGCTCTTTGTGACCCCATGAACTGCAGCACACCAGGCCTCCCTGTCCATCACCAATTGCCGAAGTCTACCCAAACCCATGTCCACTGAGTCGGTGATGCCGTCTAACTATCTCATCCTCTGTCATCCCTTCTCCTCAATCTTTCCCAGCATCAGGGTCTTTTCAAATGAGTCAGCTCTTTGCATCAGGTGGCCAACATATTGGAGTTTCAGCTTCAGCATCAGTCCGTCCAATGAACACCCAGGACTGATCTTTAGGATGGACTGGTTGGATCTCCTTGCAGTCCAAGGGACTCTCAAGAGTCTTCTCCAACACCACACTTCAAAAGCATCAATTCTTCAGCTCTCAGCTTTCTTTATAGTCCAACTCTCACATCCATACAAGACTACTGGAAAAACCATAGTCCGACTAGACGGACCTTTGTTGGCAAAGTAATGTCTCTGCTTTTTAAAATGCTGTCTAGGTTGGTCATAACTTTCCTTTCAAGGAGTAAGTGTCTTTTAATTTCATGGCTTCAGTCACCATCTGCAGTGATTTGGGAGCCAAGAAAAATAAAGTCAGCCACTGTTTCCCCATCTATTTGCCATGAAGTGATGGGACCAGATATCATGATCTTAGTTTTCTGAATGTTGAGCTTTAAGCCAACTTTTTCACTCTCTTTAACTTTCATCAAGAGGCTCTTTAGTTCTTTACTTTCTGCCATAAGGGTGGTGTCATCTGCATCATTCTGTTTATATGAGGTATCTAAAATAGCTAGACTCATAGAAACAGTAAGTAGGGTGGTTGTTGCCAGGGGCTGGAGGGAGAGAAATGGAGAGATGCTATTCAGTGGGCATAAAGTTTTAGTTATGTACAATGAATAAGCTCTGTTAGATTTATGAGATATATCTAAGAGATCTGCTGTAAACGTGGAATTGAAGTGAAAGTGAAGTCACTCAGTCATGTCTGACTGTTCAACCCCATGGTATGTAACCTGCCAGGCTCCTCCATCTTTGGAATTTTCCAGGCAAGAATACTAGAGTGGGTTGCCATTTCCTTCTCCAGGCAATCTTAATCCAGGGATGGAACCTGGGTCTCCCACACTGAGGGCAGACTCTTTACCGTCTGAGCCACCAGGGAATCCCATAAACATCATACTACAGTTAACAATTGATGTACACTTAAAATTTGTTGAGGGTAGATTTCATGTTACCACAATGGGGAGAAAAAAAAAAGCCGGGGGGTTGGAGGGTGGGGTGGGACCTGGAGATCTTTATTGTAAGGAATGGCTCAAAAATAATGGTGATGTGTTGAAATGATACAGGGACTGGTTTGAAAAGACTCCTATTGGCAGAATCTGGGACAGTTTGAGCATTAATATAAATAATGATAATCATCAGAACCCATTAAATAAACTAGGAATCAATGAGTCCATACTAGCGAACAAAGAAGTACTTCAATGAATTACTTCACTAAGGTTGAATGCCAGCTAATAAATCTAGAATGAATGATGTAAGTTAGAAAAATCACTATTTGACAAATGATTAAGGCAGGAATCCTCAATGAATGCTACTCGATGAAAGTTTGATGAATAGGATGTCTGCATAATCTTCAAGTATCTCCCCACAAAATGCTTAATATTTACAAAGGAAAAAATAGTAACCTGGTGAAAAATCTGGCAGGCACCACCTTAAATAATCAAACTTTACATCCCTAGTAATGGGACAAACTAATATATGCCTGCTCATACGGTATTGAGATAAATACAACATCCCTTTTGTGATATTCCTGCCAAAAAAGCACAACCTGAATCTAATCAAGGGGAAGCAGACAAGTCTAAATGCTTACCAGAGGGACATTCTACCAAAGTAACTGCTCATATTCTTTGAATATGTCAAGGCTGTAAAAGACAATGAATGACACCTCTAGGAACTGTTCCCGAGTAAAGGAGACAAAAGAGAAATGACAGCTTAAAATGCTTCGTATGATCCTGGATTTATGGGATAAGGGCCATAATTTTTTTTTTTAATATAAAGGACAGTATTTTGATAATTGGCAAAATGTGAATAAGATCTGTAGATTAGATTATAGTATGGTTTCACTGTTAATTTCCTGATTTTGATAATTTGGTTTTATGAGAGAGTGACCTTGTCCTTAGGAAATATTTAGGAGTAAATAAATATAAAGGAGTATCATGTCTGTAACATAATCTGAAATGGTTCAGACAAAAAGTAATACTATACATTTTTGAAAGGGAGAAGATGGCAGATGTAGTAAAATGTCAGCAGTTGTGGAATCTTGGTAGCATTATACTGTTCTTTGTACTATTATTTCAAAATAAAGAATACAAAATAAATTTGAAGGGAATCTTCCAGTATCACACTGTTGCAGGGTGCTTTATTCTGGTTAATTTTCTTTACCTGATTTTGTAATATGACCTAATGTGTGTGTGTATGTGTTTCGGTGAAATGCTGAATATAATCTTTCAATTAAGCCATCATGCCATATATTTATCTCAACAGTATACTTTTTAAATTCTGAAAGATAATTATTGTGGTAGTTGTTTTTAGACTTAGCATGATGGTTTGGTTTTTTATTATGGTCCTGGACAGGACACCAACATAGATAGTGTGAAAGCAAAGCCCCTTAGGGTCTAGTAGAGTTGTGTTACATGGCATCTTATTTCCGCCAATGTTGGTTCTCGCTGCTGCTTTTTGACTCCCTCATATTCTAAGTTATCTTAAGGAGAAGTGAAACTTTATAATTCCAGAAAGTTCAATAGTAATTGCTCAAAGGTATCTTGAGATGAAATATGTAAACATGCCAAGAAAAATCCTAAGTGTAACTGCCAACAGTGACTACACCTAAAGGGTAAAATGAGGGAGTGAGTAGGAAATTTAACCATGTCTTTCAAAAATTATATTTTGAATAGACATTACATTTAAATAATGTAAAGTTATTAAGATATAAAAACGTATACCATGGAAAGTCTCCCTTGTTCTGTCCCCCAGATTCTGAGTTTCCCTCCCCAGAGGCAAGCACAGTTAGCTTGCTTCTTGTGTAACTCCCAGCGTATTGGATGTGTGTAGAAGCAAATGAGTAGAGTTTTCACGTGCTGGTCTTGTCAGGCATTCTAAAGAATGTGGAAAAATAGAATCAGAGTTATGAACTCTGCCCTATGTCTTGAGTTAATGTATTTTGAAGACCTAGGGGAAGTAGAATATTTTGAGGGATTGAGTATAGTCCAGACTTACTATAGTAGATACTTCTGGTTAAAGTAAAATTTCAACTTCAGTCTTCAACTTACATAAGACTTAAGGAACAAAGGTATGTGTTGCTTGCTTGACAGTTTATATAGAGAAAAAAATTTATGAGTTCAGTTGTAATAGTGGATTTTATTAAAATTAATAACATGGTACATATATAAAATGGAGTATTATTCAGCCTTAACAAGAAGGAAATTTTGCACATGCTGCAACATGTATACTATGAAGATACTGTCCTAAGCAAAGTAAGCCAGTCACAAAAGGACAAATACTATCTGGTTCCATTTATATGAGATTCCTAGAACAGTGAGACCAAAAGTAGAAGGGTGGTTACACCAGGTACTTAGGAGAGGATTAGAGATTAATGATTAATGGGTACAGAATTTCAGTTTGGGAAGATGACAGTTCTGGAGATGGGCTGTAGTGATGGTTGCACAACTGTGAATGTGTTTAATGCCACAGAGCTGTATACTTTAGAATGGTTTATTTTATGTTATGTATGTTTTACCAAGTGAAACAAAAGGAAACAATAACATTTTAGGTTTTGTCAAAACAGTATACTGAGAATATGATAGAAAAATATTTGTATATCTCCTATAATATAATGCATCATGTCATAGGTAATACCTTCGGGAAAGCACACTGGACCTGCTAAATTAACAAATGGAAAGAAAGGGTAAGTACTTAAGAAAGTGTCCAACTTCAGGAATTCTCAAGAGATTTTCAAGTCTATGGGATGGACTAAATTTTTCCTACCCCAGAGATCTAAGTGAGGGTCTCTACTTTCACAAAACTCTGGGGAGAAACCTTTCATATCTCTACCCATGTTGATCATTTTAGTCTTTACAACCTTCATAAAGTCCTGCATAAATCCATCTTTTGCATGGTTGAACAAGCTTTCTTATCCAACCTTTGGTGGAAAGAAAGTGTCTTTTTAGAATGTATTTTGGGAAAATATATTATTTGTAATTATATTTGTGTTATATGTAAATGTATTAACAAACTTGTTTTCTAGGACCAATTGGAGAAAGATACCCCGTTTTAATGCAGATTCTGGCTATCCCACTCACTCTGATTCAGAAAGTCAGGTAAGAGTAAACTGAATAGATACAGTGTATACTGTTTAATTAGTTTTCAGGTAAAAGTTAAGAAGTGGAAATAAAAATTCAAAGGTGAAGTATTAATTGTCCTGACAAAGAATGAAGACTTTTTTGCTTTAAAACATGTCTTCTACCAATAATAAATTACTTCTAAATAAGGAAATTTTAAAATTACAGAATTTTTTTTCTGCAGTAAAATTTTATGTACAAATTTCTATGTGACTTTCTCCTTACAGACTGAAACCGTACAGGGGCTTGATGGCTGTGCGTCTTTGCTGCGGGACATTTTGAGAAATGAAGATTCAGGTTTTTTTTTTTTTAATGCTTCTTTGCTGATCACCTTTTCTCAATTAAGTAATTCTCTTAATGCTAATGAATTTTTGTTTTAATCATTAATAGGTTCAGAAATAACATATTCAGAAAATAGATGTAACCCCAGACCTGTAGAAACCAAAAGATACAGATCCAAAAAGAAAGGACATGAAAAACATACTGTGCCTTCTGTAGTCCGGAAGGAAATTTGTAAGTATTTTTTTATCTTATTTATTTAAATATGATACTTAATTATGGGAGTTTTGATAGATTACTGGGGTTATGCAGTTGGGCTTACATTTTAATAATACTGGTTATACAGGTGTGTGTGTGTGCTTGTGATTTTTTTTTCCTCTATTCAGTTTCTAATTGCTGAATGCTTTGCCAAGAAGAAAAGTAGAAAAAAAAATGGTTAGGTTTTATAGGAGAATAGTTCAAACTCAGAATGATATTCACAGATTGATTGGGTTTCATATTTCATTGGGTGTTTCATATTTCAATGTATATTTCATATACATTGGGTGTATATTTATTGTTTTAAAAATACTATATGTGTATACATATATTCTAAGTGGGATCCATAGCTCAATTTTTCAGCTGCACAGTTAGAAGATATGGTAACAGGAAGGTAAAATTCCAAGTTGGATAGTTATGTAAGGAAAAAAACTCTGCCGCTGATTGACAGTGACTGTAGCCAAGGATGGTTTACGCTCACAGTTAACTTGCTGACCTAAGTGGAATGATTCAGTAAGCAGTTTAGAATAAGCAAGTTTTGATTGTGTTGTTCCACAGAGGCCTATGGAACATGGTAGCCCAAAATAGAGATGAAAAAGTCCGTAATGGGATTTCAGAGCATCAAGAATGGAACCAGCTAGTTCACAGTTCAGGTGGGCCAAAAATGTTAGTACAGCAGAGTACAGTAAGATTTAGCTTAGGTAAGGGGTTTGAGTCATGTACAGCACTAGTTCTGGGTATTAGAGATCAGGATTCAGGCAAAGAGGCTGAAATTCAGATGGTCTTGAGTCAGAACCAAGGCTGAGAAAACAACTTCCTAACCTATCTTGGAGGCCAGTTGCGTTTAGCCTTGTATTGTCTTGACCTGTGCCACTTAAGGTGGCAGTCTCAAAACACATGTGATGCAGAGCATTCCAAGTATGGCTAGTACAACTAAGGAACTCAATTGTAAATGTTATTTAATTTTAATTAATTTAAATTTGAAAGCTGATACTTGACCTAGTTATTAGAAAACTTTTAAAGTATGTTTGAAATAACTTGGTAAATGAATCTACTTTTTTCAACTGTAAAGTTTATTAAACCTAAATACAGATCAAGGATTTCTGATAAAAATTTACCATCCGGATTGAGATGTGCTTTATAGTAAAAATACACAGTATGCTTAGAATATTTAATGCAAAAAAATAAAATATCTCAGTGATTAATGTTAATCACATATTGTAATGTTAATATTTTGGCTGTATTGATTTGAATAAAACATTATAGTAGTTAATGTTACCTATTTTAATTTTTTAATGTAGTTCTTGGAAAATTTTAAATTGCTTATATGATTTACATTATATTTCAGTGGGACAGTATTGGTCTAATCCAGGGTGAGCATACTACAGCCAGTTTTGTTTTATTGTAATATTTAGTTATTTTGTAAATGAAGCTTTATCAGAGCACAGTCATGCTAATTCATTTTCATTTATGTATTTTCTATGGTTACTTTCGTGTTGTAGGAGGAGACTTGAGTAGTTGTGGAAGAGACCATCTGGCCTGTTTAAAGCATAATATGTTTATTCTCTAGCCTTTTAAGAACAAGTGTGCTCACCCCTGGTCTAACTCTTAAAGTAGAAACCTATTTTGGAGGACTGATGGACAAAGAAAGGAGTGGTAGTACATGGTCAGCGATGGTGCCATGGTAGCAACTTGTTGGATCCTAACTTAACTATTTGTTCAGAGTTCCCACAGAGTTCAGTCGATAAGTCATGTCCAACTCTGCGACCCCATGGACTTCCAGACTTGTCCTTCCTTCACTATCTCCCAGAGTTTACTCAAACTCATGTCCATTGAGTCAGTGACGCTATCCAACCATCTCATCCTCTGTCACCCTCTTCTTCTGCCCTCAATCTTTCCCGGCATCAGTGTCTTTTCCAGTAAGTCGGCTCTTTGCATTAGGTGGCCAAAGTATTGGAGCTTCAGCATCAGCCCCTCCAATGAATATTCAGGGTTGATTTCCTTTAGAATTGACTGGCAAGAAAGAGTAGATAGGAACACCCAAATTAAGATAGGGGTTTTATTTATGAAGAAACTCATTACAAACTCATTAGAGTATAAGGGAACCACAAGGGATTCTGCTAGCCGAGTGCTAGCAGCATGAACAGAACTGTTGCTATCCCTAGGTCTTAAGGGATGAGGTGAGGAAGAGGTTACTGGGATTCAGCTAGATATATTGTTCTGTTAGAGTAGGCCACCTTGAGAGGAGAAGTGAGCTTTAAGGGACAAAGCCAGCCCAAGGTGGCCTCATAGAGAGGGAGTTTGAAATATCTTGAATGCATGCTTTTTCCTCTCTTTGATAATGCCACAATTCCCATTGGATTGGACCCAACCGGAACCCTGTTGATGTATATCTAGTCAGGGATCTGATTTTCATTCTTACAAGCTAATGAATTATCCTTACTATGTCGTGCATGTTGACAGGAGACACAAGACTCTTGGGTCAGAGACAAAGGTGCTGTGCTCGTAGCACAGCTAGCAGCATGCACATTAGCATGTTTGTGTCGGTTCTGCCTCACTGCCAACTGCCGGTGGGGTGGTGCGATGGACCCACGGGGAAACTGCACATGCTGAAGAACACTGAGCTTGGGGAATTCATTGCTTTGGTGGTAAGCAGTTAGAACGCCTATACTTGACTGAGGGAAAAACATCACCTTATCCCTCAACGTTGCTAAGTATAAACACAGCCCTGAAAAATGTCCCAGGTACAGAGCTTAGCTCAAAGCCTTACTTTTTCTTTGGTAAACCCAGCAAGACATGTAGGAGCACAAGAGACCCATAAAGGAATGTCTCTTAATAATGTAATCCATACAGAGTAGCATCCCAGAGAGAGCAGAGCAGAGTGGAGATGGATAGAAGGTGGGTTTGCTGAAGCAAATGAGAGAGATCTGGCATTCTTAGTCCCTAGCATTAAATTCTTATTTGGATTAGAGTCAGACCAGCAGTTCTGGCCTGTTATCAGTATATAATATTCTTATTGTCCTTTGCCCTACACTGTCATCATCAGAAGTTAGGACCTACTTGCCAAAGGACAGTCTCCATTAGGGTTATAGTATAAGAAGTGGTTCCCATTGACCAAGGTTTATTCTTTGGATGCAGAAACCTCTTTCCCTTTGGTTAAATTACTTCATTTTTCTTTGATTTATCACTGTAGCACTATCTAGAAAGGATCTTTTTTTTTCTTTTTTTGTAGTTAACAGCTGTTAGCCAGTACAAGGTTTTTGCTCTGTTAATCACAGTGCCTAGAATACACAAAAGCTGGGACTTCCCTGGTGGTCCAGTGGTTAAGACTCTACACTTCCACTGCAGAGGGCACAGTTTGATGCCTGGTCGGAGAACTAAGATCCCACATGCCACCGGATATGGCCAAAAGATTTTTTTTTTAATAAAATAAATAAAAATGCCCTTTATCTAAAAAGCACAGTTTCTGACAACTCACCAATTTAACATTAAAAAAAAAATAGGCAAAACTGCATTTCCTTCCTTTTTCATCTCTCCACAAGTGAGATAGTCATAATTAGAATTTTAGGAATTTGTTATAGCATGTTAACTAGTATCTACATATCATTTTAACTTTAACATATGTTATCTTACTATTTTGTGTTACTGTCTTCTGGGGCTTGGGCTCCTTATGTATTTTCTGTCTGGGACCTGCCAGATCACTGGGTGTCTATGGAGTCACACCCACCCACCCTGTTGCTTACTTAGAGGAATGAGGCAGAAAGGCAGTTCCAAAAATGCATTGAGAGCTTACCCAAGACTGCACCTGACATTTAAAAGAAAAAACAAACAAACCATTTTTTAATAAGCAGCTACTTACGTTTTGATAACTGTATTGAATGCTGTGGTCACATGCTCCTACCTTCAGTATCATATACATATTTCTGCCCTCATCTTGGAGAAATAAACCACTACAGGCAGAATATTTTTAGCATTGATTGCCCCCATCAAGGCCAAGTGTTCTCCGTATTTAAAATTATAATAGGCATCCAGCAATGCCTACCTGCAGTAGGTTTTTATTCCATATTTGGGTGGCAGGAATTATCTAAAAATTGTACATCCACTTAATGGTTTTTAACTTGTCTTGGATAAATTGTTTTAAGATTTTTGTGTCTTAAATACAGATGTACAACATTATCAGTAGAGTTTCACATAGATTGAGTTAATGGAGGAGTTAAGTAAGACATGTTAATTCTAAAGCTTTGAATTTTAAGAAGTATTTGAAGGTTATTAATTTATGTTGGGTGGTGGCATCTGCTGGCAAAGGCAAAATATCATAGCTTAACTAAATCAGAGATTAAGACAGAATGTGGTCCACTGGAGAAGGGAATGGCAAACCACTTCAGTATTCTTGCCTTGAGAACCCCATGAACAGTATGAAAAGGCAAAATGAAAGGATACTGAAAGGGGAACTCCCCGGGTCGGTAGGTGCCCAATATGCTACAAGAGATCAGTGGAGAAATAACTCCAAAAAGAATGAAAGGATGGAGCAAAAGCAAAAACAATACCCAATTGTGGATGTGACTGGTGATAGAAGCAAGGTCTGATGCTGTAAAGAGCAATATTGCATAGGAACCTGGAATGTCAGGTCCATGAATCAAGGCAAATTGGAAGTGGTTAAACAGGAGATGGCAAGAGTGAACATCGACATTCTAGGAATCAGCAAACTAAAACGGAATGGAATGGGTGAATTTAACTCAGATGACCATTATATCTACTACTGTGGGCAGGAATCCCTCAGAAGAAATGGAGTAGCCATCCTGGTCAACAAAAGAGTCCAAAATGCAGTACTTGGATGCAATCTCAAAAACGACAAAATGATCTCTATTCATTTCCAAGGCAAACCATTCAATATCATGGTAATCCAAGCCTATGTCCCAACCAGTAACACTAAAGAAGCTGAAGTTGAATGGTTCTATGAAGACCTACAAGACCTTTTAGAACTGACATCCAAAAAAGATGTCCTTTTCATTATAGGGGACTGGAATGCAAAAGTAGGAAGTCAAGAAACAGCTGGAGTAACAGGCAAATTTGGCCTTGGAGTACAGAATGAAGCAAGGCAAAGGCTAATAGAGTTTTGCCAAGAGAATGTACTGGTCATAGCAAACACCCTCTTCTAACAACACAAGAGAAGACTCTACACATGGACATCACCAGAGGGTCAACACCGAAATCAGATTGATTATATTGTTTGCAGCCAAAAATGGAGAAGCTCTATACAGTCAGCAAAAACACGACCAGGAGCTGACTGTGGCTCAGATCATGAACTCTTTATTGCCAAATTCAGACTTAAATTGAAGAAAGTAGGGAAAACCACTAGACCATTCAGGTATGACCTAAATCAAATCCTTTATGACTATACAGTGGAAGTGAGAAATAGATTTAAGGGACTAGATCTGATAGACAGAGTGCCTGATGAACTATGGAATGAGGTTCGTGACATTGTACAGGAGACAGGGATCAAGACCATTCCCATGGAAAAGAAATGCAGAAAAAGCAAAATGGCTGTCTGGGGAGGCCTTACAAATAGCTGTGAAAAGAAGAGAAGTGAAAAGCAAAGGAGAAAAGGAAAGATATAAGCATCTGAATGCAGAGTTCCAAAGAATAGCAAGAAGAGATAAGAAAGCCTTCCTCAGTGATCAATGCAAAGAAATAGAGGAAAACAACAGAATGGGAAAGACTAGAGATCTCTTCAAGAAAATTAGAGATACCAAGGGAACATTTCATGCAAAGATGAGCTCGATAAAGGACAGAAATGGTATGGACCTAACAGAAGCAGAAGATATTAAGAAGAGGTGGCAAGAATACACAGAAGAATTGTACAAAAAAGATCTTCATGACCCAGATAATCACGATGGTGTGATCACTCACCTAGAGCCAGACATCCTGGAATGGGAAGTCAAGTGGGACTTAGAAAGCATCACTACGAACAAAGCTAGTGGAGGTGATGGAATTCCAGTTGAGCTATTTCAAATCCTGAAAGATGATGCTGTGAAAGTGCTGCACTCAATATGCCAGCAAATTTGGAAAACTCAGCAGTGGCCACAGAACTGGAAAAGGGCAGTTTTCATTCCAATCCCAAAGAAAGGCAATGCCAAAGAATGCTCAAACTACCACACAATTGCACTCATCTCACATGCTAGTAAAGTAATGCTCAAAATTCTCCAAGCCAGGCTTCAGCAATATGTGAACCGTCAACTTCCAGATGTTCAAGCTGGTTTTGGAAAAGGCAGAGGAACCAGAGATCAAATTGCCAACATCCACTGGATCATCGAAAAAGCAAGAGAGTTCCAGAAAAACATCTATTTCTGCTTTATTGACTATGCCAAAGCCTTTCACTGTGTGGATCACAATAAGCTGTGGAAAATTCTGAAAGAGATGGAAATACCAGACCACCTGACCAGCCTCTTGAGAAACCTGTATGCAGGTCAGTAAGCAACAGTTAGAACTGGACATGGAACAACAGACTGGTTCCAAATAGGAAAAGGAGTACGTCAAGGCTGTATATTGTCACCCTTTTTATTTAACTTCTGTGCAGAGTATATCATGAGAAACGCTGGACTGGAAGAAACACAAGCTGGAATCAAGATTGCCGGGAGAAATATCAATAACCTCAGATATGCAGATGACACTACCCTTATGGCAGAAAGTGAAGAGGAACTAAAAAGCCTCTTGATGAAAGTGAAAGAGGAGAGTGAAAAAGTTGGCTTAAAACTCAACATTCAGAAAACGAAGATCATGGCATTTGGTCCCATCACTTCAGAGGAAATAGATGGGGAAACACTGGAAACAGTATCAGACTTTATTTTTGGGGGCTCCAAAATCACTGCAGATGGTGATTGCAGCCATGAAATTAAAAGACACTTACTCCTTGGAAGGAAAGTTATGACCAACCTAGACAGCATATTCAAAAGCAGAGATATTACTTTGCCAACAAAGGTCCGTCTAGTTAAGGCTATGGTTTTTCCACTGGTCATGTATGGATGTGAGAGTCGAACTGTGAAGAAAGCTGAGCACCGAAGAATTGATACTTTTGAACTATGGTGTTGGAGAAGACTCTTGAGAGTCCCTTGGACTGCAAGGAGATCCAACCAGTACATCCTAAGGGAGATCAGTCCTGGGAAGGCTGATGCTGAAGTGGAAACTCCAATACTTTGGCCACCTCATGCAAAGAGTTGACTCATGGGAAAAGACCTTGCTGCTGGGAGGGATTGAGGGTGGAGAAGAAGGGGATGACAGAGGATGAGATGCCTGGATGGCATCACCCACTCGATGGACGTGAGTTTGAGTAAACTCTGGGAGTTGGTGATGGACAGGGAGGCCTGACGTTCTGTGATTCATGGGGTGGCAAAGAGTTGGACACGACTGAGCGACTGAACTGAACTGAATCAGAGATTGTGAAAGCCATCTCCTGAAAAGAAAGTGAATGAGTGCCAATGCTTGGGACTATGAGTATAAAATCTGAGAACTCCTCAAACCAGACATATATTATGGAGCCAAAAGAAATCCAAGAGCAGAAGAGAGACCTAGGAATTAGGAGGAAAGGAAGAACAATATTCTGGATGGCCATGGGCTGCGTGGGATCTCAGCTTTCATCATTTTAGATTTTGAAGTTAAAACTATTTTAGGAGGATACTTTTCCTTTTTATTAATTATAAATTGTATTTCCACTAAGGATTTCCTTGGTGGTCCAGTGGCTAATACTCTACACTCCCAGTGCAGCGGGACCCAGGTTCTGTCCCTGGTCAGGGAACTAGATCCCACATACGACAACTGAAAAGATCTCACTTTCTAACGGCAGAAAGTAAAGAGGGGCTAAAGTGCCTCTTGATAAGAGTGAAAGAGGAGAGTGAAAAAGCTGGCTTGAAACTTAACATAGAAAAAACTAAGGTCATGGTATCTGGTCCCATCATTTCATGGCAAGTAGAAGGGGGAAATGTGGAAGTAGTAACAGATTTTATTTTCTTGAGCTCCAAAATCACTGCGGACAATGACTGCAGCCATGAAATTAAAGACACTTGCTTCTTGGAAGGAAAGCTATGACAAACTTAGACAGCCTATTAAAAAGCAGAGATCACTTTGATGACAAAGATCTGTATAGTCAAAGCTAGGCCTTTCCAGTAGTCATGTACAGATGTGAGAGTTGGACCATAATGAAGGCTGAGTGCTAAAAAATTGATGCTTTTGTACCGTGGTACTGGAGAAGACTCTTGAGAGTCCTTTGGACTGCAAGTAGATCAAACCAGTGAATCCTAAAGGAAATCAACCCTGAATATTCATTGAAAGGACTGACCCTGAAGCTCCAATAATTTGGCCGCCTGATGTGAAGAGCTGACTCATTGGAAATGAGTCAGCTGATGCTGGAAAAGATTGAAGGGAAAAGGAGGAGTCAGGAGAGGATGAGATAGTTAGACGACTCAATGGATATGAATTTGAGCAAACTGGGAAATAGTGGAGAAAAGAGGAGTGCGGTGTGCTGCAATCCAGGAGGTTGCAAATAGTTGGACACGATTAGTGACTCAACAACATTTCCCCTTTTTTTTTTTAACAAATGTTTATTAACCAGTTTGTTTTAGTTCATATATTCAGAGAATGAAGAATAACTTATTGCATGTCACCTTAGAAGGGAAATGGTTAGAGATTTATTATTGATACAGTTGGGAAGATCTATGAATATAAAATATTTATTTGGCCCTATTAAGACTTTTGATCTCTGGTTCCTCTGCCTTTTCTAAAACCAGCTTGAACATCTGGAAGTTCATGGTTCACATATTGCTGAAGCCTGGCTTGGAGAATTTTGAGCATTACTTTACTAGCGTGTGAGATGAGTGCAATTGTGCGGTAGTTTGAGCATTCTTTGGCATTGCCTTTCTTTGGGATTGGAATGAAAACTGCCCTTTTCCAGTCCTGTGGCCACTGCTGAGTTTTCCAAATTTGCTGGCATATTGAGTGCAGCACTTTCACAGCATCATCTTTCAGGATTTGAAATAGCTCAACTGGAATTCCATCACCTCCACTAGCTTTGTTCGTAGTGATGCTTTCTAAGTCCCACTTGACTTCCCATTCCAGGATGTCTGGCTCTAGGTGAGTGATCACACCATCATGATTATCTGGGTCGTGAAGATCTTTTTTTGTACAGTTCTTCTGTGTATTCTTGCCACCTCTTCTTAATATCTTCTGCTTCTGTTAGGTCCATACCATTTCTGTCCTTTATCGAGCCCATCCTTGCATGAAATGTTCCTTTGGTATCTCTTATTTTCTTGAAGAGATCCCTAGTCTTTCCCATTCTGTTGTTTTCCTCTATTTCTTTGCATTGATCGCTGAAGAAGGCTTTTTTATCTCTTCATACTATTGTTTGGAACTCTGCATTCAGATGTTTATATCTTTCCTTTTCTCCTTTGCTTTTCACTTCTCTTCTTTTCACAGCTATTTGTAAGGCCTCCCCAGACAGCCATTTTGCCTTTTTGCATTTCTTTTCCATGGGAATGGTCTTGATCCCTGTCTCCTGTACAATGTCACGAACCCCATTCCATAGTTCATCAGGTACTCTATCAGATCTAGTCCCTTAAATCTATTTCTCACTTCCACTGTATAATCATAAGGGATTTGATTTAGGTCATACCTGAATGGTCTAGTGGTTTTCCCTACTTTCTTCAATTTCAGTCTGAATTTGGCAATAAGGAGTTCATGGTCTGAGCCAAGTCAGCTCCTGGTCTTGTTTTTGCTGACTGTATAGAGCTTCTCCATCTTTGGCTGCAAAGAATATAATCAATCTGATTTTGGTGTTGACTATCTGGTGATGTCCATGTATAGAAAAGGCAGAGGAACCAGAGATCAAATTGCCAACATCCGTTGGATCATGGAAAAAGCAAGAGAGTTCCAGAAAAACATCTATTTCTGCTTTATTGACTATGCCAAAGCCTTTGACTGTGTGGATCACAATAAACTGTGGAAAATTCTGAAAAAGATGGGAATACCAGACCACCTGATCTGCCTCTTGAGAAATTTGTATGCAGGTCAGGAAGCAACAGTTAGAACTGGACATGGAACAACAGACTGGTTCCAAATAGGAAAAGGAGTTCGTCAAGGCTGTATATTGTCACCCTGCTTATTTAACTTCTATGCAGAGTACATCATGAGAAACACTGGACTGGAAGAAACACAAGCTGGAATGAAGATTGCCAGGAGAAATATCAATAACCTCAGATATGCAGATGACACCACCCTTATGGCAGAAAGTGAAGAGGAACTAAAAAGCCTCTTGATGAAAGTGAAAGAGGAGAGTGAAAAAGTTAGCTGAAAGCTCAACATTCAGAAAACGAAGATCATGGCATCCAGTCCCATCACTTCATGGGAAATAGATGGGGAAACAGTGGAAACAGTGTCAGACTTTATTTTTCTGGGCTCCAAAATCACTACAGATGGTGACTGCAGCCATGAAATTAAAAGACGCTTACTCCCTGGAAGGCAAGTTATGACCAACCTAGATAGCAGATTCAAAAGCAGAGACATTACTTTGCCAACAAAGGTCCGTCTAGTTAAGGCTATGGTTTTTCCTGTGATCATGTATGGATGTGAGAGTTGGACTGTGAAGAAGGCTGAGCGCCGAAGAATTGATGCTTTTGAAGTGTGGTGTTGGAGAAGACTCTTGAGAGTCCCTTGGACTGCAAGGAGATCCAACCAGTCCATTCTGAAGGAGATCAGCCCTGGGATTTCTTTGTAAGGAATTATGCTGAAGCTGAAACTCCAGTACTTTGGCCACCTCATGCAAAGAGTTGACTCATTGGAAAAGACTCTGATGCTGGGAGGGATTGGGGGCAAGAGGAGAAGGGGATGACAGAGGATGAGATGGCTGGATGGCATCACTGACTCGATGGACGTGAGTCTGAGTGAACTCTGGGAGTTGGTGATGGACAGGGAGGCCTGGCGTGCTGCAATTCATGGGGTCGCAAAGAGTTGGACACAACTGAGCGACTGATCTGATCTGATCTGATCTGATTAAACTTTGGAGCCATTTGGTAATGGCTGTAACATATATTGAGTTCTTACTATGTGCTAGATACTAGTAGTTTACATGTGCTATTTAATTTTCATAACAGTGTTATAAAACAGGTAATGCTCGTATTATCATCATTTTTTTGATGAGGAAGAAGAGTCCAAGAGTGGTTAAATAATTTGCCAAAAGTTATTCAGCTAGTAGTTGTTAGAGCTCATATGCAGGCCAGGGAAGTATGTTCACAGCAATAGGTTATCACAAAGGAAAGAATAACTCAAGTCAAAATAGATGCATCCAGTATCTCCAACCATTTTCATAGTCCATTAATAATTTAGTAGTAGTTTTCTGTGTTTATTGGTTATAATATTTCATTTGCCTTTAACGTTTTGCTTTTACTTGTAGGTTTTATGCTTTTAGCAGTGTTTTTATTTTCAATAAATTGTGTATGTATTTAGGGAATTCCATACCATTTAAAATTTTTTAACTTTTCACTGTTTAAGGATTAACTTTAATAAAGCAAGTGTATAAATCTCAATAAATATTTGCATATGTGTACGTCCATGTAGTTGACCACCCAGTTGAAAATAAAGAACGATTTCAGTACCCTACCAGGCTCCTATCCATCAGTATTCTCATTATTACCTGTCTCCTCATCCTTGAATAAACACTTTTCTGACTTCTTTCTTGATTGGATAGTTTTACTATTTTTGAACTTCATGTACACTGTGAAAATGCAGCTCTACACTGTAGTCTTGTGTCTGACTCTCACATAGCATCATATCTGTTAACTTCATATAGGCAGTCAGAGTATATCAGTACTTTGTTCTTTTCCATTGCTATATAGTATTCCATCATATGGCTACACCACAATTCATCCACTTCTACTATTCATGACTGTTTGGGTTTTCAGTTTGGGGCCACTGCTGATACAGCTGTTGCAAACATTCTCGTACACATTTTAGTAGATGTAATACTCATTTCTGCCAGGTATATTCCCCGAAATATAATTGCTATATCATAAAATATATGTTTAGCTTTGGTAAGCTTTTGCCAAAAAGTGTGGTTTTCTAAGTTTGTTTTGTACTCTGATATAGCCCTGCCTAAAGAAGCTTATAGTTTAGTCAAACAGACAAGAGAGTGAAAGATAAGCAATATAGTACAGTATCCAAGTGATACATGATTTGTATAGACTATGTACTCTTTCATGGTGAAGAGCAGTCACTAGACTGAAATGACTGGAGAAGGCTTCAGATGAGCTTTGGTGAGTTAGGTAGAATTGAATTGAAAGGTATGGTTCATCATGAGTAATATTATAGGAAAGTGAGAAAAGCATGTAGGTGTCTAAATTGGTCTGACTGGATTGAAAGATTTCTTAGTTGAGGGTGATGGAAAGATGGTTGGAAAATTATGTTGTGGTTAGGCTTTTGAGACTTTAAATGTCAGGTTAAGGTCTTATTTGAGAGCTCAATGTGTAGATTAAATTCACTTTCTCACTCTAAAAGCTCTGATTTATTTATTGTTGCTGTTATTATCATCATTATCATCAAAGCATCATAATTGTACAAGGTATTCTATCTTTCTGTTCCATTCACCCTCTCAAGAGCATTCCATTTAGTTCAGTCACTTAATCGTGTCTGACTTTGTGCGAGCCCATGGACTGTAGCACGCCAGGCTTCCCTGTCCATCACCAACTCCCAGAGCTTTCCTCAAACTCATGTGCATCGAGTCAGTGATGCCATCCAACCATCTCATCCTCTATCCTGCCTTCTCCTGCTGCCTCCTGCCTTCTCCTCCTGCCTTCAACTTTCCCAGCATCAGGGTCTTTTCCAATGAGTCAGTTCTTCCAGTGAGTCAGTTCTTATCAGCTGGCCAAAGTATTGGGAGTTTCAGCTTCAGCATCAGTCCTTCCAGTGACTCCTTTCCCAACTGAAGTGCATTATGAGTAGCATTTAATAGAGATTTTAAAGACATAGTATAAGTTAATTTTGAGGAGAACCTGATTCATTACTTCCCTTTAAAAAAAGAATTTGAGGTGATTTTCTTGAGGGGTGATCACACTCTGTAAAGTATGTGATGAATCGAGTTACTTCTGAGAGCCCTTTTTTCCTCTAATACCTTTGGTAAAGGTTTTTGAAAAGAAACATATTTCAGAAATTTTTTCCCCCTTTTTCCATATTAGTATCTTCAGATAAGAAGAAGCAGATACCTAATGATGCTTCTGTTGGAAGTGAAAGAGACTCATCAGATATACTGCAAAATTGGTCACTACAAGACCACTGTGGAATGTATTCACCCTTAATATACCAAGCTCTTTGCGAACATGTGCAGACTCAAATGTCACTGATGAATAACTTGGCTTCAAAGAACAACCCTAATGGAATTCCTGCTGCACCTTGCCACACTGTGTCTGGTTCTGGTTAGTATGAATGACGTTTTAAAAAGCATGAATATAAGCTCTAATTAAGTTGCCTGGTAATTGTATAAGCAGTCTGAGATGTGAATGACTTTTTCTCCCTTTTACTTTTTAGAATCTCAGACGTCTTCACCTTCTAGTTATGGTTTACCCACCTCTATCCCAGTCCGGGTACCTCGGCAGCCACCCTGCCCTCCGATGGTTCATTCTGTGAGTGCAGTTTATATACTATATAAGTAATGATTTGCTTTTAGAAATTGTCATCTTGAGAGAAAATTTCATTTGCTGATTGTATCTTAATGCTCTAGGCTGTAAAGACCAATTATTTTTTGAGTTATTTTTTATTAGAAAAGTTTGCCTATTAATTAAGGACAGTGGTGGGCAGGGCGAAGGAAAAAGATTACTAGGGAAAAAAAAAATCACCCATACCTACCAGCAAAGCACAATTGCTGTTAACACATTGATAGAGCATGTTCCAGTCATTTAATTCTTTGTGTAGGTTTCATTTTCTGGTTTTAATTTGTTAAGTAAACTTTCTTTTAATAATATCATCATAATTAAATTTTATATAGTTTTACATGCTGCTTTTTTCCACTTAACATTTAATTGTGATTTACCTTTTGTAAATTTTTACTAAGTTCTTACTACTCTAGTGGATATACCATGGTCTGTGTAACTCCTCACCTATGGTTAGACATTTAAATAAATTTTTTACTACTGTAACATTTCTCTAAATATGTTTATGCAGAAGCCTTTTCAGCTTATTTTCTACACTGTGATTTCCTAAAGTGGAAGTTTATTTTAGTCCCAAAGTAGACTAATTTTTGATGCCTTTAAACCATTTATGATATATGTAAACAATCTATTTTGGTCGTGGCTTTATAATGTTCCCATATTACTGAGTGAACTAATTAAGCTTTAAAAATGCAGAATAATGAGCTAAGGGGAAATTGACTTATTCACTGGTAATCTGTAACTCCATCCTGCAAATGTCATCTTCTAACATTTTTCATTTGAGTTTATTGTAGTTAATGCCCACAAGTCAGTGCTCATTATTTTTGAAGTCTTAGCTTGTTTTTTTCTTTTCTTTAGGAAGTTCAGACTGATGGTGACAGTCAGTTTGCATCACAAGGAAGAACAACTTCTGTGAACTGTACTGATGATGTTGTAAGGAATTCCTTCAATACCTGTCTTGGAGTTTCATGTAACCTGCCCCAAACTGGCAAACCAGCTACTCCAACATTTCAGCAACTGGGTCTTGCTAACGGGGTTCTGCCGAAAAGACTTTCTGAGGAACCGGACTTACTGAAGTGTTTCCAGACATACATGAAACTATTGCGTTCTCATCCTGACAGTCCCACTCGCCGCAGCCCCACCCTATTACAGCCAGCTTTCTTGGCTACTCATGAAGAAAAATGTACTAACAAACACATTGGTGAGGTCAGAAGTGAAGGAAAGGATTTAAACATACCTCTGGGAGATTCAAGAATAAAGGATGTGCAGAAGGCAAAAAACGTGAACCAGAGTGCTGAAAAAGTTAGAACTATCAAGTATTTGTTGGGAGAGCTCAAGGCCCTGGTAGCAGAACAAGGTAGATAAGTACTTTCTTTATAATTTTCTGTGGCATGTCATCATTTAAATTCAGAATAATCAACATGAAGTTTGTGATATTTTCCATAGAAGTATGTCTTATGCTAATGAAGAGATGAGTTTTGTCTGTTTTATTCTTATTTTGTGGGTTTTTGCTCCCTGTTGTTTCCTGTGGATTTGAAACGTGCTAGGGAATATCATTCTTTTACTTGTAAGTGTGTGTTCATTCTACTTGATTCAAAGGGACCTTGAAAAGATTCAACCAAAGAAAATTCATAGAGATAAATTTTAAGGGGTTGGAGGACATGGTTAACTCCCTAGAACAGAGTGATAATGTTTCCTACTTTAAAAAGATGTAAAAGTTTTCCTCTCATCATTTATTTAATAACTGTTACAATGTTTAACAAATCTCACTTGGAGAAGGAACATAAATCTTCTGATGCTCTTTTCAGTTCACTCTTAAGATATTTTAATTAATCAAAAAAAATATCTTGGGTGGAGTTATGAGCCAGGTTGTATTCATTTTCATTATGTATATTCTGAATAATGACTTTCACTTGGACTTAGTTACACATTTGTCATCTAGAAAACACAGTAATTGATTATGGAAGTTCTAATTGAGTACCTCATATTTGCAGTCTGACAAAAAAGTTACCAAATCTTAAAATTTATCTGTATTAGGATGTAGCACTATTAATCCTGTGGTTCAGTATATTAAAATCTCCTGTATTTTCGGACTGTTAATTCATTATTATTCTCTTAAGTGAATACTTAATCATTGGTAATAATTATAATAGTAGTAATATTAGCTATCACTTATTGAGCACCTAGCATGTGCCCAGCACTGTGCTAAGTGTTTTATATGCATTATTTCATTTAATCCTCACAGCAACACTATGAGGTACTATTATTGTCCCCATTTTACAGACGAGGAAACTGAGGCTTGGAGAACAGTATTTCATTTAATCCTCTCAGCAACCCCATGAGGTACTGTTGTTATCCATTTAACCATGAAGAAACCTAGGCTTCAAGAATTAAGTAATTTGACTAAGGTACATTGCAGGAAAATGGTGGAGCCCAGGTCTCTGCTTCTAATGCTTTCATGCAAAACCGCTCTACAGAGCATTCTGCTCTGTAATTGGGCACAATTGTTTACTGTATGCATGTAAACTTTCCATTAAGGTGTTAAAATACTTGTGGAATTGATTAACTTTTTGTAGCTGAATACTTTATCTCTTTTGGATATCAGACAGTTAATATTATATTTATTAAATGTTTTCATTTCCCATAAATTTTTGTTTAATTGAAGTATAGCTGCTTTACAATGTTGTATGAGTTTCTCCCGTAAAGCAAAGTGCATCAGTTGTATGTATACATATATCCACTCTTTAAAAATTTTCTTCCTGTTTAGGTCACCATAGATCAAGTAGGATTCCCTGTGCTGTACCATAGGTTCTCATTAGTGATCTGTTTTTTACACAGTACTATACGTATATCAACCCTCATCTCCCAGTTCATCCCACCTTCTCCCTCTTTGCTGGACATAAGCTTTTTTGCTACATTTGTGACTCTATTTCTGCTTTGCAAATAAATTCATCTGTACCATTTCTCTAGCAGTTTACAGAAAATCTGAATAAAAATGAACAAAAATAAAAGGACAAGAGATCTAAAATCTACCTTCTACCTGTATCTTTTTGCCACCTCCCAAATCATCCACTCCCCACAGTCAATGACAAAAATGATACTGCTTTTGATGCTGCATCAAATGAAGTGTAGCCGGTTGTGTTAAATTTACTTTATAAAATTAAATAATAAAACCTTATCTTAGTAGACCCTCCCTCAATATATTTCCAAAATGAATCACCAGAAGTGAATTATTTGCTTATGCCAGGATCAAAGGTTGTGTTGTTAATACTATAATCAATTATAAGAAACCCTTTAGTAATTATAGGAACATGTGGACTAGGAGATATATATAACCATCTTCCTACTAGACACTTTAACTGAAAAAAAAATCACTGATATAATAATTCTGTGACTTAACATAAATCTTTAGAATTCTTCTCAATAAGGAAGTGCAGCCTGCAGGAAAAAGGAAAATAGGATTTGTAGAATAAATTCATAAATAACTGAGTTGAGTTTGTTTATAGTACATATGTATGTATGTGAAATGTTTTCTTTTTTGGTAATACATATGAATAATCTTATCAAAACAGCAATTTATAATACTGTGTTTACTCATTTCTTCTGTTTTTTATAGAAGATTCAGAAATCCAGAGGGTGATTACAGAACTGGAGATGTGTATATCTCTGCTTCCAGCCGTAAGTGCAAACACAAATATTCAGGTTGAAATAGCACTGGCCATGCAGCCACTAAGAAGTGAAAACGCTCATTTACGCAGGTAAGAATTGCTCTTTGACTTTTTTGTCTCCATGCAAAGATGTCCTATGGCCAGAACAAAAATGCCTAATGAGATATCTAGGGCTTTGTAAGGAAAATAGACATAGTCTTACTGTATTTATACTCTTAATCCCCTATTTTCCAAATACTGACAGCAGTCTCTAACTCTTCCATTATTTCTGCCCACTAGTATGTATTTTTTCACAACTTTTTCACATCTGTTGTCGCTTGGTTGGTAACAAATAGAGAGCAAAGTGAACTACATCTGGATATTTATTAGGCTAGTCTAGGCTATGCATATCGTCCATGGGGTTGCAAAGAGTCGGACACGACTGAGTGACCTTCACTTTCATTTTCAGGCTATGCAGTGCTTGTGCTCAGTTGCTTCAGTCATGTTCGACTGCAACCCCATGGACTGTAGCCTGCCAGGTTCCTCTGTCCACGGGATTTCCCAGGCGAGAATACTGGAGTGAGTTGCCATTTCCTTCTCCAGGGCATCTTCCTGACCCCAGGGATCGCATCTGGGTCTCCTACATTGCAGGGGAATTCTTTACTGCTGAGTCACCTGGGAAGCCCAGAACTTAGTCTCTGCGTATTATTTATCTTGATATTGTGACCGTAGGAAATATCAATAGTTGTTATTTGTTTCTATTTCTTAGAACACTTTTCTTTGATTGATTGATTTTTATTTTTGGCTGCACTGGGTGTTCGTTGCTTTCGTGGACTTTCTCTAGTTGCAGCAAGCAGGGCTGCTCTTTGTTGTGGTGTGTGGACTTCTCTTGCGGTGGCTTCTCTTAGGGCAGAGCACAGGCTCTCGGTGCTCAGGCTTCAGTAGTTGCAGCCTGCAGGCTCGGCAGTTGTGGTGCACGGGCTTAGTTTCTCAGTGGCATGTGGAGTCTTCCCAAACCAGGGGTTGAACCTGTGTCCCCTGCACTGGCAGGCGAATTCTTGTACACTGTGACACTGGGTAAGTCGCAGAACATTTTAAAATTGCTTTAGGAGCTAATTTATAAGCCACTTTAGAAAATAAAACTTACTTTATTGGTCACTGCTTGTGTTTAATTTTTTTAAAAGGTATTAGTTTTATGTCTAACGTAATTCTTCGGACTTGGCACCAACATTTCTTGGCTGTGTCCTTAGAGGACAAAGATTATATATCATGCTACTGCCACCGTTTACCTGACCTTCCAAAAATGAAATTATCGAAAAATGAAGAATTTGTCAGATATGCTTTTTTTTTTTTAGCAGAATGAGATTTCCAGCAGAAGTAGGAATTTTTGTGTCTCTTTGTTAATCTTTGTTTGGAAAGAATCATCCATAATCTCTGTTATAAATAACAATTGGAATGCATAGGCTCATTCAAAAGTGTTTTTCAGCATTTTCAATCAAAAACGGGTTTTTTTTTTTCTTGTTTGGACATTTTGAAACTTCCTGTTCCTTTTTAGCCAGAAAACTGATCTTTCAGGACTTTCTTGGTGTTTATTGCCATCTTGTGGCATTAAAAAAAATGGCTAGCTGCATTGTTTGTTTGGCGTTTGGGTCTGGACAGTGTTTATGTGAGACTCCTGACACAGGTCCCTACCCGTAAAATATCTGTAGTGACCCATTCATTGTGACCTTGTGGCACATTCCAGAATTTCCTGGATGAAGGCTGTGGGGGGTTCCAGTTAAGCTAGTGAGTGCCGTAATATTTAAAGGGCAAGTTAGAACTCATGACCATTTCCTGATTTTAAACTAAAATACAAGACCATTATGTACCCACGAGGAACAAAGAAATGAAATGGAACTGGGGAGGAACTGGGGTGTGGCATTCAGGCTTTGGCCTGATAATTTGACACATGATAACATAATCCTCCCAGATGGAAGTTACTAGAGGAAGAATAGATTGTTATTTCATTTTATTTTTTAGTTAGAAAATGTAGTGGGAGAACTAGTGAGTTAAGATTTAGACCCTCTGGAGACATGTATGGTATGAGTGGAACCCACAAACAAGATTCAGGATAGAAATGTAAGCTTGGGAGTTATTCACTGACCACATTTTTATTGAGCATTTGCTACAGATCTGGCCCTGTGTAGGTACTGGAGACAATAATGATTAAAAGCAAGTGGTTTGGTATCAGCGTGTAAGTGTTCAATTCACTAAGAACGTACAGAGTGTAAACACAACCAAGGGTGCATTGCTGGGGAATAACAGCTTCTTAAGCAGAGAACACAGAAGGAGAAGCCTGTGAAAGAAACCTGAGAAGGAGCAAGTAGGGACTCCTACCAAATGAGATATTTCATTTCCTTATCCTGTCACCAACAAAAAGTGTTATTTCCTTTGAGAATGAAGTAGCAACCTACCCCAGTATTCTTGCCTGGGAAATCCCATAGACAAGAAGCTTGGCAGGCTACTGTCCATGGGGTCACAAAAGAGTCAGAGAGAGACACACACACACACAACTAAGTCCATGGGATCACAAAGAGTCAGAGAGAGACACACACACACAACTAAGTCCATGGGATCACAAAGAGTCAGAGAGACACACACACACACAACTAAAGATCTTGCAACTAAGACCTGGTGCAGCCAAATAAATATATATGTATATATTTTACAGTGTTGTTTCCTTTTATTTTTGTGAATCCTATGGTCATAAAATATCTCCTGTTTTATATTTGTATTTCTTCATACTAGTGTGGCTGAGAATTTTTCATATGCTTATCAGCCTCTTCTGTTTCTTTTGTGAATTGCCCATTCTTATCATTGGTCATGTTTTCTTTCCCTACTTACTGATTTGTAGGAGCTCTTCAATGTTACAGCCCCTTTGTCTGTTATTTGTGTAGCAGATATTTTCTTCCAGACTGCTAATTCTAGAACAAGTTTCAGTTTTGATGTGGTTAAATCCTTTACTTTTTTCCTTGATGATTGCTAGATTTTGAGTATTGCTTAGGAATGCCTTTCCCACTTAAGATTATGTAGATTGCCACCTAAAACTTGTTAAGTTTTGTTTGTTTGTTGTTATATTTTATGTTTAGCTCTTTAATCCAACCTGAATGAATATATACAAATGATGTGAGGTAGGATCTATCGTTTTAGATTTCGTAACAGTGATACTTTAGCACAGAATATTTCCAGATAATAATTCTCAAAAGGTATTAGAGATTTTTTTTTTTAATGTTAACTTCTTAGAAGTAAACACTTGCAGTTCCTTTTGTATGTTCCTATTTGCGAAGCAGCTATATATTATGAAGTTCATTGTGAGGTAGAGGTGGTGCTTATTGGCATTCTCTTTACTTAAATAAAGCCATTAACCTTTAAATCTATTAAAGAAATTAGTAGCAGCATAAGTTTTTGTTTCCCAGTTTTTACACTGCGTGACAAACCAAGCAGTTAGTTGTCTGATAGCAGCTGGTCCTTGTAGGAATTCTGGTTCATAATTACAACAGATCTTTTAAAAGTAGATAATCACTACAGTAATGAAAATACTTCCGGAGAAGGAAGACAGAAGAAAATAGTAAGAGGAGATAGAAATGAAAGAAATAGAAAAACAAGGAAATCACTGAAGAGATAAGAGAACAAAAAAGGGAAGAGGAAAAATAAGTTAACCTTTTTCTGTTGAAGGGGGGTTTTATGCCATCCTGGGCAATCTTTTAAAAATTATTTCAGGTCTTAAAATAATAGCAGTAGTGTGGTTTTGTTTGTTTGGTTTTTGTCTTATGTTTAGGGACAAGATGGACTTCTGCTCTCCTAGTAGGTGCCACTGTTTATGTTCTCTATTTTAATAGGCTGTCACATGTATACTCTAAAATAAGCTTGGGATTCTTGCATTCATGTTTCTTCATTATTTCATTTAGGCAATTGAGAATTTTGAACCAGCAACTTAGAGAACGAGAAAAAACTCAAAAGGCATCTGGTTCTCTGGAATGCAGCCTTGAATGTAGGTAAAAGAATTGTGAGGACTGATTGTGAACTCTTTATGGCTCTGAAAATGTTGATAAAGAATTGAACTTTCTTAATTACTTTGTCTTAAGTGGACTATTTGTCAAAAAAGTAGGAATGATACTCATTAAAATTTAAAATAGTATAGAAACACAAAAATAAAAGATTTGTGCTATTCCCGATAATTCAATCCTATTTTTTTTTAAAAGTCTGTATTTCCTTTCACATATCTCCTGTTCATTTATAATTGATTTATTTCATAAATGCTTACTGAATATCTACTATTAACAGATGAGTCCTAGTAGAACTACATATGTATTTTTCTTTTGTAAAAATGAGATTGCACACTCCTGCAGCTTGCATTTATTCACTTATTATGTAGTGGATATTTTTCTCTATCAAAATACATAAATATTATTTTTTCTTATTAAAACTAAGTATATATTCTGTTTATGTAGTTCTGTTGTAATGTATTTAAAGTCCTCTGCTGATAGATATCTAGATACTTTCCCTGTTTTCCTAGTACAGATAATCCTCCAATGAAAACCCTTGTACATGTCTTTGTGCCCATGTGTGACTGTTTTTGTAGATTATAGCCATAGAATTGCTGAGTCAGAGTATTACTGTTTCAGTTTTGACTGATGTTGCCAGATTGTCCTTATGGCTCATAGAGCTTAAAGTAATAGAAAAGAAAAAAAAAAACAGTAACTAGAGGAAAAGACAGGGATTTCTTTTTGTATTCTTGGGAACTTTTCCTAAGCCCAACAAAAACTCACATGCTACAAAGGAAAGATTGGTAAAGCATGTCCCAGAAATCTTTTTCATTTCATGTACAGCAGAATTATAAATAACATTTTATCTTTATTATTATTTTTACACCCTCTCCAGCATTTGTTTGTAGATTTTTTGGCAATGGCCATTCTGACTGGTGTGAGGTGATATTTCATTGTAGTTTTGATTTGCATTTCTCTAATAATGAGCGATATTGAGCATCTTTTCATGTGTTTGTTAGCCATCTGTATATCTTCTTTGGAGAAATGTCTGTTTAGGTCTTTTCCCCACTTTTTGATTGGGTTGTTTGTTTTTCTGGCACTCAGTTGTATGAGCTGCTTGTATATTTTGGAAATTAATCCTTTGTCAGTTGTTTCATTTGCTATTATTTTCTCCCATTGTGAGGATTGTCTTTTCCCCTTGCTTATAGTTTCCTTTGCTGTGCAAAAGCTTTTAAGTTTAATCAGGTCACACTTGTTTTCTTTTGTTTTTATTTCCATTACTCTAGGAGGTGGGTCATAGAGGATCTTGCTTTGATTTATGTCATCATATGTTCTGCTTGTGTTTTCCTCTAAGAATTTTATAAGTCTCTGGTCTTAATTTAGGTCTTTAATCCATTTTGAGTTTGTCTTTGTGTATGGTCTTTGTCTTTGTGTTAGGAAGTGTTCTAATTTCATTCTTTTACATGTAGCTGGCCAGTTTTCCCAGCACCATTTATTGAAGAGGCTGTCTTTGCCCCATTGTATATTCTTGTCTCCTTTGTCAAAAATAAGGTCCCCATAGGTGCATGGGTTTATTTCTGGGCTTTCTATCTTGTTCCATTGGTCTATATTTCTGTTTTGTGCCAGTACCATACTGTCTTGATGACTGTAGCTTTGTAGTTTAATTTTGAAGTCAGGAAGGTTGATTCCTCCAGCTCCACTCTTCTTTCTCAACACTTCTTTGGCCATTCAGGGTCTTTTGTGTTTCCATATGAATTGTGAAATTTTGTGTTCTAGTTTCATGAAAAATGCCGTTGGTAATTTGTTGCTGCTGCTGCTAAGTTGCTTCAGTCGTGTCCGACTCTGTGTAACCCCATAGACTGCAGCCCACCAGGCTCCCCCGTCCCTGGAATTTTCCAGGCAAGAGTACTAGAGTGGGTTGCCATTGCCTTCTCTGGGTTATTTGTTAGGGATCACATTGAATCTGTAGATTGCATTTGGGAGTATAGTCATTTTCACAGTATTGATTCTTCCTACCCAGGAACATGGGTAATATATCCATCTGTTTATACTGTCTTTATTTCATCAGTCTTATAATTTTCTGTGTACAGTTCTTTTGTCTCCTTAGGTAAGTTTATTCCTAGATATTTAATTCTGTTGCAGTGGTGAATGGGATTGATTTCTTAATTTCTATTTCTGAATTTTCATTGTTAGTATATGGAAATGCAAGTGATTTCTGTGTATTGATTTTGTATCCTGCAACTTTGCTAAATTCACCAATTAGCTCTAATAATTTTTTGATACTGTCTTTGTGGTTTTCTATGTACAGTATCATGTCATCTGCAAACAGTGAGAGCTTTACTTCTTCTTTTCCAATTTGGATTCCTTACTTCTTCTTTTCTGATCTGGATTCCTTTTATTTCTTTTTCTTCTCTGATTGCTGTAGACTTCCAGAACTATGTTGAATAATAGTGGTGAAAGTGGACACCCTTGTCTTGTTCCTGATCTTAGGGGGAATGCTTTCAGTTTTTCACCATTGAGAATGATGTTTGCTGTAGGCTTATCATATATGGCCTTTCCTATGTTGAGGTAGGTTCCTTCTATGCCCATTTTTTGAAGAATTTTAATTGTAAATGGGTACTGAATTTTGTCAAATTTGTCAAAAGCAAAAATAGATGCTTTTTCTGTATCTATTGAGATTATCATATGGTTTTTATCTTTCAGTTTGTTAATATGGTGTATCACATTAATTGATTTGCATATATTGAAGAATCCTTGCATTCCTGGAATAAACCCAACTTGATGATGGTGTATGAGCTTCTTGATGTGTTGCTGAATTTTGTTTGCTAAGATTTTGTTGAGGATTTTTGCATCTATGTTCATCAGTGATATTGGCCTGTAGTTTTCTTTTTTTGTGTTGTCTTTGTCTGGTTTTAGTATCAGGGTGATGGTGGCCTCAGCAAATAAATTTGAAAGTGTTCTTTCCTCTGCAATTTTTTGAAAGAGTTTTAGAAGGATAGGCATTAGCTCTTCTCTCAATGTTTGATGGAATTCTCCTGTGAAGCCATCTGGTCCTGGGCTTTTGTTTTTTGGGAGTTTTTTTTATCACAGCTTCAATTTCACTGCTTGTATTTGGGTCATTCATAATTTCTATATCTTCCCTTGGAAGATTGAACTTTTCTAAGAATCTGTCCGTTTCTTCCAGTTTACTCATTTTATTGCCATATAGTTGTTCATAATCGTCTCTTATGCTGCTGCTAAGTCGCTTCAGTTGTGTCTGACTCTGTGCGACCCCATAGACGGCAGCCCGCCAGGCTCCCCCGTCCCTGGGATTCTCCAGGCAAGAACACTGGAGTGAGTTGTCATTTCCTTCTCCAATGCATGAAAGTGAAAAGTGAAAGTGAAGTCGCTGAGTCTTGTCCAACTCTTAGCGACCCCATGGACTTCGGCCCACCAGGCTCCTCCGTCCATGGGATTTTCCAGGCAAGAGTGCTGGAGTGGGGTGCCATTGCCTTCTCTGAATAGTCTCTTATAATCCTTTGTATTTCTGCATTGTCTGATGTAATCTCTCCTTTTTCATTTCTAATTTTGTTGATTTGATTCTTCTCTCTTTTTTTCTTGGTAAGTCTGGCTAAAGATTTGTCGATTTTGTTTATCTTCTCAAAAGAACCAGCTTTTAGTTTTATTAATCTTTACTATTGTTTCTTTCATTTCTTTTTCATTTATTTCTGCTCGAATCTTTACGATTTTTTTCCTTCTACTAATTTTGGGGGTTTTTTGTTCTTCTTTTCCAGTTGTTTTAGGTGTAAAGTTAGGTTGTCTATTTGATGTTAATTCTTGTTTCTTGAGGTAGGATTGTATTGCTATAATCTTTCCTCTTAGGACTGCTTTTGCTGCATCCCATAGGTTTTGACTTGTTGTTTTCACTGTCATTTGTTTCTAGAAATTTTTTGATTTCCCTTTTGCTTTCTTCAGTAACCTGTTGATTATTTAGAAACATGTTCTTTAATCTCCATGTGTTTGTGTTTCTTACAGTTTTTTTTCTTGTAATTGATATCTACTCTCATAGCATTGTGATCAGAGAAGATGCTTGATACAATTTCAATTTTCTTAAATTTACTGAGGTTTGATTTGTGACCCAAGATGTGGTCTACCATGGAGAATGTTCCATGTGCACTTGAGAAGAACGTACATTCTTCTGCACTTGGATGGAATGTCCTGAAGATATCAATGAGATCCATCTCATCTAATGTATCATTTAAGACTTGTGTTTCCTTATTAATTTTCTGTTTTGATGATCTGTCCATTGGTGTGAGTGGAGTGTTAAAGTCTCCTACTGTTATTGTGTTACTGTTAATTTCTCATTTTATGTCTGTTAGTGTTTGTCTTATGTATTGAGGTGCTCCTATGTTGGGTGCATAGATATTTACAATTGTTAAGTCTTCCTCTTGGATTGATCCCTTGATCATTATGTAATCTTGTATCATGTAATCATTATCTCTTGTAATCTTCTTTATTTTAAGGTCTATTTTGTCTGATATGAGGATTGCTACTCCAGCTTTCTTTTGCTTCCTGTTTGCATAGAATATATTTTTCCCTCCTCTTACTTTCAGTCTGTATGTGTCTTTAGATATGAAGTGGGTTTCTTGAAGACAGCATATATATGGGTCTTGTTTTTGTATCCATTCAGCCAGTCTGTGTCTTTTGGTTGGAGCATTTAATCCATTTACATTTAAAGTAATTATTGATATATATATTCCTGTTGCCATTTTCTTAATTGTTTGGGGTTGATTTTGTAGATCTTTTTCTTCTCTTGTATTTCTTGACTATATAAGTCAGTTTAACATTTGTTGTAAAGCTGGTTTGGTGGTACTAAATTCTTACTTTTGCTTGTCTGAAAAGCTTTTTATTTCTCCATCAATTTTGAATGAGATCCTTGCAGGGTACAATAAATTGGTTGTAGATTTTTCCCATTCAGTACTTTAACTCTGTCCTGCCATTCCCTTCTGACTTGCAGAGTTTCTGCTGAAAGATCAGCTGTTAAGTGTGTGGGGTTTCCTTTGTCTGTTACTTGTTGCTTCTCCCTTGCTGCTTTTAATATTCTTTCTTTGTGTTTAGTCTTTGTTAGTTTGATTAGTATGTGTCTTGGTGTGTTTCTCCTTGGGTTTATCCTGTACGGGACCCTTTGTGCCTCTTGGACTTAATTGACTATTTCCTTTACCATGTTGGGGAAATTTTCAACTATAATCTCTTCAAAAATTTTCTCATACACTTTCTTTTTGTCTTCTTCTGGGACCCCTGTAATTTGAATGTTGGTGCATTTGATATGGTCCCAGAGGTCTCTGAGACTGTCCTCAGTTCTTTCCATTCTTTTTGCTTTATTCTGCTCTTCAGAAGTTATTTCCACCATTTTATCTTCTAGCTCACTGATTTGTTCTTCTGCTTCAGATATTCTGCTATTGATTCCTTCTAGAGTATTTTTAATTTCAGTAATTGTGTTGTTTGTCTCTGTATGTTTATTCTTTAATTCTTCTAGGTCTTTGTTAATCGATTCTTCCATTTTCTCCATTTTGTTTTCAAGGTTTTTTATCATCTTTACTATCATTATTCTGAATTCTTTTTCAGGTAGTTTGCCTGTTTCCTCTTCATTTATTTGGACTTCTGTGTTTCTAGTTTGTCCCTTTATTTATGTAGTATTCCTCTGCCTTTTCATTTTTTTTTTTAACTTATTGTGTTTGAGGTCTCCTTTTCTCAGGCTTTAAGGTTGAATTCTTTCTTCCTTTTGGTTTCTACCCTCCTAAAGTTGGTCCAGTGGTTTGTGTAAGCTTCGTATAGGGTGGGATTTGTGCTGAGTTTTTGTTTGTTTGTTTGTTTGTTTGTTTTTCCTCTCATGGGCAAGGGTGAGTGAGGTGGTAATCCTGTTTGCTGATGATTGGGTTTGTATTTTTGCTTTGTTTGTTGTTTAGAGATGTCCTGCACAGGGTGCTACTGGTGGTTGGGTGATGCCGGGTCTTGTATTCAAGTGGTCTCCTTTGTGTGAGTTCTCACTATTTGATACCCCTTAGGGTTAGTTCTCTGGTAGTCTGCGGTCTTGGAGTCAGTCCTCCCACTCCAGAGGCTCAGGGCTTGATCTAGTCGGTCACCAGCGCATCTGCCTCCTCCCCCACGGGGTGCACCTCCAGCCACAGAGACTTTGGATTGGGGAATGAGAGCGGCCCTGTGGTAAAGAACTGCTCCTGGGTGACGAAGCAGAGCTGCACGCAGTAGTTCAGTTTAAATTTTGAGTTGCATCTTCCAGCAGAAGCTTCCTCACCTGACAGGACACCTCGCCCCCAGGTTTGTACTTTTTAATTGAGGTAATAATTATTTGATCAATTTTGTCTTACAGTGTCTTCTCTTCAATCATTGAACAAGTCACTGCAAAATCAATTACAGGAGTCATTAAAGAGCCAGGAATTACTGCAGAGTAAAAATGAAGAGCTCTTAAAAGTGATAGAAAATCAGAAAGATGAAAACAAAAAATTTGCTGGTATATTTAAAGAGAAAGATCAAACTTTACTTGAAAATAAACAGCAATTTGACATTGAGACAACAAGAATGAAAATTGGTATGTGTTTGAACTGTAGTCACAGTCACTTTTTAAAAGGTAATACTGAAACTGAAACTTTTGTTGTTTTAGAATTGGAGGAAGCCTTAGTCAATATGAAAAGCTCCCGGTTTAAGTTAGAAGCTGCTGAAAAGGAAAATCAGATATTGGGAATAACATTACGCCAGCGTGATGCTGAGGTGACTCGACTGAGAGAATTAACCAGGTGATGTTGACATTATTTGAATAACTTATGCCTTTTGTTAGATATATTTATAAACTTCAAAATAATTTCAGACCTGCCTTCTTAACCTTATCCTTTTCTCAGTGTTTTTGCTAATTTCTAAGGATATTTTTCTTCTGTTCCAGTTAAATTTCAAACGTGGCTAAATTCCTTTTTAAACCATGTGATTCCTGGCAAAGGAGTCTGATGAGGAACTGAAGACTTGTTTAGCAAATGGTTAAGAACTCTCTGAAGCCAGAGACACCTGAGTGGAATTCCAGCTCTATCATTTATTAGCTGTATGACTTTGAGCAAGATAGTTAACCTTTCTAAACCTTAGTTATAAAGTGGGGGCATGATTAGGGTTGATAAGAGGGCTAAGAAATCATTCATGAAAAGCACTTAGCACAGTAAGCCCTCATTCATAGGATCTTGGGTAAGTTATTTAGCCTCTTTGAACCTTATTCATTGCATTAGTAAAATGAGGGATTTGATAATAATTTCTAAGATTCCTTTGTTCCTTAACATGTCTTAAATAAATAGAACCACCTCACTCAATTTTTATATGATATTCTTTTATAAAGTTCAGTTTTCTCTTGAGGTGGTTGACAAAAATTGGATTTTCAACTGATTTTTTTCAGTCCTAGAGAAGTCAGTTATTTTAGGCCTGAATTATATATCATCAGATCTGACCATGCTTTTGACTGATCCTGGAAAGTCATAGTTCTAAATATAAAGCAATCCTGAATATAAAACAATCTTCTTTGTATTTCAAATGAAAAGACCCGTTTTGAATTATACACTTTTTCCCCACTTTGAGTTATAATTTTTAGAGAATAAATGATATATAGATACATGGTGGTGGTTTAGTCACTAAACTGTATCTGACTCTTGCAGTCCTGGCAGGACTGTAGCCTGCCAGGCTTCTCTATCCTTGGGATTTCCCAGGCAAGAATACTGGAATGGGTAGTATTTCCTTCTCCAGGGGATCTATCTGACCCAGAGATCAAACCCACATCTCCTACATTACAGATGGATTCTTTTACTGCTGAGCTGCCAGGGAAGCCTATATATATATAAAGAATATTTATTAGTTTTGTAAATACATTTGAAATGACTTTATATAAGCTATGTTAATATAGAAATATTGCTTCCCCCCACATTCATATTTCACAGAATAATTTCACTCAAACTTTTTTTGAACAGTGAGAAAAGCAAAATGTACTTCTTGTATCCATGTAGTGTTAGTGTTAATTAGGCTCTAGTCAGAGTTTCTGGAATATTGGGTTATACCACTCTTTTTCCAAGTTAATTATGAGGATGCCTCTTCTTATGAAAGTCTTTATAAGGCCTCTAAAGAAAAGCATCTTCTCTTTTCTGAAGAGTAATTTAGGGTAAAAACTTTGTTATCTTTAAGTATTTATGGTAAAAGAAGTTAATCACAAAAAACCACATATTTTATGATTTTATTTCTAAGAAATGTCCAGAAAAATGCTAAGATTTACTCAGACCAGATTGCCTTTTAAATTTAAGAGCAAAACAGACAAAGAATACTCTTTGAGCTTAGTTGTCAAAATTCACCCACATTGGTGACTTGTAATGTGTTTGGTGTTACTCTAGGCAATTCAGTTAATTAGGAATATCCCTAGTACTATAGGTGGGCTACTGTGACAATTTACATTTTACTTCTGACATTAGAGCATAAGTCAACAACACTTGACAATACAGATAAATCTTCATGTTCGCCTTCTCCATCTCTTTTTCCTATAGCCATGTAACCTCAGTCAAATATGTGTGTGTGTATTTTTTTTTTTTTTTGCATGTGTTAAATAGTCTCAGAGATTTGACAAAAATTTTAAATGCCTTTCTCAGACTACTGGGGAGGGATAATGGAGCTAGAAGTTTCACATACAAGTGCTAAACAAATTTCCTAAACCATTTCTTCTCCAACTTTGAATAGTTTTGAAATACATCTTTATTATTATTTTTAGATTTTACTAGAATGCATGTTATAATACCATTAAAATGTGAGGAAAATTAATATATTTTTCAGTAAATAAGTAGTAAATATTCTTCTGATAGTTTCTAAGAGCACTCATATAAGTGCTGATATTTATTTAAATTAGTATAGGTTTATAAATAGCCAAGAAAGGACTTTACATTTTTATGAAAATACACCAGTTTTCCAAGCATTAAAAATCATTGTGTTTAGCTGAGTCTCATGTAATAGAAACACAGATATATCTACTTGGTAGCTATTTAGGTGCTTGTATTGCTTCCTTTAAAATTTTGGCATAGTTTTATCTCTTTATTTACAGAGATTTTTCTTTTAATTTCAAAGACAGTTGTAAGTCACATTTGTTTACACATGAGAAACTTAATGATTGCATTTAATTTCCAGAGATTAAACTCTTATTGCATGTCCCTTTTTGTATTGTGAATTTTGTACAGAGCAAAGATAATATTTCTAATTAAGTCTGAAAAGGAACTTCAACATAAGGATTTCTTTTCTAAAAATAAATGAAAATAAAAATGTCAGTATGCTGTCTGGTTGAATTAACTAGTGGTCATGACTCATTACAGCACTTCTTCAAAGATGGTTTCTATAGCATGCTTTTTATCTTTTAATAGTAGCTCGTTAGCTTCTTGAAAGAGGTACGAAAAAAGTGGCTGGAGCCATTGCCATTTAAAGGGCAATCAGAACTCAAGACATAGCATATTTAAGATGACAGTGTATGCCAGGTTGGGAAAGAATGTTTTTTTCCTTTTGTAGGAAAAGAATCACTCATTCTATATCCAAAGATATTAATATAATCACTGCTAACTGTTTGATACAGAGATTTCCCTTTATTATTTTATTTGGACATGTATAACTTTTTCCAAAAATAGTATTGTTACTGTGTTGCGTATGGCCTACTCTTTTAAATTTAACCTTGTATAATGAACATTTTCCTATCAATAAATATTCTTTACAAATGACTATAAAAAATGGCTATGATGTAGTAAGACTGTAATATACCTGAATCAGTCCACAGTATTTGAAGATAAAGATATTAAGTTCATCAATTTTCTGTTATAAATTACATCTTTGTAAATATATCTTTGGGTGCAGCCTATTGGTGAATATCAGTAGGTTAAATTCCTAGAAGTGCAACTTGGTGGGTCTAAAGGTGTGGGATATAAAAATATTAAGATTTCTGATATAATGCTATTTTGCTAGGGGAGTGTACACTCCCACTTTGCCTCTCCAAGCCTTTTTAACAATGGATATTCTTATTTTCCTATGTTAGCTTGATAGGCCAAAAAAAATCGTATTTAAAAAATTTTAATTTCTCTGATAAAAGTCAAACTTTAAAACATACTTACTGACTCATTGTAATCTTTTAAAATTACCTGTTAATGTTCTTTGTATCTTTTTTTTAAATTGGTGTGTTTCTTTTTCTTATCTATATTTAAGAATATATATGATTCCATTCAAATAGACTAAGGTCTTGGTATAAAATGGTTTTAAGAGGACTACTAATAAAAGCTGTCACCAGATGGAAACTGTGCTAAGCACTTTACCCTTATGTTTTATTATTTTATCTTATTTAATGTTCATTCTAAATGTGAAGTAGTTATCTTCATTTTGCAGTTGAGGAACTTGAGATTCAGAAAGGTTGAACAGCTTGCTCAAGATCACAGCTAGCAATAGTGCTAGGATATGAATCAGTTTCTGTCTGACTTCAAACCCTGTGTGGTTTTCCTTATATCGCACTTTCCCTGGAGTCTAGCTGTCAGTTATACCTAATTATACTGGATAATTAAATTATGTCTAACTATCCTTTTTTTCGCCAGTATTGTTCTAATGTCCTTTCCATATATGTTTTGAATGTAGAGTAATAGTTACTAACACAATCCACTAACAAATGGGTAGTATATTTACCATTTTGCAGTGTTGCTCAAGAATATTAAGCATCTCTACCTTAAGAGAAAATTTTTTCTAAGCCTCCATTTTTAGATATAATAGTATTAGATTTGATGCAGACTAAGATCTTTTATCAATTGTTACTTTAATTTACTCTTTGCAGAGCATATTCTGTGATTTTGTGCTTTTAGTTGCTTTTTTCCATATTAAGAACCAGGTGCTTGCCTGAGATACTTTCTTTTAAAGATGAGAGGAATATGTAAGTAAATGAAACAAATGGGTAAAAAGAAATAATTAGTGTACTAAATTCTTCTTAACAGAACTTTACAGAGCAGTATGGCAAAGCTTCTCTCAGATCTTAGTATGGACACTGCTCGCTACAAGCCTGGGAATAATCTTACCAAATCACTTCTGAACATTTATGAAAAGCAACATCAACATGACCCAATCTCTGCTCACACTTCCATAATGAGCTACCTAAGTAAGTTAGAACCAGATCACACTCTTATTACACATCCAGAGCCTGTTTCTACAATTGACAGTGAGGAAAACATGGTGCCAGATAGACCTTATGAAAATGTTCTGCCCTCCAAAGGCCCTCAGCATAGTAATACCAGGAGCATGGAGGAGGTATCAGCCCCTGGAATTATTCCTGCCCTTTCAAAACGGGAGTCTGATGAGGAAAGTGAAATTACAACCTTAGTAGAAGATGAGCATAATTTGGATAAAACAATTTACATTCCATTTGCTAGAAGCACTCCTAAAAAGAAATCACCCCTGTCTAAGAGATTATCCCCCCAAGCCCAGATCAGTGTAGCTCCACCACAACCGGTCAGTGGACTTGTTGCTGAAAAAGAAAAGAAACTGTGTGCACCTGGAGTTTGTTCCTCTTGCCAAAAGGAAGATGCACCTGACAAACTTTGCAGAACAGCTGATCTGGAGGACAAGCAGCTCCTCAAGAAAATAAAGGAAGCCATTTGCAAGATCCCTCCTGCCCCTGAGGAGGAATCGGCGGCCTGTCACGGCCCCTCCGCTTGTCAGAACAGCAACGTTCAGGTGAAAAGCAGTGCAGTCTCTGACGGTAGCTTTTTAAACTCTGAGTTAACTTCTAACTGGAGCATCTCTTCTCTCTCCACGTTCACGTCTCGTGATGAGCAAGACTTCCGGAACGGCCTTGCAGCACTGGATGCCAACATTGCCAGACTCCAGAAGTCCTTAAGGACTGGTCTTCTGCAGAAATAAGCTCAGAAGAAAGGAAAAGTTGTTTTTAAGAATAGAACTTGGCTACATTGAATGTATATTTTAAATTTCTTTAGAGAAAAGTTTTATATTATGTGTGAAATAAATTGTATGAATAATACATTTATCATTGGAATATATTGACACTAGAGCTTATAAAAACAAGTCATCTTAAGAAACTGACATATGTTAAGAGAAGAAAGGTTGTGTGTTACTAGAAAAATGCTGTATTATAAATAAAATTTAGTATTATTAGAGTTTATTCTTACTCTGCTGGGCTAAGAATACAGGTTGGAAGGAATTTCTGGTTGTTGTAAAGGATAATGGGAAGGGAGTCTCCGGGTACAATTTACTATATTAAAACTAGAGTTTTTTTTTTCTCTTTCAGGATTCCTGTTTGTTTTTTAATGGCATTGTGTTTTAATGTGTGATGTTCTGTGCTACAGACTGGTGTTGTTGGTGAGACATATACACATTTATTTTAAGAGAAAAAATGCCAGTATCTCCATTTTAAAAAAAACAAATGTTGATTGGTCTTAAAAAATACAGATAACATCCTAAGTTAGCATATGGTTTCTTAACACTTTAGCACTTTTATTTATTTTTGTCACAGATACATTGAAGATCATTAAAAGGTAAAGTCAGACTAATAAAAAAAAATGCTAAGATAGGTTTTGGTTTTGTAAATTTGTTTTTTAAAATAAGTGTTTATTTGCTTTTTGTCATTATATTTGAACATGATGGATTTTATAAATCTTGTACTGATTGTACTTCTGCCTTTCTGGGCCGATTTTTTTCCCCCCAGCACTTTAGCTGAGAGCATTCTCTATTCTGTAAATGGTATGGGTTAGGTTGATCTCTGCTTCTCTAAACTAGCACTTTCTAACTATTTGGTGTCATCTCCTTCCATGTAAATAGCACAGTTTAACTCTCAGAAAGCTGCATATTGTGCTGTGACTGATACTTCATACAAGTCGCCTGCCTGGTGTCATTTTATTTGGTGCTTGGGCAGGCTTTAGCATAGAGTGTTCTGCTGGTCCCAGAACCACCTCCTGCTGTTTTTAAGTGTTGGGGCTACAACTTCCAGAGACCGAGACAGAGTCTCTTTAACATGTTCAGATTTTATAGAAAGAGATTTCTTAGGCCTAAATGTTAAATGAATTTTAAGCTGTTTTCACAGAATTGTCTATTGTTTATCATTTCTTCTTCTGCTGCTGCTGCTGCTGCTGCTAAGTCGAGTCAGTCGTGTCCGACTCTGTGCAACCCCATAGAGGGCAACCCACCAGGCTTCTCCGTCCCTGGGATTCTCCAGGCAAGATCACTGAAGTGGGTTGCCATTTCCTTCTCAATTTCTTCTAGTATTCATAAATTAATTCCTTAGTTTATGTGGAGGTAGTAGGTCACAAGCCTTGAACACATAAGTTGAGAAATACAGTTCAGAAATACAAAATAGTAAAGCAAGGAAGGAAATTGTATCATATGTCTACACCTAAATATTCAGTTGTTATGTATACGCAGAAGTAAATTCTTGAAATTATCATGGGACTTTCAAGAAGATTGTCCTCTTTTACCCTTAATATAAGATTGCTATCTTTACATGCAAAGAAAACTTTTTAATATTTATGGGTTCAGTTAACTAAGATTAATAATTTGATTGGATAACAAATGAGACTGGGATGTCCCCAAGGGACCTTTACGAGGCGCTTACTGTTTATTTGGTAAAAGACACATACATGTCACAAAAACATGAAAGAATTTGGTTAAACTTTAAGATGGAATATGATCCTAGCAAAACTGAGGGAATAGACAATGACTTTCATAGAAATTTAAAATAGAAAGAAGCCCCAGTATGGTAGCAAGCAAGCATGAGCTATGCTCAGTCATGTCTAACTCTTTGCAACCCCGTGGACTATAGCCTGCCAGGCTCCTCTGTCCATGGGATTTTCCCAGAAAGAATACAGGAGTGGGTTGCCATCTCTTCCTCTAAGGAATCTTCCTGACACAGGGATCAAACCCATGTCTCCTGCATTGTAGGTGGATTCTACCACTGAGCCACTCAGTTCAGTTCAGTTACTCAGTCATGTCCTACTCTTTGGGACCCCATGAACTGCAGCACGCCAAGCCTCCCTGTCCATCACCAACTCCTGGAGTCCACCCAAACCCATGTGCATTGAGTCGGTGATGCCATCCAACCATCTCCTCCTCTGTCGTCCCCTTCTCCTCCTCCCCCCAATCCCTCCCAGCATCAGGGTCTTTTCCACTGAGTTAGTTCTTCACATCAGATGGCCAAAGTATTGGAGTTTTGCTTCAACATCAGTCCTTCCAATGAACACCCAGGACTGATCTTTAGGATGGACTGGTTGAATCTCCTTGCAGTTCAAGGAACTCAAGAGTCTTCACCAACACCACAGTTTAAAGCATCAGTTCTTTGGCACTCAGCTTTCTTTATAGTCCAACTCTCAACATCCATACATGACCACTGGAAAAACCATAGCCTTGACTAAACGGACCTTTGTTGACAAAGTAAAGTCTCTGCTTTTTAATATGCTGTCTCAGTTGGTCATAACTTTCCTTCCAAGGAGTGTCTTTAATTTCATGGCTGCAATCACCATCTGCAGTGATTTTGGAGCCCAAAAAAATAAAGTCTGACACTGTTTCCCCATCTATTTGCCAAGAAGTGATGGGATCGGATGCATTGATCTTAGTTTTCTGAAATGATGAGCATTAAGCCAACTTTTTCACTCTCCTCTTTCACTTTCATCAAGAGGCTCTTTAGTTCTTCACTTTCTGCCATAAGGGTGGTGTCATCTGCATATCTGAGGTTATTGATATTTCTCCCAGCAATCTTGATTCCAGCTTGTGTTTCTTCCAGCCCAGCATTTCCCATGATGTACTCTGCATATAAGTTAAATAAGCAGGATGACAATATACAGCCTTGACGTACTCCTTTTCCTATTTGGAACCAGTCTGTTCCATGTCCAGTTCTAACTTGCTTCCTGACCTGCATACAGGTTTCTCAAGAGGCAGGTCAGGTGGTTTGGTATTTCCATCTCTTTCAGAATTTTCCACAGTTTATTGTGATCCACACAGTGAAAGGCTTTGGCATAGTCAATAAAGCAGAAATAGATGTTTTTCTGGAACTATCTTGCTTTTTGGATGATCCAGCGGATGTTGGCAAATTGATCTCTGGTTCCTCTGCCTTTTCTAAAACCAGCTTGAACATCTGGAAGTTCACGGCTTGGAGAATTTTGAGCATTACTTTACTAGCGTGTGAGATGAGTGCAATGGTGTGGCAGTTTGAGCATTCTTTGGCATTGCCTTTCTTTGGGATTAGAATGAAAACTGACCTTTTCCAGTCCTGTGGCCACTGCTGAGTTTTCCAAATTTGCTGGCATATTGAGTGCAGCACTTTCACAGCATCATCTTTTAGGACTTTAAATAGCTCAACTGGAATTTCATCACCTCCACTAGGTTTGTTCATAGTGATGCTTCCTAAGGCCCACTTGACTTCCCATTCCAGGATGTCTGGCTCTAGGTCAGTGATCACACCATCGTGATTATCTGGGTTGTGGTGTTTTTTGTGCAGTTCTGTGTATTCTTGCCACCTCTTCTTAATATCTTCTGCTTCTGTTAGGTCCATACCATTTCTGTCCTTTATTGAGCCCATCTTTGCATGAAATGTTCCCTTGGTATCTAATTTTCTTGAAGAGATCTCTAGTCTTTCCCATTCTCTTGTTTTCCTCTGTTTGCTTGCACTGATTGCTGAGGAACACTTTCTTATCTGTCCTTGTTATTCTTTGGAACTCTGCATTCAGATGCTTATATCTTTCCTTTTCTCCCTTGCTTTTTGCTTCTCTTCTTTTCACAGCTATTTGTAAGGCCTTCTCAGACAGCCATTTTTCTTTTTTGCATTTCTTTTTCTTGGGGATGGTCTTGATCCCTGTTTTCTGTACAATGTCATGAACCTCCATCCTTAGTTCATCAGGCACTCTTGTCTATTAGATCTAGTCCGTTGAATCTATTTGTCACTTCCACTGTATAGTCATAAGGGATTTGATTTAGGTCAGACCTGAATGGTCTAGTGGTTTTTCCACTTTGTTCAATTTAAGTCTGAATTTGGCAATAAGGAGTTCATGATCTGAGCCACATCAGCTCCCAGTCTTGTTTTTGCTGACTGTATAGCACTTCTCCATCTTTGGCTACAAACAATATAATCAATCTGATTTCGGTGTTGGCCATCTAGTGATGTTGGCCATATAGTACAGTCTTGTGTTGTTGCAAAAGGGTGTTTGCTATGATTAGTGTGTTCTCTTGGCAAAACTCTATTAGCCTTTGCCATGCTTCATTCTGTACTCCAAGGCCAAACTTGCCTATTACTTCAGGTGTTTCTTGACTTCCTACTTTTGCATTCCAGTTCCCTATAATGTAAAGGGTATCTTTTTTGGGTGTTAGTTCTAAAAGATCTTGGAGATCTTCATAGAACCGTTCAGCTTCTTCAGCATTACTGGTCGGGGCATAAACTTGGATTACGGTGATATTGAATGGTTTGCCTTGGAAACGAACAGAGATCGTTCTGTCGTTTTTGAGATTGCATCCAAGTATTGCATTTTAGACTCTTGTTGGCTTTGATGGCTACTCCATTTCTTCTAAGGGATTCCTGCCCACAGTAGTAGATATAATGGTTATCTGAGTTAAATTCACCCATTCCAGTCAATTTTATTTCACTGATTCCTAGAATGTCAATCCTCACTCTTTCCATCTCCTGCTTGACCACTTCCAATTTGCCTTGATTCATGGACCTGACATTCCAGGTTCCTATGCAATATTGCTCTTTACAGCATTGGACCTTGCTTCTATCACCAGTCACATCCACAACTGGGTGTTGTTTTTTCTTTGGCTCCATCCCTTCATTCTTTCTGGAGTTATTTCTCCACTAATCTCCAGTAGCATATTGGGCACCTACTGACCTGAGGAGTTCATCTTTCAGTATCCTATCTTTTTGCCTTTTCATATGTTCATGGGGTTCTCGAGGCAAGAATACTGAAGTGGTTTGCCATTCCCTTCTCCAGTGGACCACATTCTGTCAGACCCTTCCACCATGACCTGTCTGTCTTGGGTGGACCCACATGGCATGGCTTAGTTTCATTGAGTTAGAGAAGGCTGTGGTCCATGTGATCAGATTGGCTAGTTTTCTGTTGTTGTGGTTTCAGTCTCTGCGCCCTCTAATGGCCTCTGTCAGTGCCTACCATCTTTCTTGGGTTTCTCTTACCTTGGATGTAGGGTATCTCTTCATGGCTGCTCCAGCAAACATAGTTGCTGCTCCTGAGCCACTGGGGAAGCCCAAAGCCAGAATGGTAGAGAAAGACCTAAAAGAGAAGAAACTTCCTTTGGATCTTAAATAATGCATAGGATTTGAATAATTCTATAAATATCCTCACAATGTTAATCCCATGTAAAGTCAGTATTACCAAAATTTGAGGGTTGAGTGGTATATTAAGAGGTTGTTAGATACACCAATCTGGTTAAAAAAGAGGAGCTGAAGTTGCTAAATGATAATGGTAGTACTAGATGATGGTAACACAACTTAGAAGTGCTGGGGTCAAATTGTAGAATTTCCTGAGCTCCAGACTGAGGAATGACCATAACACATTATGAAATCATTGGGTGTGACGGTTATCTTGGGGGTGTTTTTTGTTTTTGTTTTTAAATTGAGGGTCACCAGATGAATGTTCTTAAAACCGCATAGAGTAATGGTAAATAAGGATTAGAGAAGAGAGAGGCTAGGGGCCATTTAGTAAGCTGCTGCAGTAGTCCAGACATAAGTTGATAAGCCTTTAGCAGTAAGATTGAAAAAGGAGAGAAAATTTGAAAATTTTTCAGTAGGCTTGATGACTTAATTGAAAATGAAGGAGAAATCAAAGATGACACCAAAGTTTTTAATTTGGTCAGTTTGGGTCACACCACTGTCTAAAATGAAAAATCAAGTTCTTGGTTAAGTTCAAAGTTAACAAATTCTAATGTAGGTCTTGCTAAACGGTACTGATTGGAGAGTAGGCTAAAAAGAGTGGGAGTGCCCATTTTCAGTAGTTCTGATCTTTACACTAGGAATTATTATAGCTGCCTCATCATCATCTTATTCTAGTCCCATGTCCCAGTGCTTTCACAAAACCTTTTCTGATAACCCAGAAAATGTGAAAAGCACTTGGTGTGTCTCCTAATTTCTGGAAGGATGAATTCAGTGTCTCCTGATAGATAGGGGCTCTTGAATAGGAAGGAACTAACTATCTTGTCGCTATCCTATGGTCCTTTCTTGGATCAGGGCTAAGGATGCCAAAGTACTTGGTGCATGTTCTTCTCTTGCCACCCTTGGAGTTTAGTGAATCGTCCAGAAATCTTTACTTTTTACTAATGGTGGCATTTATGTCAAGTGTCTTAAAAGTTACAAAGGCCTGCTTCAACTACATGGAAAGTAGGGTAGAATTGCAAATTCTAGTTATATAGAAAACGTATGGGACCAAATCATAATGAAGTATATATCTACTGCTTATACTGTGGGGCAGTCCCATCAGCTAGAGAGTCACTCATCTAATGAATAAATGAAATGGAGCTCTAATGTATGTCTGATGCTATTCTGGGCTCTGGGAAAACAATGAGCAAGACAGGTATTCTCCACTTCCAAGGAGTTTATGTTGAGACAAAATGTAAGTGCTGTGAAGAAAAAACATGATGTAAGGGCGTAAAGTAGGAAGTCAAGAAACACCTGGAGTAACAGGCAAATTTGGCCTTGGAATACAGAATGAAGCAGGGCAAAAGAGTTTTGCCAAGAAATGCACTGGTCATAACAAACACCCTCTTCCAACAACACAAGCGAAGACTCTACACATGGACATTACCAGATGGTCAACACCGAAATCAGATTGATTATATTCTTTGCAGCCAAAGATGGAGAAGCTCTATACAGTCAGCAAAAACAAGACCAGGAGCTGACTGTGGCTCAGACCATGAACTCCTAATTGCCAAATTCAGACTGAAATTGAAGAAAGTAGGGAAAACCACTAGACCATTCAGGTATGACCTAAATCAATTAGACAGTGAAAGTGAGAAATAGATTTAAGGGCCTAGATCTGATAGACAGAGTGCCTGATGAACTATGGGATGAGGTTTGTGACATTGTACAGGAAACAGGGATCAAGACCATTCCCATGGAAAAGAAATGCCAAAAGGCAAAATGGCTGTCTGGGGAGGCCTTACAAATAGCTGTGAAAAGAAGAGAAGTGAAAAGCAAAGGAGAAAAGGAAAGATGTAAACATCTGAACGCAGAGTTCCAAAGAATAGCAAGAAGAGATAAGAAAGCCTTCTTCAGCGATCAATGCAAAGAAATAGAGGAAAACAACAGAATGGGAAAGACTAGGGATCTCTTCAAGAAAATAAGAGATACCAAAGGAACATTTCATGCAAAGATGAGCTCGATAAAGGACAGAAATGGTATGGACCTAACAGAAGCAGAAGATATCAAGAAGAGGTGGCAAGAATACACAGAAGAACTATACAAAAAAGATCTTCATGACCCAGATAATCACGATGGTGTGATCACTGACCTAGAGCCAGACATTCTGGAATGTGAAGTCAAGTGGGACTTAGAAAGCATCACTACGAACAAAGCTAGTGGAGGTGATGGAATTCCAGTTGAGCTGTTTCAAATCCTGAAAGATGATGCTGTGAAAGTGCTGCACTCAATATGCCAGCAAATTTGGAAGATTCAGCAGTGGCCACAGGACTGGAAAAGGGCGGTTTTCATTCCAATCCCAAAGAAAGGCAATGCCAAAGAATGCTCAGACTACCGCACATTTGCACTCATCTCACATGCTAGTAAAGTAATGCTCAAAATTCTCCAAGCCAGGCTTCAGCAATACGTGAACCGTGAACTTCCTGATGTTCAAGCTGGTTTTAGAAAAGGCAGAGGAACCAGAGATCAAATTGGCAACATCTGCTGGATCATGGAAAAAACAAGAGAGTTCCAGAAAAACATTTATTTCTGCTTTATTGACTTTGCCAAAGCCTTTGACTTTATTGTGTGGATCACAATAAACTGTGGAAAATTCTGAAAGAGATGGGAATACCAGAACACCTGATCTGCCTCTTGAGAAATTTGTATGCAGGTCAGGAAGCAACAGTTAGAACTGGACCTGGAACAACAGAGTGGTTCCAAATAGGAAAAGGAGTACGTCAAGGCTGTATATTGTCACCCTGTTTATTTACTTATATGCAGAGTACAGCATGAGAAATGCTGGACTGGAAGAAACACAAGCTGGAATCAAGATTGCCGGGAGAAATATCAATAACCTCAGATATGCAGATGACACCACCCTTATGTTAGAAAGTGAAGAGGAACTAAAGAGCCTCTTGATGAAAGTGAAAGAGGAGAGTAAAAAAGTTGGCTTAAAGCTCAACATTCAGAAAACTAAGATCATGGCATCTGGCCCCACCACTTCATGGGAAATAGATGGGGAAACAGTGTCAGACTTTATTTTTCTGGGCTCCAAATCACTACAGATGGTGACTGCAGCCATGAAATGAAAAGACACTTACTCCTTGGAAGGAAAGTTATGACCAACCTAGATAGCATATTCAAAAGCAGAGACATTACTTTGCCAACAAAGGTCCATCTAGTCAGGGCTATGGTTTTTCCAGTGGTCATGTATGGATGTGAGAGTTGCACTGTGAAGAAGGCTGAGCGCTGAAGAATCGATGCTTTTGAAGTGTGGTGTTGGAGAAGACTCTTGAGAGTCCCTTGGACTGCAAGGAGATCCAACCAGTCCATTCTGAAGGAGATCAGCCCTGGGATTTCTTTGGAAGGAATGATGCTAAAGCTGAAACTCCAGTACTTTGGCCACCTCATGCGAAGAGTTGACTCATTGGAAAAGACCCTGATGCTGGGAGGGATTGGGGGCAGGAGGAGAAGGGGACAACAGAGGATGAGATGGCGGGATGGCATCACTGACTCGATGGACGTGAGTCTGAGTGAACTTCGGGAGTTGGTGATGGACAGGGAGGCCTGGCGTGCTGCGATTCATGGGGTCTCAAAGAGTCGAACACGACTAAGTGACTGATTTGATCTGATCTGATCTGAAGGGCATAAAAAATGACAGAATTGGCTAAAGTGTTAATTATTAGAGGCTGTTTCTCAAAAATTATTTTAAGAAGGCTAAAATTTAAGCATACCACTAGTTGAATTATTTGCAGGCTAACACTCCCTTAACCATTTTCAAATCTGTTAATTCTTGATTTCTTTCTGCTCAGAGTTGCTTTTTAAAAAGAATTCTATGTATCAGTTATATTTTGATGTTTTGGTTGATTGTGTATAGAGAACTGGTCTGTTTTATATAAAGCAGTTGGCCTGAGTAGAACCTCCCAGAGAATTACCAGATATCATAAGATCTGAGGGACATCTGAAGGGCTTAAAATCAGTTTTTGAAAAGGCTTCTATCTATGAAAGTCTTCTATCTCACTCTCATGCCCGGAGAGGGAATCATAGTGATGCCAGCTACTGGGAAAGCACCAGGCGCACCTTCTGTCTGGCCTGCCCTTTTGCCCGGCTCCTGACACACTTGGACTCGTTCTTCAAGCCCGCAGCACCACCACTGTGCCTTGTGTGTTCCTCTGTTGATGCATGTGTCAGCTTACATTTCAGCCTCTCTGGTGTGTTCTCTGTCACCAGTACAAGGGTAATCTGTCCTACCAGCCTACCTCACTGATTCGCAGGAGGAATAAAGGTAGTTGCACTTTGAATACTGGAAGATGGTGTACACCGTCTGTGACTTACGAAGTTTAAAGAGCTCTCACCAAGTGGAAAAAAGGGAACCTTCCTATACTGTTGGTGGGAATATAAAGTGGTGTAGCAACTATGGAAAACAGTATGGAAATTCCTTAAAACTAAAAAGAGCATTACCATATGATCCAGCCATCCAACTTCTGCAAAGATATCTGGAAAAGATGAAAACTAATTTTAAAAGATTGCACCCTAATGTTCATAGCAGCACTGAAGAGCCGAAATACGGAAACAACCCAAGTGCCCTTCAACAGATGATTGACTTAAGATGTGGTGTATATACACAATGGAATATCGCATGCATGCTAAGTCACTAAGTCATGTCTGACTTCTTGCAATTCCATGGATAGCCCACCAGCCTCCTTTGTCCATAGGATTTCCCAAGCAAGAATACTGGAGTGGGTTGCCATTTCCTTCAAGGGATCTTCCTGACCCAAGGATGGATCCTGCATCTTCTACATTGGCAGTCGTGTTCTTTACCAATGAGCCACCAAGGAAATCCATAATGGAATATTACTCAGCCATAAAAACAATTAAATATTGCCATTTGCAGCAACATGAATGGACCTAGAGAATATTATATTAAGGGAAGTAAGAAAGACAAATGTATGATATTGCTTATACATGAGATATAAAAAATAATACAGACAAATCTATACACAAAACAGAAATAGACTCACAGACATAGGAAACAAACTTCTGATTCACAAAGGGGAAAAGGGGGACAGGAGAGGTAAATTAGGAGATAAAAATTAGTATACACAAAAATAGATAAGCAACAAGGATTTACTGTATAGCACAGGGAACTATATTCAGTATCTTGTAGTAGTGGAAAATAATCTGAAAAGTATATAAAACTGAATCACTGCTGATACCTGAAACTAGCACAATATTGTAAATTAACTACTCTTCAGTTTAAATAAAAAATAAGGAGCCCTCGCTGTCCTGCTTGCGCACTTCTGATGTTCTCCGGTTTGTCAATTTCTTTTAGTGTAGGTCCATCAGTGAGCAGTGAACTCCAGATGTGATCTGATCAAGCAGAATACAGTTAGATTATCATTTCTTACAATCTTGTTAATGAGTGAAGTGAAGTCGCTCAGTCGTGTCTGACTCTTTGTGACTGTAGCCCACCAGCCTCCTTCATCCATGAGCTTCTCCAGGCAAGAGCACTGGAGTGGGTTGCCATTTGTTTAAAATGGACTTAGACTGAGTAGGCTGTCTTTAGCCATCACAGTATACTATATGACATATTAGGACTGTAGTTAGTTTCCAGACAATATTCTCATGGTCATTCTCCGTGTTTTGTGTGGCATTATGTTAGCACAGCTTGGGGAGCCAGGTCCTGTCCGCTAGAAATGAGCAGTTCCTTAAAGACAGTTTTGTGCCAAAAAGAAGTGGCCTCCACTGCCCCTAAAGGAAGAGCTCACATTTGCCACAACTTGAAGTGCTTGTTCTACTTGAAGCCAGGTCTGCCCCTGGAGGCCATAAAGCATGGTGAAGAGAGCTAGACTGGAAATCGGGAGTCTTGAGTTTGGGTTCAGTTGCTGCTTTTTTTACTGTGTGAACCATTTTTCCCAGTTACAAAACGTGCGAATTTGATGAACAATTCTCTTTTGTCACTCCATGATTCAACAATCATCTATTTAATAATATAGTTCTAGCATTTTGACCAGACATATCTTTCAGTTAGTCAGCCACAAAGGGTTTGCTCAGAGTTTTAGGGCTTTATGTGAAACTTTTGTTTAGAACTTTATGTGAAGTAGACAGGTCATTCTCCCAATCAATAGGATGGCCCTGCCAACTCTGAAGAAGATTTGTAGAAAGAAGCGGGGAGGGGGTTGTGTGTGATTATTTGTCTCATATAATTCAAAAAGCTCTGATATTCCTGGTATCTCTTAATAATTCCATCTATTTTTAGGATTAAGTTTTGAACATCAGCATTCCCTACTAAGAAGTTTTAAATATGCCTGGTATAAAAATATTGTAAATAAATTTTGCTTTATGTTTTATAGCCACCAATTTTTATGGATTAAAAGATTGGACTGGGAAGCCACCATCATTTAAGGCTTCCCAGATGGCTCAGTAGTAAAGCATCCACCTGCCAAGCAGGATACACAGGTTTAACCCTGGGTTGGAAAGATCCCTGGAGAAGGAAATAAACAGCAACCAACACCAGTGTTCTTGCCTGGGAAATCCCATGGACCGAGAGCCTGGCAGGTTACAGTCTAGGGTGTCACAAGAGTCAGATATGACTTAAGCGACTAAACGACAGCAACAACGTGATCTTCTAGTCCAATTTCATTTTTAGAAATATAGAAATTGAAACCAAAAATATTAAAGACATTTGCTCAAAGCCCCACAGCTAACACCTTGAATCAGGTATCGTGATTCGCCGTTTACTTTCTGCACTATGCTGTCTTCTTGATACCAGTCGAATGTCATGACCACTTGAACCCCTAGGGCCTCAAATCTCTCATTGACTCTGTATGCCATTCTCTCTCTACTGGCATGGTCCAAAAATAAGGAATTCCTTCTGTAATTTATCATGAGGACTGAGTAAGATAAGTGAAAATGCTTTGCAAACTATTGACACTATAATAGTTGGTAATGATCACATTACATGTAGTCGGTGTACATGTATATATGTGTGCATACTATACTAGACATTTAAGGTTCATTTTTGCTTTATGAAAGACACAATGTTCTTAAAGTCTGCTTAACATGTAGCATAATGCTAGTAAAACAATTTTCCCACCTATCACTTGGCCATTTCCATCAAAGGTCATTATTTAAACTTGTTTTTAAAGTAGATGGAAGAAGTTTCATTGGGTTTTCTCTCAACAGCACTGGCATTCACAGTGAGTTTGGACATTATCAGGACCCCAGCACTATCTTCTTCTCAGCTGAAGAGAAAGAGAGCTCATTTTCCATGGAGATCTCAAGGAGACATGTAGAAGTATCACAAGCTATCAAGGAGGAAAACATGGTCCCCTTTTAAGCCAGAGACTTACACAATTGTTCAAATCTAAAATAGAAATGCTGTCCACTGCTCAGTAGGGAGCACACAGCCAAGGTACATATTTTCATCCCACCATCCTTTCCAGATTATTCTTTACTTGGCTGTGAGCTGAGCTCCAGGCCCAAAATGGGGTTGGAGATCAGAACCAAGTATTTTAAATTTGGCAGTTCCAAAACAAGCGAAACAGACCTTTTTGGAGGGTAGTAGTTTGTGGTTTGGCAAGAAGAAAGGAGTAAATGAAAAATAAAATTTTCAATCCAGAGCCTCAATGGATGGAGAGAAAATTAATCTTTTTTTTTTTTTAGGTCAGTACTATCAGACTTGTTGTTTTAGAATAGGGAGATAGATTGATGGAAGATGAGACACAAAGTAGAACAAGCCAGTAAATATTTGAGTGAGTAGGTCCTCACCATTTAGAACAGTGACCTATATGCCACCTCTCCACCCTTCCCCTGCCACAAAGCTAATGATCACTTTTTTCACTGGAGGCTTAGAGCACTTGTTATCACCTCTCCCCACCCCCCCCACCCCCCCCCCCACCCCCACCTCCCCCCACCCTCCCCCCGCCAACCCTTGCCTCCACTCCTTTCCCAACTGGTCTAAAAGCCCATGTGGTTAGATTTCTGTATTAGTGGAAGACTAACACATAAAGCATCTCCTCTTGTCCCCTAACTTATGCAGAAAGAGCCTGAGAATTTAAATTGTAGTTTTGTGTTCTTGGCTAAAGTTTGAGAAAAGGTCATGCTTTCTCATTGATGAATATAAGACACTGGAACAGGCAGTGTTCTATGGGATATGTTCAATGTTCAAAGGTCTATGGGATAGTTCATTTTAATGATGGTGCATTAGAAGAGAATGAGCCCTGGATTGGGAGTCAGGTGATGAAATGAGTCTGTCTTCATGGTCTATGTGACCTTCAACCAGTAATATATTAGCTCTCTGGTGTGTGCCACACTGAGCATTTAAAGACAAGATAAAGTGTGCCTCTGAAGACCTAGAGCCCCAGGACCTGCCGAATGAGGAGATATGATCTCAGAGACTCTTTCCAACTCAAAATGCCATGGCTTCCAAGGAGGAGGTTTGCAACACCAAGAGAACTAGACACACAGCCCTGATGGACATTCACCCCATGTTGGGGTCACACAGAATTTTAGTGTGGGATTACTGTTCTTTCTCTTTTCCTCTAATACTCATCTCTGAGTACCCTCTATATACACTTTCTTCTAGATGAGAACACTTTCAGAGAGCATTTTTGTGTTGTGACTCTCTGAGGACGTGAATATTTTTATTTCACCATCACATTTAAACAATAGTTTCCATTGGATTTCAATGTGAGGATGGAAATATAAGGTTGTCTTTTCCCTCTTTGTAGAAATCAAAACTGACAAAAGGAGTACAAACGCCATTCGTGGGGAAAACTAGGAGATAGAAGTTTTGACTAAATATTTGACCATGAACTTTTAAAACTGATTTTAACAACTATTTATTCAAATCAAGAGCATTGAACAGGGAAGCAAATACTTAGGGACAAGGTGATGAGGCAGCAGAAGGAAGTGAAGCAGGAGCTGGGAGAGTTTAGGCAAGAGATGGAAGGAAAACATTAGGCCACCTCAGAAATGAAAGCAAAATTGAAAGTAAGGGAAAATCAAATTTTTTTAATCAAATAATTTTTGAGGGAAAATCAAATTTAAAACATAGCAGTTTTGATATAATATCCTAGATTTGAACTTGCTTTCCTTCAGTGCTTTGCACAGTACACCATTGCCTTCTGGCTCCCAGAGGCTATGAAGAAGACTATCATGGAGCAGGTCCTTGTTACTTTCAAGGTGATAACAGTTTTCTCCCTGGAAGCCTTTAGAATTTTCTCTGGCTTTGATCTTAAATTTCACTCTAATGAATATTACAGTGTTTTGTTTCTGTTCTTAATGTCTCCTGTTAGTGCTCTATGAGTTCTTTAAATCAGTGATCTTACATCTTTTTTTCTAATTCTGGAAAATTATCAGTCATTATTTCTTCAAAGTTTTCCTTGTAATTTGTTTTTCTCTCTACTTTGATTCATTTTAAGCTTTTACTCCAAAGTTACCTGTCACTTAACTTTTTTCTTACTTTGAACATTTCTGCCTACTCTTAACTCTCCTGGGGAAGGTTTCTTGACTTGATATTACCATTTGTTTCTCGGTTATCCCCTTCTCCTGATAAACTGGACTTCCCTGGTGGCTCAGTTTTAAAGAATCTGCCTGCCAATGCAGGAGACAGGAGACATAGGTTCAATTCCTGGGTTGGGAATATCCTCTGGAGGAGGGCATGGCAACCCACTCCAATGTCCCTGCCTGGAGAATCCCATGGACAGAGGAGCCTGGTGAGCTTTAGTCTACAGGGTCACAAAGAGATGGACACAACTGAAGTGACTGAGCACACATGCACACTAATAAATTAATTTATTAGATTCTTAATGAACTGTTACATGAGTAACATAGTTCTTTTATATAATTGTTTATCTCTGCTTCATATTTCCAAAACTCTTATCTTGTTAATCATATTTATTATGCATATTTTACATTCTTGTCTGTCTGGCCCATTGGTTATTTCCTTTAGCATGGACTGTTAAGCATATGTACCTTGTTTGTATCATTCTTTCCCCCTGAAAGCCCATATTACCTTGGGAATATTAGCTACCAGACAGGTCATGTATATCTGGCTGAGGTGACTAAAGTCCAGCCTTAGACTCTCATTAGTTCACAGATGATGTCTGGTGTCATAGAGTGGTATAGCAGTAGGAAATATTCCCTGCACTGATGACTTCTGTTGTTTTAGTCTGGACTTGATCACTCCCTACTTACCTACCCACGTTAGCTGACTTTTTCTGTATTTCCTCTCTCAGCTCTGCTCTTTTACAAAAGCTTCCTCATTGGGATTAGAACAAGAATTAGGGCTGCTCAGAGTTACAACACTGATCTGCACCTGTTAGCTGCTCCCCAGCAGCCAGATTCCAGCTCTGCCATATGTTGTATGTATATCCAATGGCACTGTGCCGGCATTACTCTTCCTCTCCCCACCGAAGTGATGAGGTGAGCAGTGACTTGCCCAGAACAGTGTGTGTGTGTGGGGGGGGTGGGCAAGAATGTATAATGAGACTATACTGCTACACCCCATCCTCCACCTGCCAGCTTCTATTCTAGACTACCAGTTCCCATATGCATTTGAAACACAGCCACTTCCTGTCTTCCTCAATGTTTCTTGTTTTTATATTATATTATGTTATTCGTTGACCTACCAGTGATTTCTGTAGCAGTTCTAGGGTGGATTCCGAAAGGAGGCCAGAAACTCCTGTTTGGCTGCTATCTTGTCCTCCCCACTAATGTATAACGTCACCTCTGTCACTCACCAGTTCCACAATATATGTGGGTGAATTGCTTCTGTCTCTAGTCTATTTCATTTATGTATTATCTGCCTCTGTGCAATACCACACTGTTTTAATTATTGAAAATTCTTAACATCTTTTAAGAGATGTTATTGGAATATAGTCGATTTACCATAACGTCTTGATATCTGATGTGGGGATCCTTTCTTCTTATTCATTCTGTAAGTTGTCTTGGCTATTCCAGGACTTTTACTCTCCTATGTGAACTCAAGGATCAGTTTATCAAGTTCTATGAAAAATCCTCTTGAGTTATAGGTGAATTGTTCTGAATTTTTAGGTTGGTTTAGGGAATTGCCATTGTTATTATATTGAGATCTCTAATACATTAGTATTGTATAAAGCTCCATTTATTTTCTCCCTAAAGATCTTGTTAAACTTTTGTGGGATTAAGTCCTAGGTGCCTTATAGCTTTTGTTACTACTGTAAGTCATTGTTTCTTTTGCTTTTTTCTACAATGAAAATACCTTTTTTTTTCTGATCATATAAAAAGTGCTCATTGGAAACATTTGATTATTATATAAAGAAGAAAGTAAATCCCACCCATCATACTGAGGTTACATTGCTGGTTATCCTTTCAAGCATTCTTTATGTATGCAGTATACATACCCCAATAAATTTACATACATAGGATCCTGTCATGCTTGCTTTTTTTTGAACATTTATTCTCTACCTCCTCTCCCCTTTTTTATGCCCTAGCCACACACCTGTTACCTATATTCATAACCAATATTTGCTCCATGCTTGTGAAATCCTACATAGATCCTTGTATTGATATTTATAGAGATTTCAGGGAGTTGATCATTGTTTTGAAAAAAATGGGTCATATTATACTCATTTGTACTTTCATTTTCTCACACTTAGAAGTACCTTTGAAAATCTATGTGCTACTACTATAGATTCTACTACGTCATTTATACGGATCCATGATCTGGAGATGCAATACTATAATTTATTCAATAATATGGATCAGTTGTATCTAGCAGGAACTAATTATTTTAAATAGAAAGTGATTTAATACAGGTAATTTGGGACTTAACCAAATCCTTGTGAAAGTGTTAGTCACTCAGTCGTGTCCATCTCTTTATGACTCTAAGGACTGTAGTGCTCCAGGCTCCTGTGTCCATCCGATTCTCCAGGCAAGAATACTGGAACGGGTAGCCATTCCATTCTCCAGGGAATCTTCCTGACCCAGGGATTGAACTCGGGTCTCTGGCACTGCAGATGGATTCTTTACTGTTTGAGCCACTGTGGAAGCCCAAATCCTTCAGTTCAGTTCAGTTCAGTTGCTCAGTCGTGTCAGACTCTTTGTGACCCCATGAATCGCAGCACACCAGGCCTCCCTGTCCATCACCAACCCCCGGAGTTCACTCAAACTCATGTCCATTGAGCCAGTGATGCCATCCAGCCCTCTCATCCTCCGTCGTCCCCTTCTCCTCCTGCCCCCAATCCCTCCCAGCATCAGGGTCTTTTCCAATGAGTCAACTCTTTGCATGAGGTGGCCAAACTATTGGAGTTTCAGCTTTAGCATCAGTCCTTCCAATGAACACCCAGGACTGATCTCCTTTAAGATAGACTGGTTGGATCTCCTTGCAGTCCAAGGGACTCTCAAGAGTCTTCTCCAACACCATACTTCAAAAGCATCAATTCTTCGGCGCTCAGCTTTCTTCATAGTCCAACTCTCACATCCATACATGACCACTGGAAAAACCATAGCATTGACTAGATGGACCTTTGTTGATAAAGTAATGTCTCTGCTTTTGAATATGCTATCTAGGTTGGTCATAACTTTCCTTCCAAGGAGCAAGCGTCTTTTAATTTCATGGTTGCAGTCACCATCTGCAGTGATTTTGGAGCCCAAAAAACAAAGTCTGACACTGTTTCCACTGTTTCCCCATCAGATGCCATGATCTTAGTTTTCTGAATGTTGAGCTTTAAGCCAACCCTTTCACTCTTCTCTTTCACTTTCATCAAGAGGCTTTTTAGTTCCTCTTCACTTTCTGCCATAAGGGTGGTGTCATCTGCATATCTGAGGTTATTGATATTTCTCCCAGCAATCTTGATTCCAGCTTGTGTTTCTTCCAGTCTAGCGTTTCTCATGATGTACTCTGCATATAAGTTAAATAAGCCAGGTGACAATATACAGCCTTGACGTACTCCTTTTCCTATTTGGAACCAGTCTGTTGTTCCATGTCCAGTTCTAACTTTTGCTTCCTGACCTGCATACAGGTTTCTCAAGAGGCAGGTCAGGTGGTCTGATATTCCCATCTCTTTCAGAATTTTCCACAGTTTATTGTGATCCACACAGTGAAAAGCTTTGGCATAGTCAATAAAGCAGAAATAGATGTTTTTCTGGAACTCTCTTGCTTTTTCGATGATCCAGTGGATGTTGGCAATTTGATCTCTGGTTCCTCTGCCTTTTCCAAAACCAGCTTGAACATCTGGAAGTTCACGGTTCACGTATTGCTGAAGCCTGGCTTGGAGAATTTTGAGCATTACTTTACTAGCATGTGAGATGAGTGCAATTGTGCGGTAGTTTGAGCATTCTTTGGCATTGCCTTTCTTTGGGATTGGAATGAAAACTGACCTTTTCCAGTCCTGTGGCCACTGCTGAGTTTTCCAAATTTGCTGGCATATTGAGTGCAGCACTTTCACAGCTTCATCTTCCAGGATTTGAATTAGCTCAACTGGAATTCCATCACCTCCACTAGCCTTGTTTGTACTGATGCTTCCTAAGGCCCACTTGACTTCACATTCCAGGATGTCTGGCTCTAGGTCAGTGATCACACCATCAGGATTATCTGGGTCATGAAGCTCTTTTTGTACAGTTCTTCTGTGTATTCTTGCCACCTCTTCTTAATATCTTCTGCTTCTGTTAGGTCCATACCATTTCTGTCCTTTATCGAGCCTATCTTTGCATGAAATGTTCCCTTGGTATCTCTAATTTTCTTGAAGAGATCCCTAGTCTTTCCCATTCTGTTGTTTTCCTCTATTTCTTTGCATTGATCTCTGAGGAAGGCTTTCTTATCTCTCCTTGCTATTCTTTGGAACTCTGCCTTCGGATGCTTATATCTTTCCTTTTCTCCTTTGCTTTTCACTTCTCTTCTTTTCACAGCTCTTTGTAAGGCCTCCCCAGACAGCCATTTTGCTTTTTTGCATTTCTTTTCCATGGGGATGGTCTTGATCCGTCTCCTGTACAGTGTCACAAACTTCCATCCATAGTTCATCAGGCACTCTATCTATCAGATCTAGTCCAAATCCTTAGAGGGACCCAAGTACCAGATTCTGGCTGGGCCTCCAGTGATGACTCCCACAACAGTTCCATGGAACCTGCCACCCAAGAGAAGTGCAACATCCATCACAGTCAGGAAGTTGATGTCCCAGCTGCTGGTTCCAGAGTCATGCCACCCTAGCTACAACCTGGGGATTCAGGAAGCTACTATCAGAACTGTTGACTCGAGACCCATATCATGTCTGTCAGAGCTACACTTGTACATCTGACTGGTGAAATTAAATCACAGTCTAGAACACTAGCTTCAAGGGCGTCTGGGAATTATGTCTTTAATTTTTCAGACTCTGCAAGTAGACACACAAGAAAAAGGTTAACTAGAGGGAGAGTGGACCAGCCTACCCAATGTGCTGTATACTGTACGTTGCTGCAGATTGGGTTCCCCTACAAACAGTTTCACAGTAAACATATCTGTAATGTGGCCTCATGGGTTCCTACTTATATTCCTAAGGAATAGGGTCCCAGGAGTAGAATTTCTGGAACAAAGTATATATGTATTTTAAAAAATAGACCTTGCTAATTTGCCTTCTGAAAAAATTGTAACACTTTACATTTCTGCCAGCAATGTGTGAGAATTACCTTCATTCATACCACACAATCAGCAATAGGAATGACGGTTTGGTGTTTGGTGTGTGTCTGTGTGTTTGCTTATTGTGGAGAATTTCCAACATGCACAAAAGTAGGCAGAGTGTGTAATGAATTGCAATGTTCCTATCTGGAAGCCTCAACCACCATCCATGCATGTCTGACTCCGTCACATCTACTTCCAATGTTTTATATTATTTTAGAAGAAATTTCAGATACCGTATTATTTCATTTATAAAGATAAGTGTATTTCTAAAAGATAAAAACAATATTATTACAATATCTAAAATATTAACAATAATTATTCATGAACTAGTCAGCCAGTGCTTCCGTTTTGTTTGAGTAAAGATTCAAATGGGCTTCCCAGGTGGTGCTAGTGGTAAAGAACCCACCTGCCAATGCAGGAGACTTGGTAGATGCGGGTTTGATCTCTGGGTTGGGAAGATCCCCTAGAGCTGGAAATGGCAACCCACTCCAGTATTCTTGCCTGGAGAATCCCATGGACAGAGGAGCCTGGCAGGCTACAGTCTATACAGTCACACAGAGTTGGACACAACTGAAGCGACTTAGCATGCAAGATTCAAACAAGGCCCACAAATTGCAACAAATTAAAGTGTTTTGTGTCTTTTAACTTACAGCCTCTGCCTCCATTTTTTTAATTCCTCACAATTTATTTGTTAACAGAACCAGGCTAACGACGCCATGAAGTTCCTTGCAGTCTGAGTTTTCCAGATCGCATCCCTTTGTTGTAGGTGGAATGTTGTCCTAGTTATTTCCTGTGAATTGGGAGTGGAATCCAGAGGCTTGGTCAGACTCGAGTCTGACTTTTATGACAACAATAATGCAGATGGTGTCTGTTTCTCCACTGGGACTCACATAATATCTGGTTCTCTCTCCCTTGTGATGTTAGCAATCACTCGTGGTCAGTGTCCAGATCCACTAGGATTACAGCACCAGCTATCCTTTTTCATCTGTGACATAGAACACATCTATAAAGAAAAATGTCCTCCACTCTGCTATTTGATTACCCGAGTTCATTTACATAAGAAAAATGCTTGATTGTTTCCAGTTTTTTGCCAGTTTTCAAAATAATGAATTGGTTCCCTAGCATCCTCAGTGGTGACTTGTTTTTTTAGCATCACTGTGAATTCATGGATTAAATTTACTTGATGGGTTTCAATCCACTGTAGTTGTGACTCTCACAGATACTTTTAAATTGTTCCACCTTTGATCAGTGGAAGCTTTGCTATGATTGTGTTTGTTCTTGCCACTGTGATAGGTGTCAAACAATTTTACATTACTTTCATTTTTATTTCCCTGATCTCTAGTGAATTTGACCATGTTCTTATGTTTGTTGGGCCTTTTGGCTTTACTCACTAGAGAATTATTTGTATCTTTTGCACAATTTTCTATTCCCATTGTTGGTTTTGTCTTATCAGTTTTAAAGGGTGCTTTGTATAGAAAGTAATCCTTGGTGAGACTATAGTAGCACAGACATTTTCCCATACATATTGATTGCTATTAACTTTGTCTTAGTGAAGTGATGAAGTGATAATGAAGAATATAGTAGCACAAACATTTCCCAGACATATTGATTGCTATTAACTTTGTCTTAGTTCAGTTCAGTTTCAGTTCAGTTGCTCAGTCATGTCCGACTCTTTGCGACCCCATGAATCGCAGCACACCAGGCCTCCCTGTCCATCACCAACTCCCGGAGTTCACTCAGACTCACGTCCATCGAGTCAGTGATGCCATCCAGCCATCTCATCCTCTGTCGTCCCCTTCTCCTCCTGCCCCCAATCCCTCCCAGCATCAGAGTCTTTTCCAATGAGTCAACTCTTGGCATGAGGTGGCCAAAGTACTGGAGTTTCAGCTTTAGCATCATTCCTTCCAAAGAAATCCCAGGGCTGATCTCCTTCAGAATGGACTGGTTGGATCTCCTTGCAGTCCAAGGGACTCTCAAGAGTCTTCTCCAACACCACACTTCAAAAGCATCAATTCTTTGGCGCTCAGCCTTCTTCACAGTCCAACTCTCACATCCATACATGACCACAGGAAAAACCATAGCCTTGACTAGATGGACCTTTGTTGGCAAAGTAATGTCTCTGCTTTTGAATCTGCTATCTAGGTTGGTCATAATTTTCCTACCAAGGAGTAAGCGTCTTTTAATTTCATGGCTGCAGTCACCATATAGTTTCTTAATTCTTGGTAAGGAAAGTCTTCCCAAATCATAGATTGTGTATATAATCTCACAGACAGTTTTCTTCAAGTTTAAAAATTATTTTTCTTTTATACTGAAATACTTAATTTGCTTGCAATTTACTTTTGATTTTAGTGTAAGATAGTAGTCCATTTTAATTTTCTTTCATATTGGTAACCAGTTATGCCTGCAATTTTTTAGTAAAGAGGGTTCATCTTTTTCCCACTGAACTACCATTTTGGCACATAAACATTTCTATTAGTCACTGTAATAATGATCAATTATTTATTCTATTCCACAAATGCATTTTTATATACCCTTACTAATGGCATATTGATTTGAATACATAAACTTTACGGTACAGCTGATATCTTAGTAAGTTCTGTATATACCCACTCTTCATTTTCTTTTATTTTATAGTTGTATTAGCTATTCTTTGGCATTCTTTTGCTACTGAATTTTAGAATCATCTTATCTAATTCCAAGAAAAACATTGTTGGAATTCTAATCAGAACTACATTAAATTTATATATTAAAATTCCTGGAATTAACAGTTTTTTATTGTCTTTCCTTTAAGGATTTCAATTTATTAAAATCCTATTTTGTGTCTTTTAATAGTTTTTTTCCCCTTAGTTTGTTTCAATATAAATCCTAAGTCTGTCTTGTTAAATTTATTTATAAGTATTTAGCATTTTTGTCACTAACATGATTTGACTGGATTTTTATTAACAACATGAAGATTTTATAGGCATAAGAACTTTTTAGACAAACTGTTCAGTCACTGGAACTTGTAATTGAAGTGAAAGCTCCTCCTTATATTATTAGGAAGAAAGGGTAGATACACATCTCTGTAAGACGGTTAAGCATCTGTCTACAATGTGGGAGACCTGGGTTCGATTCCTGGGTTGGGAAGGTCCCTGGGAGAAGGAAATGACAATCCACTCCAGTACTGTTGCCTGGAAAATCCCATGGACAGAGGAGCCTGGTAGGCTACAGTCCATGGGGTCGCAAAGAGTCGGACACGACTGAGCGACTTCACTTAACTCACTTAAGACTATTTAGGTAAGGTCTTGCTGAGAGGTTGGGGCAGGGACCAGATGAGCCCTGGAAGACCTACAAAGAAGAGGAGTCTACAATGTTGCTGTTTTAGCCAGCCTCCTAATATCAGCCCTCATGTGAGGGCTCTTGACTTAGCCAGTTTTACCAGTGAATACATGGACATGTAGAAGACCATTATAAAACATGCTGGGATAATCTAGACTAATTTAATTCTAAATTTAGGACAATCTAAAAATTTCCCAAAAAAGTTTTTCTTCTGTTTTCTTTTTTTTTTTTCAAAATTCCATTTTGCTGTTATGATACAGTTTGTTTTGTTTTTGCAATGAATACCTTTTGGTTGTTGATTTCCCCAGGTAAACAATTACAATAAATGTACTCATTCATTCACTTTGTGTATACAAAAATAATAGAAAGAATTTTAGCCCACTGGAGTCCAGAGTTAATATGCTTTGCAGTACATCTTCTCATTCAATTTTCAAAACATCACCATGAAGTAGACTGAATTTATTTCGTTTGTATCTCGTTTTTAACAACTAGGAACTTAAGGCCCAGAAGAATGTGTTACTTGTCCAAGGTCACACAACTAGTTAATGACATAGCTTCCATGCCAACCAAGTGGCTGACTCAGAAGATCTTATCATTATAGTATTGTCCTTTCACAGAAGAATTTGAGGTAGAAATGTATGACTTAGAACCTCCATTTCTACTTCTACAAAACAAAGGATTTTTAATAGATGGTATCTGGTAGTAGATTCTTATGCAGAAAATTGAGTTTACTGAATTTGTAAATCAAGGGTTTTACATATGCTGCTGCTGCTAAGTCGCTTCAGTCGTGTCCAACTCTGTGCGACCCCACAGACAGCAGGCCACCAGGCTCCCCCGTGCCTGGGATTCTCCAGGCAAGAACAATGGAGTGGGTTGCCATTTCCTTCTCCAATGCAGGAAAGTGAAAAGTGAAAGTGAAGTTGCTCAGTCGTGTCCAACCCTCAGTGACCCCACGGACTTCAGCCTACCAGGCTCCTCCATCCATGGGATTTTCCAGGCAAGAGTACTGGAGTGGGGTGCCATGGCCTTCTCCGTCTGGTTCCTATGAAGCTGCCTTAAAACTTTCAACAAACCACCAAACCTCCCTGACTCTCAGATTTCTTATAACAAAATAATTTAGATGCCCCTAAGGCCCTTTGTGATCTGAAATTCTATGATTTATATATTGTACCACGTGTTCCCTATTTCCCATGTCTAATTCATTGAAAACACACCTCAGTCCTAGCTCCTTGTAAGTGCCCAATAAGGAGAGATTATTTGTTCAAGTCTGTGAATTTTCCAAGTTTTAATCTCTTGTATCACTAAAGTAATGTTCTGCTTTTATATAAGGTAGATTTTGAGTGTTGATTTGATCCATTTTACTAATGTTAATTGAGCACTTTACCACAAGCCAGGTACGGTTTTAGTTGCTCAGAATGGGAAGTGTTTAAGGAGAGCTGTATCAGCCTCTGAGGACTGGAGTATTTGGGATCCACAAGTCAGGCTGGGAGGTGGGCTGGTGGTTGTATGCCTGGGTCTTTGTCTCTAATTTGCCCTGACCTCTGGGCTTTCTTTTCCTCATCTATAAATAAAGAGCTTGGACCGATGACTCTGAAGCCTCTTCCTGCTCTAAAATTCCATGATTCCATGACATAAAATTTAAACAAGATTTTGGAGTAGAGACCTAGTGGCTTTATCGGTGTGCAGGCTATATGAGACTGCAGCCTACCAGGCTTCTCCATCCATGGGATTTTCCAGGCAAGAGTACTGGAGTGGGTTGCCATAAACACCTCAAAATTTTCTTTCCAGTATATAGTTTTCTCAGCTGTGATTTTCATGTGTTCATTTTCTCCTTAAAGGTGGTCTTTGCTTTACTGGCTTTTTATAGTGTTTCCCTCTATGGTTTCTAAGATAACCTCTACAGTGTGTTTGTGGAGGAGGGGAAGCAAATAGAGACCCTATAGGTTATTAGTAGTAGAATATGAGGAAGAATGATAGAATGTGAAATAACAGAATGTGATCACTTGAGTTCTTATTTGTCTATTCATTAAAAGAGTTGTTGCAATTCTTTCAGACTATATAAAACTGGAACCTGACCCCAGTCCCCTCTGCGTTCCCCTGTCACCTCCTTGGAATCTGGGGATTTTGCAGCTTTAAATCATTGGTTTATATCTTAAAATTGATTCTAACATTATAATAACCATAAGAACTTTAAAATAACATTTTGAACTAAATTTTAGAATTATTATTATAATAAGTGATATGATAAAGTAGCCCTTTCCTAAAAGATGCCCAAGAAATTCTCAATAGAGGATACTTGTGGGATTGCAGGGTGCAACTGTGAGGGAGATGACAGGTACTTTTTATTTTCTACCTTCTGTAGGGTTCTTTTCTTCCTTTCTTTATTTTTTATTTTTTAGCTATTATAATATGTAACTTTAATGATTAAATTTTGATTTAAACATTTTTTTCTTGAATTTGAAATGATATCTTCACTGATGGCTTTGTAGTCAAATGTTTTCCCCCAAATATAAGATTTTTCGATGATAAAATGACAGTGCATGACAAAATAGGTTTTAAAGTACAGAAAAGCAATTTATAGTAAATATTTACAGGAACAAACACATTCTGGAGTTTAGTATGTCTGTATTTTCATATGGCAATGACTCTGGACAAGGCACTTGTTTTTAAAGAAATCATTAGCCAAACAAAAGCACCGTTGGTTAATTTCTAAAGTGATCTTTCTGCTGTGGGTTTTATCTTAGCTATAAGCAGTTCTCAGCTCTGATCTCACATCAGAATTACTGGGGAATTTTAAAAAAAACATTCCCCAAGCCCCACTCCAGATCAACCAAATTGATTTCTGTGAGTGCAACCAGGCAAAAGTATTTTTAAAAAGCTTCACAGGTAAGTCCCACCTCTGGCCAGACTTGAGAACCTTAATCCACCAAAAATGATCTAGGTGGATTTAATGAATTCATAAACTGAGGTGAGCTATTTGTTATTTGACACTTGTCAGAGATTAATAAATTATGATATTTTACCTTCTCTTTTTTCCCTTTCCTTCTTCTTTGGTTTTCCTAACAAGGGCCCAGCAATGAAGGGGACCAGGCCAGAGGAGGGATCTGGAGACAGGAAGGAAGTGCAGAGGACACGCACAGACAGATGGAGGCTAGGACTTGCAGATTAAATTTCTTAGAAAGGCAGCAAAAATAAACAGGCACCCCCTCCCCACCAAGCAGAAGGATATTTTCTGCAACTAGTGTTTTGCTTTTGGGCAATGGGGTTAACTTGCATTATTTTAGGACATCTTAGGGAACAAACAGACATTTCTCTCAGAAGTGGATTTACTTAATCTTAACAAACCAGCCTTCATGCACTAGGTTTGTGTGCTTGGACCATGGCGTTTTTCAGGTTCAGTGATATATGTCCTGTAATTTCATGCAAACCCTCTTGATCTCTAGTCATTAGCCATGTTTATAGGGACTGGTACAGCCCAGCTCCCATTAACTCTTAAAAACTGGCCAGCCAGGATTCCCTTTCATGACAGGACTTCACACTAAGGATAAATTTTTGGAAGTAGAATAAAATTGACATAATAGGGCAGGATACAAAAATCAATAAACAAAAATCAGTTGCATTTCTACATACTAGCAATGATCAATCATAAAAGGAAATTAAAAAAACAATTCCATTTTCAATAGCATTGAAAAGAAAAAGTAGAAACAAATTTAACCAAGAACATGAACGATTTTTACAGCAAAAACTACAAAACATTATTAAAAGAAATGAAAGAAGAAAAGAAAGAAAAGAAATGAGAAAGCATCTTGTGTTTATGGACTAGAAGACAATATTGTTAAGAAAACTGTATTAACCAAAGCAATCTACAGATTCAATGCAATCTCTCTCAAAGTCTCAATGATGATTTTTGCAGAAATAGGGAACAAGAAGTCCTAAAATACATATGAGGACTCCCTAAAATTCATTTAGGGACTACTAAATAACCACAAAGATCTCAGAAAAGATGATCAAAGTTGGTAGTGAGAGAGTCAATTCCTAGGCAGGTTGATAAGAAGTCCGGGGGTCCCCAAGGAGAGAGGGGTTTGGAATTCTCAAGGAGGAGGAAAGGACAAACTTTTTTTTCCCTCTACATTCCTTAGGATTATATAACAATAATCTATCCTGCTTGAGGACAGTTTCTGGAAAAAACCTTCTGGCTAATCCTGTTATCTTAAAATGTAAATTATGGGAGTGGATCTAGTAAGGTCTTTACAACCTCCAGACATTCTTTTGATTCACTGTAATAACTAATTAAAAGTACATAACTTCATTGCTGACACTGGTGAGGAGGCACTCTCTGTCCCCCTTCTGATGTCTATGTCAGAAGCTTTCTCTCTTTTATACTTTAATAAAACTTTATTACACAAAAGCTCTGAGTGATCAAGCCTTGTCTCTGGCCCCGGATTGAATTCTTCTCCTCCAGAGGCCAAGAATCCCGGCGTCTTTCATGGTTCAGGAACAACCTTTCAGTAGTCTCACACTTCATGATTCTAAAACATAATACAAAGCTCCAATAAGCAAAACAGAGTAGGATGGTATAAAAGCAGACGTATAGACCAATGGACTAGAAGAGACAATGCAGAAATAAACACTTGCACACCAAAATGGCAAGATTAGAAAGACATAAGGAATCAATGATGAGCATTAAATATATATTTACCTATAGAACTAAGAGTAAATAAGGAAAATTATATTGGGTTGCCCAAAAAGTTTGTTCCCTAAGCTATTAAGGAAAAACCTGAAACTTTTTGGCCAACCCAATAGTATGCAAGACTAGGAGCTGACAACTATTAGAGCAGAACTATAATAAAATGCAGCCATGAAATTAAAAGACGCTTACTCCTTGGTAGGAAAGTTATGACCAAACTAGACAGCATATTAAAAAGCAGAGACATTACTTTGTCAACAAAGGTCCTTCTAGTCAAGGCTATGGTTTTTCCAGTGGTCATGTATGGATGTGAGAGTTGGACTGTGAAGAAAGCTGAGTGCCGAAGAATTGATGCTTTTGAACTGTGATGTTGGAGAAGACTCTTGAGAGTCCCTTGGACTCCAAGGAGATCCAACCAATCCATTCTAAAGGAGATCAATCCTAGGTGTTCATTGGTAGGACTGATATTGAAGCTGAAACTCCAATATTTTGGCCACCTGATGCTAAGAGCTGGCTCATTTGAATAAGACCCTGATGTTGGGAAAGATTGAGGGCAGGAGGAGAAGGGGATGACAGAGGATGAGATGGTTGGATGGCATCACCGACTGGATGGACAGGAGTTTGGGTAGACTCTGGGAATTGGTGATGGACAGGGAGGCCTGGCGTGCTGGGTTCATGGGGTCGCAAAGAGTTGGACATGACTGAGCGACTGAACTGACTGATAATAAAATGGATAATAGATGCAACAAAAGGAAAGTGCAAATGAAGAGACCAGGGAGCACTATGCAATATTTCATAGCAGATGCAAAGTAAATATTAGGCAAGAGGAAAAAAAGTTTTAAAGGTATCCTCTAAATCAATGAGGGATTCTTGACTCACGACAAAGGAAAATATCTGAGGAAACCTGAAGCTAACGTTTCAGAGTAGGAAGATGCCTGGAAAAAAAACCCAAACCAAAAAGCATCCTAAGGAGCATCCTGATTTTACACATTAGAAAACTGAGGCCCAGAGACAGTGAGTGACTCCGCAAGCTCCACAAAGCTAGCACCAGACCCAGGTCTAACACTTGGGTCTCACAATCTGGGACTCTCCACCACAGCACACGTCCTTTCTATTTAATTTTTTAAAAATAAGTAGCTGATTTGAACATTTTTAAGATTTCTCCAGAATATCCCATGATACCATTTCAAAATGTCTTCAAACTTGGATCTTCTGTGGGGAAGGTAAGGTAAGGTAAGTCACTTCAGTTGTGTCCGACTCTGTGCGACTCCATAGATGGCAGCCCACCAGGCTCCCCTGTCTGTGGGGAAAGAAGATACAGAAATGCTTTCACAGAGCTGGGTCTGGTTAGCCTCACAGCAGAGTTGGGTGGGGAATCCTGGTGTGAACCTTCCAGACTGTCTCTAATCTTAGGGCATTCTCTCTCCGCCTTTGATAGCTTCTTCCCCTCCTCTGCTTGCTGCTTGCCTCACCATGATCTAGTTGCCTCTCCCTTAAGTAGATATAGGTTATGTCTGTGCTCTGTGCTGTGCTCAGTCGTGTACACTTTGCAACCCCATGTACTGTATGTAGCCTGCCAGGCTCCTCAGTCCATGGGATTTTTCAGGCAAGAATACTGGAGTGGTTTGCCATTTTTTTTCTCCACAAGATCTTCCTGACCCAGGGATGAAAACCTAAAGCTGTGTCTTCTGTGTCTTCCACATTGCAGGCAGATTTTTCACCCACTGAACTGTCAGGGAGGCCCTAGATATAGATCATACTTGCACGTTTAAAAGTAACTCTGTTAGGTGCTATCCTAAGCGCTTTACCAGGCTTATCTCACTGAAGCCTTACATTCCTGAGGCAGATTTTGTGTCCCCATTTCAGAGACAAGAAAATACAGTAACAGAGATAAGTAACTTGCTCCAAATTTTGCAGCTAGAAAATAAGGGGTAGAGTTCTCAACTCCAGAATCCGCCTAATTTTAAGGACTACGTTATCCAGCCTGAACAAAATTGCACGTTATGCCCAATTCTGAAAGTGAGCACGTTTTTCGCGACACTTTGTCCGAAAACCAAAATTGCATTCATTTGGGGAATCTACTCGATTCGTTGCTGTTTTTGGTAGCCACATCAAAGAAAAAGACGATTAATTTTAAAGTCAACAGTTTTTCCAGTGTGTGGTCTTCTTTTGTGTATCGAGTGGTCTTCCAGGGGAAAACTTGAGAAAACACACTGAAGGCCACCAGCCTGGTGTGCGAGAAGGAGTTGGGGCGGGGCGAGGGAAGGGCTAAGTGGACCGGCGTCCCGCGCCCGGTTCCGCTCCGGATTCTCGGCTCGCGACCCCGGGAGGAGGGCAGGTGGGCGTGGCGGAAGGACCGCAGGTCCATTCCCAGTGCGCTATGCAAATGACATGCAAACCAGCGCGTGTGAGTCCGAGTCCGCAGTTTGAATCGGGATTCGGAGCGTTGGGCTCTGAGGGGCTCTCCCACTTGCTCGCGCTCTCGCTGGGCCGCTCACCCCTGCCCCGACCCGGACGCGCCTCTCCTGCTCCCAGTGCCGCCGGGTTGGCAGCCAGCAGCGCTTTGAGCGCTGAGCCCGCGCTGCGCGCCCGCGGGACGACCCTGCCGAGCGCTGTGCCTCGGCTCCCGGGCTGCCTTCGCTGCGCGGGTGAGTGAGCCCGCCCCACGCTTTTGTCCCGGCGCGGCCCCTGGGAGTCACTCCCCGAAGGCGGGGATCGCGAGGTCGGGACCCTGTATTGGGAGCTTGCTCCATGCTCCACTGTTGGAGAGGGGTTCCTGCGTGCGGCGGAGTTGGGCGCGGGGACGCATAAGGGGGCGACCCAGCACTTCCAAGCAGCCTCGGTTTTCTTTTGGAAGGTGAGGTGCCTGGGGACAGTGACGTCGTTGTCTCTATAGGGGTCATCCGAAAGGGATACCTTTGATTTGAGTGGTGCAAATAGCCGCTAGCCTGCAAGGAAGAAAGGTGGGCTCTTCTCCCAGCTCCCCAGCGCCCTGCAGGATGACTGGGGAACGACAGCTGCGGGGCGGGGGTGCCACGTGAAAGTCCTCCCTGTCTAAATGCAGCCCTGGAAGATATGGCAATGGGTGCAGCTCTGGGGTCCCAGACAAAATTGGGGCGCCAGGCGTTGCAGTCTTTCTCTCCCTCCCTGCTCCTCACTCAAGCCCCTCGCCTGCTGCTCTGCCTGTCTTCAGCCAGTTTTATGGTTGAAAGACTCTTGTTCTCAGATCATTGCGGTTGGAAAGTTTAGGCTAAACTAATTCCCAGGTGTTAGCTGTCAGTGGTTAAGGCAGAACTCCTCCATGGAACTTGTGGCTGCTTACACTCCTCAAGACCCAAAGGACTGAACTTCTAGGAGTGGTGTTGCAGATGTGAAGATGGCTGGTGGGGAGAGTTTTTCAAGCATTTGTTGTCGTTGAGGGGTGAGGAGGGCACATCCTCTAGATAGTAACCTGAAGTAGAAAGACCCAGCTGCTTTGCTGCCTAGCAAGGGTAAAAATAACCATTGCAATGGAAGGAGCTGGGGGGAAGTGGGGGCACACCCAGGCAGTGGGAATAGTACCAGGCCTCAGGCCACTGGTTTCTACCATCCCTCCTCTCCCTGAGTGCAAAGAACAGAGTATGTGAAATCTCCACTTGCCACCCACCCCACAACCTGACTAGTGCTGTGTCCCCTTTCCACCTGGGGCTGTGGGTTCCTCCCTGTTTTAGTGCAGTCATTTGTCAAAATGCACAGCTGGTCAAGAAGTTATTTGTAAATGGTGGGTTTGAGAGGACTGTTTAGGGGACCCTTCACCCTTTAAAGTGTGGGGGATCCACAGATCCAACAAAGTCTCTGGGGGAAGGGCTTCCCTGGTGGCTCAGAGGGTGAAGAGTCCCTCTTGCAAAGCGGGACACTTGGGTTCGGATCCGTGGGTTGGGAAGATTCCCTGGAGTAGGGCATGACAACCCACTCTAGTATTCTTGCCTGGAGAATCCCCATAGACAGAGGAGCCTGGTGGGCTACAGTCCATGGGGTCACAGAGAGTCAGACACGACTGAGCGACTAAGCACAGGGGGAATGGTAGGTGCTTCTGGTAACCTTACTGGCCACCTAAAAGGCATCTCAGGTTGTAGTAAAATAGTTTTGTTTTCTCCTCACTTTATTTCCCTCTTCCCCTCCATCTCTTTATTTTGTCTTAAATTCTCAACCCCCTTGCGTTTTCTCTTTGGTGATCCTGTCTTAGTCTCTTTCCCTTCCCTGCATACTGCAGCCATGTGGAAGGTGACGCTGCTGGCACCACAGTGCCCTGGGCTGGTATGGAATGTTCCTTCTCAATGCCCAGAGTGAGGTGGGCCTTTTGTCTTCCATCCTGACTGGGCTAAGAGCCTTCAGCCAGAGCAAGTGGGAGCCTGGGCACTGGGTCCTGGCAGACAGGGGTGGGGTGGCTGGATGCTGGCTACTGGACTGGGTAATGGGTACCCTGGGGACTTGCACAAGAGCCTTTTCACCAGGATGTGCATATCTGTTCCCTCACTCATGATGCACAAAGATGCTGGTCCTCAGGCACTACTAGGCATGAACCTGGAAAACTGCTCCAGGTGGCAAAGGATTTGTGTATTTGGTTTATTTTGTGTAGTATCTAACTAACTGAGGAGGGGGGAGCTGGGGTTAGGAGAGAGGCCCTTGCAGAGCCAAAGGTGAGAGAGGAGTTTTAATGGTAGCGGGGGGAGGGCGGTCTGACTCAGCCTCAGTGGAATAGATTGTGAATGCTCTGGGATCACCATGGCCTCAGTATCTATAAGATTGCCCTCTTGCTTCACACACATCCCTCCCTCCCCCCAAAAAATATGAATCTGAGTCTGTGAAACGGAACTAGTTGATTTATTGGCACTTTGTCTTTTAAGAGATTCAAGAGGTGGCAATTTGAGAATGCAGCCCTGCCCCGGTAGGGGTTCAGAGACCCAATGAACATGTGGACTCTTACTTAGTATCTTTCTGAAAACACTTCTTGGTGCTCTGGAAATATACACCAGGGCCCCTTGGCAGCCTGACTGCCCTTCCCCCAGTTCAAGCCAACACACTCTGATTGGGAAATTGTTCATTCTTATAAGCTTCCTGTCCTATCCTTTCTGTAATTGTGGAGAATTTTAGAGAAACACCCTTAGAAAGTAAACTTTCCCAACACAAGATGTTATCCTCTCCCAACCTGACTATTGTGTCCTTCTCCTCTGAACCCCAGGGAGTGTACCCAGGGGGCACGAGGTAGGACCATTTGCATGGAAAGCATACAAGTGGTGGCCTGGGGCTGGGAGTCCAGAGAGCAGCGCAGATGTCCCTGGAACAGGCTCCTGTGCCGTGTGACGTCTGCCCCCTTCCTTCCACTCCCCCAGCCTCCTGCTCCACAAGCACAGAAAGGTGACTGTGCGGGCTGGGGTCTGCTGTGTGAGTCACTCACCTCGCCCACCTGTGCCCTTCTGCAGAATTCCCTTGTCTGTCTGTTGAGTTCTGGCTTCACACTTCTCCATTTGTTTTAAGCCAGCAGGTTGAGCACCTGTAGCTCTTACAGCCTGAAGGTGGGTGGACCTCGGGGACTGTCACTACGGCTGCAGATGTAGCCCTCCTGCCGTGTCAGATGCTCCTGCTTGTCGGGGCCGTGGCCCTTGTGAAACGGGGCTGGGACAGGAGCAGAGCCTGGAGGAAGGCCTCCCTGTTTGCTGCTCGTGGGGCTAGGGCTGGACTTCCAGAGGCTCACACTGTCCTCCTGCTCACTGTCCCTTGTGTCTGAGGGCGAATGCTTGTGAGGGACACCCTGCAAGGGAGCTGTGGGAATTTCCATATAGATCTGGCTTCTCGAATATCCCAGTGCTGTCCCCTCCCCCCGCAGTTGCTGCTTTTGTCCCCCTTTCTCCTCTCCCCTCTTCTTTTGGGTCCTGGGTACAGAGCCCTCTGGAGAACAAAAGAAAGGGGTTGAGGAAAGGATCTCCTTTTCTTTCAGATCTGCTGCTTAATTTCCACCTGCTTCCCCTGACTCTGGGCCCCCAGATTGGATGGATGCTAATTTGTGAATGCAAGACTCTATGAGTTAGTTCACATAATCTTTCAGGAACCAAAATGCTTCACAGTTGAGCTTTCATCATCGAGGATGCTGTTTATCTGTTTTGTTTTCAGAGGTTGATATTTCTGTTGCAGAGCAGATCCCCTTAGGAGAGAGAGGAGCATGAGGGTAGAGTAGGCTCTTTGGAGTTAAGCTTGGGCTCAGAGCATCCTGTTCACTCACTGGCTGGCTGTTCTTGGGTATGGTATTTAACATCTGTGGGCTGAGTGCAGTTCCCTCGTCGTGAGGGTGTTTATATAAATGAAGTGAATGTGTGACTATAAAGAGGTATAAAAGAAGGAATAGCTATTATTCTATATATTGAATATTGTTCCCTAGGTCTATGGAATGACCTATACCTCAGCCAACAAGCGTGAATGACAGACCTCCTCTCCATCTAGCCCTGTGGAGGATTATACAAGGAAGGTACTATGCCCAAGGGACTTTGGGTTTTATGGGGAAACAGCGAACATGAATGCAGTATGTAATTAGAAAAGAGGGGTTAGTTCTGTGGTTCAGACTCAATTAGAAGAATTTTGGGTAGCAAAAAATTCAGAGGCTGACGTGACGAGGAAAGGCCGCAAAGCTTTTCCTCAGGGAGCAGGAGAGAGGGTGGTTTCTGGCCTGGAGAGAGGAAGGTGGGAATACATGTTTCTTGTCTCCAAAAGCTCTCCTCTCCTCCTTTGTTAGAACCTGGTGAAGAACCTTTGGCCCTGTGGTGAGCTCTCAACCATGCAGAACAGCTTGTCCTGAGATTTATTTGGGGGGAGTTTTCCCTCTGCTGCCCAGAATGTTCCTGGAACAATTTTGTTTTTACTTTATCCTGGGTCAAAAATTATAAGAAGCAAATCTACAGCCAGAGTGAAAGCCCATCCCACAAAGACTTCTGGGCTCCCAGGGCTCCGTGTTCTTTCCTCATGCTTCATTTCTGTCAGCCCACCTGCCAGCTGCATCATAGTGAGGTGGAAACCCTAGTCTAGGAGGCCAAGACGTTGGGTACAGAACTGAAAACAGCCAGAGTTCTTATCTCTTCATTCTGATGGAGGACGGTGATGGGCTGGGAAGGCCTGACTTTGACCAAAGTGAAAGTGAAAGTGTTAGTTGCTCAGTCATCCCTGACTTTGTGACCCCATGGACTGTAGCCTGCAAAGCTCCTCTGTCCATGGAATTCTTCAGGCCAAAACACTGGAGTGGGTAGCAATTCCCTTCTCCAGAGGATCTTCCCAACCCAGGAATTGAACCTGGGTCTTCTACATAGCAGGCAGAGAAATGGATGTAAATTGGTTCTCTCATCTGTCCTTCTGGTTCCCCAGAGTCTTTGAAGGCTGTCTCCTTTAGTCTGAGAGTGCCCTGGGAAGCAGGTTCCTTCCTTATCTGGCCCGACTCTGCCATCACTGCCATATGCCTGCTGCCAAGGCCCCAGAGTACCCTGTGTCTGCCCACGCAGCTCTCCCTGACCCCTGAAATCCCAACCCCCATCCCACCCAGTACCCAGAGTTGACACCTGGGGCTGGACCTGCCTTGACTCTGGAATGCACCATCCTTTGCAGGAATTTTCACCCCATGAACTGAACATGGAAGCTCTTGCCAGTCTCTACTGACCTTGGAAGGAAAGACTCTTCTCCATTGCCTGGGATGGACTAGGTAGAGGCTATGTGAAAAACCAGGAAGAGGCTGTGGTTTGGAGCTGTGTGGCACAGCTCCAGTGCTGTCCAGGTCTCTGCAAACACATATTTTACTGGAGAGGGGACCTTTTCTCTGCTTGCCTGAGGAACTGTGGGCAGATGAACAAGTGCTTGGTAACCTTTACTTGCGATGGAGTCATAAGTTGTGGTGTCACACTAGGCCATGAGCTCCTGAGGGTAAAGGCCATGGTTTATCTCCACGTCCTTGCTCTTAGTCCAGTAAGTAGTCTTAGTATCTGACACGCCATGGTGCCCGGTCGTCTGTGCTCAAGGCCTGGCTGGTGGGTGAGTTGGAGTGTTCAAGAAAGATCCTCAGGCATCTCCCCTCTGCTGCTCCAGGAGAAGGTACTTTCCCTTATTTGCCTCGCTCCTCCAAAATGTCTTCTTTCTGGTTAGGCATAACTGTTGTGTTTTTCTCCTGAACTCTGTGCATGTTTCCTGTCGAGTACTCAGCCCAACCAGAGAACATGCCTAAAATGCACCTGTTCCTACTGTTCCCCCTCATTCAGGTTAAGTTCTCATTCCACATTTTCGTTTTCATGTCAGCAGAGCATTTCCATAGTCACTTGGTTGGTAACACTGAGGAAGTGGACATGTTCAGGAGAAGACGACAGGCTGTTTCAGTGTACCTGTAACTGGCCTCTTACTACTACGGAAGCTTGTCTTCACGTTCACAGTAGGGCCTCATGCTGGGCATGAGACATTTAATGTAGATACTACTGATTCTACCCCACAGCATTTCAACTGAAGTGTTTTAGGGAGTCCAGGCTTTTTGTTGTGACTGGGCAGCCACCTCGGGCACAAGCTGGTTGCAGATGACCACAGCTGCTCAGCCCTTCTTCCTGTGGTTCCCCCCTCTACAGGTTATCCCAGGCAGAGAGAATCCCTGGGTTTTACTTTCATATTGCTATTGCTCGTGACCAGACCTTCACTACCTCACACTTGGACTATTAACTGTGGCACAAATACATTTTACACTTGACTGCTTTGTTAATCTTAAAGCCCAATCTGGCTGTGTCACTCCACCTTTAGAAACCCTCTGTGGCTCCCTGCTTCTCACAGGAGACCCTTAACCTGAAGCGCAAGGGCCTCTGTAATCTGACCTCCAAGGCAATGGAACTTGTTAATTTATTGTCCCTAAACCCAGTGTGCACTTTCCTGTCTCTCTGCCTATGTGAGCTTATCCTCTCCTGAAATATTCTTCACTTTCCTCCTTGATTGACAAGTCCTTCTATCCTTAAATATTTGTTCAAGGAATGATTAAGTTCCTAATACACGTCAGACACCGTCCCAAAATGGAGACTGCCTTAGACCTCCTGAGTTTCACTTCAGCTTCAAGTTCTCTTCCTCATTTGAACTTCTGTAGAGACTTTGAATTGGTCCCTGTAAATTCTTTTGATTGTGACAAGTCATACATTATTTTGAAAAGTTTACATGTTTAGTTTTATTTATGCTAAAATTTTTACATGTACAACTACCTTGAAAAAATTTCAGAGGGAAGACATGCCTAAAGCTTTTATTTCCTAGTAGCAGTCTTTCAGCTCAGTTCAGTTCAGTTGCTCAGTCGTGCCCAACTCTTTGCGACCCCATGGATTGCAGCACGCCAGGCCTCACTGTCCATCACCAACTCCCAGAGTCTACCCAAACCCACATCCATCAAGTTGGTGATGCCATCCAACCATCTCATCCTCTGTCGTCCCCTTCTCCTCCTGCCCTCAATCTTTCCCAGCATCAGGGTCTTTTCAAATGAGTCTGGTCTTTTCAAATGAGTCAGCTCTTTGCATCAGGTGGCCAAAGTATTGGAGTTTCAGCTTCAACATCAGTCCTCCCAATGAACACCCAGGACTGATCTCCTTTAGGATGGACTGGTTGGACCTCCTTGCAGTCCAAGGGACTCTCAAGAGTCTTCTCCAACACCACAGTTCAAAAGCATCAATTCTTCAGTGCTCAGCTTTCTTTATAGTCCAACTCTCACATCCATACATGACTCCTGGAAAAACCATGAGAAACGCTGGGCTGGAGGAAGCACAAGCTGGAATCAAGATTGCTGGGAGAAATATTGATAACCTCAGATATGCAGATAACACCACCCTTATGGCAGAAAGTGAAGAAGAACTAAAGAGCCTCTTGATAAAAGTGAAAGAGGAGAGTGAAAAAGTTGGCTTAAAGCTCAACATTCAGAAAACTAAGATCATGGCATCCAGTCCCATCACTTCATGGGAAATAGATGGGGAACGATGGAAACAGTGACAGAGGCGGACCTTTGTTGATAAAGTGATGCCTCTGCTTTTGAATATGCTATCTAGGTTGGTCATAACTTGCCTTCCAAGGAGTAAGGATCTTTTAATTTCATGGCTGCAGTCACCATCTGCAGTGATTTTGGAGCCCCCCAAAATAAAGTCTGACACTGTTTCCATAGTTCCCCATCTATTTCCCATGAAGTGATGGGACCAAATGCCATGATCTTTGTTTTCTGAATGTTGAGCTTTAAGCCAACTTTTTCACTCTCCTCTTTCACTTTCATCAAGAGGCTCTTTAGTTCCTCTTCACTTTCTGCCATAAGGGTGGTGTCATCTGCATATCTGAGGTTATTGATATTTCTCCCTGCAATCTTGATTCCAGCTTGTGCTTCTTCCAGCCCAGTGTTTCTCATGATGTACTCTGCATATAAGTTAAATAAGCAGGGTGACAATATACAGCCTTGACGTACTCCTTTTCCTATTTGGAACCAGTCTGTTGTTCCATGTCCAGTTCTAACTTGCTTCCTGACCTGCATACAGGTTTCTCAAGAGGCAGGTCAGGTGGTCTGATATTCCTATCTCTTTCAGAATTTTCCACAGTTTCTTGTGATCCACACAGTCAAAGGCTTTGGCATAGTCAATAAAGCAGAAATAGATGTTTTTCTGGAACTCTCTTGCTTTTTCGATGATCCAGTGGATGTTGGCATGTTGGCATGTTGATCTCTGGTTCCTCTGCCTTTTCTAAAACCAGCTTGAACATCTGGAAGTTCACGGTTCATGTATTGCTGAAGCAGTCTTTCAGAACCCACTAATAACAAAATTCCTTTGGGAGCGTTGTTGGCAAAATAAACCATGCCTCCCAGTCCCTGGCCTAGACTTGGGTGGGGTCAGGGAATCTCTTGTTTTTACAGGGCTCCCCAGGTGTTTACAGTATCAGCCAGAATTGAGAATCAATCTTCAATGCTTTTTTACTAGGTAATTATTTCTTTGATTTGTGTATTAGGAAGGAATCTTCAAAATTAGCAGAAACCAATTCAGCTAGTTGAAGAGAAAAAAAAAATGGTAATAGTTGTATAATGAAAAGAGATAACATTCTCATATTTTCTTGATTTCAAGTTACCATAGGCTATAAGATTTACATCACTTTCCAGATTCTTGGGGAAAAAACACTTCCTTTAATATATACAACTTTAGACAAAGTTTCAATGTGGTTTTAATCATACTGTCTTTCTTCAGTATTATCATAATCAAAGTATTCAGATCCTTCTGAATTGTGTTTTTCTATCAGAGTTATACAAGACTTCAAGATAAAATGCTATTTTGATCATCTGTGCTCATGATTTTTTAATGTTGAGCCATCCTTGAATTATTTTTTTTATTTTATTTTATTTAACTTTACAATATTGATTGGTTTTGCCATATATCAAAATGAATCTGCCACAGGTGTGGGCCTGTGTGTCAGCCCCTTTAGGATCAACAGAATAATTCTGAGGAATATTAAAGAATACCAGGGTTTTATCTACATTTCCTTTAGTTTATACTTTTAGTTCTGGTTTTTCTATAAGAAAATAACATTGCTAAAAGTTAAATATCTTTTTCTGAAAGTTAACTGGAAGCTTTGAAAAAATTATTCAGTACCCAACTTATCACATGTTGCATGTGAATTAGTAGCACCAACTTTCCCTACCTTTGAAAAGTATGCTTTATTTTGATAAATGTAGCAGTTTCTGTTGTCTTTTGATTCCATTGCTTGACAAGTGGTAGACATTGTTTTAGTTACACAATAACTTTTCTTTCCAATGTTGCATCATTATGGAATCTTTTTTAAAACTTTTTTTCACATTAGAAAAACCAAAGTATGATTTTTCTAAATTTTTCTATTTTTTCATACAGTAAAATTCAGTTATTTTAGTGTACAACTTTGCGTTTTGACAAACATAGTCATGTAAGTATTACCATAATCAAGATACAGAATATTTCCCTCACTTCTAAAAATTGCCTTGTGCACTGTCCTGGTCAAGTCTTCTACCACCTGAAGACCTTAAATAGGAATCGCTGATCTGATTTCTGTGCCTATGACTGTGCCTCTCTCAGAATGTCTTATGGTATGTGGCATTTTAAGTTTATCTCCTTTCATTTAGTGCAATGTCTTGGAGACTTATCTATGTTGTTGGGTATACCAGTAGGTCATTCCTTTTTGCTGCTGAGGGTTATGTCATTGTATGTGTTCTCTATTTGCCAGTTGAGGGATATTTGGGCTGTTTCCAGAATGGGGTGATAATGAATAATTCACTATGAGTATTTGTATACATGTTTTTATGTCAACATAGATATTTACACAAGTGAAATGAAAATCTAGGAAGGGATTGCTGGGTGGTATAGAAAAAAGAAAAAAAAAAGTATCTCCAATGCTTTCTTTAAGATGTTTATAGTTTTAGGTTTTACATTTAGGTCTAATCCATTTTGAGTTTTTTTTCCACATGGTGTAAGGTATAGGTAAAGGTTCTTTTTTGCATACAGACATCCGATTACTCCAACACTGTTGTGAAAAGATTATCCTTTCCCTCCTGAATTGCCTTTGTATCTTTGTTGGAAATCAGTTGAGAATGTATGTGTGCGTCTGTTTCTGACTGTTCTGTTCCATTGGTTTATGTGTATATCCTTTCAGCAATACTACACTGTCTTTTTGAAAATTAATTAATCAATTATTTTGGCTGTGTTAAATCTTAGTTGTGGCACAGGGGATCTTCGTTGAGTCATGTGGGATTTTTCACTGTGGTGCACGGATCTCTAGTTGTGGTGTGGAAGTTGTGGTGTGTGGGCTCTCTAGTTGTGGCATGTGGGCTCCAGAGCATGTGGGATCAGTAGTTGCGGCATGCAGACTCTCTAGTTGAATACTACACTGTCTTGATTATTGTAGCTTTGAGTTTTGATGGGAGAAATATCAATAACCTCAGATACTCAGATATCATCACCCTTATGGCAGAAAGCAAAGAAGAACTAAAGAGCCTCTTAATGAAAGTGAAAGAGAAGAGTGAAAAAGTTGGCTTAAAACTCAACATTCAAAAAACTAAAATCATGGCATCTGGTCCCATCACTTCATGGCAAATAGATGGGGAAACGATGGAAACAGTGACAGACTTTATTTTGGAGGGCTCCAAAATCACTGCAGATGGTGACTGTAGCCATGAAATTAAAAGATGCTTGCTCCTTGGAAGAAAAGCTATGACAAACCTAGACAGCACATTAAAAAGCAGAGACATTACTTTGCCGACAAAGGTCCATCTAGTTAAAGCTGTGGTTTTTCCAGTGTGGATGTCAGAGTTGGGCCATAAAGAAAGCTGAATGCCAAAGAATTGATGCTTTTAAACTGTGGTGTTGGAGAAAACTCTTGAGAGTCTCTTGGACTGCAAGGAGATCAAACCAGCCCATCCTAAAGGAAATCAGTCCTGGGTGTTCATTGGAAGGACTGATGCTGAAGCTGAAATTCCAATACTTTGGCCACCTGATGTGAAGAATTGACTCATTGGAAAAGACTCTGATGCTGGGAAAGATTGAGGGCAGGAGAAGGGGCCGACAGAGGAAAAGACGGTTGGATGACATCACTGACTCAATGGATATGAGTTTGAGCAAGCTCCAGGAGTTGGTGATGGACACAGAAGCCTGGTGTGCTGTAGTCCATGGGGCCGCAAAGAGTTGGACACAACCGAGCAACTGAACTGAACTGAGTGGGAATCTTTCAACTTAGTTCTTTTCCAAAGTATCTAGAATAGTCAAAACGATTCTGAAAAGGAAGAATGGATCTATAGATTCAATACAATACTAACAAACCTTCCAGCAGGTTTTTATGCAGAAGCCAATAAGATGATTTTGAAATATTTCATAATCAAGACAATGTGGTATTCAACTAGAAAGCCTGCAACAAAGATATGATGTAGCCAAATAAATAAATTAATTACCTAAGTTGATTCTCCAGAGAGCCCTGGGGCTTCTGCCTGAAAGTTGGATCGGTATGAGGGAGAAGCATACCTTGGACTGCTTTCCTTGTGGAAGGCAATAGCCTGGCCAGGCCCATAGGGTCTGGGACTCTGATGTTCATTCACATCTGCTTCCCAACCTGGTCTGTAGAACAGAGAGTAGAGGGAGTAGGAGTTGCTATAATTTTATGGTGAAAGGGCTTTCTTCCCAGTAATTTCAAGCAACAGTCAACAAAATTTTTCTGAAAAGAGTCAATAGTAAAAATTTTCAACTTAGCAGGCTATATATACTATGTCACAAGTATTCAACTCTTCCTTTTTTGTTTTTGTTTTTTTTTTTGTAGCATGAAAGCAGCCATAGATAATGTTAATGAATGGTCATGACTATGTTTCAGTAAAACTTTATTTACAAAAATAGACAATAGGCTGGATCTGGCCTGTGGGACATAGTTTGCCCAGCCCTGCTATAGTCTGTTCGGAGAAGTCAATGGCACCCCACTCAAGTACTCTTGCCTGGAAAATCCCATGGACCGAGGAACCTGGTAGGCTGCAGTCCATGGGGTCACTAAGAGTCAGACATGACTTGAGCGACTTCACTTTCACTTTTCACTTTCACGCATTGGAGAAGGAAATGGCAACCCACTCCAGTGTTCTTGCCTGGAGAATCCCAGGGACGGGGGAGCCTGGTGGGCTGCCGTCTATAGGGTCGCACGGAGTTGGACACGACTGAAGTGACTTAGCAGCAGCAGCAGCTATAGTCTGTTAATGTGGTGAATTACATTGATTGATTTTTAAATCTTGAACCAGCCTTGCATTCTCAAGATAAACTCCACTTAGTTTAGAACATCTGGTCTGCACCTGTCCTTGTCTTTGTTTCTTAGCTTGTCACTGAGGTGGGAGCTTCTCAGAAGCAGGGCCACAGTAATATCACTTCTTATCTCCCATCAAGCATAAAGTGGTGGTCAGTAAATATTGTGCCTGTGTGGGAAGAACTGTATATGTTCATGGTACCTCTGCTGACCTTGCTTTATGGTTCTCTCAGTGGCCTAGAGGAAATGGGGGTTGTGTGGAGGGTTGGGTCCAAGTGCTGTCACTGCAGGCACAGGCTGATCTTTCATTTCAGAGGCTATTTTGGAAACATGACTTAAGTTTGGTCTGTGGGGAGCTGCTTTCTAATTACTCTCTCCTTTTCCTGAGAGTTGTGGTTGGCACAAGAGTTCAGGCATCCAGATGCCAGCCCCAGTGCTGGTGTTCTGAAAGGGCTTGACTAACTCCTTTCAAGGGCCCTGGTCTCCTTTTACTGAGGGGTTTGCAAGTGTGTGGAAGAGTCAGAGCAGGAGGGGTGGGACAGTCTGCCTACTGAACGTGAGCATGGCTGACCATTGTGTCTCTGGGCAGCTGTGTATTGACCACATTGTGCCATGGCAACTCTGTGCACCAGACAGATTTTGTACAGGTACACAGATTCCATCTCAGCTACTTCTCATTGATTGGGACAGTGGATGTGTGGTTGATGGGAAGGGTCTGGGCTTTGCAGCTCTGCAGACCTGGGTTTGAATCCCACCTCAACAACTTACTAGATGGATGAGCCTGGGAAATTATTTAGCTGGTCTGAACTTACCTTCACTCATTTCTATAATGAAGATGCTCACAACCTCCCAGCATTGTTGCTAGGGTTACATTAAACATGTCAACCCTCTCCTGAGAGATGAGAGGGCACTCTGAAGGATATTAAGTGAGGAGTGGTGGGCAAGTCTATAGAGAAATGCAAAGCAAGTTTCAGACATGATGGGAAAATCCCGTTAGAAGTCTAGGGTATGGAGAGGGGCTATTGGTCGCTTTGTCCCACCTCAGATATTTTTTCCTGAAGGGGCTGAGTCTGAATTTTTTCTGGGGCAGGGAGTGGCTGACTACCTGGTGTGGGTGAGGCCTTGGGTTTTTTGGTGCTTTTATCTTATTGAGCCTGGTTCACTGGGATGGGAACAGGATCCTGAGATTGTGCCAGACCCTGGTTAGTGGAACCAATCACATAATTGCCTGATATTTGACAGTGCCAGGCCTCTAGGACCTGGTGACAGTCATAGCTGCCCCCACCCCACCATTATACATGTGTAGGCTTCACTGGGGGCATGACACATTTGGCCATCCTTACTGCTCCGTAGGCTAAGAGTGGGGTGAGGGGAGTCCCCCCGAAGTGCCGCTGGGACATTCCCACTCTTTGTGCGCTCCAGGGTCTCTGCTTTCCTTTGTTGGCATTCTAGATCCCTGGGTCCAGCTCTTAGAGGGTGAGGCCCCTGTGTTTCCTGCAGGAAGTCAGTGAATTAAGGAAACTGCTGCTTCCAGGCCCATTCTGCCCACACTATGGAGGAATCTAACCAGAGTTTTTATGAGAGCTCATAAAGTTTGTTGAGGATTGGAAATTAAATAAAGTTCCAGTTTTATCATCCTGAGATGATTTTCTATTATTGTACCTTAAGACAACATTAAAACACAGATACGCTTGTAATATCCCTGGTTAAAAAACAATGTTAATCTTTACTGCATGAAAGATAAAATTCTAACTGTTCAACTCGGCATGCAAAATAGACTACAGTTGGACCCCCACCACATAAGATATTCAGTTATCATTGAGTGGCTATAAGTACTTTTCATTTGGATAATGTTTTATAGTTTACTTAATGTTTCACACAGTTTGCATTTAATTTTTATCAGTCTTATGATGTCTTATTATTAATAATATTAGACTTATTAGGCTATTTAGACTTATTAGACTAATAATAAGTCTTATTATTCTTATTTCTGTTTTATAGTTGAGGATCTAAGGCTCAGGGAAGTTAAAAAGAACTTGCCCAGTTTCACATGGCCATAGTAAAGTCACTATTTTGAGCAGAGGGCAAAAAATAGTGGTTACTTGCCACTTCCTAGCTGTGTGACCTTGAATAGCTTTAGCTCTAAAATAAGGATGATACAACTTTGTCATAAGATTTTTGTGAGGGTGAAATGAAATAATCCAACCAAAACACTTGGCGTATTGCCTGCCATATAGTAAGGGCTCAGGAAATGTTAGGTATTATTATGATACTCTCTTTAAACTGTTCTGCAATTAACGTTTCCAGTTTTTAGTCCACAATTCTGAGTAACACTGCTATAAATATCTTTGTCCAAATGGATTTTTTTTTCTGTGTCATTTCCTTGGATTATATTCCAGGAACAGCATTACCAGGTTGAAAGGTATGATCTTCTTTTTTGGCTTTTTTTCCATATCACCCGAGAGCCTATTACTTGAACAATTTTCCGATTAACAGGCCACTCTTGGACCCATGAGAGTGATTCGTCTCCTGCGGATGGTACTTCCCTGTGACCTCTCTCTCAGCCTCTTAGAGGGACCATCAGTCATTGTTAATAAAGGCCAACAGATTCTAGACTGTTTGGAGCCAAGCTGTATAAAACAGGTTGTGCCCACAGCAAGACATAGACCAGGGTGTTCAGCAAACTGTACCCCAAACCCTAGGAGTGGCTGGCCTCTCGCCTGCTCCCTGCAGGCTGCCTGCAGGCTCCCTGGACAGACTTAGCATATGCACTGTTGGTAGATAGGATGGGTGAGGAGTGCTGTTGAGGGAGGTGGGAGCTGCTTCTGAGGGCCTTTCCTGAAATTGTAGGGAGAAAGCCTGTGTATGGGAACCATGAGTGCCTCCAGATTTTTTATATGTGAGGGGGTTACTAGCTTCTTAGGGCCGCTGTAAACAATGCATCACACACTGGATGGCTTAGAACAACAGAAACTTATCCTTTCACATCCTAGAGGCTTGTTGTCGTTCAGTTGCTCAGTTGTGTCCGATTCTTTGTGACCCCGTAGACCCCAAGCCAAGGGCGCCAGGCTTCCCTGTCCTTCACTATCTCCTGGAATTTGCTCAGACTCATGTCCATTGAGTCAGTAATGCCATCCAACCATCTCATCCTCTGTCATCCCCTTCTCCCCCTGCCTTCAATATTTCCCAGCATCAGGGTTTTTTTCCAGTGAGTCAGCTCTTTGCTTCAGGTGGCCAAAGTACTGGAGTTTCACCTTCAGCATCAGTCTTTTCAAAGACTGTTCATGACTGATTTCCTTTAGGATTGACTGGTTTGATCTCCTTGCAGTCCTAGGGACTCTCAACAGTCTTCTCCAGCACCACAGTTGGATAGTATCAATTCTTCAATGCTCAGCCTTCTTTATGGTCCAACTCTCATATCTGTACATGACTATTGGAAAAACCATAGCTTTGACTATATGGACCTTTGTCGACAAAGTGATGTAGTGGCTGGAAGCCTGAAATCAAGGTGTTGGCAGAGCCATGCTCCTTCTGAAGGCTCTAAGAAGCGTCCTTCCTTGTCTCAGCGTCTGATGGTTTGCTGGCAAGCCATTGGCATTCTTTGGCTTGTGCATGCATCCCTCCAGTCTCTGCCTCCATCTTCGTATGGCCATCTCTTCTGTGTCTCTCTATGTTGTGTATGTGTCCAATTTGCTCTCTTGTTGTACGGACAAGAGAGTAGTCATTTGATTAGGGCCCACCCTACTTCCATGTGAATTCATCATAACTTGCAAAGACTGTATTTCCAAATAAGGTTATATTCACAGGGTGCATGGGAAGGCGTAGGATTTCAACATGACTTTTTGGAGGATGCAGTTCAACCCACAACAGAGCAGTTAAGAAGGAAAAGTGGAAAATGTCCATTTCCTGTATCACTGACTGTGTTGTGGAGGGGGCTTGATGGTGTTATAGACAGTGGTAATGCTGTTGGTGGGAGTGCTGGCTGTTGTCTCAGGGTGGTGCTGCTTCTAATCTTGGACCCCCTCTACCCACCTACCACCCTGGTCTTGGACTGGTCTTGGACTATGTCAGTGACAGATGTAGAGATCAGGCGCATGTGGCTGGGGTGATGCAACCAAGGGCGAAAGGGCTTAGTTACCAAGGGAAAGTGATTTTCCAGTATTGAGTGGAGAATAGGAGGAGCTCAGGACTGGGCAGACATGCAGATCTCAGGCTAAGTCTCAGGCCAGCTGGAACACCATGGCTTCTGTTTCTCCACTGAAAGGTGAGGGGGTGAGACTGGATGGCTTCTGCAGGCCCTTCCTACTTTGTCATCATGTAATTCTTGTTTGAGACTTGACATCTTATTTATTTTTTTATTTTGGTTATACCACGTGGCATGTTAGTTCCTTGACCAGAGAGCAAACCCACACCCTCGGCAGTGAAAGCTCAGAGCCTTAGCCACTGGACCACTGAGGAAGTCCCAGAGTTGGCATTTTAGAGAAGCTCCTTGACCCTGAAGATTGTTGTGAGGTCTGTCTAGCTGATGGGGGTATCTGACATGGGAAGGGTGCTTAATAGGGGACAGCTTCAGGACCTGGTATTTCCCATCCAGGCCTTTCCAACAGGACTTTATTTGAGTCACCTTCTCCAGGAGGCCTTTTCCTGGCCACATTCTCTACAATATTAACCCCACCCCTGATATTTCATGGCCTCTCTCCTGGCTTTGTTTTCTCTTCCTTATACTTAACCCATATACAACATGGTTTATATATTCTTTTCTTGTCTCACATACTCTCTGTTTCTCCACTAGGTGGTAAGCTTGTGGAGGGCAGCGATTTTTATCCAATATTAAATAGTGACTGTCACATCTAGGCAATCAATACATTATTTGTTGAACATTGAATAATTGAAGGTATTATAAATTGGATAAATTTTTAAAGGGATGTACCAGTTATAATCTTTGAGGCATATGATCATTTGTCAGCTCCAGCCCCCAGCATTATCAGACTTTATATTTTAGCCATTCTGGTGAATATGTAGCAGTATCCCCAAATGGTTGTAATTTACACTTCCCTAATGGTTAATGATACTAAGAATTTTTTCATGTGCTTATTGACAATTCTATGTCTTTCTTTCTGAAGTGTTATTCAAATTATTCAACTATTTTGTCCATTTAAAAAAATTATGTTTTTTGTCATTTTATTATTGAGTTTTAGGAATTCTTTATTTATTCTAAATACTACTTACTTGTCAGGTATGTGATTTGCAAACCTTTTCCCTAATTTTGGCTTGCCTATTCATTTTCCTTTTTTTTTTTTGGTTGTGCTGTGTGGCATGCAGGATCTTAATTCCCTCAGCAGGGATCAAATCCATGGCCCCTGCATTGGGAACATGGAGTCCTAAACACTGGACCATTAGGAAAGTCCTCTATTCATTTTCTTAACAGTGTTTTCTGTTTTAAATTTTGAGATCTAATTTATCATTTTCTTTGTAAAGTTTTTTTTTCCATGTCCTAAGAAACTTTTCTGACTCCCATATTACAAAGATCATCTCTTATATTTTCTTCTAGAAGCTTTCTAGCTTTAATTTCTATGTTTAGATCTGTCATCCATCTTAAACTAATTTTTGTGTGCCATATGAAGTATGTATGTGTTTGCATGCTCAGTCGTGTCCTACTCTTTGTGACTCCACGGACTGTAGCCTGCTGTGCTTCTCTGTCCATGGGATTATCCAGGCAAGAATACTGCAGTGAGTTGCAGTTATGAATGTTGAGCTTTAAGTCAACTTTTTCACTCTCCTCTTTCACTTTCATCAAGAGGCTCTTTAGTTCTTTGCTTTCTGCCATAAGGGTGGTGTCATCTGCATATCTGAGGTTATTGATATTTCTCCCTGCAATCTTGATTCCAACTTGTGTTTCATCCAATCCGGCATTTCCAGTGAGGTACTCTGCATATAAGTTAAATAAGCAGGGTGACAATATACAGCCTTGACGTACTCCTTTCCTGATTTGGAACCAGTCTGTTGTTCCATGTCCAGTTCTAACTGTTGCTTCCTTCAATAAATGGCATGTTAGTAATTTTTATTAGGTTTCAGTATTTTAAGAATGCGGTTAGTTTCTGAAATATAAAAGACCCTCAGGGAAGCTTGCTGAATTTACAAATAGCCTCCAGAAACAGCCTTCTCCAACTTAAATTGCTCAACTTGGCAATTTGAGAACACGTGGTCAGGAAGTCAGAGTAAGGATTGTGAACTGGAGCTGGTCTCTAAATATTCCAGGTGGCATGGGAGCCAGTCCAGATGGCTGATGCTGAGCCAACAGGGCTAAGGCTTCCTGGGGAAAGAGCAGACTGCTTGCCTGGATTCTGCATGGGATCTCTGTGGGCCTGGAGCTCTACAGGGCGGGGAGGACGCTCCTGCCTAAAGCAACAAGTGAGTGAGAGAGCACACTGCCTGCGCAAGGCTGGCATCTTCTAGTGTTGTTGTCTGATGGATCAGAGACCCATCTCTGTCTCTGGTTTTGAATGGATCCTGCAAGATCTAGCTGCACTTCTTGAAAAACCCATTTAAATGGAGTTTGTATGATTAATTTTGAGTCCAGTTCATTCTGAACGTAAACAGCTAGCAGTGTCAATCAGGTATTTGCTGAGTGCTTGCTAAGTCGCTTCAGTCGTGTCCGACTCTGTGCGACCCCATAGACGGCAGCCCACCAGGCTCCCCCATGCTGAGTGCTTACTGGGGACCAAACTCTGCAGTATGTTAGGACACTGCTCCTGCCCTCCAGGAGCTCTCCATCTAGTTGTGGGGGGTGACACCCATACAAAGAGGTGTGAGATAAGTGCTGAATGACCTGACACATGAAGTGGCCAGAGGACAGCTTCAGCAGAGTGCATGAATAAATGCCTTCTACATAGGTTGTCATATTGATGATAGACATTCAAGCCCTTCAGCATCTGCTCTAACCCACCCCTTCTCTCTTCCAGAGGTGAGAACTGACATTTGAGTGCTTCCTTGGAGAGTGACACTTTAAATGGGTATACTCATTTTCCCCTTCTGATGATCTTAAGTCATGAGCTCTGTTCAGTTCAGTTCAGTCACTCAGTCATGTCCCACTCTTGGCGACCCCATGGCTGCAACACGCCAGGCTTCCCTGTCCATCACCAACTCCTGGAGCTTGCTCAAACTCATATCCATCGAGTCAGTGATGTCATCCAACCATCTCATCCCCTGTTATCCCCTTCTCCTCCTGCCTTCAATCTTCCCTAGCATCAGGGTCTTTTCCAGTGAGTCAGTTCTTCGCATCAGGTAGCCAAAGTATTGGAGTTTCAGCTTCAGCATCAGTCCTTTCAGTGAATATTCAAGACTGAATTCCTTTAGGATGGGCTGGTTTGATCTCCTTGCAGTCCAAGAGACTCTCAAGAGTCTTCTCCAACACCACAGTTCAAAAGCATCAATTCTTCGGCGCTCAGCTTTCTTTATAGTCCAACTCTCACATCCATACATGACTACTGGAAAAACCATAGCATTGACTAGATGGATCTTTGTTGACAAAGTGATGTCTCTGCTTTTTAATATGCTATCTAGGTTGGTCATATATTTTCTTACAAAGGAGCAAACGTCTTTTAATTTCATGGCTACAGTTACCATCTGCAGTGATTTTTGAGCCCCCCCAAAATAAAGTCTGTCACTGTTTTCATTGTTTCCCCATCTATTTGCCATGAAGTGATGGGACTTCATGGTCCCATGATCTTAGCTTTTTGAATGTTGACTTTTAAGCCAACTTTTTCACTCTCCTCTTTCACTTGCATCAAGAAACCCTTTAGTTCTTCTTTGTTTTCTGCCCTAAGGGTGGTGTCATCTGCGTATCTGAGGTTATTGATATTTCTCCCTGAAATCTTAATTCTGGCTTGTGCTTCATCCAACCCAGCATTTCACATGATGCATTCTACATATAAGTTAAAAATAGGTGATAATATACAGCCTTGATGTACTTCTTTCCCAATTTTGAACCAGTCTGTTGTTCCATGTTTGGTTCCAACTGTTGCTTATTGACCTGCATACAGCTTTCTCAGGAGGTATTCCCTGGTATTACCATCTGGTATTCCCACCTCTTGAAGAATTTTCCACAGTTTGTTGTGATCCACAAAGGCTTTGGCGTAGTCAACAAAGCAGCAGTAGATGTTCTTCTGGAACTCTCTTGCTTTTTCTGTGATCCATCGGATGTTGGCAATTTGATCTCTGGTTCCTCTGCCTTTTCTAAATATAGCTTGAACATTTGGAAGTTCATTGTTCACGTACTATTGAAGTCAGGCTTGGAGAATTTTGAGCATTTTGCTAGCGTGTGAGATAAGTGCAATTGTGCAATAGTTTGAACATTCCTTGGCATTGCTTTTCTTTGGGATTGGAATGAAAACCGACTTTTTCCAGTCCTGTGGCTAGTGCTGAGTTTTCCAAATTTGCTGGCATATTGAGTGCAGCACTTTCACAGCATCATCTTTTAGGATTTGAAATAGCTCAGCTGGAATTCCATCACTCCACTAGCTCTGTTAGTATCTCCATATTTCAGATGAGGAAGTGGGGGGACAGAGGTAGCAGGAGACTTAGGCAGGGTCGCTGAGCTGGTCCCATGGAGAGAACCCAGTAGCCTCGGTCCAGAGCCCACCTTATTAGGCCCACGGGGCACAGCTGACTATATTTATGACTCTCCTCTTTCAAATATACAGCAGGAAGGAGGATTCTTGACATTTCTTTCATGATTTTAACATGTAATCAGTGTCCAACCAGTTTTTCACTAAATATAGCCTCCTGTACATTATGCCCTGGCAGTAGTCAGCTGAAATATTCTTAATTTCAGAAGGGAAGGCAGCAAGACTGAACCACTGTGTTTACTGACCAATTTAGACTGTTTCAGGGCACAGCTTTGAGGATTGGAGCATGCCGTGAGTGAATATTTTAACAATCCATGGCAAGATGACAGCATCTTGGGCTCAGACACAAGAATTAGTTTCAGACAAGACTTTTTTCTCTGCCATAACTTTAACCAGCTGGAATTCTTTTTCATCCTATTCAACCTCCCAAAGTCAGGAATTTTGCCTTTTATTGGGAAATCTGCATTTCATTGTATAGACAGAACGCTATGTCCTTGGCTCAGTGGGTCTCGGAGAGAAGCTGGGTCTTTATTTTATTGCAGGCACTGGGTGTCCTGAGGGTTCAAATACCAGCAAGTCTGTTTTAAGCATGAGAGGCCAGAGACATAGCAATGCTCTGATCACAGGATGTGAGAGGGAAACTGTTCACCCTGGTGGAGTCTGAGCCTTGTACACTTGTGTGTGGGAAAGAGAGAGGGGGGTGCTGCTCTGAACCTCATGGGATCCACCAAGCCTTGGATCGGGACCCCAAGCTAGGCCTGCCAGGATGGGTGCAGCCATACCTGCCAAGGGGGAAGTACAGAGCTGGGAGAAGGGTGTCTGAGCCAGCACACCGGAAGTCATCGTCTAAATCACAGTAGTCCTCTTCAGAGAGTGTGTGTTATCACCTCTTCTTTGGGTGGTATTACATGACTCTAAATGTTTTTGGAACTTCAGTTTTAGAATAGTGATTAATAGGTTTAGAACAGTTCTTCCTTCTGAGGGAGAGTTCTGCCTTTTATTTAGCTGCATCTGAAAACATTGAAAATCCCATTACTTTAAAATGTATTTATGTATATCAATTTATTGTTTCTACTACCTGCAAGAAGTTACTGGTACTTTGATTGCCCACATCTTGCCAAAACCAGATGACATCTGTCATTTAAACTTTGGTCAACCTAATGGGTAGTAAATGTTATCTCACTGTTAATTTTTGCTTAACCTAAAGTAAGATTCGGAGAAGGCAATGGCAACCCACTCCAGTACTCTTGCCTGGAAACTCCCATGGATGGAGGAGCCTGGTGTGCTGCAGTCCATGGGGTCACTAAGAGTCGGACACGACTGAGCGACTTCACTTTCACTTTTCACTTTCATGCATTGGAGAAGGAAATGGCAACCCACTTCAGTGTTTTTGCCTGGAGAATCCCAGGGACGGTGGAGCCTGGTAGGCTGCTATCTATGGGGTCGCACAGAGTCGGACTGAAGTGACTTAGCAGCAGTAGCAAGTAAGACTGGGTTCATTGCTGTGGTTTTTGGCTATTTGTAAATTGTCTGTTCTTGTCCTTGGCTCATTTTTCTATTTAGTTATTTGTCTTTTTCTTCTTGAGTTATAGAAGCTCTTTATGTGATAGTGATATTTGGACAGTCTTTTTAACATCTTGTATTATGAAAGTGAAAGTCACACAGTCATGTCCAACTCTTTGTGATCCCATGGACTGTAGCCCACCAGGTCCTCTGTCCAGGCAAGAGTACTGGAGTGAGTTGCCATTTCCTTCTCCAGGGGATCTTCCCGACCCAGGGATCGAACCCTGGTCTCCTGCATTGCAGGCAGATTCTTTACCAATTGAGCTACTAGGGAAGCCCTTGTATTATGACACAGCTTCATCTTTTGAACAAGGGTTAGATTTCTGGAATTGGCTAGCATTGGGCATGCTTAAATCAGGATGAATTATATGTGATAATTTAAATAATAAACACAATTGGCAAAACTGGTTTTGGGGACAAGCCAGGTGACTCTTACAAACAGTTTCCCTGGAAGGAGCAGAAAGTGCAGATAGACTAGAGCATAAGCTAGTCGTCCTTGGAATTCAGTGTGGTGGCATCAGTCAGTCAGTATCTTGTACAGAGTGAATGGGGAATTGTCAAAAGGGTGATTCTGGTAGGTGGAGGTTATTTAAAAGAGCTTCTACTACAGCTAGCACTCATTGAGTGACTGCTATGGGTCAGATATGCTGTGGGCCAAGAGCCCTGCTGCCCCCTCCCAAATGAACATGCATCCTTCAGAAGACAGTGTGTGGAAAGGTCACAGAACTAGCCTTTTCACCTGTCAAAATATGGTGTTGGGATTTCTCTCGTGGTCCAGTGGCTAAGACTCCTCACTCCCAGTGCAGGGGGCCTGGGTTTGATCCCTGGTCAGGGAACTAGATCACACATGCCTCAGCTAAGAGTTCTCATGCCTCAACTAAAGAACCTGCATGCCGCAATGAAGACCCAATGTAGCTAAATAAATAAATATTTTTAAAAATGCGGTGTTGACCTAGTATTACCCAATCCTCCCAAATCTGTATAACTATTATTCATTATAGAGACATACATATTTTACATCCATCTTTTCTGGTTCTTACTATGAGGCTATTTCTGTAGTAGTTTAGTGTATAGCTTCTACATCAAACTGCTTGGTTTCGAATCCTAACTCTGTCATTTACTAGCTGTGTGGTTTTGTGTAAATTATAAGACTTCTCTGTCCCTGATTTTCTCATTTGTAATACAGAGACAATAGCACCTACACTCCTAGGATGTCGTGTGGATTAAATGAAGTAAGGCATACAAAGCACTCAGCATGTTTGTTCTCAGGATGAAGTAGGGAGAGATGTTTTGGTGAGTTCAGGCCCGTGGCTCTCCTAGGCTGTCCAGGGAATTAATAAACAGGACAAGGGGTGGGTGGGAGGTTAGAGCCCATGTGCATTTCTGGGGAACCAGCCCCACTTTCCTTTCCTTAGCGCTTTGAGGCCTTGCACTCTCTCAAGACCTCTCAGTTCTTCCAAGTCCCACTACATTTTTCTGCCTATTATATACCATCTTCAGGGCCAAGGCCCTTACCGCAGGATCTGGGAACCACTGCAAGTGGTAAAAATAAGCTCAAGAAGGAGGAAAATCCTCAGAGCTCCAGCAGCAGCAAAACCACCAAGCCTCAGGGCCCTGACTGAGAAGGGCCCAGAATCGAATGCCAGTAGTGACCCTAAAGTTCTTGCTGCCTCTGTCTGGTTCTGCCTGTAGTTGAGGGTTGTCGGGGCATAGACCCCAGAAGCACAAATGGCAGAATTGAGGTGGAGGGGAAAATGGATATATAAAGCCAGGTGACAGCCCTAGAGTAAGCTGTTTTAGGCTGGCCTTGCCTCAGTATTAAAAACTAGGGCCATAACCTGTAACACACAGTTTCTCTATAGGAAAGAACAGGTGTCTTCAGATTGTAATAACAAAAACATTATGGGTTTTGGAGTCATATCCAAAGTCAAGCTCTAGCCTGGGTGACTTTGAGAAACCACAGAACTTTTCTAAGCCTGTTTTCTCTATTGAAAAATGAACATAATGGTGCCAACTTTGAACGACTAGCTGTTGTGACAATTAAGTGGGTATGTAAAATGCACTGTCATGCATACAGATGGTCTCTATTAAATAGGAGCTGTTATTATCAGTAAATGCTCAATAAATATTTGAATGGGTAGTGCAGCTAAATGGAAAACTGGCTGTGTTAGGGTAGACTTGGCAAAAAGCAAAACCAAAAATAAGCACACAAAGTAAAGCCCTGGAAGTCAGTCCTGAAATTGATGTGCCTCATCTCATTCCCACCTGGTACCCCAGTGAGACCAATTCTGGGAAGTTCCCAGTGGATAAACAGATGAGAGAGTTGCAGTGGTATGCTACAGGAGGGTGCCAGATTGCGTTGTTCCAACAGAAAGTGAAATTTCTCCCTATATGCTCATAGGCAAGGAAGAAGTCCCTTTCCATGGGAAGGAAAGCTACCTGTGTTGTGTGTTTTCCTCTTATTGATTCCAGACTAAGTTATATCCCTTTATTTATCCAGTAACTATTTAAGGACAATGTCACAGACACTGGAGACTCAGGTGTCCATGCCCCAGCATAGCAAGTTCTATTCCAAAAAGTATATGCTATATCAAAATATTTACTGTATTCTCTTTCCATCCCATTCTTTCTACCTGAAGTTTTTACACTTGAATGACTGGGAAAGATTCTATGAGTCTTTCATGTTCTTTCCAAAGTCCTGTTCTGGTTTGTTTGATCAATAAATAGCTTAGATCTAAAAGGAGAAGTTCCCAAACATCCAGGGTAGCTGGAGGCCAAGAGCAGTGGGTCTCTTTGCCTTCCTCACCACACTGTCCTTCTGGACAAAGAAGCTTTAGTAAGTGAAGATCCTTCTCTGACTCCAGAAAGAAATGATAGGCATTCACATATGACCCCCTTGTCCTTTTTTTAAGTTTCATTTTGGGGGTACTTGCAACTTTGGGAAGGAGGACCAGGTTGCTAATTTACATTTTGTTTGCATTTTGGAAACTGCTTCCCTGAATTCATGTCTCTGAGGAACAAAAGGAAAGAGAAAACAAAAAATGGACATCGCCAACCTCAGATGTGAAGTAACCATCTCTGAGGATCACAAAAGAAGAGACTTGCAAAAAGGTGACCGGGGGCTGAAGCTTCTTGTGCTGTGGGTTGGATGGAGGCAGTGGCTGTGAAGAGTGTGGCTCCTATGAAATAAAGGGACAAAAAGTACTCTGCAGACATTGAGAAACCAGAGTAAGGCTTGAAGTGTTAGTCTCTCAGTCATGTCTGACTCTTTGCAACCCCATGGACTGTAGCCTGCCAGGCTCCTCTGTCCACGGGTTTCTCCAGGCAAGAATACTGGAGTGGGTTGCCATTCCCTTCTCCAGGGGATCTTCCCAACCCAGAATTTGGACCTGGTCTCCTGCATTGCAAGCAGATTCGTTACCATCTGAGCCATCAGGGAAGCCACAAGGCTTGAAGTCAGGGCCTTCTGTAAGAGCTCACTGGTCATGAAGGAAGCCTGGGTGTGTGAGAGGGAAGGGAGACTGTCAGCGTGCTGACTGGGACTTAGACGGGAATTGTGGACTGAGGAAAGCAAGGACAAGCGCACAACCTCGCTGCCGGAACTGAGCCCAGCTGCCCGCTGGTTCTATGCCTGCTGCTGCCATGTCCCCGTGGGGCTGTAACACCCACCTGCTTCTGCACTGCGGGCCTGGAGGGCCAAGAAGAAATGGGGTCAGAGAGAGGAACAAAATAACAAAAGTGAGAACAGACTCAGAAGGAACTCGCAGTTCCCAAACTGCAGATCAAGAAACACAAGTAATAGACTCAACTGTAAGAATAATAAATTATCCCAAATGAAATTAATTTTATAGAATAGACTAAAAAGGAAACTTTATAATAAGTAGGTAGAGATGTACCCTGTCCTTAAAAAAAAAGGAAAGCGTAACTTTCATTAGTAATTATGAGGACTTCACAGGAGTCACAGTGGATAAGAATCGCCTGCCAATGCCCAGGAGACAGGTTCAATACCTGGTCCAAGAAGTTTCGACATACCATGGAGCAGCTAAGCCCATGCACCACAACTACTGAGCTCACGCTCTAGGGCCTGTGAGCCCCAACTACCAAGCCTGCATGCTGCAACTGCTGACGCCCATGTGCCTAGAGCCTGTGCTCTGCAACAAGAGAAACCACTTCAGTGAGAAACCCGGGCACTGCAATGAAGAGTAGCCCCACTCACCACACAGAAAGAAAGGCCACACAAAGCAATGAAGACCCAGTGAAGCCAATAGTAAATAAATAAAATTATTAAAAAAAATAAGTAATTATGAAAAACACAAATAAAATAAGATCAGATGTATATATGAAGTGAAGTCGCTCAGTCGTGTCCAACTCTTTGTGACCCCGTGGACTGTATAGTCCATGGAATTCTCCAGACCAGAATATTGGAATGGGTAGCCTTTCCCTTCTCCAAGGGATCTTCCCAACCCAGGTCTCCCGCATTACAGGCAGATTCTTTACCAGCTGAGCCACAAGGGAAGCCCCAGGTGTACATAAAAAATGTGAGATGAAAAATGTAGTTATTCAAATAAAGACACAATAGATAGGGTACACTGATTCCTAGATACCACTGAAGTATGAGTTAACAGATTGGAGAACAGTACACAGAAACTTACCCTGTAAGTTTAGAGATATGAAAGATAAATTGACAGACTTCAGCTTTCTTTGATAAAAGTTACAGAGAGAGCAGAGGGAATGAAAGAGAAGTGATATTTAAATAAATGGCTAGTAATTTTCCTGAGTTGAGTAACTGTGAATTCTTGGATCAAAAGTATCTCTTAGTACTATGGCGGTTAAATAAAAATTGACCCACAATTACATACATTGTAGTGAAACTGTATAATATCAAAGACAGGAGGCAGACCAATGTATGAATCTGCTTGGGCTGCTATAAAAAAATACTATAGACTTGGTGGTTTAAACAACAGACATTTATTTCTCATAGGTTTGGAGGCTGGGAAGTCCAAGATCACACTGACTTATTGAGCATCAACCAGTGAGAAATCTCCATCACAAAACTCTGAAAACCACTTTTGACACATTCGATCAGTCATAGCACTTCTCCATATGCTGCCCAAATCTTTTCTTGTGTTTCAGTTGTGTTTTCACTTTTCTTGAAATGATAAAGCATAATATGCTGAAAATATTGCTTTTTTTCCTTCTATCTTTAATATTAAAATGGCTATACAAAAATTCAACAATTTTGAAAAGTTTTTTAAAAAGCATGCAATATGACAGCTCTCAGAATACAATCTAACAAAATTGTTTTGAATAAAGTTAAAGACAACTAAGGGACCTTCCCTGGTGGCTCAGGGGTTAAAGCGCCTGCCTGCAATGCAGGAGACCTGGGTTTGATCCCTGGGTTGGGAAGATCCCCTGGAGAAGGAAATGGCAACCCACTGCAGTATTCTTGCCTGGAGAATCCCATGGACGGAGGAGCCTGGTGGGCATAGTCCACGGGGTTGCAAAGAGTCGGACACGACTGAGCGACTTCACTCACTCACTCAAAGACAACTAAACGCTGCTAGAGCCATCTTATGGAAAAGACCAAACTAACTTTCTGGCTGACCCAGCGGTTTCTGGCGAGGGCTGTCTTCCTGAATGTAGATGGCTGCCTTCTCACTGTGTCCTCCTGTGGCAGGGAGAGAGAGAATGTGAGCTCTCTCGTGCCTCTTCTTCTATGTACACTAACCCAACCTGATCGGGGCCTTACTCTTATAACTTCATTTAACCCAAATTACCTCCATAAAGATCCAGTGTCCAAACATAGTCACATTGGGAGTTGAAGCTTCACCATTTTCAGGGACACAAACATTCAGTCCATAACAATGAAAAATCAGAGTTAAAAATATGTCGTATATAAATAAATGATAGCTCTTTCAGCAGCAGCAGAAGAAAACAGAACTTATGAGTGCTGGACCTAAAATACTATATGTAGATAAACTATCCTACAACAGTGAGAGAAAAATAAAGACCAAAAGTGTAAACTCAAGTCTCTCACTAAAAGAACCATTAAAAGATATTTTAGAAGGAAAAAATCTACAAAATCAAACAATGGGAAAAGATGCACAAGAAACAACAGCGAACACAGAAATTGATTAAATATGTGTGTTCATTTAAATATTGTTCTTCAGTTGTGTCCAACTCTTTGTGAACCCATGGACTGCAGGACACCAGGCTTCCCTGTCCATCACCATCTCCCAGAGTTTGCTCAGACTCATGTCTACTGAGTCAGTGATGCCATCCAACCATCTCATCCTCTGTTGTCTCCTTCTCCTCCTGCCTTCAATCTTTCCCAGTATTAAGGTCTTTTTTAATCAGTCAGCTCTTCACATCAGGTGGCCAGAGTATTGAAGCTTCAGCATCAGTCCTTTCAATGAATATTCAGAGTTAATTTCCTTTAGGATTGACTGATTTGCTCTCCTTGCAATCCAAAAGACTCTCAAGAGTCTTCTCTGGCACCTCAGTTTAAAGGCATGAATTCTTCAGCTCTCAGCCTTCTTTATCATCCATCTCTCACATCTGTACATGACTATAGGAAAACCATAGCTTTGACTATACAGACATTTGTTGGCAAAGTAATGTCTCTGGTTTTTAGTATGGGGTCCAGGTTTGTCACTGCTTTTCTTCCAAGGAGCAAGCATCTTTTAATTTCACAGCTGTGCTTACTATCTGCAGTGATTTTGGAGTCCAAGAAAAGTCTGTCACTGTTTCCATTGTTTCCCCATCTATTTGCCATGAAGTGATGGGACTGGATGCCATGATCTTCATTTTTTGAATGTTGAGTTTTAAGCCAGCTTTTTCACTCTCCTCTTTCACTTTCATCAAGAGGCTCTTTAATTGGTTTCCTGTCATAAGGGTGGTATTATCTCCGTGTCTGAGGTTATTGATATTTCTCCCAGCAATCTTGATTCCAGCTTGTGCTTCATCCAGTCCGGCATTTTGCATGATGTACTCTGAGTATAAGTTAAATAAGCAAGGTGACCATATACAGGTGACATACTCCTTTCTCAATTTTGAACCAGTCTGTTGTTCCATGTCCAGTTCTAACTGTTGCTTCCTGACCTGCATACAGGTTTCCCAGGAAGCAGGTAAGATGGTCTGGTATTCCTATCTCTTGAAGAATTTTCTGCAGTTTGTTGTGATCCACAGAGACAAAGGCTTTAGTGTAGTCAATGAAGCAGATGTTTTTTTCTGGAGTTCTCTAGCTTTTTCTGTGATCCAATGGATGTTGGCAGTTTGATCACATATTTAATATTTGATTTATATATTAATGTATGTAAAAAAAGTCCTGTGTTGATTTAAAAATATGATGACAATGAAAATTAAGCAACAATAGCAATATGGGGCAGGCTATTGCATGGGGGATGTTAAATCCATATTCAGAGTCAGGAAGATGATAATTATAGACTTTGTAAGAAAAATTATCATGGCATCAGTTGAGATTCGCTGCATAACAAACAACTACAAAACGTAATGATTTAAACATTATCTTATTTAGCTCTATCTTTGGGGTGACTGGGCAGTTTTTAAAATCTGGGTCAATTCAGCTGATCTTGACTATCACACACATCTGTGATGGGCTGGTGGATGGCTAAATGATCTAGGATAGCCTCAGTCCTGTTTGGAAGTTTACTGCCTGCATGCTGGGATGCCTTAGTTCTTTTCCAAATGCCTCTCAACTTCCAGTTTGCCTTCTGAGGCAGCTCACATGATAATCCATGCTTCCAAATGCAGCCAGAGAGCAAGCCTCCTTGTGCAAGCACTTTTTAAGCTTCCGTTTGTATCATATTTACTAATACTAATGTTCTGTTAGTCAAAACAAGTCATGCAGCTAAGTTCAGTTTCAAGGGGTGGAGAAATAGATTCCACCCCTTGGTAGGAGGAAAAGAATTTGTGGTTGCTTTTAGAATCTACCACAGTCTACTCCTTTGCCACAGATTATTCCCATTTCTCCCACATGTAAAGTTTGCTAATCCTCATTCCAGGTTTTCTGTCTCATCCTATTTATACCAACAAGCTGGAAGCCTGTGATCTCATGATCTTATCACATCAGGATGAATGAGGATTCTTAGATGTGGCTCCTTGGGTAAGGCTCCTCTTGACTCAGAGATCTGTGAATTAAAAGTGATAAGTCACCTCCATATGCACTTGACATACAATGGTGAGACAGAGGCAGGTTAACTGAATAGACACGTGACTTCAGAAGGGGAAGATCAGAAGATCTATAGCAGTCACTGGTCTAAAATTTCCCCTAGGCTCTTGATTAGGGCTCAGTTCTGCTTCCTGGAAGTGCCCTTCCAGTCTATTGTCCTCCAAGGCTCTAGACGCCATTCTTCAGTCCCTTGGTTCCCCATCTTGAGAAATCTTTCCTTTATTTCCCTAAGAAACGGCCGTGGTAACAATTCAGTAGCTGTCTCATCTGGCTTCCAGCCCATCAGTAGTTGCGAGCCTAGAGACCTCTCTGCAGTTTAATCAATTTTAGTTCCCTCTAGTTCAAGCTGATGGTGCTTTTGCTGGTATAGTTCTATTTATTTATTTTTAACATTTTGGGCTTTTGGTGTAACAGTTTATAGTCTACTTTATTCAACAAAAGCTGTACCCACAATTATTTTTTCCCTAGATTTATTCACTGTGATTTGGGATCAGGCTCTGTCATACCTTTTTGTCTAGCTGAGAAAGTATGCTAGGCACTTTCTTAAATCTTTCAGAGGTCTTAACAAGTGGCCATACCCTTGCTTTTCTCTTTGTCCTAAGGTCTCCTTTCACTTTGAGAATCTTTTACTTGAAGACTCTTCAGATATGGGGAGACTAGAGATGAGAGTTTTGTTTTCCAATGCAGCAGACCCTGGACCCTCTGTTTTCTATCTAAATTCAGGCTACAAACTGAACATTACCTTCTTTCACCTGTCCCTCTGTCTTGCCATCCTTTATCATATGTAGTAAAGAGCACCCAACTGGCACTTTCCAAATTCTCTCTGGAGATCTACTTAGCTATAACTGACATTTTCTTTCTCTCTCAAGGTACTGCCAACTTCAGGTTTACCAGATGTTCTTTCTGTACATAGTATGAGTCATAATTTTACAAATTTGCTGTAGAATTTCTGCCCCCCCGCCCCCCATTTTTTCGGCCTTTGCAATCTGTTTCCTTACTGAGTTTCTGGTCACTAAACTATTCCAAACCCAACACCACATGTTTTAGACTTTTGTTATGTCAGCACCCTACTCCTGAAATCAATTTCTGTATTAGCTAGCTTATGCTGCATAACAAGCCACCTCAAATTTAGGGACTTAAACTATGGCCATTTTCATTTATATCATTACTTTTTGGGTTGGCTAGGTGGTCTTTTTGGTTTAGACCGGCTCAGGTGATCTCTCAGTTTAATCAAGAAAGGTTTTCTTTCTTGTAGGTGGGTTATTTCAGCTATTTTGTGCAAGGAGTGGGGATTTCCAGGAATTGGGCTACTACCCACTTTTTGGCCTTTTTATGCTCAGCTTTAGAACTGTTATGGCACCTGTGGATGCATAAGTTAGCAAATGCTAATGTATTACAATGAGCATATAATGAGGCTCAAGGTCTACTGAAGTTTGAATGTTCCACCATCTTGGGCCTAATAGGTTCTAACTAGTTTATGTCATATTCTGTTCTTTTTTTTTTTCAATTGGAGGATAATTGTTACACAATGTTGTATTGGTTTCTACCATACACAAACATGAATCAGCCATATATATGTATGCTATGCTGTGCTTAGTCACTCAGTTGTGTCTGACTCTGTGGCCCCATGGACTGTAGCCCACCAGGCTCCTCTGTCCATGGCAATTCTTCAGGCAAAAATATTAGAGTGGGTTTCCATGCCTTCCTCCAGGTGATCTTCCCAACCCAGGGATTGAACCGAGGTCTCCCGCATTGCAGGCAAATTCTTAACCATCTGAGCCACCAGGGAAGCCCAAGAATACTGGAGTGGGTAGTCCATCCCTTCTCCAGGGGATCGTCCCTACCCAGGAATTGAACCAGAGTCTCTTGTACTGCAGGTGGATTCTTTACCAGCTGAGCTACCAGGGAAGCCTATATATATGTATACCTAAGTCATATTCTCTTCTTAATGGTTGTGCCATTCTTTTAATGGTTCTGAAACAGAAGGAAAGGGATCAGGACACAAACTTTACAAGAATGACATAGCCCAAGGACAAGACATAAACTGATTCGAACCAAATAGGTCCAAGATGGCAGACATCCACTAGACCTTGAACCTCAGTATATACTCATTGTGACACATTAGCAAGCTAAGTGACACCCACCAGTGCCATAACCGTTCTGAAGCCAACCATCAAAGATCAGAAAGTGTGTGTTGGGCCAGTTCCTGGAAATCCCCTCCCCTTCCCTAAAACGGCTGGAATAATCCTCCTACTCCTTAGCCTATGAAATTACCCAGCCCATAAAAACTAACCACACCATATTTCAGAGTTGTTCTCACCTTCTGAGATGAGCCACACTGTCTGTAGAGTGAATTTCTCTCTAAATAAACCCATTTCTTACCTTTCACTTTGTGTCTCACTGAAGTTTTTCTGCAATGAGACATCAGTAACTTGAGCTTCAGTAAACCCTGAAACCAGGTGTATGACCTTGTTAAAAAACCATGGGTTCAAGTTCCAATCTGAGATTCATGGTTTCAGCTGTGCCCTGCCCCTCTTCCCTCCTGTCTCAGAGAAACACAATTTTAGGAGGGACTTGATTCATTTGGAGGTAGATAGTTCAAAGCAGATATGGAGGTTCCATGTTGCCATGTTGACCCTGGCTCCTCTAACTTTTGACTCATTTAAACTTAGCTTTTATACTCAAACTTGCTGCCTCGTGGTTGTAAGGTGGCTGCTTTACTTCCAGTTTTATATGCACATTTCAGACATGATGGGGGGAAAATGACAGGTTATGAAAGAGGCATGTACCAACTGAGTTTGCTGTCTTACAATTCAGTTCAGTTGCTTAGTCGTGTCTGACTCTTTGCAACCCCATGGACTGCAGCATACCAGGCTTCCCTGTCCTTCATCAATTCCCAGAGTTTGCTCAAACCCATGTCCATCGAGTCTGTGATGCCATCCAACCATCTCATCCTCTGTTGTCCCCTTCTCCTCCTGCCTTCAATCTTCCCCAGCATCAGGGTCTTTTCCAATGAGTCAGTTCTTCTCATCAGGTGGCCAAAATATTGAAGCTTCAGCTTCATCATCAGTCCTTCCAATGAATATTCAGGACTGATTTCCTTTATGATTGACTGGTTGGATTGATCCTGGTTGGATCAATTGACTGGTATAGATCTGATTATACGTGTACTTGGCAAAGCAATGCCTCTGCTTTTTAATATGCTGTCTAGGTTTGTCATAGCTTTTCTTCCAAGGAGCAAACTTTTTAATTTCATGGCTGCAGTTACCATTTGCAGTGATTTTGGAGCCCAAGAAAATAAAATCTGTCACTCTTTAAATTCTTTACCCATCTATTTGCCATGAAGTGATGGAACCAGATGCCATGATCTTTGTTTTTTGAATGTTGAATTTTAAGCCTGTTTTTTCACTCTCCTCTTTCACTTTCATCAAGAGGCTCTTTAGTTCTTCTTTACTTTCTGCCATAAGAGTGGTGTCTTCTGCATATCTGAAGTTATTGATATTTCTCCCAGCAATCTTGATTCCAGCTTGTGTTTCATCCAAGCCAGCATTTCTCATGATGTATTCTGTATATAGGTTAAATAAGCAGGGTGACAATATACAGCCTTGACATACTCCTTTTCCTGTTTGGAATGTCTGTTGTTCCATGTCCAGTTCTAACTGTTGCTTCCTGACCTGCATATAGGTTTCTGAAGAGGCAGATCAGGTGGTCTGGTATTCCCATCTCTTTCAGAATTTTCCACAGCTTGTGATCCACATGGTCAAAGGTTTTGGAATAGTCAATAAGTCAGAAATAGATGTTTTTCTGGAACTCTCTTGCTTTTTCCATGATCCAGTGGATGTTGGCAATTTGATCTCTGGTTCCTCTGCCTTTTCTAAATCCAGCTTGAACATCTGGTAGTTCACAGTTCACATATTGTTGAAGCCTGGCTTGGAGAATTTTGAGCATTACTTTACTAGCTTGTGAGATGAGTGCAATTGTGCAGTAGTTTGAGCATTCTTTGGCATTGCCTTTCTTTGGGATTGGAATGAAAACTGACCTTTCCCAGTCCTGTGGCCACTGCTGAGTTTTCCAAATTTGCTGACATATTGAGTGCTGCACTTTCACAGCATCATCTTTCAGGATTTGAAATAGCCCAACTGGAATTCTGTCACCTTCACTAGCTTTGTTTGTACTGATGCTTCCTAAGGCCCACTTGACTTCACACTCCAAGATGTCTGGCTCTTTGTGAGTGATCGCACCATCGATCATGGTTATCTGGGTCATGAAGATCTTTTTTGTATAGCTCTTCTGTGTATTCTTGCCACCTCTTAATGTCTTCTGCTTCTGTTAGGTCCCTGCCATTTCTGTCCTTTATCGAGCCCGTCTTTGCATGAAATGTTCCCTTGGTATCTCTGATTTTCTTGAAGAGATCTCTAGTCTTTCCCATTCTGCTGTTTTCCTCTTCCTTTGCATTGATCACTGAGGAAGGCTTTCTCGTCTCTCCTTGCTATTCTTTGGAACTCTGCATTCAGATGGATGTATCTTTCCTTTTCTCCTTTGCCTTTCGCGTCTCTTCTTTTTTCAGCTACTTGTAAGGCCTCCTCAGACAACCATTTTGCCTTTCTGCATTTCATTTTCTTGGGTATGGTTTTGATCCCTGCCTCCTGTACAGTGTTACAAACTTCTGTCCATAGTTTTTCAGGCACTCTGTCATATCTAATTCCTTGAATCTGTTTGTCACTTCCACTGTATAATCATAAGAGATTTGATTTAGGTCATACCTGAATAGTCTAGTGGTTTTCCCTACTTTCTTAAATTTACATCTGAATTTTTCAACAAGGAGTTCATAATCTGAGCCACAGTCAGCTCCTGGTCTTGTTTTTGCTGACCATACAGAGCTTCTCCATCTTTGGCTGCAAAGAATATAATCAATCAGATTTCGATATTGACCTTCTGGTGATGTCCATGTGTAGAGTCGTCTATTGTGTTGTTGTAAGCAACACACTTGCTATGACCAGTGTGTTCTCTTAGTAAAACTCTATAAGCCTTTGCCCTGCTTCATTTTGTATTCCAAGGCCAAACTTACCTGTTACTCCAGGTATCTCTTGACTTCTTAATTTTGCATTCCAGTTCCCTATGTTGAAAAGAACATCTTTTTTTGGTGTTAGTTCTAGAAGGTCTTATAGGTCTCTATAGAACCATTCAACTTCAGCTTCTTCGGCATTAGTGGTTGGGACATAGACTCGGATTACTGTGATCTTGAATGATTTGCCTTGGAAACGAACAGAGATCATTCTATCATTTTTGAGATTGCACCCAAGTACTGCATTTTGGACTCTTGTTGACTATGAGAGCTACTCCATTTCTTCTAAAGGATTCTTACCCACAGTAGTAGATAATAATGGTCATCTGAATTAAATTCGCCCATTCTGGTCCATTTCAGATCACTTATTCCTAAAATGTCGATGTTCACTCTTGTCCTCTCCTATTTGATCACTTCCAATTTACTTTTATTCATGGACCTAACATTCCAGGTTCACATGTGATACTGTTCTTTACAGCATTGGACTTTCCTTCCATCTCTAGTCCCATCCACAATTGCATGTTGTTTTCACTTTGGCTCAGCCTCTTCATTCCTTCTGGAGCTATTTCTCCATTCTTCTCCAGTAGCATATTGGGCACCTACCAACTTGGGGAGTTCATCTTTCAGTGTCCTATCTTTTTGCCTTTTCATACTGTTCATGGGGTTCTCAAGGAAGAATATCTTTAATTACAGAGTATTACTGGAAGTAATACTGTGTTACCTACCCAGTAACTTCCACTTATATGTCATTGGTAAGAAGTATGTCATATGGCACTTCCTAGCTATAACGGAGTCTGAAAAATATAATTTGTTTGTTTTTTTGTTTGGCGTGATGCTTTCCAAAACTAAATAAGGATTATGCTAATAAAGAACGAAGGGAGAACACATACTGTGTAGACATCTATTATTGCCTATACATGTCTATCTCAAGAAGATAAACAAGAAAGGAAATTAACCTTTAGAAAAGTAGAAGTAAGGACACTAAGAAAACAAACAAAATTATATAGAAAGTAATTTAGGGGAGTTATAAAATTGATAAATCCCTAATTAAGTGTTTTTTAATTCAGAAAAACAGCCACAAATAATGTTTTGGAAGAAAGGGAACTATAACTACAGATGTATAATATATAATAAAAATCATAAGATTATACTCTGAAGAATTTTATGCCAAAATTTGGATTGGGAGAAGACATGGTTTTCTAGGTAAATATTTTTTTGCCAAAACTACTTCAAAAAATACAGAAAATACCAATAAAGCAAAAATCATTAAAGAACTTAAACTAATAACCAAGACTTCCTCACCCCAAAATATCATACTCAGGTGATTTACATCTGTACTGTATTCAACTTCAAAGGAATAGATAATCCTAATATTAACAAACTTTTAAAAAAATAGAAAATTAGGAAAATCTTCCCTGGTGACTCAGCTGGTAAAGAATCCGCCTGCAATGTGGGAGACCTGGGTTCCATCCCTGGGTTGGGAAGATACCCTGGAGAAGAGAATGGCTACCCACTTCAGTATTCTGGCCTAAAATTTCATGGACTGTATAGTCCATGGGGTCACAAAGAGTTGGACACAGCTGAGCAACTTTCACTTTCATTCACTTTTACAATGACAATATGACCTAAATACATGAACCAGACAAGAATACAAGAAAGGAAAATTACAGACCAATCCCATTTATGAACATAAATTCTTATGAAATATTTGTAAATCTGTTTCAAATATTTATATCCTAGGAAGAGTTTATGCATGAAATGAAGAATGATCCAACATCAGAAAATGTGTTAATGTAATAAATCATATTAGCCTATCAGTTAATACCTGTAATCTATAAGATACAGAAGAAGCAGTTGTCATAATTCAGTGCTTTATTCATGATTGAATAGACTTTTCAGGAAACTTAGAAGGGAATTTCCTTAACTTGATAAAGAGCAGCTATCAAAATAGTCCAGCAAAAAAAAGCCAAAAGAAGACTCTTGGCTTCTTTTCATTAAAGACACAAAAAAGATTAAGATGCCCTTTCTTGCCATTTATATTTAGCACTGTACAGGAGATTCTAACCAATGCAATAGAATCAGAAAAATGATGTGAATATTGAAAGGTATGTCTGTATTTGCATACAATATGACTTTCTTGAGGTCTGTAAGTAGAAAATATATAGTAAGAGCTTGCCAGTTTCCCTAGACACAGAATCAACATATCAAAATCTTATTAACCAGTAATAGCCTATTAGAAAAATTAATTTAAAAAATTCTATTTTTCAATAGTAATAAAAGCCTCAAGATGCCTAAACGTACGCCTAACCAAAATATGTACAAGAATATTTTTGGAGAAATTGCAGTTATTAAAAGGAAAAAAAAAGAGCCTTAATAAAAAGAAAGCTGCTGTGTTCTTGAACTGGAAGACTCATAAAGATGCCAATTCTTTCCCAATTAATTTATAAAATGAATGCACTTCCAAATAAGGATGAGGAAGTGGAGCAACAGACTCACTCACCTCTGAAAGGAGTGTAGATCAGTACAACAGCTTTAAGAAACAATTTGGTTACACCTTTAACCTAGAAATTCTAGTCCTAGATAGAGTCTTATGTGCATCAGCAAACATGCATTAAAGTATCTATTTCAGCAGCAAAAAAAAAAGAGAGGGGGGGAATGGTTTAAATGTCTATCAGTAGGTGTATGATAATAGTGGTGTACTCATAGAATGAAATACTATATATATTATGTACAGCAGTTGAAAGAACCATCATTTTATTTCCTAACAGATGGATCTCAAAACAATGTTGAATGAAAAAACAAGTTATGGAAGGATGCAAAAAGAATAATGTTTATGTAAGTTTTAAAGTCTGGAAAACAACACTATACAGTATTTATTATGTTTATATATATGTATATATTTAGGAATCCATGCAAATGTGCCTGGGAATGATAAACAATAGGTTTGTGATGGTGATTCTCTAGGGAGAAAGGAAAGGGCTTGAAAAAGGGAAGAGAGGGCTCAAAAAGAGCATCAAGTGTTTCTGATGTTCTTTTTACTGAAGTTCTGTTTGTCTCTATGTTGGAAATCTTTCACCATTTAAAAGATATTTTATCCTAAATGCAATGAGGTATCCTGGATTGGATCCAGGAACAGAAAAAAGGACATTAGTGGGAAAAGTGGTAAAATCCAAATAAAGTCTGGAATTTAGTAAATAATAGTGTACTAACATTGGTTTTGTAGTTCTAACAAATGTGCCATGGTAATGTAAGATGTTATCATTAGGGGAAATTGGTTAAAGGAACTCTTTGCATCATCTTAGCAACTTTTCTGAAAATCTAAAATTATTTCCAAATGAAATGTTTATTCTAAGAAGTGGGGGTTGATTTTAGAATACTCCTAGAGGGCAAGACCAGTCTCTCAGCAAAGTCTGATTTATTCCCATTTTATGTTTGGTACTCCCTTAAGGGCGATCTTAGAGTGGAAAGGGCCTGTAACGGAGCAACCTATCCAGCCGCTTTCCTCTGGGAGGTAAGGCGAAGGAGTTATCTAGAAAGAAACTCCTGGAGACTGAAGAGGCTGAGGAACTCAGTGAGCAGGGATGACGGGAACCCAGAAGTTTTGCCTCCTAGGATAATCTTTGTTCTTCACTGCTTCTCATAATAAAAACAGATGAAGTTGAACAGGTTCCCTTATTTGTTTGTTTTGAAAACTGAAGGGAAAGAATTACACATCAACCAGAAATGATTTAGGTGACCACAAAACAGAAGCTAGAGAAGTCAACGAGAGGTTGATACATCATTTTACCTTTGTGTTATGAGCCTTCCTAAGAGGTTGGAGTCTGCCTACGCCCTGAGGGGAGAGTGAGCTAGGCTGGGAAGGAACTAAGTGTGTAGAAGGCATCTGGGCCTCAGTCCTTATCATCAGACCCACTGGATAGACGTATTTGTTCCCATCTTACAGAGGCAGCAACAGGCTTAGAAAGGTAGAAACCAGCAATATTGCAATTATCCCCCAATTAAAAATAAAATGTTAAAAAAGGGTTAAATTAACTTCCCCAGTGTTATAAAACTATTAAGAGCTATGGGCTTCCCTGGTGGCTCAGACGGTGAAGAATATGCCTGCAGTGCAGAAGACCTGGCTTTGATCCCTGGGTTGGGAAGATCCCCTGGAGGAGGGCATGGCAACCCACTCCAGTATTTTTGCCGGGAGAATCCCCATGGACAAAGGAGCCTGGTGGGCTACAATCCATGTGGTCCCAAAGAGTCAGACACGACTGAGTGACTAAGCACAGTACAGCACTATTGTGATACTCTGATGTAGTAAATTTGTCATGTTTTCTGGAATTAGCTCTTAAAACCGTTGTAATTTCTTAAGTGCTAAGAGCTATATGCACATCTTTTGTTCCTAACTCCTTAAATAGCTCTAGAGCATAAAGATGAAATGGGTGTTTTTTGCTATTCATAACGAGCCTCTTTTGACCACAGAGCATATATTCATGAAGTGATTTTTGGAAAGCCCCTAGAAGACCACTGGAAGAGGACTAGTTGCCAGCAGAACCAGCCAGGTGATTAGAGTTGGAACTTTCAGTTCTACTTCCTGACCTCTGGGGAGGGGAAAAGGGCTAGAGAATGACTTAATCACCAATGGCCAATGATGTGATCAATCATGCCTATGATAGGAAGCCTCCATAAAAACCCAAAAGGATGGTGTTTGAAGAGCTCCTACTTTGATTCATCTATGTGCTAGGAAGGTGGTATACTCCAGACTCCATGAGACAGAAGCTCCTATGCTTGGGACTCTTCAGGACCTCACCCTATGTATCTCTTCATCCGACTGTTTATTCATGTTCTTTAATAGCCAATGTAATAAACTACTAATCTAATAGTTTAGATTAGTTTTATTGAGTTCTCTGAGCTTTCCTAGCTAATGATCAAACTTAAGGAGCAGGTGTGGGAACCTCTGACTTAGAGCCAATTGCTCAGAAGTACAGGTGACTACCCAGACGTGCAGTTGCCATATGAAGTGGGTGCAGTCTGTGGAATCTGATGTTCTTTCCAGGTAGAGAATGTCAGAATTGAGTTAAATTGTAGGACACTCAGCTGGTGTTGCAGACAGTTGCTTGGTGAGGGGCAAACCCATACACATGTGGTGACTAGAAGTGAAGGAAAATGATGTCATAGAGGAGAGAAAATAAAGGAAAATAAAGGAGAATTTTCTTTTTATGTCTATGTTATAGGAAGCCAAGGCTGACTCTAAGAACTCATAATTAAGGAAGACCCGTCTGAGGTCAGGGAGGATAAATTCCCCAGAGCTGACAGCCACTCTTAGAACAGCTGGGGCTGGGAATGATGTAGAATATGAGCCAAGTCAGAACAGCCTGGAACAGACTGAGAAGAGCTTTGAGGGAGTGGGCATCAGGCATGCCAGGGTTACAAGCCTCTGCAGATTCTTCCCTCTGGAAAAGAAAAAGTCATGCGGATAAACTTCCTGCCCTCCTACCCCTCCTTCCTGGGTCCCATCCCAGCTGCAGGGCCCATGTCTGCTAGCCTTCTGGGGAAGGGCTCCCTAAAACCAAAGGCCTTGTTTAGTTACTGTAGAAGAGGCTCATGTGACTTAAGAGGACCCTTCAGGCTTGATTAAGGTGATGTGGGTCAAAGTCAACTGTAAATCTCTATGTAAATGTGGTTATTGGGTGAACAGTGTTAAACCTGGGAGGTTTGTGAGGACAAGAGGGGGGAAAGTGCCTCTTGAGAGAGGTCTCCCAGGAGAATATGAGATTAGTTGAGGTTCAGTGCATTCCTTTGTTGCTCACTCAAGAAGCATATTTGAAGGGATAAGCTTCCTCACTTAGAGCAGAGCATCCCAGACTTGTCTCCATAGTGACAGTGATCAAACAGAGGCTTTGAAACCAGAAAACACCAGGTCAGAGGGATTCTTTTGGAGCTCTGCTTCTCTAGTAGAGGACTCAACTATTGTGTGCTATGGAGGAGAGGGACAAGGAGTTTGAATAGCTTCCCTTCCTTCCTGTCTCTAGCTCTGGGGCTTTTGTTTTGATTTTTCTCTCTGAATTGATGTGGCCTTTGGAAAAGGGCTGCAGAAGGAACTAGTCTTCTTTAAAACCTGTGTCAGAATCTGGAGGCATCAACAATGAACTATCTCAAAAAGAAATTAAGGAAACAATCCCACTTATAATAGCATCAGGAAGAGTAAATAAATAAATACATATGAATAAATTTAACCAGGGAGGTGAAAGATCTATACTCTGAATGCTATAAGACACCGATGAAAGAAATTAAAGACACAAGTAAATGGAAAGATAGCCTGTATTCATGGATTGGAAGAATTAATATTATTAAATCATCCATAGCACCCAAGATGATCTACAAATTCAATGCAGTTCCTATCAAAATTCCAATGACATTTTTCACAGAAATATCAGTAGAACAAACAATCCTAAAATGTGTATGGAACCACCAAAAACTCTAAATAGCCAAAGCACTCTTGAGAAAGAAGAACAAAGCTGAAGGCATTGCAATTCTTGATTTCAAACTATATTAGAAAGCTATAGTAATCAAAACAGCATTGTTATTGTTCAGTCAGTCGTGTCTGACTCTTTGTGACCCCGTGGAGTGCAGCACGCCAGGCTTTCCTATCCTTCACCGTCTCCAAGAGTTTGCTCAGACTCATGTCCATTGAGTCAGTGATGCCATCCAGGCATCCTCTGTCATCCCCTTCTCCTCCTGCCATCAATCTTTCCCAGCATCAGGGTCTTTTCCAATGAGTCAGCGCTTCACATCAGGTGGCCAAAGTATTGGAGTTTCAGCTTCAGCATCAGCCCTTCCAAAACAGTATGGTGTTGGCATAAAAACAGACATGTATCAATGGAACAGAATAGAGAGCCCTGAAATAAACCCATATGTAGATGATCAACTAATCTTTGACAAGGGTCCAAGAATACACAATGGAGAAAGAAGAGTCTTTTCAACAAACGGTATTGGGAAAATTTTGCTTGTCCATATGCAATGAAATGAAAAGGCAACCTATAAAATGAGAGAAAATATTTGCAAATCATATATCTAAAGGGGATTAATAACTAAAGCATATAAAGAACGTATGTATATCTAGCTCAATAGCAAACTGCCCCCACAAGGACATCAAGTAATTCAAAAAATGAGCAAGGGACTTGAATAGACATTTTTCTAAAAATGACATCTAAGTGGCCAAGAGATATTTGAAAAGGTGCTCAACATCACTAGCCATTCAGTTTGGGTCAGTCGCTCAGTCGTGTCCAACTCTTTGTGACCCCATGAATTGCAGCATGCCAGGCCTCCCTGTCCATCACCAACTCCCGAAGTTCACTCAGACTCACATCCATCGAGTCAGTGATGCCATCCAGCCATCTCAGCTCTTCGCATGAGGTGGCCAAAGTACTGGAGTTTCAACTTTAGCATCATTCCTTCCAAAAAAATCCCAGGGCTGATCTCCTTCAGAATGGACTGGTTGGATCTCCTTCAAAACCACATTGAAATATCACCTCAAACTTGTTACGATGGTTGTTACCAAAAAGACCAGTTCAGTCACTCAGTCATGTTTATGTCCAACTCTTTGCGACCCCATGGATGGCAGCACACCAAGCTTCCCTGTCTATCACCAACTCCTGGAACTTGCTCAAACTCATATCCATCGAGTCAGTGACACCATCCAACCATCTCATCCTCCATCATCCCCTTCTCCTCCTGTCTTCCATCTTTCCCGGCATCAGGATCTTTTCTAATGAGTCATTTCTTTGCATCAAGTGGCCAAAGTATTGGAACATCAGCTCCAGCATCAGTCCTTCCAATGAATATTCAGAATTGATTTCCGTTAGGATTGACTGATTTGATCTTCTTACAGTCCAAGGGACTCTCAAGAGTCTTCTCCAACCAAAAAAGACAAGAAGTAATAAATGCTGGTGAGGGTATGGAGAAGAGGGAACTCTTGTACACTTGTTGGTGGGAATATAAATTGGTTTAGCCATTATGGAAAACAATATGGAATTTCCTCAAAAAGTTAAAAATAGAACTACTGTATGACCCAGCAATCCTACTTCTGGGTATTTATCTAAAGGAAATGAACTCAGTATCTGAAAGAGATACCTGCATTCTCTTGTTCACTGCAGCATTATTCACAATAAGTCAAGCCAAGATTGTGAAACAACCTAAGTGTTGGTTGATGGATAAATGGATAAAGCAAATCGGTCACACATAGAGTGGAATAGTATTTAGCCATTAAAAAGAAGGAAATCCTTCCATTTGTGACAATATAGATGAAATTGGAGGACATTATGCTAGGTGAAATAAGCTAGGCAAAGAGAGACTTGTAGAGGTATTCCCCAGTTTTTGAAAGTTTCCTTTACACCACTTCTCTCCATGAAAGAACTACATTAGTACCTGTTTTTGCTAACCGCAAGAAATCCTAAGAGAATTTTTGCTTCTATAAAAAGTGAAAATAGCCCATGTTCGTTTTTCAGTGAACTGTCCAAGAGTCAGCACACACCCTGAGCAGTGAAAGTGGAAATAAGCTCCAACCCTGGGAACTGCACTCAGCATCTCAGCATCAGGCTGCTTTGAACTTTGTCTGTGAACATCTGTGCTTTATCTCAATTTATTTTTGTGCATCTGTTAGCAAGATGTGTTCTTAAGGTAATTGCTTTTTTTGCTTTATGCTTACTAAAGGTTTCATAGAAATGCTCTACTTTGAAAAAGTGGGGGAAACCTGTACTGTATGACCTTAATTATATGTGGAATCTAAAAAAGTCAAACTCACAGAACCAGAGAATCTTGGTTGCCAGTGGATGGTGGGGAGGGGGACTGTGTGGGAAAATGGGGAGATGTTGGTCAAAGGGTGCAAACTTTCAGTTATAAGGTGAATAAATTCTGGAGACCTGATGTGTAACCTGACTCTAGCTAAGGTACAGTGACTGTAGTTAATAATATTGTATTATACGGACTTCCCTGGGGCTCCAGTGACTAAGACTCCATGCTCCCAATGCACGGGGCCCAAGTTTGATACCTGGTCAGGGAACTAGACCCCACCTGCCACAAATAAGCGTTCACATGCCACAGTTAAAGATCCCAAGTGCTGCAACTAACACCTGGCTTGGCCAAATAAATATTAAAAAATAATAATACTGTACTATGTATTTGAAATTAGCTAATTTAAATAGATCTTAAATGTTCTCACCACAGACAAACATGTGCGGTAACTATGTGAGGTGACAGATGCGTTAATTGTTTGTGGTTATATTTTCACAATGTGTACATATATCAAACCATCATATTGTATAGTCCCCCAAAAGAAGCCGGAGGCATCTTTCTTTTTTAGGCCCTTTTCTTTCTTGGGTATACTGTTACCCTGATATTCTGGAACTGGTCTGAGTTCCCTGTGAAGCCAATCACCATGGCCCTGTGCCTGCTAGAACACGGGTCTATTTGCGGCAGGCCGTGTATACGTTCTTCCTTGTCCTGTCCCATAACTCAGAAGGCCCAGCTTTTTCATCCTGCCTCACAGGGAAGGGTAACAGAGCCTTATAACCATGCTAACATATGAGGTGTTGTCACTTACATATCTAGCTTCTTTAAATTGTACCCCAGTTTGCAAGCATGTATTAAGAGAGACGATTGTTTCTTCTAATCTTCTTGGCTTCAAGTACACTTGAAGTGGCCATTGCCACTGCAAAATGACCTCCCAGGCAGCGCTTCCCAGCTGGGGATGACTCTCAGCCCGTCAGCCCGTGTGTGGCTTCTCAGACGCCAGACCTCCAGGCCTGCTCCCAGGGCTTCAATTCCCGAGTCAGGGCTGGGTGTCTGTCTGCCCTCTGCAAGCCTTGCAAACACATTCTTAGGTCAGCGTGGTCCTGCCCATGGGGAAGGAGGCTGCAGGGGAGTAAGGACGCGTAAGGAGTGCATCTGAGGGGGCTGGACGCCATGCTGGGGTCACCTGGCCGAGGGCACCTGGCACCTCCCATGGGCCCCTGGCGAGGGGTGGGAGGCCTGCCCTTGGCGTGCCCAGTGCCGGAGCGGGGAGCAAAGCTAGCTCTGGCAGAAGGAAGCAAACAGCCACGGGAGGCCTTTGCAAGCAGTTGCTGGGCCACCCCGCATTAGGGCTCTCCAGGCGAAAAATGCCAGTTGGGGTCCCTAGGCCCGGGCTCCAGGTGGGCACCCAGGGTGTTCTGCCCGCAGGAGCCGAGCACAGTGCAGACAGGCCTAGGCTCGGGAGCTCTCTCCCGCAGAGCAAACGTGAGGGAACAGCCGTGTGGAGGTTGCCTGGATGTTCCCTGGGAGTGTGGGAGCCCTCCCTGGGCACAGGGCCCCAGGGGCCATCACCACTGCAAAATGACCTCCCAGTTAGCACTTCCCAGCCGGGGGTGACTCTCAAAAGCCCTTGACATTCATCTGGGCTTTTGCAGCTGTACTTTGATAATTTGGTTTCTAGACTCAGGTCTGCTTTGACCCTTGAGAGTCAGGTCTGCTTTGACCCTTGGATGGCTCACTGAGACTTGAGCTGTTAAACTGGCAATAGAGGAGTCTCGATTCCGTCACTCATTCTGGTCCCAAGTCCCTCCCTGGTGAGCCACGTTCCACTCCCACTACAGTATCCCAACACCATAACCCCACTTCAAATGGGGCTTTGCCCACAGGTCCAGTAATAGTGAAGCTCTTCTTTTTTCATTATAAGTCTGCCTGTATGTAACCAGCTCTATCTGAAACAACTATATTGTGAACATAATTTCATTGTGTATTTGAAGACTCTGCTAAGTAGCTGTCCCGTCATACTCAGTCTTCTAATGTCAGCTGATACCTTTCTTATAAGAGGACTTCTGGAACCCATCTGGTGTTTTGCATTCGGACTAAAGCTGCTGCTCAGAGCCATACATGGAATTTGAATTTTGTCAGGTGCTTTTTTTGTTGTTGCATCTAATGAAATGATCACCTAGTTTTTTTCATCTAGTCAGTTGATTAATAAATTATACTGATTGATTTTCAAATGTTGAACTAACCCTACATTTCTAGGATAAACCTCACATGATAATGATGTATTTCTATATTTATGTAAGTGTATATATATATATGTGTGTGTGTATATATATGTACACATACACACATGTGTTGTTTAGTTGCTAAGTCATATCCAACTCTTTGCAACCCCATGGACTGTAGCCGCCAGGCTTCTCTGTCCATGGGTTTCTCCAGGCAAGAATACTGGAGTGGGTTGCCATTTCCTTCTCCAGAATGTTCCCGACCCAGGGACCGAACCCATGTCTCCTACATTGGCAGATGTAGGATTCTTTACCGCTGAGCTACCAGGGAAGCCCATATATACACATACACATGTATAGATTTGAGGCTTTTCTTTTATTCTGATATTAGCATTTGATGCTATAAATTTCCTCCTAAACTTTAGCTACTTAAGCTGTATCTCCTCAAATATGATGTATTGTGCTTTCACATCATTCAATTTGAAGTGTTTTCAAATATCCTTGTGACTTCCTCTTTGATCTATGGGTCATTTAGAAGTGTGGTGTTTAGTCTCCAAATATTTGAGGGCTTTTTCAGATATCTTCTTGTTATTAACTTCTAATTTAATTTCATTATGCTCACAGAACATTTCTATATAATTTCATTTCTTTTAAATTGATTCAGTTCTGCTTGGTGGCCTAGAATATGGCTTCTCCTGGTAAATACTTCCTGTGTACTTGAAAAGAATGTGTATTCTGTCTTTTTAGGTGTAGTATCAATTTAGTCATGTAGGTTGATAGTGGTGTTCTATTCTACTACATCTTTACTTACTTTCTGTATACTTTTTTTCTTTTAATCAGTTACTGAGAGAGGAGTGTTGAAGTATCCAAATACAGTTAGAGATTTACTTAGTTCTCCTTTCAGTTCTAAGGGTTTTTGAATAATGTACTTTGGGTCTCTGTTGTTGGATGCATACACACTTAGGAGTGTTATAGTTAGTGAATTAACCTTTTCATCATGAAATCACTCTCTTTATCACTACTAATATTCCTTGTTCTGAAATCTACTTGTGTGGTATTAATATAACCATTTTAGTTTTCCTTTGATTGGTGCTTGAAGCTCTGGGAGTTGGTGATGGACAGGGAAGCCTGGCATGCTGCAGTCCACAGGGTGGCAAAGAGTCAAACACGACTGAGCAACTGAATTGAACTGCATTTTTAATATTTTTCCCTTTTGTTTTTAACCTATCCCTGTCTTTATAGTTAAAGTGGGCTTTTTGTAGACACCATATGATTGACTCCTGCTTTTTTATCCAATCTGATAATCTTTGATTGGTATGATTAGGCTATTGGTATTTAACATAATTCCGAGAAGGCAATGGCACCCCACTCCAGTACTCTTGCCTGGAAAATCCCATGGATGGAGGAGCCTGGTAGGCTGCAGTCCATGGGGTCGCTAAGAGTCGGGTACGACTGAGCGACTTCACTTTCACTTTTCACTTTCATGCATTGGAGAAGGAAATGGCAGCCCACTCCAGGGTTCTTGCCTGGAGAATCCCAGGGACGGCGGAGCCTGGTGGGTTGCTGTCTATGGGGTCGCACAGAGTCGGACACGACTGAAGCGACTTAGCAGCAGCAGCAGCATTTAACATAATTATTTATATGTGTGTTCATCACTCAGTCATGTCCGACTCTTTGAGACCCCATTGACTGCAACCTGTCAGGGCCCTCTGTCCTTGGGATTCTCTAGGCAAGAATACTGGAGTGGGTTGCCATTTCCTTCTCCAGGAATTATTGATATAGTTGGATTAAAATCTGCCTTGCAGTTGTTTCATTTGTTCTATCTTTTCTTTGTAATTATTTATTTTTATCTTCATTAACTTAATGATTATACTTCCTAAAAAATTTTTTTAGTCTGCCCTGTACAATATACATCTTTAATCACAGTCTACCTTCAAATAATATACCACTTATTGTATAAAAGTCTTAAAACACTATACTCCAAGTTCTTCCCTCTCAACTTTTATATTATTGTCATATGTTTTTCTTTTATGTATCCTATATATCTATAGTATATTACTATTGTTTTAACTTTAAACAATTATCTTTTAGAAGAACTTAGTTTTTTTTTTAAGTCTTTTATATTTACTTAGAGATCTTAGTTTATTTAGATCCAACTTCTTTTTAGTATATTCCTTCTGTTTGAAGAACTTAAAGTTCTTGAAGGACAAGCCTGTTTATAATGAATTCTCTCAGGTTTTCATTTATTTTTAAAAGTTTTTATTTTTCCTTTACTTTTGAGAGAGAGTTTAATGGGTGCAGAATTCTGGGTTAAAAGTTTTTTCTTTCAGTACTCCTAAGTTGTCATTTTGTTGTTTATTGATTTGCATTGTTTCAGATGAGAAGTGTACTTGAAAACTTAATTCTCATCCTGTGTAAATAGTATGTTTCTCCTTTTCCCCAACTGCCTTTAGGATTTTCTCTTTATCTTTTATTTTCAGCAGTTGGAATATGTTATATCTGGATGTGTTTGATTGTTTTTGTTTGGTATTTGTACTGCTTGGAATTCTTTGAACCTTTTGGATCTGTATATTTCATTATTTTTGTAAAATTTTTAGGCATTATTTCTTCAGATATTTCTTTCATATCAGTATCTATTTCTTCTCTTTCTGGGATTCCAATTACACATGAAAGTGAAAGTGAAAGTTGCTCAGTAGTGTCTGACTCTGCAACCCCAGGGACTATACAGTCCATGGAATTATCCAGGCCATAATACTGGAGTGGGTAGCTGTTCCCTTCTCCAGACGATCTTCCCAACCCAGGCATTGAACCCAGTTGTATGGCAGACCAGTTTGATACTATTTCATAACTCTTAGGTGCTCTATTCTTCCCACCCTCTTTATGTCTTTGTGTTTCAATTTGTGTCATTTCTGGTAGCCTATCTTCAAGATCACTAATTTTGTTTCCTCTGTTGTGTTGAGTCTGCGGATGAGACTGTTGAAGCTCCTTATCTTTCATCCACAGAAACAGATAGTAGATTGGTGCTGCCTAGAGCTGGGGGAATTTGAGAGGCTATGGGTAGTGACTGTCGATAGGTACAGGGTTTCTTTTTGGGTGATAAAAATGTTCTAAATGCATTGAGTTGATGGCTGTACAAATCAGTGACTGTACTAAAAAAAACAAGCAAACATTGAATTGTTACTTCAAATGGATTAATGATATAGTATGTGAATTATATCTCAATAAAGCTATTATTGATGACCTAGAGGGGTGGGATGGGGGATGAGAGGAAGTTTCAAGAGGGAGGGGATATATGTATACATGTCGCTGATTCACTTTGTTGTACAGCAGAAACTGGCACAACATTGTAAAGCAATTATATTCCAGTGGGTATTCATTGGAAGCACTGATGCTAAAGCTGAAACTCCAGTACTTTGGCCACCTCATGCAAAAAGTTGACTCATTGGAAAGGACTGTGATGCTGGGAGGGATTGGGGGCAGGAGAAGGGGACGACAGAGGATGAGATGGCTGGATGGCATCACTGACTCGATGGACATGGGTTTGAGTGAACTCTGGGAGTTGGTGGTGAACAGGGAGGCCTGGCGTGCTGCGATTCATGGGGTCGTAAAGAGTCGAATGTGACTGAGCGACTGAACTGAATTGAACTGAACTGAAAAAATAATAAATTAAAAAACAGAAATCTTCATGCTTTAGGTTCAAAGTCTACATTGATATGAATCTGGCAGGAATCAGGGAGGGATAAGACATCTTACTGATGGTGCTGAAGGACAGACAGAACAAAAAGTAATTTTGAAGGAAATGTTACTGTAACTGAAACTAGCAGATGGATAGAGATTACATATATTATTTTATCCTGTGTTGTGTATCTGATTCTAAGTGTTGAAAGCTGACTCTCCTAAGTGCTCTTAGCTAGTCCCTGTCTTTATCCTTTCATGTGTTTTGCTAGTTCCTGTGGATAAAATGTGACTTACGGCTGTTAGTCTTGCAGCAAAAGCTTCCGAGAGCTCTCGTGGCTTTGAGTTCTCCCTAGTATTTGAGCTCCCGTCTACTGTGTATCACAGGGTGTGTGACCCACCGGCTGCTGGTCTTATATGGTGGTGTTACTCATCCACTTTAATGACCTCAGAGTTTCCATATTGCCTCCTCCTTTATAAAACAACTTATAAATACAGCCCTAGTAGAGTTCTCCAAATGGAGAATTTTAGTACAATTTCTCTGTAGGGGGTTCACTGTGAAATTCACAGGAATCATATAATGGCCTAACAGATGCTCCTTCTCTTTAGGGAAGGCACACATGTCCCTGAGGTGTTATATGTTCTTAGACACTTGGAAGTCTTCTAGGTGGTTCTTGATGTGTTTAATATGGAATAATCCCCAAAATATATTAAGTGAAAAAATCAAGATACAAAACAGATTGTGTAATATGCTATCATTTGTTTTTAAGAAAGAAAGTGGGGGAAAAGCGTATATGTACATATTTTTATACATGTCCCTAAGAGACAATGACGTCACGGCTGGATCTGAGGGAAGGAAGTTGGAGCTGAGTACCTAGGAACAGGGGAGGGCGAAAGACCTTTTATTGCATACCCTTTGAATCTTTTGCATTTTGAATCATATAAATGTATTGGCTATTCAAAGAGAAGTACAAGTTTGATTAAAAGCAAAATTCTTCTACCCAGAAATAAACCCACAAGCCTGTGGTCAATTTATCTAAAACACAGGAGGCAAGAATGCACAGTGGAGAAAAGATAGTCTCTTCAGTAAGTGGTGCTGGGTAAACTGAACAGCTACATGTAAAAGAATGAGATTAGAGCATTTCCTCCCACCATATACAAAAATAAACTCAAAATGAATTAAAGAACTAAATATAAGACATGAAAACATAAAGGAGAGGAGAATGTAGACAGAATACTCTGACATAAATTGTGGCTGTATTTTCGGGGGAAATCTAGCTCCTAATGCAAAAGAAATAAAAGCAAAAATAAACAAATGGGACCTAATTAAATTTAAAAGCTTTTGCATAGCAAAGGAAACCATCAACAAGACAGACAATCTACTGAATGGAGAAAATATTTGCAAATAATGCAATCATCAAGGGGTTAACTTCTAAAATATACAAACATCTCATACAACTTAATATTTAAAAAAAAATCCAAACAAGAAATGGGCAGAAGACTTGAATAGACAATTTTCCAAAGAAGACATATTGATGGCTAACAGGCACATGAAAAGATGCTCAACATTGCTATTTATAAGAGAAATACAAGTAAAAACAGCAATGAAATACCACCTCACACATGTTGAGTTGGCTATCATCAAAAAGCCTATAAATAACAAATGTTACTGAAGATATAGAGAAAAGGAAACCCTCACACCTTGTTGGTGAGAATGTAAATTGGTGCAGCCACTATGGAAAACAGTACAGAAGTTCCTCAAAAAACTAAAAATAGAACTATCATGTGATCCAGCAATTCCACTCCTGGGTATATATCTGGAAAAGTATACTTTGAAAAGACACGGGCACCCCAGTATTCATAGCAGCACTATTTACAATAGCTAAGATATGGAAGAAACTCAAGTGTCCATCAACAGATGAATGGATAAAGAAGGTGTGAAAGATGTATGCAGTGGAATATTACTCTGCCATAAAATAATTAAATTCTGCCCTTTGCAATGACATGGATGGACCTAGAGAGTATTATGCAAGTGAAATAAGTCAGAAAAAGACAAATACTGTATGTCATCACTTATATGTAAAATATAAAAAATGAATAAAATACGTATAGCAAAACAAAAACAGACTTACCAGTAAAGAAAACAACCTAGTAGATACCAATGTGGAGAGGGAAGAGGGAGGGGCAAGACAGAGGTATGGCTTTAAGAGATGTAGACTGCTGCTGCTAAGTCGCTTCAGTCATGTCCGACTCTGTGCGACCCCACAGACGGCAGCCTACCAGGCTCCCCTATCCCTAGGATTCTCCAGGCAAGAACACTGGAGTGGGTTGCCATTTCCTTCTCCAATGCATGAAAGGGAAAAGTGAAAGTGAAGTCGCTCAGTCGTGTCTGACTCCTAGCGACCCCATGGACTGCTATGTATAAAATAGACAAGCAACAGGAATATATTGTACAGCACAGGGAATTATAACCATTATTTTTATAATACCTTTACATGGAGTATAATCTATAAAAATACTAAATAACTATGCTGTATACCTAAAACTAATATAATATTTCAATCAACTATTCTTCAATTTAAAAAAAAATACTTCTAGGATGATTAATCTGACTTGAGACTTAAATTGACCCTTGGTAATTCACTCTTTAGTCTCATTTCTCATCACTTAGGTCTTCCTTCTCAGACCCTCCACCTTGGATAATTGGCCTGCAACAGATATGTTGCAACATCCCCCTCCCTCTCAGAGTCTAATAGAGACTCTGCACAGAGGTGAGACAGCATTTCTAAAATATCTCTGGTGACCAGTTGCCATGCTACTGCTACCGCTGCTAAGTCGCTTCACTCATGTCCGACTCTGTTCGATCCCATAGACGGCAGCCCACCAGGCTTCCCTGTCCCTGGGATTCTCCAGGCAAGAACCCTGGAGTGGGTTGCCATTTCCTTCTCCAATGCATGAAAGTGAAAAGTGAAAGTGAAGTCGCTCAGTTGTGTCCGACTCTAGCGACCCCATGGACTGCAGCCTACCAGACTTCTCCGTCCATGGGATTCTCCAGGCAAAAGTACTGGAGTGGGGTGCCATTGCCTTCTCCGACCAACTGCCATGGTTAGCCCTTAACCTTCTAGATTGGTGGTTCTCAAACTTGAGCCTGATTCAGACTCACCTGGAGGGTTTATTAAAACACACCTGGCTGGACCCACTTTCAGAGTTTCTTGTCTTCAGTAGGTAGAATTGTCAACAAGTTCCCAGGTGATGCTAGTTGGGTACCACACTACCCAATTAGTGCTCTCGACTAGATTCTCCTGTGATGTGTTGATGTGCAGTTTTGGTGTCCCAGTTGTATCCTCGCTTACCAGTATGAAAAAATGAAAAGCAGGAGAGGTTTGTCCCTTTCCACAGGCATCCTTATAGCTCCCCATCTTCCTGCTGTCTCCCCAGTTAACAATATTCATCTGGCTCCAACCCCCTCACAGGATGGTCTTCGTGTCACTACCAGCAAGATTGACACATCAGAAGCCTGCATGCCCCTTCATCTGTAGTCCCAGAGCGGACATTCTTGTAATCTTTGCTGTCAGCTCTCTGAAGATTTCACTGGTATTTAAGGCATCAGAAGAGTCGTGCTAATTACTGATTCCTCTTCCAGTGTTTCTCAACGGGGCACAATTAGCATTTTAGATGAGACAATTCTTTATCATGAGTATTCTGTTTAATGTAGGATATTAGCATCCTTGCCTGCCCCCCCAACCCCGTCATTATAGCAGTTAATAATCCCACCACATTTCCTAGTGCTCCTCCACCTCAAACCTTCTTCTTCCCTGAAGAATACATGGTGAGGTGCCCTGAGAACCTCTGTGTCTTTTTTTTAAATTCGTCATTGCTGTATTGCTTGCACACAGAGATAATGCAGAGCGACAGAGAGGCCTGGAGTGCTGCAGTCCATGGGGTTGCAAAGAGTCAGACACAATTGGGTGCCTGAACAACAGCAATAACAATGTCACTGACACTTTATTTCTTTTTTAACTTTTTATTTTGTATTGGGGTATAGCCAATTTGAACTGTGGTGTTGGAGAAGACTCTTGAGAGTCCCTTGGACTGCAAGGAGATCCAACCAGTCCATTCTGAAGATCAGCCCTGGGATTTCTTTGGAAGGAATGATGCTAAAGCTGAAACTCCAGTACTTTGGCCACCTCATGTGAAGAGTTGACTCATTGGAAAAGACTGTGATGCTGGGAGGGATTGGGGGCAGGAGGAGAAGGGGATGACAGAGGATGAGATAGCTGGATGGCATCACTGACTCGATGGACGTGAATCTGAGTGAACTCCGGGAGTTGGTGATGGATAGGGAGGCCTGGCGTGCTGCGATTCATGGGGTCGAAAAGAGTAAGACACGACTGAGCGACTAATCTGATCTGATCTGATCTGATAGCCAATTAACAATGCTGTAATAGATTCAAATGACCCAGCCATACTTATACATGTATCCATTGTCCTCCAAACTCCCCTCCCATCCAGACTGCCACATAACTTTGAGCAAAGTTATATGTGCTAAACAGTAGGTCCTTATGTATGTGTCCATTGCAAACTCCCTAACTATTCCTTCTCTACTCCCTGCTCCCTGCGCTGGGCAACCATAAGTTTGGAGAACTACTCTGTCTTGTATTAAGCTTCTAGACCCTTGCCCAAACCATGTTGCTTTAGCTCCCTGCAAAAATCTCAAGTCATGTTTTAATATTTCCTTGCTTTCGTAAGTGTTGATATTTAAAAGGGGCCAAATAGTGAGTATTTTTTCTGAAAAGCCTATGGGTAGGGAACTTCCCTGGTAGTCCAGTGGCTAAAACTCCGTCCGAGCCTTCAACAGGAGGCCCAGGTTCGATCCCTAGTCAAGGAACTAGATCCCACATGCCACAGCTAAAGATCCCACATGCTGCAACTAAGACCCAGCGTGCATGTGTGTGAATTCATTTCAGTCACGTCCAACTTTGTGCAACCCTATGGACTGTAGCCTTTCAGGCTCCTTGCCAAATAAATGAACATTTTTAACAAGTCTATGGGTAGAATTGTCCGTTCTCTGCAGAGATTAGCCCTGGAAGGTCCAGTTTCTCTATGACATGCCTTTGCATCCTCACAGCATGGAGAATTATGTGACCCATTCTATTTCCCTTTTTTACTGTGAGTGTCATGAAACTCAGGGATAGATGTAATGCTTGACAATTTTGCATAATCCACTTAGGAAACCATTTTACTTGTATTATCAGCTTTTACACAGTTTCACTTTTTAAATATTCAGTTTAATTTTATATTTTCTTGTGAATGACTCTGGGTCCTTTCAGAAACAATCCTTGGTAAGGTTGAGTTGTGAAAGGATTATAGCTAGGAGTAGCCTAATCTGCTGGACAGAAGAATTAGCATAGAATGGGCTCCTCTGTGCACAGGGTAGGATGATGTGGTCTGAGGCACAGGAGGAGGAGGAGCAGGGGAGGAGGTGCCTCCTGCTGGCAGCCAGTGGAGGAGTGGCTGGTGAGGATGAGGTGTCAAGTGTGCTCTGGCTGGAGGTGGAGTCAAGGTCAAGTGGCAGGTGCCTGAGCCCTTTACCAAGGGTGGAGAATCCTTGAGGAGAGGGGCAGCAGATGGACCCAGCTTGCTTGGTTGAGGGAAGTTCTGCTGGGACTTACTGGCTTAGGCCATTAGAGACTCAGAAACTATTACTTACAGAAATGCTGTCCTGCTTCAGCTCCTACCTGGTCCTGAGGGCCACACAGATTATCAGGAAAGTGGGTTCAGATGGGGCCAGCACTCTTGGCATCAGCTTTCTGCTGAAGCTGCCTGTGCAGGTGGGAAAGAAGGTCTAGCCACAGGACTGTAACAGGGTGGGCATTCTACCCCTCCTTGGAGGGCCCAGTCGCTCCCATTTCCACTTCAAAGTACACCCAAAGTCGAGGGTGGGGCACCACCCTAGACTGAATGTTCACCCTCTAGATGTCCTGTGTGATGAAGGGATGTATAAGGACCTTTCCACCTGAAAGTACTTTCTCTGCTTAAATTCCCACCTTGACTATTTAATTTCCTTTGAGTTTACAAGTGAGCAAAGTGAAGTTGCTCAGTCATGTCCGACTCTTTGCGACCCCATGGACTATAGCCTACCACGCCCCTCCATCCATGGGATTTTCTAGGCAAGAGTACTGGAGTGGGTTGCCATTTCCTTCTCCAGAGGATCTTCCCAACCCAGGAATCAAACCCAGATCTCCTGCATTGTAGGCAGACGCTTTACCATCTGAGCCACCAGGGCAGTTTACAAAGATTCCAACTAATAGGGCTTCCTAGGTGGCACTAGGGGTAAAGAACATGTCTGCCAATGAGGCAGACTTAATAGACGCAGGTTTGATCCCTCGGTCAGGAAGATCCCCTGGAGTTGGAAATGGCAACCCTCTCCAGTATTCTTGCCTGGATAATCCCATGAACAGAGGAGCCTGGCAGGCTACAGTCCATAGGGTTGTACACAGTCGGACACTAATGCAGCGACCTGCACAGCTTTACTGATGCACCTTCTGGAAGGGCAGCACATGAAGGGCTCAGAGGTCAGTCATTTGTTCCTGTGATACAGTGGATTTACTGCATGTTCTAGGTATTTGTTTCTCTCTTAAGGAATATATGAGGTTTGCTGCTGGTGGGAAACAGGTTTCTAAAGTGGGGAGAAGGAGTAAGTTTCAGGAGCCTGGGTCAGGCTGAGGGGTGGGCCATGAGGGCTGCCTGCCTGTGGCGTGGATGTGGACTGGGTCCGGGGGCTGTCGGGGTGGGGACTCACTCATTCCAGAGGACAGTCTTCTCCCAGTTGTGGGTACTTTCTCCCTGTGCTGTCAGTAACTCTTCCCCTGGTCATGTCCCTCCAGAGGCCCCAACAGCCTCCCGAGAGGCGTCCCAGGTGGCCTTCCTCCCCACGCCTGCCATGGCCTCTCGCAGACCCTAAAGCCTCACCGAGCTCCATCCTCCCTGGCGTTCCAGCATCGGTCCTCTGTGGAGGAAGAAAGCACCTCGTTCTGGTTCTCCTCGTAACTATTGTTCCTGAACTCTAAACCCATAACCCCCACACACAGTCATAAAAGCAACTATTGTTGTCCTTGGGATGTTTCCACCAGCCACTCCGCTGATGGGCTCCTCCCGGCTGGCCGCTCCCTCTCCCTTTGGTGTGTCTGTCCCTGACTCGGCTTTTCCTGTGCTCCTTTCTGCCAGGCACTGCCCAGGGGGCTGCTAAATCGGCTGCCCCTGCTAGAGTTCAGAACTCTTCAGGAGCATCCTGGCTGAGGTTTCCCCAGCAAGGCAGCCCTCCAGGACTTCTTCCCTTGTCCTCCTGGCCCAGTTGCCACAGCAAACAGCAGAGCCGCCTGTTGGTGAGTGTGCAGTTTATGCTGTTGACTACTCCCCCTCAGCCCACCCTGAGGAGCTGCGGAGAGGGGAACTGTGTGCCTTCCTGGGCAGCCAGGAGGGACCACTGCCCTCAAGGTGAGATGACACCTGGCCAGGGGCCCAGGCAGGTGGCAGTGAGGGGGAAGTCAGGGTGCTTTAGCGCTATCTTCTGACCATGGCTTGGCTGGTCGGAATTCTAGAACCGGTCAGGTTGGTGGGAGCCATCAATGGAGCCAGCTAGGAATCAAGATTGATTAAATGCCCTGGGTGCCCTGGCCTCTACTCTGCTCTTCAGGCTTCCAAACTGCCCCAGACTTCCTCCTCTACTGCTCCAGGAGCCTGCTGTGTTGAGCTCCCCATTCGGTTTTGGTTTCCCCTTTGACTCTGTGGTTCCTTGGCAGGCTGCGCTTGTTGGGGTTGGAGCACAGGTGGAATTCTGCGTTAATGTGGGCCCAGCTATTCTAGGTCCTGACCGAGAGCACCCGTGGCCGCGCTGCACAGGCGTGGCCATCTCCAGTCTGCTCAGTGAGAAGTCCTGGGCAAGGGTAACAGTGAGTGTTTAAATGGTGCCTTCTTTGGACAGCTGTACAATGGTGAATAATTCAAATAACATCCCCAAATATATTTCTCAATAGTATTTCAAACATGTCGGTGATCTTTGCGGATTTCCCATGTGTGATGAGGGGTGGATGGGTTCTTTGCTTTCTGCAGCCAGTGAGGGAGATGGGTTTTCCACTGTCACCATGCTGAGCGTCAGGCTTGGAAGTACTTCAGGGGTCCTCGGCCAGTGTCGGCCTGGGACCATCCATTTGCTCTCCGTGCAAAGGAGGCTGACGGAGCCTTTAACCAATTATGGTGAAGCAAAGAGTGTGAGAAGGAAGAGGAGGGAAAAGAGGAATTAGTGAAAGGAAGCGTGGCCTGTGATTTTATAGAACTGATTGTTTCCCCCACCCCCATGATTCTAAAGCTCCTTTGACCTATGGACCCATCACTGAAGTGAGAGAATAGCCTCTTAGAATACTTGGAAAGACAAAAAAAAGAAGTATGTAGGTGCTGGTCTTTTGTTAATAAAACAAATCTCAAAACTTTAAAGGAATTAAAAAAAAATGACGTGAGGTTGGACTCTAAATTGGCTGATTAAAAAAAAAAAAAAGCTCCTATCACTGCCTGAAGGAAAATACAGAACCTGCAGGTGAGATGGGAGGCATTCTTTTAGGATTCAGGGGGACTGGATCAAAGAGAATACTCTGTATGTCTGAGCATGGCTCTCTTGGCAGGGAAAGCCTTAAAGCCATGACTTTGTGAAGTCGCAGAAGCAGAAGATCAAAGGTGGGAGAAATTAATGCAAGTCCCTTTATTTAAAGGCAGGCTTGCCTCAGCTAAAATAGGGCTGAAGGTAGAGCTACTGGGGCTGAGGAGCGGGCCGTGCACGAAGCCTTTTCCGTGCAGTTACCAGCTTTCTGCTCCAGACAGGGAAGTTCGCAATGACGAAAAGAGGACAAACTTCGGTAGAAGACCCACACCTAGTGTGGAAGGGACTGCAGAAACCATCCAGTACTCTTTTCCCTCCCTGACGAGGAGGGGCCTCGCAAATACAGCTGTGAACCTGATCAGTGCAGAGCACCCAGAACTTGGTGCTCTCCTCCGGGGTCCCTTAAAGTCTGAGCCACGGGGCCCCTCACAGATGATGCACTGACCTTTAGCAAACATTTCCTGATAGACTTCTTAAAAGGGGGAGTAATCTTTTGTAAAAAATTGAGGTGTGGTTGATTTACAAAGCTCTGTTAGTTACAGATGTAGAGGAAAGTGATTCAGTCATGCATTTACATATACATTATGTATGTATGTGTATTCTTTTTGTGATTCTTTTCCATTATAGGTTATTACAAGATATTGACTCTAGTTCCCTGTTCTATACAGTAGGACCTTGTTGTTTATTTTGTATATAATAGTATATATCTGTTAATCACAAGCTCCTAAGTTATCCCCCCTTCCTCTTTTGTAACCCTAAGTTTATATGAGTTTGTTTCAGAAAGTTCATTTGTATCATTTTTTACATTCTACATGTAAGTGATGTCATATGGTATTTGTCTTTCTCCATCCAACTCTCTTCACTTTGTCTAGATCCATCCATGTTCTGGAAATGACATGATTTCATGCTTTCTTTTTTAAATTTTTAAATATTTATTTCTTTGGCTGTGCCAAGGTCTTAGTCACAGCACACAGGATCTTCAGTCTTTGTTGCAACGTGCAGGATCTTGTTTTAGCTGTGGCATGTAGCACCTAGTTCCCTGACCAGGGATCAGACCAAGGCCCCCTGCACTGGGAGCCCAGAGTCTTAGCCACTGGACCACCAGGAAGTCCCTATTTCATTCTTTCATATGGCTGAGTAATATTCCATTGACTGGGTTCCATTGATCTGTACCTGTGGGGGTAACCAGATGTGAAGATCTGACCATCTCTGACTGAGGACAGTGTCTGTTGTGAAACAGCCTCAAAACCCCTAAGGGCTGGGCGCACTGGGAGATAATCTGTGTAGGGAGAGAGCTGAGTTTTCTCATCTCTCTGGGATCTGGGATAAGATTTGGATCCTGTCTGTTTCTTACACAGACATAGTAGAAACAGAGGACCTGTGGGATCACAGGAGAGCTTAGAAGCAGTTTCTGGTTGGGGCACTGTGAAAGCTTTGAAGAAATGGGAGGCCACACTGAGGAGGCAGGACCAGAAGCTGAGAGCCCTCCACAACACAAGGGAGACTCTGGGTGTGGGGTGAGAGTTTAATGTGGTAACAAGCCTACAAACCAAGGACCCATTCCATGGAGTTATCCTGGGAACATATTAATAAGTACTAAACTTTTCTGGGTGATCCCTGATCACGGGGCCTGATAAAGCCCATGCTGACTGCTGAAACGCTGTTAAGATAAAAGCTGCTTTTATTCATTTGGTGTCCATTAAGCCATCACAGATTAATTACTTTTTCAAAATAAAGAAAACTATGTCAGAGTTCTGCAAGTAACTTATGACCAGATGTTGAGGTCTTGGGATACCCAGTCACATGCTTAAAAATATTGTAAGAAATCTTCAGACAGTAAAATCTAAAAATAAAGCTCCCCAAATTAAAAAAGATGAATAAGAGAAAAGCACTGTAGTTCAAGAGATTTATTGGCTTCCTTGTTTTTTTATTTTTGAAAAGAATCATGGTATAATTTAATGCCAGATGCTGAGACCGAGATATAACCAGTTTTGTGGCAGAGAGGGAGGGTGCATATAAGATGCAAGAAAATATCCAAGAGAGAAAATGATGAAAATTCCCGGTCACTTATCTGCTTGGGGGTTTACAGTGTTGCCAGTTTTAAGCCAGATTTCCCAGCAGCCCGTGGGTGTTCTTATCTCTTCTTTCTAACCACACCACTTGGCGTCCTGCTGACCTTCAGCTGTGTCACATCCCATGGGTACACATCCCCACCTTTTAGAGGCAGAGGGGAGTTAGCATGAGAGGCCCACCCAGTGCTCTCAGTAAAGGGGGAAGGGAGATTGGAGAGCCTCCTAGGATGATGGTAGGACTTGCTGTGCTCTTGATCACAAATTGAAGGAAGGCAGAAGCTTGTCAGGAATTTTATACAGTTCAAACTGGTGTCTGGTGCTATGGATGAGAATCTAGGTTTAGAAGGAGGGTCTGCCTGCGCTGGTGGGAGAAGTGAGTGGAGCAGAAGAGACCTTGGCCTGCATTTCAGATAGGGGCGCTTGAAAAGGGGACCTTCAAGTTGGAAAGAAGCTTTAGAAGGACCTCAGTGAATGGAACTTTTGATTAAAATCAGGAAGATGAAAATCAAAATGAATAAATAAGGAAATAAAAATTCTTCACTTAGAGTTCTTTTCAAAATCAGACTAAGTATGGACAGACTGTGATAGGGTTGATGACAGTTAAGATCTTTACTGCAGGGTCAGCGGGGGAGACATTTTGTCATTGTCTCTTCTCTAGGTTGTAGTCAATAATCGTGGAGGGTCTGAGATTTCACCAACTGGCAAGCTAGTGAGTGAATTAGCTGCCGAGGTTTCATGAACACTGGCTAAAGGCGAGCTCTGTGAGTTAGGGACAGCACTTTATGATTCGCAACAATGCCAGTGACTGAAGTACCAGCAATTCCTCTCACTGGCTCTTTGAGCTTCAGTCTCCATAGGCTGACACCTGAACACACAATGGAGAGAAATTCTGAGCTTAGGGAACTCAAATCTTTTATAATGCACAGTAACAGTTGGTCTGCAGAGTTCTACAGGACTTGGCGACTGAACAACAAAGCCTGTCTGTGCTTTGCTCCAAAGGAAGACATTCTCTCTTCCAGGGTTATTTATGATACAAATATTCTTGAAAAAAAAGTCTGGAGCAAAGGTAGTCAGTTCCTGTGCCTGCAGGATATGCAGAATGTGAGATGCCCACGGAGACGGACTCTTAGATGCTGCATCTGTACCCAGGGGAAGGAAGCCAGAGTGTATGCGCTGCTGCTTATGCACAGGTGCTGACCAGGAACCCTCTCATGCCTTACCTCATCAAAGCTCAGAGGTGGTACTGTTGTTTTATGAGTAAGAAAGCTGGCAAGTAATGGAGTATCAGCTGCAGGATTTTTTTTTTCTAATTTATATATTTTAAATTGGAGGATAGTTGCTTTACAGTGTTGTGTTGGTTTCTGCCAGATAGCAACAGGAATCAGCCAGAGGTATACATATGTTCCCTCCCTCTTGAACCTCTGCATCCCCCACCTCCCACCCCATCCCACCCCCCTAGGTTGTCATGGAGCACCAGGTTGAGCTCCTTGTGTTATACAACTTCCCATTAGCTATCTGTACTACATATAGCCATGCATACATTTCAATGCTACTGTCTTAATCCATCCCATCCTCTCCTGCCCCCGCTGTGTCCATAAATCTGTCCTCTATGTCTGAGTCTGTATTCCTGCCCTGTAAATAGGTCCATCAGTACCATTTTTCTAGATTCTATATTAATATGGATTAATTAGGATATTTAATATGCATTAATATATGATATTTGTTTTTCTCTGACTTGCTTCAGTCATCTGCAGGATTTATATATACATTGCAGACATTAAAAAAATTTTTTTTGGTTGCACCGGATCTTAGTTGCATCAAATCTTATATCTTAGTTGTGCTGAATCTTACTGGTATCTTAGATATTCATTGCGGCATGTGGGATTTTTAGCTGCGGCATGCAAACTCTTAGTTGGGGCATGTGGGATCTAGTTCCCCGACCAGGGATCAAACCTGGGCCCCCTGCATTGGTGCAGAGTCTTAACCAGTAGACCACCAGTGAAGTCCTTGCATACTTCTTAGAAGCTAAGCATGGTGCTAAGAAATAGCTGAGACTTTATTAGCTGTTTATCACCTGCCTTGCCAGGCACAGTTACAAGTTCTCCATGAACTGACTTATGCATTTCTCATAACTAAGTTTATCAAGTGCTGCAGAGGAAGCTGTGAAGGAAATTGAGGCATGGGGAATAATGGCATGGAGATTCAAATCTGTGGTTTATTCACTGTGCTCTTGTTTTCTTTCTTTGGTCTGCAGGGTCACACCAAGGGGGTCCTAGTGAAACTAACATGAGCCCAGAGGATGTGGGAGGGTTTGGAAACAATGGCAATTAGGGAGAGTTGAAAGAGCCGAGTGTATTTTGTCTGTAGAAGGATAAGGGATAAATTATTGTCTTCAAATATTTGTAGGTGTGTCTTGTACAAAGGTAGAGTTTATCTGACTCCAGGGAACAGAATTGGGTTCGGTTAGGGGAAGCCATATCATGGCTCAGCAGATCCGACTGTACACAGTAACCAGAACTGTCTGCCCTGCCACCCTGTCCTGTCCCCTCTCTGAGAATTTTCCCCTGTCAGACATGCCCAGGAAAGGTTCCTGCTTGAGTCGGGTGGGGGAGTCCTAACTTTGGGGAACCCCAACCTGCCCTAAAGGGGCAGAAGGAGCTAGTCCCAGCTGCATCCTTGGTCCTGTAGCTCCCGGCATTCTTATGAAGGGACTCACCCTCCATCCCTAATGGGTTTGGTTGCATTCCTATAATCACCAGCCTCATGGCTCGGCCAGGTCCTGGTATTTGTCTGCAAACGTATCAGTCCCACCATTGCCCAGTTTGGGACAGAATAGGGTTCTTCTACTGGATGGGAGGTTGACTTAGAAGATCTCCCTGGTCTCTTAACTGTGTGGTTCTGTGATTTACTCTTTACTTGTCAAGAAGCCCACACTTGAAAAACCAAGTGGGATCAGTGAGTTGGGTCCAGCACTGCTCTATTAGGACCCAGCTCAGGACCCGTGATCACACCCCTGGTCTTGGGCAGCCCCAGTCCTGAGTGGGGCAGGTCTGGTCCAGATGCAGGTCCAGGAGGGAATTTGGGAAGACGGTGAAAAACAGGCAACTGGTTTAATGGCATCTGCTCCACTCAGCCAGAAACGTCTTCCATCAGAAGCTGCAGACACTGTAAATGTGGTCTCAATTAGCCTGTGCATATCTTTGCAGTAATTAATTCTCATCAAAGGGTTTTAGAGAGTGATGTTTAGCCCAGTGTAAAGAGCATGATCGGGATCTGATCTCTGATCCTGAAATAATGTCTCTACTCTCCCCGATGTCAGGAGGAACTAAAAATATACTTAAAACTCTGAGGAATTCTTGGTTTACTGGACCCATCTCCTTTTTCTATCAATCTCCCTCCAGAAAGCAAGAGAACAAAGAAATGAGTCCAAAAGCCTTAATTATCCAGTCTGCTGACATTATTTTATCTGTACCGCTGATATTAAATTTTACAGCATTGCATTTCAGTCACAGAGCTAAGAGCAGCTTCTGTAAGCATGGGCCTTTGTCCTGCTGCGTGTTGTGGCTAGTGCTCTGTTTTTACCCCCGTCCCACCCTCCTTTAGACTTAAATTCCAAAGCTCTCTGTGGCACCGGAAATTATCTGTCTGTGGAATGTCCATACTTTAGGAAAGTCCCTGAACTTGTATGTTTATCCCCTAGTTCCACTTCCCCCAACTCATTGTGACCATTTGTGGTTGAGTTCTGGCCTGTGCCCATCATTGGAGAAACCTGGATTGGTCAGGGGCTTTTTGCCATGTTTCTATCACAGACATAAATAAAATTCTATCAGTTTCTATCATTGGCTTATGGAGAAGGAAGAGAAAGTCTGGCTAGTTTGTTTTTTTCTTCCTTCATATACAAATTTAATTCTCCCTGTTATATCTTTAATATTTCTGGCCCTTCACATGTATCTTCAGTTTCAGTTTGGCTCTCTGGGCTGTGACCTTTCACCTGATTTAATGTTTCCATAATCACGTATTCCCAGATGGCTCAGTTGTGAAAGAATCTGCCTGCCAATGCAGGAGACATCAGAGACACAAGTTTGATGTCTGGGTCAGGAAGATCCCCTAGAGAAGGAAATGGCAGCCCGTTCCAGTATTCTTGCCTTTTTATTGCTACAACTAGGTCACATTTTGGGGCTTCCCTGGTAGGTCAGATGGTAAAGAATCTGCCTGCAATGTGGGAGACCTGGGTTCTATCCCTGGGTTGAGAAGATCTCCTGGGGAAGGGAACGGCTAGCCACTCCATTATTCTTGCCTGGAGAATTTCATGGACAGAGGAGCCTGGCAGGCTGCAGTCCATGGGGTCGCAAAGAGTCGGAGATGACTGAGTGACTTTCACAGGTCACATTTATTGAGAGCTTCTGGTGTGCCAAGGACTGTGCAGAGGGCTTCCATCTTCATAACCTCTTAAGGCAAGTACTGTTACAGTCTTACCCATTTCACAAGAGAGGGCACAGGCTGAGACATGAAAGAGTTTGCTGAAGATCTTACAGCAGAGCTGGAAGGAAGCCAAACATCGTGGTCCCAGAGTTGGCTGATTTCACACCGTCTTCAAACCACCCGCAGGCCCTCTGCTGGGAACACAAGTGTCCCCGTTAGTCCTCTGGGGATTGCAGTGTCTTTTTAAACCCCCTTTCTCAGCAAGTGTTTGATAAGAAGTGTCTGTGCAGGACACCGCCATGGAGATACAATGATGTCCCAACCTGAGTGCTGTCAAAGGGCGGTGCAGAGACAGAGCCTCCATAGAGCTCATGCTGGGCTGAGCAGGGATGCTGTTTCAGGTCCTCTCAGACTCATGGTAGTGATACTGTAAGCTGGAGATGTCTGGGGACACTCCCTGGGCCGTGCTACTTGTGACGACCCCCACAGACATTTCCCCACCTGGAGCCAATGTTGTGACTAGACCGACCCTTGTGGTTCTTATTAAGATTGCAAGACGCACCTCAGTGACAACCATCAGGGGACTTGGAAAAGACAAGGCTTATTACTGACAGGTCCTGGAGGGTGCAAGACTTGCTGGGGCCACACAGAGAGAGGTTGGGGGGGTGAGAGGACGGAGGGAGAGAGAACTGGAGAGTGAGCAGACCTGGGATTCTGTCTTTATGGGGTTGAGATGGGGATACCAAGGGTTTCGGGTGCATGCTCTTCATTGGTGAATTGAAAGCACAAGAGTAGAAATTAAAGCAGAGGAAGGGAAAAGCAGTCAGTCAAAGGTCAGTTATCTAGGTCTCCAGAGTTCTCTCTCTAAAAAAAAAAAAGGGGATGTACATGGGTGGGACAGCCTGCTGTTTATCTAGTCCCATAGCTGGCAGTGTATTTATTCGAAATGGATTTCTTTGAAGTGGAGGCCTCAGCAATCAAAAGCTAAATGTCAGGCACTTAACATCACAATTGAAAAAGCTAATTGTCAGGCGCCTTTGTCCCTTGCATTTACAGCTTGTCTCCAGGATCTAGGGTAGCACCTGGCAGGTAGTGAGCTTTCAAAACATGTGATGAAGGACAAAAAACTGAGATTAAAGGACGGCCTTTTAAATTATGTACAATGAGCTATATGAAAAACTCCAAGTATTGTCTTATTTTCTGTATTTCATCATGGATTGGAAAGCTTGTCCTAGTCGATGCTCAGGAATCCATGTCATAAAATCCTGTTGGGAAGGCCTTAGAGAAGAGGATACCTGAAGGTGAGGGTAGGACTCAACTGGGTAGAAAAGGCTCCAAGGTATCTGGGGCTCCCCCACTAGCAGGATTATAGAGGAGAGAGCAGAGGCCCCATGTTTTGCTTGATAACAATAGTTATTTTGAACTTCATGACTCAGGTTTGGACCCTTCCCTGTCTTGCTCAATACTTGCCTCATTCCCAAGCCTTGCCTTGGTCAGTTATCTAAGTGTGCATCCCTTCCACTGTGCAGGAATCCCTGGGCCTGGCTCATACCCGGCACCACATCAAGGAGCTCAAAGATCAAATTGGGGCTGAGGAAGGAGAGCAAAATAGTTGAGGAGCCATGAGTCACCCCAGGTGCTACATCAACAGAAATTAAGAGGACCTAGATTTGAGAGCCATAAAGATTTCTAACACTTTGACTCAGTAATCGTTATTCTTAAAATATATCTTGAGGAGATATGATCTAGGGTGCAGCAAAATTATGTTCTTGAAAGTGTGACTTGTGACATTGTTTGTTTTAATGAAAGTGGAAGCAACCTAAATGGCATATAAATAACAAGGGCATGATTGAGTAATGGTGGTTCATCCACTTGACGGAATATTATAAAGTCATTTAAAATGAGACTTAGGAAGAGTGTTCTGTAACCAGGAAAAAGGTTGTGGTTTCACTTGGATGAAAGTCTGAAGATGAAGGCAATGATAATGTATATGTATAATTTTTGTTTTAAAAGGTACATACATAGAAAGATACTGGAAAATGTATATAAAAAATAATAGTATTTATGTTAGAAAAAAAGTCATTTGCAACCCTACTTACAGCCAGACTATCAGCATATACTATTTATTATGAACAATGACAAAAGTGGATGGGACAAAAGAATTAGAGTGAGTTTAAAGTTCATGCAAAAAGTCAGCAACCAATGGAGAGGATGAGGAGAAAAGGGAACCCTCCTACACTGTTGGTAGGAATGGTAAAATTGATGTAGCCATTTTGGAGAGCAGTATGAAGCTTACTTAAAAACCTAAAAGTAGAGCTGCCATATGATCCAACAATCTCACTCCTGGACATATATCCAGATAAGCAAAAACTCTAATTTGAAAAGATACATGCACCACATTATTCATAGCAACACTATTTACAATAGCCAAGACATGAAAACAACCCAAGCAATTGGCTAAAGAAGAGTGGTATATACATACTATATATATATATATATATATATATATATAAGACTATCACTCAACATTATTACTTCAAATAATGCCAATTGCAGTAATTTGGATGGACCTATTGTTGTTCAGTCACTTAGTCATGTCTGACTCTCTGCGACCCTATGGACTGCAGCATGCCAGGCTTCCTTATCTTTCACCATCTCCTGGAGTTTGCTCAGACTCATGTCCATTGAGTTGGTGATGCCATCCAACCAAACCAACTCATCCTCCATCGTCCCCTTCTTCTCCTGCCTTCAATCTTTCCCAGCATCAGGGTCTTTTCTAATGAGTTGGCTCTTCTCATCAGGTGGCCGAAGTATTGGAGCTTCAGCTTCATCATCAGTCCTTTCAGTGAATATTTAGGATTGATTTCCTTTAGAATTGACTGGTTTGATTCCTTGCAGCCCAATGAACTCTCAAGAGTCTTCTCCAACACCACAGTTCAAAAATATCAATTCTTCAATGCTCAGCCTTTTTTATGGTCCAACTCTCACATCCATACATGACTACTGGAAAAATCATAGCTTTGACCAAATGGACCTTTGTCAGCAAAGTAATGTCTCTGCTTTTTAATATTCTGACTAGGTTTGTCATAGCTTTTCTTTAAAGGAGCAAGTGTTTTTTAATTTCATGGCTGCACTCACCATTGCAGTGATTTTGGAGCCCCCCAAATAAAGTCTGTCACTGTTTCCATTGTTTCCCCATCTATTTGCTGTGAAGTGATGGGACTGGATGCTGTGGTCTTCATTTTTTGAATATTGAGTTTTAAGCCAGCTTCTTCACTTTCACCTTCATCAAGAGGCTCTCTTATTACTCTTCACTTTCTGTCATAAGGATGGTGTCATCTGCATATCTGAGGTTACTGATATTTCTCTCTGCAGTCTTGATTCCAGGTTGTGTTCATCTAGCCCAGCATTCCGCATGATGTACTCTGCATATAAGTTAAATAAGCAGGCTGACAATATACAGCCTTGACGTACTCCTTTCCAAATTTGGAACCAGTCCGTTTTTCCATGTCCAGTTCTAACTATTGCTTCTTGACCTGCATACAGATTTCTCAGGAGGTAAGGTGGTCTGGTATTCCCCTCTCTTGAAGAATTTTCCACAGTCTGTTAGGATCCACACAGTCAAAGGCTTTGAAGCAGAAGTAGATGTTCTTCTGAAATTCTCTGGCTTTTTCTATGATTCAACAGATGTTGGCAATTTATCTCTGGTTCCTTTGCCTTTTCTAAATCCAGCTTAAACATCTGGAGGTTTTTGGTTCACATACTGTTGAGAATTTTGAGCATACTTTGCTAGCATGTGAAATGAATGTAATTGTGTGGTAGTTTGAGTATTCTTTGGCATTACTTTTCTTTAGGATTGGAATGAAAACTGACCTTTTCCAGTTGTGTGGCCACTGCTGAGTTTTCCAAATTTGCTGGCATATTGAGTACAGCACTTTAACAGCATCATCTTTTAGGATTTGAAATAGCTCAGCTGGAATTCCATCACCTCCACTAGCTTTGTTCATAGTGATGCTTCCAAAGGCCCACTTGACTTAACATTCCAAAATATCTGGCTCTGGGTGAATGATCACACCACCATGGTTATCTGAGTCATTAAGATTTTTTTGTATGGTTCTTCTGTGTGTTCTTGCCACTTCTTCTTAATATCTTCTGCTTCTGTTAGGTCCATACTGTTTCTGTCCTTTATTTTGCCCATCTTTGCATGAAATGTCCCCTTGGTATCTCTAATTTTTTGGAAAAGATTTCTAGTCTTTCCTGTTCTATTGGTTTTCTCTATTTGTTGGAATTGTTCACTTGGGAAGGCTTTCTTATCTTTCCTTGATATTCTTTGGAACTCTGCATTCATATGGGTGTATCTTTCCTTTTCTCCTTGCCAATGGCTCAGATGGTAAAGAATCTGCCTGCAGTGTGGGAGACCTGGGTTCCATCCCTGGGTCAGGAAGGGAATGGCAACCAACTCCAGTATTCTTGCCAGGAAAATTCCATGAACAGAGAAGCCTGGCAGGCTACAGTCCATGGGGTTGCAAAGAGTTGGACATGACTGAGCAATTAACAATTTAAGTTTAATAAATTCTCTTCTTTTCTCAGCTATTTGTAAGACCTCCTCAGACAACCATTTTCCCATTCTTTTTCTTGGGGATGGTTCTGATCACTGCCTCCTGTACAATGTTACAATCTTTCATCCATAGTTCTTCAGGCACTGTCTATCAGATCTAATCCCTTGAATCTATTTGTCACTTCCATCGTATAATTGTAAGAATGGACCTAGAGGATATCATACTAAGTGAGACGAGTCAGACAAAGATAAATACTATATAATATCACTTATATGTGGAATATAAAAAAAGTACAAATGAATCTATATATAAGACAGAAATAGACTCACAGACATAGAAGACAAACTTATGGTTACCAAAAGGGAAGAGGCATAAATTAGGAGTATGGGATTAACACATACAAACTACTGTACCTAAAATAGATAAGCAATAAGAATTTACTTGTTGTATAGGACAAGGAACTGTATTCAGTATCTTTTATTTATAATGAAATATAATCTGAATAATATACATATAACTGAATCACTTTGCTATATACCTGAAAGTGACACAATATTATAGATCAACTATACATCAAAAAAAAAAAAAGTCGGCAACCAAGACACTGATGGTCTAGAAAAGGAGTAAGGACAGATATGAGAACATATCCAAATATAACCCAGTGCATGAAATAACCTAACAATTTCCTAAACCAAGGGCATGTGAAGCATGTGCTTGGCCAGAACAGAGTGAACGTGGCCAGAGAAGACATCCTTGAAGTCATGTCTGATATTCAGATTTAGGGTAGAAGTGATTAGGGTGGTCATATGTAAATTTTGGTTGGTTCCCTTGGACAGACCCGGGGCAAGCTTTAGTAGCGCCTCTCTTTGTTTTCAGTAGAGTCCTGCTTGGGGTAATATGTCATGTGGTCACCCTAGTTTTTGAAAAGGAAGGAGGAAGATGTTCTAAGTTGATGGTAATTGCTCTGCTGGGTGCCTCTAGTGCTTAAGGTTTCCTGATGCTGAGGCAGGCCCAAGCTGTATGGAGAAGTGGTTAATTTGAATATAGCTCTGCTTCCTGATTAGTTATAGGACAATCAAAGGTAGTTATTCCCAAGCTGCCCTAGCATGTGGCTAGAATTCAAATTTCACTCTGACCTAGGAGCTCCTCTTCTACTTCCACCCTCCCACACCTATCCCACAAATTGAATACATGACCATTAAATTTTCCAGTGAGCAGAAGAGTATCTATAGTAAGAGTAGGTCATTTGCCTGCTGAGCCAGCCTCCTAATTGTAAATCTGGGAACAGTTCTCTCTAGAGAAGTTCTTAACTTTTAATAGACGAGCCTATGTATGGCTAGTGCAAAATATGTTCAAATGGTAGAAAATGATAGCTTGAAGTAAGTAGAGACTTGGCCTGGGTGGGCCCTGTTTCTTTCCTGGTGTCCTCCCCCGGTTCCATTGGCTTTGTTAAGGCTACCTTATTGGCACCTCCTTCCTGAGCAGAGCACTGAGTTGACCATTTCTGATTCAGCCTGGGAGCCTAACCTTAGGTTCAACTTGTAAGAAAAGTGGGTTTGTCGGGGAGGCCTCGGAGGCTTCTCCCCTGTGCCCACAGGATGATTGGTCTGACCCCAAGCAACCAGAGATGCCCACCTGGACATTGCAGCACTTGGGAAGTGGACACAGGGGACATCCTTCAGGCAGCATCTCGTTGGAGTCTCAGCTCAGACGGGCTTCCAGTCAGCAGGGAAACCAGACATGCAGCTTACTCTGTGTACGGTCGGACCAATGCTTCCAGGATTTCAGAAATGAAGAGATGGCCAGATCTTTTGTAGATGTTTTGTCCTGTTGTTTGGTTGTGGGTTGTTGTTTGGAGGTGGCAAAGTGGGAATAATCTCTTTGGCTTTCCCTGGGCTTAAGACATTATCTTCTGTCACCCTGGATACTATTTTATTTCTCTAGCTAAGAGATGCAGGAAGGGGTATGGGGAAGCATTGTCTCAACTAAGGTTCCTTGCCAGGAACCTGCCAAGATCAGTCGAGAGAGTGTAAGTACACGCTTGTGCCAAATCACAGCTTTCCAGAAGCTCACTTGGGCCTAGAAACCAAGAATGACAAAGCCATCAAAGAGACAGAACTCAGCCCCGGCTAACAGGTGTGAGAAGGAGCAGGATTCTTCAATATCATGTCCTGAATTTCCTGCATTAGACACTGGACTCTTGGAAAACCCAAGGGACTGCATTCTGTTAAGAAAAATCCTGAACTGGGTAATCTAAAAAACCAGAGTGAGAGTAAAACTGATTCTTACTTCAAGCATGAATGATACATTATTTCATTTGAACGCTTAGAAGTACATTATTAATGTAATGGTATATTTGGTATGGACAAGCACATTTAGTAGTCCCTTTTTGTCCTAATCCACCAACCTGGAGAGGGCTAGCTGGTTAGCTGTGATGCCCACTGGATGGAAGCTTAAATGTTCTAACAACTAGGATGGGCATTTCAAAGCTTTGCAGTGATGGTAAACAACATACTTCTCCTTAGAGTCCTGTTCCCATCTTATTACTGCAGGGGAGAGAGAACACTTAACACCCAATAAACACTAAGCCCACATTCCCCTCTAAGCCGAATACTAAGAAATGCTGATTTGTGTTGGTTGAGCGTCCTGAGCAGGGTTCAGAACTGTGGGGTTCAGGAGTGGAAAAATATGGAAGATTTAATGGCCTGTGAACACCCCAGGGCCCCACTAGCCACTTTATTCCCAATCCCACTTTCCTGCCCTGTGGTTACAGTGTTCTCTTGTGTTGACCTGGCCTCTCCAGGAGGATTCCAAGTCCCCTGTCTTCAAGATGTGTACTCCCTGTCTAGGTGTGAGCCCAGCTGACACTTGGAGTGGCCCTTCATCTTCCTGCTGGCCCCCTGTTCCCGAGTCAGGATTGGAGGGGCATGGGGCTCTTTCCTCCCAACTTGGGCCAGATGAGCTGGCACCTGTGAGCCGAGTCCTCTCTCCAGAGGGTCACACACATGGCCGTGTTCCTGCTGATATACCGTACTCTCTGAGCCCATCAGTTTTCTCCATGCCCTTTCCTCTGGGTTCCCAGGGGCCACCATTTTTCTCAACAGTGCCCCTCCAGAGCGGGTTTGGGGGCGAGAGAAGAGACGACGCATGTTAGCCTTGTCAGTATTTTCAGTGAATGATGCCTGAGGAGGAAGTGAGGTAGACATGATTGGTGGAAAAATTCATCAAGGGAGAAAATGCATCACTCTCTATTGTCATCCACTGTTGCAGTATGGTAAGAACCGGGTGTTCTCAGCAACATCCCTAATCCCCTGCTGAGATGGGGAAGCAGAGGGTGTCTGCTTTGGGAGGGAAGCAGGCTGTGGTGCAGAAGGGCCTCAAGCTATAGCCCAGCATGAGGGTCGCTGCAGAACAGCCGAGGCTCTATGTGGGTGCCCGGCCAGCCCTGCCACAGACAGCACATCTACACTTGAGTGGGTTCTCCTGCTTTCTCAAGGGGTATGAAAGGCAAGCTGAGAGGGGATGGTCTGCCAGCCTCTGGTGAGTGTCCTGGGTCCCAGAGCCTGTCTAGAGGAGGCGTGAGGGGCTCCCCTGTCAGCAGCTCCATGGGGTGTGGGATAGGCTGGGACCATCAGGTAGGGGCTGTGTGAACTTGAAGTCGCTCAGCTTTAAAGAGCCGCAGCTGGAGGAGACACTCCGGAACCTGCAGAGCCGCATGCTCCAGGGAGCAGCACCAGTGTGGGTGTGAGCAGAGTAGCTGGGTTGGGCTGGGGAAGAAGCAGGCAGGCAGCCATAGGTGAGCCACCTTCACCTATTAATTCTCCCGAGGGCTCTTCCCCAGCAGGCTGAGGTGTCCTGATGTCCAGGACCCTCCTCAGGGACAAAGTGAGGAGTGCTGACCCTCCAAAGGTGCTCCCCGAATCTCAGCTTTCTCTCTCTCCTGTTTCTCACTCCCTGATGCTCTGATTCCTTCCTCTGAAGGCATGAATCCTCATGGGGTCTGGGACGGAGCTGGGTAAACACACAGTGATGGGTGTGCAGACATACTGTGCATTCTGACCTCTCAGCCGGGGCCCCTCCTGCTCTGCAGGGAGTGCAGTGTTGATAAACCTGGCTTCATTGGCTCTGTATGGATACCACTGGTAATGTAAATATTCTAAGTAGTCACAGAGGAGTCACGTCTTTTCAGCCTGTTTTCTCTAGCTTTGGAGTAGGCTTTTGAGATGAACATCAGGGGCCTGAGAAGTTGGGATCTGGAAGAAGGTTCTTATAGATGGAATGAACCGCAGGAATGAATGAACTTCTGGAATTTCCTTGCTGAGGGGGGTGTGCGTGCTTGTGGCTGTGGCTTCTGGCTACTGTGTATACATTATGCATCCTGGCATACAGGGCTTAGCTAATGACTAGCAGCCTGGTTGATCAATTCAGAACCCAAGCGACTGGTAATTGTCAAGTTCCCTGAGCATGCCTCATCCAGCCCCCTGGCAAGAGGTTAAGTAAGGGTAGCTTGTCTGAGCTGCTGTCTGCAGACCAAAGGGAGTGAAGCCCCTGAGGTGCTCAGGCTCACAAAGGCTGACAGGATGTGTGTATCAGGTTATAACTGGTACATCCAGGAGTGATGTTAGAGGTCTTCTAACCCCAGAAATGTTAGGATATTCCCCCCGGGCCCACTGTCAGCAGATCCTGCCCCTGAAATTCAGTGGCTCTTGTCTTAAGTTAGATGCTTCTGTGTGAGCCTCTGGTTTTCTTATTGATAGTCTGAGGGTAAGCTAAGGCCCCCTTGTGTTCTGATGCTGTGTGTAATCTAGGACAAGACACCACCAGCCTGGACTCTGACCCACTCTCAGCTCCTCCCCATGGCGTCACTAACAGTGTGACATTGTCACCTGGCTCTGAACCTTGGAGTCAGAGGCCTGGGTTCAAATTCAGCTGATAAGAAGTAGCTGTCATTGGTAGCTTTGCGATTTTGGATAGATTGCTCAACTTCGGAGTCTCCTTTTCATCTTTAAAGTGATAATCATACCTCTTACAGAGTTGCTTTGAAAATGAAAGTTAACTTAGGCAAAACTCTCAGTACAGTGCCTAGCTCCTAGTAGGCATTCAGTAAATGGATTATTTCGATTGTAGACATTATGGTTTGTCAGCACTTCATTTGGCTGAGTCTGAGGTTTCCTTACTGTGTGATACTGGGGTTGGGTGGAACCAGTGCTTCTCTGACCCTCCCGTCCTCAAGAGAAGTGGAAAAATAATAGTATTCTAAAGGTAGGGGCTGGGAATGTAGCCTGAAGCAGCTTGCAGAAAGCAATCACATTTCTTTGAAGTCTTAGGATGACTTGTAAAATCAACTTATAATTGTCATTCAGTACACCAATGTGAATGCATTGGTTCTCACATAAAAATGCTTCTGCCAAATCTTTAAGTATAATTTATGCACAAGGATAAGTTGCTCCACTCTGAGGAAGGGGGTGTGAGAGCAGGATTTTTAAGATCCTTTCCAGCCCTAACATTCTAGGTTCCCAGGGTAAGTGAGTCTCCTCCACAAAGGACCTGAAATTGGTATCCAAGAATCCTGAAGGGACCTTGGGGAGGTAGGCTCCCCTGTGCCCCTGCCCCTCGTGAGACTGCACGGTGCCAGGGGGGTGCCACTGGTGGAGGAGGGAAGATGACGCAGCCCCTCAGAGTGAAGACTGAAGAAGCCTGAAGGAGGAGCAGGGCTGTGTCTGAGCCTGACTTTCCGTCCTTGGGCTGATATGTGGCTGAGTTGGGTTGGCAGCTCTCCACCACCCCAGGTAAACTTCAGGAAACAATAAACCATTGTTTCTCATCCAGAGCTGGGGGCTGTCCTGGAGACAGGACCTCCTGTCACGGGAGGGCAGGTGAGGGCAAGGGGTGAACTCCATGTGGAAGCACAGGGCTTGTCACACTGCCAAGGTGTCCTCTGGGCAGTTCCGATGCAACAGCCAAGGCCAACGTCTGGGGCTGTGCCTAGCCAGTGGGAGAACAGAGGGGAGTCTGGAGAAGAGCTGCATGCTCTGGGGGAGAACACAGAGATGTTTGGCCTGTGAATGGGAAAAGAGAGCCTCTCTGTGCATGGGGCGAGCTGTACCTACTGATGGTGGCTTGGGTCCTGCATAAACTAGCTGAAGATTACCCAGTAAGCATGGTCTTTCCCTCAGGCATGAGGGGTTGAAAAGAAGCCATCCTTTTGTTTGGGACAAATAATAAGGGGCTTTCCCTAGGTAAGGGCCTGACTACATTAGTCAAATTTGTACCCATCAGATATCATTCCAATTAAATCTAAAGGAATATCAACACAGTGCTATACTGAAAATTTCCTGTTGGGCATGGTGTTTATTATGATAAGATCGAAAATATCTTGCTAAATTCTCCCGGAAGATATTATTGAATTGAGCTAGGATTTGGAGTGAGAAGGACTGGACTCTAGTTCTGCCTTATTAGTTATGTGACTTTAGTCAAGTCACTTGGTCTTTGAGCCTCAGATTTTCCATCAATAAAATGGGATCGTCATGTATCTCAGTGTGTTGTGAAATTCAAATGAGATCTTGATTGGGAAAGCATCTCGTAAGTTGTCAGTATGTGGAAGTTTATTGTAAATCGAAAGTCTTTTGATAGCATTATCTAAGAGCATTACTACTTTCTAGGCCCTCTGCAATCTACTCTCAGTCAGTTTAATGACTATATCCTTCAGAACCTCTCTTGACCCATCCGTTTTCCAGGTCAGTTTCCTTGCTCTGAGACGTGCTCCACCATCTCCCCTGCCCAGCTCAGCTCTCTACCACAGGACTCACTTGTTTAGATGGTCATGGTTCATTCTCTCTGCCTTGCAAATTTCAGAGATCTCTGGCCTACTGTCTTTGAGGATACATAGGTCTATTTTGTATCCTGGGCCTGTTTCCTCATCTGTAAAGTAAGAGGATTGGCCTAGATGATCCCCTACCAACCCTCACCTTTTGTGATCCAACCACATTCCACTGTGGTAAAAGGAAACGTGAATTGAAATACATCTTGTCTAGCCAATGACAAGTAACTGATAAAAAGACATCAGTGTAGGAGCGTGAATTAGTAAATTACTCTCTGTGATAGATAAGGCAATGTTTGCAGCAATATTTCAATGAGCTTGAATGTTTAGGTGATAAGTGATACCTCTCATTGGTCCTCAGAGGTGACTGTTACCAGAAAGCTACCATTTGCTGAGTGCTCACTGCGTGCTGGGCATGGTTAGAAACTGCATTACAGTTACATTTTGTTGGGTACTTTAAGTATCTACTTTGTGTGAGATACTTGACCTTCCCTTTAATCTCCACAGAGCCCCACAAAACAGATATACAGATGGGAAAATTGAAGTTTAGAGAGATTAAGTAAATCACCCATGGTCACCCAACTATTAAGCAGCAGAAGCAGGCTGAGGTGACGTATGTCTGCCTACACAGCCTGTGAGAGATGGCTCACTCAAGTCCACTGGCTGGCATCACCAATGAGCTCACTCTTAGATTGTCACTTTCTTGTTCCTAGTGTCCCAGGACTAGCGATTACCCCAGCAGTGTTCTTGATCCAGTTCTGGGCTTGCCCTTAGAGTAGGAGCTGATCGTTGGAAAACCCCACCTGGATATAGCACCCTCCCTTCTCTAGCATGTTGGAGACACCCAGTCTTGGCTCCTTCCTCCTTCCCTTTCTCTATGCACCTGCCCCCTGACTCAGTGCTAACCAAGAGTGGAAGAGAAACTAGAAATCCATAACACTGTTGGCTGGGTGGGCCAGTGGCTACAGCCAGAGGAGACAGGTTTTGTCTCTGGGAGTAATTAGAAAACAATTAGAAAGCAATTGCAAATTTGAATATCAAATCCAGAACCTATAGAAGTTGGTGAGGCAAGTCAGCTTGTCTCATTTTCTTGTTCTGTGTCAGGGTTTGCAAAAGAAGAATCCCCACGCTGCTCAGTAAGGAAAGCTTGGGAGAACCGGGGATGTGCTCAAGCCAGTAGGGTGCTGCCAACTGCTCAGGCCTCAGGAGGTTCTGCAGGAGCTGCAGACACTTGCAGCCAGAGACAGTTTTCAGACTCAGCCCTGGTTCTTATCAGCGACCACATCTCTGCAGCTCCTCCTCTCGACAGTGCTTCCCACTCCCCCTCTCCCTGGAAGACACTTTTTCATTAATTTTGCTGTTAGTATTTGCTGCTCTGCTAAGGGAAGGCACCTTAAGTACTCATTCTACTCCTGACACCTAATAAGTGCTCGTTAAATAGATTCCTTTTTTCCCCTGGGATTTCCCTTTAGCTCCTTCAGCCCCAGTCCCTCTCTGGACAGACATCATAGAATCAGAAGCTGGACCTGGGAGGGGCCAGAGGCTGAAAAGCTAAGTGCATACACATTCATTCCTAACACAGGTCAAGTCTTCAGAGTCTTCATGGCCTGTGCCCATGTCCCACAGGTGTGCCCTGAGGACCAGGTGAAGGTGAAAGTCGCTCAGTCGTGTGTCTGACTGTTGCCATCCCATGGACTATACAGTACATGGAATTTCCAAGCCAGAATACTGGAGTGGGTTGCCGCCCTTCCCTTCTCCAGGAGATCTTCCCAACCCAGGGATCAAAACCCAGGTCTCCTGCATTGCAGGTGGATTCTTTACCAGCTGAGCCATCAGGGAAGCTCCTGTCTAATTCAACTGCCAGCCTGTGAAGCCCTGTGTGGCGGGCCTGGAACAGAAGCCTCTCCTTTCTCCTCTCCTGGTGTCCTGAAACATCTTTTTCTGCTCTGGGCTTGGCTCCCCCTGCTGGAACCTTTCCTACCTGCCCAGGTAGCCTAGCACAGCCTGCAACAGTCCTAGAGTCACAGGTGCTTCCTGTGAAGCAGGTTCAGAGAGGAAGGTTCAGAGAGGCCCTTCAGGTCAGAGCGAGAGAGAAGAACCAGAGACGGGAAGTGAGTTTCTTAAGGTCACACAGCTGATTAGGGCACAGCCACAGTGAGCACCGAAACCTCTGATTCTCCTGAACTATTCAACTGTCAGATGCCGCCTGCCGATTTCTCCTGAACTGGGCCCCTCCTTGGCCAATGCTGCTTCTATCCTCTGAGTTCTGTCATAAATCTTAAAACAACAACGACACTGCCATTAACAGTAGCCACCTCTATGGACTGAACACTTATCATGCGCCAGAGACGGGGCCAGGCTGCTCTTACATGCATGGTTGACCCTCATAGCAATCCTGCAGCTCTGAGAGTAGTAGCAGTAGCTCCACTTTACAGATGAGTAAACGAAGACTCAGAGGTTGTCCCTTTCCTCAGGCCACACAGTTTCACAGTGGAGAATGCATGTCTGACTACGTAGCAGTCTGCTGCCCGCTAAGGGGCATCCTGTGGGTGGGAGCCACGAGCACCGTTCCTCCTCCCCAGGTGGATTTCCTGCGTTCCTGCGGACGAGGTAAGGCTGCCTGAGTCCTCACAGTGCTCGTCTCACAGGCACATGAGTGGGGCTTAGCAGGATGGAGGGAGGAGGCCAGGTCTTTGAAAAGGGGATGGATGAATAAACTCTCCTGTGACCCCAAACTGACTTCTGCAGGGATGATACTGGTAATGAGCTGAGTGAACTTTAGGATGTTGCTAGACTGTGATAGGAATGCACATATTGCTAATTTAATTATAGTCAGGGGCTCTGGCTCAGGCTTTGATTTCTTTTTGCATGTGACTTTTACTGCAGAAAGCTTCTCTCAGCTGGTCTCATTAAATCTCAAATTAAGCAAGAATCCCAACAGGAAGAGAGCAGCTCCAGGAGACCAGACCTCACCCATTCACACTGTACGTTCGGTTGGCTGTGTTTATTTGGTTTGATCCCCTTTAAGAAAATTAAAAAATAACATTCTGCCAAAGATGTGGGCACTCAGGGTACAGCTGCTGAGTGGATGCCCTCCTCGCGCCCTCGGTCTGCTGTTCTGCTCATGTGGCCGGGCTGGTGAGAGCAGCTCCTCTGCTTGCAGAAGCCAGCCCTCCTTCATTGTGTCTTTCAAGAAGAAAGGCCCAGGACATTCTTGGGGAGGGAGGGGCTGTCGGTGGGTTCAGAGAAGAACTCAATTGTGGTGGGGTTGGGGGAGAAGTGGGCTGGCTTTGCCTGATTTCCCTTAGGAACCCAGGAACCCATCAGAGTCTTTCAAGGATGCCAGCAGGAAGCCCAGAGAGTGTACCCAGGGTGTGGTGTAATTGTGCTCACTTCACACCCAGCAAGCCTGAGAAGCTAAGTGGAGAAAGGATGTACGACTTCCATGCCAGGACTAAAGCCAGGACTGGCACCTGTGTGTCTGGAACCAAATGCCAGTAGGCCCCAGGGGATAGATTTTTTTAATTGTTGTGGCCTGCTCACCCATTCCTTTCCCTACATCCTTTCTCTCACACTCACATGTGCGCTCCACAACAAAATTAAGTAGCGCCTTAGTTTGGAAGTGATGGTTTTTAAGTGCTTTTTTTTAGCCCAACTTTCAATTTATTCATGTATTTCACAAGCACTTATTGAGAGCTTACTGTGTGCTCATCTGTATTCTAGGCATTAGGGATACAATAATGAATGCAACACACAGAACCCATGACCCGTTGCAGGAGCTTGTGTTCCAGTGGGGGAGACAAATGTTCATCAAATAACCACATGACTACATAGGGGCCAACTGTGATGTGTATGATAGATACACCTTCCACGATTTTGTCCAAATTACCATCCTTGGTTCTGTCCAGTTCAAAATAACTTTCCAGCCCTGTTGCCTTCCAAGAGACCTCTGTCTAGGAGACCTAGATCTCAATTCACCTCTGTTCCTCAGGGGTGAGTAGCAAGTGTTTTTTTTTTTTTTAATTCAATTTCTTCCTTTATTATCCATAAAATACTTGAATAACTGGCATGTGCAAAGTCTAAGGTCTTCCAGAGTCTGGGGTGCATATTCAGTCTTAACCAAGAATTCAGTTAACCTGAAGGTGTTACCTTCATCTGTCTCTGTCTTCAAATCTCTCTGGTCCACATGTGTTTAGCCTTTCTCCTTGGGAAAAAAAGATGGGATAGAATTAGGTATTGATTCACCTTCTTTCCCATCTGCCCCTCAAAGCCACACACCAATACTCCTATAAAACCTCTTTTCCCTTTTCACTTGTGTGCTTTTCAGAGGACAGAAGAGGAGATAGTGATGACGGAGTTGGTACAGGGGAGGCTACAGCAACAGTTCTCAAAGTGGGCCATGCAGACTTTGGGGGCCCATGAGGTTCTTTCACGGGCCCAGGAGGCCCAAAGGTTTTTTGTAATAAAATGTCATTTGCTTCTTTCACTCTCTTTATGTCTCAAGTGACGTTTTCCAGTGGTTGCAAATAGTGTGATGTTATAACTAGCTGGATACAGAAGCAGACATAAAAATCTGTCTTCTATTAAAGAAATAGAAATTACAAATGAAAGGAATTTTCAAAAATGAACAACTCTTCTTACTAAACTTTTTCTTGGTTTTATTTTAAAAAATATTTTTTTCTTTAAAAATTATTATCTATGTTAATATAATGAGATCATTATTAATGTTTTTGAATGAATTAGTATTTCTTTACTAATAGTACAGTAAATATGTAATACAGTTACTATTGATAGCAGCAATTCACACATATAAGCTCTTTGGGGTCTTCAATAATTTTAGGAGCATGAAGGGCCCTGAGACCAAAACATTTGAGAACTGCTGAGCAAGAGGCTAAGGAGTCAGCTAGGTGTTAGGAGAAGACCAGTTACTCAGGAATCAGACGTGAGCCAGCAGAACAGCTTGTGTGCATGCTAAGCTGTTTCAGTCATGTCCGACTCTGTGTGATCCCAATGATTGGTTCCTCTAATTCCAAATCCTTATTTCTGATTTGGACATCTGCAGTCTGTCCCAAGGTGTGAATTGTATAGGACGAAAGATTCCTTTGGAACTATGGAAATACATTCTCTCCTCCAGAGGAGAGGGACTGGTCTGGACATCACCTTGCTACCGTGCTTTAGAAGTATGCACTAGGGACCAGTTCTGAAGCTCTCCAGGGGTCGGGACCAGCACTGCTAGATCTTCTCAACATGAACACAATCTGTGGAGTGTGGGTCAAATCTCAGCCCAGATTATTTAAGATGGTTGCAACACAGGAGTCCCCTGTCCATCTGCTCTCTGGGCTTGCTCCCACTCCAGGGATCATAAACCAGGCTTCTTCAATTCAGGGAGGAGGGAGCTGGGTCTCAGGAGGCAAGGGTCCCACCAGCCTTGGGTAGTCATCCTAGACCACATGTTTCTAGAGCTGGGTTGTATTCCAGGCCAGATGTGGAGTTAGGGGTGGGTCCAGCCCTGCCAAGGATTCAGCTCTTGGCTTGACAGCGTCCTCCGTTTGCTCTACACTCGGATTGGAACGTGCAGCTCTGAACAAGTCAAAACCTGTGAGCTTCCACTCTTGGTTTCCCCGGGACTCCACTCAGAGCCTCTGCAGCTGGCAGCCAGGGGTTTCAAAGGTCACCCCAGCTGGGCGGATTGAAACAACAGATCTCTCTGACCGAGTGAAATTGGCTGCCCAGTGCAAGGCAAGTTGCAACATCTGCGAGCAGTCAGCCAAACGCCCCTTAACTTTTCAGCCTGGCCCTGGGTTCTGCGGCAGCCCTGGCTCTCCCTCACTGTCCTCCTTCTCGGACAGACCTTGGACAGGCATCTCGGCGGTACCTCAGTGGTGAAGTGGCCGCCCACGCGTATCCTGACTCCTGGGAGAGCTGCCCAGGGAGAGGCCACGGTAAGGCGCGTCCATTGTCTGGCTTGTGGCCCTGTCCCACTGCCTGCTCCCGTGGGTAATGGCAAGTCAGCGGGCTCAGCCCACAGCCGAGGAGCAGCTCGTTCCAGGATTAAGAGCGATTAGGGCATTTGTCGGGATTTGAGGGCTCTGAAGAGAGAGGATTAAGGTGGAGAGAGCGAGCTGTCATTGCTGGGGGCATTTGCACCTGGGTGGTTTGCTGTGTCTGCTGTGTGCCCGTGGCTGCGTGGGTTCATAGCCAACTGCCCGGCTTCCAGTACAGAGCCCGCTGGGAGCCCTTCCCTGTGGGGAAGGTATTATATTTCCAGATGCCTTGCTGCCAGATCAGGAGCTTAAGGACAATGAGCATTTGAAATGTGTGTACTTTGGGTGGGGAGGGGGCAGCTGGTTTCTCTAAACTTCTGCTGTATAACAGGATTCTTGATTTAAAAAGTCTGAGTCTTTGTGCCTCAGTCTTTTTGCCCTCTCTTTTGGCCGTCGTTCCATAGTTGAAAGGGTTCCTTTCTGGGTTCAAGAGAGAATTTGAAGTGCTTTTGATCAAATTAAAGTCAAATTAATGTAGTGCTGCTTTGAATGATGAAAAAACTCTGCTACTTATGAAAACCCTATTTGGAGGTGAGCTTTGGCCCATGCCTTGCGTGTGTGTGGCAGGGTGTGGCTTCCAGCTCTCAGACCACTGCTCTTCTGATCCCCTCTTCTTTTTTTTTTTTCTCTTCTTCTATTCCTTTGATCTGCATTTAACTCGTGTTGAATGGAACCCCCTAGCTAGGTGTATTCAATTCTAGTCACTGAGCACTGCTCTGCTGGTAGAGAAATTACTGCAGAAACCACCCAGCCCCGCTGGTGCTCTTGATTGGAATGTGGTCCCTGGGCTGGATGAGGGATTAGAAGGGAACAAGGGTGTTTTGTATTATTATTGTTACTATTATTATTATTCTGATCGAGCATTCCAAATATGTCAGTAATCGTTCACTGGCACTGTGGACAGGATCTGTTTATGTGGCTGATGGCAGGGGGTGGAGCGATAGGCTGAGCAGAGCTGCTTGGTGTACCTAACCCAGCTTGGGAGTGGGCTCTGGTTAGTAACCAGCCTGCTCACCCACCCTCACTCCTCACAATGCACTTGCTGCACTGACTTGCCTGTTCTAACCTGAAGCCAGACTTTCCCACCTGGCCGGGGATAGATGACTTACTTCTGTGTTCTGTGTTTGAGGCTGAGCATATTCCTTTTGCTGATAGCATCCAAGACCTTCAAGAGACCTCAGAAGGTCAGAATCAAGAGGATTAATAGAGAGGATTCTGAGCCTGATGTCACTACTCTTAGTTTCCAGCTCCCCTGAAAGTAGAGAGGAAGAGTCTTGTGTCTTCCAAAGCCAGAACTGAGAGCAGAAGGGAGTGTTACACTCCCCCTCCCACTTCCTTTGTGCAGATCCAAGCCTCTGCCTATCGCATCTCCCCATTACTGGGGAAAGCAGGAAATGCCTCCTCTGAGTCTGGGGCCCTCCAGGAAGCCCACAGGGTATGGCTGCGATCAGAATTCAGTTTGGTTTCCACTTCTTAGCTCTGTGACCTTGGATTACTTGGAGTTGACTTTCTGAGCCCTGGTGTCCTCATTTGTGAAAGGAGAATAATCAGAACTGCCTTGTAGGACCAGGGATTGAGCGAGATTAGGGCCCAGCATGATGTTGGGTGCCCGCACCCTGCCTCTTCATTGCTGGGACAAATAGAACAGTGTGCGGGGGCTGCCAGGGCCCCCAGTCCCTCCTACCCACCTTCTCATGGTCTGCCAGCTGCTTCCCACTGCTGTTATACAATAACCGCATGCAGATACCCTTGCTCTGAGGACAATCAGGCTGACCTGGGCTTGCCGTCCTTGGTGGAAAGGATCTATCCTACAGGGTGGGAGACTTGCTTTCCCTTTGGGAGCTGGATGATGATGTTGACAGCTAGCATTTACTAAGTGCCTCTTATGCTGCCCTGAGTGGTTTACATACACTCTCATTCAAATCCTCCCCTCAACCTTGTAAAGTTATTATCATTCCCATTTTACAAAAAGGGAAACTGAGGCCAGGAGAGTTGAAGTACCTTGCCCAGGCCACAGCTGAAACGTATCAGTGCCCTGGATTTGTGGCTGGGCATGACCCCTGTGACACCCGCCCTTACTCGACCTGATCACCGCTGTGCTGGCAGCCCAGTGTGTCTGCCCTCTCACTTCAGAGGCAGTGGAGGAGGGTAGATGGAGAAGGGCCCCTCTGGGGCATGGTCCTGGCAGGCCCTGCAGGATGTAAGAACCCCATTCCTCCTCTACCCCATGTTACCCCACTCATCACACACACGTATAATTGTGCACTGCTGTATCCCTTGTTACACAGCAGATGTTTAATAAATATATTTTAAATGAGTGAATGACTATATCCTGATTCTTGCCATTAAAATTATATCATGATTACTTGGAAATGGTTCTGCAAACACATACACAAACACAATGATATAAATATGGCAAAATAGTAACTGTTGAATCCAGCAATAGGTATTCAAGGTACTCACTTTTTACCATTCTTTCTATTTTCCCGTTTGAAGTTTTCCATTATGAAACTAATTTTTGGCTTAAAATTTCTATGTCAATCAATTCCTATTATTATTTTCCTTGTAAATATATACTCATATAAATGCCTGATATAGTTAACCAATTCTCACTGTTGGGTATTTAACTGTTTTTTTCTATTTCTGTTTAACTAGATTATTTTTCTATGTATTTTCCTATAAATAATGTGGTAAACATTCTTTTATGTAAATTTGGAACTATATCTCTGATTTGTTCTCAAAAACACATTTCTGAATGTAGGATTATTGGGGAAAGAAATGGACTGTTTTTTTCAGAATCTTTTTTCCAAATTGCTTTCTAGAAAGATTGCATCCGTTTATACTCCTCCAAAGCATATGAGTGGTATCCATGGTCTCACTAGTATTTGTTATCTTTCTTTTTAAATGTCAGTTTGGTTATTTTCTAAAAACAATGACTTCTTCTTAATTTGCACTCTTGGATTCTGGTTGAGGCTAGACAGCGTCCATTTGTGTTGTGGTCATTTATCTCCTGTGAACTGTCCAAGTGATGGCTTGCTCATTATGTCAGCTGTTTTCTTGTATATAAAGTATCCTAATCCTTCATTCTTTTTTGTTGTTGTTTGTTGTTTTTAAATCCTGGGGTGCTTTGTCACTTGTTTATCTGACTGTGTTGGGTCTTAGTGGCAGCACATGGGATCTTGGTTGCCTCATTCAGGGTCTTTTGTGCGGCGCCACAGGCTCTCTAGTTGCGGTGAGCGGGCTCAGTAGTCGCAGCACGGGAACGCCAGAGCACACTGGCTTCAGCAGCTGTGACACACGGGCTCGGGAGTTGTGGGGCGCTGGCTCAGTTGCTCTGCAGTATGTGGGATCTTAGTTCCCCAATCAGTGATGGACCCATCTCCCCTGCATTGCAAGGCAGATTCTTAACCCCTGGACTACCAGGGACGTCCCAGTCCTTTATTCTCCTTGAAAGCATTGTATCCCAGATCATCATTCCCCTTTTAATGTTGTCGATGGTATGCTATGACACACAGAAAGTCTCAGGTCTATGTGTGTGTGGTAAGAGATCTCCGCTTGTTCCTTTATTACCTCAACCTCAAACACCCTTCCCACCAGCCAACTCTGACTGCTTACAGGAGGCAAGAGGACCCAGTGGTTAAGAATAAGTGCCACACACCTGGGATCAAATGCCAATTCTGCCCCCTGCTAAATGCCATGGGTGCATGCTAAGTTGCTTCAGTCGTGTCCAACTCTTTGTGACCCCACGGACTATATAGCCCTCTAGGCTTCTCTGTCCTGGGATTCTCCAGGCAAGCACACTGGAGTGGGTTGCCATTTCCTATTCCAGAGGATCTTCTCAACTGAGACTGAAACCACATGTCCTGCGTCTCCTGCACTGGCCGGCAGGTTCTTTACCACTAGCGCCACCTGACCCTAAGCAAATTTCTTAATCTCACTGGGCCTCCATTTCTAATCTATAAAATGGGGGTGATGAGATTCTCTGTCTCCTAGTATTGTAAGGAGAAATGAACTATTGTTTATCAAGTGCTTAGAATAGTTCCTGGTATATAGTAAATGCTACATAAATTTGGGGGTTTTTTTTTGTTACTTACTGCAGTGAACCTGTGAGTCTTATCATTTTGAAAGGATTTTGTTTGCAAAGCTGATACCTCATCAGTGAAAGAGAAAGCTAGGTTTATCAAGCAGGGGATGTACCCATTACAAACAAACCTAGGTCTTTGCTATTTTAACTTGTACTTCTAAATACATCTCTCTTTTATTTTTGTTAGATGTTATTAAATTTAAAACTAATTATATGCCCAGACACTACTGTTAATCTCTGTCAGCTTGTCCCATTTGGCATGGGACTTAAGCCTGTGACTAAAGATCCCAAGAAAGTGAACAGAAAAATAAAAACTAGAAATACTCTTTAGTTTAGCAGGTATTTGTTAAATTGCAGTCCTCTGATAGGTCAGGTATGTGGATTCCATGCTGAGTAAGAGTGGACACATGGTCCCCAGTGTGGGTCCCCAGAATGGAACCATCCCAGCCTGGTGAGGCACCCACCTGGTTTAGAATCTGGAACAAGGATACTTGGGACACACTCCAGGGGGTGGCACGGGTGTCCAGCAACCTTGGCTGGGCTCTGACGACCTGGTTTCTCTCCACTGCTGCCTGTTTTCCCAGCGTGCTGCTCCAGCCTTCCTGTGGACTTCAACAGCTTTCCCACTCCCCATCTTTCCAACATATCCCTTCTCCTTTTATGAGACCCAGAGTCCATTTCTGAAGTTTGCAACCAAAAACTGGTTCACACCTGTTAATGATTCCATTTCTAGAACTAACCCGAAGGAAGTCCCTTTGTTCCAACTGACCTGCCAGCCCCCACAAACAGCGAGGCCCTGGACCAGGTTTTCTTGTCAGTGATGCCATCATTGTGCTTTGTCTCTTTGGGCGAGTGACTTAGCTCCTCTGGGCTTTGCTCATAAGTGGAGGAGTGAGCCTGGATAACCTTAAAATGCCCCCTTCTCTGATGTCCTGTGGCCTTTGAGGCTTTTTCGCAGTCTGGTCCGCAGAAATGGGATGTCCTCCCCAGCCTTGCTTCCTTCCCTGCTTTCAGCTCCACACTCTTGCCTCACCTCACCCAGACTCCTTGCCGTATTAACCTCAAACTCTCTCCTTCCTGGGAGTATGGATCCCATTTTTCTTTAGCCTAAGAGTCCTCACAGTTCAGGCAAAAGCAGCTTTACTTCCTACCAAGAGTGCCTAACGTGGATACTGATTCTGAAGATTGAATACTATTCGGCACTGATTTTAGATACCCATTGTAAGAGCACTGAGAACCATCTGGTTTTTCTGTTCCTGCCCCAGCTGCCCCTCTCCTGAAAGTTCTCCATAGGATTTGGGGGAGCCCAGGACACGGCCCTGGGAGCTGCTGTCTGGGGTGGGCTGGGCCTTACTCCTACAGCTTCACGAGTTGAGGATAGAGCCTCTGGTTCCCAGAGAGGAGCTCCAGGTAGACCCTGACCTAGTGAGTCTCCCCGTAGAACCCAACCAGCGCCCTGGGTACCCGGCCGCCTATAGGGAGGACGGGCTGTACTTTGTCTGACCAGATCTTCCTTCTTGTTTGCAGACCATGGGGGATGTGAAGCTGGCCGCCCAGACACACGTTTCCAAAACTTCCCTCACTGTGGATCACTCGAGAGTCAGCTCCATGCCCCTGACTGAGGCCCCTGCTTTCACTTTGCCCCCTCGGAACCTCTGCATCAAGGAAGGAGCCACCGCCAAGTTTGAAGGGAGGGTAAGCAGTGAGGCTGTGTGGGTGGCTCGGGCGGGGAGTGGGGCGGTGGAGGTGGGGGTGCTTGGGTGGGTAGGGGGGTGGGGAAGTGGAAGTGGGCTGGGTGGTTGCTTCTGTTCCAGCCTTCTCAGCCGGCTGACCTGGCAGAAAGCCTGCTTTCCTTTGGACCCTCATATAAAATGAATACAAGTCCATTGGCCCTATTTCTTCTGTTTATAATTGACTTTGGGTTGTGTTGGAGAATTGGGGGTTGGGGAGGGACATCGAGATGTGTTGCTATTTATGCAAGTCATGCTGTGGTTCATGCACCTGATTATAGAAGGGCAGTGTGATGGCAGGAAGTGTACAACTTGGGCTTAAGTGTATGTGTTAGTCTCTCAGTTGTGTCTGAATCTTTGTGACCCCATGGACTGTAGCCAGCCAGGCTCCTCTGTCCATGGGATTTTCCAGCCAAGAATACTGGAGTGGGTTTCTATTCCTTTTTCCAGGGGCTCTTCCCCACCCAAGATCAAACCTGGGTCTCCTGCATTGCAGTGAATTCTTTAACATCTGAACCATCAGTTTAAAGATGTGCCCTCAAATCTGGACAGTGGAAAATGAACTCTCACTTTTCTCTTACTTCCTACCTGGAAGGAGTATTTGGCTAACAACCTCTTGTGTATCAATCTGGTACATCCAAAGCAGTGGGGGTAGGAGATCATACTCCTCGTTTCAGTTCTGTCACCTTTTGCTAATAAGTATTGGTCTCTTGCCCTTACTGGGCATCCATTTCTTCCTCTGCAAACAGACAATGATATTTCCTTGTCCACCTTGTACTAGAAAGGAGAAGAAGATGGGAAGACTATCAGTAAGAACATTGAGGTTATGCCCAGCTGGACAGACCGTTAGTAAGCTGCTGGCTCAAGCCATCAGGAAGTCAGATCATCAGCTTGACTTGGAGATGCACATGGAAGTTAGGAGGTTTGCAAATAATATTTGTCTTGGATTTAACACAAGCAGTCTTCCCCCAAGAAATGCTTTAGAAGCTGGAAGGCTTTGAGCAAAAGACAGTTGAGATGATGAACTCACAGGTTGCACTTTGAGCCTACAAGTTAAGTCTGTGGATGGAAGGGGTCCTGGATGTTGCTGGGCCTTGTCTTTTGGCTGTGTGGTCATAGGTAGAGTATTCAGAGGTATGTTATGTTATCTATACAGGCCTGTCTAGTTAACTGTTTGCTGGTAGATCTGATGTTCCTTGTCATATTGTGTCTTTTACTTAAAGAAGGGGAATGTTGGTGATGCCGCTGAGGGGTCTGCTCTTCTCTCTGAGGTCTATCAGGATGAATGCTCTTTTCTGTTGCTCTGACTGTGGTCCCCCATACTCCCATTCCCATAATTGGAAGGAAAGAAACAACAGGAAAAGTCTCTGGGGATTTAGAAACATGAGTAAAGTTTTAATATATGATACAACATGATGAACACTGAAAATGAGCATGCTAAATGAAAGAAGCCAGACACAGAAGACCACATATTGGATGATTCATGTATCTGAAATGTCCAGAAAAGACAAACGTATGACAACAGAAAGTAGATGAGTGGTTGCTGATGGCTAGGGAGGAGGAGTGGGGAGTGACTGTTGAAGGGTGCAGAGTTTCTTTTGGGGATGGTGAAAATGTTCTGAAATTAGGTACTGGTCATGGTTGCACATGGTTGCATATGGCTGCACATGTTTGGATGGCATTATCAACTCCATGGACATGAGTTTGAGAAAACTCTGGGAGATAGTGGGCTTCCCTTGTGACTCAGCTGGTAAAAAATCCACCTGTAATGAGGGAGACCTGAGGTCGATCCCTGGATTAGGAAGATCCCCTAGAGAAGGAAAGGTTACGCACTCCAGCATTCTGGCCTGGAGAATTCCATGGACTATATAGTCCATGGGGTCACAAAGAGTTGGACACAACTGAGCAACTAAACAACATGGTTGCACAGCTTTTTGAATATGTTATAGAACACTGGATTTACACTTAAAAAATTAAAAGTGAACTTTTGAAAAAAATGGCTTAGCGAAATTGATCCATCTTAGCTTCTGTAGATGGAGAGGTGTTGTTTCATTTGCTGACTGTGGAGGTCATGAAGGAGCTGAGCCTTTGGGCTGTTTGATTGGAACCTTTGTAGAATGAACACTGACCCAGGAGTCCACACATTGGAGTTCTCTGTTGCTCAGTTACCCTCAAGTTGGCAGGTCAGACCTTCTCTGGACCTTGATTACCTTATCTGAGAAGATACAACTAGTTGTTTCTATATTTTCTGGCCTGTAGGGATGTGAAAAGAAAACAAATTGAGGAAGAAAATGGTAAAAGCAGTTCATAAAGTCAAAAAGTATAGTAGTAACAGTATTTTTTTAAATGAGGTAACATTCAAATATGTAAATTTGACTATCTTAAACAATTCAATGGCATTTCATACATTCATGATGCTGATTGCAGTATTCTTAAAGCAGAGCATTCTCTAGGTGAGCATTTTATTTTGCTTATATTGAGAAAATAGTTGACTTTGTATGTTACATGTGGGCTGTAGGTCAAAGTGAAAGTGTTTCTTAGAAGTCAGCCTGTGGAGCTCCGTTACCACTCATCAACTCCCTGGAATTAACCCAGAACACCACCATGACAGCATGCTGGTGCATAGTGGACACAGAAGGAAGAAGATTCCAGAGAGATGTTCGGCGGAGTGTCTGGGCTTCATCTGAGAACTTCCAGAGAAAAATACAGAGGGAAGGTCTTTCACAGAAAGTGCTTTATAAACTAGCGTGTTGTGAGTGTGTATTATCACTGTAGCAGAGGACACAAAGGAATGCCTTGCATCAAGGTAGAGCCATGTCAAATGACTCCAGAATGAGGAAGTGGTTGTTTCGATACCAAAATGCGGTTGCGCAGTGAATGCACCTGATCTGGCAGCCTCAGAGAAGGGAAAGGTAGAGTCTGAGTGACACGAGCAGGAATTTTCTGTTTTAAAAGACCGAGCACCAAATGGGGCCACCTCGTCATATCCTTTAGGCTTTTTCCACTTTGTGGCAGATGCTTTGGGCCAACATGTGACCCACAACCAGCCCCCTTCGCCCTTTGCTTTTCTGTTCCAGAAGCCATTGCACAGTTTGCCTTTGCAGCTTAGAGTGGCTCAGTGACACATTTGGCTGAAGTCTGCTTGTATATTTTTGGGAAAACTCTCGCTTTTCTGATTAAAACAAATCACTGGTTCTCTCATATTCCACCTCACCCTTGCTTCCTATCTTAACTGCTGATTTGATGCCTGGAGCTCAGGCAGTCATATTGAAACTATGAGGGAACAAGCCAGAATACAAAGGGTTGGTCAGTGTGGGCATGGGCAATGTGCATGGTGGTGGAGGGCACAGCAGTGGAGGGAGCAAAGACACAAAAGTCCTAAGGCTTAGGGAGTTTCCCAGATAGGATCTTTGACTATGGTCATTCACACCGGAAATTTTACAGAAAGTGTTCCTAACTGATAAACACCTAACGAGATGTACATGGAGATACTGTCTCTTTAAATGATGGGAATAAATAGGGGAGAAGACACAGCACAGAGAAGAACCAAAAAACCCTTTCAGACCCTTACCAAATCTACCAACAGTGAGGGAAGTACTTGAGTTGAATGTGCTGCGCAGATAAAGCATCCCAGAGAGATTTGCTCCTCCTTGGCTATGGCCATCTGGCTTAAACCAACAGGGTCTAAGGCTTATTAAGAGGAAGTCAACCATATGGTGTTAAGTGATGATTTAATGTCATTATAGAAAACTACTATTTGATCAGGGTCTACTGCTTAGGCCAAAGCTACCTACCCCCTCCTCTTTCTGTTTTGGCTCTGCCAGCTTAAGAAGATTGTATTTTCCCAGAACTCATTCAACTTTGGATCCATAGCTCATCAGTACCACATTTAGACAACCTGAACCCACATTGTAGAAACCTGTTTCGTCATCTGAACACACCGTCACGTAAGAGCAGGGCCTCTTGTCTGCCCAAGGGATGCACCCAGTGGAACCACGCCAACACTCACGTTCTGAGCACCCAGAACTCTGAAATTCTCTACCAGAGGGCCCTGAGCCCACTTCTAATGCCATCACGGGCCTCTTCCCGTGAGAAGGCTTTCCTGGGACTGAGTGGGACGATGGTCAAGGAGAGCGGTTTGCTTAGGGGACTAAAAAGGTAGATGAAACTCAGGTGTGGGGATCTGTTGTCCACCCACGGGCATAGGAGGGCCAACAGTGCAGACGCAAGTAGGGTGTGGTGTGCCGCTGCCTGCGGGGTGTTACTGGGCCCAGGGTGCGGGCAGCCTCCGTGGACAGGTAGCCAGGCGCCCACACATGCCAGCAGCTCACTGAAATGCCCCCTCCTGTTCTGCTGCCCATGAGGGCAGCCCAAGTGCCAGCAGACTGCCTCCCCCACACAGAGCCAAGTATGAAAGGAGTGAGATGGTAGGAGAAAATGCTGGAATTACTGGAGATTTATCCCCTTTTGCCCTGGAATTCATTCTTATCAGACAAAGCAAACATGTTGATAGGCCCTGGCTGTGCTGTGAATCAAATGAGCTGATATTTGAGTGCCTCTGAAGTACAGCCCAAATGAGGTTTCAGTCCAGACTGAGGGGCTCAGTGTTCACTGAAGGGGCTTCACAATAAAGGGCTGGCCTGGCCTCATCATGGAAGGTGGAGGAAGGGGCCAGAGAAGACTTGATCCATGACAACGTGAATAACTCCTCAGTTTCCACTTTAACCAACAGTGGTATCCTTCCCCCATTAACTTCTTCCCAGTTCACTTCTAACTCAGAAGCGCTCAACCACTTAGAGAAATCTGAAGGAAGCATCTAGTGTGCTTTCTGTCCTCAAAAATCTTTTTGGGGGGAAGGGGGGGCGGGGCTCAGCTTACAGAATTTTAGTTCCCCAACCAGCGATTAAACCCAGGCCGAGGCAGTAAAAGCTCCCAGTCCCAACCACTGGACCGTCAGGGAATTCCCTGTGCTCAGAAGTATGAGTAAGTTTTAACCACAGGTTCTTAAGAAAAACTTGTGTGTATAAAACAGTAGGATATGACAGTATAATTAAATGCATGAAATAGTACAATTAAATAGTTTGTACTATAGGAATTTAGAGGCGATTAAGATGAGGTTTGCAGTGGTTTGGAAACTGATTTCTTGCTTCCAGACTTCGGTCCTTCCACTTCGTCCTTACAGCCTTACAGGTCTGCCTGTCACTTCCCTGCTTAACATCCTCGAGTCTGCGATGAGGTTCCTCAGCGCTGCCCACAGGCCCTTCTGGTCAACTCCTGGCTCTCCAGCCCTGAGCCCTTTCCTCCTTCCTCCCTCTAGCATCGCTTGCCCAGCCCTGCTCACCCACACAGATGCAACATGGATACTTTGTTCTGCTATCACCTTTGTGAGAAAGGGCTAACAAGGAAGGCATTTTATCTTCCCTATTGATTAGGAATGGGCACAGAGTGCACCGGAAGGGAACCAGCATTTGTCATTGCCTTATTGGTGTCAGGCATGTGATCTTGGTCCTTTTGTCCTCATGGCAAAGTAGCTTTGTCCCCATTAAAAAAATTTTTTTTTAATTTATACAATTTTTAAATGTTATACTATGCTTATAGTCATTTCAAGATATTGGCTATTTTTGCCATGTTGTATAGTACATCTTGGTAGCCTATCTTACACCCAATAGTTGTACCACTTACTCTCCACCCCTAGAGTGCCCTTCCCCACCCTCCCAATTGGTTCAGTTCAGTTCAGTTCAGTTCAGTCGCTCAGTCATGTCCGACTCTTTGCGACCCCATGAATCGCAGCACGCCAGGCCTCCCTGTCCATCACCAACTCCCGGAGTTCACTCAGACTCACGTCCATCAAGTCAGTGATGCCATCCAGCCATCTCATCCTCTGTTGTCCCCTTCTCCTCCCACCCCCAATCCCTCCCAGCATCACAGTCTTTTCCAATGAGTCAACTCTTCGCATGAGGTGGCCAAAGTACTGGAGTTTCGGCTTTAGCATCATTCCTTCCAAAGAAATCCCAGGGCTGATCTCCTTCAGAATGGACTGGTTGGATCTCCTTGCAGTCCAAGGGACTCTCAAGAGTCTTCTCCAACACCACAGTTCAAAAGCGTCAATTCTTCGGCGCTCAGCTTTCTTCACAGTCCAACTCTCACATCCATACATGACCACTGGAAAAACTATAGCCTTGACTAGACGGACCTTTGTTGGCAAAGTAATGTCTCTGCTTTTGAATATGCTATCCAGGTTGGTCATAACTTTCCTTCCAAGGAGTAAGCGTCTTTTAATTTCATGGCTGCAATCACCATCTGCAGTGATTTTGGAGCCCCAAAAAATAAAATCTGACACTGTTTCCACTGTTTCCCCATCTATTTCCCATGAAGTGATGGGACCAGATGCCATGATCTTCGTTTTCTGAATGTTGAGCTTTAAGCCAACTTTTTCACTCTCCACTTTCACTTTCATCAAGAGACTTTTTAGTTCCTCTTCACTTTCTGCCATAAAGGTGGTGTCATCTGCATATCTGAGGTTATCAATTTGTTCTCTTATATCTGTGAGTCTGTTTCTTTTTTTGTATTCACTAATTTGTTGTATTTTTTTAGACTCTACATATAAGTGATATCATGAAGCATTTGTCTTTATCTGACTTATTTTAGCATAATGCTCTCATATCCCCATTTTTATAGAAGAAGAACCCAGGGGCTCAGAGTAACTACAGACGTTGCCAAGGTTATGTCAGTAAGTGAAGGAGGCAGTACTTTTGGGTCCAAATCTTGTATTCTTCTCACTGTATGATGTCATCCCTTTCACATGTGGCATCTGGTTCCTTGAACTCAGTGGTTGTTTCTTATTCATCTTTGTGCCCCAGGAGTAGCACAGTGGCTGCCACATGACAGGTGCTCAATAAATGTTTGGTTTCCTTGAGAAGGTGATAGGGTCTGACTCCAGACCTCTTGCCAGTCAAGTTCATAGGCATTTGGTCCCATGTTTCTTAGCGGCTGTTGTCCCCACCCCCATCCTCCATCCTGTTCCCTGCAGTGTTCCTGTCCATATCCATGCATCCCTGCTCCCTTCTTTACCTCAGGTCATGCCTTTATCAAAAATACCCTTCCTTCTCCCACACCATCTTATTCAGCATCAAGGTCTATTTAAACCCTACCTCCTTCAGGCTACTTTCCTTAAGTATATTTTATCTTTAAAGCATTTTATTAGGGGACAGAAGAACCATGGTAATAGGATGTAGAAAATTCCCAATAATCACATAAAATCTTTCGTGAGTAATAACCACAGGAAAGAGTTGACTACCTTGGCCTTTTAAAAATGTATTATTCATTAATCATCTCTGTGCTTATAATTTTATTATAAAGAAAATAATTATTTAAATGTTAAACTATTTTCAAAACAAGCATTCCAGCAAAAGTAAAAATGTTCTGTGCCTTGACCCTTACTTCCAGAGGTACACACTATTAACAATTTGGGTATCCTTCCAGAAATATTCCATGTAAATATAAGCATAAATCTGCATATGATTTTGCATATACAAATGGACCCATGCACATGCACTGATCTGCAACTTGCTCTTTTTGCTTAACATCTCTTGGCATTTCTTTTTAGATGTTAGCACATAGATCTACACCATAGGTAAATCTGAGCTAATTCTTAGCTTTCTAGCCCTCAATTGCTTCCCCCTCTGAATTCCTATAATACTTATATGACTCATTTTTTAAAATTAATGTGCAGCTTTATCAGTTATTGTTTATTGTCTTTTGCTTCCTCATTGCGAATGAGTTGTTTGAGGTCTAGAACTGCATTGTCCAGTACAAGAGCCACATGTGACTACTTAAATTTTCAGTGCTCAATATCCACATGTGGATAATAGCTACCGTGTTGGGCAGCACAGATTATTGAACATTTCTATCATCACAGAAAGCTCTATCAGGGAGGGCTGATCACGGCCTCTCTTGCATTTAATTCAGTCCCCATGTAACCAGAGATCCACAACTAGAAGATATATTGATAATAGCTGTTCCATTCATAGTAGAAAGTAGACATTAGATTCTTGAGAATTTTCTTAGGGCATAAAATTCATTCAAAGAAAAATATAATCCCTGATGAATGAATCTTTGTCTTCCACTTTCATTGAAGAGTGGTAATCTTGGTGTTCCAACAAGCTGAACATGTTCCCAAAATTTCTGTGGCCATCTGTTCCAAGTGATTCCAGAATTCTCATGACAAGGAGGCTGGAGGTGGGTTGCCTGGTGTCAGAGAGTTCCGGAAGTATTCGGAGAAAAAGCAGCAGAATGGAAATGACAGGACAGGTCATGCTGAAACTACAATTGTCAGTAGTTGGTGGCTGCTCTGATTCAAAATGTCAGGCTGAACAGATTTGTTAACTTCTCCTCCCTGCAAATATGCCATTGAAATGAGCAGCAAGGGTTAGAAACAGTTAATTTAGAGTTGTACGGAGAACAAGAGAGGGGAATTAGTGGATGAGGGGTGTCCATGCTGTAACATATGAGAGCCATATATTTGAAATGAAAGGATTTGGAAACTAAGAGTGAACTGTAGGGCAGGTATCAGGATGGCTAAGGGATGTTTGTTTAATATCTCTATGGAGAAAACCAAAGCTCATGGTGTGGATAGTAATCAGTATCAGAAAGTCTTTGTGCTTTGCCACCAGGTAAAATGTGTTGGACGTCCAGTTGCTGTCCAGTTACTCCATGCCCAGACACTCCAAGTGAAGCCCTCCAGTAGACATGCCCCACTCAGGGACATGGAGCTTGCAGTCAAGCCCCTCACTGAGGGAGATAAGACTACACCCAGGGGATGGAAAGCCTACATTTGGAAACTAGTTCATCAGTCATAGATTGTGAAGAGTTAATTCATGGCCACCAGATGTTTGAAGAAAATATCTGTACAATGTAATATTGCTATCAAGAACTTGTTCTTTTTGAAAAGTCAACCTTTAGACAAAGCTCAAAAGTGTTAGTTATAGTTACAGAACAGAAAGTAAACTCTGTAAGCTTTGGCAAGCCATAAGTAAAGGAATGGTGAATGGTAAGGTTGAGGAGAGGAGAGGAAGAGAAAACTACAAGGGCACTACAGTCCTCATCTTACATGGTGGGAAGTGAGATGCCATCTAAAACAGATGGATCAAATAACAGAGACCTGGGCGTATGACTTAAAACCATAATGATAGAGGTAGAAAATGGTCAGCCCATCGGCCATATTTGGCACACAGACCTTTTACATTTGGTCAGCAGTATTCTCAAAAAAATTTGAGCTAAGATTTACAAATGGAAAACTTACACAGACAATTCATTTCTGAATGGCTTTTCTCAAAAACTATCAGGCAGCACTTCCACGTGGCAACACTTGGTCAGTGGACACTATCCCTACATCTAAGCTCATCTTTGCCAGGTTTTTATAGTCTCCCCCCACCGCCCACTCCCAGTCATCTCCCAACATGGGCAAGAATCTGTTGCCAGTTATGACTTTGCTGTTTCCCTAATCACGTTCATGTTAATAGGGGAAAAGCTACAGATGGGTAGGAAGAGCCTCGTGACATTTCTTGTCCCCACTCACTTTCTATACATGTGTATGCTGCCCAGACTCTCTAGGCATTTGAATTTGTGATCTTGCCGTAAATGTACAATAGAAGACCTAAAAATCAAAAAATGATTGGTGAGAGGGAGGCAGTTCAAGTCATTGAAATTTCTCATTTATTGTAGGTATCCACTAAGTGCTTTCTAAATTTTTAGATCAAGAAATAGACCCAGAGTAGATTATCTAGCATTACAGAGTTTAATGATAAGAAGACTAGAAAGATTATTTCAATGGTTATATTTGGTAAGTGATACCATTGCAGGGAGGGCAAAGAGCGAGAGGGAAAGAAACCTTTCATCATTTTGTACCTTCAACTTTTACCTTTTACTTTATGCATGTTTTTATAGCTTGAATTTTTTAAATAGTAGGCAGGAATTACTTCTGTGATTTCTAAAGGGCACAATAAAATTGCCTGTAAAAAGATGTGGTACCTGAGTTCAGTGTCCAGATTCTAACTGATAAATGGTCAAAGATGAATACACAGTTTGCACTGAAAGAAACATAAAAATATATGTGGAAAAATGTATGTGACTTCCCTGGTGGCTCAGACGGTAAAGCGTCTGTCTACAATGCGGGAGACCTGGGTTCGATCCCTGGGTTGGGAAGATCCGCTGGAGAAGGAAATGGTAATCCACTCCAGTACTATTGCCTGGAAAATCCCATGGACAGAGGAGCCTGGTAGGCTACAGCACTGCATCAAAATACCCGACACTGCCTACAACTAGAACACTGGAAATTAAAATAACTTGAAAAATATTTATGTACCTGAAAAACTATTTAATAGCAACATATTAATGCCGAGAGCCCAGCGCTGGGAACTGAGGAAACAAGAAAGCATGCTGGGAGCACCCATTGTTGGTTTAGCCTTTCTGGGGCCCAGATTGATAGAATGTTACAGGCGCAATAAAACACGGATGTGCTTTGTCAAGAATTCTGCTTTTGACACTGTAAGTTAACTCTTGAAGAAGGAAAGAAGTAGTTTGTACAAAGATGTTTGAACCAAATATGATAAAACAGGAAGCAGTTTGTGCTCAAAAGGAGGTACTTAAACAAACACATCATTATGGGAGCTATGCCCATCAGTGGAAATGTGTGTGAATAACACAAAGTGGAGAGAGAAGTAGAGTGAGGAATCTGAGCAGTCTGATCACTGCCACATAAAAGCATGTATGTGTTCACTACCTAAAATTAGAAGAGGATTTGGAACCACGTAAATAGAATTTTTTGTTGTTGTAAGTTCTCTAAGTGTCTTGTGTTTTTTAATTTTGTGGTGACAGTTTACCTCTCAAGGAAGAGAATCTGAGTGCTACCTAGATACATCTGTCTCTACTAATAAGGCCTTTGGGCTTCTGTTATTTTAACATGTTTCTGATTAGTTGACTGTTTGCCTTGAAACGGAAATAAAATTGTGTGGCAAAATGAGCACTGAGAAATGGAGATGCCAGATTAGGGTTTTCTTACTCTCTGCTCACGGTGGCGTGGAGGGACAGGTGTGCGGTGCCAGTTTGGCGTTCATTAGTAGGGATCTACATGGGAAGGTCTGGTTTATTTTTTCACATAGACACAATGTCTGAAGAACCCCAAGGTGTTCACATTTCTTATAATACAAAACTTTCTTCCAACTTTAAATGAAGTTAACAATTAAGTTGGAACTTTCTTAAAAGTTGGCCAAACTGAGTCAAGTTTCCTCTGTACTCTAGATCTTGAGACTACACAGAAAAAAAATGGAATCAACATCATCAGTAAGCTTGCACCTAATGGATTATCAATTTTGGTAATGGAGAATTAAACTTTTCTCTGAAGCCTTTTCTAGCCCCTACAGTCCATTGTATTCTTTTCTATTGCCACAGTTTAGAAGGGTTTTATTCTGCACTCTACAGTTTAGAATTCAATGGGATGAAAACATAGTATGTGGTAGAAAGAACTCTGGACTAGGGTTCTGGTTCCTATGCTGCTGCTAAGTCACTTCAGTCATGTCCGACTCTGTGCGACCCCATAGACGGCAGCCCACCAGGCTCCCCCGTCCCTGGGATTCTCCAGGCAAGAACACTGGAGTGGGTTGCCATTTCCTTCTCCAATGCATGAAAGTGAAAAGTGAAAGTGAAGTCACTCAGTCGTGTCTGACCCTCAGGGACCCCATGGACTGCAGCCTTCCAGGCTCCTCCATCCATGGGATTTTCCAGGCAAGAGTACTGGAGTGGGATGCCACTGCCTTCTCCATCTGGTTCCTGTGAAGCTGCCTTAAAACTTTCAACAAACCACCAAACCTCCCTGATTCTCAGATTTCTTATAACAAGATAATTTAGATGCCCCTGAAGGCCCTTTGTGATCTAAAATTCTATGATTTGTATATTGTACCACGTATTCCCTATTTCCCATGTCTAATTCATTAAAAACACACCTCAGTCCCAGCTCCTGGTAAGTGCCCAATAAGGAGAGATTATTTGTTCAAGTCTGTGAATTTTCCAAGTTTTAATCTCTTGTATCACTAAAATAATGTTCTGCTTTTATATAAGGTAGATTTTGAGTGTTGATTTGACCCATTTTACTAACGTTAATTGAGCACTTTACCACAAGCCAGGTACGGTTTTAGTTGCTCAGAATGGGAAGTGTTTAAGGAGAGCTGTATCAGCCTCTGAGGACTGGAGTATTTGGGATCCACAAGTCAGGCTGGGAGGTGGGCTGGTGGTTGTATGCCCGGCTCTTTGTCTCTAATTTGCCCTGACCTCTGGGCTTTCTTTTCCTCATCTATAAATAAAGAGCTTGGACCAATGACTCTGAAGCCTCTTCCTGCTCTAACATTCCATGATTCCATGACATAAAATTTAAACAAGATTTTGGAGTAGAGACCTAGTGGCTTTATCGCTGTGCCCACCAGCTGACCCCAGCTACTACATGAAGCTGTGACACTCAGGAAGGCTGACCTGAGTGGGCTGTTTACAGGTGAATTCAGTTCAGTGAACAGTAGCTTTGTGCAGGCTGTTTGTGCACTGGGGGTAAAATGATGTCAGAGAGGATCAGGAGACTGTCTCTCCGTTCAGGAGCTTCATACTGTCAGTCAGCTGAGGCTGTGAATCCACTTCTCCACACCCAGTCCACACACACCAGTCCCGCAACCCGCCTCTGCTCAGGAGCACTCTGAACTGAGACTGTGTGGGGCACAGTGATGGTGAATAGATGTGTCCTGACAGGGCTGGCCGAGTGATATGAGAATAAGAAACAGGCTGTCATGTTCTCTGATGGGTGACACCCTGGTCCCTGAGCTACTTCTCTAAGAGACGCATGTCCGTTCCCCTCAGAAAACTCCCTCAGAAAAAAAAAAAAAAGAAAACTCCCTCAGGATTCAGGGCAGGCTGAGGCAGTGGGAGCAGGGTGGGGGCCTGTTGAGCGCTGGAGTGTGGATGGGGCTGTGGGAAGGGTTGTCTGTGGAGTGTGAAGGACTTGGCTCGGCTGTCCCCCCAGCTCTGGGAAGCCTGACAGGGGAGTGAAAAATGAGCCTGGAAGAGTTGGAACCAGAAAGGCAAGGAAAAGCAAATCAAACCTGGATCCCAACTTTAAAGGCGTGAGGCTGAGGGAGCCAGGCACCTGGACATACTTTCCACAGCCTGTCACGCTGGCCTCACCTCCTTGGTGAGCACTGAGGGGAAGTTGAGGCCATGGAGGCTGGTTCCCTGGGCTGCGGCCCCCACAGCCAGGCTTCTTAGAGACAGACACTACCCCAGTAAACGCCATACTCTGTGGGGCCAGAGGACAGGGACACTTGCCACAGTTTAGTCCAGAGAGGAGAGGGGAGACCTTGATTTCTGGAAGTGGGGCACATAATGACCTAGAACTGGTGGGTTCCTCACACACATGTGAGGAACTCTGGTGCCTGATTAATGACTTACCTGGGGCACAGCTCTTGTAAAAGCCAAGTCAGTCACCAACCCATCCCAACCCTTTCATTTTTAACAGCCAGAGCATGACTTTTTGGAGTTTGGGGTAAGACCTGGATACCTAGGTGCCTGAGTCATTGGTGGAGACCTTGTGTAGTGTAATAGTAGTAGTGAAGTTGCTCAGTCGTGTCCAACTCTTTGTGACCCCATGGACTATAGCCCACCAGGCTCCTCCATCCATGGGATTCTCCAAGCAAGAGTACTGGAGTGGGTTGCCATGTTTCTCAAAGTAGGGTCCATCAGAACCCAGCAGAATGCTTGGAAATTCCCATCCCAGCCCCACTGAGGTGAGACCATGGAATCCTCATCTGAGTACACTAGCCCTATACACAGGTTCTTCTCCAAGCCACTGACATGAGATTATTGGTCTCAAGAGATGGAACCAAAGGTTACAGCTGCAGGTTTGAGCTGTACAAGGGTGGCAGAGCTCCTGGGTGTGGCTGAGGCCATGAGACAGCAGGGGACTGGACTTGCATCTGCGTGTCATTTACTTCTGGGAATGATGCGTCTGACAATCTTGGGTCAAGGGAAGGTGTTCACTTTATTGCTCGAGCACAGGGCTGACTCATAGAGGTCAGTGGTTCTCAAGGATATACTCTTTCTTTATGAACTGTGTGTATATAGTGCTTTATACATATAAAGAGTATGATTTCTCTCCAAACCAATTTTCACCCCTTTAGGGGTGATATTGCCACCATATAAATTAAACTTTATAATGCTTCTAATCCTCTACTAGGGTGGAGGTGAGAGATCAGAAAAGAGCAAAGAGAAAGTATGGGGAGGGAATAATGGAACCTGGGTAAGATAAACACCAGAAATTCGTGGTGTACAGTCTTGTAGAGTTGATCAGGATGGGCTTCACATGTGACTATAAGCATCCTATCCAACCAGTCCAAGCTAAAGGAAATCATTCCTGAATATTCATTGGAAGGACTGATGCTGAAGCTGAAACTCCAGTACTTTGGCCACCCAATGCGAAGAACTGTCTCATTTGAAAAGACCCTGATGCTGGGAAAGCTTGAAGGCAGGAGGAGAAGGGGACGACAGAGGATGAGATGGTTGGATGGCATCACCAACTCAATGGACATGAGTTTGAGTAAGCTCGGGGAGTTGGTGATGGACAGGGAGGCCTGGTGTGCTACAGTGCATGGGGTCACGAAGAGTTGGACACGAATGAGCGATTGAACTGAACTGAACTGATAAGCTTCCTAAAGTCATGATGGTATGAGACTCATTTGTCCTTCAAAAATAAACTCATTCACTCAGGAGGTGTATTCACAGGACATAACTGGTAGGAGTTCTCTTATGCTATGTACTTGGGAATATGTGTACATTTCCTGTGCATAAATAAGGAGAACTTTCTAAATTTTAAAGCCAGTAAGAGATGCTATAAAATATAGCTGTGAAAAGAGATGTGAAAAGCAAAGGACAAAAGGAAAGATACACCCATTTGAATGCAGAGTTCCCAAGAATAGCAAGGAGAGATAAAGCCTTCCTCAGTGATTGGTGCAAAGAAATAGAGGAAAACAATAGAATGGGAAAGACTAGAGATCTCTTCAAGAAAATTAAAGATATCAAAAGAACTTTTCATGCCAAAGATGGGCACAATAAAGGACAGAAATGGTATGGACCTAACAGAAGCAGAAGATATTAAGAAGCGGTGGCAAGAATACACAGAAGAACTGTACAAAAAAGATCTTCACAACCCAGATAATCAAAATGGTGTGATCACTCTCCTAGAGCCAGACATCCTGGAATGTGAACTCAAGTGGGCCTTAGGAAGCATCACTACGAACAAAGCTAGTGGAGGTGATGGAATTCCAGTTGGGCTATTTCAAATCCTAAAAGATGATGCTGTGAAAGTGCTGCACTCAATATGCCAGCAAATTTGGAAAACTCAGCAGTGGCCACAGGACTGGAAAAGGTCAGTTTTCATTCCAATCCCAAAGAAAGGCAGTGCCAAAGAATGCTCAAACTACCGCACAATTGCACTCATCTCACATGCTAGTAAAGTAATGCTCAAAATTCTCCAAGCCAGGCTTCAACAATACATGAACCATGAACTACCAGATGTTCAAGCTGGATTTAGAAAAGGCAGAGGAACCAGAGATCAAATTGCCAACATCCACTGGATCATTGAAAAAGTAAGAGAGTTCCAGAAAAACATCTATTTCTGCCTTATTGACCATGCCAACGACTTTGACTGTGTGGATCACAACAAGCTGTGGAAAATTCTGAAAGAGATGGGAATACCAGACCACCTGACCTGCCTCTTGAGAAACCTATATGCAGGTCAGGAAGCAACAGTTAGAACTGGACATGGAACAGCAGACTGGTTCCAAATAGGCAAAGGAGTACGTCAAGGCTGTATATTGTCACCCTGCTTATTTAACTTCTATGCAGAGTACATCATGAGAAATGCTGGGTTTGATGAAACACAAGCTGGAATCAAGATTACTGGGAGAAATATCAATAACCTCAGATATGCAGATGACACTACCCTTATGGCAGGAAGTGAAGAAGAACTAAAGAGCCTCTTGATGAAAGTGAAAGAGGAGAGTGAAAAAGTTGGCTTAAAGCTTAACATTCAGAAAACTAAGATCATGGCATCCAGTCCCATCACTTCATGGCAAACAGATGAGGAAACAGTGGAAACAGTGTCAGACTTTATTTTTTTGGGCTCCAAAATCACTGCAGATGGTGATTGCAGCCATGAAATTAAAAGACGCTTACTCCTTGGAAGTAAAGTTATGACCAACCTAGACAGCACATTAAAAAGCAGAGACATTACTTTGCCAACCAGGGTCCGTCTAGTCAAGGCTATGGTTTTTCCAGTAGTCGTGTATGGATGTGAGAGTTGGAGTATAAAGAAAGCTGAGCACTGAAGAATTAGTGCTTTGAACTGTGGTGTTGGAGAAGACTCTTGAGAGTCCCTTGGACTGTGATGAGATCCAACCAGTCCTTCCTTAAGGAGATCAGTCCTGAGTGTTCATTGGAAGGACTGATGTTGAAGCTGAAACTCCAATACTTTGGCTACCTTGTGCGAAGAGCTGACTCATTTGAAAAGACCCTGATGTTGGGAAAGATTGTAGGCAGGAGGCGAAGGGGATGACAGAGGATGAGATGGTTGGATGGACATGAGTTTGGGTAGACTCCGGGAGTTGGTGATGGACAGGGAAGCCTGGCGTGCTGCAGTCCATGGGGTCACAAAGAGTCAGACACATCTGAGTGACTGAACTGAACTGAACTAGGAGATGCTATTGGGCCAAATTGTGAAGGATCCTGGCTCTGTTGTTGTTCTCTGGTCTACAATCCCTTCCTCCCCAGAACTCACGTCACCCAGCTATCTGTTCTCCTTGCTCCTAAACCAGTTCAATGCCCCCCTGCCCCTGCCAGTTGCTCCTCACCCCATCTCCCTGTGGTCCTGAGCTCTCTGTGCTATATATGGTGATGCTTCTTGAACCTCCCAGTGCCCACTAGTCAGGCATGATCTCTCCAAAGTTTCAGGGCTTAGAGGGATATGGGTCAGGAGATGGGACACCAGCTATGGCAGAGGGCGGGTAAGTGCCTCTGGGAGGCCTAGTTCATCTTGCCTTCATCAAGAAGCAATGGTCAGCCCAGTGCTTGTAAACGTGGCCTTGCCAGGGCTTAAATGGTCATAAAATATAGGGTAGGGAACCTTCGGGCCATAGGGCAATGGGAGGAGTAGAAAGGGCACAGACTTTGCAGCCAGGAAGTCGATTCTCTAAGCTCCATAGGGAGCTGGAAATAATAATTCCTGCTTCAAAGCATTATTGTTGGGAGGGTTGATATCAGTACATAGTAGCTCCCTAATAAAATGGTGTACATTACACTGGTAATATGATCAGGATTACTCATTTGTCCAAAGCGCCACTCTAAAAATCATTTATACGCTCCTAAAACCATCTATACATCATTTATACTGTTTTGCATCCTGCCTTTTTCCCCCCAACATATCATTTTTCAAATCACTCTGTCAATATAATTTTAATGGTCAATATTCCATTACATTTGATATGTTACAATTTACTGAATCCATTGGTGATTATCTAGGTGGTTTCCAGTATTTCCTTTTATAAATTAAATTCTGGTGAACATCTTTATACGTGAAGGTTTCAATTCAATAACTAATATTTTATTTTTGGAGTTGATTAGTTTGCAGTAGAGGGATTATGAGGACAAGGGCTTTGGGCATTTTTAAGCTCAAGTGCTTTCCAAAAGACTGTTTGGCTTGACATAGCTCCTTCGTCTGGGAGATGCAAACTCAGTTTGTCAATTTGTCTCCACCAGCTTCTTGCTGCCTCAGCTCACAGCCTGATTCCTTTCTGTATCTGCCAAATTGCTGTCTGAGCCAGGATCCTTCTCAGGGCCCCAGTCTGCATCTGCCTCTGCATTAACCTCCTGGTGCTGGCTTCCTTTTCCTGGTGTCAGACACAAAGGGATGGATTAGATCTCATAGTTTCAGGCTGGAAGATTCCACCGACCACACAGGGTCAGGCCTTGAACTTCTCCTTGCTTTTCTTTTTCTCTTCTCCACACATCGCTTTTCTTCTGGACTACATATTTACTCATTTTAATCTTTCACTTTGAATCATACCCTTATTCAGAGTATATTTGTCTTCATTGGATCCCAGAGGGGAAGACTTAGAGGTGGATACTGTCTGTTCTAGAAGAAAGGGGGCTTCCCAAGATAGGGGCTGGGTCATCTGTGCTGACTCTAACATAGGTGTACACCAGAAACTGGGGTAGCTCCTCGGCGCAGAAAGCACTGAAGACTCATTTCTTGTTCACCAAGCACTGGTGCAGCCTGATTAGGGTGGTGAAATGTGTGTGTGTGCACTTGCTTTCTAAGGTTTCCTATGTTGGATCTGTCTTCTCCATCTCCTCTCTGAGAGAGAGTTCTCCCTGAGACCAGACTAGTTCATAATCATGCATGTATCTCTTACAAATGTCTGGCACAGTACCAGGGAAGGGTGCCTTATAGGCCTTTGTCAAGTGAGTGAATGAACAAACCCTCCTCAGTAAATGAGACCTAATGCCCTTTGGTCAGAGTATAAAATACTACAAAATATGTAATAAAAGCTATTGGCAAGAAGCACTCAGAAGACCTCATGGAGAAAATGGGATCCATCCTAGATCATTCTCAGTTCAGTTCAGTTCAGTCACTCAGTCGTGTCCAACTCTTTGTGACCCCATGGACTGCAGCACACCAGTAGTCATGTATGGATGTGAGAGCTGGACTATAAAGAAAGCTGAGCACTGAAGAATTGATGCTTTTGAACTGTGGTGTTGGGAGAAGACTCTTGAGAGTCCCTTGGACTGCAAGGAGATCCAATCAGTCCACCCTAAAGGAGATCAGTCCTGAATGTTCATTGGAAGGACTGATGTTGAAACTGAAACTCCAATACTTTGGCCACCTGGTGAGCTAAGTCATTTGAAAAGACCCTGATTCTGGGAAACATTGAGGGCAGGAGGAGAAGGGGACAACAGAGGATGAGATGGTTGGATGGCATCACTGACTCGATGGACATGAGTTTGGGTAGACTCCGGGAGTGTATTCTAAGAGTCACTAATTTATTCTGTTACAAAATAAGTCTGTGATGCTTAACTTAACTGTGCTCTCAAGAATACCCTGGGAGTAGAGGGGTACTGGTGAAATATCTTGCCAAAAGACTAGATGGTCTTGTAATAGCTTTGTGATATCTGACATTTTCTTGCCTATAATCCTGTTTGACCTCCTTGAAAGGCTGTAGTGGAAAAATCATGAATCTGGGGACCTTGTGCAAATGACTTATCTTCTTTGAACTTCATTTTTATTATCTGTAAAATTAGCATAGCAGTGCTGACCTTCGGAGAAGGCAATGGCACCCCACTCCAGTACTCTTGCCTGGACAATCCCATGGATGGAGGAGCCTGGTAGGCTGCAGTGCATGGGGTCGCTAAGAGTCAGACACGACTGATCGACTTCACTTTCACTTTTCACTTTCATGCATTGGAGAAGGAAATGGCAACCCACTCCAGTGTTCTTGCCTGGAGAATCCCAGGGATGGGGGAGCCTGGTGGGCTGCTGTCTATGGGGTCACACAGAGTCAGACACGATTGAAGTGACTTAGCAGCAGCAGCAGCAGCAGTGCTGACCTTCCAGGGCCACTGGGAGGATTAAATGAAATGATATGTGTAGTGTGGTGTATACATTGTGAGGCGGAATGTCCAACCCTTCCATCCCTGTGTAGCAGGAACAGGCATGGCCTTGGGAAGCCTGTACTATGGTCTCTGCTGACCCTGCAAAAGTGCTTTCACCCCAGCATGACCTACTGGTAGGTTGCTTAGGAGAGGAGCTGAGAAGTGACAGGAAAAAGGTTTTGTGTGCAGTTCATGAGTTAAGAGAATATTACTTAATTGCGGGTTTGATGGAAAACATTATGTGAGGTTGGTTCAGACCTTTCCAGAGGTCTGCCAGCAACCTCAGAAGTGGAGCCTTATTGAAAACAGCTGGAGAGGAGGCTGGCGCCCAGCCTCCCCTCGCTTTTCCATGCCCAGAGCTGTCTCGCTCCATGGACAGAGCTCAGCCCCAGGATTCTGCCAAGGCCCTGGCAGCTTCAGCTGGGGACAGCAGTGGCTCTACCCAGATCCAGACTCCAGCTCAAAGGTTGAAACCAGTTAAGCCTGAGAGAGGAGTTGGCCAGGACTACCAGTTGCTATCTCACTCAGGGCTTGAAGTTAACCACTGATGTGCATCTTTGCAGGATGAGTTAACCAACGTGAGATTCTCTGGGCAGGGGTGTTGGGGTGTGTGCTGCCTGCTGGGCGAGTGATGGATGGACTACATAGTCCTTTGAAGTCCTTTCAGAGGTCCTGCTGGACACCAGCTAGGGAGTGAGGGACACTGTTCAAAGCTCCTATTCGGAAGCCTCTGCCCCTCTGCTGCGCAGGACCTTCTGTGAAGAATGTTGCCAGCTTTGCTACAGCCGAAGCCCATTTGGTCTTTTTTCTAGCTGGTCACCAGCCATGCCGATTTCAGCTGGATTTTCTTACAGACAAAAATGGCATGCCATCCCCTCAGTCTTCCTTTCTGAGTGGATTTCTAGTCATAACCATTCCCTTTTTTTAATTTATTTGCCAAAAGATGGCTTCCTAGAAAATCTGCATAATTCAAATTTCAGTAAGTTAGGTTTTAAAATATTTTTCATGTTATTCAAGAAAGTAAAAGACATTCACTTTGAAATTGGAAATATAGAAAAAATTGGAAAAAAAATAAAAAATATAAAAAATTAAAAAAATATTTTAAAAAATTGGAAATATAGAAAAGTATAGGAAAAAAAAAACAATCCCCCCACTGGAGATAGAAGCTGTTTACATTCTTGTATATTTCCTTTTAATTTTTCCTCTTTTATAACAGGAAGAATGTATATGGTTATTAAACACCATATTATACATATTAAATAATTGTAGTTTTATAAGTTGCCTTTTTATGTAGATTAATATTTAATTGATGTTTCCTCATGTGCCTCAAGATGATCGTTTTTAATAACTGTATAGTATTTCCTCCTATTGTACCATAATTATTTAATTTTAATTAATTTTTTAATGTTTTAGAAAAATTCTTGAACTAGATTTATTTTGCTCTCAGCCCATGATTGTTCAATTAAATTTTTCTTGTAAAAATAACTTACAGCAAGAGAATCGTTGATACACATTCAAAAATGACGCATGTGTGTGTGCTCAGTCGTGTTCAACTCTCTGTGGCAACACGGACTGTTGCCCACCAGGCTCTTCTGCCCACAGAATTTTCCAGGCAAAAATAATGGAGTGGGGTGCCATTTCCTCCTCTAGGGGGCTCTTCCCTACCCAGGGATCAAACCCGCATCTTTTGCATCTCCTACATTGGCAGGCGGATTCTTACCACAAGCACCACCTGGGAAGTCCCATTCAAAAATAGAATATCCGTATTCTTCAGTGTTCCGTGAAGGGAAAGTCTGGTCTAAAGAACAGATATGACAAAAAGTATGTTTTCAATTTTGGCTTCTCTGTTTTAATAAGCAAAGAAAATTTTTTGTTGTTTTCATCTTGGTTTTAGCATCCTATCCCTTTTCTTCCTCTAAATTGATCTGGCATCCAAAACTGATTTTTTACATTAAAAAAAAATGAACATTTCAAAGCTTTGCAGTTTCCTTCCTATAGACAGACTTCTCTGGTGGCTCAGATGGTGAAGAATTTACCTGCAATGCAGGAGACCCAGGTTCGATCCCTGGGTTGGGAAGATCCCCTGGAGAAGGGAATGGCTACCCACTCCTGTATTCTTGCCTGGAGAATCCCATGGACAGAGGAGCCTGGCGGGCTACAGTCCATGGGGTCGCAAAGAGTTGAACACGACTGAACGACCACACTACATCCATCCTCATGGACATCTTTGATAATTCCATAGGCAGATATTAGACTTATTGAATCTTTTAAAATCTTTGATAGCTATTTCCAGATTGTTAAGATCATCATTACTATGAAACTTAATAGGTAAGAAAAATGAAGTTCAAATTGTTACTCTCACATCAGCAATGTTTAGGAATTTAATTTTTAACTTTTAATTTTTCTATCCTCTCATAAGCACTGGTTATCACTTTAATTAGCAAACTTTAATAATGAATAGTATCACATTTGATTTCATATTTGCTTGATCACTTTTAAACTTCTTTTTATGTTTGGCTGTCTCATGAGCTTTGGCTGTCTCATGAGCTTCATACCCTTTACTTTTTTCTTTATGTACTCATTTTATTTAGTAATATAAATTATATATATATATATATATATATATATATATAAAGAGCTTCCACCTTTGTTTTCTACATATAACTCTAATATTTTTTGTTTACCTTTTAATTTTGGTCATAATTGTACTTTTGTACAAAAATTTTAAATATAAGTGCCTAAATGTCTTTATGGTTTCTGCTGTTGGTATCATACTTGAAATCTCTAAGCTTATAATATGCATGTCTTCTGGCCTTTGTTACCTTTAAAATTTTAATTGAAATGAATGTTTCTCTGTGTAGTATGAAGTAGGGACCTTAAATGTGATTTTTAAAAAATTATACATATTTACTTAATTCATTCTTTTATCATGCATTTTAAGGCACTTTTATCATATACTGAAGTCACATGTATGGAGATTACTTTTGGATTTTCTGGACTGTTTTATTAATCAATATGTATATTTTTGTATCAGAACCAAAATGGTTTTAATTATGACAGTGTTTTAACATTCCATATTTAATAATATAATTCCACTGATTATTTTTAATCTAATGACAAAGTATTTTTCTTTATTTATTCAAGAGTTGTCATATGTTGCTTGGAAAATTTGAAAGTTTGCACATCTTAAGTTTATTCCTAGATGAAGTGTGAGTGTGTGAACGTTTTCTAACTAGTAACAGCTACTAAATATGACAACAATCTTGCTTTTTGAGTAGTTTATAACCAGCTAAAGCCAATATCAGAAATATACTCATGTCTTTAATTTTTTATTATTGAACAAAAATATTAAATATTAATGAACCAAGCATTCAACTCACAAAATAAAATAATAGAACAAACCAAAGAAAATGATTTATTTATATAAAAGAAATGAGTTCATTATAAAGTAGAAAAATTATATTAATGAATATATTTAAGGGCTAGTCTTGGAAATAGGAAATAGCAAATCCAACCAGATCAATCAAAGAAGACCAGAAAATATAAATAAAATTTAGAAATGAGATTCTAACCACAGATCTAGAGTTGACCAAAATTCAACTCTGACAATATTTTTGGAAATTTTTTTTTTTTTTTTAAACTAATTCTTTTTAAAGAATTAGTTAATTTATTTATTTTTGGTTGTGCTGGGTCCTCATTGCTGTGCAGGCTGTCTCTAGTTGCAGTGAGCAGTGGTGGGGCACATACGTCGTTGCAGGGGGCTCGGTCATTATGGCTCTCAAGCTCAAGAGCTCAGGCTTGGTAGTTGTGGTACATGGGCCTAGTAGCTTCATAGCATGTGAAATCCACCAGGCCCAGGGATCGAACCCATGTCCCCTACATTGGCAGGTGGATTCCTATCCACAGGACTGCCATGGAGGTCCCCATTTGGAAATTTTGAAAGAAATATATATATTTTGAAGAAGATAGAAATTACCAAAATTGACTAAAAGAGAAATTGAAAGCATGAAATATTTAGTGGAAGAAATTAGAAGGGTGAGGAGATATCTCCTGAAAACATGCTGAATCCAGATAGTTTTGTGGGTGAGTTCATTAAATCCTCCAAGGAACAGATCATTCCAAGCTCTATATTCATAGCACAAAGGTATGCTATACAAAAAAAAACAGAATCTTTCTTTCCAAGTTCTCTCAACTTTATGCATTCAGCTCTGTTAAGTTCTTAGAAGACTAAGGTTTGGGGTGGAAGGCATCTTAGAGGGTATGAGGTTTCCCTTGACAAGATCCCAGCCCGATGGTCCTCCCAGCGTCCTTGGGAAGACCTCTGGGGATGGGGATCTATCATGTTACACTTGGCCCCTTTCATTTTTCAGGCATTGTTACCCTTCCTTGTATCAGCCTAAATCTGCCTAGATTTTGGACTTTTACACCCCTTTTCTGGAGCTATGCAGCACATAGATTCTTTTATATGAGAGCTCCTCATATATTTGAAGACAGTTATGTCCTCCTTGTGGTGCGTTTCATTCCAGACTAAGTATACCTGTTTCCATCAACTAGCCTTTATGTTCCTTCAGCAAACATCTGCTGAGCACCAGCAAGCTGCCTGCGGGGCAGTAGGCATGGTCATCACGCCACTAGATCATGAGCCCCTTTATCGGTGTCCAGCTAACCTGCAGTGCCTGTATCTGAGAGCATGCTGTCAGTAGCAGTCAGGCAGCATGGCATTGCCCTCTCCTCATTCACACACCATGCTCTGTTAATACAGCTCAAGGTTAAATAAAGTTTAAGGGACTCTTGCCCAGCTGCTTTTACACGGGAGCTGCCCCCGCCACTCTTGATTTTGTCTAGTTGAGGATTTAGAACCTTCGCAGTACTTGTTCTCTGCTAACTTTCTGCTTATTTGGACTTCTGTTCTCTCAGGATGTTGATTCTGTTAGCCTACACGTTATGCCCCTGGTATTGTTGCCGCCTTTAGTTCTCACGAGCAGCTTTGCAGTCTTCTTTCAAGGAATTGATTAAAATGTTGGTGTAAAGGAGAAATATGAAGTCCTGGGACTTACCAGAGAGACCAGGTCATTAATTTAAACATACTGTTTGATCACCTACTATGTGCCAAGAAGATAGAGTTGCTGATGAGCCAGATCTCTGTAGTTCTTTCCACACGCAGCTATGAGACAGGTGAAAGTAACTGCATACAGAAGAAATATGAACTGTGATGAGGCCCACTGAAGGAAGAACATGGGGTGCCCTGAGAGCATAATAGCATGACCTAGTTTGGGACAGTTGTAGAAGGCAATGGCACCCCACTCCAGTACTCTTGTCTGGAAAATCCCATGGATGGAGGAGCCTGGTAGGCTTCAGTCCATGGGATCACTGAGAGTCGGACACGACTGAGCAACTTCACTTTCACTTTTCACTTTCATGCATTGGAGAAAGAAATGGCAACCCACTCCAGTGTTTTTGCCTGGAGAATCCCAGGGACGGGGGAGCCTGGTGGGCTGCCATCTATGGGGTCGCACAGAGTCGGACACGACTGAAGCGACTTAGCAGCAGCAGCAGCCGCAGGACATAAAGATGGGAGAGGAGAGACATCAATCTACCCTCTACTCTGTAGTGGATTTAGTAGTCCTGCTGGACATGGAGGGAACTTCATAACAGGCATGGTGTCTAGGCTCCCCCTCTCAGATAGCTGACAGTCTGTCAGAGAGTTCTGCCGAATGTGCCTGGAATAAACAGAAACATAACCTGTGTTAATGGCATAGGTGCTCTCCTCTCAGATTGTTCTGAGCCATTCTGATTCAGAATATTCTCATTTTTTCCAGTTAAGTCATCCAAATATCCTTGGAGTTCCAGGATTTTGAAGTTGAGACTTTATAACACCAGCTCCTCCTTGCACCTGGAGGCTGCCCATGAATCTCCTGTCAGATAATGTGTCCTGATTTTATATGGAAAGTATGGTCACTGTGCTTGCTGTAGGGCAGAAAGAAATATGAAAGGTGATGTCATGGTGATTAGTTTGCCCCAGATTTTCTAGAACAGGCCTGATTTTAAACAGATAAATGTCTGCTGGTTTTTAAAATGTGGTCACTTTACAGAATACTGTAAGGGTTGAAAGCTGGGAGGTAAGAGAGATGAGAAGGGCCTGGATACTTGAGGAGACTCTAGAGGGAGAATGAGTGGTCTTAGAGGAGGTGGGGGGGAGGGTATCTCAGAATTGCTCCTTGCTTGGTCCCACTAGCTGCACAACTCTACGGTTCTTGTTTACCTAATGGTGTATGTGAGCATTTAAAAAATATTTTTATTTATTTGGCTGCCCTGATTCTTACTTGTGACATGCAGGGAATTTAGTTGCAGGGGTCTAGTTCCCTGACCAGGGGTGGAACCTGGGCCCCCTGCACTGGGAGTGCAGAGTCGTCGTCACTGGACCACCGGGGAAGTAGTCAGTGAGCGTTTTAAAAAGGAAAAAATCAGGATAAATCTGATGCATGACACATCCTACAGACAGACAGAAATGGAACTTTGCTGCTGGGAGATGAATGAGAATCGGTTGTATTGGCATTTAACATGGCTGGAGGATATTTTCTTCATCTTTTTTAAAATTTTTCTTTCTTGGGCTCACTTCACACCTCGTGGCTTGCAGGATCTTAGTTCCTTTATCGGGGATTGAACCTGCCTCCTCAGCAGTGAATATGTGGAGTCCTAACCACTGGACAACCAGCGAATTCCCTTTTTTTTCAACTTTTAGAATAAATGCCACCTCTTTAGAGGTGGAGCGCTGTCCCCAGCCTGCAGTCTACAGGTGTGTTTAGAAGTGGGTGTTCTGAGGCCAAGGTGTGGGGTGGGGTTGGGAGCATCAGTGGTCTGAGCCCTGAGTGGTGTCAGGGGTCTTTGCCTTAGAGAAGGCCTGGGAAGGTCACACGGGTCTGGTGTTCCAACTGCACAGTTGTAACTGAGGACTCTGACTCTGCCATGGCCTGCAATCGTGGCTTGCATGTCTACTCTGGGGGCAAACCTTGCCAGGGGCAGCAAAATCAGCTCCAGAGAAGCTGAGGGCCAAGGCAGTGCTGGGTTTTTCCGCTTCTCCCTGTCCAGCAAAAGGAAGGGAAAAACACCAGCCTTAGAAATGGAACCCTGACCTAATTAAACTTAAAAGCTTCTGCACAACAAAGGAAACTATAAGCAAGGTGAAAAGACAGCCTTCAGAATGGGAGAAAATAATAGCAAATGAAGCAACTGACAAACAACTAATCTCAAAAATATACAAGCAACTCCTGCAGCTCAATTCCAGAAAAATAAATGACCCAATCAAAAAATGGGCCAAAGAACTAAATAGACATTTCTCCAAAGAAGACATACAGATGGCTAACAAACACATGAAAAGATGCTCAGCATCACTCATTATCAGAGAAATGCAAATCAAAACCTCTATGAGGTACCATTTCACGCCAGTCAGAATGGCTGCGATCCAAAAGTCTACAAGCAATAAATGCTGGAGAGGGTGTGGAGAAAAGGGAACCCTCTTACACTGTTGGTGGGAATGCAAACTAGTACAGCCACTATGGAGAACAGTGTGGAGATTCCTTAAAAAACTGGAAATAGAACTGCCTTATGACCCAGCAATCCCACTGCTGGGCATACACACTGAGGAAACCAGAATTGAAAGAGACACGTGTACCCCAATGTTCATCGCAGCACTGTTTATAATAGCCAGGACATGGAAGCAATCTAGATGTCCATCAGCAGATGAATGGATAAGAAAGCTGTGGTACATATACACAATGGAGTATTACTCAGCCATTAAAAAGATACATTTGAATCAGTTCTAATGAGGTGGATGAAACTGGAGCCTATTATACAGAGTGAAGTGAGCCAGAAAGAAAAACACCAATACAGTATACTAAAGCATATATATGGAATTTAGAAAGATGGTAACAATAACCCTGTATACGAGACAGCAAAAGAGACACAGATGTATAGAACAGTCTTATGGACTCTGTGGGAGAGGGAGAGGGTGGGGAGATTTGGGAGAATGGCATTGAAACATGTATATTATCATATATGAAACGAGTTGCCAATCCAGGTTCGATGCATGATACTGGATGCTTGGGGCTGGTGCACTGGGATGACCCAGAGGGATGGTACAGGGAGGGAGGAGGGAGGAGGGTTCAGGATGGGGAATGCGTGTATACCTGTGGCGGATTCATGCTGATATATGGCAAAACCAATACAATATTGTAAAGTTAAAAAAAAATAATAAAGTTTTTTCTGACATTAAAAAAAAAAAAAGAAAAGAAATGGAACCCTGGCCCCAGCCCTGGACCCAGCTGAGAGTCTCTGGACAGAAAGTGGCTTGGGAATAAACACTGCTCTCATGCTTGTGTCCTGCCACTGGGAGCAGTGGGCTCTGGGCCCCAGGCATGCCCCTTCCTTCTGGGTTGCAGACTGGCTTGCCTTCCCTTGGGTTTTGGGGCAGGAATACCCTGTCCTGCTCAGGTGGGCTCCAGTGTTGGTGAAACACCATGGGAAGGTGTAGGTGAGAGGCAGAAAGAGTTTCCAGAATTTCCAGAGGCCAGGAGTTCCCTGAGAAGGTGTGTTTAGAAATAGGTGTGCTGAGGCCAAGGTGTGGGGTGGGGGTGAGAGCCCTGAGTGGTACTAGCAACAGTTAAGCTTCTCCAGGCTAAAGTGGGCTCTTAGGGGCACAATAAGTTTACAGACCCTTCTAGTATCCAACCTGAAGCTGACCCTTTTTGTAACGCAAAGTATGAGCCAGGCCATCTTTTTCAGCAGCCTGCTTTCCTGAAGGCACCCCTCAGGCACCATTCGTCTGTGTAAATTGCTTCTCCCTGCCACTTCCTGACACTCCCCAAGGGACTGGCAAACCCATTCTTACCTTTTCCCCATCCCTCAAGCCTGGAGGTGTCTATAGCCAACTTGTCTAATTCCTTAAATACCTTACTTATTAGGGTGACCCCTGTGTCTGTCAGCACATCCACTCCTGTTTAGCAGCTGTGTGAGCTGCACCTGGAATGCTCTGAGCTGGGTGGTCTGAGCAGCTACCTACAGTGAGGCCGCGGCCAAGCCCTGCCTACAGGCTCCTTGACTCCGTGCTACAACAGTGGCACCTATTGAGTTTCCTACAATTCTCTGTGATTAGAAAGGAAAGCAGATGCCCAGACTTTTTGTAGACTGTTTACCCTCCTCCTTTCACTGAGGATATTCTAGGACATGGGGAGAAGGGCTCTTTGGGCTACAAAACTTACAACACAGGAAGCCCTCAAGCTTCTCTTGGAGCAGTCTGGGAAATGGACTGATTTTGAATCTCTCTCAACCAGCCAGGGGTTGGTCTGCTGATGTCAGGCACACAACTTTTGGGGGCTGGGGAGGTATCCTAGCATCTAGCCAGTGATGCTGTGTATGGGGCTCGCCTCCTCTGGGGATGAACATGCTTGGTGCCAGCTCAGCTGGGGCCCAGCCTCCATGGATCCCTGAGGATCACATTGTTGAAAGGGACCTTGGCAGGAGAGGGGAAGGAAAGTTTGAGTTTTGTTTTTACTAAATAACTGGGCAACTTTTCCCTCCATTTTTCCAGATGCTTCTTCAGAAAAGAAATTTCAATGGCTTGGACTGGGAAGTCTAAATCTGCTTTAAATGTGTGTTTCGAAATAGGACTCAAACCTCTTTGGCATTCCCTGCCCCCAGCATGCCACCAACAGACACCCAGACAAGCACGGCACGCACAGGCTTGCTCACAATGGGACCTTCTAGGAGGGTCCTGGGATTTGCTTCTGCTCTCTTTCCTGTGTCCCCTGGGGCCCTGCCTTAGAATTCCTGAACAATATCTTGTGCAAGAGCTTCCCTGCATGCAACTCATTTGGCAAGAGTCATGAATCAGGCAGAAGTGGCCGAGGAGCATGCCCCGGGTGACACTAGGGTGTTTGTGGAGGGAAGTGGGAGGAGGGTAAGGAGCCCCAAGGCTCCTGCCAGGCTGTCCTCCCACTGCCCTGGCCTGCCATCCATCTCTGTTCACCCCTCCTTGAGCCCATCCCAGGTGGGGACCCTGAGGGACTGCCACGAAGTCAGCAGAGTTACCAGGAACCATCTGCTGTCCAGTCAGACTTGAGTGGCTGGTTCTTACACACCCAGCTCTATCAACCACCCACCCCCGCTCCCTGGGGGCTGATGCTGTACTGGAAGGTGGTCCCTGGAATCCTGCTCAACTCACCGCAGCAGCACCATATGGGGCTCCCGACATCCTCCCTGTACTCCTTCAATCCTCAGTCCACACCCCTTCTGCAGCCCTGACTATGTGTGCCCTGTCATCTTGCAGGCAGGGAGCCACTCCAAGACGGAGTGCCTGTTGTCTCCATCTTTTTCCTGGCATGGAGAAGAGGCCTGTGTGGCAGGGGTACAGTGAGCAAGGATGGAGCAGAGAGAAAGAGGCAGGGGCCAGGCCACCCAGGGCCTTGGGAGCCGTGGTAATTGGGCTTTATTCTTAGTGCAATGAGAAATTGTTGGAAATTTTTAAAATAGAGGAGTGACTTTGGTCTGATTTATGTGTTTTCAAACTTTTATTTCTTGTTTTAATACCTAACATAGAGCTATTGTACTAAAGGCAATGTAGTATTTGGCAGAGGGATAAACACACGGCTCATCGAAACAAAACAGAGTTCAAAAGTAGATCCACATATATTTGGCTCATTGATTTTTATTTATTGCTGTAAAATATACATGGCATAAAATTGACTGTTTTATCCATGTTTAAGTATACATACAGTTCAGTGGTATTAAGTATATTCATATTGTTGTGTAATTAAACTCCACCACCCATTTCCCAAACTTTTTCCATCTTATAAAACTGAAACTTTGTACCCATTAAACACTAACTCCCCATTTCCCTCCTTCTCCCACTGCTGGCAACAAGCATTCCATTTTCTGTTTCCATGAAATTGATTATTCTAGATCTTCATCTATGTGAGGGTTGGACCATGAAGAAGGTTGAACGCCAAAGAATTGATGCTTTCGAATTGTAGTCCTGGAGAAGATTCTTGAGAGTTTCTTGGAGAGCAAGGAGATCAAACCATTCAATCCTAAAGGAAATCAACTCTGAATATTCACTGGAAGGACTAATGCTGAAGCTGAAGCTCCAATATTTGTCCATCTGATGCGATTAGCCAACACATTAGAAAAGACCCTGGTGCTGGAAAAGATTGAGGGCAGGAGGAGAAGGAGGTGACAGGATGAGATGGTTGGATGGTATCACTGACTCAATGGACATGAGTTGGAGCAAACTCTGGGAGATAGTGAGGGACAGAGAAGCCTGGCGTACTACACAGTCCATGGGGTCACAAAGAGACATGACTGAGCAACTGAACAGCAACAGGTCCTTATCTAAGTGGAATCATACACGGTTTGTCCGTTTGTGCCTGGCTTAATGTCCTTTAGGTTCATCCATGTTGTAGCATGTATTATAATTTCCTTCCTTTTAGAGGCTGAATATATTTCATTGTTTGTATATACCACTCTTTGTTTATCCATGCATCTGTTGATGGACATGGGGTGCTTCTGCCTCTTGGATATTATATAAATAGTACTGCTCTGAACATGGGTGTGCAAATGTCTATTCATGTCCCTTCTTTCCGTTCTTTTGGGTTTATATCCAGAAGTGAAATTGTCAGTCATATGGTAGTTCTATTTTTAATTTTGGGGGGAAACCACTATACTGTTTTCCATAGCAGCTGTATCATTCTATTTTCTCACCATCAGTATACAAGGATTCCAGTTTCCCTACATGCTTGCTAATTTTTTTTATGCTACCCATCCTTAAAATGAGTTTTTATTAAAAGAAAAAGAAAACCTACAAGGACAAATAGAATGAAAGAGAGACAACAGATGAGTAGCAGATGAGCCATGTCAACAAATTGGTGGATGATGGAAAATGAGTAGATGATTGGGTGGCTTGGGTTTTAGCTTCTGTGTTGTGCTATACCCATATCTAATAAAAAAAAAAAAGTAAGCCTGCTTGTGCCAACACAGTTTCTATAAAAGCTGAGAAGTTGGTGGCAACACGAACTTTGAAAGTCTGGCTTGTGGACCTAAGCTGAAAATTGGAGGATTGGTTAAAAATGTAATAACAAGCAGTTAGGGTCTCAAATCCCCTCCCATACTCCATGTGTCAGGCCACTGCTCCTCTCTTGCACTGAAAGATCAAAGTTTATCTGAAGAGAGACTGAACTTAACCAACTCTCAACTCCTGGGCATGAGGTACAACTGCAGGCAGGAAGAGGTGTTGTACTCAAAAGGGAGAGGGGCTAAGTAGAAATCAGTGTATTGAAATGAGTCCCCTCATGGCCTTTCCTCAGTCAAAGTCCCAAATGCTGGCAGACAGACCTAATTACTGTGTCCAGACCACCACCCTCTCAGCAGGAAATCAGAAGTTCCTCTCTGTGGAACCTGATCGTCTCAAGACACTATACTGTTTTCCATAGCAGCTATATCATTCTATTTTATAGTTGAGCATTTTTACCCATTCACTCTATTGGAAGATCCAACAAGTTGACAAGGCCCCACTTGCATGAAGCTGTTAATTTCTTCACTCATATATGTGAAAAGTCAGTGACGGATCACTAGCTATTCCATGGAAGCCTCTGTTATTAAAAAGACAAAAAGAATCAAAAAAGAAACCAAGTAGGAACAGAAGACTACAGAAAATGTTGAAGAAATTTTGTCATACCTCAGAGATAAGAAGTTGCTTTCATTAAACAGAAAGGAGATTATTCAATGCAGTTTTTAAAACATTTGTTTATATATTTGGCTGCTTCGGGTCTTAGTTGCATCATGTGGGATCTTTCACTGCAGTGCACGGACTCTCTAGTTGTGGCATGAGGGCTCAGTATTTGGGGCACACGGACTTAGTTACTCTGAGGTATGTGGGATCTGAGTTCCCTGACCCGGGATTGAACCTGTGTTCCCTGCATTACAGGCAGATTCTTAACCACTGGGCCACCAGAGAAGTCCCCTCAATGCAGTCTTGAAAAACCAAAAAAAGAAGATTTTTTTGAAATTAATGATAGCCAAAATAATAACTTCAATAGATTGGTTACACGATAAAGGTGAAATCTCTTCAGTTCAGTTCAGTTGCTCATTCGTGTCCGACTCTTTGCGACCCCGTAAACTGCAGCACGCCAGGCCTCCCTATCCATTACCAACTCCCGGAGTTTACCCAAACTCATGTCTATTGAGTCGGTGATGTCATCTAACCATCTCATCCTCTGTCATTCCCTTCTCTTCCTGCCTTCAATCTTTCCCAACATCAGGGTCTTTTCCAATGAGCCAGCTCTTTGCATCAGGTGGCCAAAATATTGGACTTTCAGCTTCAACATCAGTCCTTCCAATGAACACCCAGGACTGATTTTCTTTAGGATGGACTGGTTAGCTCTCCTTGCAGTCCAAGGGACTCTCAAGAGTCTTCTCCAACACCACAATTCAAAAACATCAATTATTTGGTGCTCAGCTTTCTTTATACTGCAACTTTCACATCCATACATGACTACTGGAAAAACCATAGCCTTGACTAGGTGGACCTTTGTTGCCAAAGTAATGTATCTGCTTTTCAATATGCTGTCTAGGTTGGTTGTAATTTTCCTTCCAAGGAGTAAGCAAGTGTCTTTTAACTTCATGGCTGCAATCACCATCTGCAGTGATTTCGGAGCCCCAAAAAATAGTCAGCCACTGTTTCCCCATCTATTTCCCATGAAGTGATGGGACCAGAAGCCATGATCTTCATTTTCTGAATGTTGAGCTTTAAGCCAACTTTTTCACTCTCCTTTTTCACTTTCATCAAGAGGCTCTTTAGTTCTTCTTCACTTTCTGCCATAAGGGTGATGTCATCTGCATATCTGAGGTTATTGATATTTCTCCCGGCAATCTTGATTCCAGCTTGTGTTTCATCAAACCCAGCATTTCTCATGATGTACTCTGCATATAAGTTAAATAAGCAGGGTGACGATATACAGCCTTGACATACTTCTTTTCCTATTTGGAACCAGTCTGTTGTTCCATGTCCACTTCTAACTGTTGCTTGCTGAACTGCATACAGGTTTCTCAAGAGGTGGGTCAGGTGGTCTGGTATTCCCATCTCTTTCAGGACTTTCCACAGTTTATTGTGATCCACACAGGCAAGGCTTTTTGGCATAGTCAATAAAGCAGAAATAGATGTTTTTATGGAACTCTTTTACTTTTTCAATGATCCAGCGAATGTTGGCAATTTGATCTCTGGTTCCTCTGCCTTTTCTAAAACCAGCTTGAACATCTGGAATTTCACGGTTCATATATTGCTAAAGCCTGGCTTGGAGAATTTTGAGCATTACTTTACTAGCATGTGAGATGAGTGCAATTGTGAGGTAGTTTGAGCATTTTTTGGCATTGCATTTCTTTGGGATTGGAATGGAAACTGACCTTTTCCAGTCCTGTGGCCACTGCTGAGTTTTCCAAATTTGCTGACATATTGAGTGCAGCATTTTCATAGCATCATCTTTCAGGATTTGAAATAGCTCAACTGGAATTCCATCACCTCCATTAGCTTTGTTCATAATGATACTTCCTAAGGTCCACTTGACTTCACATTCCAGGTTGTCCGGCTCTAGGTGAGTGATCACACCATTGTGATTATCTGGGTCAAGAAGATCTCTTTTGTACAGTTCTGTGTATTCTTGCCACCTCTTCTTAATCTCTTCTGCTTCTGTTAGGTCCATACCGTTTCAGTCCTTTATTGAGCCCATATTTCCATGAAATGTTCCCTTGATATCTCTAATTTTCTTGAAGAGATCTCTAGTCTTTCCTATTCTATTGTTTTCCTCTATGTCTTTGCACTGATCACTGAGGAAGGCTTTCTTATCTCTCCTTGCTATTCTTTGGAACTCTGCATTCAGGAATATCTTTCCTTTTCTCCTTTGCTTTTTGCTTCTCTTCTTTTCACAGCTATTTGTAAGGCCTCCTGAGACAGCCATTTTGCTTTTTTGAATTTCTTTTTCTTGGGGATGGTCTTGATGCCTGTCTCCCATACAATGTCATAAACCTCCATCCACAGTTCATCAGGCACTCTGTCTATCAGATCTAGTCCCTTAAATCTATTTCTCACTTCTACTGTATAACCATAAGAGATTTGATTTAGGTCATACCTGAATGGTCTAGTGGTTTTCCCCACTTTCTTCGATTTAAGTCTGAATTTGGCAATAAGGAGTTCATGATCTGAGCCACAGTCAGCTCCCTGTCTTGTTTTTGCTGACTGTATAGAGCTTTTCCATCTTTGGCTGCAAAGAATATAATCAAAAATTCCTCAAAATTGAAAGATATGCATTATCTACAATGAAAAGACCTATTACCAAGGATCTAGTACAATGAGTGAATAGAGATTTACATACAACAAAGCACCTCATCATGGAGTTCTAGGCTGTCAGGGATAAAGAGAAGATTCCAGAAGCTCTGAAGCAAAAAACCCACACACATACACTGGGTCATAGAGGAAGGATCGGCATGGCATTATACCTCTTGTATCAACACTGGATGCCGACTTCAAATGCCATGAAGCAATACCTTCAAAATTCTGAAGGAAGATTTTCCACTATAATTCTTTTCCTAGATAAACTGCCAGTTGAGTATAAAGTAGACTATTGACACTTTTGGAAATGACTTTTGGAAACTTAAAGATTTAATCTTCCTTGCATTTGTTCATAAGAAACCACTGGAGGAGGACATGTTCAACCAAAGTGGTGGCGCCCAAGAGGATGGTAAAGGAAAGTCCCCAGAGCACTATGCACCAGGCCTAGATAGCATTGAGTTCAGATTTGGAGCACAGCAACAGAGTGTTCCAGGAGAGATCTCTCCAATGGAGGAAAAAATAAAAGTCACCGAGATATTTGACAATTGCTGAGATGACGCTTACTCCTTGGAAGGAAAGTTATGACCAACCTAGACAGCATATTAAAAAGCAGAGACATTACTCTGCCAACAAAGGTCTGTCTAATCAAGGCTATGGTTTTTCCAGTAGTCATGTATGGATGTGAGAGTTGGACTATAAAGAAAGCTGAGCACCGAAGAATTGATGCTTTTGAACTGTGGTGTTGGAGAAGACTCTTGAGAGTCCCTTGGACTGCAAGGAGATCCAACCAGTCCATCCTAAAGGAGATCAGTCCTGAGTGTTCATTGGAAGGACTGATGTGAAGCTGAAAGTCCAAAATTTTGGCCACCTGATGCAAAAAGCTGGCTCATTTGAAAAGACCCTGACGCTGGGGAAAGACTGAAAGCAGAAAGAGAAGGGAATGACAGAGGACGAGATAGTTAGATGGGATCACCAACTCAATGGACATGAGTTTGGGTAGCGTCCGGGAGTTGGTGAGCCTAATGTACTACAGTCCATGGGGTCACAAAGAGTTGGACACGACTGAGCGACTGAAGTGAACTGACTGAGATGAATTTTATAGTTCTCTTCAGAAGTTGCATTCTTAAAAAAACCAATCAAACCAAAAGTAAGGCAGGTATTAACTCCAGGGGAAAAAAATCTATTGATAATTGTAATATACTATGTAGCTTGTCAGTGAGCGAAACTAAAATAAAGCAAACACTAACACACTGGCATAATAGAAATTGTCATTAGTTCCTGGGAATAGGGGAAGAGCTTATGGGAAGGTTGAGAGCTAAAAGCTCGTGTTTCATATAGGGAAGTTAAGACATAATGTCTAAAATTTGAAAGAATAAAATAGTTGTGTAAGGTTGTTACTTAGAAACACTGGAGAAGAAAACAGAAGGAATGGCTAAAAGAGTTGAAGATGATTTCCTGAAGGAAGTGGAACTTGGGGGTGGGAGGGGTAGAGCAGAGATCTGCTTTTTTTTTTTAATGACTTACTTATTGACATTTTGACCACATACATGTCTTGGTGAGAGTGAAAACATTTTAGAAAAGCATATTGGGTTATGTTTTTCAGCCTGGTGGCCAGCCAGACACTGACACTGCACAGGAAACAACTTTTGATTTCTTATCTGGCATGATTCTCTATGCAGATGAGGGTGCCTTTGGGCAGTGAGGTTTGGGGAGAACATTCTGCTATTAAGTAGCAAACTCACACTGCTGCTGTCTGCTGCTGGTGCAGATATTTTTGACAGCATCACAGAGGCACTCTCCCGACCACGTTGATGCAGGCAGCCCCAGAGGTCCTGCCATCCAGGCTCCAGCTGCTCACCCCGCTCGCTCACAGCCTGCCACCTGGGAGAGCGAAGCGGAAGGCAGGCTTTGTGTGGCGATGTGCGTGCACGTGGAGCAGGTGGTCAGCAGCCGCCGGAGAGACAGCAAAGGTGAGGGAACCAAGCCGAGATGTTTTCGGTGGCGGGGACCCTCTGGTCACTTTTGCCCACCTTTGCTTTTAAATAGAATTGCCTCATATTCTCAGGGAGTCCTCAGAGGATGGGACCTTCCCAGGACAATCTGTGGCCGGATTGAGTCTTGTGCATTTTTGAGTCTCGTGGTGTCTGGGCTCTACTCTTTGAGGAGTCAGAAGCTGCTGCCAAGTGGCCTGTGTTGTTTGGGGAGAAGCCCTCTGCTCCATCTCTCCTGCCAGCAAAGTATGTCTCTCACTCTCCAGATTCAACTATGACAGGCCAGAAACTCCAGATTTATTACCCCAGATTTATTTCCTTCCCGAAACTTGCCCGTGCCCTTGAAATTCCAAGGCTGCATTAGTCAGTGAGGCAGAAATCAAGGGGATGGTCTGTGTCTTGAAGTTTCACATGATATTATGGAGTGGGATGATGGTACAGGCAAAACTACAGATGGGATATTTGTTTTAAAATGTGTTTTTTCATATTACATAAAATCAACAATCACTTTTCAAAAGGGGTTTACCCTTCAAATAAAAATAATAAGCCAGTTCCACTAAGGCAAAAGGTGTTCTCAGTTAAAGTGTTAGGTTTTTAATCTAATTAAGGGTGTGACACCTTGAAGTTGTCTATAAGAATTCGAGTTGTGTAAGAGGAGGCTCAGCAAGCCCAGAAGTTCACAAGTACTGATATTTCTTAGGGCAGAAGCAGTTTCATGCTGTCAAAGCTTTGAGCTGAGTGGATGCTGCTGCTGCTGCTGCTAAGTCGCTTCAGTCGTGTCCGACTCTGTGCGACCCCGTAGACGGCAGCCCATCAGGCTCCCCCGTCCTTGGGATTCTCCAGGCAAGAACACTGGAGCGGGTTGCCATTTCCTTCTCCAAGGCATGAAAGTGAAAAGTGAAAGTGAAGTCACTCAGTCATGTCCGACTCTTTAGCAACCCCATGGACTGCAGCCTACCAGGCTCCTCTGTCCATGGATTTTCCAAGCAAGAGTACTGGAGTGGGGTGCCATCGCCTTCTCTGGAATGGAGGCTAAGGTACCTTATTACAAGGAATCACTCACCTCAGAGAGAAGAGACAGAGGACCTAACCTTTTGAATTTCTTAATGCACTGTTGTACATGTTTTTTCTCATTTGATCATAAACTTATTCATGGAAATAGATACTGATATAGTTCCATCTTACAGTTGTATAAACTGAGGGCCAAGTAAGTTAAGTAACAAGGTCAGGCAACTGGTGATTTCTACAGCCAGCACCCACACATGGCTCTGTCTGATTCCAGATGCCATATACCTTCCTGAATTAGGACTCTTGTTTGCAAGTGACAGAAACCAAGTGCATGGGTTAAATGAAAGACAGGTATTGTCTCATATGACCGCGTGGATCCTAAGTCCACCGCAGCTCTGCCTGCCATGCGTCCATCTCCTTCCTTCTCCACTGTGTATGTGATGTCTTACTGTGCACATGGCTTGCTTCTCTTAGGTGGAGGCAAGGAAACAGAGGTGGGAATGGGGAAGGATGACTGCCCACAGGTAGCTTCAGGCTTACATCTTCCCAGCTTAGGATCGCTGTGAAGAGACAGTTTCAAAGTGAAAGTGAATTCGCTCAGTTGTGTCTGACTCTGCGACCCCACAGACTGTAGCTTACCAGGCTCCTCCGTCCGTGGGATTCTCCAGGCAAGAATACTGGAGTGGGTTGCCGTTTCCTTCTCCAGGAGATCTTCCCAACCCAGGGATCAAACCCGGGTCTCCTGCATTGCAGGCAGATGCTTTACCATCTGAGCCAACAGGGAAGACAAGAGACAGTTGGTTTAGTCTTGCTTTATTCTAATTGAAATTGTAGGGAAGAGTCCTGATTGGCTGACTTGGATCAGGCTCATTGTGGAAGCTTGAGTGCTTTGGCCAGAAGGCAGCTACTGATGCCTCTCCACTAGACTCACCTGAGGTGGGCAGAAGGGAAGGGAGCAGATCTTCAGAGGGGCTTACCCTGGGAAAGGTGGGCAGGAGATCCTGAGCACATCAAACAAAACCAAGCCACAGCGCTAATTTGCTAAACTTCTGTGACATCACGCACCTCTTATTAATATTTTAACACATCTGAGAGTATGTCTCAGCTCAGTATTAGAAACTGGAGGGTGAGCTTAGCTCCTGGGCCAGCCTCACCAGCTGGAGACGCTGGTTCCGTGGAAGCCTTTGTTAGGGAAGGTAGAGCCAGAACTCAGGGCTTTGTGCAGAGGTTCCCAGTAAGGCTGAAATCCCACAGCCATCCCACAGGGACTGGTCTCAAATGGAAGGACACTTGTTTTCATAGGAAAACCCTGAATTTGGAAGCACTTGGAAAACATCAGTGTCAGAGGTTCCTGATTACATTTAGAATTCTGTTTCTTTGTTAGACTGCGCCAGAGTTTTAAATGCTTGTGTCATTGAAAGGGAATCAAAAAGTTGCACACACTGATAAGCTTGAGCTAGATAAAAGGAAATCAGACTTCTTGTTTGAAACAGTCAGAAGGGCCTGAGGTATAACCTAAGGCTGCCAAGCTGTAACCTGTCTCATGCTCTTTGTGGAAATTACAGTGTGTTCTCTGTCTGGCAGGTGTGGGGGTGTGGGGGTGTCTGTGTCCTGGGCCAAAGGAAAAGAAAACTTGCCACAGGAAGTGAGAGCGGCTGATCACAGAGAGAGACTTCCGGCATCTTTCCTGAAGACCTGGGTGGCCTTCTCCAGGCCGGTGTGAAGAGTGCTTCTCTGCATTTTGCTTTTGTTTTTCATGGAAATGCTTCAGTTCCTGCTGTTTCACAACTTTGGACTTAAGGGCAGAGAGGGTCCAGCAATTTAAGCCTCTCACTAATTGCTGCTTTTAGCTGGTATGATCTCTTCCTGAAGATTCTGTGGGTTCAGTCAAGGCTTTTGACTGTTGGTAATGGGATTATTCAAAGCCTTAATTAAGTTCCTGCCCATCCAATGGGCCAGGTGCCGGGTGCTGACACTGACCCAGGCCCCTAAACTGTCATGTCATAACTATGGTTCACCCTTCACTCTTCACTCTCATAATATATCCATGATGTAAGTTTCATAGGCATTTTCTGTGGTCTAATTTGCTGGGAATGTTAATATTTAAATTCCTTCTGTGCATCCGTGTCCATTTATTATCTGGATGAGCTTATACTTGGAGATGGGACAGAAGATTCGTCTTCAATGAATTCCTCAGGATCATTGGTGTCTTTGCTATTATTTTCAGTTTTTAAATCACCAGCTCTGTCCTAGTCATTTATCCTAGGAGAATTTATTTATGTAGGAGAAGATGCCTTGAAATAGGGCAAGAAGTTCAGAGTGATGGGCTATAGGCAGGCTGGCAATCATAGGAAGCATGGAGAAAGTCGCGTTGCAGAATCAGCTTTGTCTGTCTTGAGGAGGGGGACATCTGTCCAGCAGGTTTCCTTAATTTCCCATCCTTCAGGCTCAGCCTTTCCCAGCATTGATTTTGGTTACCCAGTAGGATTCAAAGAAGTACTTATGGACAACCCCTTCATCTATTATTCCCAGCCCCAAGGATTTCTCAGCTCACTGCTCACATCTTCTTTGTGTATCTTTCCAACTCCCCAGTGTCCCGCTGAGCAGTCCCTTTTCACCCTGGCTTTAGTGTAACCCTGGTTTCTCTCTCTCTCTCTTTTTGGTCTCCCTCCATTCTCATCATGAGCAGAGCTTCAGTTTCATGTCTTGCCCAGCTCGGCACTGCAGCTGTGTGGCTTGGCAGTGTGCACACAGGGACAGGTCCACCCAGGTACAAAAGACATGCAGGAGATCATCAAAAACAGGAACATCACCCCCTTTCTACCTCTTACCAAGCTGAGAAGGCAGATGTGTAGCTCTGAGTCTTGGGGGTATGGCGGTCAGAGAAGCTGACTTTGCTCTGGGCTTACACCCTGGTAGCCTGTTCCAGGCAACCCGGAATTGACTGCAAGCCCTTCACACACATCAGAAAAAAATCAAAAGATAGGTTCGATTCCTGGGTCAGAAAGATCCCTTGGAGGAGGGCATGGCAACCCACTCCAGCATTCTTTCCTGGATAATCCCATGGACAGAGGAGCCTGGCAGGCTATAGTCCATAGGGTCGCAAAGAGTCAGACGCAACTGAAGTGACTGAGCACGCACACCCTTAAGAATGTTTCACTTTCAGTCATTAAGTAGATCTCTAAATAGCACCAGATTCTGAAAAACTTCCCAGCATGGCAGGCAGATGTGACACGGCAGCAAGCAGCCGCCTGCCTGCAGCCCAGCTTTCTCCTCACCAGCCAACACACGCAGAACGAGCCCCCACTCCTTTTAAAGGTCTTTTGAGGCCATAAAGGCTCTTGGGGACATTTTATGGAACTGAAGCACAGTTTTACTATTTTAAATTATTATAGGGGTTATGGTGACTCTATCTTTATTTTTATGACAAGTTGTCAGATATGCCCTTGATTTATTTGATCCCAAGCTTTTAAGAATACAACCTCCAATTAAATGTGGTTACTGTGGCAAAAAATATGATTCTCCTTAGAATGACCCTCTTTGGGGCCATTTCCAAAAACTCATTATGGTGAGAAGTCAGGGCTGCCTACTCATATTCACAGGCATCTCTCCTTATGGTTGCTCGGTTTTCCCTTATGGAGGATTAGAGAGTATTAAAGCTGTGGGCTGGGCCCAGGGGAGACTGAAAGGGGAAGAAAGAATCTTCCCCCAGAAGCTAAGTGGGTCATTATTTAATTCAGACTACTTCAGGGATAGAAGGACCTGAGGCATCAAGAACTGTTTTATCATCAATGAAAGGAAGGCATTACAACCTGAAGAGGTCAGGAAGCCAAGCCAGACCTGGGACACAGGCCTGGGTCTTATGTCATCTGTCTTCTCTGTCCCACACGGACTCTCCTAGGGATGTCTTGGGCACATGCATGGCACCCATCCTATCTGTCCTAGGCCGTTGGGTTATTTCTGCTATAATGGAAATACAATAGATGGGGTGGTTTAAACAACAGAAATTTATTTTTCACAGTTTTGGAGACTGGAAAGTCCAAAATCAAGGCCCCAGCAGATTCAGTGTCTGGGGAGATCCAGCTCCTGGTTTGTAGATGGCCAGCTTCTTGCTGTGTACCCACATGGTAAAAAGGAGTGAGGGAGCTCCCTGGAATAGCTTTTGTAAGGGCACTAATCCCATTCATGAGGGTCCCACCCTTCTGACCTCATCACTCCAAAGGGCCCGCCTCCTAATATAATCATATTAAGGGTTAGTATTTCAACATGAACTTTAGAGAGACACATTTAGTCTATGGCACTGTCCTTTGTTGCTCCAAGGAAACAGCCCTAGACTTGCTTTTAGCATGGCCATGACCATTGACATTTTTCCCAAGTGGGGAACAGATATTGCTTTAACATAGGGGAGGTTTAAGGTCTATAAGGGATAGACATTTATCAATGCTTTGGGTTCTATAGTATTTATCTTTCCAAAAACATAAATTTACAGTGAGGCACAGAGAGACAGCTACTCAACTGATAGACCAAAATTGTGGTCCCAGATCTGTCACTTGATCTTAAAGATAGCATATCGTTCACTTCTCCAGGCCTCTTTCCTTAGCTCTCAGGGCTTAATAATATGATTGTCCTTGCATGCTGTCACAGACACTCTTGGTACCCCACCCAAATCACCTTCACCAGGCTGCTACACCTGCTCCTAGTTGCTCTGAGTGTCAGTTAAGGGCTTGGCTTCCTGAATCCTTATCTCAGGTTCTGCTTCTGCTTCCCAAGACACCTCCATTATAGCACTGCAAGAATCAAATAAGATTCTCTATGTGGAAGACTCTGAAAACTGAAGTATCACTGGGCTTTTATTGCAGTTTTGACTGGGCTGTAAAAGTCCCAGCTGTGGCTTCTTGGCAGAAGGCCCATGATGAAGGCAGATAAGACGTCCAGGGAGGGGGGGGCTGTTGTCACACACCCAAGATTGTGGGTCTGGGTTTCTCTTCTTTCCCCACCTAGGAGCCCAAGATAGTGGGAAGACAATAAAAACGAGTTTACTTGAAGCTGAGTAATTTTTAGGTAAGGTTAGGTAGTGACTGAACAAGTTTTTCCATATCGGGAGGATAAGAATTGGAGCTGCGGATTATTCAGACCTTGGAACAGAAAAAGGTCATAGAAATTCCTGCTTTTGCTTCAGATACAGGCTGTATAAAAGTCCATTGCAAACTGCAGTTTTCTAAGTGGCACTAGTTTCAGCATTAAAAAAAAAATCCTTGGATACTTACTTTAAGGGCACTGCAAAGGTGGATTTGGTGGTGTGGGGTGGAGGGGAATGTCTATGCATATAGAAAATGAGAGGAAAATAGAAAGGGAAATAGGGATCTGTGTCCTCAAAATCTGGAGCACTTGCAATGTCCCCAGTTAATCATTGATGCCTCCAGCCCTGATGGCCCCAGAGCTGGCACCACTGCAGGGGGCCAGAGTACTTGCTCATGGAATGCTAAGGATGCATTTGGTGAAGTTAATGATTCATCACCTCCCCCCAGTCCCAGGGCCCTACATCCCTTTCTCTGACACTGACAGAAGCTTACCTGATCATTTTCTGGAGGTGAGGCTGGCCCTGCCTCTCACAAATTCACTGTAAGACCAGATTCCCAAGGGGCTTCCTTCTGTAGGAAAGTTTCTTTCCTTAGCTGTTTCCTGAAGATAAGCTTCAAAGAAAAAAAGAATGTGTTGCTAGAGTGATTGTCTGATATTCCTTGGCATGAAGTTTTATGCCAAGAGGGTACCACAAGATGATATGTTTTTTATATGGATTATGCATTATAAACATGCATAATGTTTATTTGTGTACCACTGTTAATTCCAATTCTAGATTTAGGTACCTTGAGGGGCTCCACAAATTAATAAATGGTTGTGCTATACATTTATTATGTGCATGTGTGTTAAGTCACTTCTGTTGTGTCTGACTCTCTGTGACTCCATGGGCTATAGCCCACTAGGCTCATCTGTCCACAGGATTTCCCAGGCAAGAATACTGGAGTGAGTGCCATGCCCTACTCCAGGGTATCTTCCTGAGCCAGGAATCAAACCTGCATCTTCTGTGACTCCTCAGTGCAGGCAGCTTCCTTACCACTGAGCCACTGGGGAGGTCATATATTCATTATACAGACACACTAATATGAAAGGAACACATATTTTCATTTAAATTTTTTTCTGTTTTACAAAGATCAAGTGTGTTATTTGCAAGAATATCAGAAAATGATAGTTAAGTAAAAGGAAAAGGAGCAACCCAGAGGTGATCTCTTTTTGTTTCATATCACAATAGACATTATAATATGCATGTGGTCCCCTTCAAACCCATCACCCTAAGATAGGATATGTGTGCTTGGCAAGGCTGCAACGGTCCAGGTGTGAGTGCGCAGCCACCTACCCTCCCCTTGCTCCCACGTGCTGATAAAGCATCCTCTCTGACCTCGCTGAGGCATGTGATGAGAATTATAGTTGCCAGTCACTGAAGGCTTTCTTTGTAAATGCAATTTGGGGTTATCCAGTGAATTTGGGTTTTGCTGCATCTGTACCCATGCTCTCTTGTCTTGGAAGTGGATACATGTGTAAAAGCTACCGCTGCCACCTATTTGCAACACCAACAGTTTCTTTCTCAGGAGGGTTCTATGATGTCTTCTGTGCATTTCCAATGCTAAAATCCCCCAATTCAGGGCCCCAGGGTTTGCACTGATGGGCCAGTCTGAGCCCTGCTTCTCTGAAGAGGAATCCATTCTGAAGGGCTGATTGAGTTTCTTGGTTTTCAGGGCCCTTGGGGAGCTTTTTCTGAAACTCAAAATGATTTCTTTTCTTGGAACTTATCTCTCCCTGCATTTCCCCCTCAATGGGGAAACAATTTCTCTCTGAACAAGTTGCTATGAGGCTCAGATATGTTAAGTATTTAGAAAAGTGCTTAACACTTAGCACTCAGAAGATGTTAGCTGCTAACAATTCGTAGAGAGAGTGGTCTCGGGTAGCACTGCCTGATAGACACATTGAGCAAGGCACATATGTAGGTGTACCTTTCCTAGTAGCTACATTAAAACACCAAAAAGAAACAAGTGAAATTAGTTCTAACAATATATTTTATTTAACCCAGTATGTCAAAGTTACTATCTTTTCAATATGTAATCAGTATTTCTAAATTATTGAGGCATTTTACATTCTTTTTCATACTAACTCTTCAAAGCCCCTTGTGTAATTTACACTTACACTTACGGTGTGACTCAGGATCAGCCACGTTTCAAGCATCTGGTCACCACGTGTGGCTAGTGGCCACCGTACTGGGCAGCTCAGATCTAGAACCTTGCTACCCAGGGTGAGTTCTAGGGACCAGCAGCCTCAGCAGCATCTGAGAGCTTATCTGAATGGCAGAATCTCAGGCCCACCCCAGACCTATAGAAGTAGAATCTGCATTTTTAAGAAGTATCTGTTGCTTGTTAGAGTGGGAAGCATCGGTCTAGAATCCCCATGTTCAGTCCCCACCCCTGGGGTTCTGATTTAATTGGTCCAAGGTTGGACCTGGGCACTGGTATTTGCTTTGAATCTCCTGCAGTGATTCTAATCATGTAACCAGGCTTGAGAGACATCTGTGTGGTGGGTTCTGAAGCCAGGATGCCTGACTTGGCCACTTTCTATCTTCAAGGCCTCAAGAAATCTACCAAAACCCTACATCTCAATTTCCTCATCTCTAAAATGGAGATGAAAGTAATATTTGTTTCATGGGCTGCTTATGAGGATTATATGAGTTAATACATGTAAAGTACCCAGAACAATATCTGATACATAGGAAGTGTTCCTTATATACACGCTCTCACCCTTTCTTCTTTTCCTTGAAGGTTCGGGGCTACCCAGAGCCCCAAGTGACATGGCACAGAAACGGACAACCCATCACCAGTGGGGGCCGCTTCCTGCTGGACTGTGGTCCCCGGGGGACTTTCAGCCTTTCGATTCGTGCTGTGCGTGAAGAGGACAAGGGAAAGTATACCTGTGAAGCCACTAACGGTAGTGGTGCCCGCCAGGTGACAGTGGAGTTGACAGTAGAAGGTGAGTCCCAGGAGGTGAAACCCCTGGGGAGAGATAAGCTGTCACTTTCCTGTGGCCTGCAGCTCCTGCTTCAGCCCTCTCTTGGGAGAGGAACCCACAAGAGAAAACATCCGCATATCCCTGAACTCAGGACCTTGTCGTCTGATGGGGGAAATGTGGTCCCCGGAACACGGAGGCATCCAGGAGACAATGTCGAACTACACATCACCTCACTCCCCAGTTTCAGCCTTCCCTTTGCTTCCCCTCACACTGAGACTGAGACTGGATGGACTCCTCATCATGGCCTTACAAGGCCCAGTGCACTCCTGCCTGGCTCTCCAGACCCATTTCCTTCCGCTCCTCCACTGTGCTCACTGCTTGCTCCACTGTGGTCACACTGGCCTTCTGCTTCTCCTTGAGCAAAACCTCAGGGCCCTCGCCTGCTGTTCCCTGTGTAAAGAAGTGCTCTTTCCGCAGCCCTGCCCCTGACTCGGCCCCTCACTTACTTCAGATCTCTGCTCAGACATCCCCTCCTTGGAGAACCGTCTCTGATGTTTCATCCCCAGGGCTCTCCCATCCTCTCACTCCATCCCAACTTTTCCTTCCAGGGCTATCACTGTCTCCTATTTTACTACTTCCTCCATCCAAATACCCCCTAACTGGAAGCTCTAGAGGAAGAGGGATTTTTATCTGTTTACTGCTGTATCTCCAGCATCTAGAAAACTTCCTGGCATGTGATACTGAACTATTTAGAGAAAGAACAATGTTTATTATCATCATTATAAAGTAATACATGCCCATCATAAAAAGCTTTGTAAAACTCAAAAAATATATAGGAGATAAACATACCAGCTTGTTAACACTGATTATTTTGTTGTTTTTCTTTTTCCTTTGTACTTAAAAAATTTTTATTAACTTCAAAAGTTCCAGGAAAACATTTGGCTGTAAGTAAAACTATTCCTTTGTGGCTGGTATATCTCCCACATGCTAAAGACACTCCACCAGTGAGAACATTTCCAGTTCAGGCCACTGGCTCCTGCTTAATGGCCTGACATCTTAAAGGATATGGGCATTCATCAGACCCTCAGAAGTATAACAAAATGTCCCTCCACCCTTTCTAAGGGGTTATAACCCAGAGGGTCAGACTCATTTTCTCCTTTCTCAGGAAACAGTCCTCCCAACCTTGATTTCAAGGGGCACTGTGTGCCAGAGAAGGTTTCAGAAGGGGGTGAGGTGTACCCAGGCCAGTGTTTTTCCTGTTTGCTTGCCTCAAGAAAGGACAGACAGGCTGTTTCACAGAACAGGATATGCATAGTTTGGATGCTTTCCCCAAATTCTTCAACTAATTGACTCATTCTTTTTAATGGCCTTCCAGTACCTGTGGGCTGGGGTATTCCATGTGGAAAGTGGTCCCTAGTCAGTCTCTGAATAGCCCCTATCTTGGCCAGTTCTGGTCCTGTATTTTCCCCTACATTACGCACCTTTCATGCCCAAACTTGAGTTGAGGCCCACAGATAAAAATTACTTTATCCTCATGTGTTACTCAGCCCAGGCTGCCATAACAAAATACCACAGACTGCATGCCTTAAATAACAGAAATTAATTTTCTCACGGTTTTGGCAGCTGGAAGTTCAAGCTCAGGGTCCAGCAGGATTTGGTTTCTGGTGAAGGCTGTTTCTGACTAGCCGCCTTTCTGCTGTGTCCTCTCATGGTGGAGATAACTCTGATGTCTCTTGATCTTCTTATAAGGGCACCAGCCTTATTGGATTAGGTGTGTGTATGTGTTAGTCACTCAGTCCTGCCCAACTGTTTGCAACCCCACGGACTGCAGCCCTCCAGGCTCCTTTGCCCATGGAATTTACTGGAGTGGGTTGCCATTTCCTACTCCAGGGGATCTTCCTGACCCAGGGATAGAACCCTCAGCTCTTGCGTCTCCTGCATTGGCAGATGGATTCTTTACCACTGCACCGCCTGGGAAGCCCTCTTGGATTAGGGCCGCACCCTTATGACCTCATTGAACCTTTGTCATGTCTTCAAAGGCCCTGTCTCCAAATACAGCCACATGGGGTGAGAGTGGGGGGGATTAGGGTTTCAATATATGAATTTGGGTGGGGACACAACAATGTTTAAAACATCCCTTTTATGATTTTCTTTTTGGAACCGGGGAAATGAGGAATCTGAGGTCCAAGGTTCTGGTCCCAACTTTTGCCAATAAATGTGTGACTTTAAATTCCATATCTCTGTTTCTGCAGAATAAAGGGTTTGAATTCTCTGGTCTCTACAGTCTGGGCTAGTCCTTGTTTTCTATGATCCATTTTAAAGGAATGGAGTTGGTAGAAGTGTAATGTGTGCTCAGTCATATCTGACTCTTTTGCAACCCCATGGACTGTAGACCACCAGGCTCCTCTGTCCATGGGATTTTACAGGCAAAAACTGGAGTGGGTTGCCATTTCCTTCTCCAGGGGAATCTTCCTGACTCAGGGATCAAACCCATGTCTCTCGAGTCTCCTGCACTGGCAAGTGGATTCTTTACCACTAGCGCCACCTGGGGAGCTATATACAACCCAGGTCACATGAAACCTTTTTTTTTTTTTTGATTCCCATCAGTGAGGACATTAGATCTGATGTCTCAACTAAGCAGGAAAAGTTTTATTAGGTCATGGTACTTGGGGAGGGGAAAGGAAAGCAGGAGAGCTGTTAACAGAAGGGGAAAACGCTAAAGCTCTCAACCCTGTCCCCTCCTCTTTGGCTTCAATATGGGGAGACCATTGAAGATGTTTTATTCCTTCTAACACTAGGAGATAGAGAATAACCTAAAGGCCATAGGCCCTTTGAATGTGAATGGCCTGTATTCCCTTTTGCTTCTACATCAAAGGCCAGTTTTGGCCCATGTGTGGTTTGGGACCACCCCATAGACCCCAGGCCTGAAAGAATCCGCTCTGGTCCCTTATGCCATGGATAAATTGTCAACAGTGCTATGCTAGCCCAAAGGGAATCCCGCAGCGCCCCCTGCTTCTCACCAGCTTTATAGCCTATGCTTTTTACTTATGCTTCATATTTAGAAAGAGCAGAGCTTCTGGAATTAAGAGTATGATTCATATGTGGAGCTTTTTAAACCACCTAATGGTGAAGTTTAGTTGGCAGTGTTATCCAATGGTCCTGGATTTTAGCTCCACTAACTTCTAACTATGTAGAAATTAACCTTTTAAACCTCATTTCCTTTCCCAGAAACAGATGCTAATGGCTGCCCCATGGACTGTGTAAGGATCAGCACAGCACTGTCAAATATCAGGCTCTCAGTACATGGTAGCTTTGTGATTCAAACCTGGCATTAACATCCTAAGAACTACTCGCAGAAGGAAATCCTTGCATGAAGAGTGGAAGAGAAAGCTTTCTCCTCTGATTTCCTTTGGTAACCAGGGCCAAGAAACATGCAGTATCTCCCAAGAGGGCAAGCATCTTAATGACAGGACCATTCACGACCTTGTGCAGTGGAATTAAACCCTAGGCTGAACCCTGGAAAGGGTCTGTGTAGCCAGCCCTGACGCTCACCCACCTCCAGACAGCTTGTCACAGAGCTTGGTGTAAAGCAAGGGAGAGATGTGATGCCTGCCCCCTTGGGAGCTTCTCTCTAATGGAGAGGCCATGGGCTGTTCTCTAGCCCCACACTGTCCAGAAAAATACAGTTGATTCTTGAACAGTACAGGTTTGAACCTTGCAGGTCCACTTATACAGGGATTTTTTTTTTCAGTAGTAAATACTACAGTACTACATGATCTGAGATTGGTTAAATCTGTGATGTAGAACTGCAGATACATAGAAACCGCATGTGTATGGAGGGCTGACTATAAGTTATACATGGATTTTCCACTGTGGGGAGGATGGGCACCCCTAATTCCCAAGTTGTTAAAGGGTCAACTATATAATACTGGGAAATCCCATGGACAGAGGAGCCTGGCGGGCTACAGTTCATCAGGTTGCAAAGAACTGGACAAGACTGAAGTGACTTAGCACACATATAATGTGAGCCACATATGTAATCTTATGTTTTCTAGTAGCCACATTTTTAAAGTTGAAATCAATTTTGATAAAATATTTTACTTAATACAATACATTCAAGATTTATCATTTCAAAATATAATCAATATGAAAATTATTCCTAAGATATTTTATGTTCTCTAACATTTGCAGCATATTTTGCATAGTAGCGCATCTTAATTCAAACCAGCTGTATTTCAAGAATTCAGTAACGACTGGTGGCTAATGGCTACCATGCCAGACAGCAGAGCTCTAGAAACTCCCACGTGAATAGGGATAAACAAGGTTTACATGGAGAAAAGAGAAGAGAAGCCCACAGGTATAAACAAGGTGGTGGCTTGTCCAGGGCAGTCACTCCATAGTGTGAACCTCGGGCGTGGGGTCGGGTGAGGGGTGGGGAGATATGCCCCTCACCCCATGCTGTGACTCTGAGAAGGCCCTTTGTGTCTCAGGGAACAGATAGTCACTTAAGTCATTTCAAGCAATAGACGGTTAATTTTAAGGACTTGAGCTCAGGAACCCAGGGAAAGCCAAACTGGTCAGCCCAGAGGTGATCCGACCTCAGAACTGCTCAGACTCACCCTTAGGCATGTTTAACGCAAATGCAAGGGCACCCAGATCACCTGGGGAATCTTGTGAAAACGCAGATTCTGGTTCTGTAGGTCTGGAGTGCTGCGCACATGCCTACAGTTCTAACCAATTCAGTTCAGCTCAGTCACTCAGTCATGTCCAACTCTGCAACCCCATGGACTGCAGCACGCCAGGCCTCCCTGTCCATCACCAACTCTCAGAGTCTACTCAAACTCATGTCCATTGAGTCGGTGATGCCATCCAACCATCTTATCCTGTGTCCGCTTCTCCTCCTGCCTTCAATTTTCCCCAGCATCAAAGTCTTTTCAAATGAGTCGGTTCTTTGCATCAGGTGGCCAAAGTATTGGAGTTTCAGCTTCAACATCAGTCCTTCCAATGAATATACAGGACTGATTTCCTTTAAGATGGACTGGTTAGCTCTCCTTGCAGTCCAGGGGACTCTTCAAGAGTCTTCTCCAACACCACAGTTCAAAAGCATCAATTCTTTGGCCCTCAGCTTTCTTCAGAGTCCAACTCTCATATCCATACATGACTACTGGAAGAACCATAGCTTTGACTAGATGGATCTTTGTTGGCAAAGTAATGGCTCTGCTTTTTAATATGCTGTCTAGGTTGGTCATAACTTTTCTTCCAAGGAGCAAGTGTCTTTTAATTTCATGGCTTCAGTCACCGTCTGTGGTGATTTTGGAGCCCCCCAAAATAAAGTCTCTCACTGTTTCCACTGTTTCCCCATCTATTTGCCATGAAATGATGGGACCAAATGCCATGATCTTAGTTTTCTGAATGTTGAGCTTTAACCCAACATTTTCACTCTCCTCTTTCACTTTCATCAAGAAGCTCTTTAGTTCTTCTTCACTTTCTGCCATAAGGGTGGTGTCATCTGCATATCTGAGGTTATTGGTATTTCTCCCAGCAATCTTGATTCCATCTTGTGCTTCTTCCAGCCCGGCATTTCGCATGATGTACTCTGCATATAAGTTAAATAAGCAGGGTGGCAATATGCAGCCTTGACATACTCCTTTCCTGATTTGGAACCAGTCTGTTGTTCCATGTCCAGTTCTAACTGTTGCTTCCTGACCTGCATACAGGTTTCTCAAGAGGCAGGTCAGGTGGTCTGGTATTCCCATCTCTTTCAGAATTTTCCGCAGTTTGTTGTGATCCACACAGTCAAAGGCTTTGGCATAGTCAATAAGGCAGAAATACATGTTTTTCTGGAACTCTGTTGCTTTTTCGATGATCCAACAGATGTTGGCAATTTGATCTCTGGTTCCTCTGCCTTCAAATCCAGCTTGAACATCTGGAAGTTCATGGTTCACATATTGCTGATGCCTGGCTTGGAGAATTTTGAGCATTACTTTACTAGCGTGTGAGATGAGTGCAATCGTGCAGTAGTTTGAGCATTCTTTGGCATTGTAGTTCTAACCAGCCGCTGGTGATGCCCGTGTGGCTGGTCCACAGGTCACACTTTGAGTAGTACGGAAGAATTCCATTACAGATGTGATGTATTTATCCTAGTATGAGTGATTCTCAAGGGTGAGCATGCATCAGAATCACCTGGAGGGCTTCTGAAACCACAAACTGCGAGGCTCTGCCCCAGAGTTTCTGGGTTAATAGCTGTAGGATGAGCTGAAGAGTTTTCATTTTAAAAGTTTCCTAGTGGTGTTGATACTAGGTTGATGCACACTGGGTCCAACACTTTGAGAACCAGTAGGCTAGTGCCTCTACCTACTATGTTAGTTCTCCAGAGAAACAGAATAGATCATATGTATATGTGTATAAAAAGATTCACGACAAGGAATTGGCTGTCACCATTATGGGGGCTGACAAATCCCAAGATCTTCAGTCGGCAAGCTGGAGAACCAGGAGACCTGATGGTGTCATTCCTGCCCAAATGCTAACACCTGAGAATCAGGACAGCGGATGATGTGGTTTCAGTCCTAAGCGGGAAGGCCCTATAGGTGATGGTTTCTGAGGCTGCTCCACTTGTCTCTGTTGAAAAGCAAAGACACATCCTGATCCTGGCATGTCTCCCAGAGCTGAGAGTGTGTCCCTCTGTCCACACAGCCTTGTGCACCACTCTGTCCCTCTCTGGGCCAGGCCCATTTCAGATAGGCTCCCCGCCCTCTCGAAGTTTACCTCCTACTGGGAAAGAGACTACAAATAGATAACCAATATAACTTGTAGAATTAAGTACTCCCTGACCATGTGTGAGAAACAGAGCCAGGTGGCAGGCCACCCAGAATGTGGCAGCAGAAGGGAGAGTGACCCCACGTCACGGAGTTTAAGGGGGAAGAGTGGCCTTAGTGACCGCTAGCCTAGCTATGCTGGGGTCGCTGACACCAGTGTTATCTGGTGATATTTGGATTTGTAGGAAATGCTTTTACACTATGTTTTGCTACTACCCTTTTTTCGGGGACAGATTTCTCAGATCCCTTTCATTTTCACATTGAATTAGATTGATGACAATATATATTTTGAGACTGTGTCTATTTGCAGTGGCTGAGTTTTAAAATTACTCTATTCCTCAAGAACGTCTGTTATGATTCTCCTTTTGTTGTGTTGTTCTCTTCTTTCATACCATCTTCTTTTACCGAAATCTTCTACCTCCTTTAAAGACCATAATTATATTTCTCATTTGTATTGTTTATAACCTCTTTTCAGTCCATAACACTCCCGATCACTCTCCTTTTTGTAGGTATATATGCCCTATTTTTTTTCTTACCCAGTCAGAATATTAAAATGCTCTGAATTTTTGTCCTTTTCTATCTCATCAAAGTTAAATATATAAACGTGGTAGAGATAAAAGTATTTTTTTTGCTCCTGCAGTCTCACTGGTAAACAGTTGTGTGTCAAGAGTGCCTTGGCAGAGGGCTCACGTGTTTACTACATGGAAAAGTTAGATGACAAAGGACTCAGTCTCATTCTCTTCTTGAAGGATGACTTCCACATCCTTGTCTCCCTTCCCTCAGCTGTTTCCACCTTCCAGTTTGCCTCCAAAATATATGCCAGCACTGCTGACTGGCCCAGTTTTTACTCCTGATGGTGCCATCTTTTCTCCTCATCTCTTACTCCTCCATCTGGTTCTCCCATCTCCACCCCAATCCCCCTATACTTTCCCGTTGCTTGTAGTCCTGGCCTCCTCTCCATTCATCAAGCTTTTTTGCATGTGCTAACTTTGTGCTGTTATCTAAGAGCAACAAGACTTGGTAATTGCTCTCAAGAGGCTGACTTTCTTGACCTCATATTTCATTGTTATGTGATGATTAGGCAACAACATCAGGATGCATTTAGGAAGTGCTGACTTTGTGTGGTGCCGTGTGGGAGACAAAATACTTTGTCAGATCCTTTCTGCAAGAACCTGGTTGGTCAGATAAGATCAAGACATGTTGAAAGCTAAGTCAAAACACAATCCCAGTCATAAGATAGCATTGGTTTATCTGCCAAATGATTGGCACTTCAGCTCTGTAAGCTTAGAGGAGGACGAGATCTCTGGAGGCTGAAATGGTCTGTGATGTCTTCTTGGTGGAGGAAGGACTTGGTTAGTCCTGGATGGATCAGGTCAGATGGATGCCATTTGGATGGCAGAATATGATACTAATGACAGGGATGGGAGAACAGTGGAGAGAATTAAGGCCTGGGGTGGAGGGCTGGGCAGGAGCAGAGATAGTGGGAAATGAAACTGAAGGAGAGATTGGGAGGAGACCATGGCAGGTCTGGAGCATGAGGCCAGGTGGTTTGTAGAGTCATATCCATCTCAGAGTATGAGTGGACAGTTCTGCCCTTCATCATTGCTTTTCTATTTTCATACTTCATGTCGCTCTCCAGGTGAAAGGAAAAGAACCCGAACTGTTGGAGCCCATTCCCTCTGAATTCATGGCCTGATGGGTGTAAAAATAAAGACCTGGACTATAAAAAAAAAAAAAAAAAGAATGAATGAAACCTTAAAAGAAGATAACATGGCAAGACAAGTTACAGACCACTGCTCCCCTTAGCCACAGCTAGGACAGACATACTATGTGCTTATTTCTGCTTCAGGAATCTTCTAACTTATTTTTATTTTTCTGAACGCATGGGTTTCTACCACACGTGATCACAGATTTTTCACATGTTCCGTGTTTGATACACCATCATTTTGCGTGATTCCAAGCAAAAATGGGTTGCTTATTAGTACAATGAATTTCTCCAGAACCATGTTTAAAATAACCTTCCCATACACTGCACTTGCCCACCGGGTGGTTTCTGATCAGACATCCATATAGTAGCTGCAGCCAAATTACTCCCACCACATCAGACCCACAAATGCGGAGGGGCTCAAACCAGAGGTGACTTTCTCTTTATTTCCTTTCGGATAAATTTTTATAAAATCAGTCTTTATGACTTAAGTACTAAAGGGAACACCTGCTACTTGGCTTGGTGTTTTGTGGGGCGGAATCACAATGGAAAGTAACTCTTGAGAAGTGAGCTGGGATGCCTGGGAGTTTTGGCCTCAGAAAGAAGACTGTAAAGGAAATAGCCATTTTCTCTCTTTAGAGGATCTAAATCCTTTTCAGAGTACTTATTTAAGACAACTTAGAGATCACTGGTTGCCATTTATTGAATTATTCCTCCCTCCAAAATGAAAACATTTGGTAGGATATGACTACCTTATCCATCAATGACTGGGAAGTAGTTTGTCTTCTAAGTGGTGAATATTTTATTTCAACCCCTTGAGGAATAATTGGTTCTTTAGTGCATCAGTTCCTGGGGACCCAAACAGAACTCCTGAAATGTCAACTTGATGTCCTTGGATGACCTCCTTAGCGTTATGGAAGGATGAACAGCTGACCCTTGAACAACACAAGTTTGAAGTGTGTGGGTCCACTTATACATGGATTCTTTTCAAGAAATAGTATTTTCATTTAATTAAGTGTGGGGAAAAGTTTGTCTTTGATTAGAGATCACAATAATCAAATCAAAAGAACTAGGGTTTGAGTCCCAGTTCTGTACAAGTCATTTCAACTTACTCCCCTTGGGTGAGTTGTGTATCAGTTCCTTCATTTTTGAGACAGATTAACAGTATGTGAATCTTCTACTACATGGGGTTGATGCCCCCAATCCCCATGTTCTCCAAGGGTCAACTACTTGTTATTGAGTGTCATTGTATAAGAATAATGCACACGTGTACCTTCTGTGGAGAATGCACTGTGGTGTGGCAGTGACCTCCAAAGCTCACTGATGGGAGGCAGTAGAGTAAACCATTTATATGGGGTGAGGCCCCTGCTTATACAGGGACAGGCAGCCCCTGGGATAGGCCTGTTAACATGTATGGTCAGGACTTTCATGACTCCTGGAAGACACAGCTAAGACCTTGACAGATGACAACACAGACCTTCTTGGGAAGGAAGGCAGCCCAGCCACCTCGTCATCCTGAAGTCCCCCCTCCCTCCCCTTCCCCAGTCCATCACCAGATTCTGCTGGGCCAGCTCATTTGTCCCCACTGCCACCATTCCAGCCCATCATCTCTGTCCTGTTGCATGGATTCCCAACTTGTCTCCCCAATTCCACACATCAGTCAGTCAGTTCAGTTGCTCAGTCACGTCTGACTCTTTGCGACCCCATGAATTTCCACATTGCTGCTAAAAAAAAAAAAAAAAATCAAACGTATTTTATCACTCCCTCCCTTCAAATCTTCCAACAAGGATTTCTACTTTTAAACTGAAATTCAGGATCTTCAGCAGGCCCTGCACTGGAATGTCCCCTCCCCTATCTTTGAAGCACTTTGTCTTTCTCTTAAGGCTCAAGTTTTATTCTGGCTTTTATTACACACACCAGTCTACTGGCTGGAGCTCTAGCTAATGCCTTATGCATAATAGGGACTGGATCTGCGTTTTAGTACAGATGAGGTCTCAAGGATCCCATGTCATTAGCAGAAAAGTGTTTTGACACCACACTTACAGTCATTTCCCCCATTTTTTCCACTTCTGTGGTCTGTCACTTGTCTTGCTATGTTATCTTCTTTTAAGGTTTCATTCTTTTTTTTTCTTTTACAGTCTAGGTCTTTATTTTTACACCCATCAGGCCATGAATTTATAGGGAATGGGCTCCAACAGTTTGGGTTCCTTTCCATTGATCCTCACAAAGTGTGCTTCTTTGGGTGGAGCAGGCTGGCACTTCAGATGAACCCAAGTCCCTTTCTTTTTGGCTTCCTTCTTTTTCTGAACATTTTCGTACACGTGTTTCAGGAAGCTATCTCAGCTCTTAGAGTGCTTAATATGCTTGATAGGCACATTGATTCTCTTGGCAAGAGTCTTGCCCTTAACTTGTTTGTTTACAATGATGCCAACATCATGGTAGGTGACACTGTAGACTCTCCCAGTTTTGCCATGGTCACATTTGTGGGGCAATCCTTTTTGAATAGTACCCATTCCCTTGATATCTACAATATCACCCTTCTCGTTGATTCACATGTATGTAGCCAAAGGTGCAACTCTGTGTTTTCTAAAAGGCCTAGAGAGGATGCAGCCCCTCCTCTTTCCCTTCGTGTTGGTCATTTTGGCGAATTACTGGAAGATGGCAGTTCCAGCCGAAAGGGCTCATTCTTTTTTTGTTTTCTAATATGTGTTCTGTTATTTATCCTAACACTACTTTTTCTTTTTGCTATATTTTTTTTTCTGCTTTTTTCTCTTTATTGAGATGCAGTTGACATATAACGTTGCTAACACTACTTGTTATTCTGGTGTCTACCTGTATACCTTTGTTCCTTTATTTCCATGACTACACAGTGTTTTGTGATCATTCACCTTTAAATCCAAACATGCATATGAGTCAGTGCAGGCATCTGTTTTGTTATGTCTTCTAATATGCCTGAGCATTTACATTTTGAAATAGTCATACTTGAACATCTGTTGATGTTCAATATTGAAATTTCTTATTGAAATAAATATTATTATAATTTACTTTCTTTTTATTTCTCCTTAATCTGTTACTTAGGGTTTTACATTCGTTTTCTCTTTGAAATTATATAGATAGATGGTTAGTTTCAAATATTGATTCAGCATGGCACAGGGGACCTTGCTAAATACATGTTATAAAAAGTGGGCACATGTTCTGATTGAGTGAAGAACCACTATTTTAAGCAATCCTCAGTATCTACTTTGAAGTTGCCTACAAGTAGGGTGACTGCTCCCTGGTTTGTCTGGAACAGTCATGATTTATTCCTATTATCCTGGCAGAATTATTAATTATGTCCCTTTCATTGTCCAGAGACCCTGTTTAGATAATAAATTGTATCACCACATGTTTTTAGAAGCATTTCTTCTTTTTACCATCATGATCATAGTATTTCCCTTTTCAGCAGTATTCTCTGTGTCTAGTCAGCCTTTGACAAAAAGTGCTAGGTCCCTCCACTATTGAACTTTTCACTCCTAAAACCTTCCAGTATTCTCTTTTACTCATCCTTGAAGAATCTGAAATTACTGTTTAAATACCTTTGGTGCCTTTTTTTCCCTCTCACTAACTTGAGCCTGTCTTCATCAATTCTCTTAACTTACTCTTCTATTTTTGGCATTTCTACCTTAATCCCCTTTCCACTTACTTTTTTTTAAACATAACCTTGCTGTTCTGCCAGATTTTCATACTTTCACAAAATTAATTTTGCCTTATCTGACAATTTGCAGCTTCAAATTTTTGCCTATAAATAGACCTTGTTAGCTATTTTAGTACAAATTCTCTTTTTGCTTTGATGTATTTCTTTGGTGTTGACACACATTAAAATAAGCATTCCTCAATTCCATTTTTAGCTGACTTCTTTATATGTTACCTTTGGATTGTACCATAAACTGCTCTTACTCTGATATACAAGTACCTCCAAACAGCATTCTTTTGTTACACTTTGAGGAAATGCCATATTTTTGCTTTATTTTCTTTTTTTTAAGGTGTAAAGAAATTTTAACTTTTGGATTAAGACATTTGGCTCCCAAGAGTTTTAAAGATGCTTAGTCTAACTTTTTTTTTATTGTGATAAAATACACATTACATTAAATTTGCCATTTAAATAATTTTAAAGTGTACAATTCAATGGCATTAAGTGCATTCACAATGGCGTGCAGCGGTCAGCACTGTCAAGCTCCAAAACTTTCCATCATCCCAAACAGAAACCCCACACCCACTGAGCAGTCACTCTCCTTCCCCCTCCCCCAGCCCCCAGCACATATTCATCTGCTTTCTGTCTGTGGATTTGCCTCTTCTGAACATTTCATACAAATGGAATCACATATTTTGTGTATGTCTGACTTTTTTCACTGAGCATAATTTTTCAAGGTTAATCTGTGTTGTAGCATGTGTCATCATTGTATTCCTTTGTACGGTTAAATAGCATTTCACTGTACAGATAGACCTTATATTGTTTATCCATTCATCCGTTGATCAGTCTAATTTTTATTAAGTCTTTACTACAGCATGAAATGAGTGGTACAGTATAGCATTATAAGTGCAGTGAATGGTACAGAGATATTTTATTTTAAACTTTTAATTTTAAATATGTATACAGCTGATTAACAATGTTGTGATAGTTTCAGGTGGAAAACAAAGTTACTCAGCCATATACAGGTATCCCTTCTCCCTCAATGGCACCCCACTCCAGTACTCTTGCCTGGAAAATCCCATGGGCGGAGGAGTCTGGTGGGCTGCAGTCCATGGGGTCGCTAAGAGTCGGACAAGACTGAACGACTTCACTTTCACTTTTTCACTTTCATGCATTGGAGAAGGAAATGGCAACCCACTCCAGTGTTCTTGCCTGGAGAATCCCAGGGACGGGAGAGCCTGGTGGGCTGATGTCTATGGGGTCACACAGAGTCGGACACGACTGAAGTGACTTAGCAGCAGCAGCATTCCCCCTCAAACGCTCCTCCCATCTAAGCTGCCACATAGCATTGAGCAGAGTTCCCTGTGCTATATAGTAGAAACTTGGTTATCCATTTTAAATGTAGCAGTGTCTACATGTCCATCCCAAACTCCGAAACTATCTCTTCCCCTCATTCTTCCCCCTGCTGGTAACCATAAGTTCATTTTCTAAGTCTATCAGACATTTTCTGTTTTGTAAATGAGTTCATTTGTATCGTTTCCTTTTAGATTCCACATATAAGGGATATTATATGATATTTCTCTCTCTGTGTTTGACTTACTTCACTCAGCATGACAATCTGTAGGTCCATCTAGGTTGCTGCAAATGACATCATTTCATTCTTTTTAATGGCTGAATAATATTCCGTGTGTGTGTGTGTGTGTGTGTGTGTGTGTGTGTGTGTGCTGTATCTTCTTTATCCATTCAGTACAAGGATATTTTAGATGAGAGTCTTAGTGGTTGACATGTGACTAATGCTGGGGATAGAATGTGTATAAGAGGTTATAACATTTGGATATATTTTCTTCTGGGTATTTTATATTTTTTTATGTTTGGGTCATTTTACTATGTTTGGGTATTTTATTTCACTTTTACCTGCTTATGATCACATTGATTAGAAAAGTTTGCATGCTGCCCCTTTTTACATAAAATTCATTTGTTTAACAAATATTTGAATGCCTATAATGTGATGGGAACTAGTGTGGTTACCTCTGCTGGATACAAAGTTCTGGTAAAGATATAGTTTGGAAGTTATCATCTTATGGGTATTATTTAAAGCCATAGGACCAAGACCTCCCAGGGAAGGGTCCATAGAGCTGAGGAGAGGACCCAAGAATCAGCCCTAAGGTTCTCTTGGTGATAAAGTTCCAGGAAAGAAGGAGGTTGAGGAAGAACAGGCAACCTGTTAAAAGCAGGAGAGTCTGGAGGAAAAAGTGTTGGAGGGAATGGCCCCTGGTGTCAACTGCTACTGAGTGAGATGGGGAAGATGTTGGACCACAGGGTTTAGCAAGGTGGTAGTCAGAAGGGAGCTCAGTGGAGTGGAGAGGATCACAGTGCAGCTGGAGTGTGCTAAGGAGCACATGATGTAATATTTTAACATAGTTCTGAACATTTCATATATTCTGAAACATAATTCAGTGGCAGAAAAATATTCTAATTGTACATTTTAACCACTTATTATCTCCCTATCAACGTGTGACAATTGCATCATTTACAATATTTACTATTACCAACAAGACCACAGTGAGCAGCTTTGTAAACTTTCTTTCCTACTTTTAGCATCATTTCCTTTGACTAGAGAGACAGAAGGGTAGATGCTGGTCTAAGAGCAGAGCAACTTTAAAGCTTACAATTCTCATGTGCTCAGATACTTTCTGAAAGAACTGACTAGTTGGCATTCCTCCAGTGTTATCCGGCATCTTGACTGCGATTGTCAGTTGAGGCCTCCCGGAACAGGTCTTTCCTTTTATCTGCCTATAACTTCTTTTAACCTTGAAAAGAGAATTTAATGAGAAGAACTAAACCCACATTATGGGGTGAAAAATATACACAGCTAGTTTAGTTCAGTTCAGTTGCTCAGTCGTGTCTGACTCTTTGCAACCCCATGGACTGCAGCATGCTAGGCCTCCCTGTCCATGACCAACTCCCGGAGCTTGCTCAAACTCATGTCCATTGAGTCAGTGATGCCATCAAACCATCTCATCCTCTGTCGTCCCCTTCTCCTCCTGCCTTCAATCTTTCCCAGCATCAGGATCTTTTCAAATGAGTCAGTTCTTCACATCAGGTGGCCAAAGTATTGAAGTTTCAGTTTCAGCATCAGTCCTTTCAATGAATATTCAGGACTGATTTCCTTTAGGATGGACTGGTCGGACCTCCTTGCAGTCCAAGGGACTCTCAAGAGTCTTCTCCAACACCACACTTCAAAAGCATCAATTCTTCAGCTCTCAGCTTTCTTTATAGTCCAACTCTCACATCCATACATGACCACTGGAAAAATCAAAGCTTTGACTAGATGGACTTTTGTTGGCAAAGTAATGTCTCTGCTTTTTAATATGCTGTCTAGGTTGGTCATAACTTTTCTTCCAAGGAGCAATGTCTTTTAATTTCATGGCTTCAGTCACCATCTGCAGTGATTTTGGAGCCCCCCAAAATAAAGTCTGTGACTGTTTCCACTGTTTCCCCATCTATTTGCAATGAAGTGATGGGACCAAATGCCATGATCTTAGTTTTCTGAATGTTGAGCTTTAAGTCAACATTTTCACTCTCCTCTTTCACTTTCATCAAGATGCTCTTTAATTCTTCTTCATTTTCTGCCATAAGGGTGGTATCATCTGCATATCTGATGTTATTGATATTTCTCCCAGCAATCTTGATTCCAGCTTGTGCTTTACCCAGCATGATATACTCTGCATATAATTTAAATAAGTAGGGTGACAATATACAGCTTTTATGTACTCCTTTCCCGATTTGGAACCAGTCTGTTGTTCCATGTCCGGTTTTAACTGTTGCTTCTTGACATGAATACATATTTCTCAGGAGGTAGGTCAGGTGGTTCAGGTGGTATTCCCATCTCTTCAAGAATTTTCCATAGTTTGTTGTGGTCTACACAGTCAAAGGCTTTGGCATAGTCAATAAAGCAGAAGTAGATATTTTTCTGGAACTCTTGCTTTTTTGATGATCCAGTGGATGTTGGCAATTTGATCTCTGGTTCCACTGCCTTTTCTAAATCCAGCTTGAACATCTGGAAGTTCACGGTTCACGTACTGTTGAAGCCTGGCTTGGAGAATTTTGAGCATTACTTTGCTACTGTGTGAGATGAGTGCAATTGTGTGGTAGTTTGAGCATTCTTTGGCATTGCCTTTCTTTGGGACTGGAATGAAAACTGACCTTTTCCAGTCCTGTGGCCACTGCTGAGTTTTCCAAATTTGCTGACATATTGAACGCAGCACTTTCACAGCATCATCTTTTAGGATTTGAAATAGCTCAACTGGAATTCCATCACTTCCACTATCTTTGTTCATAATGATGCTTCCTAAGGCTCACTTGACTTTACATTCCAGGATGTCTGGCTCTAGGCGATTGGTCACACCATCATGATTATCTGGGTCATGAAGATCTTTCTTGTATAGTTCTTCTGTGTTTTCTTGCTACCTCTTCTTAGTATCTTTTGCTTCTGTTAGGTCCATACCATTTCTGTCCTTTATTGTGCCCATATTTGCATGAAATGTTCCCTTGGTATCTCTAATTTTCTTGAAGAGATCTCTAGTCTTTCCTATTCTATTGTTTTCCTCTATTTCTTTGCATTGATCACTGAGGAAGGCTTTATCTCTCCTTGCTATTCTTTGGAACTCTGCATTCAAATGGGTATATCTTTCCTTTTCTCCTTTGCCTTTCCCTTCTCTTTTCACAGCTGTTTATAAGGCCTCCTCAGACAACCATTTTGCATTTCTTTTTCTTGGGTATGGTCTTGCTCACTGCCTCCTGTACAATGTCATGAACCTCTGCCATAGTTCTTCGGGCACTCTATCAGATCTAACCCCTTGAATCTATTTGTTACTTCCACTGTATAGTCGTAAGGGATTTGATTTAGGTCATAGCTGAATGGTCTAGTGGTTTTCCCTACTTTCTTCAGTTTAAGTCTGAATTTGGCAATAAGAAGTTCATGATCCGAGCCACAGTCAGCTCCCGGTCTTGTTTTTGCTGACTGTATAGAGCCTCTCCATCTTTGGCTGCAAAGAACATAATCAATCTGATTTTGGTGTTGACCATCTGGTGATATCCATGTGTAGTATTTTCCCAGCTAGCTAAACAGTTACATTAAGGGGAAGCACAGGTCCAACAATTGCCCACCCAGATGGAACCACGGTGTGAATGTGATGCCACTCTTGTTATTAACTCTTTTTCGCTGAGGTCTTGGTATAACCTTAAACCAGATATGGCTGAGGAAAGTGCTCAGCCATGAGCTTCGTCCTCCACTCCTATGTGCCTATGCATTCATGTAAGTGTGATCTGTGCTGGGATTTAAGAAAGTTTCCCCTTTTCCAGGAAACCCCCTGCAGATCTCCCACTGCAGCTGCCTGCTGTTATCAGGGAATGACTTCTACCCTTTCCATGCATGCTTTGGGTGGAGTTTTATAAACATTCCCAGCCTATCACAAAAAGATAGCAACTTTCAAGCCTATTGTCATCTCAAAAATTTCCTCCTCTCCCCTTCCCCATTCCTCAAAAATATCCTAACCACTTTGTGGCCACTTCCTGGTCACATTGTGAGTTGCTCCTACCAGCAGCAGCATTTAGATAAAGGAGGTGACACCAGCCACCTGGGTCTGCTATTTAACTGCTTCCTACCCAGCACAGCAGCACCACACCCAGGACCAGCAGTGCCCAGTGTCCTGCTGGTGCAGGTTCTGGGAGGTACCGGCATCACTGGAGCCCCTCTCCAGTGATCTGCTTGTTCCAGCTGGACAGATACTGCTGTTTGCTGGGCCTTGAGTGGGGCAGTGAGTGGGTCCGATGGGAACAGACTTGGCAAGAGTGATGCATGTGCATCTCCCTGCTCCATTCAGTTGGCTCCTTTTCTGGAGAGGTCCCAATTTCCACAGGGCATCCCCAAAGTGGAAGGTCCAAGAACATGTAACTGCTCAGCAGAATGGTGGAGTGTTCTAGAACAGGCAGATTGGGATGCTTTCTTGTACAATTACTGGCTCTGTGACTCAAGAGGGTGACTTCATATCTCTGAATCTCATTTTTTCCCACCAGCTTAAAAAATATAGAAGGATTATGTGATACCAGTCTCCTTAAATTATTGCAGGAAATCCATGCACTGATACATGTAAAGTGACCACCATAGAGCCTGACCCAGTACAGGCTCAATCAGGGTGAACTGTTACCGTCATTATCTCACCCCATACTCCTTGTTGACTCCCTGACTTTTGTTGCTCCAAGTTGGTAGCTCAGACTTGGCTCTTCAAGCCTTTCTCTTTGTTTTCTACTTGCAGGGAGCTTTGTGAAGAAGCCTGGTCAGCCTGTTGTTTCCAAAGCCTTGGGGTAAGTTCTGGGGTGTTCAACCCAGGGTAAGGGCTGGATTGGCTCCTGTTGCCTTGACACAACAGCCTGGGGAGCAAGTTTTCTCAAGCACCCCAGGTTGTAACTAAAGCAGGAGCCTACTGGGGTTTGACATGTCATTCACACAGCCCTCCCGACCCTGTGGCCTCTGTGGATCGCTCCTTTGGTCCAACTAAATGGAAGTGGGCTATATGGACATAGTCTGCAGGAGTCTCTAATAACCGAGACCAGAGTCAGAAGACCTAAAATAAACAGACTTAGAAGAGGCAATCAATATGTGACTTTTCTTATGGCAAGTAAACCTATATTGGCAAGGGCAAATAAAAATGGCTGCTGTAACAAACAAGCCTCTAAATCACAAAGGCTTAACACAAGCAAAGTTTCTTTCTTACTCAAGCAAAATCAGTTCATATTTTCTCAGACAAGTGGAGAACCTTCCAACCAAATTTCAGGGACCCAGGATCCTTCCATTTTGTGGCTCCATCATCTCTTCGGCAGAACCCTCTGCATCTAGCCAGAAGAGAATCACATAGGAGGTTTTGAATAGTCCAGCCTAAAAGTAGCACATAGTGCTTCTGCTTTCTGTTCACAGTCTGTTGGCCAAAACCTAGGCTTTGGCCAGAGTTCGGTAGAATTCAGGTGTACCTAAATTCACTGGACTTCCCAGGTGACTCAGTGGTAAAGAATCCACCTGCCAATGCAGAAGTTGCAAGAGACATGGGTTCAATCCCTGGGTCAGGAAGATTCCCTGTAGTAGGAAATAGCAAACCACTCCAGTATTCTTGCCTGGAAAATCCCATGGACAGAGGAGCCTGGCAGGCTACAGTCTATGGGGTCACAAAGAGTTGAGCATGACTGAGTAACTGAGCGGGAGGAGGAGCACAAATTCAAGGGGCTAGTAAATGAAGACTAGCCGAATGCTCAGGAGGTAGAGGAAATAGGTTTTGGTGCCACAGATATTTTCCAGGAATGTATTTGAGGCACAGAATTGGGAAGGTTTCCCTTTGCTGGTTTCTGAGCCCATCTTAAGTGACTTGGGTGGGAATAGACAGAAAAGGATCTGCATTGCTGTGGATTTCCTGCTGATCTTTTCCCAGGGACAGATTTGCACCCCCTGCCATGGAGACCCGTCCTAGCATCTGGGGAGAATGTCCACCAAAATTTGCTACCAAGCTGGGCCGAGCGGTGGTCAGAGAAGGACAGATGGGGCGGTTCTCCTGCAAGATCACTGGCCGGCCCCAGCCACAGGTCACCTGGCTCAAGGTAGGGTTCTGTCTGCCCTGACTCTGGGTGAGATCCCTGGGCTAGTGGGACTCTGTCTTCCCAATCAGTCCCTGCCACTTCAACTGTAGACGGCCCTCGAGTTTCTCCTGGCTTTGGTAGCCATGCCTCTTCTTGCCCCTGTGCACGTACTCTCCCTGTCACTCAGCCCACAATGTCCTGTAATCCACACGCTCACAGAACAGCATAAAACTTCTGAGTCAAGACAGACCTGACCATGTCAAGAGAGTGGACTTTGAAGTCTGGGGCTGATTTCAAGCCATAGCTCCCTGATTCACAGAGCATGTGATGCTGGGAAGACATTGGTCTTTTAGAACCCAGGTTTCCTTATCTGTGAGGCAGAGATAATGCCACCAACCTCAAAATACTGTTGGGAGGCTCCACGTGGGCATGCTTTATAAATCACTGGGGCTAGACACTGTGAAGACAGAGGTGGGAAGCAGGGGAGAAGGGGATGAGTGGGTGTAAACAGGGCAGCGAGGAGGTCAAAGCCAGGGAGAGTAAGCTTTTCACGGGTGGAACTCCTGGATAAAAATGAGCGATGGGTGCCTTTTCCCTGTGTCCTGATTCTCCTGTTCTGACCCTAGAACATCATTAAAAGGAAGAGGGAGGCAAAGGAGAACTAAAGCGAGGAATGTAGAATTTTCCACCTCAAACTCAGACTCCTTTCAAACAGGTTCCATGTACCTTCTCTCAGCTGGACAGAACACCACAGCGCATCCATAGAGCAGAGTCAGGGCCCTTGGGTGGCCCTCAGGCTGCTGTCTGAGATGACAGAGCCCAGAGAAGAGGGCCCTGCTGCCTACCTGGTGTCTGTCCCATGCTGATTGGCAGCAGACAGGACAGAGCTGAAAGGTGAGCAGTTTTTCTGACCAAGCTGCCTGTGCCATCCACAGGGAGATGTTCCCCTGCAGCCCAGTGCTCGTGTGTCTATGTCTGAGAAGAATGGGATGCAAGTCCTGGAAATCCACGACGTCACCCGAGATGATGTGGGAGTATACACGTGCATGGTGGTGAACGGGTCAGGGAAGGCCTCCATGTCTGCTGAGCTTTCCATCCAAGGTACAGTCCAAGCTCTCCATCCAAGGGCTGTGGGAGGGCTATTGCAGAGCTGTCCCTTCCGGGGTCCCTAAAGGACCTAGAAGGAGCTGCTCGTTCATTACACATCTGTGTGTTACATGTGTCACACTTATGTACTCAGGTATCCATCCCCAGGTCAGCATCTTGAATCAAGAATGGGTGGGCGAGTAGCACAGATGCAGCGAAGGAGGAAGATACTTCACCCGTGTCTGCACATCTGGGTTCAGTTTTTCCTTCTTGCTCAGACTCCTTTTTTATTTACATTTCTAATTGCCTTTTGGAAGAGTGCACATTGCTAGTGTCTTCCCATCACCTCGTATTTACCCAGCCTAAAATTTATCTCAGCGTCCTTCAGATCAGGTGCTCCCTCAACTTAACTCTTCCCTTCTCACAGGACTGGGCATTTCAGACCAGCTTTGGCCCCTGTCTCTTCCTTGCTACAGTCATCAGCCCCAATTAGCTCTTCTCTTGAAATCTCTCTGTGTATGATTCCCCATTCCATTCCCCTTGGTTCTGCCAAGTCCAGCCTGGGGAAACTGGGATGTGTGGACAGAGAGGACGACTGAGGTCACTCCATTTGAGTGGGAACCTTAAGTGGGTTGGTATTTATGGATCAGGGAGTAAGACAACCCTCACTTTCTATTCTTCCTTTCTTACCCTTATCTCTTGTATGACTTTCCTCTTCTCCATCTCCTTCCTTCCTCAGAAAGTATCCCTCCATGCTCTCTTCATGTTTTTGGCCCAAGTATTTTTACTACCCACAGAAACAAATTTATTCTACATTGCAACCCAGGATGTGTGTGTGTGTGTGTGTGTGTGTGTGTGTGTGTGTGTATGTGTATGCCTAGTTGCTCAGTCATGTCCGACTCTTTGTGACCCCATGGACTGTAACCTGCCAGGCTCCTCTGTCCTTGGGCATTCTCCAGGCAAGAATACTGGAGTGGGTTGCCATGGCCTCCTCCAGGGGATCTTCCCAACCCAGGAATCTAACCCAAGTTTCCCACATTGCAGACAGATTCTTTATCATCTGAGCTACCAGGGAAGCGATATATAAAAACATATACATATACAAATACATATACACATATATTACTAAAACCAGTTTCATGAAACAATCCTGAGTATTATATACAATACGTGCTGGCATTTTCTCTTCTCCTCTACTTCATTAAGGGGAAAAAACCCTTTTTCAGACCATAGGCTTTGGCTTCACAACTCACTACGGTCTCAGGATCCTACCGTTTTAGTCTCCCTCTTCTACTCTCCCCAGCACTGAATTAAAGAACTGATCCCTTCTGATGCAATTAATGCCAGAATGGTGTGTTTCCTGGGATGTGTTTGAAAATACTCCCAGAAAAAGTCCCTCAAAAACAAAACAGAGAGATATAGATAAGATTGGCAAAATGTTGCTATTTGCCTCACCGGGGTGTTGGCTTTCAGTGTTTGCCATATTCTTCTCAGTACTATTGTACATTTTGCAATTTTCCATAAAACATTTTTCAAAAATAATGTGGTAGAAAAATATATCTAGTAATAGTACGTTTTTTTCTTTGAAGAACTGAATAAAATTACACTTTTTCTGTACGTTTTAAAATGAAGCAGGTATTTGTCAAAAATTATTACCTTAAGGGGTTCTTTAGAGGGCCACATGCAAGTGGAACCGTGTGGGTTTGAAGTTTTGGGTAGGTGTTTATTTTTGTTTGTCTCTCCAATGGTTTTTGTTTCCTTCTTTGGGCTAGAGAACAGGAAGCTACTGTGCCCAGGGTGGGGCAGCAGAGGCTGTACATAGCAAAGGCCCAGGGCAACGCTGGTAACTTAAGAGTGTCTGCAGGGCTCAGAGGAGTTTATCAGATTAACCCAGAAGTTCAGGACCAGGGGAGCTGAAAGGAGAGGGGGCGGAGGGCCACAGAGGAAGGTGAGCGCTTAGGAAGCCAAACTCTGTCATAAGTGAGAGATTCTTGTTTTATCACTTCCTGTTCCTGGTGTATACAACATTCCACTAACCGTCTTTCTACCTTCTCTCTTTTTCCAGGTTTGGACAATTCCAATAGGTATGTGTAGGCTTTGTGACTGTCATCGGTCCATCTCGAAATGCCCTGTTATAGAAAAGAGGGATTGTAATCAAGAAATGCCCTAAATTTCTGAGTCATCATATAGTGGGGAGAACCGCCTGTTTGAGGGGCGTTGTTTTATTTGGAATGCTTCATTTTCTATTGTAATTTGCTGCCGAGGTTCTGGGCCAGGCTTGCCATCAGTATTGAGACTCTTGAAGGCCCTGCTCAGTATCTTTACTAGTTAGCCATCATTAGGAAGGGCACTGCTCTGCAAGCATGCCCTCCATGTTCAAGGCCAGAATCCACCTGCTTGTTTTCTGGCTGGAAACTGAGCCAACTGCAGAGAAAGACTTTCGCTCTTCAGTTCAATTCAGCTCAGTCGCTCAGTCGTGTCCGACTCTTTGTGACCCCATGAATTGCAGCAGGCCAGGCCTCCCTGTCCATCACCAACTCCCGGAGTTCACTCAAACTCATGTCCATCGAGTCGGTGATGCCATCCAGCCATCTCATCCTCTGTCGTCTCCTTTTCCTTTCTCTCTTACTCTGTCCTAATTAGTGGGCTTTCATAATTCCTGGAGCCCGTGCTTGTGATGAGTAACTAGATGATTGTTCTCTTCCTTCTTCTTCTTCTGCCCCACCATCCATCCCTCACCACCAAACAGGTCACTCGTGAGAGGAACAAAGGTGGCCGGTACGGACATCAGGAAGGAAGTGACCAATGGAGTCACTCAGGGGTCCAAACCGGATGGCCTGGATGCTGCTGCCGAGAGTAAGAACCGCCCCAGCACCCAGCGAGGCGGCTCCCCGACCTGGGCCACAGGGAGCCAGCCTCAACCCCCCAGGGAATCTGAGCTGGAACCACTGGGGAACTCCCCCAGAAAGGGCCAGAGGGCCCCCGTCCTGCAAAAGACCTCCAGCACCATCACCCTGCAGGCAGCAAAAGTCCAGCTGGAGCCCAGAGCGCCAGTCCCAGGCACGCCCTGTCCTTCCAGAGAAGAGATGGAGGGGCCAGCTGCGTCCCCTCCAGACACCCTCTCCACCAGGCGGTCAGGCCTGGGAAGCCAGGACACCATGGGCAAGGTTGCTACCAGGAAGGTCCCCATGGAGAGCCAGAGGGACACCATGTTTCCCAAATTTGAGAACAAGCCCCAGAGCCAGGAGGTCAGTGAAGATGAGCCAGTCGAGTTCAGATGCGAGGGTGAGTAGAGCGGCCTGAGGTCTCTGGTATGCATCTAGTAGCCCCTCGGGCGGGGGGCCACTCCCTTCCTTCAGCTCAGTGGTCGGAGCCTCCTGTATCCACCATCGCCTTGGACTAGAGTCCCCCACCCCGGCGAAGCACTTGATAGGGGTCTCCCCTCAGGAGATGCTCCCTGCAGTGGCCCATTGTTCATGGTTGAAGAGAGCACTGACCCCGAACCCTGATTTTTAGCCCCCACCATGGGAAACCTGTCACCACCATGGCCACCAGGAACAAACCCCAGGGTCCCCTTCTGCAGGCTCTGGCTGGTCTGGAGGCCTGGTGTGTCACTTGGCACTCTCCTCTCAAAGCGCCCCGGCCTCTGTCTTGGGGAGGAGGGGGAGGGTAAGCGAGTAGGTTCCAGCCAGAGGGCAGTGGCATACCAGCTGAGCCCGCCCTCAGGCTCAGTCCCTTCATCACCCACTCCACCCCACAAGCACTCTTGGGGGCCTCACGTCCTTCACCTGGCCATGTAGTTTCAGGGATCCCAAAACCTGAAGTGACCTGGTTCCTGGACGGTGTCCCCGTGAGGAGTCAGGAGGGCAGCATCGAGGTTTACGAAGCTGGGGGGACCCATTACCTCTGCCTGTGGAGAGCCCGGGCCCGGGACAGCGGGAGCTACAGCTGCACAGCCACCAATGTCCGAGGCCAGGCGTCCTGTCGCTGGACGCTCCTGGTGAAAAGTGAGTACGTCCCTCAGGGTCCCCTGGCTTCTCTGTGGGAGGACCTTCATGGGGTGCTTCACACATGGCAGTGATGTCATCTCCTGCAGTCCCCTGCCCAGGGGGTACCACCCAAGAGAAACCATTCCTGCCTACTGGCTAAGGTCAAAGGCATTGCTCCAAGGGAGTGATTCCTGATGGGAATTCACAGCAGATCACCTCAGAATAGACAGGCCCAGCCCAGCTGTGAGCTACCTTTTTCTAGTTCCTCAGGTGCCTGTCTGAGGGCGCACTTTGAGCCAGACAGACACACTTAGAGTGACGTGAGGTGATGTGGGTGCCCCTCTCTTCTGCTCATCGTAGTATCTGTTTATAAAAGTAGTGCATGTGCAGTGTGAGGAATTTAAACAATGTGCAATCGTATCGCTCGGAAATAAGCGTTTTTTTAATTTTTAAAAATAAATTTGGCATTATGCTGTTTGTAAACTGGTTGCTATTCTAATTTGTTAATGTTCCATAGGCATTTTTCAGTATTCTTTCTATACTTATTATGTCATTTGAAAACATGCTTTGTAATGACTATATATTTCCTAAAATGATGTCTAGCCATGGCCTTATTGTTGTTTCCATTTAGATTGTTTTGACTGTTTCCAGTTTTTTCCTACTGTAACAAAACTGTTTTCAATAGTCTTCAGTTCAGTTCAGTTGCTCAGTCGTGTCTGACTCTTTGCGACCCCATGGACTGCAGCATGCCAGGCCATGCTGTCCATCACCAACTCCTGGAGTTCACCCAAACTCATGTCCATCGAGTCGGTGATGCCATCCAGCCATCTCATCCTCTATTGTCCCCTTCTCCTCCAGCCCCTAATCCCTCCCAGCATCAGGGTCTTTTCCAATGAGTCAACTCTTCACATGAGGTGGCCAAAGTATTGGAGTTTCAGCTTCAGCATCAGTCCTTCCAATGAACACCCAGGACTGATCTCCTTCAGGATGGACTGGTTGGATCTCCTTGCAGTCCAAGGGACTCTCAAGAGTCTTCTCCAACACCACACTTCAAAAGCATCAATTCTTCGGTGCCCAGCTTTCTTTATAGTCCAACTCTCACATCCATACATGACCACTGGAAAAACCATAGCCTTGACTAGACGGACCTTTGTTGGCAAAGTAATGTCTCTGCTTTTGCATATGCTATCTAGGTTGGTCATAACTTTCCTTCCAAGGAGTAAGTGTCTTTTAATTTCATGGCTGCAATCACAATCTGCAGTGATTTTGGAGCCCAAAAAAATAAAGTCTGACACTGTTTCCACTGTTTCCCCATCTATGTCCCATGAAGTGATGGGACTAGATGCCATGATCTTAGTTTTCTGAATATTGAGTTTTAAGCCAACTTTTTCACTCTCCCCTTTCACTTTCATCAAGAGGCTTTTTAGTTCCTCTTCACTTTCTGCTATAAGGGTGGTGTTATCATCTGCATATCTGAGGTTATTGATATTTCTCCCAGCAATCTTGATTCCAGCTTGTGCTTCTTCCAGCCCAGCGTTTCTCATGATGT